>NC_072798.1:101224253-102424253 GCF_028583425.1 Eublepharis macularius | reverse complement strand
GGAGGACCGTGCTTTGGAATGTTCTTGATGTGAAATGTTCCCTGCAAATAGAAAACTAGTACGGCAAGCAAAAGGTAGGACCCCCCCCCCCAATTTGTTAACTTCCTGTTTGCTTTGATTTTTTTTAACGTGAAGGAACCTTCAAAACTGGAATCCAGCAGCTGTTGTTTATTCTATCACTACATTTTCTTGCATGTGTGAATAAGCCTCCCCAGCATGGATTCAGCTATTTGAGGAGGAAATGATGTCATTTCCAGGCAATGCTTTAAGCTGCATTTCCAAGTCTCTATTGTATTTACCCTACAGACTAGGGGAAATTCCCAGAACTTCACTATGTGGAGGCACCCTTTTCTCCTGCTCTTCAGTTCCTTGGGAGGTCTCAGGAAATTGGAGCTGGAGGTGGGAGGAGGTAAATAGTAAGGATTATGTGAGAGCCAGGCCTTAGTAAGATGCTTGGAGGGGAGGGTCAGAAATTCTTCTACAGGTCAGCTACCCAATCATTCCTACAGGTCACACTTCTCAACTACTTTTCTACTCTAGCTTAAGGCCACACCTGGTCAGTTGTTGACTCTTCCGTGTTTCCCTTACAGACCTTTCTACTAGTCAGGTATCTTCTTTGCATACTTCACAGAGGCTCTCCAGAAATCTCTCTATGTCCTCCCCTGGATGACAATGTTCCTAGACCTGGCATCTCTTAGACCCATATTGTGTTGTCTTAGGAGCTCTGGTCTCCTGGGTTGAGTTGGAAGCTGAGCACGGGGCAAGCTGAAGCTTGGAGTGCAGCAAGCAAAAGGTACCGTGCAGTTGACCAGTCAAGACAGAAGGTATTTTTTATGCCAGGCCTGGCCAGCCCAAAGGCCTTTTACTGCATGCAGGGAGGGAAAATTTGGGAACTTCTCTCCAAGCTGCATAACACGCAAGCTGAGCTTCTTGTTTCCTTCCTGTTTGCCGGCACTTTCTGAATGTAGCTACAGGTGTGAGACTTCTGGCAAGAGCTGAAGAGCAAGAGTCACTTTCTTCATTTGGTATACTCCAGTAGAATTTTAATTCTTATGTAATTAAATACTTATTTGCCAAGTTCTATTTCTAAATGCATCCACAGGCTTTTCCAGGAAGAATGTGGCATCTTATTAAAGTGGCTTATTAAATGATATACTGTTATGAATAAAAAAACAGCACTGATCCCAGTATTGGTCTTTGTGGGACCCCACTGCTTACTTCCCTCCATTGCAAGAACTGTCCATTTATTCCTACTCTTTGCTTCCTGTTTTTGAACCATAAGAAGACCTATCCTCCTATCCCATGACTGCTAAGCTTACCCAAGAGTCTTTGGTGAGGAACCTTGTCACATGCCTTTTGAAAGTCCAAGTATATAATGTCTACCAGAACTCCCTTATCCACATATTTGTTAACCTGCTCAAAAAACTCCAGAAGGTTACTGTTGTAGGACAGGCTTTATTCCTCCAAATGCTTAAAAAGTCTGTCTGTAATAATAGTTTCTACTAATTTACCTGGAACTGTTACCAGAATTGGTCTCCTTGCGAGTTGGGGGCATTAGCAGCAAGGCAAAGGCTATGCAAGAGGCAGTAACTAGAGAGATACTCCACCAATTTTTATGGGGACGCTTCCCCAAGGAAACTGATGAGACAGTTGTTTTCCAAAAAAAAAGTATTTTATTTAAAGGGGAAAACTCACGCATACAAGAGGCAAATCACAAGCAGACAAGATTCCTAGGAAAGCAGAGGTGATAGTGGGAATAGATTTCAGAGTTTTTCAGGTGATGATCTATCAGAGGAGTAGAGTAGTCCATGGAGGAAGAGGGCTTCAATTGGCCAGCGTTCTTGATCAGGAGAAGCTCAGATAGATTCTGAGGGCACAGAGCTTGGATACAAGTAAGTGTGTACAATTTGATTGGGAGAAAGCCAGTATTCTTATAGGGTAAATCAGACCCTGGGGCTGGAGAGTGACTTCAGCCAGTAAGACAAAGGACCCGAACGGTTGTCTCCTGAGATGGACAAAAGCCTTGATCGGTGCTGCTATGGTGTGACAAAAGAATTAGATTGGTGGCTCCTGCTGTCTTACAAAGAAACTGTAGTTAATTAAATGTTCCCGGAGCTGACTGATGAATGTAGAGTTTGATTAAATGTTCCCAGGAAGAGTTTAAACTTATCAGAGCTGATTAATGGTCCTAGAATGCAGGGCAGGATCTAATCAATGGGAAGAGGGGAGATTGGAAAGTTCAGGGAGATGTGACTCACGAGTGCCTTTCTTGTCAAAGAGCTGCGTTCCGAGGCGTGGGTGGCAGGAGACAATAGTGTCTAATCGCTCAGCATCCCATTTGCATGGTAGGTGTCCCACTCTAGAGCAGGAGGCAGAAAATAGTTTTAAAAGTCAGTCTTTGGTCACACATCTGGTGCGAGTTGGATTGGGATTTCCCAACGAGCTTGTGTCAGAGCTTGTGTTCTGTACTAAGACCGTAAACGACCTGTATTTCCCTGGAACTTCTCTGTATCCCCTTTAAAAAAATGGTGTGACATTTGCCACTTTCCAGACCTGCAACAACAACAAGGAAGCCCACTAGGGAGATATGAGGTAATCAAAAACAAAAAGGTCTCCAATAAGCAATTAACAATGAGAAACAGGAGTCAATAGTATACATCCAATTCATATTTATTCATTACTGGCTGTTACTGTTTATGAGCTATTGACTGTTTGTTATGCTTTGCACTTTGCACTTTGGCATTGTATTAACACATTGACTCCGGTTTCTCATTGTTAATTGCTTATTGGGAGACCTTTTTGTTTTTACTTTCCAGATCTCTGTCATGGAGTCCGATTTTAGCAACATGGTGGTGGTGGTGGAGACTGCCATCAAGTTATGGCAACCCCTAGTGAGGCTTTCATGGCAAGAGACTGGAGAGAGGTGGCTTGCCATTGCCTGCCTCTGCAACCCTGGTCTTCCTTGGAGGTCTCCCATCCAATTACTAACCAAGGCCGACCCTGCTTAGCTTCTGAGATCTGACAAGATCTGGCTTATATGTTACATATACTAATATTGATGGATTTCAATTCCATATAGAAGAGCTCAGTGAATCACAGACACCAGGTTGTCATACTGAGAAATTTAATTGTGGTGCCTAGTATTTCTAGCAATGACTTTATTGCAGCATCTCTTAGCAATTATCAGTGGAAGTACAAAACCAGAAGGAAAAACAACATAGCTTAGCATTTGTTATCTGTTTGCAGGAGGATTTAGTAATAAGCCTGTACTGTGGCATTTCCCCATTTTTTGCTCCTGGGATTCTGAGAAACATCATGTAAATTTGAAGGGTTCCTGGTATCTGTCTTCTTCAAGTTCAGTGGAAGAGTCTATCTAAAGCATTCACATACAGCAGTTAAATGTTTATGTGACCAGAAAACAGTTTATATTAAGAACAAGGAAATGGGGGAAATAACCATTAAGATTAGTTGTCCCTAAAGGTCTGGTAGATGTGAATAAATATAAAAGAGAACTTGGATGACAGATCTAAATTCAGGGGGAAATAGTTTATAATACTGGGGACAAATAAGTTACATGTGATTCAATATGGAATACATTCATAGAAATGCATCCAATATCATATCACAGATATTTCTACCAACACCCATATGGATTAAACTTCAATTAAAGAAAAAGCACTCATTAAGAATACTCCTCCTTCTGGCTCCTTGTCATTTACATGATGTAAATTTCAGTTACACTGTCTCAAATTATACATGTATCATGGTTTTTTCAGTTTCTCAAATTTTTAGATACATATATACATACAACATCATATCTAGTATGTTCTTGATTTTATCTTACCCCTGAGTTAATTTTAATGTCATCGTGACCTTTGAAGCTTTTATGATTTGTGATGGAAATTGTTGTCTCCTTACAAATTATATTTTATAGTTAAAACAGGAAAACATTCACTGTATGTCTAAAAGGATCATTTTACATAATTTTGCAGGCAGACGCCCTCTTTAGGATCATATTTCATGCATGAAAAAGTGGATCTGGAATTGTTCAAAGTCACTTCAAAAAGTATGTAACAGGTTTTTTCTCCCTTTTATGTATTGCCCTCCAACTGTAGGAAACCATTTCTGGGTATAGAATGTCTTTCCTTTAGAATGTGGTTGAGATTTAAAAGAATTTGCCAGATTTTCACTTTGGGTTTCCACTCTGGTGCTGGTTATGTTGTAATTAATGAGTTATCCATTAAGAATACTTTTCATTACGGTCCCCTGGATTTTCAAGCATATTTAACAATTCACTAAATACAATCAAAAATTGCACCTGACTCTTCAAGTAAGCAATGAACAATCACCAGTTTTCTCTGAACTGGTTGGTCTGTTATGATTTTGCATCCTTAGTTCTTACACAGTATCCGTATCTAGCTATAACAGCATGTTAATAAATCTTATTTTCCCAATATCTCTAATTTGTGATGTGTAGGATATTAACTGTGCAAACCTATGCAAAGTTACTTCAGCCTAAGCTCACTGAATTCCATCCTACTATATAAAAGGCAAGATGTATTGTGACGACTCACTTTTTATCCTCACGCAAGGGCATTGCTGATGACTCTGGCCTCGCGGCCACTGCAGAGCGCCTGCTTGCCACTGGGAGGGGGCCCACTGAATCGATGCCCTAAGCCATCCTCCCCGCTTCCCCCCTCAGTGCCCTCCCACTTCAGCCTTCAGGCCGCTGCGAAGTGCCTGCTTGCTGCCGGGAGGGGGCTCGCTGAATCCATTTTCTAGAGCCCGTTGTATTTTTTTTCATACAACGTGCTTGGTTTCTGGTGGGTTTATAATGGAATAACTCTGAATAGGACTACACTTTAATTCTTGGTAGGTAAATTGTTTGTGTGAGAGCAAGATGTGAGTCCTGTAGTGCCATAAAAACCAAGCTTTCAAGAGTCAAAGCTTAGGAAGTCTCTCTGCTCCTGATCCCAGCAGAACATGTGGCAATGCCCACCTGCCCTTCTCCCAGCTGGGATCAGGAGGGGAGAAGGTGGCAATGCCAGTCCCCCCTTCACCAAGCTGGGCCTAGGAGTGGAGCAGGTGGCAATGACTGCTCACTGCCTTCACCTAGCTGGGATCAGGAGCAGAGCAGGTGGCAATGCCCGCCCACTGCATTCACCCAGCTGGGTTCAGGAGCGGAGCAGGTGGTAATGCCCACCCCCTGCCTTCACCCAACTGGGATCAGGAGTGGAATAGGTGGCAATGCCTACCCAGTCTTTACCCAGCTGTGATCAGGCACAGAGCAGGGGGCACCACCCGCCCTCTGCCTTCACCAAGCTGGGTCAAGGAGTGGAGCAGGTGGCAATGCCCACCCACTGCCTTCACTTAGCTGGGATCAGGAGTGGAGTAAGTGGCAATGCCCACCTCTGTCATCATCCAGCTGGGATCAGGAGCGGAGCAGGTGGCAATGCCCACACCTCACCATCATCCAGGTTGCATCCGGGGTGGAGCAGGTGGCAATACCCACCCTTGCCTTCACACAGCTGGAATCAGGCACAGAGCAGGTGGCAATGCCCTCCCCTCTTCACCCAGTTGGAATAGCCATGAATCAGGAGGAAATTCCCACCCACCCCCCTTCACCTAGCTGGGATCAGAAGCGGAGCAGGTGGCAATGCCCACCCCCTTCACCCAACCAGGATCAGGCAAGGAGCAGGAAGTAATGCCTGCTTCCAACTCCACCTGGCTGGAATCAGGTGAGGAGAAGGTGACAATGCTTGCCCCTTGGCCCGCCGGAATCAGGAGTGGAGCATGAGGCAATGCCTGCCTCCTTTCACCCTGCCTGGAACAGGTGCAGAACAGGAGGCAATCCTCCCATTCAACCTGCTGGAATCAGACAAGGAGCAGGTGGCAATGCCTACCCCACATCACCCAGCCAAGATCAGGCACAGTACAGATAGCAATGCAAACCCCCACTTCACCCAGCCGAGATCAGGTGTGGAGCAGGCGGCAAGGCCAGGATCAGGAGTGGAGCATGTGGCAATGCCCACCCCCCTTTATCCAGCCAGTATCAGGTGCAGGTATAGCAGCAATGACCACATACTTCGACCTGTTTTATACAATCTTTGTCAAAGAGCACACAGAGAGTAAAAGTTCATTAATGTTATTCATAGATACTTCTTCACAAAAACCATTCAGCAATTATTGAATGGTTTTTGTGAGGTATCTATGAATAACATTAATGAACTTTTACTCTCTGTGTGCTCTTCGACAAAGATTATATGAAACGGGTCACATGAGGATCTAGATAACCTCTCGGAGGACCAGACCTTTGTTTTTGGATTCCACACAGCAAGTATATACCACAAGGACTGAAGTTGTTTTATTGGACATTCTCACTCACTAATTGGACTTTTGCTATCCAGGACCTGTGGAATAGAAATATGCTGGGTTGTTACTATGCACTTGCACTTTAATAGTACGTGCAATGAATTTATGTAGCAATGGGTAGCACCAGCACTTTATTATCTTGAGGTACCTGCATTTTAGCAATTGTATGAATGGTTTTCCACATGTGAAGTGTAGAATTAACTGTATTGTTAATTGTATTGATAATTGTTCATTGTACATGCATTTTACTGTGTATTGAGTTTATGTATTGTATTAGTAAATACATTGTGACTGTTAGCAAGGCTAGTGCGTGGTCATTGCTGCTATACCTACTTTGTAAAGACCACTCTTTACTCTCTCTCTTTTTTGCTGGTTGCAATGCCCCTCCTTCACTCGGCTGGGATCAGGTGCAGAGGAGGTGGCCTGGCCTGCCCCTCCACCTTCATTAGTGATGGAGGAGGAGGGAATGCCCGCGTGCCCACCCTCCCCTTTCTAGAGCCCGTTGTATTTTTTCCCACAATGGGCTTTGTTGCTAGTAATAGAAATAAACCTATTAACTTGTACTGATTAGGCTGGTCCTGCCAGATGGACTGTCCATCTTTGGATCTTAGGGAGGCTTCAGATCTCATCCCCCTTTTAAATGGAGTGTATTAGGACCTCTTCATGTTAAACTGGATTGTGTTCCTCCTGCAATTTCCCCAGTTTCTGCACTTAGAGGGCTATGGCTTAGGTCACAACAGTATCAATTTGACCGGTTTTCACATACTAAATTAACATTATGGGCCAATCCAAATTTTAAAATTTGGAGGAAATCTTTTCTATGGAATGCTTGGACAGTTAAGGGTTTTTTTTTTACTTGGGGGGTTGGTTTACTTTGGATCAGTTGATGGGTTGTGATGATGAGGCCCACAGAGGCAGTGGGGCGACTTGCTGAGCTGAGCTCAGCTGTTCTGCAGCGTCTTCTAGGTGCCGCCGTGCCGCCGGGAGTTCCAGCTGGGCCACGGGTTGCTGCTGTGCTGCCGCGCAAGTCAGCTGTTCCGCAGGCCCCGCCGACTCCCTGGAGGCTCCTGGCTGCATTCTCCTCACCACCCCTTCTGCCGGTAAGGGGGCTGGAGTTGGGAAGAGCCGTGTGGCCCCGTTCTGCTCTGGCTTTGGCTGGAGCTGGGTTGGAGTCGGAGTCAAGTCCGGGGCAGCTCCAGGCAGCTCTGGACATTACAGCACTGGAGAGACAAATGCCCACCTCCCATAATTTAATGGATGGAGGACCTTCCAACTGTATCTATATTCAGACCTATAACATATAGACAAGAACTGTGGATTGACTTATTTTTAGATATTTGGAAACCCTTTATGGATGCTTATGTGTAGATTTCTCACTATGCTTGTCAACTTTATATATTTATGAAGCTTCTGATTCATAGATTTTGGGCATGCATTGAAGGAGAGCTTTGTGCTGGGTGCCCATCAACCAGCCCTTTATCATTAGGTTCATTTGCTTAGTTAATCTATTTGTTTCATTTATATACCACCTCGCTCCCCAATAAGGACCCAAAGTAGCTTACGTTGTTCTCCTCTCCATTTTTATCCTCATGACAACCCTGTGAGGAAGGTTAGGTTGAGAGTGTGTGACTGGCCCCAAAGACATCCAGCAAACTTCCATGGCAGAGCAGCAATTCAAAGCTGGGTCTCCCAGATCTAGGGTTGCCAAGTCCCCAAGGGGTCAAACCGAGGTGCGAAGGGTACTTCCTGCATGCTCGAAGTGTGCATGGGTTTCCCTGCCCACCTGTTGGGCCAGAAAATGGCATTTTCCAGTGAGATACAGAAACTATGCTTTGCACTGCGGCAGGGGCAATTAGCTAAAAACACCCCCAAACTTTGTGTCATTTTCTGGTGCAATGCTTCACGAGCATTCTTCCCCCCAGGTGACTTTTCCTCCCCATCAGCCAGGTGAGAAGAGGTGATGGGCTGGTGCTGGGGCCAGTTTGGCAGTCCTGCTCAGAACCTAGTCCAACACTCTAGCCACTGTACCACACTGCCTTTGATGTCTTTGTAGTCAGATCAGAATATTTGTGGCCTGCACCAGTCTCTCAGCTAGAACTAGCACTAAATTTCACTGAGAAGAATCTCTTGAGGTGAATTTGTAGGTTCCCACAAACATTAAGGAAATGCTGCAAGAAGTAAATACAGTTTCCTGTTAGGATGTGCATTCACTTAATTAATAAAAGCAATAATAAAAAATGCACTTTCTTATTGCCATTAGTATAATTAAAATGAATACAAAAACTACCCACATTGGTTAATTTTCATTAGCCCGATGTCTGGGTTCTTGATTTATCACAGAGTTCGAGTGGTGGACAGAGGTTAGGGGTGGGATAAGAAGAGAATGAAACTGATAAGCAAAAGTTCCAGTCAGCTGAGGAAAACAAGTGGGAAGCCAAAAACATTGATAGAAAAAACTTTTACATACGTGTCAAAACCAATGCCCAAAAGGTACCATTATCTTTAATAAAATTCCAAGAATTAAAACTGTATGATTACATACATGTCTGTATGATTACATACATGTCTGGTTCCATATATAGTAATTTCCTCTAGTGTAGAAATCCTTAAACAATTGCACCCATTTCCATGGGTATAATTTTTCAGTAGTCCAAATGTCTAAAATCCAGAAACTTCTGTGTTCCTGTGGCTATACGCACCATTCTTTTCTTTTCTTTTTAACTAATACAACTTTTATTGAAAATCCAGCAATATACAAAAGAGAGAAAATCTGATTATACACAGATAGATATTACAATTATTGTTAATCCCAAGACTAGATACATACATTTAGCTATTTCTGTACATTATCAACCTTTATAAAATTTTGCTATCTAAAATTTTAAATTTATAATTTTGTGAACAAGCTAGTCATTAAAGCTGTTGCTTATCCTATGCTTTGCTAACATTACTATTCCATATCAAGTTTCTAAAGATAAGAATTTGTCGTATAGTGATGAAACTGATTGTGGGTTATTGTTAGTAAGATATTCCATAAATGGATACCATTTCTCTGCAAAGTTTGAAGACATTGGATATTGTGACGAGTGTTGTAGTCTATCTGAAACCTTCTCTATAGCCGTATGTTCCCAAACTTTATTATACCATGTGTTTAAAGTAGGTGAGTATGGGTATTTCCAGTACATCGCTATAGTTGTTTTTGCTGCTACCAAAAGTGAAGCGACCAAATCTTTTCTTGTTAATGGGATTGGGAGACAACGCCACATATCTAAGAATATGAGTTCAGGTTTTAAAGGGATGACAAAGTGTGTGATAATATTAATCTGTTGCTGAATCTTTATCCAAAAGTCTTTGATATATTTACATTGCCATCAGCAATGAATAAAAGAGCCTACTTCGCCACAATTTTTCCAACAAAGAGGTGGTTTATTTGATGTTATTCTTGATAATTTCTGTGGTGTAAGATACCATTGATGTATTATCTTGTATGTTTGCATCTTGGTGCTTATAGCTTGTGAATTGGCTAGCTGTGATAACCAGATTTTTTCCCAGTCTTTTGCCGAAATTTGGATGCCACAATCCAGTTGCCATTTTTGATATATTTCTAGATTATCTGTTTTGCTTATTTTAAATATACACCTTTCTTGATATGATTTCGTAGAAGCATAGGGGTGGAAGGGACCTCTAGGGTCATCTAGTCCAAACCCCTGCACAATGCAGGACATTCATATTCCGCAGGGTCCACATCTTGCAGCCTTAACCAGTCCACCTGAACGTTCAGCTCACCCTGAATATGTTGGGCCCTGAGACCTAACAGGTGCTTTTCTGCCCACTGATTCCTGGTGCAGCAGAAGAGCTCTTGTTCCACCCTGAAGGTTTTTGTGTGCCTTGGCCATGATGTCGTCTGTTCGGACCACGATAATTTTTTTTTAATTGCAAGAGGTCAGAAGGGTGTTTCTGTGCAGTCTCTCTCTTATGTCCCTTTGCTACTGAATCAGAGCCCATCGTAATGTCCTCGCACAGAATCTGGCCCAGGTCACTAGGTTAATTTTATGTATGGAAAAACGCAGTAGACGTGCCTGGGTCATTACGTCTGCTTGCTTCCGACATTGTAATGTCGCTATCAGCTTCCTGACGTTTGTCTGGTTTTTTAAAATTGGTAGAGCTAAACTCTAATGTCCTTCTGGAGGAGCAGAAGGCTATTCAAACTGGAAGGCATACACAAATTTGCATAGCCCTGCCTGGAGTGAGAGGAGGCAGGATGTAACCACCTTGGATGCCTTCCCCCCCCCCCTGAAAAAGAAGAGATTTTCCTCATAGCTCTTCACTCTGCAGTGTGTGCTTGACTGTTTGCCTGTACTATTTATTCAAAATGTTTCTATATTTCACTCTCTAGTGACTGCCTAGTGCTGCTGCTCTCATGGAGGCTGGGCATTTGGAGAGCACTCACGTTTTGCAGACTGCATGCTACTGGGTGACTGACCTACATGAGAGGGAGTGTAATTGATTTGCTATCTTTGCCAGTGTGTGAAGTGCTGCTGTCTAGTTAGGGCGAGGTTATCTCCTATTCCCTTTCCCCTTTCTGTTTGGTTCTAATATAAGCCTACCTGTCAATTAAACTTTGCCTATGGGTGTGTTTACATCACTTCTTGTGCGTTACTGTGACAATTTGCAACGCACACACAAGTTTTGTGTAGTATTAATAACAATAACAGCAACAACCGCAACAACAGCAATAACAATAGCAATAACAACAACAACAACATTTGCTTTATATACCACCCTTCAGGACAACTTAATGTCCACTCAGAGTGGTTTACAAAGAATGTTTTTATAATCCCCACAACAACGAACACCCTGTGAGGTGGGTGGGGCTGAGAGAGCTCCAGAGAGCTGTGACTAGCCCACGGTCGCCCAGCTGGATTCGTGGAGGAGTGGGGAATCAAACCTGGCTCTCCAGATTAGAGTCCCACTGCTCTTAACCACTACCGCAAAGTGAGTGGACACACACTGAAAATCAGTTTGTGTGTTTGTCACCCATTGCATTGCATACACAGTTAACTTGATTCTTACCAAGCACTATTATTTCAGTGCTTGTTTTCCTGTAAACATTCATGCTCACAGACTGAACACTGAGCAAGAAGTGGGGAAATGTGCTGAAGACAAGGCATGCCTGTTGACTGTGCCATGCCATGAGCCCTTCTTGGGATTCCGGTCACCTCTCTCTGCCCCCTTTGTGATGTTTCTTGCTTCCTGGGGCTCCGGGTATAAGCCCCTGTGCCTGCATTGCCAAACTGCCTGCCTTCTTCAGAATGCCGAACACTCCTTGTGTTCAGAGTGCAATTTGTCTTCCTTCAGAGGCCCAACATAATCTGCTCTGTAACTCTGTCTGCTTTTCCTTTCCTGGGGTGTCAGATAAGAACAACAACAACAACATTTGATTTATATACCGCCCTTCAGGATGACTTAACACCCACGCAGAGCGGTTTACAAAGTATGTTATTATTATCCCCACAAAACACCCTGTGAGAAGCCTTCCTATGCCTACCCTGTGCTACTGTCTACATGCTGGGGAGGCCCATATTGCAAGCAAGCAAAAAGGGGAGGGGGGGGGCTTTCCCTTTTATCTTACGTGTTGCCGGAATGGTCCTATAGAAGATTCCATCCTAACCAGTTAGAAAACAAAAATCTTACAACTGGGAACGGGCTTTCCCTTTAATTGCCTCCAAAGTATTTATCCTACCTTTTTAAACTTAGGCAGGGAGAAGCCCTTGTGTGAAGGATACAGTTCATCCAAACTGAATAGACAATTGAGATGTGACAGCCGATTGTGTGTTTTTCCCCAACAAAATGAATTTTTCATTGAAACGTATGAAGAAAAATGAATGCACGTAACAATTTTTAGTCATGGAAATGAAAACATTTTGTAACTTTTTAAAAAAAATCACATCCCGTGTTCCTGTTTTGGTGAAACATCTAAGAAACACTAAAGAAAACAAGAGCAATTTTTCAGTAAGACGATTAGCGTTTGGCAGGGTCTGAGTAGAAGTAGCAATTAAATAGTAGTATGATAATTTCTGTTATACAACATGGATGATATATATAAAAAAGTTATGAGGCTGTTGTCATGGGATTCTTTTTACTGCTGCAGGGGAAAAAAGAATGATACTCACATATCACATATGTATTGCTTGTTGTGTGTGTTCTTTTTTAAATAGTTAATATGTTTATTGGTTTTAAAGATACTGTATTCTATATTATTGTATTAATTGGAATCCACCCTGAGCCTGCTGGGGCGGGGAGGGTGGAATACAAATTGAATAAAATAAAATAAATAAAATATATGTGGGGCCTGAAGCTTTCCTGGCTTCTACTGATGCAGTGTGAAACTTTATAAGAAAAGTTGCATCTAACAAGGTCAATCTTTCACTCTATCGATGTGTTGGTTTTGTGTTCAGAGTATTTCATAACCCTGAGGTACCTCACCCATGGGTATGGCAGAATCTTAACAAAGAGGAACAAATCTCTGCACACTATTTGCTTACTCACTATTCTCCTTCCAAATGGTCATCAATTTCCTCTGCAACAATGCTTTGCCTCACTTCATGGGGAAGCTTATTTCTGTGGCTCACTGGAACATTAAAAGGTCAGCTGTTTAGCTTGGAAGCTCTTCTTTCCTAGCAAAAAAACCCCCATTGTCTGATGACATGAGGGCAAGGCATGATTCCAACCCCCCCCCCCCCCAAGAGCTAAACCACACAAGACAAATTACATGTGGATGCTCAAGTGAAGGGAGATGCAATGTTAGCCAGGAGCAGGACTTTTTTTCAGCTGGAATGTGGTGGAACGGAGTTCCGGCACCTCTTGAAAATGGTCACATGGCCGGTGGCCCCGCCCCCTGCTCTCCAGACAGAGGGGAGTTTAGATTGCCCTCCATGCCAGCGGTGCAGAGGGTAATCTAAACTCCCTTCTATCTGGAGATCAGGAGGCGTGGCCACCGACCATGTGACCATTTTTGCCGAGGGCAATTTAAACTTAAAAAAAACCCCTTTTTCCAACTGACACAAAGTGACATCATTGTGTGGTCCTGAGTTCCACCACCTCTTTTCCCAGAAAAAAAGGCCTGGCTGGGAGGTGTAGTTTAAATTCCACCTTTCTCTACAGAGCCGGCTAGATCGCTCCTCAGGGGGCTCTCTGCAGAGCCAGCAAATATCACCTCTCAATGGTTTTGTTAATAATTGACAGAGCCTTCAGGGAAGCAAAGAGGAAATTAACAAACCCTCTGAGGAGCGATCTAGCCAGCTCTGTAGAGAGAGGTGAAATTCAAACTACGCTTCCTGGCTAACAATGTGCCTCCCTTCACTTGAGTGTTCCCACGTAATTCGTCTCATGTGGTTTAGTTCTAAGTCACAAACCACTTTTAAAAATGTCTCTATCTTAATAAAACTTAGCCTTTCATTGATGCCACTAGCAGGGTGTCGCCAGCAACACCTCCACACAAAAGAGGAAGACAGGAAAGGGGAAATAAAAGCAATAATGCAACACTCCAAGTTCTGCTCACCTATGGCCACTTGAAATTAAGATTCCCAGCAAGGCTAATTGTAAAGCCGTAACGGGAACAGTTACTTCTTTGTCTGTTATAATTGAGTATAAAAAGCAATAGGTGGAAGAAACCAAAGAGCACTGTCCCTTGTGGATTTAAATATCCATTTTTTTTAAAAAAAACCTGTTTAATTATGAGCTGGTTGTTATGCTCAAAAGGTGTCCCCAGGATGTAGATATTGTCTGCTGGACTGCAATAAGGCCTGATGTACTGCTTTTAAAAGAAGATTCCTAGTTGATATTGTCTGCTTGGGTCACTGGGAACATGTAGATGCATAGAGATGGACAAGACTATAAAAACCCCAGGCATGCAAGTAAAACAGTATAAAAGAGCTGTTGTAGGTCATATCTGTGGGTCCGTTGACGACAGGCAAGTAGTAAAGGAGTATGGTTGCTTTCACACACATGCGCTTTCAGTGCCCTTTAGGGCCAAGCTACAAGTGACGAATTGAATGGCAAGTGAACAGGCTCACGTTCACTTACACCCCACTTGCACTCCACTCGATCACAGTGATTGAGTGGAGTGCAAGTGGAGCCCTGGTCCAGCCAGCTGTGGTGCCAGGAAGTGGTCTGGTATGGTGACATCACTTCCTGTAGTGACATCATCACTCCAGCTAGGAGTGCATGTGTGCTGCATGCACACATTTTAAAAAAGGTTGGTGCCACCTCCCCTTCCTGCTGGGTCCGGTATTAGATTTATATGATACGTTGACAAAACACATAGTATGTAATTTCATAGATATGAATTTTGTGGGTGAAATAAACATTCCCCCCCCCCAAAGTGTTAATGTAGCATGACTGCTAGAAGATCCCCAGGAGATGAGATCTCATCATTGCTTATTGGTATCTAACCCTGCAACAAGGAGCTTAGGATGGGATAAGACTTGCGTGGAAAATGTAAGCATTGGCGACCCCATAGTTGCCACCAACAAGCAATACATGAAAGTGATCAGAAGCATAAGCTGAAGACACATGTAGGGAGAAGTCCTGTACTGGCCCTCTTTTGCTGTGATTGGATGAAAAGCAGCAGCCTGTTCTGCCCCCAGGAGCCTGCCAACAGGCTCCAACAGGCCACAGGAACAAATCCAGGCTTGGGAGGGTTGCTGGGGAAAGAACTTGAGCTGAGGAAAGTAGACTCACATGCAAAGATGCCTTCTGAAGCTTCAGCATGGCCAGAGGCGTGAACCCTTGGGTGCGAGCCAAAGGGCAAGAGCGAAAGGGCTCCTGTGGCCCTTTGACTTGCAGCCTCAGCCAAGCCAATCACTCCGGAACCACCACAGAAGTACTGCTGTGCACCGGTTTATGTATGTGTGCAGCTCGAGTGTCAAGCTCGGCTCCAAAGACCTGGGTTTGAATCCCCACTCTGCCACAGACGCTCTCTGAGTGAGCTTGGGCTGGTCACTCTCTCTTAGCCTAACCTGCCTCTCTGTAGTGATGTTGTGAGGATAAAAGAAAGGAGGGAGAAATGATATTGTAAGCGGCTTTGGGTTCCTATAGGAGGGGAAAGTAGGGTGTCAATATCTAGGTAGATAAATTTCAACAGGATCAGGGCTTTTTTTCAGCTGGAAAGTGGGGGAACGGTGTTCCGGAACCTCTTGAAAATGGTCACATGGCTGGTGGCCCCGCCCCCTGATCTCCAGACAGAGGGGAGTTGAGATTGCCCTCTGCGCCGCTCCGATCTCAACTCTCCTCTATCTGGAGATCGGGGGCGGGGCCACCAGCCATGTGACCATTTTCACTGAGGGCAACCCACTGAGTTCTACCACCTCTTTTCCCAGAAAAAAAGCCCTGAACAGGACTTAGTTGTGTTACTCCGCCTTCTATGATTGCATCCTTTGACTTCAACTGATCTCTCTCTTTTTAGAACCTGTACATTTGTTTAGAGCCAGGACTCCATTGCTTCCCCCACGCCTGGACTGTTAGTTCTTATATATACTAATATTTCATTTACTTTGTCTGTGGAGCAGATACTCTGCAATCAATGTCTTAAATCTGATAACAGAGACAGCTGCGTTAATTTGATGAAAGGGGCTGCAGAAGGGGAATGCGAAAAAATCTATAAAGCTTTTGGCTGACATTTGGAGAAAGAGATTGGATGCTTTCTTGTTAACCTTTAGAGCAGCATATTGCATAAATTGTGACAACCCAGATTAGATGGGACAGTAGTCAGGCACTGGAGAGCTCCAGTCTAGATACATCACTTCAGCAAATAAGTTCTATTCTAAAATATGGCAGTCTCTCCTTTAAGGAATGCTATTTATCTCGTTTGAAAAACCAGGCACTTACACACCAAGGGCCATGGGCAGTTGGTTGCCTATGTAATTAAAGACATACCAAGGCAAAGCATACTGAAGATTCATTGGTTTCTTATGATTGCAAAGTCTTACTACTTCGTAAACATCCAATTAAAATTAACAGATTTCCCTTAACATTTTTGTTGTTGTGCAAGGGTAGCTGGTATCATTTTCTTAGTTTCTTTCACCTTCTGCCCAAAGAATATTTCACTGGGTATTACTCGTATTGCAGTAATGTTAATGATATGCAAACAGCATTTGCAGAGATCATAATGATAAGCTGGTACTAATTGCATTTTGGCATGGAAGCACACTCTGGGATCGACCCAACAAATCTAAAAGTGGAGAGTTTGACAAGAAAAAAAATATGCTGCATTGGCATATGCACTTGTTCTGGTTTAGGGCGAAACGTTCAAAGGCTGCTTGAGAATTTAAGGATTTTGTTTTGTTGTGTGCCTGGATGAATGCATTCTGTGAACCCACAGTAGTTGTTGCTCGTTTCTAGTCAATGCAATATGATGGGATATAATGGGTTTTGCGAGGTCAGTACTAGTTCTATGAAATATTGTACTGTCGATTAGAAGTAAATGTTTTGAAGGTTGCAGTTGAAGTTTACATATTCTTCCTAAACCTCATTGATTTGTTCAAATTTATACCAGTTTTTCTCCCTGGTGGAGACCCAAAGTGCCTAGCAAAATTATTCTCCTTTCCTCGTAGCAGTCAGGTGAGGTGGGTTTGGCTAAGGGAGAATGATAAGCTGGTACTAATCGCATTTTGGCACAGAAGCACTCTCTGGGATCAACCAAACAAATCTAAATGGCTTAAGGTCACCCAGGAGGCTTTAATGACAGTTGAACTTGATCTCCCAGATCCTAGTTTAATACTTTAACCACTCTACCATGCATTTCTATTGCCATGACTATAGCTTTCAGTGTAGTCAACAAACTACTTGTTCCGGAAAACCTTTGAAAACAGATGAGTTTGGCAGTTATGCCTGGGGTTTTAATAGTTTGCATTTGTCAGTTATTTTATTTATAACAAGCTGTTTATTATTTATTTCATTTATACCCCATGTGTCTCCTCAGTAGACCTAAAGGGTCTACTCAATTTTATCCTCACAACAGTCCTATGAGGCAGGTCAGGATGAGAGAGTGTGTGGGGCCCAAGATGTCTTAGCAAACTTCCTCAGGAGAGTCAGAATTCTAACCTGCACCTCCCAGATTCTAGTCCAACACTCTAACCGCTAGGTGAGTGCACCAAGAATGTTTCCGGCCATTTTCACACTGCTTACCGGCCACGGAACATCACGCCGAGCTCCCGGAACGACAGCATCTTCCTGGTGCAATATGGCGCGAAAACTACCGTTCTCGCATGAAATTGTGCTCGGAAGACGCTGTCGTTCCGGGAGCTCGGTGTGATGTTCCGTGGCCGGTAAGCAGTGTGAAAATGGCCTCCATTTCACTTTCAGTTCCAGGGAGGGGGTGGTTTCCAGAACATTCCCATTTTGTTAGTAGTTTTTTTATGGGTCAGCCAGTAGCAGCTCCAAACTGATGTGTTTTTTTCTGTTTTGTTCTGTAGTGTACACAATGGAGCCACATGCGCAAACTTGCACTGTTCTTTTCATGGGGTGGGAGGAAGGAAAGAGTCTGGGGCAGCTTTTTCATGCTTAATCAAAACCAGCATCAACCATTAGTCCCTCTAAACAATTGATCCACTGAGTTTTTCCTCTTTCACAATAATACACACACACACATATAACAATAGACCTTTAGAAGGCAAGTTTGAGTAGGTGGAGCAATGACAGCAGGACATTCCCAAGTAGGAGAGAACTGCAACAAGCGTAAAACCAATCCTGCTTCACGTTCCCTTTTTTCTTTGTTTTTCTTTTTTATATCGTCCGGCTTACCACCTTTGCATTCTGCTGTTGCCTGTAGGTTTCATGTTCTTTGAATCCCCCCCCCCAACTTCCCACAATGGTGGGCAAATCCAAATCCAAACCTAGGAGGTACTAAAAGGAATGACAAAAATGGAGAGGCTTGAAGGCCCATTGGATATAACAGGGGGCCACAGATGCCATTGTGTCGGCTCTATGGAAATACATTATGAAAATGGGGGATAGAATGAGAGAATTGTGCTCTTGGGCTAGAATTAAGACTTCCAGTCTGGAATGCCAGTCCCTGGGACCAGCTAAACTGCTCTGGGGCTGGAGTGAAGACTCCTGGGACCGCAATGCCTGTCGTTCCAACCCCAGAGCAGTTTTCTGCACCCAGGGACCATCACCCACAGTCCATCAGTTAACCAAGGGGCTACCTGGGCTCGAACACATGTCATGGGATATCTCAGTGGTTCTACCCGAGTACCCAAAGTGCCTGGAACTGAGCATGCCAACCATCCATCCACGCTAGATGGTGTCCAGGGCTGTGGTCCTGGCAATGAGGGAAGAGGCTGTGGCAGGGGGTAGATACTAGTTGTGACAGACTCTCATAGCTGGGATGATGGGGCAGCAGATGGTAGTGCCCCCTCACAGGTTAGGAGGGTTCCAGAGGGTGCCAAGCTGCAGTGGCAGCAAACCAGCCAGGCTGGAATGTTGAAGCCACTCACAGCAGAGCCAGGACACTTGGCAATGCAAAAAGAAAGGGTGGAATGCTGCTGACCAGTTGGGCCTCTTCTCTCCCAGGCATGTTGAAGTCCGTGTGAGGTAGGAGCCCTGCTGGGCAGGGCAAAGACAAGAACAGAGAGCCAAAGGAACTGAGCTTCTTATTGGATGAGGGCCAGCTGCCTCAGGAAGGGCCAGCCAACCCTTTAAAAGGCTGAAAGACCTCTCAGGAATCTCCAGTGGACAGGTACCTTACAGGGGACAGAGGGACTGTGGTGCCACCCAACCTTCTTCCTCCTCGGTTTCTGAGGCTTAGTCCTTTTGAGCCTTTTTAAAAGAGACCAGGCTGGAGACAGCAGACACCTATAGTTTCTCTACGCAAGACATCTTATACAGGCATGATCAAGTGTAGAGAGATGCAATGTTAGTTAGGAAGCATAGTTTAAAAACACAGCTGGCGGAGCTTGCTCCTCGGAGGGTTTGTTAATTTCATCTTCGCCTCCTCCAAGGGGAGGTGAAATTGACTGAGACTTCTGGGAGACAAAGATGAAATTAACAAACCCTCTGTCCCCAGAGGCTGCTTCCCCCCCTTCTTGAAGATGGGAACCCCAGTGGAGTAGCTTTCCTTAGCCCCATGGATAGTAAGAGCAAGGGGAGAGATCAAAAGAGGTCAGATTCTTGTCTACATGGCTCATCCAAGTTCAACTAGAATAACAACAGCAACAAAAATAACAGAGCTGTCGCTCTGTCCTCTGGCAGCGCATCCCGCACCCGATTTCCCACCCCGAAGACTCACAGATGGGCTCCCATTCCAGATCAGGGCCATTTCCAGATGGCTTACCTGAAGCCACTCCATGGTGCAATGTTGTGGATCGTGCCAGGGAAAATGCGAAATATCGCATTTTCTCGCGCGAGTTTTGCGCGACGTCGCACAAAACTCGTGTGAGAAAACGCGATATTTCGCGTTTGGAAACGGCCCAGGCCGCCAGCGCTTGCACTGCTGCCTGCTCCCAAAGCCACAACGGAAAAGGCCCCATTCTGCATCCCCAGCTCTCTGGGGCTCCCCCCGGCACATGAAGGGGGCCAGAGGGCAATCTCAAGAGGGGGGGGCAGGCAAGGGCAGGCAGCCACAGCCAGCTGGGTCATTCCCAGCTCAAGCCTCCAGAGAAGGGGACCTTGCAAGCCCACGGCTTCCATTCCTTCCAAAGACTGATGGCCCTCCTTGCTCCCCGGTGTCTCAGGGCTCTGTTTAGGGCGGCCCAGTTAAGACTTCATAAGCCATCCCTTGGACCGGGGCCTGGAAGAAGGCCAGCAACCAGGTTCCCACCCTTGCCACTCCCTTTGACGGGAGTTCCTCAGCTGGGAGATTTCCCTACCTTTCCTCCTCCGATTTCTCTCTGCAGAGGATATGGTTTAGTTCTCACAGGTGTGATCACCTGAACCACTGTGGGGGGGGGGGGCGGGGGTTGGTCAGAGAGGAGGCTGTGCCCTGTTGATTAGCAACCGCCTCTGGGCCTGCCCTGACATTCACAGGGGCATCATTTCATTATCGCATCTGACCTCTGAGTATTAAATGCCAGCGCTTAGAGTAGACAGGTTCTGGTAAAAATGAGAACAACCCCACACCTCTGTGTGTATTCAATGTATATACTTCTTTCAACAGGAATTTGCAAAGTGCAGGAGAACTTGCAATGCCTTCCCTCACACGGCAAAGTCTCTGGAAGGTTCCGTCTAGGACCGGCCTTTCAGGGGCCAAGAAGCCCACCTCAGACTTCCCGACTGAAGCTTTACTGTGGGAACTCGGTGTGCCTCCAGACAAAAGGAAAGACTTGTTCTACTTCAAGGGATTAAGTTTAGGAGCGGGACCTTATTTACAACACAAGTCCCTTCTCACAAGCAACGCTAATGCACTTTTGATCAGCCATCATATGAAGACCCTCCAGTAATCCCTCTTTTACCACAGAAATAAATGGAGACAGAAGGTTGGAAAAAATTATTGTTGTCACAGAGGGAGTATCCGAATCGCCAGGATTGTCAATGAAAGGTTTGGGAGGAGACAGAATCTCATCGCGCAGGAATCTGAAGGGGAGTTTCCCCTGAGTGAGGACCCCCATTCTTTTCAAGGCTCTGTCTTCCCTTGCTGTCCCCCTATTAATTTCAATGTTCCCTTCCAACTTTCTTAACTGCGTTCACTTACGGGAAGTCTGGAAGCGGGGGCTGTGCCTGCAGCTTGTGCGCTATGGCAAAAGGGCTCGGGGGGACCCCTGGAAACCTGTTGAAACCAGCAAAGAGAGGGAGAAAAACGTCTCCCTTTCGACTCTGAAATAACCACCGTGTTACTAGAGCCTGCTTTTTCTTTTTTGTACAGCTTCCACATCTCCCATCAGCTTCTCCAGGGCAGCAACCCCAACCTCCGGGGAGCCACCAACTCAATGCGTTGAGCACTGCCCCCCCCCCGTTTCTGTCCAATGGGACGAGAATCAGCCACGTAGGACTCTCCGCAAGACACGGGAGGGCCCCAGCTCCCCTCCTCGCTTTCCCCCGGGTTGTTCACAGGTGTTTAAGGTGGAAATTGGGTGCTTCCCTGTACCTGGATAAGAGGTTTAAGCAGTTAGAGCAGGGTGGTTCTCTGCTGCTCTCTGCAAACGAGCCAATGCAGCTGCCCAGTCTGAAGCCTTGAACGAGAAGGCCCGTGTGCCTCCATAGCACGCAGATAATTCACCTCACGCACAGGAGCTCACAATATTAATGGGAGGTAAAACTCACAAGATTCACCACACTTACCTCACCACACTCACCTTCTGCTGACAATAGTCCACTCCTCCGTCCCCCTCCGCTGACAATACTCCACTCCTCCGTACGCCTCCGCTGACAATACTCCACTCCTCCGTTCCCCTCCGCTGACAATACTCCACTCCTCCGTATGCCTCCGCTGACAATACTCCACTCCTCCGTCCCCCTCCGCTGACAATACTCCACTCCTCCGTACGCCTCCGCTGACAATACTCCACTCCTCCGTCCCCCTCCACTGACAATACTCCACTCCTCCGTACGCCTCCGCTGACAATACTCCACTCCTCCGTACGCCTCCGCTGACAATACTCCACTCCTCCGTCCCCCTCCGCTGACAATACTCCACTCCTCTGTCCCCCTCCGCTGACAATACTCCACTCCTCCGTACGCCTCCGCTGACAATACTCCACTCCTCCGTACTCCTCCGCTGACAATACTCCACACCTCCGTACTCCTCCGCTGACAATACTCCACTCCTCCATACGCCTCCGCTGACAATACTCCACTCCTCCGTCCCCCTCCGCTGACAATACTCCACTCCTCCGTCCCCCTCCGCTGACAATACTCCACTCCTCCGTACGCCTCCGCTGACAATACTCCACTCCTCCGTACGCCTCCGCTGACAATACTCCACTCCTCCGTCCCCCTCCGCTGACAATACTCCACTCCTCCGTCCCCCTCCGCTGACAATACTCCACTCCTCCGTCCCCCTCCGCTGACAATACTCCACTCCTCCGTCCCCCTCCGCTGACAATACTCCACTCCTCCGTCCCCCTCCGCTGACAATACTCCACTCCTCCGTACGCCTCCGCTGACAATACTCCACTCCTCCGTACGCCTCCGCTGACAATACTCCACTCCTCCGTCCCCCTCCGCTGACAATACTCCAATCCTCCGTCCCCCTCCGCTGACAATACTCCACTCCTCCGTACGCCTCCGCTGACAATACTCCACTCCTCCGTCCCCCTCCGCTGACAATACTCCACTCCTCCGTACGCCTCCGCTGATAAATCTCCACAACTCCGTCCCCCTCCGCTTGCACTTCTCCACACCACTAACCACACCACTAACCACACCAACCACTCCACTCCCACAACACCACACCACACCCACCACACTACACCCACCTCACCACACCCCACTTACCACAGCGTCTCACAATGGCCCACCTTGCTCTGCGCCGGGCACAGTCACCACTGGGGCAGAGTGACCCACACTTCCCTGAATGTTTAAGATATTCAGATGAAGGCCAATAATTCTCTGTTATACCTGAAAGCAGAACTGTCCGGGCCCTACAGCTGGTGCAAAATACTGCAGTCAGAAAGAATTAAAACCAGATGGCACAACCAGGCCAGGGTGGATTTATGCAGTTATCATTAAGAGGTGTTCTTCCCCAGCCACAGCACACAAGCACACAAGCACACTTGTAAGGGCAGCCATCATTGTGGTGCTTTGTATTGTATGTTGAGATTAACAGCTCTTTGTTGTGATGATAAACCTCTTTGTATTGTCGAAGGCTTTCACTGAGAGATCTCGGTCTTTTGGTGCTACACCTCTGAAGATGCCAGCCACAGCTGCTGGCGAAACGTCAGGAACTACAATGCCAAGACCACGGCAATACAGCCCGGAAAACCCACAACAACCATAAACCTCTTTATTGAAAACTGGAACCAGAGAGACTGAAGCCTCAGGCTCAACCGTCACCAATTTATACTTGTAGATACCACACCCCCTTGTACAACCACCAAGACAATGTAAGCAGCTGGAATCCTTCATTTGCATGAGCATCTATTTTCCAGCCCAGGAACTGGCTACAAGTTCTGATTGGCCGTACTGGCACCCAAACACCAATCGCTTTGTAGGCCTCGGGAGCCTCCGTTTCCACTCACGCCACGCGTAGCACTTTGCTCCTTGATGAGGCTGGTATCGTTCGGCTTCCCCAACTTCCTGATGGGAAGAAAGAGGCAGGTCTTGTCCTCCCACTGCATTGAATGTTTGCGCCCTGTTTGACGTGGCTATGCATCTCATTCCCAGAGTTCTGTCCGGGCCGGAGGCGCAAGGCTTGAGACCATAAGGCATCCCAGCAAGACCTGAAAATGCTTCTCCACCCCCCCCACCCCACCCATTCCCCTCTGACCAACGGGGTGAAAAGCCAGGCCCTTTTCCTCACTTAGTTTTCTCTCTCTCAGGACAATTCCACCACAAGAACAGAAAGCAGAGAGCAAAGGAAAGCCCTCCATTCACCCCAGGAGACGTCCCTTCGCCCCTCTCCTCGGTCAGAGAATGTAGCCCACCAGCCAGACGAGAGGACAGGAGACTGGTGGCCGTTCCTCCCCCCCCTTCTCTACCCCCTCCCATTGTACACCAGGGGAAGGATGGCTGACCCTCTCCAAATGATCCCCCATTAACACTCAGCAGGACCACTCAGGCAGGGGACTAAGCCTAACGCGGCTTTTGCAAGAACTTTCCTACCCTCTCCACCTCTCATGTGGATTCCTTGGTGGGAAGAAAGGCTTGTGGCAGAAGCGTTCTCTGCCTTCTAGGCATTTCTATGGCCTCTCCCCTCTTTGCATCCTTACACACACACCCTGCCTACAGGAATGAACAGTCCAGGAGTCTTGATCGGAAGAGCCTCGTCCCTGCATGTTGTCCAGGGGGGCCACGTAGGGAGTTCTCCGGAGGGCCAAGGGCAGATGTCCATTCTTACCAGGTTTCCCCTGATCTATTATTTACTAGAAGGAAAACAAACTCCTATGCAATTTTTGTTCACTCCGGGCTATATATTCCATGACACTTTTTTTTACTTAAGTGTTTTAATATTATCCTGCCTGTTTTCTATTTCTTCTGTGATCCGCTCTGAGCCTGGCTCTCAGGGAGAGCAGAATAGAAATGTAATAAAATAAAAATAATAAAATGGATAAATAATTCTGCTTTGTGACTTACAGAGACTCCTGCCTACACAACGTCCTGTATGGGGGCAGGCTGTAATGTTATCATTAACTGTTTAGTGATTTATTTTTCATTTTATTACAGCCTTTAAATCCTATATCTTTGTGAGTTTTGTGATGTGCCATGGATTTTAAAGGGAGGAAGCAGAACGTGTTCCTGTGCATTCCGAGTGCAGGGATATCCAGCTGAGAAGTGATGTTATTTTATTTATTTATTTACATTGTTTATAGTCCGCCTTTCTCACTGAGACTCAAGGTGGATTACACAGTGTGAGTCAATACTGTACAAAGATGTTTCAATTCACAATCTATCAGGGTCTATAAATGCAAGGTTGCAGAGATTTCAAACCAGCAGAAATCCAATACAAGAATGCTGCATAAGCCATTCTCCAGCTGACCTATGAAACAGCCTGGGAATGACCCAGTGGGACCATCCTTCTGGCACTAGTCGTGGGGTCTCTGGTCCCTCAGTATTTACAACACGAGTGGAAAAGTCTATGGTCCCTCCCTGTCCCTTTACTGATGGATTTTTGAGACCACTTCCTTACAGTACAGCCTTCCTATCAGAGCGAAAAGGGCTCTAGAAAACTTCAGTGTTGGGTCATTTTTGGAAGGCCTGGAGAGTAGGAGCTTTCCTGACCTCTTTAGGGAGACCATGCCATAAAGGGGGGGGGGGGCAGCTCAGGGAATGATTTTGCCCCTCTGCAAGGGGGCCTCTGCAGAAGCCATATGCAGAAGCCATATGAATCTCTTCTCCAGCAAGGGGTAATCGTGTGGCACCTGAAAGACGGCACGTTTTGGTTCGAGTGGCCGCTCTCTTGGACTAGAGCTTGCACCTCTCAGGTGCTGTAGGAGACTGTTTTGCTTTCTTCCTGCTTTGGGGAAGGTGCTTTTGAGTCGCCTTTGGTTCTCTCTCTGCTAGTCCCTGCCCTTGGGAGCCCTTTCTGCATAGCGCCCATCAGCACAATAGAACAGAACGGAGAGCACTTCGTAGTCACAAAGCCGCTGCGGCCTGACCCAGCTCTTCCCCATGACAAGAAAATCCCTTCCTTCGGGGTTCTGAGGAGCACTTTTACCCTGAAGCCCCCGAGGGGCCTGCGCCTGCCCCAGAAGTGGCCTGTCTTCGGCCAGCCAGGGTCTCCTCTGTGGCCCCCGGCTTCTCCTCCTGTGCCACAGCTGTTCTTCTCCAGCAGAAATGGCATCTCCTACTCAGAGAAATCTCCGTGCTCTTTCTTTTTGCCCTTCTTTCAAGATACTTCAGGAAACAATTAAATATGTACAATAATGACTTCCTTATCCAGTTCGTGATATTTCAAAATCCTTTTTATTTTCTCATTTTATACTTGACCTAACTTTGTGTCCATTGTTTGGTGGGAAAAGCAGGGTAGAAATGTTTTACTGAATATTATTATCTTCAGTGTTAAAGTCCCGATGATGAAGGAAGGTCCACACAATGACCCCCACATTGCTGGGGAGGTGGGAGTTGGAGGGGGCTGAGGGAAGGCCTTCCTTGCTCCATCCCTGGGCAAGTCAGCCGTCTTTTGGACAGACAGTGCAGGTCTCTGAGGGGGGGAGTGCAAGCACTGAGGGCCTTTGGGGAGGGAGCGCTGAGCGAGGCCCGCTTCTCTCCGCCTGAGCTCCCCATCAGTTCTAGGCGGCTACACTAGAAGCCCTGCCACTGATTGCCACCCACCAGCACCAAGAATGTATTACTGCCCTAGACAGAGAGTTTCATCTATACCTTGTGGCTAACAGCCTCGGATGGACCTCTGCTCCATATGTTTATCCATTCTCCTCTTGAAGCTGTCTATGCTGGAAGCTGCCACCACCTCCTGAGGCAGTGAATTCCATGTGTTAATCACCCTTGCGGGGGAAGAAGTACTTCCTTTTATCTGTTCTAAGTCGACTGCTCAGCAATTTCATTGAGTGCCCACGAATTCTTGTATTGTGAGAAAGGGAGAAAAAAAGACATAGCATTAGCAAGGATCCAGGACAGAGCAGAAAAAACACTGAAGGAAAACATAATCAATTCTAGGACTAACATTAGACAACATGGAGCGCTGGTTGTACATAGGAATACATATTGAAAGCAGCAGATAATATATAAGGCAAAAATAGTGATGAAGTCTATGATCCCCAACTTGTTGGTGAAGCGTCTGAGACCCCATCCCTACAGTACAGCCCTCCCACTTGAGTAAAAAGCCTTTGTGAATAGTTCGGTGTTGCATCATTTATGGAAAGCCAGGAGAGTTGGGGCTCTTCTGACTTCCTCAGGCCAGTCGTTCCGCAGGATAGGGGCCACCACAGAGAAAGCCCATGTGTGGGCTGCTGCTGTCTTCACCTGTGTGCAGCCTGGCACCTGCAGGAGACCCTGTTCAGATAAGCGAAGCTGCCGTGGAGGAAAATAGGGAGGGAGGCGGTTCCGTAGGTATGCTGGACCAAAGCCATGAAGAACTTCGCATGTAATAACTAATACCTTGAACTGAGCACTCGTAAACCTCTGTCATGTCACCCCTCAGTTGTTGTTTCTCCAACAAGTGCTTTAATCTTTCTTCATAGGGGAAGTGTTCCATCCCTTTAGTCATTCTGGTTGCCCTCTTCTGCACCTCCCCACAAACAGGCTCATGGCGGGTTACAGTAAAATGCTCAATGAGCATTAAAACATATAAATACATTTAAAAACCAGAAAACACCACAAATACATACAAAACAGCATTTTGGATGGTGGGCCCCCTCCAATTTCCCCAATCATGGTATAAAACAAAGCAGAACAGAAGGGGTGGGGCCACAGTTTATAATAATCTGGTGATTGCGCTTATAGGGAGGCAGATGATTACATGCCCCCCCCCCGGTGGGAGACCAGTAGGGAGGCTCCTAAAACGATCAAAGACTGGCCTCAACCATACGCCTGGCAGAACATCTCTGTCTTACAGGCCTGCCCAAAAGATATAAGATCTTGGTGGGCCCGGATGCCCTCTGATAGAGAGTTCCACCAGGATGGGGCCAGGACTGAAAAGGCCCTGGCCCTGGTCGAGGCCAGCTGGGCCTCCCTGGGGCCAGGGATCACCAGTAGGTGCTTATTTGCTGATCTTAATGCTCTCCAGGGTACATTCAAGGAGGGACAGTCCTGCAGGTATGCTGGTCCCAGTCGGTTTATGCACATTTATTTTGCTGTATATTTCATTGCTTTCAGGGGGCTAAATTAGCAGAAGATTGTGGACCAAGAGGAATTGTTGCATAAGAGTTAAACTTTAAAAAAGAGAAAAGAAATGAGTGATCGTGCTTTTCCAGTGCAGCAGCCCTATTAATGTCTATAGTCTTTTGCTACGGAATCTATATTTATTGCAGACAATTGTTTTGGCGGTGGTGACTAATAACTGAACATCAGGCCAGAATGACCTTTAAAAGCCGAGTCATTACTGTGGTCAATTTACCCTGATGTCAACAGATGGGCTTGTGTTTGGAGTGGAATGGTATAAATCAGTTTCTAAAGACGCTGGGAAAACAGTGGTGAGCAACGAGCATTACACTTCTGGACTCATTCCATGGAAAATAGTTTTAGCTGAAAGATGACCTGTGTTTTCCTGAGTTCACCTGGGAACTCAAGCAAAAAAGAGTCTCTTTAAATCGAAGTTTTGTCAAATCCCACCAGGATTCCTGGTCCCCCTGCCCCTTTTCTCTTTCAAGCTGTGTGTTCCCTTAAGCACTGTATATTCATTGCACGTTTCCCCATTATCGTGTAATCCAGTCTGCTCCTCATATTATATTGTTTCAATGAGAAAAGAAAACATTAACTTGGTAATTGTGTGTGAGTTTATATAAAAACACACATCCTCACCCCAATTCATATCAACTACATCAACATTTATCTGACTACGTAAGAAGTAGTTTGTACCTCAGTGACTGACTGGCAAATAGTTAATTCACTAGGTGAATCACTCAGGAATTTAAAAAGATAGCATACTTCAGCTTGAAATATGGCGCCCATGGAAGGCAAGGCAACAAGATTGGTAGACAAGTTTGAAAAATGGAATTTTTTTGCATGTATTCCTTCAAAGAAGATCCACTAAAGGTGAAACTACTCACACACAAACTAGGAAGCCCAGATGTGGTACATAGATAATAGAAGGCACCGTTGATTACTAGACAAATGTAAAGGAGGGTGTATGTACCACTCCCCAACAAAATGGAAAACTTAAAATATCCCCCCCAGATGGATGCATATCCTGTCAGCCCAGAATGCTGAAATTTAACATATGAATGGTCTAATATGCTCTGATTACTAGAAAACAAATTGGGGATCCGAAATCTACCTCCGAACTGAGGGCAGCATTCCTGCTCATGGCAAGCCAGCGGCTTATGCTATGAATGTGAGTCTGTAAGATTTCTGTTCCCTCTTCCCACGTTCTATGGCACTTTCCACCACCAGATTGTCCCAGGAGAAATTGGGAAAAGTTTGCTTCCTTCTCGAGTGTTGCAACAAAAAGCACTGTGGCTATTGCTGTGGACCAAAGATGCTGGTTGTACCTCTTATTCCACATATTGTTGCAGTTTTGTCACAGTTGGATCTGAGAATAAAACAAACCTCAAATGCGTATAATTTATATTACCTACATACATTCTCCAAGAGTTCTTTACTGATTGGTATGTACCACATCCACGAAATGAAAACAGACCCTTCGTGTTCAAAATGTCATGAAATGTAGGCAATTGTGCATAACATTATTATGTTATATTCAGATATCATCAAGAATAATACAGTAACATGATCACATGAAAATGCCCTCTACTGAGCCAGATGGACCCTTGGTCCATCAAGGTCCGTACTGTCTAATCAGCCCAACAGCACCAGCACCCAGCAAAGCAGATTAACAATTATAATGGTTGAGGAATCCCTGGGTTTTGTTCAAGCCTCAGCCAATGCAACCCCATTTCTGGATGACTTCTTATTCTATAATTTCACATTCCCTTCAAATATCTTTTGTTGAAGAATGGTGACTTTTAGATCAGCAGCATTGAGTCTTGGGAGACTGAATTCTTCTTTCACTGGTTTCTGAAATTGCAGTTTTGTTACCCAGGTGGAGAACTTGGCACTTATCCATATTAAATCTCACCTTATTCAAATCTGCCCACTTTCCCAGTGTGTTTAGATCTTGTTGAATTCTATCCCTGTCTTCAGAGATGTTTGCTACTCCTCCCAGTTTGGTGTCATCTGCATATTTAATGAGGAATCCTTTCACACCCTCATTCAGATCATTGATAAAATATTGAAAAGCACCTGGAACCGAGCCCCATGGCACTCCGCTGGACCCCTCCCGCCAATCAGACGTGATGCCACTGACAACTGCTCTTTGGTTATGGTTATCCCAGCCAGTTCCCTATCCATCTAACCATCCCAGAGTCCAGCCCACAGTCCTCTAGTTTACCCATCAGACCATCATGAGGACCTTGTCAAAAGCTTTACCGAAATCCAAATAAAGCATTCCCACAATCCAGTAAACCTGTCACTCGACAGAAGGAGATGAGGTTGGTCTGGCAGGACCTGTTGTGGACAAATCTGTGCTGACTTCCCTGTATCATCATGTTGTCTGTCAGATGCTTGCAGATTGACACCTTTAATATATGTTCCAATACCTTCACTGAGACAGAGGTCAGGCTGACTGGCCTGTAGTTCCCAGGATTATTTTTTTCCATTTCTTGAAGACTGGGATGACATTTGCCTTCCTCCAGTCTTCCAGCACATCACCTGTCCTCCAAGAGACCTGGAAGATAGAATCAGAAGGTTGGAAGGGACCTCCAGGGTCATCTAGTCCAACCTCCAGGGTCCCTGGCCAAACTGGCCTGGGGGAAATTGTTTCCTGACCCCAAAGTGGCAATTGGCATTACTCTGAGCATATAAGAAGGGACTGTAAGAACTAAGCACTGATGTAACCCTTCCTGCCCTCTCTCTCATGACCTGCCCAGGTTCACAGAATCAGCATTGCTGTCAGATGACCACCTGGCCTCTGCTTAAAAACCTCCAAAGCAACCTCTTTGGAAAGTTCTGCAAGCACTCTTGGGTGCACCCCATCTGGCCCAGGGGATTTGTACACATCCTGTGCAGCAAGGTGCTTCTCCGCAGTTTCTCTGCCTGTGTCAGTCAGCAGTCCTGAAGCCATACCTTGCCTACTGCCATCTCTAGGTGGACCTGTTCTCTCCTTCAGGGAGAAAACTGAGGAAAAGAAGTCATTGAGACTTTCTGCCTTCTCTCTATCCTGTACCAAGAAAAAAAAATTGTGACACCTAACTAAGCATAGCAATCAAGGAAATGAATATAATTAAAGACAATTTAATTTTGCTATCACAGTCCTTTTTAAAATCATCCTACCATATAAAAGGCAAACCGTGTTTCAGACAACTCACTTCCTACCCTGGTGCACCTCCAGAGGGTGCTGCTACGGAGAGAAGGCCAAGTGAGGCAGCTTGTCCCTGCAGAGGGCATGCTGTGGTGGGAAGCCCAGGCTGGGATAAGGTGTGGAACAGGAGGAAATGCCTGCCCCCCTTTAACCCAGCCAGAATCAGGAGTGGAGCAGGTGGCAATACCTGCTTTCCCTTCACCCAGCTGGGATCAGGAGCAGAGCAGGTGGCAATGCTCGCCAGCCCCAAACTTCACCCAGCTGGGATCAGGAGTGGAAACAAGAAAAACAGACGGGGAAATGCTGCGGAAAGCACAGGAAAGAGGAGAGAGCAGAGATCTCCCACAGCGGGAACTTACAACCTTTTCGACTATTGAAGTGCACCGTGCAAAACCAATAATATTCAGTATTTTTATATTTATATATGCGATTATAAAGTGCAAAGTGCAATAAATAACAATAAATAAATAATTCTCAATTAATAATATATGGTTCACATCCAATACATATCTTCAGTCACAATAACAATTCATAATAATATTCATTAATATACACAGACCATGTAGTCAGGAAGTACGCTTCTGCTGCCCGGCCATGAGTGCTGATAATACAACATTAAAGACTTGGGTGTCCTGAAGTGAGTCCTTTATGTATCAACACAGTTCACATGATGTAATCTATTCTTCTTCTTCCTTTGTAGGTGCAAACTCCACACTTGGAGACAGTGAAGCTCCCTGGGAGAATGCTGAAGGGCGACCAAGTCAAAAGGAGGGGAGGGTCCAAGGCCGCTGTAATTGCTCAACAGGGGCTAGCAGTTCTCCTGTTTCAACAAGCTTTTTCAAGAGCATTTTGAGTCAGCAGAATTCTCCCTAAGATGCACAATATACAATAAATAGCATGATCTGATAACTCTTAAACAATAAAAATATGAATATACAATGCATTACTCACGTCTCCAGTTTCTCAATCAATAAAGCATCTCTAGATACAAAGTGAAGGTAAAGGACTGCTACTCCCTAAACTTTATACACATCCCATTGTCAATCCCTCAATCAGACCCATTCCAATACTAGAATTTAAAGATACAGTCACATCAAACTAGAGAATTCACACCAGAACTTCACAATTAACAAGAAAGCTCTAGTGTCCGATTCATACCCTTAGGGGAGGACAGCCACTCTCTAAGTGAAGGTAGAGGACTGCCACTCCCTTACAAACATCCCATTGTCAATCCCTCAAACAGATACATTCAATTACTAGGAATTGTACAGTAACATCAAATGAGAGAATCCACGTCAGAACGTCATAGATAACAAGAAAAATCTAGTGTCTGATTCAGACCCTTAGGGGAGACTGTATTTAATTTAAAGGTCCAAAAAGATTCCCTTCTCAAGAATTCATGCCGTAAGTCATAAGTCCTAGTGCTTCTCATGACCTGCAGTACAGAGAACCTGAATTCTCTAGGTTCATTATGTACATCCAAAAAATGCTGCACCAAAGGTGCTTCAGCAACTCTATTTCTAATGCGAGAGATGTGCTCTTGAATTCTTACTTTCACCAGTCTGGAGGAGCACTCGATAACATAAATAACTCTGGTTGTATTGCAAGCCGAAAAATCCTTCAAGGAGATGGACTGTCCAGTTGAACCAACAATGAATTCTTTTCCATTGGCCACGAGGTCACATAGTTCAGGAGTGGAGCAGGTGGCAATGCTCTCCTGCCTGCTTTCACCCAGGTGGGATCAGGACTGGAGCAGGTGGCAATGCCCACCTTTGCTTTCACCAAGCTGGGATCAGAAGTGGAGCAGGTAGCAATGCCCGCCCCTGCCTTCACCCAGTTGGGATCAGGTGCAGACAGGAGACAATGCCTGCTCCCCGCCTTCACCAGGCTGGGATCAGGAGTGAAGTAGGTGGCAATGCCCGTCCCTCACTTCAACTGGCAGGAATCAGGTGCAGAGCAGCTGGCAATGCCCACCCCCCTTCACCTGGCCAGGATCAGGAGCAGAGCAGGTAGCAATACCTACCCCCACCCCAGTTCACTCAGCCAGGATCAGGAGCAGAGCAGGTGGCAATACCTGCCCCCACCTTCACAGGGCTGAGATCAGGCCTGGAGGAGGTGGCAATGCCCGCCCCCCCTAACCCAGGCAGCAATGCACACTCCCCTCACTCGGCTGGGATCAGGTGCAGAGCAGGAGGCAGTTCCTGCCCCCTTCACCTGGCCAGGATCAGGCATGGAGCAAGAGGTAATGCCTGCCCCCTTTACCCAGCCAGGATCAGGTGTGGCACAGGAGACAATACCCATTTCCCCCTTCACCAGGACAGCATCAGGGGTGAGGAAGGTGGCAATGCCTGCCCCCATTTCAACCCAACAGAATTAGGCATGGAGCAGGAGGCAATGCCCACCTCCCACCTTCACCCAGCTGGGATCAGGCACAGATCAGGTGGCAATGCACGCCTCCATCCAGCCAGGATCAGAAGTGGAGCAGGTGGCAATGCCCTCTTCCCCTTCACCTGGATGGGATCAGGCATTGAGCAAGGGGCAATGCCCGCTGTCTTTCACCTGGCCGGGATCAGGCATGGAGCAGGTGGCAATGCCTGCCCCCTCGCCTTCACCCAGCCTGGATCAGGCTTGGCACAGGAGGCAATGCCTGCTCCTCCCTTCACCAGACCAGGATCAGGATTGAAGCAGGTAGCAATGCCTGCTTCCAGTTCAACCTGCTGGAATCAGACGCAGAGCAGGTGGTAATGCCCGCCCCCCTTCACACAGCCAGGATCCGGCATGGAGCAGGATGCAATGCCCGCCCCCCTTCACCTGGCTGGACCAGGAGCGTAGCAGGTGACAATTCCCACCCTGCTGTTCACCTGGTTTGGATCAGGAGTGAATCAGGAGGCAATGCTCACCCACCCTTTACCCAGCCAGGATCAGGTGAGGGTGGGCAATGGCCATCCTCCACTTCACCTGGCTGGGATCAGGTACAGACCAGTTGGCAATACCCGCCCCTGCCTGCCTTCACCCGGCTGGGATCAGTCGTGGAGGAGGAGGCAATACCTGCCTGCCCGCCCTCCCCTTTCTAGAGCCTGTTGTATTTTTCCCCACAACAGGCTTTGTTGCTAGTATAAGATATTCAGACTGTATACTCTTAGTAATGATAGTAAAATCAAGTTTTCTTACATTACTCTATCTCCCAAGAAACATTTCTTAATGTGCTTGTGCCAAGAGTATATTCAATAGAGCTGGAGGTGTTTTCTGTCCCTCTCTACGGGCTGAAGGTGCTGGTGTTTTTCCATGTATGCTGCAGAAACATAGCCGTTTCCTATCTTTTTTATATCAGCATGTTATTGGTGAGGATTACCAAGATAGCTTTGACATTATATATCAAGACTGAAATAATCTATGTAACATTTATTTTCATATACACAGTGCATAACAAGAAAGAAAACTGAATATTCTCTTTATGAGAAGAGCTACTAAAAAGAAATGTTTTTGATGACAGCTGCCATAGCAAAGTTGTCTTCTCTAATCCTTGTAATCTGAAAGTCCCTGCAAAGGTTAAAGTTTGTCTTTGAGAATAAATTAATACCGTTTTTAGTATACTCATTGTTTCATCTGTTTATTTACCTCTTTCCCTGCTTTGAAATGGGAACATTTCAAAATTATTTTGTGAGGCCATTTCATTATAGGCTGTCAGCACTAGAGATTTTGGAGAGTTGCCAGATTCACCAAAAGTGATTTGAAAATTTCTTTTTGAGCATACATGAGGACATTTGGAAGGAAGCAAAACAAGTTTCTGAAAGTACAGGCATCTCTCTGCACGTTCATACATTGCCACTACATTTTGTGTAAAATGAAATTTTGAAGCAATTGTGGAGGTTTTTACTTGTATAAAACTTCCAAGGAATTTAAAGGGAAGCAAAATGGTACTTAATAAGCAATATTTGGTTGTTTCTCACAATCTGTATGTGAGGGTCTCCTGTGAACACTTCACGTACTCTCCTTGCCTGAGGTTGTAGGGGATCTCTGTTTGTGACAGGAGGCTTGCCCACTTGCCCCCTTTCTTCCTTTTGTACAGGGTTAGGTTGCTACCATTCAAAATCTGCCCTTCCCTTGCCAACAGGGGGTTGAGGTGCTGGTAGAGGTGCATTTAACAGCCAAACATTCCCCCACCCACACACACATACACTTATCTAACTTTAGTCCAGTCAGCCGTTTCAGTCTATGAGAGGACAAATGGCCAAGGACTTTGGGTTAAAAAATACTGGTAATAGCCCAAGATCTTTTAAATAAGAAATCCAGAGGACTTAGCCATGTTAGTCTGTAGTTGTAAAATAGTAAAGAGTCCAGAGGCACCTTTAAGACTAACCAACTTTATTGTAGCACTAGTAACAAAGCCAGTTGTGGGAAAAAAATACAACGGGCTCTAGAAAGGGGAGGTCTAGCAGTCAGGCATTGCTGCCTCCTTCGTGACTGATATCGGCCAGGTGAAGGTGGGGGGCTGACATTGCCACCTGCTCCGCTCCTGATCCCAGCCAGTTGAAGGGGGGCGGGCATTGCCCCCTGCTCTGCTACTAATCCCAAAGTTGGCTCCCCCCTGAAAAGACACTGTCAAAAGAGAATACAATACAGGAGGGACAAAATATAATAGTTTCAAAGAACAAAATTTTTAACCTCTTATATCCATTTAACCATACATTACACTCCAAAGCCAAACATTCTCATATCCACTTGTGAACAGTTATATCACATGAAATTGTAATGAAATTTTCTCTGTGAATCCAGTTGACGTCCCCAAGTGGAGGACATAGGGGTGTGATGGCAAAGGCAAGTCTTTGGCAATGGAATGTTTGTTGTATTTTCTTCCTTTTTATAGGTGGCCTTGAGACACTCCAACTCAGGAGGATGGAAAGCACAGTCCCAAGTATAGCCCGGAACCACGGCTGGCAATTTCCTAAAGTTCTTCGTCCAAACAGACTTCCTCAGGGGCAAGAAACTGTTTTTGCAAATAACAAATAAAGACAGAAACATTCTTATCACCTCCCTGTTCTGTATCATTCTTGTAAAGGTTATACAATAGAAGAATGCTTACCCTTGTTGAGTTTCATTGCATATCTACAATACAGCTCTTTCCACCCCTCACACCTTAAGAGGAACATCCCCTATGGACAGATGCTAAGAATTAAAAGGAACTCAACAACGGAAGCAGACTTTAGGAGGGGATACAAAGATCTAGCTGAGTATTTCACACATAGGCTAATAGAATATCGAATGACTAGTGGAGGTGTATATGCGTGGCCTGTGATATAACAACTGCCAGGATGAAGAGGTGAAATGGGCAGATTGCTGGCTTCCCGTCGCAGTTGGATATCCATTCTTCATTGCCGCCTATCACTGTCTTCATATGAGATCATATACACTGTTTCTCCAACAGAAACTTACTGCACTGAAGACCTTCTGGCATTGTTTCATCATAAACTTACTGGGACTTTGGTGATTGCTGTTCAGACCTCTGGTCAATTCTAGGCACATAGCACTTTAATACTGTATAGGAAATCCTGTTGAATTATATTTTAATTATTTATATATGATGCTTTGCCTTCTGTAATCACCTACACTGTGTGTATATATATCCTCTGTTTATCTTGCTTAATTTGACTATAATGTTGCTTTAATTTGATTGATTTACAATAGAGACACTCATTAGTTAGATTTCACGGCTTGTTTGTTTTTGTTTAATTGGATGAAAGTGGGGGGCAAGCATTGCCACCTGTTTCACACCTCATCCCAGCCATGTGAAGGGGGTGGGGGTCATTGCCACCTGCTCTGCGCTTGATCCTGGCTGAGTGAAGGGGGGGCATTGTCTCCTGCTCTGCACCTGATTCCATCCTGGTGAAGGGGAGGTGGCATTGCTGCTTACTCTGTGCCTGACTCCAGTGGGTTAAAGGAAGAGCAGGTATTGCCACCTGCTCTGCACCTGGTCCTGGCTGGGAGGGGGGGGCATTGACTCCTGCTCTATGCTTGATTCCGTTTGGGTGAAGGGGGTGGGCATTGCTGCTTGCTCCACATCTGATCCCGATGGGGTGAAAGGGATGGCGGGCATTTCTGCCTGCTCCGCTCCTGATCCCAACTGGGTGAAGAGGGGTTGGACATTGCCTCCTGCTCCATTTTCGATACCAGCCAGGTGAAGGGGGATCAGGCATTGCCACCTGCTCCACCCCTGATCCTGGCTGGGTGAACCGGGGGAGTGGGCATTGCCTCCTGCTCTGTGCCTGATCCCAGCAGGGTGAGAGCAGGGGATGGGCATGGCCACCTACTCTGCTGCTGATCCCAGCTGGGTGAAGGCAGGGTGCAGGAATTGCCACCTGCTCCGTGCCTGATCCCAGCTGGTTGAAGGCAAGGATTGGGCATTGCCTTCTACTCCACTCCTGATCCCAGCTGAGTGAAGGCAGGGGGCAGGCATTGCCACGTGGTCAGCTCCTGGTCTCAGCTGAATGATGGTGGGGGGCTGGCATTGCCACCTGCCCCACTTCTGGTCCTAGCTGGGTGAAGGTGGGGGCAAGCATTGCTGCCTGCTCTGCTCCTGATCCCGTCCTGGGCTTCCCGCCGTGGCGCGCTCTTGGAGGGATGGGCTGCCTCTTCTGGGCTTCCCTCCACTTCAGCACCCTCTGGAGGTACACTAGGGTGGGAAGTGAGTTGTCTGTAACATGGTTAGCCTTTTATATAGTAGACTAAGCTTCTGAGAACCACAGCTCTCTTCATCAGATGCAAGAGACAGCTCTCATCTGACAGTTCTCGTCTGACAAAGAGAGCTGTAATTCTCAAAAGCTTATGCTACAATAAAGTTGGTTAGTCTTAAAGGTGCTACTGGACTCTTTACTATTAAATAAGAACAATTTTAATACACTGTCTGGAATCAAGAGCACACCTCCAAACGTACCTGTGCTGGTGGAGGTTCCTGGGTGAGCAGCACAGGCCCTGACAGCAGCTGGAACAACTGCAGCAAGCCCTCAGTAGAGGCCCCCTCCCCAAAGTAGGCAAGGAAGGACTGAGTGGGCGTGTCATGGAGAGGAGGCAGGATTTGGCTACACTCCCAGGCGATCTCACATGTGAGGCCAGCAGCATCCCAAACCCTCTCAGGCTGGGACAGGCCAGAGAAAAGGCCTTCTAAGTTAGCCATAGAGGGCGAGGTGCATGAAGGCAAGGCCACTTCTGTTACTTACACCCAGCATGACTCTGCCCCTTTCATGGGGCTTTAAACAAGCCCAGAGCTGCTCCACCCACAGGGAATCCTTTGAAAGGCAGGACACAGGGTAGCCAAGAGGCATGGGCCAGACCTCTGTCTTGCAGGGGTGGGGTGGGGGCTCTACTTTGCATGTGCATGTCCTCAATTTTTATGGTCCCAAGTCAGGATAATCCTGATCTGGATAGCCCAGGCAAGCCCAATCTCGTCAGATCTTGAAAGCTAAGCAGGGTCAGCCTTGGTCAGTAATTGGATGGGAGGCCTCCAAAGAAGACCAGGGTTGCTATGCAGAAGCGAGCAACAGGAAACCATCTTTGTTAGTCTCTTGCCTTGAAAACCCCAGCAGGGGTTATGTAAGTCAACTACGACTTGAGGGCACTCTCCACTTCCACGAATCCAAACGAGCAATCTGTCTTGCTTCTTCTTGTTAGCTGAGCAAATGGTCATATCCATCTTTCCTGTTTGTCTCCCTAAAGGTGAACTATCACTGCTCAGCTGGAAATCTGAGGAGTTTATTGCTCCCCCCCCCCGCCCCCCAAAGCAAGTGAATTCTTTGTATCCTATTATGTATCCTGCATTTCCCAATCACAACAGGGGCGACTTCTTATATCTTCTACTCTGTGAAATTATTGTGAACTGATTTTCCAAATAATTTTTGGTCCTATGAACACTGGGGTTTGACCTGTAAGTGATGCTGTACCCATGCAATGGTGAATTGCCTCCTTATTGCTTGAGGAACAATTCACAAAGCCCGGCCACTCCGCTTGCATCATAATGATAATCAGGGCTTTTTTTCTGGGAAGAGAGGTGGTGGAACTCAGTGGGTTGCCCTCTGAGAAAATGGTCACATGGCTGGTGGCCCCGCCCCCTGATCTCCAGACAGAGGGGAGTTGAAATTGCCCTCTGCACCGGTCAGCGGCGCGGAGGGTAATCTAAACTCCCCTCTGTCTGGAGATCAGGGGGCGGAGCCACCAGCCATGTGACCATTTTCAAGAGGTTCTGGAACTCCGTTCCACTGCATTCCAGCTGAAAAAAAGCCCTGATGATAATAATCACCATGTAAAATATGGTCATATGAATAGACCTTTTTCTAACTCTCTAGCATCTATAGAATCCATTACCTCACTCCCGAACCAGGGTTGCTTCTAGTCCTATATGCTGCTCATCATTGCAGGACCATAGGAAGAATACTAGGAATTTCATCAGGGCACCTTAACATCAGTTAAAAATTAGAATGCTGCTGATTTATAATTAAAATGGATCAGCTTAAGAAGATGACTGAGTCCAGAAAATGATTTCTGCCCTTCAAACATGCAGAACTACCCAGAAACCTCTGCTTTATGAAATTTATTCAGTGAAATTTTTTAGATATGTTTCTTCTAAACCCTGATAATTTCAAGATGTCCAATTACCATCCCAAATACCAAAATGCCACACAAAAGGTCAAAATGTTTGCACAATGCTTACGTTCTTCTGTACTAATCACAAGTCCATTTTAAGCTTCGTGTAGACATCTCCTGAAGCAAGAAGGTTAAACTTTGCTCCTCACGAAACCAATGTAATTAAAAAAACATACCTTCCTAATGATTTAATATCCTCTACTTGAGGCTCAATAGAGTCCTCGAATTGTATGAATAATTCTGAGTACCATTACAGGAGATCCAAAGAATCTCCACCCTTTGTTGGTGTAACTAACTGTTCATAATCTCCAAACATAAGGAACTGCCCTACAATGAGTCAGGCTATTGATCCACCCAGTCCAGTATTGTCTATTCTGACTGGTGTGCAGCTTTTCCTGGCCATCTGATATCTTGTGAAGAGGGTTAAACCGGGGGCATTCTTATACAAAGCATGTACCATGGCTCTACTGCCCCTACTTAACTACCAAGGGCCTGAGAGAAACCAGCTGAGGAAGCTCCTATCCTACTTCTCTGGGGCAAGTTCAAGACCTGTGACATGAGGGGAGAGTGAGAGACGTACCCAAGCCGGGAAGTTCATAGTCAGCTCTTGAGAAAACGACCAGTGACATAAGACAATTTCTACTGGCAACTTCTATGCTTTTCCAGTGATAAGTCATAAATGGCCTTGGAGTCTTTACTGAAAGATGTAAAGGCATTAATTAAATAAATACGTAATAAACTTCATCCCTAAAAAGGCCTGCTTAGCAGAAGCATTTTAGCTGTTGAGGGGAATGGCAGAGACACGCCGGGTTTTTGGCTGGCTTGAGGATATTGCTGGTCTGCTGTTGATTGCCTTCGTGGTTTGTGGGCTGCTTTATTATAGTTATTACTTAATTTCCGTACTCAAAGCTGACTTTTTTTTTATAAAGAAGGGGGATGTAAATGAGAGCTTCAAACAGTATGAAGATAGAATACATTCTTAGTGACAAATCAAGAAGAAATGTTATGAGGGAAAAACAACAAAAAGACTTGTTCATATTACCACAGGTATCCATTTGTGGCATCATCTGACTATTTCTTTTTGCTTTATCTGGGCAGTTGTGCAAACGAAGGCCAAATAATTACTGTGATGAGAAATGAACACTAAAACACGAAGGAACAACTACTTCATGCTACTAATTGGAAGGCTTATATAAATGGAGGGGGCACCCACAAAGGGAATATAATTGGAAACTCAAACCCTGACCAGATATGTGCAAAGGCAGCTCACTCGCCCCGGAGTAACCTAACTGCATGTGGTTATGAGATGTAATTTCAGCTCTAGCCAGGAAGCAGATGACAAGATTTGTGACATGTTAACACGTAACCAAATGTGACCAAGCCAACCACTGGGCCAAGAAGAAGAGAGATCACTTTAAATGGGGACTCTCTCAATCCATCTCACACATTTGAATGGCAGGTGCAGATGACAAGGAAACCAAAAGAAGCGAATGTTCTGATGTGGAGCCTTATTGGACCAAGATAATCGCACCATGTTGCAAAATGTGCAAAATAGAATTGTTCGGGTGGGCATTCTTGTAGAGGGATTAAAGCTGGGGTGTAATGGATCAGTTCTGGGGGATGATTTTTATTCGGGATGAAGTCTTTACTATAAGAATTACTTTGTTACCCTAAACAAACCAGTGATTGTCTTATTGCTTTATACAGGTATGCTTGCATGCATTGCCCTGTCCCCCCCCACCAGTTCTATAATCCCAGACCAATAGCATTGTTTTGTCTTACTAGGAATCTTTGCTGTTAGAGAAAATGCGATCATATCTTGTAATCCACTCACTTATCAAATTCTTTAATCCACTTCTTGATTGACTAAGAGTTTTGATCATACTTGCAACCTGCCTTGGGTCCCACTGAGAAAAATGGACTATAAATGAAAACAACAGCTGCAGCAACTATTTCCAGCCTTTGTTAACAACAACAACAACAACAACGGTTGTTGGGGGTTTTCCGGGCTGTATTGCCGTGGTCTTGGCATTGTAGTTCCTGACGTTTCGCCAGCAGCTGTGGCTGGCATCTTCAGAGGTGTAGCACCAAAAGACAGAGATCTCTCAGTGTCACAGTGTGGAAAAGATGTAGGTCATTTGTATCTACTCAGGAGGGGTGGGGTTGAGCTGAGTCATTCTGTAAGAGTTTCCCAGGGTGTGGAATGCTAATGGCGGGAGGCTTCACTGTATCCTGAGGAGGTTCTTTTGCATATGGATTGGTGCTTGATGTGCTAATCTTCTCTGCAGGGCTATTGTTGGGTGTGGAGTGTTTTGTTGGCCTGGTGTTTTTCAGAACTGGAAAACTAAACTAAACTAAACTAAACTAAAACGAGATCCCACTTGCAAAATCACCAGGCGTTCTCCGGCCGTGAAAGCCTTCGACAATACATCGAACAACAACAACATTAAATTTATATACCACCCTTCAGGACAACTGAATGCCCACTCAGAGCGGTTTACAAAGTATATCATTATTGGTTGTTGTGGGTTTTCCGGGCTGTATTGCCGTGGTCTTGGCATTGTAGTTCCTGATGTTTCGCCAGCAGCTGTGGCTGGCATCTTCAGAGGTGTAGCACCAACATCAGGAACTACAATGCCAAGACCACGGCAATACAGCCCAGAAAACCCACAACAACCATCGTTCTCCGGCCGTGAAAGCCTTCGACAATATGTCATTATTCTCCCCACACCCTGTGAGGGGGGTGGGGCTGAGAGAGCTCCTAGATGCTATGACTAGCCCAAGGTCACTTAGTTGGCTTCAAGTGGAGGAGTGGGGAATCAAACACAGCTCTCCAGATTAGAGTCCTGCACTCTTAACCACTACACAAACTGGCTCTTTTTGTTGTGGCTTTTTTGTTGTGTGCCTCAACAAAAAAACATACTCTATTTTTTAAATATATTTTAAATATAGATATATTTAAAATAAAATAAATAAATGTTTTTGTTGAGCCACACAATAAAGGCTGGAAATAGTTGTTTCATATATATTTACATATATAAATCTTGGAGTGAAAATTGGTGGGAGGAACATTAACATTCTGAAAAATGCAGATGGCACCATGTTACTGGCAGAAAATAGTGAAGACTTGAAACAACTACTGATGAAGGTTAAAGAAGAAAGCTCTAGAGCAGGATTACAGCTGAACATCAAGAAGACAAAAGTAATGACTACTGAGGAATTACACAATTTAAAGTTGACAATGAGGAAATTGAAATTGTTCAGGATTTTCTCTTCCTTGGTTCAATCATCAACCAAAAGGGAGACTGCAATAAAGAAATCAGAAGAAGATTGAGACTTGGAAGAGCAACTGCAAGGGAGCTAGAAAAGATCCTTAAAGATAAAGAAGTCTCTGTGGGGACCCATAAGAAACAAGTTATACACAACAGTTAGCCAGTCATAGAATGAAGCCACAGAGCTTTAACCTGGATACCTAAAAACAAAGATTTCAGATGAACCTAAAGTGTGGATAGACTTCCTTCAACACAGGGCCAGCGCTGAGAAGACCCTTGCTTGGACTACCTCCTGTGCCATCCAATGTACCCCAATGAACTCTGGGAGATTGTCAGTTCCCACCTCCAGTGGCTTGGGAGCTGCATTTGCCTTACCTCCTGTCTAAATTGGGAGCTTTGTAGGTTGCCAGCTGAGAATGTAAGATTCATGACTAGAGTTAGTCGAAAGGGTGGGAAGGAGTCATAAGATAATACTGTGCGACCTTCACAGTCTCATAGGACACTTGAACTTTGCATGCAGAGAGGTTGACCCAGGTAGGGCAAAAACCCCAAAGTGAGACAGTTTTGCAATGCACTAAAAGGGGAAGCCCATCCCCGTCATCATATACGAGTATCAGGGTCCATGAAAGCCAATTTGTTCATTTTGCAAGAGTTCTTAGGAAGCTATAATGGGGTTTCCTTTGGAGGCAGGATAGGTTACTGGAGGCTGAATTTCAAGCCAAGTCTGAAGCAATGGGCTCCTTGGAATGTGGAGTTTTCTGCCAGGATAGATGGTGTGCCCAATGTTGACACCAGGTTTGGCTTGAAGGAGATTTGGGTTGGGACCTTACATTTTTAGAATTTTTCCCTGTAATGGTTGCAGTGCACCTGTGGGCTGAGATATTTAGGAATCCCACAGTTAAATTTTGATGCAATACATGGCCATTGTCCAGGTCACTAATGTCCAATCTTACAAATTTCCCTTGGTTATGAGATTGGTTCTTGAGATTGGTTCTACGCTGTTTGAAATTTAATATCTTGTTTGTTGTACACCATGTACTTGGTGTGAATAATGGCATTGCTAATGCCCTATTTCATTTCCAAGAGGATTTTTTCAGGGAACTAGCACACGTGGCAATTCCCAATCCCAACCCCAACCTGATATTGGAATTTCTTTGGAACCTTGTTGTAGAGAAGCACGCAGAGAGTGATCCAGGCATCATTAGTGCCAAGTATAAGAGCCGCTTATGCCAAGAACCTTAGAGATATTCAGCATATTCGGGTTGTTAGATGAATGGCTAATTCCTGAAGACTATTTAATGCAATATACAGTGACGGAATGTTAGCTGTTAGGACCATTGCCTCCCATCCGGTGGCACTGGCATTCTATGCCCAACTACAGGGGAGACAGGATAATTCTGGAGGGTTTGGGATCAGGCTCATGTTGGAGGGCTGGGCACAGGGGTTGGGGTTGGGCACAGGAGACTCCACAGATGCAAGACAGGAGATAGCTGATCATAGCGTACATAATTAAGAAGCTTTGGGTAGTTTTTTTCAGATATTTGCATTTCATCATGAAAATGGCAGGACATTTTTGATCAAGGACATGGGCTTTTACCAGGGCTTTTTTTCTGGGAAAAGAGGTGGTGGAACTCAGTGGGTTGCCCTTGGAGAAAATAGTCACGTGGCCGGTGGCCCCACCCCCTGATCTCCAGACAGAGGGGAGTTTAGATTGCCCTCCACGCCACTTGGTGGTGCGGAGGGCAATCTAAACTCCCCTCTGGCTGGAGATCAGGGGGCGGGGCCACCAGCCATGTGACCATTTTCAAGAGGTTCCAGAACTCCGTTCCCCCGCGTTCCAGCTGAAAAAAAGCCCTGGCTTGTACTCTGATTAGGTTATTTTAATGCTGCGCTTTGCAAATCAGAAGGGTAGGGTACTTATCACAGCGTCCTGATGTGCTGTTATGCCCCATATGGGCACTGGCAGAGTTTGTGGGGCTGAGGGGCAAACGCCTTGGACTTTTATTTCTGTGAGAGAATAGCCTTCCACTGACCCAGTATCAGTTCTGGGCAGTTATTAAAATCACTCTGGTAAGGAACAGCCCACTCACTTATGAGCATGGAACACATTCATTCCGAACTGGGGCTGCCTCAACAGCAACCGGATGGGTCTTTTTCATGCATGAAATCCAGAGTGTCATTTAGTGGCAATCTGGAGCTTATAAAAACTATGTTTGAAAATAAAGGAATTTCCTGAGATTTTCACTCTTTGGCAGGTGAAAGAAGCATGGAGACTCCCATTAGGGTCTTAATTTGCTGAAACTGAGAAGGGTGCTTGGTTCCAGCATTGGAGCCCAGCTTTGCATCAGATACCTGGCCGTGGTTGAACAGCATGGCAAGAGATGCATGTGATGAACCCTTACCCACCATAAGTGTCTCTGAGTGGCTCCACACTGTTGTGGGGTTCATTTGCCATCGGGGTTCATTTGTCATTAGAAGGCAATGATTTTTTTTTTAGCTTATCTGCATCAGGTCTTGTGGGAATTAACTGGTCAGCAAGTGGGGGTAGGGGAGTTAAGCTAAGCTAACCAGTTCCTGTGGTTGGAACAGTGTGGGCTTTTGCTTAAGTTAAGGTAATCTGGCAGCCCCCCCCCCAAATACCTAATGATGCAGGAGGCTTCCCGAACAGGCCTCTTGTGACATACCAGTTAGGAAGGTTGGGATCTGGTCCCCTCGGGCTTGGGGCTTCACCTATTTGAAACCTTGTGTTTGCCAGCATGGCGGATAGGGTGGCGAAGCAACAGCCCCGCTCGACATACATAAGTATGCCAGCTGTGAAAAGCATTTGGTGGATTAAGACAGCCTTGTGTTGTGGCCAGGGTGGGGTTGCGCAGTAATGCTCACATGCCTCTTGCCATCCATAAGGTAGGTGCCCACACTGAGGATTGGGTATAATAAAGCTCAGATCAGTTTAATAAATAAGTGCCATTTTTTGGTGTGATGTCTTTATTTTGGGGAAGTGGGGCAATGTCAGAGTCTTTCTCCAGTTGCAGAATGTAGTGATGGTATGACCCCCCCCCTTCTTTGGTGCTGTCTGTATATGGTACACAGTAGATTTGTCTCAAAACATCATCACAGTTGCTAGGATGAATTCCAGTTATTGCAGTCTGCGCATGTGGTAAACTGTGTAGGGGACCATGCCCCATCTGAGCTCAACCTTTGCTCTTCATATCTTATTTAGTCTAGGCATAAGGGATTGCCAGAGGGGTCCAGGAAGTAGTACCTATTTCTTTAAAAGACAAAATGGTGCCAATTGTCTTAATGGTGCAGTCATGAAATCCATCCATTAGAAGACCTCCTGGGCCTGATTGATGTTCACAGGGCTTTTTTTCTGGGAAAAGAGGTGGTGGAACTCAGTGGGTTGCCCTCAGAGAAAATGGTCACATGGCCGGTGGCCCCACCCCTTGATCGGCGCGGAGGGCAATCTCAACTCCCCTCTGTCTGGAGATCAGGGGGCGGGGCCACCAGCCATGTGACCATTTTCAGGAGGTTCTGGAACTCCGTTCCACCACGTTCCCCCTGAAAAAAAGCCCTGGATGTTCATAATTATTGCCCGCAGAAAACTGTTCCCTTTTGGGGAAGGTACTCAAGCAGACTCCAAGCTTTCTTGGGTGCTTCTGATTTATCAAGACCCGTTTCGATCCACTTTGTAATTTGGCTTCAGTATATGAACCCCCTTGACTGCCCTAATGGGTGACTTCATGGAAAGAGTCTGAAAGAGAAAGAATTATGACCCTATTTTGTCTTGGATCTCTTAGCAGCTTTGGGTACCATTCACCAAATTATCCTTTTTGTTCGCTGGCAGAGATGGGTGTTGGGGCACCATGCTCTGGAGATCCATTTGGGATCTGGACCTAAAAATCTATGGTGGGCAATCACAGATCCTTGCCCTTTATGTTGTAGGGCTCTGCAAGGTTCTTTCTTTTCTGCTGTGCTGCACAACATGTACATGAGGTTCTTGGGAGTGAGGGGCAAGAAAGTTGCCCTACATGGGTAGAAATTGTTCCATTCATGGAAATGCTCCAGTGGATCCAAACCACAGGATGTCCTTGGAGAACAGCCAAGTTCTTTTTGAAAATCAAATCCACATTCACCCATTACCCGCATGTTTATCGGATATCTTCCGTTTGCCTCCAATCCGTGATTTTTTCCTCTTTGTTCACATTCCTGCTTCCAATCCGCCTTTCTCGCGCGTCCCTCCGGTCACACGGCTGCTCGAAAACCGCTTTTTTGGGCGAGACCTTTTTTCCCGCCTATATTTTTTTATTTTTTTGAGCGCACTTTTCCATTATTTCGATCTTGCCTTATAAAGAAACAGCAATGAAGATAATGATGCCTCTCTTTCCCCCACTGACAGCACTGATGGCTCTCTCCCATTTCCTTTTTGGAAATTTGGAAGCATGTGGGAAGCTTTCGTGGGCATTTCCTATGCAGGACAGTTCAGTGCCTGAATTTTACTGAAGTTTCACTTCCTTGGAGTGTCATTATTTCGATATTTTGTAATTTCGATATTACAGTAATATAAAATAAAAATAATAAAAAACAGTTAAAAAGGAAGTTTCGCGAGTCCGTTCTGAGGATGGATTCACCCCAAAATGATTTTTCAAACTACCAGATTTGATTCAGAAACAGCATAATCAATAAATCCAATGCTATGAAGTCAAAAACAGTCTTTTGCAGACTACGGAGCACTTGCAAGTTGAATCAGCCAATAGGAACTCTCAGAACGGCCGGAGAGACAGGAAGGGGGGTGGTTTTTAAAAAAACTGCGTAAATTGCGCATTGGCCCGTTCACGGCCACCGTGAAACTCCCGTTGAAAACCTGTGACCACATATTCGGGAGAAATGCGAATGAAATGCGTCTGTTTAATGAGGTAATGTGACCGGCACTCGGGATTGCATGGGGAATGCGGGGAACATGCGACTTAGAATGAGTAATGTGGATTTGACCTCTGTTTGCAGCAACTGCTTTTGACACTGTCTTTACTACAAAGTTTGTGTTTTCTATTTTAAACTAATGTGTGTTCTAAGACATTACAGTGTGCAGCAGTTTGCAACTCTTTCTACTTCTCTCTCTGTGTCTCTTATATTGGATGTATATGCAGAAAACAAATGCACTTAAATATTTTAAATTTAATAAATATATCAATTAGTACAATTTTATATACTAAGTAGTAATTTTATATACTAAGTATATACTATATACTATATATATACTATATACGAAGTATATACTATATACTAAGTACTAAGTACTAATTTTATATACTAAGTACTAATTGTACTATACTAGTACAATTTTATATACATAATTAAGCTGTAAAATAAGTCTAGGGTCAATATGGAAGTATTACATAGATTTCCAAGTTTCTGAGAATCCCCCTCCCCACTGCCTCCAGTGGCTTCAAACTTTCAGAAATGTTGCATTTTTGCTTGGGAGAATTGAGGCAATCTGTTTGTCTGGCATGTAGGGCAGGGTTGTTTAGTGAGACCAGTTTCAGTTTATTCAAGCTGTTAAGCCCATAGGCCATACACTAAAATAAAATTTAGAATTAAAAATAACCAGGGCTTTTTTTCAGCTGGAACACGGTGGAACGGAGTTCCAGAACCTCTTGAAAATGGTCACATAGCTGGTGGCCCCGCCCCCTGATCTCCAGACAGAGGGGAGTTGAGATTGCCCTACGTGCCGCTCAGCGGCACGTAGGGCAATCTCAACTCTCCTCTGTCTGGAGATCAGGGGGCGGGGCCACCAGCCATGTGACTATTTTCTCCAAGGGCAACCCACTGAGTTCCACCACCTCTTTTCCCAGAAAAAAAGCCCTGAAAATAACTATAAAACAAAAATTTGCCATGTCCACAATGCAGTTTTTCCAAAGGCTACTCAGCAGTAGTCTTAATCTTAAGGAATCGGGAATGGTCAAGTACTTCAATAACCATTTTTAAAGAAATCTTTTCCTGGCTAGTTCGTGCTTCGGACAGTGGGAAAAGGTATGAGACAGTTAAAGGGCAGTTGCAGAAGTGCTTTCTTGAGAAAACAACCGTTCATCTGGGCTGCTGGCAATGCATTGCAGCATGCAATGTTTTCTGTTTCCTGTTTCTAAATAAATGGATGCAACAAACATGCCACGGGTTTCCAGCATTTTAACCTCGCAAAGAAACTGAACTTGCAAAAAGCTCTCCCTGAAATGCCCTACTTTCTAGGGTAGTGGATGGTGTTAAACATTGGCTGTTTTCACACTACTTACCGGCTGTCAGACTATGGAATTCCAATAGGCTAGAGTCTGCCTTCCTCCCTTCTGCAAGAAGACAAGGTCCCTTGATTTCAAAAGGCTTTATTAGAAAGACAGCATTCAGGCCCAGGTGGCCACATTCCAGGACCAAGCAGATCCGGTTGAGCAAAGCTTTGTTAGGAATGAGATACAGAACGAAAGTTGTTACACATCAAACCCTCAGAGCCCAGCCTCCCCCCAGAGTTCACATAGCAGGAAACTTCTTGGTGAGAATGCTGGCCAGCCAAGGTCGGCTGAGAAGAGAACAGATAAGGCGCAGTATCCTCTCCCATGGAATTGGCTCCTGGCATCCCACAGGCCTAGAGAGAGAGGAAGACTAAACAACTACAAAAATAAGTATGGCGTTACTCAGGTTGCATTTCTGTAAAATAACAGACTCTGACACCGGCCACAGAACATCGCGCTGAGCTCCCGGAACAACAGTGTCTTCCTGGTGCGATTTTGCATGAGAACGGGAGTTTTTGTGCAAAATTATGCCAGGAAGACTTGGTTGTTCTGGGAGCTCTGGGCAATGTTCCGTGGCCGGTAAGCAGTGTGAAAATGGCCGTTATCCCTAGATGAGCAGGGCATTGCAAGATAGTGTCTGGCTTACTGTTTTCCTAGGCGATTCCTTTGGCCTTATAGATTTATTTGTAAGGGCTGCAAGTATTTCCTTCACAAGAAACTCCACTCAATAAGCAGACTTTCTCACAAATGACTGTTGCTTATGGAAAATAACATCCAGTATCAGGACTTTTTAAAAAGTTTCACACACACAGAGAAGCAGCACATTTTGCATTATTTTCATCGTAGCAATTGAAATCTGGTACGGAACACATAGGGGATTTTTTGCAGTTTTCTTTTTCTGACTGAGAGCATTGGACAAGAGTTAAAGCAAAGACATGGGAGGAATAAACCAAGAGATGCAGATAGGAACGTAGTAAAAAGATGCAGGATGCATCTGACGAAGAGAGCTGTGGTTCTCGAAATCTTATGCCTCAATGAAGTTGGTTAGTCTTAAAGGTGTTACTGGACTTTTTACTATTTTGCAACTACAGGGTAGCACAGCTTAGTCCTCTGGATCTATGAGATAGGAATGTAGCTATACAAGTCGGGTGAGATATTGTGGTATGTACAAGAACCCCTCTCTGCTAGGACTGCCATTTGCTTTTGGTTTCTCAGCTTTCTCTTCATCAGATACCACATGTACTCTTGAAAAGTTCTGCCTATATAAATGAGAAAATAGAAGGTGCCGTGACATGAGAGGAATGTACACAGTAATCGCTGAGAATTATAAACAGGGTCAAAACAGATCTTGGAATTTTAAGCTTACATGGGTGCAAAGTTAACAGTGCTTGCTAAAGTAGAGGGTTAGGAGAGATCAGGATCTTTCACTCAAGCACACAATCCATATAATACCTTTATTAGGACCAACCCAGTATCTCATAACAGCGGGCCAATTTTGAAGTTCCCCTGAACTCTTTTATCAGGCCAGATGTTACAAAATGAAGGGGAAAGCAGACTTTAAAGCCGGTTTTTTCAGGTCATGATTCAAGATTACCTCCTCATGCCAGCATATTGTGGATTTTCTGACAATTAAGGAAGAGTCGGATACAGGTCTCTCCAGGCCAGGGCCACCATTATGCCTCATGAGAAGGTTGTCTTAACATCATGTTTTGAAAAATGTGCTTTCCTCCTCTCCCCACCCCCAACATCTGGCCTGATGCAGAACTTAGAAGCATGCATGCTGTTACGTGTCATTGTCTTGGTCCTAATAAAGGTATTATATGGATTTCTTGGCTTTTACTTTTAGACCGGCATGACTGTGAACAACTTGTCTTTCACTCAAAGACAACATAAGCTGAAATTATTTTAAATACCAGTGGAAAAACAGCCATTAACACAAGCTGAGGAAGGCACGGTGACCTAATTTTCTCCCATTAAGACCAATGAGCAATTATCTCAGAAGCAGAATTGGAGCAGTGGAAAGCGCATTTGAAAAAAAAAAGTTTCTAAAACAAAAAGACACAGTCCTTCCAAAATACACATGACTTCTCCAGACATGGTTTAAATTGGTCCCTGCCTTTGAAAATCTCGGTTCTCTTTTATTATACAATTGAAAATGGCAGGTTCTGCTTTGTTATTGCTCTGAACTTGTTCCATACCAGTCAGACCAAACTGTCATGTTGCCATGAAACATTTTGCCCCGATAAACTTGCTGAAAGTTTTATTTTTCTGGTTTCAAGAAAACAGTTTCCCAAGAGTTTGTTCAAGTGAGGATTGGAACAGCTGTCTGCCAGATGGATTAGACTTACAATTGACTTCTCTACACCCGTCTGATTTAAATGAACAGATCTATACGGGCCAATTTATCCCTCTCATATGTCTGAAAGTTGAGAGAAAGGGGTTCGCTGCCCTTGCTGAGGGTTGTTTGGGTTTATAGATGTTTACTTCCAATCTTTTTTAAAAAAGAAATCTCTGACACTTAAAAAAACCCTGCTAGTGACAACTAATGAAAATGGGATGTATTAAATATTATGCTGTTTGTATTATCATAATACAATATAAATAATAAACCAGTGACCTTTGAGGAAATACAAAGAAATAGATTTACTTGCCATTGACACAGGTTTCCAAAGTGATCTTCTAAGCAGCTAGAAACCTCAGCTGTGTGCAAGTTGGAGCGTCTCATGAACGTTCTCAGCCTAATCCAGTGATCTCTTGTGGAGATTATATTCTTCTTGATTTTATGCAGACATAGAAGAACTGGGTCTGTTAAGAGCTCCCTCAATCATTTGTTCCTCCAGCTGCCTGTTTATTTTGACTGAAAATACTCAGGCATAGGAGGGCATTTTCATTGGCAAGAAATCAAGCCCTCCCCTCGCAAAAAGGTTCCGATGGAAGATAGGCTTCGTCCTTGTGGTACAGGGGAGATTGAATCTATAGAACATATTTTACTACGTTGCCCCCTTTACCAAGAAATCTGCAACGTTTATCTTCCCTATAATAACAAGGTACCCTCTTCATTCAGAATTAGTGTATACCAGAATGTTATTAATGGATGAAAACTCAAGGGGTACAGCGTGCAGTGTGAAGTTTTTCATGGCAGCTTATAAAATTAGCCCGTTAAGGAAGGTATAAAAATAACCGATGAAATGCGAACATGGTATTTCTTAGTCTCGTATATTATAATAATTTTTACTTTTGAGCTCCTGAATTTTATGACTGCTGTTATGTTTTATGCTGGTCTAGGCCCGTTTTTAATAAAGATTGATTGGTTGATGGACTGATGGATTGATGGATATAAGGATGTTCATGGAAGCTCCCCTCCCTCTTCATGTTAGTGAAAAATCACAGCAAGAGGTGTGAGCACATTGAGCGTTTTGTGGTGGAACCTAACATGATAATGTTATGGCGGAGGTTATGATTTAAATGTATTTTCAGAAGGTATCTCTTTTCCACCCCCCCTGCATATATCCATTCTCCTTCAGAACTCCTCAGTAGGACACCGAGGGCTCTGTGTGTGTGTTCATTTTGGTGAGAATGGTTTTCTCTTCTCTCTCTCTCTTTTTCATTCTTTTCTTTCTTCTAAAAATAATTTTGTATCATGTGATCCATCTGACCATCCTTCAAAAACCAAATTCACTGGATCTTTTCACCTACGTACAATTTAGAAGTAGCCTGTGAGACAGTTGTAGTCAGAAGGTGGTGCTTGGGGAGCAGATGTTGCCACAATACCCGCCGGTATGCGGAGTTCCTCAAGGGGTGATTTTCTCTCCAATATGATTTAACATCTACGTGTGCCCCCTTGCCCAACTGGCCTGAAACTTTGGACTGGGTTGTCATGAGTATGCTGATGACCAGGGCTTTTTTCTGGGAAAAGAAGTTGTGGAAGTCAGTGGGTTGCCCTCGGAGAAAATGGTCACATGGCTGGTGGCCCCGCCCCCGATCTCCAGACAGAGGGGAGTTGAGATTGCCCTCCGCGCCGCTTAGCGGCGCGGAGGGCAATCTCAACTCCCCTCTGTCTGGAGATCAGGGGGCGGGGCCACCAGCCATGTGACCATTTTCAAGAGATTCCAGAACTCCGTTCCACTGTGTTCCTGCTGGAAAAAAGCCCTGCTGATGACACCCTGTTATATCTGTTGATGGATGGTCAGGGACTTGGACGCCGTGACTGTGTGGATGAAACAGAGTAGACTGAAGTTGAACCCTATGAAGATGGAGGTCCTGTATCTGGGCCGTGGGTTGTTTAGTTCAGGAATCCGGCTTCAAGAACCTCAACAGGGCATGTTTGACACCTACATTGATGGTGAGGAGTCTGGGTGTGATTCTGGACACTTCCCTGTCAATGGAGGCCCAGGTCTCATCAGTTGCCAGATCTGCGTTCTTTTGTCTCTGGCAGGTCAGGCAGCTTTCTCCCTACCTCTCTACAGTGATCCATGCCACAGTCACCTCCAGATTGGACTTCTGTAACTCACTCTATGCAGGGCTACCCTTGAAATTGACTGAGAAACTGCAACTGGTCAAGAATGTGATGGCACGTGTTCTTACGGGGACCCTGTTCAGGGCACATATTTAACCTGTGCTGCACCAGCTGCACTGGCTCCCGGTTGAATTCTGAGTCAAGTTCAGGCTTCTGGTTTTGACCTTCAAAGACCTTTGTGGACTGGAACCTGCATATCTATGGGGCAGTCTCTCTCTGTGTGTATGTTCCCCGGAGGGTGTTATGCTCAGCAGATCAACATCTACTGGTGATCCCTGGCCTCAAGGATGTTCGCCTGGCCTCAACCAGGGCCAGAGCCTTTCAGTTCTGGCACCAGCCTGGTGAAATGCTCTCTCAGTTGAGATCTGGGCCCTGCGGCACCTATTACAGTTCCTCTGGGCCTGCAAAATGGCAATGTCCTGCCAGGCCTGTGGTTATGGTTGAGGAGCTGGTCCCTCGCCTGCTTGTTGAGGAGCTGGCGGACGATCCTGCTGGTCTGCTCTGCTTCCACCATCTTATTAGAACTACCGTACTGTAAGCGATCTGCTCGGCCTCTGCCATTTTAATAGCCATTTTAACATGGCTGCTTGCAGGGCTTTTTTTCAGGGGGAACGCAGTGGAACGGAGTTCTGGCACCTCTTGAAAATACTCGGCAATAGTGTTTGAAAATAATAATATTTCAAAGAAACCCATGTGTTTCTTCCTCATTTCCCTCTTGAGAGTTCCGTCATCTCTTTTCCCAGGAAAAAAACCCTGGCTGCTTGTGATATTAAAAATCACCAGGCCTCTGGGTTTAAAATGGCTGCTGTATTGCCATCAGAGAGCCTTCAAAAGTTGCTGAGTCCCGCCCGGGAGAACACGGCATGCATGGAATGTCGCACAGGAATGCGGAGTGATTAAGAGGTGATTGGATTTGCAGTCCCTCCAGCCCCAAAGGCATCCAGTGCGACAAAGATCTCGCAGATTCATCCCCACTTAACACATTCCCTCCTTCCATGAGGAGATCTATCCATGACTGAGGAGTTAATCAAATGACATTCATAAGTATATACAGTCGTTCCTGGGAAAGTACAGTCCCCACCTAAATCCATCAACTTAGCTCCGGTGGAATTCACTAACAAACTATCCCTTTTGTGCAGCGCTAGAACATGTTTTGCATTTGCTTTCACACACCCCGGCAGCTACCGATCAAGGTAATCAAACCTTTTGTCAAACCCAGGAACTGACCGTTGGAGCCTTTGTTCTAGCAACTAGGTGGGCTCTCCCACCTCAGGACACATTTTACTATAAAGGTAGGGCCCTGGCCTCATTCAAACCATGCATGCTTCCTGAGTCCAAGCGCTGCTCCCTTAGGGTTGCTTCCTTAAGTCTCTCCCTATCTCCTGCCTGAGAATGCTTGCATTTGAAACTGTCTTCCTCCATGGACCACGCAGCTCCTCTTATTGGTAAATATACCCCCCCCCACACACACACACTCTATTCCAACTTCTGGCTAGCCTCCTAGGACTCTGTGTGTGTGTGTATCAACCATTTTCAATTAACTTCTTGTGTGTATGTTAGTTTTTCCTCTTTAAATAAAATTATTCTTTGACCTTAAAGCACCAGCCTTGTCAGCTAGCTTGGGGAGGGGACCTGGTAGAAATTGGTGGAGATATCCCGCTTGTTACCTTTCTCACATTGCCATCTTCCTTGCTGTTAATTCCCCACTCATACTCGCAAGGAGGCCCATTCCAGGTAACAGTACCTGCCCCACAACAAGTTTGTGACTGTAGGTTGAGAGTAGCATCTTTGAGGTCCTTGTGGATTGTGTGGTTTGTGGATTGTGAATTGTGTATTGTAGATTTTTATACTGTATTTTATAATATTTTATTATTGTTTTATGGATTGTTATATTTATTGATATTTAACCCACCCTAAATCTGCTTTTGGGGAGGACGGACTATAAATCTAATAAATAAATGAACATTTATTTATATATAAATCAACATTTATATACTGCCCTTCAGGACAACTTAACACCCACTCAGAGAAGTTTACAAAGTATGTTATTATTACCTCCACAACAACAATCACTCTGTGAAGTGGGTGGGGCTGAGAGAGCTCCTAGAAGCTGTGACTGACCCAAGGTCACCCAGCTGGCTTCAAGTGGAGGAGCGGGGAATCAAACCTGGTTCTCCAGATTAGAGTCCCGCTGCTCTTAACCACTACACCAAACTGGCTCTCAGTTTGGTGGCTCATGCTGCCTTAGTCTGACCATTGGTTTATCAAAGTCCTGGGTCTTGATTTTTCTACGGTGTGTATTAGTTGAGTGTATGCCTTCAGTTTGCTGTTTATTTGTTCTTTTTCCTGCTGCTGAGAGAGATGTGCTTGGGAAGACAGAATGGGAGAAGAGATTTTATTTATTTGTGTCTTTGTTATTATTATCCCCCAAATAACAAACACCCTGTGAGGTGGGTGGGGCTGAGAGAGCTCTGAGAGAGCTGTGACTGACCCATGGTCACCCAGCTGGCTTCAAGAGGAGGAGTGGGGAATCAAACCCGGTTCATCAGATTAGAGTTCTGCTGCTCTTAACCAGTACACCAAACTGGCTCTTCCAACCAAAGTAATGTTGGCAACATATCAACAGGTAGGGATCCCACTCCCATGGTGGAAGCAGGAGGTCCCCCGCTTTCACCCCCCACCCCCACCTCCACTTACCTGACCAGCGGAGGAGGAAGGCACAGCAACGGGCATCCTGGGCATGCTCACTGACATTGTCATGCCACCCTGGGAGCACTCCTGCACTTTGCTACGGGCCGATTTGAGCCTCAGATAGGCCGAATTGGGGCCATTTGAAGGCCCAAATCGGCCTGCTTTGAAGTGGGTGTGCACCCTTGCCTGCACGGTGATATCACTGGAAGTAAAGACAAGAAGAACAAGGTAAGAGCCAGGTCTCCCTCCCTCCCACCGGGAGGGTAGAGGGACCTGGCAACCCTATCAACAGGGTGTAAAATTCTGCTACTAAATGCCAGGGGAAAAAGCATCCATCCAGGATTAAATGATCTGGTGTGTATGACTAAATCTTGACTTTGAGGAAGGGTTAACTTCTCTCGACTCTGTCCCCCGATTGCTTGGTGACACTTCAGCACAGGTCTGGTGGGCAGGGAGGGGGTGTCGCTACAGTGTATAAGGATTCTATCCCCCTAACATGGCGTCTCATCCGGGACCCTTCGAACTTCAAGGCTACATCCCTAATATTGGAACCAAGAGACAAGATTGAGATTCGCTTTGGTGTCTGGATTGCACATGAACACGCGCTGGGAGCTTAACTACGCTCCAGGACACAACGGCGGTTCTTTGTTATCATCTAAGCTTATGCAGAATTGATTTGCAATCCTTATTCGGAATTTCACTTTTTAGTGACTCAAATACAACCTGCCTGATCTGAAAAAGTTAATTGTTTTACACAGGGCTTTTTTTCTGGGAAAAGAGGTGGTGGAACTCAGTGGGTTGCCCTTGGAGAAAATGGTCACATGGCTGGTGGCCCCGCCCCCTGATCTCCAGACAGAGGAGAGTTGAGATTGCCCTCCGCGCCGCTCAGCGGCGCGTAGGGCAATCTCAACTCCCCTCTGTCTGGAGATCAGGGGGGCGGGGCCACTAGCCATGTGACCATTTTCAAGAGGTTCCAGAACTCTGTTCCCCTGTGTTCCTGCTGAATAAAAGCCCTGGCTTTATACTAATATAGTTTTAGGCGTGTTAATATAATTGTTTTATAGTAATATAAGTTAATTGTTTTATACTAATATAATTTATAGTTTTAGGTGTGTTAATATAATTTTGATCACTGAAGAAGGCCTTCGTGGCCAAAACCTCTTGAGCCTAGTGTGAATATTATTGTGGCATTGTTGGTACATGTTTGAACATTATTGTGATTTGCTTTGTTGATGTATACTATGATCTGAGCTTTTAATGGCACTCTAATCTATATATGTTGTTATTACTCCTAAGATTCTCTGTACTGTGCAGTAAATAGTTGTATTTCATTTTATTGTTTATTTTTGTATTTATTTTACTTTTTTCATTGCTCAACCTTTTGGCTCCTAACCATGGCTGGTCCTACATGTTGTGCAGGTCACACTCTTGATCTAGGATTTTGTTCTAGGTTGGAGAAAGGTGATCCGATTTCAATGGGCTTTGACTGGAGTAACTCTGCTTAGGATTTCACAGTAAATGCTTGGGTTTAGACTTACAGGGATACCAAGACTCTGCAGGGATGCAAGATCTATTGAAATGTCTTGGTTTAAATGGCTTTTAAGATCAAGATTTTAATTTACACTTGTTTCATTTGTGAGCCGCCTTGGTGGCCCTATGACCCAGACTTGGAAAGGATCTCAACAATTTACTTCATCCAGGAAAGCCCGAAGTTGTCCGACCACCACCCTTTCAATCACCTTGCTCAAGAATGAAACATTTGAGACTGGTCGATAGATATTAAGGTCTCCTGGGTCCAGAGCAGGCATTTTTAGAAATGGGCACAGCACAGCCTGTTTCAAGACCACCCCCATCCTCAAGGAGCCATTACCGACCTGCAGAGCTTTTTTTCTGGGAAAAGAGGTGGTGGAACTCAGTGGTGGAACTCAGGACCGCACAATGACGTCACTTTGGGTCAGCTGGAACAAGGGGGGAGCTTTTTAAAGTTTAAATCACCCTCGGGGAAAATGGTCACATGGCCGGCGGCCCTGCCCCTTGATTTCCAGACAGAGGGGAGTACTTAACTTTAACTTAACTTTAGCAAGGGCTGCTAAACTCACTGGCATCTAAATCATGATGAAGTCACTTTCAGGGAAATCTTGGAAGCAATGGCAGTAGCGCTAGAAATGGTGGGGATCACTATGGTATTACTATAGATTCCCAGAGCTGCCACTGTCACTTCCAGGTTTTCCTCAGCAGTGACATCATCTTGCTTGCAATATCGCTCCCCCACCAATCCCCCACCCCAAGTTTCCAGCTCTATAAAATGCACCACCTGAACGGTTTGCCCCCAAGTTGTTGCATTGAGAATGCAACTTTTAGCTCAATACATGATCTGGTCTTTTGGGGGGAGCGCATCATCTGCAGCACTGCAGGTTGCACTTCCTGGATCGTGCCCAATGGCCCCTAATGGGTACATCCATTGGTGCAGAGGGCAATCTCAACTCTCCTGTCTGGAGTTCAGGGGGCGGGGCCACTGGCCATGTGATCATTTTCAAGAGGTGCTGGAACTCCGTTCCACCTCGTTCCAACTGAAAAAAAGCCCTTCCTACCTCTCTGACTCAGTCAAACAGCCCACCCCGCCTATTTAATTACCTAGGAAGGGGAAGAACTTCTCGGGGAGGGAATCTCACTTCCTTCCATTTAAAACTCTAAATCGTTGGGGCTAGGGTTCTCGAAGACCCACCTCCAGCTTACCCGTTAAAATCTGCCGCATAAGCCCTGTTCCCTGTGGCCTACCGCCAGACCTGAGGCACTTAGTGATCACGAGAGATGGGGCTTGTTTGGAAACTTGCATTTGGAATTTCCTTCCCTTTGAGGCTCACTTGACATCTACTTTATTGTCCTTTAGGGACCAAGCCAAAACATGTCTCTTTACCCAGGCTTTTAACTGAAGGCTTTCATGTTTTAAAGGCATATTTATGCTCTGCTTCTAGCCTGAGGGCTATTTTAGATCTTGTAATTTTAAAACTTATTACTGATAATTTTTATTTCTGTTTTGATGATTTTATTTTTTAAAGGCTTATGAGCATATTCAGTTAGATCTCTAAAGAAGCAGCATATATATTTTCTAAATACATAAATAGTTACTGTGCCAAGTAGCTGAAATGTACCATCTATGAGGAAAACCTGGAAGTGACAGTGGCAGCTCTGGGAATCTATAGTAATACTATAGTGATTCCCAGGGGTAATTTTGTAGAAAAAGAGCTGGAGGAACTCATTAGCACAACTCATTAGCATAACTCATTAGCATATGACACGCCCTTTGACATCACCAGAAGAGTGTCATTAGCACAACTGATTTGCATATGCTACACCCCCTGACATCACCTATCCTGTCTGTTTTGGACCCAATCCTGGCTATTCAGGGCTGAAATTGGGCCCAAAATGGCAAAAAGGGGCTGAAAATGGCCGAAAAGGGGCCCAAAATGGTCAGGATTGGGCTGCTGCTGAGTGGGAGAGTAATCCAGCACCCATCAGAGGCCTGATCCGGGCTGTTTCAGCCCCAATCCAGGCTGAAACAGGCCCAAAATGGCCAAGAGTCATGTGGGTAGGGCCACCTGACATGTAACCTCTTTGGGGAACTGCCAGAACTGCATTCCTGTGTGTTCCCCCTCGAAATGAGCCCTGGTGATTCCCACAATTTCTAGCGCTACCGCCATTGCTTCCAAGGTTTCCCTGAAAGTGACTTCATCATGATTTAGATGCCAGTATGTTTAGCAGCCCTTGCTAAAGTTAAGTTAAAGTTAAGTACTCTCCTTAGGATGCTTGTGTGATTGGGACAGTCCTATGAGGCAGCCATTTTGAACAAAAGTATTTGAAAGAAAAGACTACCTTGATTTATGACAGCGATGTATGGAAGATGTGAAAGGGAGATAGGGAATAAGATATATTCAAATACCATAAACTGAAGAATAATTAATGTAAAAGCTTGGAATGTGACAATAATAATCAAGAGATTGAGCAGGGGAAATAATTTTTCAGCACTGCCATGTTGAATTGACTGATGAGAGAATGCATGGTGACTGGAAGGAAACCAGGTTATCCCATTCTAGATAACAAATAAAGGAAAGAGAAGATTTCAGATGATTCAGAGTTATACATTATGAACTGAGGTACCAAGAATATGAAGGGGAAAGAAAAACACACACACACAACGCATTCTCTAGCCTATCTTATGGCATAGCTCAGAGGGGTTGTAAAATTTGTACCTTTCTTTGCTTATTGAAATGTTTGGAAGGAAGAGTAGTTTTTCCAGAACAGCCAAGATGTGTCCCTGGTAATTTAGAACAGACAATAAACTTGCCGCTCTAGTGGGTTAACTGTAGGTTTTTATGGCCAGTTTGGCATAATGGTTAAGAGCACGGGATTCTAATCTGGAGAACCAGGTTTGATTCCCCACTCCTCCACTTGAAGCCAGCTGGGTGACCTTGGGTTAGTCACATCTTCTAGGAGCTCTTTCAGCCCCACCCACTTCACAGGGTGTTTGTTGTGGAGATAATAATAACGTACTTTGTAAACTGTTCTGAGTGGGTGTTAAGTTGTCCTGAAGGGCAGTATATGAATCGAATGTTGTTGTTGTTGTTATGGGAACAGTGTGGCTCTCAGACCCTCCGTTGCAGCTTCCTTTCCCCCACTCAATCATGGCCGCATTTTGCTCTGTTCTCCTTCCAAGACACACCTCACTTAAGATGAAGTCTGGATGTAAACAAGGTTTCCTCAGTGGTGAATAGATGTATGACTAGTAGAGGTGGGCATGGACTAGAAAAACCCCACGGACTGTTGGGCTGTGGTCTGTCATGCTTCATGGACCACAGACCACAAAGTTTTCATGGACCTGCCCTGTTCAAGGACCAGTTTGTCAGTCCATAGTCTGTCACTTCCAAGGGCCTTAGTGCCACCCCCTTTGCACTCAGAGATGCCAGACTCACTTTGAGGCTTCAGCAGGCTCTCCTCCAACCACCCTCCAAATTTGGCCAAGATTGCATTTCAGAGGTCCGAGTTACAGACTCCCAAAGCAGCCACCTCCAGGAAACTTCCAGTACATACTAGCAGTCACAAATGCCAATTGACTTGCATTGGCTTGCAGCACCAAAAAGTTGCAATGAAGCAAAATCAAACAGAAAAGGATAGGGGAAGAGCCCCCTCATTCACCACATAGACACCTTCCTAGCCGTTACCTAGGGAATTAATTCTTGCTCCTTGCTTGCATAGAAAAGAATGGGAGCTCTCTGGTTGGCAGCCAGAGCTGCCTATCAAGTTTTTAAGAGCTAGGATTGGTGTGTTCAAAGGGCTGCAGTATGCCCATCCTCTCTGTTGCCTAGGGAATTAATTCTTGCTCCTTGCTCACATAGAGAAGAATGGGAGCTCTCTGGTTGGTAGCCAGAGCAGCTTATCAAGTTTTTAAGGGCTAAAATTGGTGCGTTCCCAGGGCTGCAGAATGTCCACCCCCTCCATTGCCTAGGGAATTAATTCTTGCTCTTTTCTCACATAGAGCAGAATGGGAGCTCTCTGGTTGGCAGCCAGAGCTGCCTATCAAGGTTTTGAGGGCTAGAATTGGTGTGGTCCAAGGGCTGCAGAAGGTCTGCGGACATCCCCTCCATTATATCCCCAATATATCCCCTCCATTGCCTAGGGAATTGATAGATCGGTGCCAGGATGTCTGGACTCATGGGCCACGGACTGACAGACCAGCCCAAATGGACCAAAGTTCATGAAAAATGTGGCCGCACTAACTGCGTGTTCATGAACCACAAACTGGGCTCGTATGTGTCAAATTTAGGTCTGTTTTCTGGTCCGTGCCCACCTCTACTGATTAGGATTGTAGAGTAGTCTTGACAGCAACCTTAAGCAATCCTTTGAGAGGTAGGGTTGTCAAGTGTGACTGGGAAAGTTCTGGAGATCTCGGGGTGGTGTTTATAGAAGGGGGGAGTCTGGGGAGGGATTTCACCTAGAATTTATGGCGTGCCATAGAGTCTGTCCTCCAAAGCTGCCATTTTCTCCAAGGGAACTGATATCTGTAATCAGTAGATCAATTGTATTTCCAGGAGAACTGCTGGGCCCATCCGTAGGCTACAAGGAACAGGAAAACTTCCCAGGAACCAAACCAATCACTGTCAATGCATATATCTCAATTCATCCATATAAGTAAAGTCTTAAACTGCTCAAAGTGAACAATGGAAGGAACCGCCCAAATTTCATACATTCAATCTATAAACACAATAAAAATGTCAATAAATAATGCAACAATATAAATATATGCAAAAAGCAGCAATGCAATATTTCTCCATCAAGATACAATCCAGAAGTCTTCCAGACCAACTGGTAAGTATAAAACAGTACGATAATTTAACCGCCGCTTGGAACCTCAAGAAATATAGAGTCCAGCATTTATTAGGCTTTAAGTGTAAGCTGTTGTATTTTCAAAAGGAATAACCTTTCATCAGGGCTTTTTTTCTAGGAAAAGAGGTGGTAGAACTCAGTGGGTTGCCCTCGGAGAAAATGGTCACATGACTGGTGGCCCCGCCCCCTGATCTCCAGACAGAGGGGAGTTTAGCTTGCCCTCTGCGCCGCTCGGTGGCATGGAGGGCAATCTCAACTCCCCTCTGTCTGGAGATCAGGGGGCGGGGCCACCAGCCATGTGACCATTTTCAAGAGGTTCCGGAACTCAGTTCCCCTGCGTTCCTGCTGAAAAAAAGCCCTGCCTTTCATTCAAAGTTCAATGCCTATACAAACCTTCAATGAATGTCTGCCCAACAGGTTCTGCCAGCATGTCATTGGCCTGTTCAGCTGAACACTTCCTCAAGGGCACAAATTGATATTCACACCATGTGGTACCAATGTTCCAGTCTCAAAGGCAATGATGGTCTGTCGCAGCTGGAGCCTGGCAGCTCTATTTGAGAGCAAGTCGACTCAGAATCCTGCCCAGGTCTTTTCAGTCGAATTTAGTCACAGGAAAGTGTTCCTAGGATTGAGCTGTTAATACATACCAAGCACTATATATAATAAATTAATAATACTAATAAATAATTGTGATATTTTAATTATGAGTTAGAATAATCTTATCTGAATTTTCATACAGATATGTTATCTGTGCTGATTCCCTTCTTTCTTTTCCACTAGTTACTGTTATGAGGTTGGATCCAATGGGCGTTTCTGATAATGGAGGGAGAGTCTTTATATGAATCTCCCCTTCTGCTTCCCCCCTCCTGTGTTCTCTTGCATATTTGGGGGTGCAGTCTGAGGAGGGTGGGGTTTAGAAAAGGGAGGGACCTCAGTGGGGTAAAATGCCATACAGTCTAGCCTCCAAAGCTGCCATTTCCTCCAGGGGAACTGATCTTTGTAGTCTGCCAATTGGTTATAATTTGGAGACATCCCAGGCCCCACTTAGAGAATTGCAGCCTTCCTGAGGGGGAGGCAAGGAAGAAATCCTCTCCACCAGCAGAGATTTTCCATGGGATCCATCTAGTTCTTCAACTAATACTTCTGTTTTATGAAGTTTTAAGATGTAGTCCAGTCTACTGTAATATAAATTTTCCTTTTTCAGTAACACTCCCATCCTGCAGTCACTCCATTGGCTCAGCTACTGTGCTCAGTTCAAGGTATTGGTTATCACATACAAATCTCTTCATGGTCTTGATCTGGCATACCCATGGAACTGCCTCCCAATGTTCCTCCATGGCAACTTTGCTCATCTGCAGGGCTTTTTTTCAGCAGGAACGCGGTGGAACAGAGTTCCAGAACCTCTTGAAAATGGTCACATGGCCGGTGGCCCTGCCCCCTGATCTCCAGACAGAGGGGAGTTTAGACTGCCCTCTGCGCCGCTGCAGCGGCGCGGAGGGCAATCTCAACTCCCCTCTGTCTGGAGATCAGGGGGCGGGGCCACCGGCCATGTAACCATTTGCAAGAGGGCAACCCATTGAGTTCCACCACCTCTTTTCCCAGAAAAAAAGCCCTGCTCATCTGAACAGAGTCTCCTACAGGTGCCACCCTGCACATGTGCAAAATCAACAGCAGCCAATACATGGGCTTTCTCTATGGTGGCCCCATCTTGTGCAACAACCTGCCTGAGGAGGTCAGGAAACCACCACCCCACGCACTCTTCTGGCTGTCCACAAATGATGCAAAACTGAATTATTCAAATAGGAGGGCTGTATTGTAGGAAGGGTGTCTCAGATGCTTTACAAATGAGTTAGGGACCATAGACTTCACCGCTATGTTGCCTTATGTACTATTTATTGCTTTAAATATGTGTTCCTATGAGTTACCAGTGCTTCATGTTGTCTGTCAGTCCTAGAATCACTTGTTTTCTGTTTCAGCATTTCTTCAACTCTGTATTGGATTATTGTCTTTGTAAACTTGTATTTATTTACCCTATGGCACTGTTTATGGAAATGTCCTTGATATTGACAATACTACTCTCACAGTGTGTAATCTGCCTTGAGTCTCAGTGAGAAAGGTGTACTATAAATGACCTAAATAAATAAAATAAATGAATAACAATTCATAACACAATTAAAGACAAACTTTTGATATATTTATTAGGACAAAATATTCTTTAAAACTGGATTGTTGCAATTATTGCATTGACTTGGTCAGTTATTTCTTTCCCCTCTAATATCCTAGAGGTCTGAACATTTCCAAGTTAATACTGGAGTCTGTAGCATATTCTGGATCCACAAGGGTTAAGTAAAGCCTCCTCCCCGGCAGTTTCAGGAGTAGCCTTTAAGCTCAGACTCCTCGCACACTTAGTACAGCTGCATTTGCTATTCAGTCCAACTATAAAATGATACCAGCTTTTAAAATAAGTTGCAATTGTTACATAGCATTTTTACTAGTATATTAATGTGGCAATAAAGTTCTATAGAGAATTTCAGCATGATTCTAATGTTCTCTACAATTCCTTTGTATTTTTAGAAGAGTAAAAGTGCATATGTGTGCCAATATCCAGTTTCAGAAATGCAATATGAAAGAAAATCTATCTCTGCTCGCGGTTTAGGAAAGGCTGTGTAGTGATATGCAATATCCCACCCTCCTCAGTTTTGAACTACAGCTTAAAATTCCTCAGGAGCACCTAGACCTGTTATTGATGCAAGCTACATTTCCCTAACTAACCGTAAGAAATGTAAATAAATTTTCTTAAAATAGATAGTTTCGATGTAGTTCAGTCTTGAACATGCCTTAGCACAGCCTTTGCACAAGAATTTTGTTCTCCTTATTGGTCACACCCACTACAGAATTTAGAAATGCTATACCTGCTTGCTTATTGTTTTATTTATTTATTTATTTAAAATATTTTTATGCTGCCAAATAGGATCCTCAGCATGGGGTATGTGATATTTTGGTGTTCAAAAATAGCACAAACTGTGGAGGCCAGGAGTCTGGACTATAGAATTTAATTTGAGATGAAGCTTTTTGATAATAATTCATTACAAACTAATGACAGCTCATACGCATGCCTGTGTTTGTATGATATGGAAAACTGGAATTACTTCTAAGCCAAATTGAACCAGGAATCCTTCATCAGGGTCTATAAGGGAGTGAGGAGGAGCCAGCCATACATGTGAGCCAAGTTTATGCATGATCTGGTGTGATACTGAGTTGACATCAGGGCTTTTTTTCAGGGGGAATGCGGGGGAATGGAGTTCCGGCACCTCTTGGAAATAGTCACATGGCCGGTGGCCCCGCCCCCTGATCTCCAGACAGAGGGGAGTTTAGATTGCCCTCCGCACTGCCGAGCGGCGCATAGGGCAATCTAAACTCCCCTCTGTCTGGAGATCAGGGGGCGGGGCCACCAGCCATGTGACCATTTTTGCCAAGGGCGATTTAAACTTTAAAAAACTCCCCCCTTGTTCCAGCTGACCCAAAGTGATGTCATTGTGCATTCCTGGGAGTCTGTGTGCACTTTGCGCATGCACATGTCATACGAGGGGTACCACCTTCAGCCAGGAGTCGCCCCCTGTGCTGGCAACCCACTGAGTTCCACCACCTCTTTTCCCAGAACAAAAGCCCTGTTTGACGTGATCTGATTGCAGCTGTCTTGCACTAGGTCTGCAGACACTGACTTATATCACTATTATTAGCAGCTGCGCGTGTTGGAAATTGCATTAAATTGGAAAAAAAATAGTCCTACCTCTATGGTTAATGACTGGAGAATATGCCTCTGGGATTATTTAATTATACACAAAATTGTAGTCAATTTAGATATGCCAACTAATAATACCTCAGTAGAAAGTTTATGCAGACATAGTATTGTATATTCAAATATTTGATGGAATATAAATTTTTGCCAAGCAATTGTTTTTGTTTTGATTTGGCTAATGGATTGTTATATTTGTATTAAATGACTGTATTATACATTACCTTCATTGGTAGGTAGTTCATAACAGTTTAATTGATGTTTTAGATATTTATGATCTGATAGGTAATTTTTAGCTTTATTAATCATATGGTTTAATGACTGTGTTATGTTGATTTATGCAGATTTATTATATCTATTCTTTACAGGTTAAATAAATTAAAATTTTTAAAAAGTATAATACAGACTGTGACAAGAACCAGGATAGGCTAAAACATTCTGCCAATCTGGAAACATACATTGTCCAATTCCTTTAAAAAAAAATTATTAGTGCAAAATAAACAACAACAAGAAGAAACAAACAAACCAAACAACAACAACCACAACAACAACCTAGTGCTGGCAACAAAAAACATTGTTTGCAAATCTATGCATATGCTTCTGTAAAAAGTTTCCAAATATCTAAAAATAAGTCCATACACAATTGCTGTTTATATGGGATATGTTCAAATGTTGGTTTAAAAAGTCCTCAATCCAATGAATTAAGGGGAATGGGCTTTTGTCTTTTCAGTGCTGTAGTATAAATCTTTTAATGACTGTAAGGGCACAGATGGTCCATTTCCATTGACAATTGGTTAGGTTCCAAGAGACAGGCAAATAGTTTAAAAGTATATTAACATCCTCAAAAATAAATGAGTATTCTAATACAAAATTAATATGGGTAATGACTTCCTGCCAAAAGGGCTGAACAACTGGACTTGTCCAAAGCATATGTTTAAAAGACGGATCTTGTACATTACAATGGCAACAACTGGACACTGCACTTAATCCTTTACTAAAAAGATGCTGTGGTGTCCAATTTACCATAAATATAATTTTTGCTGAATAAATATCAGCTTAAGATCCATAGCAACAACAGGTATAAGATGGTTGTTGTGGGTTTTCCGGGCTGTATAGCCATGGTCTTGGTGTTGTAGTTCCTGACGTTTTGCAAGCAGCTGTGGCTGGCATCTTCAGAGGTGTAGCACCAAAAGACAGAGATCTCTCAGTGTCACAGTCACAGTGACACTGAGAGATCTCTGTCTTTTGGTGCTACACCTCTGAAGATGCCAGCCACAGCTGCTGGCGAAACGTCAGGAACTACAACACCAAGACCATGGCTATACAGCCCGGAAAACCCACAACAACCATCGTTCTCCGGCCGTGAAAGCCTTCGACAAAACAGGTATAAGACTTAAAGCCTTATCCCATTGCTTTGACAGAAATGGACAACTTGGCTCATTATTCCATTTCTTAGACTCTGTGTATCATATTTATTAATTGACATCAGATATTTATAGACAAATATTGTAGGTTTCATTTTCTGTATGGATTCAATAAAGAGTTTCCAAAATGTGGGGAAGATTCTGAAGAGCTCAAAGCTGCAGGGCCATATTTGAACACCCACAAAAGTTGCAATTGTAAATATTGCCATTTAGCAGAAGTTGGCAAATTGTATTTAGACTTCAGCTGAGAAAATGACAAAAATTCATCATCATAGCTGATCTAATTGACCTAAGGTAATTACTGGGAGCGATCCCAATAATTTGTACACGTTAATAAATATGCCTCATATTAAGCCTTAAGGTCCAGAAAACCAAATCCTCCATTAATTGAAAGTTGCATCCCCTTTAAAGAAATCTTAGGTGATGATGAATCAACATAAATTTCTGAAACAAAGTATTAATTTTATGAATTTATGTACAAGATATATAAAAAGGGATTGCAAGCAAAACAGATATAAGTCAAGGTACAATGAATGTATTTGCTTTACCCCATAATGACAAAATTAGTTTCCCCAAATCCAAGGATATATCTGAAATCAACGTATTAAAATTCAACAAAATATGTGCTTAATATTCCTTGGACTCAATATTCCAAGATATGAAATAGCATAGGGACACCATCAAAAACGTCCCTCAGTAATTAAACTCTGTGATATATGGTCTCTTAATGGCATCAATTCTGATTTTGTCCAATTAATTGAATAGCCAGACACATCACCAAAATTATTAATTAAGCTCATTAATTTGGGGATAGAAGACTGAGGTTCTGAAATAGATAATAAAAGATCATCTGCATATAAAAATAATTTTAAATTCTAATCATAAAGCCAAAATTTATGGTTATTGACCATTAAGAATCATCAACAAATGGTCACAACATTCCCAAAGAAACAGGAAACATTTAATTTCCAATATATAAAATATAGAATATAGTAAATACATCATAGGGTTTAAAATATACATTTAAATGTTAAAATTGTTAATATTATACTAAAAGGCAGAATAAGTCTCTATGTACAACCTTATTGCTTACTATGAGATTTTATCACATAAATACAAAACTTGGCTATAAGCCTAGAGATAGTTGAGTTTTCATCTATCAATAGTTTCTGCAAGCAGGCCTTATCTGCAAAAACTGTTGGTCTATCGAGAAGGGGGGAAATAATCTTATCTCGTAGTCCCTTGTAAAAAGGGCAGCAAAAGAAGACGTGTTCCAAAGGTTCCACTTCACTTATAGCGCAAGGGCAAGTTCTCTCTGCATATGGGATCTTTTTATATCTCCCTTCCAGTACCGTTGATGACATAGCCCCACATCTGGCCAAGGTAAACACCTCCTGTGGGCAAGATATTGAGCTGCAGTCATGAAATATCTGGATTTCACAGGAGCCATACAGTTTGGAGATTTCATTAAATCTTGTTGGTGCTCTATATCTCAAACTCTTGGCTTAATGGTATGTTTTGCCGAGTCACATTTCTGAGTGTCAGATGCGCCCTGCTTATCTGCCACGTGTGTCCATTGTACTCTGTGTTATATTCTGAGCCTCTGAGAATGTATGGAGGAATAACTGCGTAACTGTGAATTGCTTATCTTGCAGGTGGCTACTTTCACTTTCTCGGCTGGTTTGGGAAAGTGTCCTTGAAGTGCTGGTCGGAGCTGTATCTCCCTGAGACATGGAATGAACTCATCCTTGTCTTCCCCTCCCCCTACCCCATCCAACTGCCTAGGCCCTGCATGCCTAAATTCTAACGGTCCTTATCCCAGGGCGGGAACCTTGCCCTATAACGAACATTGCTCTCCCCTTTTTCGTCACTTCTGCCAATGCTGTTGTCTGAGTGCACTGATACTAAAGAAACTTTAACTGGACTCTTGAAGTGTCTACAGTGAAGTAACTGGGGATCTAACTGGCAGGCCCTGACACTGAGCCAAGAGAGTGCTAGGTGAGACACCCATTCTTAAATTGCTTTCAACCAATTGCATCCATCTTAACTGACAGGGATGTTGTATTATTAGGGGAAGGAGGCCTTTTTTTATTTGTATGAACCCTAAGCCACTGGAAGCCATGTATATTATTACTTTGTCTAATAGCACAAGCCGGAGGTTCCAAACATAGATAAAAAATAAGAGGAGAAAGACAACCACCTTGCCTAGTACCTCTTTGAAGAAGAACATTGTCCCATTCCCACATATCGAACCTGGGGTTTCCAGCTCTGGCTTGGGAAGTTCCTGGAGATTTGGCGGTGATGCTTGGGGAGGGTGTTTTTGGGAAAGGAGAACAGCAGAGATGCAAAGTCTTTGAGCCTGCCCTCCAAAGCCGCCATTTCCCCCAGGGAAACTGATCTCTATAGGCTGAGGATCAGCTGTAATTCAGGAAGAATTCCAGAACCCACCTTAAAGCTAGTAACCCTATTCAAGCTATATACGAAAGGCCTCTTGTGGAATAGCGTTGCCAGGCACCAGGGGAGCAGGGCCATGGGGTCACCATCAGCTATGGTAAAGAGTCCAGTAGCACCTTTAAGACTAACCAACTTTATTATAGCATAAGCTTTCGAGAACCACAGCTCTCTTTGTCAGATCTCATTGCATGGCTTATATGGTGTAACATTACGTCTAAGGAAAGGAAATTTCTAAAGGTGTGTGACATCACTTCCAGGAGTTTCCCCAGAAGTGATGTCACACCATTGTCCCAATGGCAATTTTACCAACTTACCACTCAGATCAGCAGTAGGGAGAGCAGGTGGTTGGTGGAACTGGCAAGCGTACTTATTTATTTTATTCATGTACTTCATTTGTACTCCACCTTTCTCCCCAATAGGGATCCAAGGTGGCTTACATAATTCTTCTCTCCTCCATTTTATCCTCACAGCAACCTTGTAAGGTAGGTGAGGACGAGAGGGTGTGCCTGGCCCAAGGTCTCCCTTGCAAGCTTCCATGGCAGAGAGGAGATTCGAACCTGGGTTGCCCAGATCCTAGTCCAGAACTCTAAAGCACTGCACCATGCTGGCTGTCAAACTGGCACTTGTAGAACATTTTGACCAACACTGGTCTGGTGTAGAGCTTAAAGTGCTGGACTAGGAGAGAGGAGACCCTCCCTACTTGCCATGGAACTATTTTATTTATTTATTTATTTATTTATTTATTTATTTATTTATTTAGTCCGCTCTCCCTGCAAGTCTTAGGCGACTGTGGGTAATTTTCTCTCAGCCTAATCTTCAGGATAAATAGATGAAGAGAGAAAAATGTATGCTGCCGTTAGATCTTTGGAGGAGGGCTAGTGTAAAATGGCACTCTAAATAAATAAATTATTGTCTTATTGTGTCAAGGGAGGCATCTGTCTGCTGTCAGCTGCATTCAGATATATCTAGAATTCGCAGTTCTCTGTGTTAATTAGTATTTTTGTATTTAGCCTGGAAAATGTTGAGGATATTAATTACCCCGTTAATGCAGTTCCTTAAAAATTAAGGCTTTCAAATTTAATATTCTATTGAAATTTGGAATATTGAATTAGCTTCATTTTTCACTTATTTCTGTGCTGCCTTTGAACAGAGGTGGTTTAACCCTGCCACCGGCATTCATTGTCTAAAAAGCAATATATAACAGTCATAATATTAGTCATTTGTCTGCTTCTGTTAGTCATTATAAATTGATTTCCAGATCTGGAGCCAGTTTTCTGCACCACAGCTTCCTACGGGACCGCATATCAGGCCTCTTTAGAAACACGTTGCCACTTAATTGCAGGTTACCTACTCGTTATTTTCAGCCCAAGGATCAAATACCAGATGTGTTTTGTACCTGACGATGACTGTGAGAGAGAACTAATTTGAACCAGGGCTTGGTCTGGGAAAGAACCTCTTTTTTGATGTCTTGGAACATGTGAAAGAACAATAGAAAAATGGACTTGGTGGATAAGCAGAATTCACGACCACAGTAGATGATGATAGCCACGAATTCCATTGACTTTTAAAAAATGGGTAAGAAGATAAGTCTTTTAGCCATGGTTTTTAGCCATGAAGTGATACCTCCCAAATGATAAGCAGATGCTGAGCTTGGAAGGGTGTTACTTTTGTAGGCTTCTATCTCCAACTCTAGATGGAAACTGGAGTCCTTTTGGCTTGAGACCGAGTAATCATGGCCAATTTCTGTATATTTGGAACTGGTAAAAGGTCTTCAAAGCAAAGGATGCAGATACTCTGAAGACTTGGTCATCAGAATCTCTCATTTAAAAATAAAGCACTGACTGCGGAGGTTCTTAGAACTGAGGACCACAGCGTGGAAGTCAGAGAATTCAGGGTACTACTCTTAGGGCTTTTTTCTCTTTGTTTCCTTTCTCTACTGTCTCTGCTTTTCTTTCCATTCTCAGCAAAATTGGAGGTGTCAAATTTACATTTAACCTTGGTTTGCTTAATGTTTGCATTACCAGAAGCCTCATTTGTGTAACAATCTGACATGTCCTGATGAAATGGGTCTGGATTCTGAATTTAAAGCTGACAGAACCCAGAATGGACTGCAGACAATGCAAAATGCGTTCTCTCTCTGAGGAACCATAATAGTGACTGAAGTGATATCACATGATGTATTGAAACAAGAACCCTGATCTGGATGGCCCAGGCGAGCCTGAGCTCATCAGATCACAGAACCTAAACAGGGTCAGCCTTGGTTAGTAATTGGATGGGAGACCTCCAGCGAAGAGGAGGGCTGCAGAGGCAGGCAAGGGCAAACCACCTCTGATAATCTCTTGCTAAGAAATCCCCACCAGGGGTCACCATAAGTCAGCTATGACTAGAAGGCACTCTCCATCATCATCATCATCATCATTGAAATAAGAAAAAAGTTTGTGGTACAGTAATGACTAACATTTTCCTCCTCCGGTCTCCCTAAAATTTGGCAGCCATTGCTAATATGGCACACGCTGGTGTTTCCTGACATCTTGCTTCTTGACTCTTATTTATTTATTTATTTATTTATTTATTTATTTATTTATTTATTTAATTCAATGTATACCCCGTCCTTCCGACAGATGGGCTCTTGAGAATACATTCCAAAGGATTTATTTTATTTTATTTTATTATTTTATTTGTAGTCTGCCTTTCTCACTGAGACTCAAGGCATATTACACAGGGTAGGTCAATGCGATCAGTAGGATAAGGCATCTAATGAATAATGCAATAGGAATAGGATTAAAAAACAAATCAAAGCAGAAAGTATTAGATGTGATATGTCAAGTGATGCAGACAATGGAATTACAAAAGTAGAAAACAATGCAGTAACAGCATACAACAAAGCAGTAATACAGACAGTACAACAAAGAGAGAATACATAGCTAAGGTCGCCAGCCTCTAGGTGGGACCTGGAGATCTCCTGAAATTACAACTGGCCTCCAAACAACAGAGATCACTTCCCGTGCACAAAATGGCTGCTTTGGAGGGTGGATTCCATGGCATCATATCCCCGCTGATATCCCCCTGACCTTTGCAAACCCTACCTGGCTCTAGCCTGCAAATCCCCAAGAACTTCCCAATCCAGAGTTGGCAACTCTGTGTAGAGCATACCCAGTGGCATAGACTACAATTCTCTTTATGAAAGCATCTTCATGAACCATCCTGTATTAGTATTGTCCTACTAAGTATGTATGAGCCATCAAGTAGCAACTGACCTATGACAACCCCCGCAAGGGGTTTTCAAGGCAAATGAGAAGCAGAGGAGGTTTACCACTGCCTTCTTCTGCAGAGTTTTCCTTGGTGCCCCCATATCCAAGTACCGAACCTGCTTAGCTTCCCATTTCTGGTCAGATCAGGCTATACCACGTCACCTTCCCTCCTGTAGCCCTATCACCTCTATAGAAATGCCCTTCTGAACAATTCTGTTTTACGTAGTTTGTGGAATGACAGAAACAGGGAACCTTCCTGCCCACCTCCAGCAGCCCATTTCACAAGGGGGGGGGGCACCACAGAGAATGCCCGGGCAGCTGCTGATCTGACCCACATGCTGAGTGGCACCTTCAGAAGGCTTTGCACCACCTGTCCACTGACTAGTCAACTGCTGAGCTCTTTTGTCATTGGGCTTGGCATCCTTCCCCTTCAGCTGCGTAGGGAGCACCACCTCCCCCTTTGAAAGCTGAAAGCAAAGCGGTTTGCTTATCTTTATCCTGCTTGGCCTCTGTATGTCCACCTCCCATGTTTATGTATCATTGGAGCAAAATGCTTCTGCTAGTGTGATAAAGCACTCTAGTTTATGCACTCTTTGTCCTTCAGGTTCTTAGTCGCCTTCTGTGCTTCTTGTAAAGATATAAACACTTTCAGAGTTCCGCGTGGGGCTGCCAGGCCACCTCCGCTGTCTCTGGTTAGCTTTTTAAATTCATTTTATTTTCTTCTACTTCATTTATGCGCTGCCTTTCTCCCCAGTGGGGATCCAAGGTGGCTCCCGATATTTTCCTCACCTCCATTTTCTTCTCACAACGAACCTTGTGAGGTGGGTGAGGCTGAGAGTGTGTGACGGGCCCAAGAGATCACCCGCTGAGCTTCCACGGCAGAGCATGGAACTGATCCCACCCCACCATGCCGTACCCCGCCCTCTTTGCATGATCTTGTTTGTATCCTTGCCTTCTTCGTACCCTTACACTAACGCGTTTTCCTTGACCCTTTCCCAGATGCCCTGCCCCTCTGACTCGACTGATCTGCCTGGGAGCGTGGCAAACACTTAGTTTACTTCTGTCTGGATTCTGTCATTTTCTTTGGCACTGTCTTAGAGCCAAGCTACAAGTTACACTTGCCTGGCAAGTGAACAGACTCACGTGTATTCCTCCCTGTTCACTTGCCCTCCACTTGCCAGGCAAGTGTAACTTGTCACTTGTAGCTTGGCTCTTAATGAAGTCCAGCACTCGTTTTTAATAATTTTGCCATGAGCTAAAATACAAGCAAAACTGTCCCTGAAATCATCGCTTTCTAAAAGCATTTTGGTTTTGTTCACCAAGATCTCTTTTACCTGTGTCTTTTCCTTGTATATATCATTTTGAAAATGTTTGATCTATCCCTGTCTTTGAGTGCCTCTTCTCTGTTCTGTTCGTTTGCTTTCTGTCTCTGTGGCAATGGGTTGTGCCTCTTTGTGCTTCATTTCTGGAGTATCTTCCAGGACCCAAGTGAACTCAAACTCCAATTCATACTTCTTTCTTTTATAGAACTCTACTGATACCAGGTAGGGGGTGAATAAAGTTAAAACACTTCTGGATGGACAATTCTGGTAGTGCTTTGAATCAGTGCTTGACAATTATTGCATAAATGACTGAGGAATCTGAATACAGCCCTCACTAGCACAGTGTGCACGAGGAGTAGTATATGCCAGGGCATTCACTGAAAAACAAAGAGAAATCATGTAAAAGTAGTCAACAATAAACAGTAATACCACCAAATCACTTGAAGAAACGGATGGCACTGTAGTTTTCTGACAATTACTTTGACAATGGGGCTGTAGCATGGTGTAGCTGTGAGAACAAGCTGTGGCTGGACAGGGCCCTGGTTCTAATATTGCCTCTGCTAGAAATTCATGAGGGGGCATTAGGCAAACCACTCTCTTACTTCTCCATCTATAGTGACAGTACTGTCCTGCTTTATAGGGTTGTTGTAAGGATTACATCACAAGAATGTGTGGGGAGACACTTGGGACACTGAAAGCATTATACAAAGGTGAGGAATTATTAATTTTGGACATGGGCAATTTGAATTTCCTGCCATTTCCCACTTGCAGAACTGCTGATAATTAGAGCCTGCTGTGCACCTGATGGAATATTGCAAAAGCAGAGAGCAGAACTTTGCTGATAATCTCTCTTAGGATCTCCTTATGAGTTTACAATGCATCAGACGCTGATAAATCAGGATGTTTTATGACCTGCGCTGTCTGTTGAATCCTGGGAATATTTCTCTCTCTCTGTCTAATGTCTGAAGGGCCTACATTGGGGTATATTGCCATCCTGTGATTGCGAAATCTTGTTAACCATGCATGAAAAGGCAGGTACCAGAGCATCAAGATTTATTTTGTCGACATGCTCATGTTGGTCCTGAATGGTTGCATTCTCTAAAACTCCAAAACAACATGTGTGCATGTGTGTTTGAAATACTTTGCTTAGATTATTCTACTCACATCACACCTTTTGAAAATTGCTATCCCTTGCTAAAATATCTGTTGCTCTTTGCTAATCTAAGAGTCAAGCTACAAGTGACGCCTTACACAGGTTGGACACGTGTCAGCTTCCCTCAAGTTCTGATGGGAAATGTAGGCATCCTGGTCTTGCAGCTGTAATGGAGAGCCAAGCTGTAAAACCAGGACGCCTACATTTCCCATCAAAACTTGAGGGAAGCTGACAAGTGTCCAACCTTTGTAAGGCATCACTTGTAGCTTGGCTCTAAGTTGAACACTGATTCTGTTTAGCTGAGGGCCAAACTACGCGAGACACCCGACATGTGTTGGGTTCTTGCAAGTTTAGCTGGGTAGTGTAGTGGGCAGCAGGATGCAAAGGAAAGAGTCAGCGAGGGGAGCCCACAGCCGCCAGGCAGCTTGCAGTGGCAGAAGGAGCTGTTGCTGCTGCTTCTGCCGCTGCTAGACTCAACCACCCCTTCTCTCAGAGAGTCTAGGAGCAGCGGTGAGAGCCTCAGCAGCTCCTTTTGCCACTGCTAGCCACCTGGCAAAGCCAAAAATACAAAGAGGCTCCTACCAACAAATGGAAGGTGGAGAACCACAGGTGTAGGAAGGCAAAAACAAATCAAATAAATGAAAAAGGAATGAAGGTCAATGTGAAAGTAAATATTGAATATATTAAGTGTACAGAATTCACATTACCTTCTATACATACACTACATGGACCATTATAAACCCATAAACAATTCACTGATAAATCTTTATGCCGGCTACACTACCCGGGTAAACTTGCAAGAACCTGACACGTGTTGGGCATTTCATGTAGTTCAGCCCTGAGTGCTCATGAGTTGCTGTCCTACTTCACAGGGCTGTGAGGAGGAGGGGAACCATGTCTACTGCCGCAAACTCAGTGCAAGAAGGGTGGCATTAAAAATGCAACAGTGCCTGATGAGAATGGCCACAATTATACAAATAACTCGATGTGTAAGGAGACAGCTAGCAAGCTCTAGCTTTTGCAAAAATTAACATACTGGTGTGATCTCCAAGACTGGACTCTGGTCACACAGAAATGGTGCTTTTCTCCGCCGCCACCCCCCTCCCAGGCTGAACTAGGTGCCTTTACAATAGCTGCATGAGAAGCAGAAATTCAACCCTTTCAGCCTTTTCCGGCATGGAGATATAAAATCAATCGATCAGCAGAGCGGGAAAAGGAGGAAGATTAGAGCTCAGGAGCTTAAGTTACAGGAAGGTGGATTTTGGTTGAACATCAAGAGAAGCTTCATCCAAGTAATGGGGTTAAACGATGGGACCAGTTACCTGGGGAAAGTGGGTTGCCCCTTGCTGGAGTCCTTCAAGCAGCGATTGGACCCTCATATGCCGTGCATGCTCTAATCAAGGCTGGTTCCAGGTTTGGAGGGGCCCCGAGGAGAGAGAACCAGGGCCACCCTCCCAGACCCCCCCCCCCACACACATCTCCCTTCCCGCTCACCCTCACAAGCCCCCTGCATGCCCTTTCCACAGCAGCATTGTGTGGGACGTGCGGCTGGGACCACTGCTGCTATGACCATCTGGAGCACCCTTTGTGTTACCAGCAGTTTTCTCGGGTGGTGCTGGACAGCCCAGGCAGCCAGGAGCAAAGGAGGTAGAGTACTTGCAGGTGAGCAGATGCAGAAGGGGTGCACAGGCAAGAGGAAGAGGAGATGTGGAGATGGGCCCCACCTGAAGCCCTGGTCCCTGGCAGACGCCCGACCTCAGGGTATGCTGATGGCAGCCCTGGCTCTAGCTTTGGACTTCTGACGTTAAGCAAGGGTCGGCCTGCAAGGCCCCTTCCAGTTCCAGGAACCTGGGAGAGACCAGAACTTCTTCTTGGATGGGCTGGCTCATGAGCATGATGAGGAACAGGGCGTTTTTCTGGGAAAAGAGGTGGTGGAATTCAGTGGGTTGCCCTTGGAGAAAATAGTCACATGGCTGGTGGCCCCGCCCCCTGATCTCCAGACAGAGGGGAGCTTAGATTGCCCTACGCGCCGCTTGGCGGTGCGTAGGGCAATCTAAGCTCCCCTCTGTCTGGAGATCAGGGGGCGGGGCCACCAGCCATGTGACCATTTTCAAGAGGTTCCAGAACTCCGTTCCACCGCGTTCCTGCTGAAAAAAAGCCCTGATGAGGAACAAGAGATGACTCCATGTGCACTTCACTGGCAACACAGTCCAAAACAGTGACTGTCTTACTAAGAAGCTGATCGGTCAGTACTGGTACAACTTGAACGTGCTCCCGATTCTCTGATTTATTTATTCATTTCATTTATAGTCTGTCTTGCTTGCTGAGCCTCAAGGCTGATCATGCAATTACAAACAATGCCGTCAGAACAGGATAAAACATACAGCAGACACATGCCTAGGAGGTTACAACTGCAACCAACCACTCGGTGTTATATATAACGCCTACAACAGCTCACACACACACATTCAAAAAGCAAAAACAGCACTGTTGGGATTTTTGTTTTCTGGCTGTGCATTCCCAGACTGTAGCCAGTTGGCAATACAACACACATATGGTTTAAGGTTGTGGTTGGGGGGAGAACTTAGTTAGCAAGGAGAAAAATATTCTGCTGGGGGGACTAATTCTGATGGGGTTGTGGCCTTCTTTGTTGATGGTCAAAGGGCTGACTGTATATTATTTTTTTTTCTTTCTGGAGGGCTGCTGCTGGTTGGGGTATCTACTCTAGCTGAGCAGGGACACAGTTTTGAGTCACCGTCAACAATTCTTTCTTTAGAATTTTAAATTGTACTTCTGTTGGCCATCTGGAGCTAAGAGATGTCAAACACAGCTCAAGTTTTGTTTACTTTCATGTTAGGGTGGATTTGGTTTTGTAGCACAACCTACCACAAGCCTTTCAGGCAAGATTTTTGGGGGGTGGGGGGGATCTAAACAAATAATCAAATACGAAGGATTCAAGGCTTCCTTTTCTCTTGCTTCTTGGCTAGAGAACAGGGTGGAAGACAGAACTAGGGAATAATCTGAAACCTCTATCAATATTAGTTAGAAAAGAGCAAGAGTCCAGTAGCACCTATAAGATTAACAAAATTTAGCTGAGTTGTGACTCACAAAAGCTCCTCCCCTACCACAAATTTTGTTAGTCTCATAGGTGCTACTGGATTCTGGCTCTTTTCTCCTGCTATAGACAGACTAATATGGCTACCCAGTTTGGTGTAGTGGTTAAGAGCTCTGGACTCTAATCTGGAGAACCGGTTTTGATTCCCCCTCCTCCTCTTGAAGCCAGCTGGGTGACCTTGGACTAGTCACAGTTCTCTGGAGCTCTCTCAGCCCCACCCACCTCACAGGGTGTTTTGTTGTGGGGATAATAATGACACACTTTGTAAACCGCTCTGAGTGGGCATTAAGTTGTCCCGAAGGGCGGTATATAAATCGAATGTTATTATGTTATTATTATTACCCACCTTGATGAATGTTATTGTGAGGGTTAGCTAATTCTAGTACTGTGGGGCATGCTACATTTCCATTGAACTTTCTTTCCCCTTGAGTTTGTGTGTATGGGGGGGGGGGGTGTATTTGCATCAAGTTGGCTTTATGTGTGCTGGGGAAGAGAGTGGTGCGTGGGTGGGTGAGAATCAAGGGTGGAAGGAGATGTCACAGTGCATGTGTTGCCCCAAGCAAGGCGTTTCCATCAGCCCCTGGAATGGCAGCAGCAGGGGCCTAGGAGAGGATGTTTGTCCCTTCCGTGCTGCTGGTGGCTGGGAGAAAACGGAGGCCCTGTGGTGCTGCCTCATGCCTTGGCGGTAGAAGCCAGAGGTGTGGGAATGCCAGGAACGTAGGTGGGCCCTAGGCAAGGGACTCCACTGGGGAAGCAATTTAGACCAGAAGCCAAGTTTCTGTTTTAAGGGCAGTCAAAAATATGATCCAAGATTTCTTGGGCCTTGTTTCATTGCGTTGCTTTCCTTCAGGTGGGAAAGGGAAGCAGAACACTGGTGTACGCTCCCTGCTAGCTGCTCAGTGCAGAAGAGCAAGTATTTCTCTGATGACCTTACTCGAGAGTTGCAGCCTCCTGTACATGGGAGACTTTCCCATTGAACTCCGGGAGGTTTACTGAGTAAACAGGATTGAATAGAAGCCGTGGCTGTTAATTTTTTTTAAAGGTGACAGGTGTTTGCGGAAGAAGGCTGTTCCTAAAGAGTTTGAGGCTGAGCTTTGGTTTATTCAATGGATGGGAGTGGTACTCTGGACACTTATTTCACCTGTTCTGCTGGCTGAGGGTTCAGCCAATCTGGAGGTATTCAGTGGAAAAGAGCAAGAGTCCAGTAGCACCTACAAGACTAACAACATTAGTGGTAGGGTATGAGCTTTCGTGAGCCACAGCTCACTTCTTCAGATACCTCTCTGGAGGAATTCAGCATTTGCAGGCTGGTGGGGGGAGACGGGAAGGGAGGGGGGCGTGCTCCTTCCTAAAGGGCCAGATTGGCCATGGATTCCACAGGGCTCCTGCATAGTAGGGTTGCCAACCGCCTGGAAGTAAATTAAAGAGTCCAGCCCTTTTAACAGAGGGGGGGGTGTTGGTTCCCTCCAAGCCATGAACAGCATCAGCTGCCCTTTCCTACATATTATGCCTCTGTTAAAAGGACATTTTTCTCCAGGCCTGCTGGCAACCCCACTTGGAAGAAAGGTCTGTGTCCTGAACTAGATGAGATTTCCTGCCAAGGTAGAAAAACTGAAGGGAAGTTTTAGGAGGGATATAAAGGGACGCCGGATAAAGGCGCTGTGGGGCGGTGATGGCGAATCCTGTCAGCCCCTTGGTGAATTTCAAGGGGATGCAATCTTCTCCATCCCCTGCGGAGAAAAAGCTGCCCACGTCGAATTCCTGCCCGCCGGGGTCCGGGTCCGAAAGCCCGGCAGGCAGCCCCGGTCCAAGCGCCTTGCACCATTTCAGGGGACAGCGAGGGAAGTTTTGCGCGTTCCGGTGCGCTGGCCGAAGACTTCTAGGCTCGTGGAAAGTGGCCGGGGTCGGGTCGGGGCGGGTCGGGGCGCTAAGCCAAGGGGCTTGGGGGCAAAGCCTCCCCGAGGCCGCCGGGCCGCCTGCGCTGGAGCCCGGCCCAGCTCGGCCTCCGCAACAAACCCCCTGCACGTGGAAAAGTAGCACTCCAGCCCCCTCCCCAGGCGCCGCTGCGCTTGCTGCCCGCGGGGCTTCGGAGCGCCGCCCCTGCGCGCGTCCCCCGGGGGGCTCCCCGCGGCCCCTGCGCGCCGGGTTGGCCGGGGCGAGGGCGGGCGGGCGGGCGGGGAGGAGGCGGCGCGGGGGGCGATGCTGCGCGTCGGGCCGGCGCCTGCCAGGGAAGCGCGCCACCAGCCGGGCTCGGCGCACTCCGCGCAGCGCGCCTCCCCGCTCGGCCGGCCGCGCAGCTCCTCCGGACTTCCCCGCGCGGAGCTCGGGCGCGGCGGCGCGAAGAGCCCCGATGTGGCGCCCGGCGCTGCTGCCGCTGGGGCTCCTCCTGCACTCGCTGCTGGCCGGGCCCTGGGCAGGTGAGTGGCGCGCCGGCTCGGGGCACCCGGCGGCGGGGGGCGGCTCTGCTGGCGCGGCGGGAGGGGCATTGCCAGGGCGCTGCCAGCCTCCGGGCAGCCGCTGCCCGCCCGCCCGCCACCCGCTCCTCACTGGACCCCTTCAGGCGTTCCCGGGACTGGAGGGGCATGGGGAGGAAGGGCCAGGCGTGTTCCGCCCGGACAGGTGGAAGGCTCCCCTTTGCCGACTGGCACGGGGTCAGGAAGGTGCCCGGCGGTGGGATCGGGTGCCCGAGCCTTCGTCTCCTGGGCAGGGACCGGAAAGGAAAGGGAAGCTCCCCCTGCCCCTCGCCAAGCCGGGAGGCGCGTCTTGCCCCGCGGGTCTGCTTGGAGGCGCAGCTCTGCGCTCCGGTGGAGTCGCGCGGGAGCCTGCCGTTGCATCGGCTCGCCGTGCAAGCAGAACTGAGCGGCGCTTCGCCGGGCGTTTCGAGGAGGGCCAGCCTGCCCAGAGAGCCCTTGGCAAGGCAAGCGCTGCCCGGCTCGTTCCTCGGCGCTGTCCTCGGCCATCGGCTTGAGAGGAAACATCTGGCCGCCGCCGCCGCCGCCGCCGCCTGACAACTTCTGACAGGCTCAGCAGGGCGAAGGACCGCCGGGTGGGCACACTGGGCGGCCAGGGACCGGGGCTAGACCGCGGGGCATGCCCTTGAGCGCCCGGTAAGGTCCGCCGCCTATTTCTGGAACCAGTTAATGAACGTTTCAGCGCCGGGCCAATCGCGTTCCGGGAAGCGGGGCAAGCAGGAAGAGCGAACAATATGCAATCAACAATTGGAAACTGCTGAGCGGATAGTTTCTTTTCGGAGATTCTTCGATGGGACTGTGTGTGTGGGGGGGGGGGGGGGGAGGATGCTTCTAGAGGTCCTCGTTTTTGTTCTTTTCCTCTTCTCTGAACAGCAGGATTTGAGTCCAGTAGGACCTTAGAGGCCAACAAGATTTTCAGGGTATAAGTTATCTGAAGAAGGGAACTTTGACTCTCCTTGCACCCTGAAAACCTTGCTGATCTGAAGAAGTGAGCTGTGACTCCCGAAAGCTCCTACCCTACCACAATTTTTGTGAGTCTCGTAGGTGCTACTGGGCTCTTGCTCTTTTCTCCTGCTGCAGACAGACTAGCAGGGCTAGAGCCCATCTTGACCTGAAAACCTTGTTGGTCTCTAGGGCGCCACTGGACTCAAATCCCATTGTTCTTCAGCAGACTAGCAGGGCTACCCTCTGAAACTCTCTCCTCCGAAGGCCCACTGTCAGATAACAGGGCTGCTGCATATTGCAGGACAGATAAACAAATTCTGTGCAAGTCAACTTACGCCCCAGTAGGCATATAATCATCTGGGGGAACAACTGCAAAAAAACCAGACGGATGCATTTTGATCGTAAATAGGTTTGAACTGATAGTGTGATGGAATCATTGCTAACCCCCGAGATTATTTCTACAGCTCTATCACTCCAATACCAAGTGTCTTTCCTAAACATTCTTCCGCCAATCACTAGCTAGAGCATCTTACGTTTTTGTGTCATTACAATAGACTGAGGGTAGCAAACTGGTCCCAGCATCTTTCTCTCCGGCCTCTTTCTGCTCTTGCTCACAACTCTATTTGACCCATCCATTGATTGGCCCAGCTAAGAAAGGCGATGTCTCCTCAGACAGCTGTCCCAAACAACTTGGATTTAGTTTCAGTCTAACTTGCTCATAGGGTAAACCGCTCAAACTACAAAAAAATGAGAATAATGCCAAGTATTATTTTAAATGTATGTATTGATGTGTGTTATAATTTTTGACCTTAATGTTCGGTTGTTGTGTAAAGGTTTTGGCTGCTGTTAAAAGTTACGGTTGTAACGTTAGTTCTTAAAGCTACCAACGGGTGCTGCTCTTGTTGACTACCGTCATAAAATATAGACATAAAAGGTCATTCTTGCATAAGCATGGTCTTTACTCAGCTTGTGTATTACTGTGTAGCTTGTGTTTAATAGTATCTGACTGGCCCAGTTTTAATTGGGACAGCGATTGCCAAGTAGGATTGTATATACTCTAGCCAAGAGGGGGATTTCTGTTGTGAACATAAAATGTACACTCACCCTTTTAATTTTAATACATGGTTACATCGTTTTGTTTGCTTGAGGCCACAGGAGGAAATGGCGAGAACTGGAATAAAAATGCATGCTGACTTATTTCAGCTGGGTGAGTGGGGCTGGCTTAGTTCAATATCTCCCCATTTATACCAATATAAATCATAAGCAAAATTGAAGTGAATATGTATATAAAATCTGCTATCTTTTTCTACTGAGACACTGACTGATAGTTTAGAATTGCTCTTCAGGAGATTTTCAAGAAGTGTTCCTGGTTTTAACCATTCATTTTTTTACCTGTTCAGCAATCATAATAGGTAAAATGAGTCAATGAGATCTCTCTCCTCCACTTCAGGTGGTTGATGGCTCATCCTTATCCTCACAACCACCCTGTGAGGTAGGTTCATTGGAGAAAAATTATCTAGGCCAAGGCCACCCTATGGCTGAGCAGGGCATTGGATCTGCCTCCATAGAAGTTCCTTTTGGAAAAAGCATTGTTGTTGATCCACCTTCAGCCACTGCAAAGAAGACATTTAAGGTGTGGCTCTCATAGTAAGCTTTGAGCTGGTGGCAGTTCTAGGTCTCTGGATCAAAGACCAGATCAACATTATAGACTTAAATTGACTTTATGTGGAGTGTTCTGCGGAGTGTTCATAGTTGACTTATGGCAACCGCTAGTGGGGTTTTCATGGCTAGAGACGAGTCTTCTCTACTGAGATATCTTACATGAGGACTCTCAAGTGTAGGGAGACGCAATGTTAGCCAGGAAGCATAATTTTAAAAGACAGAGCCTTTGGCTCTGTCAGTTTCATCTCTCTACACAGAAGTGGCAGAGATAGCTCCTCAGCGGGTTTGTTAATTTCATCTTTGCCAAGGGACAGGAGAGGTGAAATTGACAGAACTTTCAGGGGGTTGAAGATGAAACTATCAAACCCTCTGAGGAGCTATCTCTGCCACTTCTGTGTAGAGAGGAGAAAACTACACTTCCCGGCTAACAATGCATCTCCCTACGTTTGAGCGTGCTCGTGTAAGATGGCTCGTGTAGAGAGATGACAGAGGTGGTTTGTCATTTCCTGCCTCTTCGTAGTGACCCTGGTCTTTGTTGGAGGCCTCCCATCCAATTACTAACCAAGACCAACCCTGCTTAGCTTCTTAGATCTGACAAGATCAGGCTTACCTGGGCTACCCAGGTCAGGGCAGATTGACTTTATACCAGTGTCATAGCATAGCTTCCGCCAAAGAATCCTCTGGCTTAACCTGATTGAGGGGGTGTTGAGATCCTCCATAGCACCTTCCAGGGGCCTGGGGAGAGAAAATGATTCATCAAATAATTTAAATCCTGTCCCCCGTCCTCTTTCTAAAGCTATCAAAATGTTTGAGTGGCAGTCTTTTGGCTTTCATAGCCAGGTGTGGCGGTAGTACTCCAGAAAGTGGCTAAAAATTTCTGTTTCAGAAAAAATTTGATCTGCGGATGGTGCTTGCTTGCTGTCTTTTGTTTGATGGTTTTCTGTGGCTTTAACTAACTGTCACTGATCTTTATTGTACAATGCTTTGATCACTTTTTAAAGCTGGAAAGGTGGTCAAGAAACTGCCCTAAATCAATACACGGAAGTAGGATTGCATCCATAATGGCATGGCCAGGAGCCCAACGGATCTTTGATGCCCCATGAGATTTAGGGCCAAGCTACAAGTGACGAATGACACTTGAATGACACTTGACACTTGAATGTCATTCGTCACTTGTAGCTTGGCTCAATGACTCTGACACTCTTCCCCCTTGAATAGAGAAAAGAATGAGAAGATTGGAATAGACTTTTTATTTCATTACTGTGGCAATGACGTAAAAATAAAAGTAGGTTTTTTATTGATTTTTCAAAAAATCTTTTAATTATAACAATTCAAACAGTTTTTGAGTTGTAACCCTTTTGCACTTTGTGTAAGCATGACAAACTTTGCTTTATGTGCTTTGGCAAATTGGGTAATAAGTTGACACAAAAGTTTTGAAGATACTTTAGATGCAGAGGAGTTAGCCGTGTTAGTCTGTGGTAGCAAAATCAAAAAGAGTCCAGTAGCACCTTTAAGACTAACCAATTTTATTGTAGCATAAGCTTTCGAGAATCAAGTTCTCTTCGTCAGATGCCTGATACAGAGACTGGTGTCTCTGTATCAGGCATCTGACGAAGAGAACTTGATTCTCGAAAGCTTATGCTACAATAAAATTGGTTAGTCTTAAAGGTGCTACTGGACTCTTTTTGAAGATACTTTAGGTTCTTTTGAAATGGCAGCCCATCCAAAACGTATCTTGGTGTGTCAGCTTTCAAGTTCTTCAGAACTCTTCATTGGGCTTACATCATAATCTTTAGCTGGATAAAAACTCCTGGAGAACTTGAGAGCTTGAACATCACTTGGTGTCATTTTACAAGAGAGAATTTCTCCCCCCACCCGCAAACACACTATTTTTGTAACATCCAGTCTGATCAAGAGTTCTGGAGAACTTGAAAGCTCTCACACTGTTCTGTCTCGTTTTGATTGGTATGACTAAAAGGTATTAAACGGATTTCATTTTTGTCTTTAGATATTACCTTTTCCCTTGGACTGTTCAGAAGTTGGGGGGGGGGGCTTGATACATATTTTTTTCCTGTTTTTCAAAGTGATGTGTGCCTTATATCTGCCTGCCTTCAATGTTACCTGTCAGCCCAGCATAAAGTTAAAAACAGAAGGATGTTGAGAAAACTAGCAAAAAGAAAGATGTACATGGGACATTTAAACACCGGATTTCAAATAGTGTTCCATCAGTTTCTACAGGGAATTTCTTAGGGAAAACTATCCCGTTACAACAGAAACCAATCACACAGAATTAAGTATGGAACACCAGGTTTTTCCACTTTGCCAACCATTTATATGAAATACTGATTTAAAACAATGTAACGGGTGAGAAGTTCCCCATTTCTAGGTCTTAAAATATCTTCATAATCTAATAATCCAAAAACTACTTCCATTTTCTCTTGCGTTCAGTAGAGAAGTTTGCATAGCACGGGTTCTGTATAAGAGAAAAGGTGCTATTCTTAGGACAGTTTCTTGGGTGTAAGCCAATTAAATAACATTGGGTGTACTTCTGAGTTAGGGTTGCCAACTCTAGGTTGGGAAATCCTGGGGATTTGGGGGTGGAGCCTGGGGAGGGTGGGGTATGAGGAGGGGAAGGATCTCAGTAGGGCATAATGACACAGAGCCCACCCTCCAAAGCAGCCATTTTCTCCAGGGGAACTGATTTCTCTAGTGAAGAGATCACTTGTAATTCCAGGAAATCTCCAGGGCCCACATGGAGGTTGTCAACCCTGTTCTGAGTAGCATGCTCCTAAAGTCACTCTCCCACCCCACCATTTTAAACTGGGGAAAAAACCCAAGATATTAGCTTTTAAAAAGCCCCCCAAAGGACTTGGTAAATGCTCAGAATGGCTTTTTCAAAGAATGTAATGCCATGGATGGAACATGTGCGGCAGGGAGACTATTTAATTTTCTAATGTGCAAACCAAATACCTAAGCCATAAAGGTACTAGCCCTTTTCAGACATTTGATTTGGTTGTACCAACTATGTTTAATAGGAATACATGCTCCTCGTGATCCTCCCAATATGCGCAGTTGCCATTTTTTGTGAATGACAAGCAACATACCTTTCTATGCATGTACCCTCAAAGATCCAATATTTTGTTTGCAGATACCAAAGCACAGAGGTTCCTGAGTTGCTTTATTCACACAAACCACCAACCAATTGTGTCAGGAGGAGGCACACGTTCTCATTATGTTTGGTTGGTATGGCAACATGCATTGTCTGAAAAGGGCTGCAAGCATCTGTAACTTGACCACTGGCCCATCTGGGACGATATTGTCTACTCTGAATGACAGAAGAAGGCCTTTCATTGCACTAGCCCAAGATCCTTTGCTTAGAGGTATCTGGAATCAAACTAGGAACCTCGATCATTGAACCATAATCAATACTCGTGTTCAGGGCTTTTTTTCTGGAAAAAGAGGTGGTGGAACTCAGTGGGTTGCCCTCGAAGAAAATGGTCACATGGGTGGTGGCCCCGCCCCCGATCTCCATTCAGAGGGGAGTTGAGATTGCCCTCCGCGCCGCTCAGCGGCGTGTAGGGCAATCTCAACTCCCCTCTTTCTGGAGATCAGGGGGCGGGGCCACCGGCCATGTGACCATTTTCAAGAGGTTCTGGAACTCCGTTTCCCCGCGTTCCCTGTGAAAAAAAGCCCTGCTTGTGTTCCATCACAATCCCTTTTCTAGAGGGGAAAAATTGGAGTTCTGCTCATGACGGGACACACCCTGCCCAGTTAAAATGTCCTGAGTCTTGTCGGATCTCTTTTGTGACGCTTGCACCCTCTGGGCTCACGTAAGGGCCTATTTCCTTAACCTGCTCTGATTTATACTCTCAGCCGTAGATAATCATTTGAGGGTTTGCTACCAGGGGTGCCAAAAGCAGTTCTGCCAGTGTGAAGGCTGTATTCCTTTTGGCTAATGGAATCCGTTTTGTGTACGTTGTCAACAGCTGCTTGTCTGGGTGGTTCCCTTCTTTCACTCTGGTCTGGTTCCCAGCATTATCTTTGCTTTAATGACTCCCTCACCCCATTTTTAAAAATCTGTGATGCTGTTTCTGTGGGACAAGACAGCACAAAGAGTTAGAAGGGTCAAGATGAGGATGTTTCACAGAAACAGGAAAAATCACGCTCTGAAATGAAAGGAAAGCCTCTTAGCAGGGAGCAGCTTATCTCTCAGTTTGCAGTACAATCCAGGGCTGGGACAGAAATGTGTGCGCTCTCTTACAGAGAAAATTGTCCCAGCTTCGGAGAGCTGAGGGATGTGTGGGTGAGGGCCACTTTTCATGACACGTTTTGTTCTCAAGTCCTGGAACCTGATTGCTCTGACCCAGATAGCCCAGGTAAGCCTGATCTTGTCAGATCTCAGCAGGTAAGCCGGGTTAGCCTTGGTTAGTAGTTGGGAGTCCTCCAACAAAGACCAGGGTTGCAGAGGCAGGCAATGGCAAACCACCTCTGTTAGTCTCTTGCTGAGACAACCCCACCTGGGTCACCATCAGTCAGCTATGACTTGAGCACCCTCTCCACCACTCCACCTAGAACCTGAGTGGCAGCAATAATCATCAGGGGAGTGAGGGTGCAGGGATTAGCGTTGCCAACTCTGGGTTGGGAAATTCCTGGAGATTTGGGGGTGGAGCCTGGGGAAGGCAAGGACTTCTGTGGAGTGTAATTCCACAGAGCCCACCCTCCAAAGTTGCCCTTTTTCCCACAGGAACTGGTCTCTGTAGACCAGAGGCTAGTTGTAATTCTGTGAGATCTCTACTCTCCATGTAGAGTTTAGCAATCCTAGCATGGATGCCATTCCCGTCTGTTCCTGTGCCACTTGCTGGTTCTGCTATGGCAGGAGTGTGTTTTCCTGCATCGTAGAGTTGCACGGTGGCATGGGCTTGTAATTTGTGCACAGTGCATGCACCATTATGACATCCTTGTACATTTTTATGTGTGCATTAGGGTTGCTGTGAAGTCTGTTTTGGGAAATGTCTAGATTTTTGTGGGTGGTGCCTAAGCAGGGCAGAGTTTGTGGTGGAGAGGGGGCTTAGCAAGGATGTGGCACCATAGGGTCTGTCCTCCTAAGCTGCCATTTCCTCTAGGGGAACTGATCTCTGTAGTCTGGAGATCAGGTGTAATTCCTGGAGAGTTCTAGGCCCAGCATTGAGATGAGTCACTCTAGTGTACACCACGGCCTGTATATGCACTCTGATAATTTCACAGGATGTGTCAGCAAAGGGGTCAGCATATTTGAGAATTATTTCACTCCTCTTTGCGCCATTGGTGAACATTTTGTGGATCAAAGCAGTAGAGTCTGTGCAGAAAGCATTTGGCAGGGAATGGAGAAATGGGCTCGCTGGATCAGGGTCTGGGTTCAAGAGGAACCTGCTCATGTAATGCAACTTCTCTATGACCTGAATGTTTGGGCAGCACAGACATTCTTTTAGACCTGCACAGCCAGTTGCCCAGTTTTGAAATACCTAATATTGGGCTCCTTGCTCTAGTTTCTTATCCTTCTGGCGCATGAAGCCGTATGTGCCACCAACCTCCAAGGCCCATTCTCGACCATGATCAGACAGAGAGGGGCAAGGCCCTCTGCTCGCAGCCTTCTGATGGTCAGCACACGGTGAACCTCCTCAACTGCCCCAGCAGCAACACTGCCTTCCTGGTCTTTTTCAGCCAGTCTCCCCCCATCAGCCCCTTGTTCCAGGCATAAGAAAAAGCAAGCCTTAAAGTAGATGTATGGAGGTAGAGAGGAACCACAGAAGAAGAAAGTAGTGGGGATTCTCAGGCCGTGAATTAATTACTTTGCATTCCTGCAAGTGGGCGTGGAATTTGCTGCTGTGTGCAGAAGTGCACAGTGGAGCATTGTGCCCCTCACTTCTCTTGTTCAGAAAGGCAATGGGAAAAGTAGGACTGTTACAGTACAATTCTAAGGAGAGTTACTATCAGGGCTTTTTTTCTTGGGAAAGAAGTGGGGAACTCTCACCTGGGACAACTCCTGGCAGGAGGTGGCACCCCCTCACTATACGTGCATGTGCAAAGCATGCATGTGCTCCCAGGACCACATGGTGATGAAAGTTCTGGGAAGTGACATCGTTGCGCACGGTGCAGCTGCCTCTCTGGAAGAAAGAAAGAGAAAGGAAGGGAAAGAAGGAAAGACATGGAAAGGTATGGTAGGAAGGAAAGAGGAGGGGAGGGAGGAAGGAAGGAAGGAAGGGAAAAAAGGAATGAAGGAAAGAGGAAGAAAGAAAGAAAAATGAAGGAAGGAAAGAAGGAGAGACATGGAAAGAGAAAGAAAGGAAAGGAAGAAAGAGAAAGAAAAGAAAGGGAGGGAGGGAGGGAAGGAAAGACATGGAAAGAATGAGAGAGGGAGGAAGAAAGGAAGGGAAAGAAGGAAAGAGAAAGGAAGGGAGGGAGGAAGGGAAAGGAAAGGAAGGGAAGGAGAGAGGAAGGGAAAGAATGAAAGATATGGAAAGAAGGAAAGAGAAAGGAAGAAAAAGAAAGACATGGAAAGAAGGAAAGAGAAAGGAAAGAAGGGAGGAAGGAAAGAAGGCTTCAGCTGGTAGGGGGAAATCACTCACCTGGCTGGTGGGGAAAAAAGGCATATGAACAGGCCTCCTAGGGTACGCTCCAGGCATAGTGCGACGACATCACTCACAGGAATGACATCACTGCACATGCCCTGGGAGTGCCCCCAGGTTTTGCACCAGTCCGATTCAGCCTATTTAGGGGCCTGATGCAAAGCCTGGGAGCACTTCTGGGGCCTGTGCAATGACATCACCCCCGGAAGTGACATCATTGTGCTGCGCCAGGAGTGCAGACATGCTTTAGGCAAGCGTTAAAAGAAAGTAAAGGTAAGTACCAGGTTCCCCACTCCTGCCAGGAGGGTAAGGGGAGCTGGTAGCTCTAGGTATGGCCACACACTTCCTTTCAACATTTGTGCACACAAGTCAGTATATGATTGTTATAGATGATACTGTCATGCTTTTTCCTACACAAAGAGCTATTCTTTGTGTAAGAGCCAGTGTGGTGTAATGGTCAGTATATCTGACTAGGAGAACAGGGTTCATATCCTCGTCCTGCCAAGAAGCAAACTGCCAGACCTCTCAGCCTAACTTACCTTACAGGACAGTTGTGAGGATAAAATTGGGAAAGAGAACCAAGTACAGAGCTTTAAGTTCCATGGAGGAAGGGTGAGATAAAAAATGTGCTAGACAGAAATGTGTGGTATTGGAAGCAAGCCCAAGTGTGTATTCCAAGTGCTTACTCTTAATATTTTTTAAAAAAATCTGTGATGTGCTGTGAAAACTCTCACCCACACCATATCTTCTTTCCCATCCCCCTCTTTCTGGATCTGCTCCTGCTTTCTCACAACCAAGCAATGATATTTGTCTCAAACGGGAGAACTAGCAGCCCTAATGATACTTGAGGGTATGTGGTCTTGGCCTTCTTCCCCAGAGGAAAAGCTGCCTGTATGCAGCCATCGTATTTGGGCTTTCCCCTTCTCTCTACAGGCCTGTTCCAGTCAGAAGTAGGATGTCAAGAGAATCTGAGTCACCCCAAAGGGTGGTCGTAGTGATTCTGGGGCCCTGGGCAAAACTCCAGGATGGGGCCCCAGAATCATTGCCAAGCAATCCCACTGAGCCCATCCTAGGCCTTATCACGGGGCAGGCTTCACCCCATCGGAGGTGGGTGTGAGTGACCACTGCTGGCTGACAGAGCCCTAGATTGGGCAGGCATGAGAAGTGGCAGGAATCTGCTCTTTCCCTCACCTCTGGTGATGTGGGGCTGGGACTACCCTCAGCATGAGGCCTGGGGCAGCTGCCCCCGTTGCCCACTGGCTAAGACCATTCCTGGTCACCCCATCAGTTTCTGCGGACATCAGGGCCAGCTGCAGGGTTCCTTGGACCCTCAAGCCCACAGGGCTCATGGCCCCTTTAGGTCTGTCCCCAACTGTGGTTCAGTTCTCCTCCCTCCCTCCCTCCCTCCCGTGGCTGTCCTTGTATCCCACATTTGTGCTGGCCTCGTTAAGCTCTTTCCCAGTCTCCCCTCCATCTGGTTTATGCTGATTTTGGTCTACTTTTCTACTTATGTTCCTGCTGCTGGTGGAGTCTTAGTTTATCGGCTGTTGGATTACTTTTATTTGGTTTGGTCTGTTTACATTTGAACGTTAGTTATTTGAGTCTGTTGTAAGCTGCCTTGAGCAGCTGGCTGGAAAGGTAGTGTACCCATTTTGCTAGGCAACACTGCCACCACCATTGTAGCTGTGCTTCAGGGAGAAAAATACAACTTTTCTACAATCCCTTTAGGCTCATCAGCACTGGCAGAGCTAGCTAGGGTGGTAAACTCCAGGTTAGGAAATTTTTGGAGATTTGGGGGTGGAGCCAGGGGAGGGCAGGGTTTGGGGAAAGAGGGTCTTCAGCGGCAGGGTATAATGCCATAGAGTCCATCCTCCAAAGCAGCCATTTTCTCCAGGGGAACCGATCTATGTCATCTGGAGATTAGTCATAATTCCGGGAGATCTCCAGCTGCCACATGGAGGCTGGCAACCCTAGACCGAGCAGACACACGGAGGACTTGTTGCAAGGTTGCTGGGGCTTCGGAAGTGGACCCTTTTTTGTTGGTTTGTTCAAAACATTTTTATGCTACATTTCCACTCAATTTAGGATTCCCTAAGGAGGCGAACAATTGAAAAAATTAAAACAAGCTTTTAAAAGGCACAGTATAAAGATAATTAAAAACTACAATTAAACAAAACAAATAAAATCACACAATTAAAAACAATAGGAAGGAGGGTGAGGGAGGGAATGCCAAATGAAACACAAAAGTCTTCACCTACTGGCACCCTTTTCACAAGTTACAGTGAATGCCAGGGTTGCCACAGACCTCCCGCCCACACTGCTGTTGCCCATTGCTGCTCAGCTGGGCAGCGGGAAGAAATTTCCCCGCAACATGGAGGAACAGATAGGCACCCCAAGAATGAAGAAACCATTTCCAGTGCAAATAAAAAGTGATGTCATCATGTTGGGTGACACTCTAGCATTCACCGAAAACACTTATGTTAAACCACAGAGTTTGGGGATAATGTTAAAGGGCCATCCCCAGTGTGATGTGATGGAAGTGATGTCATTTGTACTGGGGTCACTGATTGCCTCCCACAACAGTCAGTCCCTGCGACCCCTATCTCCTGTCAGTTGTAATGTCTGGCAACCCTAGTGCACACACATGCAGTCAGTATACAGTGTACATTTGATTTTTCTTTATATTTGTGGTTAGTAATTTTTATGACATTCAATGCATGCACAGTTTAATGTGTGATTGAAAGCTCACATTTATACAAATTCTTGTCCCTGGTTTCATTTGTAAAGTGAATGCGTGTTGTCTCTTGCATATAGATGCAGGAAGTACAGTATGTGTGCTCAGTATAACACGAACAATGGTAATGATAGAGTGAGAAGACAAATCTGGGGAGAGAATTCCATAGTTTTGGTGCCATGATTGTGAAGGCCCTAGAAGGAGGCAGCTGCATACAATTCTGGGAAGCAGAAGGTGGACCTCTTGTCTCCAAGTAGGAGGGTGCTTTTTGCCCTTGACATGTCCCCACCAGGCCAGCTTCTAAGGCCAGCTCTGCTGTGGCAACTGGCATGAAGTTTGGGGCTGGTGATGCAGTGAAGGGGCGGCAGCATGGGTATGTTGACATCACATTAATTCTATTATTTTTTATTTTATTTTATTATTTATTTTTCCATGCAGTCCGCCTTTCTCACTGAATCTCAAGGTGGATTACACAGTATGGGCCAGTACAGTTAATTTCAAAGGCATTTCAATAAACAGTGTAATAGGGTATATGCATGCAAATTTGCAAAGATTTAAAACCAACAGAAATCTGATACAGAGTTCAAGAAATGCCGAAACAGAAAATAAGCAATTCTAAGATTGACATATGAAATAACATAGGATCTACCCAGTAGGATCATACTTACAGCAATAGCAGTAAAGACTGCAGTACAACAACAAAGTCTACTGTCACCCCCTATCCTTTTGCTGATGCATCCCTTTGAGACAACTTCCTTTTATTACAGGCCTCTTACAACAACAACAATATTCGATTTACATACCGCCCTTCAGGACAACTTAACACCCACTCAGAGTGGTTTACAAAGTATGTTATTATTATCCTCATGACAATCACCCTGTGAGGTGGGTGGGACTGAGAGAGCTCCTAGAAGCTGTGACTGACCCAAGATCACCCAGCTAGCTTCAAGTGGAGGAGTGGTGAATCAAATCCAGTTCTCCAGATTAGAGTCCTGCTGCTCTTAACCACTACACTAAACTGGCTCTGAGTAAAAACCCTTCTTGAATCATTCAGTTTTGCATCATTTGTGGAAAGCCGGGAGAGTGAGAACATTCATAACTAGAGATGGACTTGAACGGGGGAAAAAAACCCAAACATGATGTTCGTTGCCATCCACGAACAGGGACTCACGTAGTATCACGAACATGGCCCTGTTCACGAACATGTTCATGGTTGGCTGATCGTGGGGGCCAGCAGGCTCTCCTCCAGCCATCATCCAAGTTTGGTCAAGATCCCTACTGCACCACTCCCAGAAACCTGACCTGAGCAGGCACCAGGACAGGTACCAATAATAGATAATAGCTTGGCCTCAGAGCCTGGCAGCAGCCCTGGAACCTGAAGGGGTAGATCCCTACCGCACCACACTCAGAAACCTTACCTGAGCAGGCAGCAGGAAAGGTACCAGTAATAAATAATAACTTGGTCCAGAGCCTGATAGCAGCCCTGGAACTTGAAGGGGTAGATCCCTATCCCACCACACAAAGAAAATTCAAGCGCCAATGCACTCTCCCTGTCTCTCTCTCAAAATGCCAACAGCAACTGTCTCTCCCTCACTGTCTGCAAAACCAGAGCTGGGAGCCCCCCTCCTCCGTGCTCTTTGCTCCCTTGTAACAAATTTGGAACTCCACACTTGAAAGGAAGACCTGCCTATCAAGCTAAATTGGGCTTAGATTGGGGTTTCCAGGGCAACAGCAGGAGTTCAGACAGAGTTCAGACAATCCCTGCCTAAGTTGCCATGGGAATTGATTGCAGGTGCCCGACTGTCTGGCTTGATGAACAGCAAGGAAGGAGGCTTGCAATGACCACCTGTTTGTTTAGAATGGGGCCTCAAGAACAGCTTGTTCTTGAACAACAGATTGGGCTGTTCGTGGCTTTTTTTGGTTCGTATTGCTGTTCGTGCCCATCACTGTTCGTAACCTCTTCAGATATACTGTTCCATAAAGTGGGGGAGTCACCACTGGGAATGCACACGTATGCGCAGTTGTTGCACCCAGAAGTGATGGCATGTCACTCTAGGTATTGCCAGAAACTGTCTCCAGCGATTCCCAAAGTTACTCACCATCACTTTCATGTTTTCCCCTGAAATGATGTCATGCCTATGACACTGTTGTTCTTTTTTTAAAAAAAATAACATAGCCTAGCTCTGCTGCACAGAAGATTATAGGGTTGCTCCATTGCCACACCTGTGTCTCTTTGGGAAAGGGCTGTATCAGTGGTTCTGCTTTCCATGCAGTTTGAAAGCGTTAAAGCTGAGGGCGGGGGGGACAAGGCATAAGGTGGCATAGTAGATAGGCAAGCAGGAAGACTAGAGAGATCTGAGTTCAAATCTCAGCTCAGCCATGAAGGTCTCCAACTAGTTCTCCATCAAACCTATAGGACTGACGGGAGGATAAAATTGGATATGTCCCAATGTGAATATCTCAGGAGAAAAGGACATGCAGAGTGAAGATCGGAGAAACTGCTTGCTTTTATTTATTAGCAGAAAGTTGGCATCAGTTGTAAAGTGAGGACCTGCCACATAGGGGAATATCTGTTATACGTATTGCGGAGGCAGTGTAGATTATGGGAGCAGTTCTTTATTAGGAGAAAGCTCTATGAATATCCACCTCAGAGCAGAAAACTTGCTGTTTTGCAGGCACACCAGAGGAACAAACCTCTGTGTCAGGATACCCTACAGAACCCATTCCTGGAAGAAGAAGAAAAGGGGATGTCACTTTAGGCCGAGGCTTTCCAATGGAATAAAAGAGCCTTGTCTGTTGGTGCCATTATCTGAGGCTGCCTGATGCTTGGGTAGTCCCTGTGGATGGCATCTGTGAGGACAGACGTTGCTGAATGAGAAAGCCGGGCTCTAGATAAAATCTTTGCTTTGTTTTTGGCTCATTTCTATGGCTAGAATTTTGGGGAGAGAAACAATGCTAGTAAACAGTAATAAAATGACACAAAATGCAGCTTCAAAACGTTCTAAATAGTCAACAGTTCTTAGTAATCTTTTTCGTCATTGATTTCCACTAAAATCAGCTGATCTTGAACTCCATTTTGTTAGCTCGGGGTTGGTTTGGACTATACTATGTAAACCTAGCAGAGTATCCAAGGCCCCCAAAGTACTAGTTCCACTCCACTACATACTAGTTAGATCTTGTCTGGAGTCCTGTGTCTGATTCTGGGTGCAATACTTCAAGAAGGATGTACACAAACTGGAACAAGCTCAGAGCTGGATTACCAGGCAAACATGGCAACCCTCAGGAGACACGGGGGTGGGGGTGGGGCGCAGGGGGGAGGTGGAGTCCAGGCATTCTGTGTCATGCCGACACTATGACGTTGCTTCTGGCATGATATTAAAACCATAGCTAGAAACAACAACTTGTTGCAAGGCTGTTTGAGTCAGTACACTGATCAGAAGAGGTGCAACTATACACAATATAGTTTATGCATCACAAACTTTTCATGAATCCTTGAGCATCACCCGAATGCTTCTGGGTTTGCACTGGAAGTGACATTGTGGCGTCGGTACAATACTGACTCCCGCCCCCCCCCCCCCAGTTTGCTCCCACTACTTCCTGGAGAGGCAGCGGGAGCCAGAACTGGAGCCCAGAACTGGAGGCCTCCCTCCAAAGCGGAAAGCCTGATCATGCTGGTTCAAAAGATACCAATGAAGAGGTCTGGCAGTCTGAAAGATACGTCCTGAGAGCAATCATTGAGGGAACTGAATAGGTTAGTTCAGAGATGGAAAGACTGAGGGGAGACATGACTGGGTTCTTCAACGGTCTGAAGTTCTATCACATGGAAGCAGCCGAGGATTTGTTTTCTGCTACTCCAGAGAGCAAGAGTTGATCTAATGGGGTTAAGTTATTAAGAGACCTTGAAACGCAAGAGAACTTCCTACCAGATGTGGTGGTTTGACAGTGGAACTAACTAATGGGAGGGGGGTAAGGTTTCTCTCACTGGGAAGACTGGACGGCCGTCTCTCGGGGATGCTGTTGCTTTGGTTCAGCACTGAGCCACTGGTTTACCAGGTGTCAGTTCTAGGGATGGCAGTCCATGGCAGATAGACGTACATCAATGGCATGGGTGTGGGCACACGTGACACCAGGCCCTTCCAGTCCTATGATTCTACGAGTTTCTTTTATAACTTGGCATTTGATGGATGATTAGTTTTATTTATTATTTTAAAATTAGCCAATCACTAATAGGTTACAAGCGGACACCCTTTTTGTGTGACTATTTAGGACTTAAACCATAGTGAACAGTTTATTTGAAACAAGACCTCCGATATCAAGTGAAATTCTTTTCTTAATCAAAAATATTTTCTTCAGCTGATGAATCTTGGCTAGTTAGTAGTTTTCTCTGTAGATAAATATCTATTGGCACTCCACCAACTAATGTGAAAGACATAACCTTTTTCTCTGGCACATCTTCAAATGTACTGCGTTCCAGGAAAAAAATCTGGAAAGTAGAGTATATATTTCTTATTTTCTAGATCCCTGTTCAGTCTCCTGTAGGCTGGCTGGAGAATGTAGGAGACTGCTTTTCTGCACTTTCTTGGGACTGTGTAGTTCAGTTTGTGTAGGATGTGTAACTAGTCCCAGTTTGTTATACTCTCACATTGCATTTGGTCCATCTCAAGCCTCCTTCACAGCCACATGGGAGCTAATTCTGTGCTTTGTGGTCCCTTGTGACTAGAACAGTGACTGGAACCAACTGAGTAGGTTTTTGAAAACTAGTTGTTACCCAACTGGAAAAAAGGTGGGTGGGAATAATTCCAAAGAGATAATTGTGTTAATCTGTCTCAACAGAAAGAAACAGGGTTCTCTACTGGGATATCCAAGACTGACAATTTTTTATTCCAGCATTTGTGGTAGGGATGCCACATATACATATGAACACCCATGAAGCTGTCTTACACTGAATCAGACTCTTGGTCTGTCAAGATCAGCACTGAACTAGTTTGTTGAAGGGACAAGGAATTAATGGACATAAGCCTGACATCAGAAACCGTAACATTCAAAAACCAGTGGGGGGACATTTTAACCTTCCAGGGCATTCAGTTGCTGACCTAAAAGTAGCAGTTCTCCTGCAGAGGAATTTCAAAGGGAGATTAGAAAAAGAGACTGTTGAATTGCAACTGATAACGAAGCTTAAAACAATGCATCCACCTGGGCTGAATCGAGACATTGACTTCCTGTCTCATTACCAATGCTAATTTCTCCACACCTACAACCCCTCTGCATACCTCACCCTATTCACTCACACCTGCCACTGTCATTCATCGGCTGTTATCATTCGGCTTCTGCAGTCACTCCACTCTCCAAGATGTAAGGACAGATGGACTCATGTTCTAGCTGTATCTGATGAAGTGAGCTGTGACTCACGAAAGCTCATACCCTGCCACAAATTTTGTTAGTCTTATAGGTGCTACTGGACTCTTGCTCTTTTGTATTGTCTACTTAGACTGTCAGTGGCTGTCCAGTGTCTTAGGCAGAGGCCTTTTGCTTTACTTACTACCTGGCCCTTTTAACTGGAGATGCTAGAAACTGCTGGAAAATGGGAACTTCTGCAAGCCAAGCAGAAGCTTTCCCACTGAGGCTTTTCCCCTCCTCAGCTCTGGGATGGAAAATTATTGGATATTTCAGTAGAGGAACCTGAGGAGGATGAAGTTTGAAGAGGGGTGGGACCTCAGGGGGTACAATGCCATAGAGCATGAAGGGCTGAGGTTCTTTCAGCTAAGATGGATTTGGTTATCAGTGGTTTGCTTTGAGTTTTATGGAGCACGGTCAAGGGGCTGCTATTGGCAATATCATTGAAACATTTTGTTCATAGTGATTCTTAACCTCCCCAACTTCTGTACTAGGGAAGGGCCAAGAGCCTATTTTCATAGTCTCACAGAAACATAAAGCTGAAGAGACCCCAAGGCCATCTAGTCCAACCCCCTGCACAATGCAAGAAATTCACAGCTAGCCCCCCTACTCCCCTAGTTACCCCTGCTCAATGCCCAGAGGAAGGTAAAAACTGTCAAGGATCTGGGCAGGGGGTTGGACTAGATGGTCTGTATGGCCCCTTCCAACTCTATGATTCTATGATCCCTGGCCAATCTGGCCTGGAGGAAAATTCCTTCCTGACCCCAAAGTGGCAATTGACATTATTCTGGACACACAAAGAAGGGCTAGAAGAGCTCATCCCTTCCTGCTCTCCCTCTCATAATCTGCCTAAGTTCATACCGAGTCTCAGAATCATCATTGCTGCCAGATGGCCATCAAGCCTCTGCTTACAAACCTCCAAATCACGCAGGGGCAGAGCATACCACCAGCGGAGTGGCAGCAGCACAGGCGGCTGGGAGGCCGCCCATGTCATTCGCCTGCTCTGCTGAGGGGGCAGCCAGCTTGCCACGCGCTCCCTGTCGTGTGGGGCAGGTGAATGGCGTGGGCTGCTGCTCAGCTGCCCGTGCTGCTGCCAGCACGCTCCCAGCGGCAGACTACCCCCTGCCCCCCCCCCCCGTCAATCCAGCCCTGTCCATGAGGGGTCTGGAGCTCTCCTGGAATTACAAATGGTTTCTAGACTATAGGGATCAGTTTCCCAGAAGAAAATGACAGCTTTGGAGGGTGGAATCTAAGGAATCACATCCGAACTGAGTTCCCTCCCCAAACTCTTCCCTTCCAATGTTTCCTCCCCCTCCCCCAAATCTCCACAAATTTCCCAACACTGAATTTGCAACCTTTTCGACCCCCCAAACATTTATTCCCGAGGTTGCCAGACTCACATGTGCGTCAGTAGGCTGCAGTGTGTGTGGAGAATCTCCCTTGCTTTCCTGTCAGTTTATGGGAGAGTCAGGAGTGGTTGTGTCCCTGCGCTGCCTCCCGATCTGTGTGCGCATTCTCACAGCCCAGTTCCCTCCCCCTGCCCTACAAACTCTCTCTTCGGGCCAGGTCTTGATACATTTTCTGTGCCTCAAGGAACCAGCCTAAAAATTTAGGCACCAGACTTTTCAGTCTTCAGTGTTTTGGATTTTAATGACCCATGTTTGCTATCACAAAATCTAATTATAGATGCTTCACATTTTCCCATAAATGTATTAAAAAGTGTTGTATTATGTAAATAAATATAGGGATAGCCCCACAACAAAAACCTAACCTCCTAACCCTAACTCTACCGCAACAACAACATTCGATTTATATATCGCCCTTCAAGGCAACTTAATGGCCACTCAAAGCAGTTTACAACGTGTGTTCACCCTGTGAAGTGGGTGGGGCTGAGAGAGCTCAAAGAAGTGCAACTGACCCAGCTGGCTTCAAGTGGAGGAGTGGGGAATCAAACCCAGTTCTCCATATTAGAGTCCTTCCTCTCTTCACAACTACACCAAACTGGCTCTCAGTGTAATTGAATATTGGAGGCAGTATTGAAAGCAGCTGCTTAAGGAATGAATGAATTCATCTACCACCACCTCTCTGGAATGATATAAAGTTCACATATAAATGAAGGATGACAAGAACTTCATGGAACAAAATATATTTAAGTGTGAAATGGTAAATAACAGGGATGCCAGGTCTCCCAGGGCCATGCCGGGGGGAGGATCAGGAGGAGGCAATAGGTACTTACCCTGCATGCATGCTCCTGCTCTTACCCATTGCACTGGAAGATGAAAGTCATTTTCAAGTACGATGTGGAACCTACTGGTTGCTCCAGAAGCTAATTCTCTTAAAATAGCCCCCCGACACTAAGTTTAGGGGTGATTTTTAGCAAATCAGCCCTCAGTGTGACCCGTAGCTTCCACATAGCGCTGGGAAATGACATCAATTTCTGGCATGAGGCAGAATTGCATGAACACTTTGTGTGTGTGCTACCTCCACAGGTGCTGCCCAACCATCAGCAAGATTTGCAATGGTCGTGGACAGGAGCTGGAGATTGGAGACCAGTTTATGGGGGGGGCGTGCAATTAGCTAGAAACATATACTAAGGTTTTACTTAGGGTTGCCAGATCCCTGTCGGGGAAAAACTGGAGATTTGGGGATGGTGCTTAGGAAGGATGTCACTTCATGATGATCCTGTGACATCACTTCCAGGTCAAATGATCGCAGATAGTGACATCACTTCCAGGTCACAGTCCCATGCCCCGCCCCTTCCTATGAACTCCCTCCTTCTTTCCAAAAGTCAAGTTTAAATTCCCCGTTTTATACCACCCAGCCCTGACCAATATTTTAATGATTTTCTTGGGAGAAATCTTGGACTAATAGTTCTTGCTTTCCCCAAACCAGTGAATTGATGCTATATTTTCATTTAATTTCACAAAAAATTCCATGCATACAGAAAGCTAGCAGGAAAAGTTTGCCCCTTCTGTTTTCTTGCCAAGCTACTTTTCTACTTGCAGGGGGTCAACACGGGGGAGCATTCCACAGTGTGATTCTCAAATGATCCATCACCTGCAGTCCATTCTATAGGTTTCTTTCACCTCATTTCCCTACATGTATGAGTCTGACAGGTGGGTTATCTGACTGCACCAAAGCTGAGTTTTCTCTTGTTCAACCTGTCCCAGAAGCATGTTTCATTTAAATCAATGGAACTGATTTCCTACTAAGACAGCAACCATTTAGAGAATGAATTGCTAGATTATGATATAATTAGAATTCTGATACAAAGCCACTATTCCAACACAGTGAAACGTGCTTAAAATCCAGTGAACACTGGACCTATGTGAGCTGAATTCTGGTTAAACTGGGATTTTAATCTGTCAGTAGCAAATGTGCTTGCATATTTGTCAATTAAAATTGGTTTGTATTAGGAGTTCAACATTGCGATTTCTATGTTTACCTGGGAGTAAGCCCCATTGAACAGAATAGGGTTTAGGTCTGAGTGGACATGCACAGGATTGCACCATTAGATATTGTCATCCTCTCCATTTGTTACAAGCTCTTGCCTGTATGCTTGAACTCTTCAGGCTCTTGTCATGTTGGGAGCTCTTGCTGAAGCACTCCTCACATGCACAGTGTTGTAATAGCTTGGTTTAGAAGTCACTACAATAACAGAAACATTCAGTGGAAAAGAGCAAGAGTCCAGTAGCACCTATAGGACTCACAAAATTAGTGGTAGGGTATGAGCTTTCTTTGGTATCTGAAGAAGTTCTTTTCCACTGCTACAGACAAACTAACACGGCTTCCCATCTTGATCTAGAAACATTCCAGAAAACTGTATAATTCACTGTAGTACACTCATATAGTCAACACACAACATGTTTTACTGTCATGATCTCATGGAGCTGCCTTATACTAAATGGACCCTTGTTCATTATGGTCAGTATTATCTACTGTGACTGCCAGTGGCCTCCAGGGTCTCAGGAGGAGGTCTTTCACATCACCTATGACTTGATCCTTTTGCCTGGAGATGCCAAGGATTGATCTGGGGACTTTCTGCATGCCAAGCAGATGCTCTACTATGAGACCACAGCCCAAAACCTAACATCCCACATTTGTGGGTCTTTGGTAACCATTTCAAAAGCTATTACTTTTATAAACCCCTTCCTCCACTTACATTTCTATTGGCTGGGATTAAATGTTATGCTCACTGAGAGAAAATAGAACCCTACATTATCAAACCATGTATAATTCCACATACACAAGTTTGTGGTCCATCTGTCAGCCCACTGTGCCATTATTTTATACTTTCTATATTATTAGATATGTATAAAGTCCTTTGTGTACTTTGTTACCCTAATTTTTCTGACATTTATCATTTCTTAACCCATGGAACAACAAAAGTAATAGTAACCTTTACATATCACAAGAGCCAAAACAAAACTTTAATAACAATGCTCATAAAACACAACATACATTACAATCGCTTTCAAAGACAAAGACACACGGCGGTACATTTGCTGACATCTCTGAATCACATGAATCACTAATGTCAGATACACCCCAGTATATCTGCCATGTTTGTCTTGATGTAGATCTGCCATGCAGGTTGTTCTGAATCTCTGAGAATATGCAAAAAGAACCTGTTTGCTTGCTTGGCTGTTAGCTGCTTATCTTGCAGGTGTCTGGTTACTATTTCCCGGCCGGCTTGAGAATGTGGCCTTGAAGTTCCAGTTGGAGCCGTATCACCCTCCCTAAAGGGCTAGGATGAGCTCATCCTTCCCCTTCCCCCTCCTCTCCGAGATCCTGGACCCTTCGCGCCAAAACCCTAACGGACTTTCTCTCCCAGGGGCGGGATCATCCCCCTATAATTAACCTTGCTTTGCCACCCTGCGTCACTTCTGCCAATGCTTCTGTCTGAATATCTTGATACTGGTATATCTCATCAATAAAGTGCCTTTAACTCACACCCTGAGGTGATGCAGTGAAGTGCTTGGGGGTTTACCTGGCAAGACCTGACACTAACAGTGCAATCCTAGGGAGAGTTACTCCCATTGAAGTCAATGGCCTTAGACTGGAGTGACTCTCTATAGGATTGCACTGCAAGAGTGTGATCATATGCAGAGTTGCTGCAGCCTAAATCCACTAAAATCTATTGGATTATACTGGAGTAACTCTGCATAGAATTACACTGGAAATCAACTAGTTCTGACGATTTCTCAAAGAGATTCAAGATTACTGACACTGTAAGTTTTTGGCACACAAGGCCAGTTATCCGAAACACCACGTTTAAATAGAAGCCAGTAACTAGAAATTTACCTGGTGCTTCTGTAACCAATTTATGAATGTCCGAAAGAGTAATCCATCATGTTTGACATAATTTGGTATATTTATTAGCCTAGGCAAAAAGGATATCCTTTGAAACTTTTTAAAATGAGTGTTTAGGATCTCTCCTTTAGTCCAGCGACTGAAGATACACAACAACAGAAGCTATGGCCTTGCATATGTCACATACTTGTTTTTAGATAAAATAATTACATTTTACTGTTCTGTTATACATAAGACAGTCAATTCAACTGAACTCATATTTACACGCACATCAATAGGCACTTAGGTGGCAAAACAAGGCTTGAGATTTCTCATGTATATTTATCATCATTTGATCAAGAAGACACCTAGCTCTAGGAACACCTTGTCTGATCAACATATTGCAACCCCACCCCCCTTCCATGGATTGCTATAATGTGCCAAAGAAACGATTAAACAGTTCACTGGGCATACATTTGGCCATCTCGGCCAGTGGCAACAGCCACTCAGGCCGGTGGCCGCTCTTTGACTCCTCGGAAGGAGGAGAGCAGAAGGCACACCCTGGCATCCAGGGCTTAGCATTGGGGGCGGAGTCTGTACCCTTAGCTGGCGTCTCTGCTCTGTTGCCTTCAGTTGCGCTTTGTGCAAGGCCTGAGCAGAGCTCATCTCAAGCTCTCTCAGCTGAGCTCCTCTGAGGCTGGTTTTACTGAAGGCTCTCAGGGCTAGGCAGCAGCTGCTGCCTTGGAGAAGCTGTGATGCTATTCCCCTGCTTGCTCCCTTCAGACTCCAGGAGGAGAGCCAGGGCCCAGCGCCAGGCTCACTGGTTTGGCAGAGACTTTTTTGTCCTTATTTACATTTGCGGCCTGTTGTCTATCAGTCAGGAGGGCTGAAGCAGGATCATACCCAGCCCTTGCAGGCCTCTGGCCTACCTAGGCACCTCCCCCCCCCCCCGCCCATTTTACTTTGTTGGGAGAGAGGACTTCAGGCATCAGCAGTAGGCTTGGCTGTAGGCCACAGGGGTGAGTTGCAGCCATCTGAGGGCTGGATTAATTCGTACTTCATTGCTACTGGCCTAGCAGAGTGGATGCTGGTAGCCCCCCCCTCCCATCTAGGCTTTCCCCCTCCCCTGCCATTACACTTACTTGGGAGGGAGCATTTCCAGCAGCAATAGCTTAGCCTAAGGACTTCAGGCAGTAGCAGCCATTTTAGTGGGGCTTTTGCAGCTTATCATGTGGTAGGGTGGCCATTTTGAGAGTGGCACCTCTGTTTCACTTCCTGGCAGTGGCGGCCATGTTGTGAAGGCATCTCCAATATGCAGAGCTCTGGGAGGTGGCCATTTTGAGTGTGGCATTTGTGTGGCCTGATTTACCTCCTGCTTACTGGCAGTAGCAGCCATTTTAGTGGGGCTTTTGCAGCTTATCATGTGGTAGGGTGGCAATTTTGAGAGTGGCACCTCTGCTTAGTTTCCTGGCAGTGGCGGCCATGTTGTGAAGGCATCTCCAATATGCAGAGCTCTGGGAGGTGGCCATTTTGAGTGTGGCATTTGTGTGGCCTGATTTACCTCCTGCTTACTGGCAGTAGCAGCCATTTTAGTGGGGCTTTTGCAGCTTATCATGTGGTAGGGTGGCAATTTTGAGAGTGGCACCCAGTGACCTTCTTAGCCTCCTGGCAGTGGCGGCCATGTTGTGAAGGCATCTACAATATGCACAGCTCCAAGAGCGGCCATTTTGAGTGTGGCATTTGTGTGGCCTGATTTGCCTCCTTACTAGCAGTAGCAGTCATTTTGGTGGGGCTTGTGCAGTTACCTGCAGACTCATCCCTTGAGGATGATGAAGAGACCAAAGGGATGAAGGAAATACTGGGCTATCAGTGTCTATCAGTCAGGAGCGCTGAGGCAGGGTTAGGCCCAGCCCCTGCAGGCCTCCAGCCTATCTAGGCCTCCCCCACCCCATTGTTGTACTTTATTTGGAGAGAGTACTTGCAGCAACAGCGGTGGATTGCAGCCATCTGAGGGGCAGATTGCTTCACACCTGGGCTGATAGCACACATTATTGCTTTCTCACTCGTGCCACCAATGGCATATTGTGTTATTGCATCTCTTTTAGCAAGTACTGGGTTTTTGTGCAAAGAAAAAGAGGCACTGAAGGGTGAGAAGTTAACTGTTTGATTGGCAGTGTGTGGGATTTGATGAATAACATTTCATTTATAAGAAACAGAACAAATTGATGTTGGAGGACAATCATCATGGTTGTCAGGCTTTGTAGGCTGCTGTAAGAGCATGGGGGACTGCCACCAAAGAAAGCTATCCAAAGCTTCTCCAAAGAAAGGGGAAGCATGTATGTGCCCCACAACCAGGAGACCCCTGAGGCAAGTTTCTTCCTCTGCTGAGTACTAGTGGCGTCAGGGACCTAGTGGCACATCTAGATGCCAGGAAAGGCCCGGGCCCAGAAGAGGAAGCGAGGTGGGGAATCGCGGGGGGCGGGGGGGGGGAGTGCAGAAAACTGCAAAGTTGTCATGCGGGGCACAGAATTCTAAGATGTTATCTGTCCTTTCTGACAGTTTAGTGCAACTGATGGACGGTAGCTGATCTGAGCTAGTCTGCCTTGATCCAGTCCGGTTGCATGGCAGTGCAGCCACCTTATAAGGAGGTAATGGGAGCATCTGCTATGCTGGCGGTGAGGGAAACAGATTCCAGATTATAGAGTGGCAGGTGCTTCCTTTGTGGACTTCAAACCGGTTTGTTGTACTAGTCACTTCGAAGCAACAGGAATGAGCCATGTCTCAGTTCGTGGAGCAGAGTGGGAGGGAGTGATATTAGAGGAATATGGAAATCTGCTTGGAATAGTGTCTTATTCTGGTTTCTCTCTGTGAGTGGAGGAGTTGGTTATCTCAAGTTTACCCATATTAACTTACTCTCTAGATGATGCAGATTGAGTAACTTCTTCTGTACTGAGAGTTAAATGTAGTTTAATATAAGACCAAATCTTCTGTTTCCAAAATATTAGCTGCTATCCCCCCTCCCAGTCTTACTATAGCTTTATTTCTGTGGCTTCAGAATTCCTTTGCTAAATACGACACTTTTGTCCTGGGGGTTTCTTCCTTTTGTTTTTAGGGAGTAAAGAAACAAATCTCACCTCCCCACAGGCTGGGCTGGAGATAGAAAAGGGAAGGGTAACTACGGAGCGAAACTGCTCCAACCCCCACATACACACCAAGTAGAAAAAAGGTCACCCTCATGGGGAACTAAGGAGTCAAATGCTCATACCACCCTTTTCCAGTCCTGGCCAGAGGGTGGCTCCAGCTGAGAGCTCTTCTAAAGATCCTTTGTTCATGGCTGCAGGCATGGGGCAGGAATTTTAAGGTTGCAGCTGCAGCGTGCTCACATGCATACTTACAAAGCCACCAGTGCCCTGCAGAAGGGATTGAGGACTATCCTACACCTCCATAGCCCGGCACCCCCCCCCTCCCACACACACATACCATTTTAGCTGAGACTGAGCACAGGCAATGGCTCCTGCAGGGGACTTGGTGAGAGAGAAACCAACCTCTATTCTAATGATTTTAAGACAGCAGAATGGACGTGCCTACAGAGAGACAGCCACACCCTGGGGAAAGGATTGAGGACTGCCCCCCAATGCCCCCTCTCACTCTGAGAGTTTCTCAGCTGGCCAGGTATGGGCCAGGTGAGAAACTTGGTAAGAGAAAAACCAGGAACCTACCTCTTTGCTGGCTTGCTGCAATTAAGTGCAGATGAGGCTGCACACTAACTTTTAATGGAACAGTGCTGCTCTAGCCTATAACTCTATGACTACCATAGAGACTAGGAGAAAGACGAGTCCTAGAGTATCACCTGCTGGCGGTCATTTTCTCCCCCACTGCCCCAGAAGCAGGGGGAGGGAGTTCAAAAAGGGGGATCCCCCACCCTGGGCAGGGGACTGGTAACCCTAGTTTTACTGCTCTTTGTTCAGTGTGTCAGTTACAGTCTCTAAGTCTTTCTCTAACCAGCAAGATGCAGCTAGATAGCTATTCTTTATTTTCTACCAGTGTAACTTTTTTCCCCTTATTATGTAGAAAAGTATTTTATAGAGCTAAACACGGGAGTGTGTACTTACTGTGTCCGTTGTGCAAGTCTGTGCTCTGCTAACCAATAACCAATTTGGCATTCTGCTTTAGGCCCAGGCTGATAGAAGCAGCTTCGTTTTCTGATTACCCCCTAACTCCCCTGACAGCGGTCTTGCCCTTGCATGCAGATGTTGTCTGCCGGTGGCTGAAGGCTGAATGAGGATTGTGCTTGTGTGCGTGCATAGGACCCTCGGCCCTGGCAAATGTTTGGGTTTTTGAGGTGGAGGTTCAGAAATGTACCATCTTCCTACATACTGTAGGTTCTTCTGTCACTAGAGACGAGTTCTATAGTTACTGGACTGAAACTGAACTGAACTGATAGCATCACTCGCTCACTCACTCAGTGCTGACATTAAAACTGTACATAGCGAAGGAACTGGGGGAGGTTGATGTATTTTTAAGCATCCTTCTAGGAAACCTCTGTTGTAATCTGATTGATTCTGACACCCTTTGGCTTGTTACTGCTGCAACTGATTTAGAGGAAGGAAGGAAATCTTGCAACAGGAGAAACCAGAGCCCATTTCATGTGCAGTAACGTGACATTTTGCTGGCACCAAACTCTGCAAGCTGCTTCTAGGTTAACATTTTTTGCATAGCTATATTGTGAAAGTAAAGTCTGCATTTGTTCTCAAAAGACCATAACTCACACCAGTGAGTAAAACTAACAAGCCCCTTGACTCGTGCTACCCCCTCAGCAATTGTAGACAGTTGCTTGTTGTGTTTGTGAGTTATATAGGGACCCCTCCCATCCTGGAGGACCCCAGAGTGGACCCATTTGCCTGTGAAGTCTAGAAATCTCTCTACACAAGACATCTTACATGGGAATGCTCAAGTGACTTACATTCTATGCGGTCTTATATTCAAGTGTATTCTGTCTCCCTAGCAGTGCATGTGTATCCACAATGGGAGAACAAGTGTAAGATCTTTCACTTGAGCGTTCCTGTGTAAGAGTCTCTTTACATATTACTAAGTACCCAGGGACACTCAAGTGCAGGATTGTATGTGTAGTCCTCAATTCACAGGCAGGCTGTTCATGCTTGGCGCACATGAATGCTGCTTTCATGGGAGCACCTTTTGTGTAATTGCATCTGCAAATGATTCTGAAGGGCAAAGTGCCAATTCAGCTCTGTTTTTGCTGTGAGAACAAGTACTGTAGGCTCCTTTGACTTGCCAATTTGCATTTCTCAAAGGTGTGAGAAAGTGTCAAAATCTGCATTTCAATGAATGGATGTGGGGGAAACTGGGATACTTTTAGCATTTGAGGAGGAACTGACATGAAACACATGAATGTACTCACGGGGAGCAAACTGAAGTGTGACTGTGCGAGTGAGTGCATGGGAAGTTGGAGGGGGGACACGTGAGATGAGGTTCACATGAGCATCCCTAGGCACTTTGTAACGTGTAGAGAGAGACTCTTACACAGGGGTGCTCAAGTGACTTACTTTCTGTGTGGTCTTCAGGTGTACTCTGTCTCCCTAATGGTGCATGTGTATCCACAATGGGAGAACAAGTGTAAGATCTTTCACTTGCTTGTCCCTGTGTAAGATGTCTTGTGTAGGAAGACTCTAGGTTATGCTGGGAGAGAGTAATTTGCCCAAGGCCACCCAGTGAGTTTCACAGCAGAATGGGAGTGTAGGTTTGGCATTCCCACAACCAAGTCCACACTATCCAATTTGCCATCCAGGCTTTGCTTTATCAGTTTCGGGATGTGTGTGTGTGTCAGTCTTTCTTCCCCCAGTGCTTCAGGAGCCCTTTCCCAGCCTGGTCTTTTCCAGAAGGACGAGGCAGGGCTCACGATTCAGTCCAAACAGTTTGTTTACAATTGCACAAGTTTAGGAGGAACAGATAACATGTGGCAAGCTCTCCTCTCAACTTCCTCTAAGAGAAAACTGGCATGGCATCCCGGGTCAAGTTAGTACAGAGTCCCGGCAATTCCTCTCCCAGCAGCCTCCTCAGCACTAGTGGCTACAGAAGCACTTGTATCCTGGCAGATGATGATGCAGGCATCGTCCCCTGCTCTTGCGTAACATGAGAGTGGCTGTCCACTCCGTCTGAAAAACTGAAAGTCATCAAGCTGGAGTCCTGGATGTGGCCAAAGGCTTCTGCATGTCCAGTGGGATTGTCTGACTTTCCCCCTTCTACCAAATACACTTTGGCTGCTTCCACACATGTTGGATAATGCACTTTCAGTGCACTTTAGCAATTGTTTGCAACTGGATTTTCCTGTTTCAAGTAGGAAAATCCAGTTGCAAACAATTGCTAAAGTGTATTGAAAGTGCATTATCCAACTTGTGTGGATACAGTCTTTTTCTCTCTCTTCCTCCACAGAGCTCTGGGTGGCAGACATGGCTTTTCCTTCCTTGCTTTGTCTTCATAACTGCTCTATGAGATAGGTTAGGCTGTAAGTGAGTGACTGAGCCAAGGGCACTAAGAAAGCGTCATTGTCCTGGAGAGCTTGAGCTTGGATCTCTTAGGTTCGACTGCAGCACTCAGGGCCCAGGAGTGAGCCAAGCTCAGCAGCGGCTGTAGCTCTGTGAACGACCACTGTGGGAGCCAGTACACCTTGCGCACACCTGTCCAGCAGCATCAACAAAGTGCAAAGCTTACCTGTCACTTCCTCTTGCATTACCGCCAGTATAAGAGGCCACTGTTGAGTTGACAAAGATCATGCCCGAGTAGGAACTTTCCAGGGTGGAACTACATGAGATGAATGGCATGTGAATGGCATGTGAATGCCCTACACATATTTCCCCATTGCTCTCCTGTCCACTCGCACAGTGTGGCCACACTGCACACATCCCCATGTTTGTTCTGGTTTGGGCTGGCATGGGTTCCTCCATGACATGGGAAGCTATCCCATCATGCACCTCCACTTTGCCAAGCATCCCTTTCCCCTCTTTGTCCCCCCCCCCCCGCATCTGATGAAGAGAACTGTGCTTCTCGAAAGCTTATGCTACAATAAAGTTGGTTAGTCTTAAAGGTGCTACTGGACTCTTTTTGATTTTGCTATTACAGACTAACACGGCTAACTCCTCTGGATCCATCTTCCCCCCCTTCATCCCCATCCACCCTTCCCTTTTCTCCTGGTTGGGAGATGGGCTGTGCTGATGATTTTAAGAGAGAAGGTTCTACCAGAGGCACCCTTTTCACCCCTCCACCTTTGCATTTCTCTTCAGGCCTCCTGCCAAGCATCCCTTTTCCCTCTTTCATCTCCCTTCCCCCATCTGCCCCCACCCTTTCTCCTAGTCAGGAAGCAGAAACAAACAAAAGTGGCCGCTCTACAGCGATGAATTACTTGCTGCTGCCGGCAGACACCACTGTGATTACACGAATAGCCCATAAGTGCATGGACTAGGGCTACAGGACACGTGCTCACCTTGGGGAAGATGGACACGGGCGGGTAGGAACAGACATGATTATATTCACTCGCATAGACATGTAATTCGTCTCTTGTGGTTTGGCCCTCAGTCCATCCTTGCCAAAATGCTTACCACAACACTGTGATCGTCCCTGTTTAAATACATTTAAAAATCTTACATCTTCCCACTTTTCTTCTTTTCAAAAGCAATACATGAGGGAGCTGCTCTTTAACACACGAAGAGAGCAATCCTAAACAAACCTATTTGGAATCTCATTCAGGTCTATCAAATGGAGTTTACTGCCGGGAAAAATGTGCTTAAGACGGCTCTGCAAACCAATGTCTAGCTTCAGCCATGTGGAAATTGTTGTGAGTGTCTTTGGAACCCGTCAAATCTATATTGCCAAATCTTGAAATTTCTTTGTGAATTAGCAACACTTTTCCCCCTTCAAATTTTGCATCTTAACCTTAATGAAGGGACACTTAAAGGCAATAATGTTCAGTATCAACTTGCCATTATTTTTTGCAAGAATCCAGTAGCATCTATAAGACTAACACAATTTGTGGTAGAGTATGAGTTTTCATGAGTCACAACAGCTACCCTACCACACATTTTGTTAGTCTTATAGGTGCTACTGGACTCTTGCTCTTTTCTACTGCTACAGACAGACTAACATGGCTTCCCATCTTGATCTATCGCCATTATTTTTCATTTATAGTCCACCTTTCTCCCTGAGACTCAAGATGGATTACGCAGGATATAGGTTGCAGAAATGTGAAAATAAACATAAATCTGAATATAGGGATGACACATGGTTGAAACAAATTATTAGTAATTAAACGTGATACATTTACAGATGCAGAAACTACCCAGCAGGATCGAAAAGAGTCCAGTAGCACTTTTAAGATTAACCAACTTTACTGTAGCATAAGCTTTCAAGAATCACAGTTCTCTTTGTCAGATGCATCCCGTAGGGTTGCTCCAGTCTAAGCCCACTGAAGTCAATGGCTTTAGAATGGAGCAATTCTGCATAGGATTGCACTGATAAGACTGTAACCCCAGTGGCTTTATTTTCCTAACAACTCATTCTGGGCTTCTTTGTCCCATCTTCGCTGTATTGCCTGGGCAAATGCGGCTTACCTGGTTGATCCACAGACTAGGGCACAAAGAGACCCAAAAGAGCAGTAGCCCTACATCTCAGATCAAATCTTCAGTGCTGAGATTTGCATTTTTCCTTACACTTCTCAACACATCCAGTATGAGTTAGAGTGGAACTATAGAGTGTGAGACACCAAGGAAGTAAATCAGTAAGATTTACTTGGAAGTAAGTCAGAAGTTATCCAGTGGAGTTTACTGCTAGGAAAGCATCCTTAGGATCGCAACCTGATACTCTTGAGCTTAGCATCCCCTTAAAAAAATCTTCCTATGGTCAAAGAACCACAATCTTCTATCATGATTTCTCCCTCGTTTGCTGCTTCTTCACCGCTTCTCTGTGGTTTCTTCTCCCTATATAATAATAACATTTGATTCATATACCACCCTTCAGGACAACTTAATGCCCACTCAGAGCAGTTTACAAAGTGTTCATGCAGTGACAGTGTACTCTGATCTTTTTCACAATGTGGATTTGCTGCCATGATACCTTTACACCCCTTCCATCTTCTCAAAAGACTGCAAAGAGAAAGTTGCATTTTCACATTATTCATTACAAAGTGTTTGCTGCTCCCTTTTCTGATGACATCCGTTGCCCCTTCCTTGGATAACTGAATCCATTCATTTGTTTGTTGGTTCTGTCTGCAGAAGGTAAGGGGAAAAGAAACTCTCTTCATGACTACAGAAAGACAGCCGACACGATGTTACTGAGGATGGACAAGGGACTGAAAGTGAAGACCAAGTTGCTGAACACCACCGAACAGTGTGCCAAGCGCTGTAGCAGAAGTAAAGGACTTTCATTCACTTGCAAGTAAGCAATGTTTTAACTTGATTTTAGTATTATAAAAGGATTAGCCTTGGCCTAAGCAACATGGCCTAACAGAGAATACCATTCTGGTTCAAGCGCATTTTGCATGCCTGGAATTAGTGGTGTTTGAAAGCTTGGCTTGGTTTTAGCAGCTTCACTCTTCCTCAGGAGATCCAAGGATACTTCTGTTTGCACCTACAATCTGTAATGATTTTACTTTTTGCAGCAGGTCATTGATGCGGTCACAGAATATGGGTCACTTGTTACTCATGGTGACTTGTCAAGAAATGTCTTGAACCACAGGTGCCTTGCTGTAGCACAACATGACAGTCTCGGTCCTGGTTTGACCCAGTGAACCAACTCTGACCAGTTAGGAGCATGCATAGACTCATCGGTTGATCAAAATAAATAGGAATGATTCCTTTAGCACAGATTATAACCTGGAGAATAAAGTAACACCAAACCAACATATCTTTCGAATCAAGAAAAAAAATACAAGAAATGCATAAGCGATAGAAAAAGGTAATGCATTTTGTACAAAGCAATTAAAAACGATGATAAAACAGAAATACGGATTGTAAAAATAAATTATATAGATCAATAACAAATGATTATATAATAATAACGTATGCAGTAGTCGATTGTCCCAGTTATCTCCAGTGCATCTAAACCAAGCCCTCCAAGGGACCGATCCTAAGCAGGTCTACCTTGAAGGAACTCTTATGTTATTCAGTAGGACTTTCTCACAGGAAAGTGTCCCTAGGAGTGCAGCCTAAATTGCTATATGTTTCTTCTTTACTTTAAAGCAGTTTCTAAGTTACCTTTTCTTTCTTTGGCATTCTTAAATGGAATCCTTCCAGCAGAAGGACCTCCAAATATATTCCAGCCAGAGAAATCAAGGAGAAAAGAAGAAAATGCATTCTTGACAACAGAAGTGAAACAATAAGGAATACAAAGGATACGAAAGGAAGGGAGACATAGCACTAAAGTTGAAGCAAAAAAAAAAGTTTGAGAACTACAGAGAAGAAAGTCTGTTTATCATGTGTTCTGATCTTTTATATCCTTTTTCATTGATCAGTGGAAATTCCATTCTTAGGAGAAATGACAGCTTTCCCCTGCTTATTCAATTACTTTCTTTTGGGGGTTCAACATGACCAGTATCTTCCAAGAAAACTACCTTCTTCATCCATTGTTTTTATCAAAGCAATAGAGACCCCGGGGTCTCCCGGTGGGTTCTGAGGATCCCCTGCTCTCACCCTCTCCCCCCTGCCACCACTGACCTGGCTGGCAGCAAGCAAGGGGGAAGGTGGGGGAACAGGCTTCCTGAACACACTCCCGGGATCATGGCATGATGATGTCACTGCAGAGGCTCCTCTGACCCGCCAATTTCCATTTCTTTAAGGTGTGGGAAAGTGTCAGGATCTGCATTTCCATGAATGGATGTGGGAGGTGGGGGAAACGGGGAATTTGGCAGTTGTAGACAGCCTGGGATACTTTTAGCAGTTGAGGAGGAACTGGCATCAACATGTGAATGTTCTCATGCGGAGCAAATTAAAGTGTGACTGTTTGAGCATGAGAATGGGACATTGGACGGCCGGCATGTGAGATGAGGTTCATTGGAGCATCCCTAGGTACTTCATAATGTGTATTTCCACCCCTAGAAAGGAAGCTTTTGTAAATTGGAAGAGGCTTTGTTTCCTTTTTATTTGTTTGCCCTTAGAAGACCACAAATAAGTAATGCAAACTTTCTTTATTGCAAGGCTGTATGTTGAACTTCTTCAAATGGTACTTGGTAAACTCTGGTAAACTTGGTAAACTCTGGGAAAGTATGTTGAGTACCTCCATTAACAACAGGTATTATGTTTATGAATTGATTCTATACAGTTGGAGTTACCACAGAATTTTGTATACAATGAAATGTGAATTGAACTTTGAGGTTCCTGACTAGAGATGGGCATGAACAGCAATACGAACTAAAAAAAGCCATAAACAGCCCAATCAGCTGTTCGCGAACAAGCTGTTCATGAGGCCCCATTCTAAACGAACAGGTGGTCGTTGCAAGCCTCGTTCGTTGCTGTTCGTCAAGCCAGACAGTCTGGCACTTGCAATCAATTCCCTTGGCAACCGGAGGCAGAGACTGCCTGAACACCATCTGAACTCCTGCTGTTGCCGTGGAAACCCCAATCTAAGCCCAATTTAGGTTGATAGGCAGGTCTTCCTTTCAAGTGTGGTGCTCCAAATTTGTTACAAGGAAGCAAAGAGCAGGGGGGAGGGGGGGCTCCCAGCTCTGGTTTTGCAGACAGTGAGGGAGAGACAGTTGCTGTTGGCATTTTGAGAGAGTGACAGGGAGAGTGCATTGGAGCTTGAATTTTCTTTGTGTGTGGTGGAATAGGGATCTACCTCTTCAAGTTCCAGGGCTGCTGCCAGGCTCTGGCCCAAGCTATTATTTATTAATGGTACCTTTCCTGCTGCCTGTTCAGGTAGGGTTTCTGGGAGTGGTGTGGTAGCGATCTTGATGGCTGGAGGAGAGCCTGCTGGCCCCCATGAACAACAAACAACGAACATGTTTGTGAACAGGTCATGTTCATCAATGTTTGTTGTTCATTGTTCATGGATGGCAACGAAAAACAAACACCATGTTCGTGGTTTTTTTTCTGTCCATGCCCATGTCTATTTCTGACCTCAAGGAACATCTCAAATAATCTCAGGGCAAGGTAAAAGTATTAATAAACTGTCTCAGGGAGTTTCAATCGCTCTATGTTAAGATAACTTACAAACAATATTAGCTACCCCTTTGGCAACCATTTAGATTGGCAACTTTGCTGTGTGATGGTTTTTCCTCTGTTCCTGTAGTTCTAGCACTACCAGCCCCTGCTGCCATTTTTACACTATTCCTAAGCATACATGGAAGGATTTGAAGAGTTAGTGGTGACCACCAGCTAGGATTGCCAATTCTGGCATGTGAACTTCCTGGATATTTGGGGGCGGTGCCTAGGAAGGGACTTCAGTTTCTCCTAGACTCTATGGTATACCTTCTGAAGCTGCCATTTCCTTCAGGGGAACTGAGTTCTGTAGTCTGGAAATCAATTTTAATTCCAGGAGACCTCCAGTCCTCACCTGAATGCTGGCAAACTTATCACCAGCAGGTGTATGACTTATAATGGAGGGTGGAAAGAGGGTGGCTGGGGGTACGGAAGGGACATTCTCATCCACCATGCCCCAGTTGTGGAACTCTTCCTCTAAGGCAGCCTCTAAATCAGCTGCTTTAGGCACATGGAAGTGGTGTTCTTGGTGGGATGCAGGGTTTGGCTGAAGGTGGATGAAATGTGGCTAGTTTTGTTAGCTGTATTGCTTGGGTGACTTTGGGCCTGCCCTGGTGGTTTTGTTCCCTTTGGATGAAGTTGTGATGAAGCAATCACACAATCCCAACTCCTGCTAGTGATCCAGAAAAAATTCTGGGAAGAAAATAACATCTAAACAGTTCCATTAACAAATTGCTGATATATTGTCGAAGGCTTTCACGGCTGGAGAACCATGGTTGTTGTGGATTTTCCGGGCTGTATAGCTGTGGTCGTGGCATTGTAGTTCCTGACGTTTCGCCAGCAGCTGTGACTGGCATCTTCAGAGGTGTAGCACCAAAAGACAGAAATCTCTCAGTGTCACAGTGTGGAAAAGATGTTGGCAGGTAATTTGTGTCTACTCAGGAAGGTGGGGTTGGGCTGAGTCATCCTGTAAGGTCTACAGGAAACCAACTCACACGGATCAGTACTTACACAAAAACTCCAATCACCACCCTCGACAGAAAAGAGGCATAATAAAAACATTAGTAGACCGTGCAAGACGGATACGTGAACTGCACTTTCTCAATGAGGAAACTAATCATCTAAACCATGCACTTCAAGCAGATGGCTACTCCAGAAATTAAATCAGAAGATCAATTAAACCAAGGATAAATCAAACCAAGGAAAAACAGTCTCCCACAGGAAAAGTGTTTTTGCCATATATCAAAGGAATCACTGATCAGATGGGAAAGCTTATGAAAAAGCACAACCTTCAAGCAGTATTCAGACCCACCAGAAAAATACAACAGATGCTACGATCAGCAAAAGACAGTAGAGACCCCCTCACCTCTGCAGGAGTATACCACATACCCTGCAGCTGTGGACAAATTTACATCGGGACCACAAAGCGTAGCATCCAGACAAGAATAAAAGAACATGAAAGACACTACAGACTTGGCCATCCGGAAAAATCAGCAGTGGCTGAACATAGCCTAACTCAAACAGGACACAGTATCCTATTCCAGGACACTAAAATACTGGACAACACTTCCAACTACTTCATCAGATTGCACAGGGAAGCCATTGAAATTCATAAGCATAAGCACAATTTCAACAGGAAAGAAGAGACTTTAAGAATGAATAGAGCATGGTTTCCAGTCCTGAACAACACCAGGCTAACAAAATACTCTACACCCTACAATAGCCCTGCAGAGAAGATTAGCATATCGAGCACCAATCCATGTGCAAAAGAACCTCCTCAGAATACAGTGAAGCCTCCCTCCATTAGCATTCCACACCCTGGGAAACTCTTACAGGATGACTCAGCCCAACCCCACCTTCCTGAGTAGATATACATTACCTGCCATCATCTTCTCCACACTGTGACACTGAGAGATCTCTGTCTTTTGATGCTACACCTCTGAAGATGCCCGTCACAGCTGCTGGCGAAACGTCAGGAACTACAATGCCAAGACCACGGCTATACAGCCCGGAAAATCCACAACAACCATCAAATTGCTGATATTTTGATCAAGTTCATCTCTTCTGTGATATATTTGTTCTTTTTAATGTACCCAGTTTTTAACTTGCTTGGAATCATGCTCATATTCATGTTATACATCAAGATTTCTTATTGTCAAATGTTGCCATATGTGAGTGTCTCAAAGTTAAGTGGTCAGTGCAGGGCATCTGTTGGAGTGGTCATGGTGGTCAGTCACTTAGGAAAGACAATATCAGAGGGATCAGTTCATGGCAAACCACCTCTGTTAGTCTCCTGCCATGAAAACCCCACCATAATGGGGTTGCCATAAGTCATGAGAGCGCTCTCCTCCTCTTCCTCCTCAGTTGATGATCTGGTGTTTCTAAGGGAGAAATGTTTTCAGGCATTCTGAAATCCTCCTGATCATCTCCATGTGAATGCTTTTGGGTTGACTTGTGCCGTTTTTGTAATATGCAAAATGGCCTTGATGGTTGCATGTTCTCTGCTCTCTTGAGCTTACGTAGCCGGCTGCCGATTATCTGTCTGCCTATAGCAATAGTCATCCTATATTCCCTTGTGGAATATAGCAGCCATTGTTTCAATTTGGACTTGATCCGTTTTTACCCTCTGGTTTGTGTTATCCCAAGACATCAAACTGGAGAGGAAGAAGGGGAGAGGATGCAAATAAAGACACCTTTTTTGGCAAGAGGGGCACAGAGAATATTTTCAACTGCGTAGACAAGAACTTGCATGATTTAAAGGAATGGCAAGTTGATGCGGATCATGATGCAGCAGTACCATGCATCTATAGAAGAGATGGTACCATAAGCAGGGAAATATTTCTCACAATGGTGAGCTTTGGCATCATGTGTGTGGAGGCATGGAGTTGCTACAAAATCGAAAAGAGTCCAGTAGCACCTTTAAAACTAACCTTTAAAACTAGTCTTAAAAGTGCTACTGGACTCTTTCCTATTTTGCTATTACAGACTAACATGGCTAACTCCTCTGGAGTTGCTACAGACTTAGAAAACCAAAGGAAAAATCGTTCCATGTGCAATGGGATTTAGCATCCATTGCAATATCTGAACCCTGTAACTCCTAGGATCCTCCTGTTGAAGATTGAAATGAAATGCGAACTTTTAGTCTTCTTCATATGCGTAGCCTGCGGCTCAGTGGTAGAACATCTGCTTGCCATATAGAAGGTCCCAGGTTCAATCCCTGGCATCTCCAGTTGGTTATGTGAAGGGTCTTGACCTGAGATTTTGGGGGGCCACTGCCAGTCAAACTAGACAATACTGGCCTCAATAGACCAAGGGTCCAATTCACTGTAAGGCAGATTCATAGATGTTCATATTACAGAGAAAGAAAAACTACTGCCACAGAATGGAGTGATGGCTACTAGTTTAGTTGGCTTTAAAAGTTGCTAAGACAAATTCATGGAGGATAAGCTCATCAATGGCTTCTAGACATAAAGACGAAACGTCCAGAAGCAGTAAAACAGTAAAACTCTAAATCAGTGTTTGTATAGTGTTTTTATCCTATTTGGCTCGGGTTGCATATTATATTTGCGCTGTTGTTTGTACAATTGTTTTTGTCTTATCGTTTGTTACGGCCTTTGGCCAATTGCAATAAATTTGAGTACAGAATTTTATTTAGCTGTAAATCAGTGCTCAAGGGGCAAGTGGTTGGCGATCGTGTGCAGCAGGATGCTAGGATAGATGAACTGTTTGGTATCGTAGTTAAGAGCAGCAGGACTCTAATCTGGAGAACCGGGTTTGATTCCGCCTTGCTCCACTTAAAGCCAGCTGGATGACCTTGGGTCAGTCACAGCTTCTCGGAGCTCTCTCAGCCCCACCCACCTCACAGGGTGATTGTCGTGGGGATAATAATAATATGCTTTGTAAACCGCTCTGAGTGTGGCATTAAGTTGTCCTGAAGGGCGGTGTATATTATTATTATTATTATTATTATTATTATTATTATTATTATTATTATTATTATTATTATTATTATTATTATTATTATGTTGGTCTCATCTAGCATGGCTGCTCTTATGTGCTTTTGACATTTGCATACTTTGTGAATACAAATTGGGTGGGCAGCTCTGGAGCTTTTTATTGGGAACAGAAGATATTTACTGCTTATGGTGTGTTATAGCCTTTTAGGTGCTTGCTTTGGTCATGCTGATGTGAAAAATATTCAGGTTTTGCAAGTGCTTTGAGGATGGGGGGCTTGATGGTGGGGGGTTCTGGGGATGTGATAGCGTCCAGGGGGAGTATCCAGGGATATGATAACTTCTGGACTAGAAATTTGAATTATTTGTGGTAAAATTGCAGCTAAATATATTTCTTTTTTCTTTTTTTTTTTTTTTAAGTTTCAAAAAAAAATTTTATTGAAAGTGTAACAAGTAACAAGATCAACAGTAAATGCGTAGAAAAAAGATGACATCATACGTAACAATGTTCGGATACAACAATACATAAACATCAAAACACTAACAGTTGGCAATATTCAAGTGTGCAAATATTATACATAATCAACAGGAGTCTAATACAGTGTTAAGCACGCTAATTATAACAGCATCGGGAGAATCATGTACAGGCACATCCATTATGTCGCAGAGTAAATCCATATTTCAAATTTCGGGGTTTATAATCGCGTAGTGAGGTAGCTTAGAGATCAGCCATTCATTCTGAGATAAAAATTCCAGGAAAGGGTACCATTGTGCGTAAAATTGTGTAGGTTTGGAGGGGTTATGCAATGTTCGAATTCTGTCTGTTATCTTTTCCATCATAAGATGGTCCCACACCACTCTATACCATATGTCAAGAGTGGGAGGGAATCTCGATTTCCACCTGAGTGCAACTGCGGTCTTTGCAGCTGCTAGGAGAGTTCTGACCAATGCCTTCCGCAGATGAGGAATATCTAGATTTCCCCAAAGATCCAAGAAAACAAGTCCCGGGCTTGGGGGTATCACATAAGTCGTGATGCGGGAAATTTCCTGGAGAACCGCCTTCCAGAAAGCAGCAACACTTTTACACTCCCACCAGCAGTGCAGGAACGTACCCTGCTCCCCGCATTTTTTCCAGCAGAGTGGCGATCTGCTGGGATATATTTTCGCCAGCTTTTGGGGAGTGAGGTACCACCTGTGGATGATCTTATAGGTTTGGAGGCGCACATTGGTGACAGGGGAGTTAAGCAATGCAGATATCCAAACATGCTCTCTATCTTCTCGTGTGAGTTCTATCCCACAGTCCTGCTGCCATCTATTGAGCAGCGCTTCAGTGTTTAGTGGTTTGGAATCAAGCAGGACGAGATATAGTTTTGACAAGAGACCTTTGCGGTTAAATGAGTGGGAGTCCAGAAGTGCTTCAAATTTAGTTGTTGGTTTAGTCATTACGCTTTTTATATTCAATTCGTTCAGAAGATATCGCAGTTGCAGGTAGAAAAACCAGGGGACTTCCCTGCCTAGGTTGTTGTTCAAGTCTACTCTGCTTATAATACCATCCTTGGTGGCTATGTCCAACAACCTCAAGTCCCTCAGGTCATCCCAGGAGCGCAGTGCGGTTATATTATGCTGGCGAGGCATGCCTTTATGCGATGTGAGCACTGAAAAGCGGGATATGGCCGGAAGAAGGGATCGCTTATGTCTGTCCCAAAGCTTTAGCAGTGCAGCAAGGAACATATTTTGATATATGGAGGAAGGACGCAAACTTGGGGTAGACCAGAAAGTTTCTCGCAATGTTTTTGGCTGGGAAAAGGTGCCCACTATGTTTATCCAATCAGAGTGTCCAGAGGGGAGTAATATCTGGAGGATGTCTGACAATCTGGCTGCATCAGAATAGAGCCCTATATTCGGGTAGTTAAAGCCCCCTGCTGTTTTAGGGGCGCACAAAACTTTAAAGGCAATCCTAGGACGCTTATTCTGCCACAAGAATCGGTTTAATGCCGTCTGCCATTGGCTCAGAATTTTGCTAGGGATTTCAATCGGAATTGTTCTATACAAAAATGTCAATTTTGGGAGGACGAAGGATTTTATCAAATGGTATCTTTCATACCATGCCAGGTTTTGCTTGTTCCATTTGAGCAGGAGGTGTTTGATTTCTTTCATCTTTTGGACGTGGTTTACCTGGAGTAGCTGGGCTGGGTTGGGAGGGATATTTATGCCCAGATATCGGAGGTGTGATTTGGCCCACTGGTATTTAAATTGCCGTCTTATGTCGTTACACGTCTCCTCTGGGAGATTCACTGATAGGATGGAGGATTTGGCTTGGTTTATCCTCAACCCCGATATACACCCAAAGTGAGCAAGAACAATTGCCAGAGCCTTTAGGGAAGCAAGTGGGCACGTAAGAAACAGCAAGATGTCATCAGCGAATAAGCATATTTTGTAAGTACGTTTGTCTATTTCAATGCCTCGAATCTCTTCATTGGCTCTTATCTCCTCTGCTAAGGGCTCTATCGCGAGGGCGAAAAGGATGGGGGAAAGGGGACACCCTTGGCGCGTGCCTCGGTGTAGAGTGAAGGGATCGGACGCTAAGTCATTAAGTTTGATTCTTGCCTTGGGGCCTGCGTATATCGCTTTAATTGTTTGTAGGAAGTTGGGGCCGAATTTCATGTGGGAAAGGAGCATCTGCAGGTACGGGACCTCCAGGGTGTCGAAAGCTTTTTCGACATCCAAGGAGAGGAGTGTGGTTTGTAATTTGCTGTGTCTACTGAATGTTAAAATGTTCAGCGCCTTATAAATGTTGTCGGAGATGTCCCTATTGGGGATAAAGCCTATCTGATCCGTACAAATATAATTTCCAATGAAAGAATTGAAGCGTCGTGCATATATTGAGGTAAAGATTTTATAATCGACATTCAGCAAAGAAATCGGTCTATACGAACCAGGGTTAGAGGGGTCTTTGCCTTCCTTGGGGATCATGGTGATGACTGCTTCAGCCCAGGTTCCAGGTAGGGTCCCCAATTTATGCACCTCATTACAGGCCGATAACAGGGGCGGGATTAATACCAAAGCAAACTTTTTATAGAATTCGGCCGGATAGCCATCCGGCCCAGATGCCTTATTGCTCTTTAAATTCTTAATGGATTCCAGCAGTTCTGCGGCGGTGATTGGGGTATCCATTAATTGGCTATGTTCCGCTGCCAGTTTTTTAATGTTCTTATGGGTTGATAGATAGTTCCTAATTGACATTTTATCTGGCCTGGAGGAAGTATATAAATTTGTGTAAAATTTTGTAAATACATTCAATATTTCGGGAGATTTAGTGAACGTTTGTCCCTTGTCGTTTTTTATGAGTCTGACGTGCCTATTTATTCTCTTCTCCTTGACCTTCCAGGACAGATAACGTAGGGTCCTAGGAGAGTGGTTCCAGTACTTTTGTTTTAAATATAAGATGTTCTTTTGAATTTGGGACGTTTCAAGTGACTCCAGAGCTTTGCGCTCATGGAGCAGCTGTTTATAGGTTTTTTTGCTGCCTCTATCCTTGTGTAAGCGTTCCAATTGGTGGATTTTATCCATTATGAGCTGTTTTTGGAGTTTTTTCTTCTTATTTAGAGAGGCAGAGAGAGCAATCAGTTGTCCCCTTAGTACCGCCTTAAGAGCGTCCCACACCGTTTGGGAGGATGTCGTGCCTGTTTGGTTATCTTTGAGATATTGGGTGATATCTCGTTCAATTTGTAGGACATTGTTCTCATTAAGTATGAGATTTTTCTGGAACGTCCAATGCCTCTCCCTTTCGTAGGGCCTATCTAGGGATAATTTGCACGTTACCCAAGCATGATTCGAATAGCTTATGTCTCCTATGCTGGAGAGTAGTACTCTGTCTCTCAAATCTGGGGACACCAGGATATAGTCGATCCTGGTGTATACGTCATGGCGTGGGGAATAGTATGTGTAATCTTTGGCCAGTTTGTTCATCTCCCTCCATATGTCCACTAAGTGGAACCGAGTAAATAGCGTGAGCATCTGTGTGTCACGATTAGGGTTCTTAGGCCTTCTTGGCACTCGAGGTGCATTGTTGCGGGGAAATGAGGATTTATCTAGGTCATAGTGTGCTACATAATTGAAGTCCCCTCCCACAATTACTGATCCCTCCTGGAATGCCTCTAATTTTCGGAGGATTTCTTCCGTGAACTCCAGTTGCTGCGTGTTGGGCGCATAGACAGATGCCAGTGTAAGCAATTGTCCATTGAAGTGCCCCTTTATGAATAAGAACCTGCCTCTAGGGTCCCGTAGGGTGGCTTTGTGTTCAAATTGGACCCTGTTTGCTAGTAAGATTGCCACCCCGCGGGATTTGGAGGAGCCTTTTGCGTGGAATTGCAATTTTATCCATGGGGCCTTAAGCTCCGCCTCATAGGATGCATGGAGGTGTGTTTCTTGGATCAGGGCTACATCTACATTCAGTTTCGCCAGGCTGGTCAGAACTCTCCTTCTCTTCACCAGGTTGTTTAAACCCCTCACATTTTGCGAGACAATATGGACATGTGGTTTTGAGGCCATTATAGAATGGGTAAAAGTAGAGTATTAGAATTGGCCTTTGAAGTGAAATGTACTGGTATTGCAGAACCAAAAGTGCAAGTATAGAGACCGCTAGCAGGCGTGTAAGGGCTCTTGCCTCAGTAGTTTATAATAGATATGAATGAGATGGCTGAAAAGATCTAAGCACCAAAGAAAGGGTCAATACGCAAATGCAATAAGATTCAGGTAAATAAATCACTGTCTGGTGTTAATTAATTAAGCAATCAAATTTCATCACTTTGAAGGCAATCATGCAACAAATTCATTGGAAAGGAACGAGAAATCGTATCACAAAACACAAATGCAATGAAATGTATAGCAAGCGTAAGTTAATCTACTATGTTGGTAATTTTCAATAAATAATTAATCGACTTCCGCCCTTACCCTTTCAAAATATGGTGAGAAGCAAGCAGACTGTCAGCGGGCAAAACTGATAGTTGTGATAAGTTTGTAGTCTGCTATGCTACCTCCCCTCTCCGATTATGGATGGATCAAACAGCAATTAATTCCAGGTATATAATAAGCCAATCAAGTAAGTACCAATTAATTAAAATTTCTTATTATTACCGTATGTAGGAGTAGACCAAATTAATAGATGTACCTCTTAACCCTAAATCACTAAGTTGCTTGTGGTTTGCTATGTTACCTTCTCTCTCTGATTATGGATGGATCAAACTGCAATTAATTCCAAGTGTATAATTTGCTAATCAATCAAGAACCAATTAATTAAGATGTCTGTTTGTTACCTTATGGAGGAGTAGATTGAATTGATGGATGCACCTCTTAGCACTAAATCACTAATTTGCCTAACTACCTTAACAAAGTTATATACAATAAGCACGCAGCACTTTAATATTGTTTTTGGTAAAAGCTTGAAAGTGTAGATATATTCAATTAACTCACTACTTATACTCCTTTAAACCAACTGTCCCCAGACTTGTAATAAAGGATTAATTAATTCTTGCCCTTACCTCTGCAAAATGCAGTAAGGAGCAAGCAGATAGTCAGTGGGTAAAACTGCAAGTTGTGATTGGTGTATAGATTGCTTCGTTACCTCCCCCCCCCCTTTTACTAATGTCGGATCAAGCTGCAATGAGTTCCGAGTATCTGATATGCCAATCAAGAAGGTATTAATTAATTAAGATTTCTCTTTAGTACTTTATGTAGAAGTGGATCAACTCAAGGGGCGCACCTCTTAATATTAAATCACTAACTTGCCTTAACTACCGTAACTAAACTATATACAACGAGCACTCAGCGTCTTGTTACTTATTTTCCAGGAAGAACTTGAAGAGTGTATTTATATAATTATCACAAGATCTAATATTTCTCTAAAGCAACCGTCTCCAATAGAGAAATAGAAACTAAGGTGCTACACAGTCCTCAGCAGCCTCGCGAGAAATCTCTGCAACGAGGTTGCTGTAAATAAACAGAACGGAGGACTGTTTGTGTAAGGGGCTAATAAAGAAGCAATCCCTTCAATCCCACCCCAACCACCCCTACCCGCGAGTAAATTAAGTAAGATTGGGACGTTCCAACACAACATATTCTGGTCATAAGTCCTACCAGTCAGAGCTTCAAGTGTCCCGGACCGGTATTTTATTATTTTTCTGAGGAGACATGGGCAGCGGTCGTTTTCTTTTCTGAGAGCTGGCCTCCGTCTCCATGGCGACCTCTATGCCTAGCTCACGTAGAAACCGGAGGCCTTCCTCGGGAGCAGAGATCAGGTGCTGTATACCCTTCAACGAGACTCTCAATGCAGAATACCGGGTCCAGCTGTATTCTATTTGGGCATTTCTGAGTTCCTCAGTTATCTGCCGGAGTTGTCGTCGTCGCTCCAAAATCTCGGCCGGTAGGTCTGTATAGACGCTGATTCGCGCTCCATTGTAGGAGAGGAATTTTCGCGCCCTCGCCACCTCAAGCGTTTTTTTCCTCAGCCTCCAGTCGGCAAAGACGGCCACCACATCTCTAGGTCCCCGCCTCTTATCTGGATTTCTGGGGCCCACTCGATAAGCTTTGAATATAGTCAATGCATGGGTTTCCTCCAGCTTTAGCTCCGTCATCAGCCAGCCCGCCAAAAAAACGGCCAGGTCTGCATCCACGGCCACATTTTCCTCTATCCCCCTAAACTTCAAATTAGCACCCCGCAGCTGAATCTCCATGTCCAGGATCTTATAGTGGACACGATCTTGTTCTGATTGTAGGGAGTGGACGTCCTCCCTTAAAGCCGCAGTCTGGGTAAGAGCCTGATCCGATTTAGCGACCACAGAGTCCATCACTATCTTAAGGTCAGTTAATTGTTGTGATAGTGGTTCCATTAGATGGGAGATTTTGTTAGAAAAGCTCGATTCGATGTCTAGCAGTAGGGCTTTTAGTGCTGGGTCATAGGAAACCGTCTGAGTTTTTCACGCCTCAGCATTCACCATCGCGGCCGCCATGTTTGCACTCGTTCCCTCTATCTCCCCCTCCATACCTTCTGCTTGCGAAGCTGGGAAATAGCTCTGCAAATTTTTCGCCGCCTTAGAGTTGGGCTTCTTTGCAGTAAGATCTTGCTTACCCTTCATACTAAGTTGTGTAGAACGTTTTTGATGTGCTTATCGGGGTTTAGGGGTGGAATTGAACCGGAGCTCTGGCTTTAGGCGTCCATTCCTCTCGGTGCCGACGCCACGCCCCCAGCTAAATATATTTCTAATTGATTTCAATCTATACATTGGTGGTTCCTGGGAGAAGTTTTTTTTAAAACAGTTTATTTTTTATTTCAGAAATAAATAGATTCACAACACAATACCATGTAAGACCACATTTTTTTATTTTGAAACAACTCACCCTCAACAAACAATTACAATCATTACAATATTACAAAAACAAAATTTAAAACTTGATGATATAATAATTATTTAACACTCCATGTAGAAATATTGAACATTAAGAAGTCAGCTCATTCTGTAAGAGAAAGTTGAGTTCTGAATAGTAACACTTAGTGTAAAACAAGTTTTTCTACCCCTACCCCACACAGCTAGGAGGGTGTCCTTCATGGCTTGTTGCTGAAACCAGAATCAAAATTCCCAACGATATCAGTGGGAACTGTCACAGTTCATAAATTAAGCCCCTAGTGAAGAAGGAAGGTAATATGATGTGAAAATAAAACCAAGTTGAACACCTGGAAAAAAAAATTAAGCCCCTAGGAACCAGCAGTATTCTTCCCAATGCTTTCCGTTGGACAGGAGCCCATAGCAGAATCCTTCTTTTTAAATTTTGTTTGCTTTGTCCGTGTGTGTTTGTTTTAAAGCTATTTCAGACAAAGCAAAGTAAATTCAAATATTTCTGAACTTTCCTGGAATTTGAAAGAGGTGAAATTCCTGGATCTGGGCATGGAATTTGCTTCACGCCTTCCTCAATATAATGTCTTCTGCTCTTATTCAGAAATGGAGTCCTTTATTTTGATCGGTTAATCAAGGGGACAAGGAAGGGCACCTGGGTCATCATGGGCCACCTGCAAAATACATTTTGTTTGGATTCACCAAATGCTAATGAAGGTGTGGTAAAGCCCAAATATTGGCCACAGCCTCACTGGTAAGGAAGAAAAATGTTAAAAAGTGTAACTGAATGAGTAGAGTAAGTGAGTAAGAGGCCTTTTTCACACTGCTTACTGGCCATGGAACATCATGCCAAGCTCCTGGAACAACAGCATCTTCCTGGCGCGATTTCAGTTCTCGCACGGAATCGCGCTAGAAAGACGCTGTCATTCTGGGAGTTTGGCGTGATGTTCCGTGGCTGATAAGCAGTGTGAAAACGGCCAGAGATTCTAAACTTTAATACTGCACAGTCACATAGATGATCTGAATATGGAGTTTTGGCAAAATGCCCTTTCAGCTCTGTGGTTGGGAAGGAGCAAGTGTAAATTCATGCCTGTGATTAGGGATTGTAAGAGAACTCACTTACCCAGGAAGAGTCATAGCAGGAGGGATCCCAAGTGAAAGGGTAGAGCATACTTGTCTCATGTGGACTAGAGTGCTGGCCCGATCTAGATTGAACACCCTCGACCTAATCAGCTTCATTGCTTTACTGGAGTTTATATTCTTGGGCATTGGTGGTGAAAGACTAAGCAGTGTAAGCTTGTCATCTATGTATCTTCCCCATATGTGTCTATGGCTATCTTCCTTAAGCAAGTATAAGAGACCTCCTTGGGCTCTAGGTGCCAAGTAGTAGGCTCCCATTCTCAATTTGAAGGCAGCAAGCCAAGCTCTGGCCTCCACGTTGCGCAAATTCTGCTCTAAGCACAGTTCCAGCAACACAGGCACTCCTGCCATCTGACATTAAAAACAATGGAGTCTAAGGATTCGGTAACTTCCCTTATCCATATACCAGCTCCAAACAAAATCTGAGGGATTATTTTAGCATTGAAGGGAGTCTCCCTAAATAAGACATCTTCCACGGGGAGACTCGTGAAAGATCTTACATTTGTTCTCCTATTGTGGATACACACGCACTGCCAGGGAGACAGAGTACACTTGAATACAAGACCACACAGAAAGTAAGTCACTTGAGCGTCTCTGTGTAAAATGTCTTGTGTAGAGAGACTAGGCAACTGAATGCAGTAGTAATGAGGAACCACAGATAGGAATGTTGGAAAATAGGAATATTGGAAGTGCTTGCAGCCCCCTCACTCTCTCTTCCCCCTTTAAACTGTAGAAAAACTGTTTTGTTTTGTTTTCAGAATAAAGAGTAAAGTTTTGAGTCACAACTGGAATGAGAGCAGGCTCATGAGGACATAGCCTTTTAATCGAGGCCTTCCTAGGTTCATCTAGGCTCATGTGGACATAGCCTTTTAATCGAGGCCAATCTACGCTCATGTGGACATAGCCTTTTAATCTAGGCCTTCCTAGGTTCATCTAGGCTCATGTGGACATAGCCTTTTAATCGAGGCCAATCTACGCTCATGTGGACATAGCCTTTTAATCGAGGCCTTCCTAGGTTCATCTAGGCTCATGTGGACATAGCCTTTTAATCGAGGCCTTCCTAGGTTCATCTAGGCTCATGTGGACATAGCCTTTTAATCGAGGCCTTCCTAGGTTCATCTAGGCTCATGTGGACATTGCCTTTTAATCGAGGCCTTCCTAGGTTCATCTAGGCTCATGTGGACATAGCCTTTTAATCGAGGCCTTCCTAGGTTCATCTAGGCTTATGTGGACATAGCCTTTTAATCGAGGCCAATCTACGCTCATGTGGACATAGCCTTTTAATCTAGGCCTTCCTAGGTTCATCTAGGCTCATGTGGACATAGCCTTTTAATCAAGGCCTTTCTAGATTAACCTAGGCTCATGTGGACATTGCCTTTTAATCTAGGCCTTCCTAGGTTAATCTAGGCTCATGTGGACATAGCCTTTTAATCAAGGCCTTTCTAGATTAACCTAGGCTCATGTGGACATTGCCTTTTAATCTAGGCCTTCCTAGGTTAATCTAGGCTCATGAGGACATAGCCTTTTAATCGAGGCCTTCCTAGGTTCATCTAGGCTCATGTGGACATAGCCTTTTAATCGAGGCCAATCTACGCTCATGTGGACATAGCCTTTTAATCGAGGCCAATCTACGCTCATGTGGACATAGCCTTTTAATCGAGGCCTTCCTAGGTTCATCTAGGCTCATGTGGACATAGCCTTTTAATCGAGGCCTTCCTAGGTTCATCTAGGCTCATGTGGACATAGCCTTTTAATCGAGGCCTTCCTAGGTTCATCTAGGCTCATGTGGACATTGCCTTTTAATCGAGGCCTTCCTAGGTTCATCTAGGCTCATGTGGACATAGCCTTTTAATCGAGGCCTTCCTAGGTTCATCTAGGCTTATGTGGACATAGCCTTTTAATCGAGGCCAATCTACGCTCATGTGGACATAGCCTTTTAATCTAGGCCTTCCTAGGTTCATCTAGGCTCATGTGGACATAGCCTTTTAATCGAGGCCAATCTAGGCTCATGTGGACATAGCCTTTTAATCAAGGCCTTTCTAGATTAACCTAGGCTCATGTGGACATTGCCTTTTAATCTAGGCCTTCCTAGGTTAATCTAGGCTCATGTGGACATAGCCTTTTAATTGAGGCCTTCCTAGGTTAATCTAGGCTCATGTGGACATATCCTTTTAATCTAGGCCTTCCTAGGTTCATCTAGGCTCATGTGGACATAGCCTTTTAATCGAGGCCTTCCTGCTTTCCGTGTGGAGAGAAACTGCCATGTGGAAGCAGCCCTAGATGCAACCATGATTTGGAAACCTGGTTTGCAAGTGAGAGAATAAACCAGAGTATGTTGTTGTATCCACTCACAGCCAGACTTTCTGAGATCAAGAAGTTTCTGAGCTGAGCAGGAGGAAAGAAAGAAGGAAGAGAAACACCTGAGCCCAAGGATTTCCCAGGATTCCTCCTGAGTGGACCAACCACAGTTTGCCATATGTCTGAACGGTTAGACATAGGTCTGTCATGCACGGGCAAAACAACTTTGCTGATCTACTTCTTGAGGGAAATCTCTTGGGAAATGTGTTTATTCTTCAGTAGCACTTTGCAGTCAGTGACAGACCATTAGGTCACATATGGTCTGTACCTAGGGTTGGCAGGCCCCCTCAATCTCCCGGTGGGGGACAGGGGCCTGGCACTGATCTCTGGGGAGAGGGGTGTGTGCACGCGCGCCCCCACAGGCACAATGACGTCACTTCAGGGGTGACGTCATCGCATGGCCCTGGGCGCTGCAGAACGTGCCTGAAACGGGCTGTTCTGCTGCGGATTGGGCCCGTTTTTGAGGTGCTGTGGAGCGCAGGAGTGTTCCTGTGCTCTGCAGCGCCTCAAAAACGGGCCCAATCCGCGGCAGAATGGGCCTGTTTTGGGGAGCGTAGGAGTGCTCCTGCGCTCCACAGCTGCTGAAAACGGGCCTGTTTGCCATGGATCGGGCCCGTTTTGAGCACTGCAGAGCTCAGGAGCGCTCCTGCACTCCATAGGGGCCCTGATCCAGGCCAAAACGTGCCCGATCCCAGTGGCTGTGGCACATGGGAGCGCACCGTGCTGCGGGGGAGCACGCAAGGAAGGTGTGTGCCCCCTGCTGCTCAGGTAAGTGGGGGCAGGGTGTGGGGAGCGGGTGAGGGAGATCCCCCGTCTCCACCAGGGGTCTGGGGTCCCTATCTGTAACACAAACTGTTTACCCACTATTGAAAGGCAGCAAGACTGCCTTTCCAACACCTGGTTGTCAAGGTTAGTTGCCTTTGCCATGGCCAGTCGTGTTTCTCTGTCTACAGCTGAACAAGGAAGATGGAGAGCGGATACAGAGAGGTCCTACACACAGATTCAGCTGGGCTTGTTGTTTTATTCTTCCTAGAAGAGGCACACACACACACACCCCAGCGCCTGAGGTTCTTGTCCTCCCATAGCAGAGCGGGGCTTCTAACGCCAACCGGTGGTGGTGACTCTCTAGGGACTTCCTATGGATTTATCTTGCTTTCTGCGCAGGGCTTTTGCATTTGATAAAGTGGTCAGACGATGCCACTGGCTCGCCTTCACCAGCCTGGAAAACGGAGTGTGGCGCAAACAAGACAAGGCCTTTGATCTCTTTGAAAACAAAGGTAAGTTGCTTATTCTTCAAATGTAGGGTTGCCAACTTCCAGGGTGGGGCCCGGGGAACTCCAAAAATTACTCCAAAAATCAGGCCACGGAGTTCAGTTCCCCTGGAGAAAATGACTCTGCTTTGGAGGGTGTGCTCTGCATGATGGCAATATATTTGGGGCAAAAAGAGCTATTGTGGGAATTTATTCTTCAAAAACAGAAGCCTAAAGCCCCCTTGGAGATACAGAAAGAATTACTTTCACGGTCCTCGGGATCTTGCCTGCAAAAATGTTCTACAAAGTGTGATATTTTAAATTTCCTCAAAAGCCACCATAACGGAGAAAAATGGTTTGACTTTCCCCTCATGAGCATAACAAAAGTAAAAACTGTGCATGTGCTTCATTTCTTTCTGTTTGCCAACCAAAATGTAACCTCCTCTGTCTCTGACTCATTCCCGACAGACTATGTTAGGAATTGTATCGTTGGTAAAGGAGCATCATATAAGGGGACTATATCAGTCACCAAGACTGGTGTCCGGTGCCAGGCATGGAATTCCACAATACCTCATGAACACAGGTAAGATTGCTGGGACCGTAAGACCCCCACTCCTCTCTCCTGGTCTCTCTTGCAAGCAGGCCCATAGGCAGCCGTTTTATCGGACCTGGGGCTTTCTCCATGCGAAGCAGAGGCTCTCCCACTGAAGCACAGCGCAAGATGGGCAGCCGTGTTAGTCTGTCTGTAGCAGTAGAAAAAAGCAAGAGTCCAGTATCACCTATAAGACGAACGAAATTTGTGGTAGGGTAGGAGCTTTGATGAGTCACAGCGCACTTCTTCAAATACATCTAGAATGGCATTCGATCTCATACCCTTCCACAAATTTTCCACTGAACCATAGGCCTTCCACAACAGCATCCTCTCTAGGAGTCCATGATTTCTGGCTTTAACTCTTTGGGTGACTTGAAATCCTTTGTTCCAGCAAGAGAACACTTCTTCAGTTTTCTTACTTTGCATGCCTCTTTCTCTCCCTCCCTCTATTATTTGCTACTTCAAATGTGTAAAGAGAAGCCAGCGTGCATGTTTGGCCCTTTGAAAAATGAGAAGTCCTGGGCTTTAAGCCTGCCTGAACATTACACCTCTTCAGCTGGCAATTGTAATAGAAATAAAAAGACTGCAGACCTGTGAGGAACATGTGTGCAGCAGAAAAAAGTGGTATTATTCAGATATTGGTAATACCATCAATATTTGTTATTACAGATATTCAAGTCCAAATAAACCAGTATGGTATATTGATCTGGGTTTTTTTGAGAATATCAAATAAATTCAGCCATTATTTTTTTGGGAGGGGGGATCTTTTGGGGGGAGGATGGGGAGCTTTTTCAGGAAAACCCCACAAAAATCTTGAGAGAACCTAGTCTTGACTGCCCACTAAAGACCTCCCAAGTTTCAAGACGATTGGACCCAGTCAGTTTTAGGGCCCCTGAAAAAAGCTGCCCCCAGCCAGTCGCCATTGTTTACTATGGAGGACAAATTCCAAGCTGGCTTTCAGGCAAAAGCACAAAGGGACAAGGCAGCACCGGCCAAATGCAAGCTGAAACAAGAAGGCCTAAGGGAACAAATGTCAAACCAGAGAGCCCCAGCAGAACCAAAGTAAAACAAGGGACACTGTTGCAAGCCCAACAGAACCAGCATTACTCACAGATGCCAGGCAGCATTCAGAGCCAATGACACCACAGAACAAAACCAACACATCATTCAACCGTACCTCACCTGCATCCTTGCACAAGTACTCTGCCCTGGCAGTGGCAAGCAAACATAGTTGAACTTGTTTACTGTCCAAGGGCTCTCTCTTCCAAGGAAGGCCTCAGAAAGTGAGGGGGGGGGTATAATTTTGGGTAACCCAAGTTCTCCTCTCTCTGCAGTCTCTGTGCAGCCTGTCACTCACCTGCTCAGGGAAGGCTGGAGACGGAGCTGCAGAAGCTGCCCTTCATTACTCACCTCCCTGTTCCTTCCCACCTCTGCAAAGAATAAAGTTGAGTTAACTCAACACAACAGCATGCTGCACTAGTTGCTTCATTTTTGATATTTCTGGGTGGGTTTGCTTTTGCTTGTTTTTTGGCATATATATAATTCTCTACTTACCCGAACATCTCTCTTCCTATTCCAGTGGCAAGAGAACAAGATTTTCTGGTGCTCCTTTTCTTAACATTCTGCACAGATTTGTGCCAGTGTCCAAGGAATGTGCTGACTGGGCTGGTGTAATTTTGGTGGTGGGGGCGGGGGGGGGGGGATGCTGAGTATGCATTTTATACAGTGTGCCATTCCAACTAGATCAAGGCCGTTTCCGCACGGCTTACCTTGTGCTGGAGCACAGTGTCTTCATGTGCGAAACCACGCCAGGAAGGTGCTGTTATTGCCCGATTTCGCACGAGAACACGCTGTGTTCCAGCAAACGGTAAGCTGTGTGGAAACGGCCAAAGTGTCATGCTAGTTTTCTACCTAATTTAATTTTGGGAAGATTCTTTCCGTCACCTCCCTGACACAGACCGACAGAGAATGCAGGCACAAAGTGCATGCTCACTTCAGTCATTCACAAAATCCAGAGCTGGATAATTCAGGAAGTCCAGCTGCTCAACTCACCAGGGCAGCAAAAACCAGCGAGCTGCCAGAAGGCAAGGCAGGTCCGGCAAGCACTCACAACACAGTCTCTCTAGTCTCCAGAAATCCCCAACAAAATGGAGTCTGCCATGGCCAGGCCTGCTTTTGATGTCCTTGCAGAATTCGAAAAAGGCTCTCTCCCATCAAAAAATACCTGATTTGTCAGACAGCTTCGGCTCCTGCACCCATTGATTGGTCACTCCCTTCCTCTCCCTCCTGCCTCACTCCTCCTCCCCTGTGGGAAAAAAAGCCCAGCATAGCCCAGGAAAGGGAGAAAAAAAACAGTTTGGAAGCAGCCAGCTGCTTTAAGGTGGCTGGAGTTGTGTTTGCTGAATCTTAGGATTTTGGGCATTCAGATATTGAGCATCCTGAATGTAATTGGTATAACTGGATAATGCTGAATCAGCATATATCTGGCTATATATTTGTTATAGTGATATTGAATCACACACGACTAGCGTGTGCTAGTATTATAAATTGTTAGGCGCTTCAGCAGCCAATTTTGCCTTTCCTCTCTGTCTTTCTCTCCTGTACCCCTTAACTGATGTTCAAGTGCCCTAAACATTCTTGGCCTCCGGATGGGCGCTGAGCATGCTTAGCAGTCATCAGGTCACAGGAGGAGTGATGAGAGTAATTTACAAGCTAAAAAAGTTTAGCGTGCTTCAAGACTCTCAAGTATGCAGAATTCTTTCCCTCACCTGTGACCTTCCAAGGGGCTAGTCCTACCCTTAGTCCTCATACATTCTTTTTTTGGGGGGGTGGGGGAGCCAGCTCAGTTGTTCGAATTACAGCAGCTAGACAATGTACATGGCACCTCTGTGCAAGATGAGCATTAATGACACAGTTGCATGTTTCCAAGGCTCTTTAAGTATTGGCCATGGGTAAGTGTGAATAGGCCCCTAGACAGCAAGAGAGATTTGGGACATGGTCAGCTTTGATTGGGTCTCCTTTTCCAGAATTCTAACAAGGGACAAATTGCTTTTGTCAGTTGCTGTTGTGTAACTAGAATGCGTCTGCGCTTCTGGTTAGGATTCTAAAGTGTACTCTGCGTGATGGCAATCTATTGAGGGCAATCTGGACTGAATGTTGCTGGCTTTTATTTAATGCTTATCTTTACGAGCTTAGGACTTTGTGATGAAAGAGAGGGGGAGGAATTCCCGTAATACTCTAATACTCAAGGGAATACCAATTGTTAAACATGTACATGCAATGTAATTCTCCCTCAGTAAAGCTTGCCTGCCACTGTCCTTAGCTCAGAGGTTACGAAAGAATTACGTGATGATCGCACAGAGCGAAATGAATGCAAATACGATGTGCTTCCCTTTACCTCTACTTTCTCCTGAACATGCTAGAGTGTTGAATGTTGTCAGTGTGCAATGAAAGTAGTTGGTTTGCAAACTATTTGCTTTCAACATTAACAAGGTCTAAGATATGAAATAAAGTTTGGTGGTGGAGGTAGAACTTAGAGTCTGTACTTTTTGTTCTTCTTTATGTATTTACAACTTCAAATATGGAGCAAGGGATTGAATCTCATGAATTGGTTCTAGTGGCTGCTTTACTTTTCCTTGATAGTGGGTGTGGGGGAAGAGCGTTTCTCCCGTGCAAGAATCTCTTTGAACATCAGATGAAGGCTTCTTCTGTAAAAAAAAAAAATGCTCTCCCACCACTAGCAGAACAGATCATCAGGGAGCCAACCCATAATTCTTAGAGAAAATCCAGATGTCAAAACATAATCCTTTCCCTAAGGGATAACTTCTGTTCATTAAACTGAGGTTGATAACGAAACGAACTGACCCTAACTAATCATAGCATGAATGGAACGCAGGTGGACCTTTTTGTTGATTTCAGGGGATCTGGCTTGCTGGTAAAGATTCCTAGTTGTGTAATAGAGTCCTTTAGGGATCTCATTTGTGTGAAAAGCAAGTATTTGATACAGCCTAGGTCTTTGATATAATTTCCTGCTGCTTCTTCCGTACTGTTGCCTACCAGAGTTTCAGAAAGTTGGCTTTTGTTTTGTTCATCTCCTGATGTATGGATATAGGCAGAATTGTATTTTTTAAAATAAATAATTAAATATATGCTGTGAACCAAAATACTCTTGAGGAAAGAGAAGTCAGGTTCATGATGATTTGTGAAGGTAGTCAGGATTTGCAAGAAAGTTTGCATGTGCTTATACTGTAATGATTGTCATTTTAAAACTAGCTTTTTGCCTTCGAGCTATCGCGGTAAAGATCTCCGGGGAAACTACTGCCGGAACCCTCGAGGGGAAGAAGGGGGACCCTGGTGTTTCACGAGCAACCCGAAGATTCGTCATGAAGTCTGTGACATTCCTCTCTGTTCAGAAGGTAACACCCAGAAGGAACGTCCAACGGTTGAGTATTGTATTGCCAATTTTCAGTATTGTGTTTCAACAGAAGACTATTCAGAAGTAATAGAAGTATTGCATATCACTACAAAAACCTTTGTCCCATGTTAGCTGTTACAATTCCCAGGCTGCTCTGCACTCAGTCAAATCCCATGATGTTGTGATTTTCTCTCCATCTAGATGATGATGATGATGAATTCAGTTTTAGCCCTCCCTTCTTGCAAATGGGCTCAGGGCAGATTACATCTGAATATAAATACTATTAAAATCGCAATAGAAACCATACAATTATATATGTAGCTAGCTGCTGATTTGCTTCTCTCTCTCCTTCCTGGTTTCTAACTTTTCTGTATGTAGAAGAGGGTGCCACTGCTGGCTAGAATATACTTGTGATATCCCACACCAGCAGCTACATGCTCAGGCAATGGAATTTAAAACTTGACACTTTTTCCCCAAAATATCTTCATATTTAGCACCACGGTGACACTGTTTTTGAAAACAGTTGAATTCCAGATAACCATGGGTTGCTCTTAGCTTGAATTTTGTCTCAGAAAGCAATGTGCTACCTGGTTTTTCAGACAAAAGGGTGTATCTTCTGAGAGTCTCTCTACACAAGACATCTTACATGAGAATGCTCTAGGGAGGTGCAATATTAGCTGGGTAGAGAAGTTTAAAAAGACAGAGCCAAAGGCTCTGTCAATTTCACCTCTCTACAAAAAGCCAGTGGAGATCACACTGCAGAGGGTTTGTTAATTTCAAATTGGCCTTTGGAACAGAAGATATAGAGAGGTGAAATTGACAGAGCCTTCGGCTCTGTCTTTTTAAACTACACTTCCCAGCTAACATTGCATCTCCCTACACTTGAGTGTCTTGGTGTAAGAGGTCTTGTGTAGAGAGACTCTTAGTAGGGGATTTTATTTCCAAGCTTGTGTTCGGAAAAAAATGTGATTTACTGTCTAGGGTGTATGAACATGCCCTCATCCCCAACAATGGAAGGAATTACCTAATTCTTTCTTGAGGGGTTGGACAGCCATCTTTCAAGAGTACCCCAATGCTGGAGCAAAGGGTTGGATGACCTAGGAGGTCTGTTCCAACACTAGGACTAGTTGTATCATTTTTTTGGCTTCTCTCGAAATTCTTTGGAATTTTTTGCTAGGAGGGATCTTGAATATTGTTTCAGATTTTGCTATAGGCAAAACTAATTTGGCATCTCTAGCTTTTAATATCCCAGGAGTTCACATTAACCTAGTAAGGATTGTAAGAAATATATATGTTATATCTGCAAGAGTAGACTGAAATGATGTGCTGCATGGCACCATCCCAACAAGCAACACTGTTCTGATTTCTAGTGGAATGCATGACATGCAACGGGGAAAGCTACAGAGGCCCCATGGACCACACAGAGACGGGCAAGGAATGTCAGCGCTGGGACCTTCAGAGACCACACAGGCACTCCTATCATCCAGAGAGGTAACAACACTCGACATTATCTTATTTTGTAACAATAAAGGGCTGGATCTGATGGATGCACAAGTGGAAGATGCCTGTGGTGACGGATCTTCCCCACTTTCCTTTTCCCATAGCTGCCCTGTGTGACCCTGGAAGGGTAACGTTGTGGGACCTCTGAGGACAAAAAGCCACCAGGTGTCAGGTCTTGTCAGGTACTTCTCAAAACACTTCACTGCATCATGGTGGTGAATGTGTTAAAGTTGGTTTTATTAAAGAAGAGTACCAGTCTCAAGATGCTATGACAGGAGCATTGGCTGAAGTGACTCAAGGGAGCAAAGCAAGGTTAATTATAGGTCAAAGTCCCCGCCCCGAAGTGGGAAAGAAAGTCCATTAGGATTTTGGCGTGCTGAGCCTGGGAAAAGGGGAGGAGGGAAAGGATGAGCTCTGCTCAGTCTCTTAGGAGGTTGATGAAGTCTCTGTTGAAACTTCAAGGCCACGTTCTCAGGCCAGCCAGGAAATGGTAACCAAAACACCTGCAAGATAAGCAGCTTGCAACCAGTCAGCAAAACAGGTTTCCCTCTGCATGCTCTCAGAGGTACACTACACACTGCAGCAAGAAATCCATAACACACAACAGATACGCTGGAGGCATATCTGACACGAGGCAACGGGGCTACAGTGAGAAGGAGGAACTGGCCAAAATTTCTACTGCCATGAGATGGCTTTGGATTTCTCCCACATATTTCTTCTGTCAGCAGAAAAGCCGGGGAGGGGCAATTTTACCCAGTTCCTCACTGCAACACCGCCCCCCCCATGCCCACTGCCTTTTGTTCATGGCAATCCTGCAACCACCCCTGATGCCAGGAGAGGTCACAAAGTGTTGTTCTGGGAAGAGATGATTGGAAAGATCCACCATCACTGGCACCTTCTTCTTGTATAACCATAGTATCCAACCTATGGTTGTTAGGTAGTACCTGGCAACTAGCAGGAGGTTTTTAGTGCAGGGACATGGAGGGCTGTGACATCACATGCATTGTTCGGTCACTTGCTGGGAAAAACCAGAAGTAACAGGAGTCAGCTTGGGGAATCCCTGGAGACTCCGTGGTAAAACCATAGAGTTTCCAGTGATTCCTTGAGCTACCCACAGTCACTTCTAGGTTCTCCTAAAAAGTGACATAACAATGCATACAATGTTGCCAGATTTTTTTTCTCCCACCACCTCTTGGAGAGGTGGCAGACAACAGGACTTGGGGGTAGGACATCCCCCACCCTGACTGAGAAACTGGCAAGCTTGATCTACCCCGAGAAATACAGTTTTGAGTGGAGCTATGTGCCAGTTCAGGATCTATGGTTCTGGTGGTGTCTGTGCCTGTAAATCCAGTTATGAAGGATCTTAAGTATCATTAGCACATTGACTTGGGAGATTACATTGCCTCCCTCTGCCTCTCTCTCTTCTATGTAAGGTTTGTAATCCAGATTTTTGTTGGGTGATATCCCTTTAAAAATTGAGTTGAACGTAGGTAGACCCAGCTGTGATTGGGTGTGTGTGTGTGGGGGGGAGGGGCGTGTAATCTGCAAGCAATCTGCGAGTCAAAACTAAAACCGAAGCAGATGGCTGCCTGCCATCAAATGACTTGACCTGAGACCCAGCCAAACTATTATGGGCTGCATATTCATTCAAGTCGCTAAAGTTTAGGAAATAATCATACTTAGTGGATTTGTGCCAGAACTGGGCATGTCAGAGGTAGGTTGTACATTATGAAGCAATATAATAATTGAATACTAGAAATCATGCCATTTTGGATTTGGTTCTCTTAAAGACATGGAATTAAAAATATGAGGTAATTTTATTGATTCATTAGGTTTTAATGTGATATATCCAGTAAATCTCTTTGCAAATATCTCGCAAGAGGGAAAACATCAAAAACACTCAACTAATTTTGAGAACATTTATGAGTTTAGCTATACTTTTTCTTTACACAAGCCACTACTGAAATAATTAACTCTTAGTCTTTTCATAGTTTTGGTCCTGTGCCTATAAAAACTATAATAGGTTTCATGCTCAATTGTCTAATGTTTATTATCTGTGTATTTTAAAGGAAGTCTGTGTATTTGGTGTATGTCTAACTGCAGAGTTTATGACTTTAAGTTTATGATTTGAGGAAATTACTTAAACTGTGTATGTATTTACTTAAGGCATGAAAAGTGTGTCAAAAAGGTTTTATTCTTAGAAGATGGCATTCTGTGTTCTTTAGGGTTTTTTTTAATTTTAAGGAAAGGCTGTGAGAGTTGGTCTGAGCCAAAACAAATCTATGAGGGACATTTCAGATCTAACTGACTGAATTATACTGATACAAACTCAGTCATTGGTTATGTAAGAAAAAGAGAACTAATGCTGTTCCTTATTCAGGTTTCAGAGGAGGACAAATCACAGAGTTAGAAAGACAGAGAGGCCAGTGGTCGGTTTACACTCTGCTCTTGTCTGCCCTGGCACTATCCTTTGATGTGTAGAATGCTATTCTCAGTGACTTCCTCTTCGTGACACCTCATCTTCTTCTCTTTATCACACTCTCCATTCTTTCCTCTCCATCTTGCACCGTGGACGCAGGATCTCATGACCCCCCCCCATCAACCAGCATCCTTAGACTAAATAGCTAGATAGGGATCTCTCTCTCATCTTTCCTATCTTGCCTGGAGTGCACACAATAAAGAACTCTTACTTCCTTTTCTAAAGCTTAACCAAGGCTCTGACTGTTTGTTTCTGTGGGGCTCCTCCGGGATAGGTGTTGCCTCCTGGCCTTCTGCTGTGGCAGTGACACTGGGGCCTGCCACCCTGGAGCTCCTGTCCTAGGGGCCACTGCCAACCCATCATTGCTCCCAAGGGTTTCCCCTTTGGCCTTCCATGCAGGCAAGCAAGAGGCTGGGGTTGCCTCCCCTTGGATAGGGTTGCCAGCCTCCAGGTGGTGGCTGGAGATCTCCCAGCATTACAATGGATCTCCAGGTGACAGAGATCAGTTCACCTGGAGAAAATGGCTGCTTTGGAGGGTAGGCTGTATGGTATTATACCATTCTGAGGTCCCTCCCCTCCCCAAACCTCACCCTCTCCAGGCTCCAACCCCCGCCCAAGTCTCCAGGAATTTCTCAGCCTGGACCTGGCAACCCTACCACTGGAGGCTGCTCTTAGCATCAGAGCCGGTCCTCTTGTCTCCTTTTCGGGTGGGGTCCTGAGCCCTTCTTTTCTCTAGGGCATGCCCAACATAGCCCCCATGCACCTGCTCCAAGGATATGGCTCAATATCTGGGCCAGGGGCTGTGACACGGCCTCGTCCCAACCCTGGCCCTGCCTTTGCTGAATGCCCTCCACCTGGCCCAGGCTTTTCCCTGCTACAGCCAACACCCTTGTCCTTGCTAACTAGGGCAGGGGCTGGGTTGGAGGTCATAGCCGCCCTGCTCTCAGCGGCGGAAAGGCTGCAGGTTGATGACATTGTGGGTGGGCTTCTTTAGCATGACCTCGGAGTAGGCGAGGGCTGGTGGCCTGCACCGCAGTCTTCTCGCCATCAGCCTCAGCCTGCCAGTCTGCTTCCCACCCTGGTGTCTGCTCCTGGGCTGCCATTTGTGTTGCCTGCAGCTGCTCCACCTTTGCTACTCTCTCTCAGAGGAGCCTTTCCCAATGTCCGGTCTGCTGGCAGAGCTTGCAGCAGCTGGGCGGCTTGGCCTGGGGCCCCTGAGGGGGTTAGCCCCACAAGTGGGCTGGCCAGAGCCTTGCTGGTCCTGCCTTTGCCTGGCCAGGCTGTGGCAGTGGTCCCGGACAGCGTGTCTCTCTCGCGCACGCTCTCAGTGCAAGCGACTACACCCCGCGTTTCTCTGCCTACCGTGCCCTCTGCTAAGAGATTAGGGTTGCCAACTTTGGGTTGGGAGATTTGGGGCTGGAGCCTGGGGGTGGTGGGGTTTGAGGAGGAGGGGGACTTGCATTTATTTATTTATGTATTTATTTATTTATATATATGCCACCTCTCTACTATGTCTGGTGCTGGAGACGGTTTACAACATGCATATAAAATGCAAACATGAAAATCAATAATACACTATTAAAATGAAATACAGACATGAAAACCAATAACGTAGTAAAACGCAAACATTAATACCCATAATAGAATACGGGTGTTAAAATCCATACATCTAAATGAACATCTAAAAGAATAGCATCAACCCGATACCCTACTCATACCCATTGTTTATAATAAACAAATCATATGGAGTCAAGCCAATCTGACTGGATGAATACTTGTCAGAGATGCTTTAGGCTGATCCTGCACTGGGCAGGGGGTTGGACTAGATGGTCTGTGTGGCCCCTTCCAACTCTGTGATTCTATGACTGAATATCTGAATCAGCCTCCAAATGCCAGACAAAACATCTCTACTTCTCAGGCCCTCCGGAATTTCACCAAATCCCGGAGGGAGCAAGTCTCCTTTGTTAATGCTTTTCAGAGGAAGAGAGCCACAACCATAAAAACACTCCCTCTGATCAAAGAGAGTCAAACAACCCTATGGCCAGGGACCACCAACAGGCCTTGGGTTGAGGACCGTAAGGCACATGGGGGTTATACTGGGAGAGGTGGTCCCATTGATATGAGGGTCATTAAGAGCTTTAAAAGTTAAAACCAACATCTTGAATTTGATTCGGAAGCCAGCTAGAAGCCAGTGCAGCTGCTTCAAGATCATAGTTGCAACTGGTCCAGAATACAGCAGCGCGTGTTTTTTGGGACTCCATTCTGGTCACATATAACACCAGTCTTGCACCAGCTGCACTGGCTTTCCATGGAATTCTGGGTCAGGTTCAAGGTTTTGGTGTTAACCTTTAAAGCCCTTAGTGGACTGGGACTGACATACCTGCAGGACCGCCTCTCACCATATGTTCCCCTGAGGATGCTCTGTTCAGCAGATAAATATCTACCGCTGGTTCTCAGTCCCAAAGAGGTTCGCCTTGCCTCAACCAGGTCCAGAGCCTTCTCAGTCCTGGCTCCAATCTGGTAGATCTCTCTGTCTGTGGAGACCTGGGCCTGGCAGGATTTGCTATCTTCCTGCTGAGCATGCAAGACAGAGATGTTCTGCCAGGCATACAATGGTTGAGGCAGACAGGCTACCTAACCAGCCTCCTGCCTGCCATGCTGTCCATCTCAGCTGACCACCCGGCCACACAGGTTCTGTTTTGGTGGGTTGTATGGTTATGTGGACTGGTGTTTTTAAGTAATTCTGTATTGCAGGTATTTTTATCTTGTTTTATGCTACCATGTTTTATGTTGTACTCTGTTCTGAGCCCGCTGCAGGGACAGAAGATTATAAATATAGTTAAATAAATAAATAAAAGTGATATGTGCTGATCATGGTGTGCCAGTCAGCAGTCTAGCAGCTGCATTCTGCAACAATTGGAGCCTGCGAAGCACCTTCAAGAGCAGCCCTATGTAGATTAAGTTGCAGTAGTCTAGGTGACCATAGCTTGAATCACTGTGGCAAGGTCAGGCTGAGACAAATCTGAAGATAACTGGCGGGTCTGACAAAGATGGTAGAATGCCGACCTCAGCAATATGAGTACTTGCTTGTCCATGGATAGTATGGAATCTAGCCACACGCCCAAACTCCTGACAGAGTCCATCACTGTGAGCTTGACTCCATCAAGTGATGGAAGAACAAGGTCCACTCTCATCACTGACCAAGCTAAGCACATGGCTTCCGTTTTTGATGGATTTAACTTCAGCCAACTATCCCTCAACCAACCAACCCTGGCATCCAGACACTAGGCAAGGATTGAGATCTCAGCTTCTGATTGCTTCTCCAGCAGGATATAGAGCTGGGTGTCATCAGCATACCAATGGCGCCCAACTCCAAAACCCCTGATAATCTCTGCTAAAGGGTATATATACATATTGAATAACATTCCTGAAAGATTCAGCCCCTGAGGAACTCCACAAGAAAGCTCCCTCCAGGATAACTTCTCCTCCCCAATAGCGACCCTAAAGAAACGCCCTTGGAGGAATGAGGAGAATGAAGCCAAAACAGTGCCTCCTAACCCCCAGTGAGGCCAAGTGGTTGACAAAACGAAGCGGTCAAGAGTATCAAATGCTGCTGACCAATCTAACAACATCAGCAGTACATGCCCATCTTTATCCAGGTGGAGTTGGAGATCGTCAACCAGCACCACCAGAGCTGTCTCATTTCCAAATCCAGGCCTGAAGCCGAATTGGAACGGGTCCAACGCAGATGTTTCCATCAAGAAACCCTGGAGCTGCTCTGCCCCCACTCACTCAATTACCTTGCCTAGAAATGGTAAATTCAAAATTTCACTGGGGTTTAATGTCATTAATTCCACCCTCCAGGACAGCCATTTTCTCCTGGGGAACTGATTTCTATAATCCGGAGATCATTTGTAATTTTAGGAGATCTCCCCTTCTCATCTGGAAGTTGGCAACCCTGTTTGTAATGTATTGCAATCAATAGATACATACTTTGCATAATAGTAAAGAGTCCAGACCTTGGTCTACGATTTCTGTGGACTTTATTATGGACCTTCCCCCCAGTAGGGGAAAAACTGTGATCCTGGTGGTGATGGATTTATTCTCAAAACAAGCCCACTTTGTACCATGCTCTAAGCTGCCTTCAGTGAAAAATCTGTTTGCCCTGTTTATGCAAAATATAGTGCACCTTCACTTGTTCCCTGACAAGGTGATCTCAGATAGAGGAAGTCCATTCGTAGCCAAGTTCTGGTGGGAGCTTTTAAAAGTAACAGGGATTGAGCAAGGACTTAGCTCCTCCTACCATCCAGAAACGGATGGGCAATCAGAACAAAATAATCAGATCCTGGAACAGTTTTTGAGGTGCTACATTAACCATCAACAGGATGATTGAGTTGACTATCTGCCGTATGCAGAGTATTGCTACAACAATAGCATTCGTAGCTCGATTGAAACATCCCCCTTTCAGGAAACTCAAGGGTTTGAGGGCAAGCCAATGCCTGTGTTGGAGACCGACTCCCTGGGAGGGGAGAGGGATCTAAAAGAGTGCTGGACTAAAATAACTGATCAGTGGAAGCTGGTGAAGCAGACCCTGGAAAAAGCCAAGCAGGACTATAAATCCCAGGCGGACAAGAAACGCCCCCCTCCCCCAGACGCTGAAACCAGGCGATGTAGTGTATGTGTCAATTAAGAACTTTATGGGGAAACAACCAAGCAGGAAGCTTTGTTGGAAATACCTAGGGCCATTCAAAGTGTTGAGATTAATTAACGATGTGACTGTGGAACTGGACCTACCTAAGAACTCGAAACATGTACCCAGTGTTCCATTTCAGCCTTTTGAAGAAGGACCCTGGACTGGACAAATGGCATCCAAAATCAATGGCACCGCCACCTATCATGGTTGGGGGACAACCACACCATGAAGATGAACAGAGATGCATGTTGTTTTACTTAATACAATGGAAGCATTTTGACAGGAGCCAAACTGAGTGGGTCAAGGCTACTGATGTTATTGCAGATCAGTTGGTGAAGGCCTTCTGCAAGAAATATCCAGACAGGCCGGGAGAGGTTGACTTTTGGGGGAGTGCAATGGCAGGGTGGCTCCTACCATACTTTGAGGAATTGGGGGTCCACTGTTCACTGATCTCTGGCGCCATGCTTTGAGAGTGCTATTGGAGCCTGTGCATCAAACCTGCCTGAGAAACATTACTTGTTGCTGTGGGAAGCTGTGAGAAGGAATGCAGTTATCAGCATCGCTACAGAGATGTGGCCAGTTGGTCGGAGAAAGACGCAACAACTCTAGTTTACTTTTACTTTTCCTGCTTTCACTGTGTGGATGGGAAATTAGAGCTTAAATATGGGAGGAGGGAAGTAGGGTGGGTTGTGGGTTGTGCTTGAAGGGTTCAATGCTTAGCAGGGAGAGGGAACAGGTATTCCAGTCAAGAGATGTCTTCTGTACTGTACTCTTCGGTTATCATTAAAACTTTAACTCATGCATCCGTGGACTTGTGTAGTGCTTTGAGATCTAAGTTGGCAGTCTCTGACAGTAGCACCTTTAAGACTAACCAACTTTATTGTAGCATAAGCTTTCGAGAACCACAGGTCTCTTCGTCAGATGCATCGTCATCTTATGAAGAGAGCTGTGGTTCTCAAAAGCTTATGCTACAATAAAGTTGGTTAGTTTTAAAGGTGCTACTGGACTTATTACTATTCTGCAACTACAGACTAACACGGCTAACTCCTCTGGATACTTTGCATAAAATTCCCTGAAACTGTGACTTGAATCTTTGGGACTGTAATGCACTTAGTTGGAGAAGGCCAGGGGCTTGTAAACTGCAGCTATAGAGTCTCTCTTGTTAGAATTTATTTTAAGTAAATTGGACTTCAAAGGAGGGGGCAGGGGTGGGAGCCGAGTCTTGCTTCCAATGTAAGGGCAATTGCAGGATTAGAAGAGAAGAAATTGGGTATTTGTTCTCTGTCCTTTTCACAGACTTTATATATGTACTTGGACTGATCATTTAATCATTTTGCACTCTAGTTGGGTAACAAATTACAGTTTTTTGCTATTGGAATTTACCCTACCGTTGCCTGTCAGCACATGAAAGGCCAACAGGAGGAAATGGTGTGTGTGTGTGGGGAGGGGGGGTAGAATTGGGGCATGTGCCAGCGTTGCATCAGCATGCTGATGCTGCTTCTGGTAAAATCAGAAGTGATGTCACAGATGTTCTAGGATTAGCAAAATCTCTATGGTTTCATGATAGAGGTGCTGTAAATCCTAATTTCCCCTGTGATGTCACTTCCGGTTTTTACCACTTCTGGCCAGTTCTTGCCCTCTTATTGTTTATTGCTATGTGAGGACAGCATTGATATTGTCCAGATGTCACTTTCCCATTATCCTCACTGGGACAGCATCTCTAGAGGTGATTAAGAGGTGCTGTTAAACCATTTTCTTTGTTAGGTCTTTTAAAGGGGCATAGGTTGCCAACTCTGGGGGAGAGATAGTGTCATGTCTGTGCCCCATCCATGCCATTATTTGATGCTGACCTGTTATTTTGAACCAGTGTTTCATGCTGTACCTTGATGCCATATTGCCATACTGCATTGCTTTCACGGGCTTACTGAAGTTGCAGGTGTCTTATGATGTCACTTCCTGGAAATGATGTTATTTCACAAGTTGGGAGCTGCCTCTGGGAGCACTCCAGGGCTCTGCAGGGGAACGAATTGGGCCTGATTCAGCCCAAATCTGACCTGATTACTGGAACATACAATAATCAAGTCTTGGTGTTACCATGGCATAGATCCAGGTAGCCAAATACACCATGGAATGTCTTTGTACATGTTAAATTGACAGTGACACCTATTGGTTAGTCTCTCAATTATCTTCAGCTATTAGCCAGAAGGTGCTGCATCACAACTGGCATTTGCTTAATTGTTGAACCTGTGGGCACTTTGGGAATTTTGGGCAGGTGCAGTGGTAGGCAGCACCACAATTGCTGTTGGGATGAGACCAATCAGAAGCTGGCTTTTGTGGGGTGAGGGAGTGTCTCTCTGATTTCGGGAAACACTGTTTGATTTTGGTTTCCAAAGAGGTTTTTGCTCTTAAGAAAAGTCTGTGTCTATGGTCAAGGATCAAGCTGTGTTTGTCTGTAGCAGCAGAAAGAAGCAAGAGTCCAGTAGCACCTATAAGATTAACAAATTTTGTGGTAAGGTGTGAGCTTTTGTGAGTCACAGCTCACTTCTTCAGTGACCAAGCTAAGGGTGAAAGGCTGTGCCATGTCTGTCCAGGATGAGCTCAGCCCTTTACTAAGCAAATGGGCTGGTAGGTAATGATGACCAAGAGATCCATGGCTTTGGCCCTGTTCCATTCAGGACCTTTTGGATTTACTCCCAAGTCTCTAAAAGCAAGAGTATGCCAGGAAACATATCATTGGGCACCATGACCTCCACAGGAGTTGCGTTGAGGGACCACGGAGCTTCTGAGGGCTTTTCCTGGCCATAGTTTGAAGTACTTCCAAAGGTGGCAAAATAAATTTTTATCAACCCCTGCCCCACACATGTCCAGAGGAGTTAGCCGTGTTAATCTGTAGTAGCAAAATCAAAAAGAGTCCAGTAGCACCTTTAAGACGAACCAACTTTACTGTAGCATAAGCTTTCGAGAATCACAGTTCTCTTCGTCAGATGCATGGAGGGCAAAAAGAAACTGGTCAGATATAGAGGAGGAGAGGGGAGGGCGGAGTAGATGCAAACAGCTCCTTCTGATATGGAGAAGCAAACAGCTCCTTCTGATATGGAGATGCAAACAGCTCCTTCTGATATGGAGATGCAAACAGCTCCTTCTGATATGGAGATCAGTTTGCTTCTGTTAAGGAAATCAGTTACCTCTGATAATGAGATAACCATTCATAGTCCCTATTCAGTCCCAGCTTGACAGAGTCAAATTTACATATGAATTCCAATTCAGCAGCTTCCCGTTGGATTTTGTTTTTGAAAGGTTTCTGTTGAACTACAGTGACCTTTAAGTCTTTGATGGAATGTCCTGGTAGATTGAAGTGTTCTCCCACTGGTTTCTGGACGTTGCCATTTCTAATGTCAAATTTTCATGGTCAGAGTAGTTCAAAAGTGGAATCAGCTGCCTAGGGAGGTGGTGAGCTCCCCTTCACTGGCAGTTTTCAAGAAGAGGCTGGATGAATACTTGTCAGAGATGCTTTAGGCTGATCCTGCACTGGGCAGGGGGTTGGACTAGATGGTCTGTATGGTCCCTTCCAACTCTATGATTCTATGATTTGTGTCCATTTATTCTTTTGCGTAGAGGTTGGCTGGTTTGTCCAATGTACAGAGCAGAAGGACATTGTTGGCACATGAGGGCATATATCAGATTGGAGGATGAGCAGCTGTAAGAGCCAGAGACAGTGTAGTTGATGCCATTGGGTCCTGTAATTGTATTCCCTGGGTAGATATAGGGGCAGAGCTGGCATCTGGGTCTGTTGCAGGGCCTGGTACCTGTGCTGGTGACTCTACTGGCCAATTCATGATTGTGTGTGAGAAGTCGTTTAAGGTTGGGGGTCTGTCTGTAGGCAAGGAAAGGTCTTCCACCCAGGGCTTCTGAGAGAGAGGTATCATTTTCCAGGATGGGTTGTAGCTCACTGATGATACATTGTATGGGTTTGAGCTGGGAACTATAGGTGACAACCAGTGGTGTTCTGTTGTTAGTTCCTTTAGGTTTGTCCTGGAGCAGACTGTTTCTGGGTACTAGTCTGGCCCTGTTGATTTGTTTCTTTACTTCATTTGGTGGGCACTGTAGTCCCAAAAATGCTTGTTGTAAATCTCTTAAGTGTGAGTCTTGGTCGAGAGCATTGGAGCAGATACGGTTGTAACGTAAGGCTTGGCTGTAGACAATAGACCGAGTGGTATGTTTAGGGTGGAAGCTGGAGGCATGTAGATATGAGTATTGGTCTGTTGGTTTCCGGTATAAGGTGGTATTTATCTGTCCGTTATGTAGTTGTACAGTGGTGTCCAGGAAGCGTACCTGTTGTGTAGAGTGGTCCAGGCTCAGGTTGATAGTAGGGTGAAAGTTGTTGAAGTCCTGATGAAATCTCTCAAGGGCTTCCTTCCCATGGGTCCAAATGATGAAGATGTCATCCAAGAATCTTAAGTATAATAGTGGTTCCAGTGGATGGGAGCTGAGGAAGCGTTGCTCCAAGTCCGCCATGAATATGTTAGCATATTGTGGTGCCATGCGTGTGCCCATGGCTGTGCCATTAACCTGTAGATACAAGCTGTCACCAAATTCGAAGTAATTGTGAGTGAGTACCACACATGGCAATCAATGTGTGCACCACAAGAACATGTTCCCATGTTTGACAAGCTGGAGTTGGTATGTAGTGGTTTTGCATAGCTTAGCCCTTGGAATCAATTCAGAATCTTGTTGTGCCTAATTGTGCCATGAGCTTTTGTGGACTCGATCCCACTTCTTTGTCAGCAGCCTAGGTGGGCTCGAATCTATAAAGTGTTTGCCATAACATGCGTGGTAGTCTTTACAGAGCCACAAGGCTATTTGTTTTTGTTATATAACAATACTACTAACTCAGCTCTTTCTCTGGAATTTGTCTGAACGATGTGGGAAATGTCATTGCCGAGCAGCGTATTAGGAAGACCGGACTTTGTGTGGTAAAATATTGACAGAATCATGTTGAGATGAATGCTTGTTGGAAGAGAAGAACACATGACTGAGGGAACGGTATTCCTTGAAAACCTATTTTGTGAGCACATCTGGATTGTGCATTTGCTGATGGAGTCTCCAGACTCTCTAGACCTCCATGGGTGTATATTAACACTCAGGCAGATCTGAACAGTCTGGGGGCTGAATGAGGGTCCTGGGGGAAATCACAGAAACTACACACTGCCACCTGTGTATATGATCCTTTCTATGCCAGCAAAACGGAGCTGGAGGAGGGTGGGAACTCAGATTCCCGCCCTCCTCCAGAGGAGCAGAGCTAGAAGTACACAGAGGGATGGAGAGGGAGTGAGGCTTCTAATGCCGTGGTCTATAGGAAGCCTAGGTCTTCATCCTGCAAGTAATGAAATCCAGCTGGAGATCCAAGCGGTTTCTCTCTCCCTCTGCCTCCAACCAGAACTGCTTTGCTAACCATTCTGCAGTACTGGAAGCCATCGTGCCATGGTTTTTATTGCAGCACTGGTGCACCCCAAACCAGATGCCTGTATGTGGGAAGGAGGGGAGACATTGTTTCCTTAATTGTAGATCATTACACATGATTTTAATCCTTTACAGCAGAACATCCTGTTCAGACACCATGCACAGCAAGAGGCTATTATCGTCACGCACATGAAGCTGCTTTATGTGGAATTGAACACTTGGTCCATCAAGGTCAGCATTGTCTGCCGAGACTGGCAGTGGCTTTCCAGGGTTTCAGGTGGAGGTTTCTCATGCCATCTACTGCTTGATCCTTAACTGGAGAGGCTGGGATTGAGCATTCTGCATGCAAATCAGAAGCTGGGATCCTCTATGGAAATGCCCAAGATCCTTCTTCTCCAAGTCCTTGAAGAAAACACCACCAAACCTTTTGAATCTACACCAGGTCCACAGTGCTAGTTGACCTGACCTTCTCGCGCCAGGCTTGTTTTGGTACTCTCACTGATCTGTGATTCAACATTGTCGGCATTTAGGGCTCTCTAAGCAATTCATCTACAAAATTGCATTTCCAGGATGCATAAACAAAAAACACATGCTCTGGAATCTAATAAAATAATTTGCATAGGCTAGAGAACATTTGCCTTTAAATGTTTTCATTTGTGGACCAGAGCTTTTGATAGGCAACCTGGCCTCAATTAGCAGCATATGTTTTAAATTTCAGCCACCAGTGTCAATTATAATTTGGGACTAAATTATTTTGGTGGCCACCTAAATTGCAGTTTAAGTTGTAAAAGAAGAGGGGCGGCCTGAAATTAATAACCTGTTAAAGCAAAGCAATCTTGGGGAAGAGTCGTTTTATCTACCATTAAATCCAGTTGCCCAGAATCTAGGAGTAATTAATATTGATGGAGAGCATTAAAATCTATTTTTTTTAAAGGCAAAGAAGAAGAACCATTAACCCTTTGACAGAGGCTGGGACTATTTTCTATACTGAAGATGAACACTATGAATATTTTTTCCTTTTCTCTCTGAACTGCATTTTGTTATATTCAAGACTATTTATTTATTTATTTTGTCATTTATAGTCTGTCTTTCTCACTGAGACTCAAGGTGGATTACACTGTGCGAGATGAGTATTGTCAGTGTCAAGGTCTAGAGATGGGCATGAACTGGGAAAATGGTGGTTCATTGCTGTTTGTCGTTTATTGTTTTTCACAAACCATGAACTGGTATGAAATTGCCTGGTTCGCGAACCGGTTCATTTGGTTTGTGAATACTTCTGGGGCAGCAGAAGATCTACAGAAAGCCCAGTCCCCCACCCCCATTGTCTAGGAAACTGATTGATCGGCATCAGGCTTTCTGCAGTGATGAGCCAAAAAACAAACCAAACAAACTAGCCTAAAAAGCATTGCAGTTCATCGTGGTTTGTCAGAAATGCCCTCTAATGAACCACCAGTTCACAAACCAAGAAAAATGGTTCAGTTCATAATGAACTTTGGTTCGTATTTTGGTTCATGCCCGCCTCTATCAAGGCTATTCCATAAACAATTCCATAGGGTAAATAAATGCAAGTTTACAAAGACATAGTAGTAGCCGGAATCTGTTGCGGAGTTGAAGAAATGCTGAAATGGAGCATAAGCAAATCTTGGACTGACATTAGACAACCTAGAACTACCTAGCAGGATCATACTTGAAGCACAGGAGCACATACTTAAGGCAACAGATTACCTCTGGGGACATTTTGGGGGCTAGGATTAGTGCAGGTACAGCATGATGCCTGTACACTGATGTCACTTCTGGCAAAAATCAGAAGTGAGATCGTGACATCAAAGAGAGTCATCATGACATCAAGGGGAACCTCAAGGGGGACAACATGACATCAAACAGCCCCTTCAACATCATGGCATCATGTCCAGGTTTTTTTGTTGGAAGTGACATCAGTGTGCTGGCGCTATGCTGTCACTTGCCCTCCTTCCCCTCCAGTTTCCTTCCACTGGCCTTTCAGGTGCCAGCAGACAGTGGATGGGACTGCTGGGGGGTGTTCCTTTATAGCTATCATGGGAGACCTAACAATCCTAAGAATGATCCTGTCCATGTTTTTAGGACTCCACCTCTGATCCTCCCTGGGAGTTCACTAGAGCGTCCTTCCATATATATGTGCCTATAGGATTACAGTTTTAAAATTACACTTTATTTCCAGCAGTGGGAATGTCAGCCTCTAAGGAAGGGAAGCAGTATCGGAAACAGATGCAAGTTATAATTTGCAAAGATGCTGGGAAATTCAACATGAACTCAATCACCATTTGAAGAGGTTGTGATTGAACTGCTTGTTTACACACAAGTTGAACCTCTCGCTGGGTTGCTGTTTTGCTTGACATTCAACTCCAGCGCTGCATCGAGTAGCTTTCGTGTCTGCCAAATAGTCACTTCCGTGTACTTTCCTGCAAATGTTGGAAGGCTTAGTGAATGAACAACATTTCTAACATGCACAGTGACCAATCAGAGCAGCTCTGTGCCTCATCTAGATGGAGTATCCCACGGTTGCCCGGGGAAGATGGTTCCTCCCCCCCTCCCCCAAGAAAAATAACTACAACTCCCATGTGGCAGTGTGAGAACAGGCATGCACAAATTTCTCCAGATCTAAACAGTTTGCTAACCACTAATGAACAATGAGAATGTCATAATGGATACCTTACTACCTTACTAGTAAGTGCCAGAACCAAAACATTAATTATTTTTGTGTACATCATATGACAAACAACAGATAGGAAGGCTGCAGTGACCATTTTGGGGGTAGTTATGTCAAAAGCTGCATATTATGGCACACACTCCACCATCTTTTTTTCAGGTGTTTTCCCGCATACTGGAAATATTTGTTGAACATTCAGCTGTCCAGATACTAACTGATCGCTTGTCACAAATTGTTTTCTAGGCACGCAAGATTTGAGTCCAGTGGCATCTTAGACTTTCAGAATATAAGATTTCAAGAGTCTTTAGGTTCATGGACCTCCACTCCTATTTGTATCTGAAGAAGGGAGCTTTGACTCCCAAAAGCCATATACCCTGAAAATCTTGTTGGGCTTTAAGGTACTACCGGACTCAAATCCTGCTGTTCTACTGCAGTCCAACACAGCTAGCCACCTGTAACTATCTTCTGAAATGGTAAGCAAACACTCTTTCTGATCAAAAACTATAATCAGATATTTCTGTTAGCAATTTGTTAACTTCCTCTATATACGCCAACTTTGTGATTAAAGATCTTCAGTTTAAACCAATATTGTACTTCCTGGTTAAGAGAGCTCTGACTCTCCAAGGCTCATACCCTGAAAATCTTGTGGGTCTTCAGAGTGCTACTGGACTCAAATCCTGCTGTTCTACTGCAAACCAACACAGCTGCCTGCCTGAAACTACTTTTCTAGGCATATTTACTCTTAATTCATCAAAGTCCTGAAGCATATGCTGCACTGCAGAAGTGAGAATTAATAAATGAGCATTTACTTAAATGCGGAATGGAGACCAATGACCGTGGCAGGTTATGCTATCAAAGTGCATCATTATAGCCAGTCTCAGCCAACTTCCTTAGTGCTCTGCTCCTTTGTCAATAAAATGTTCAACCATTAATATTAGGTTCAGGGACTTTAATTACAATACCTTCTGGTTCTGCGGAAAAACAAACAAGACACTCTGACATTGCTTTCCAAGGCATGTTTTTGGGAAAGGAACATGGTTACCTTTGCCTCCTCCCCAGCAAGATGAAATGGATTAAGATAATTCATTTAGCTTTTTCCTTTTCTGGATGAAAGATCCTCAGCAGGCAATTGCAAATCAGTTATGAATCAGCTCATGAAGACTACATCTTCTCGCAGTTCCAGAAGGCTTTTGGGTTCAAGGGTAGTTGATATCTGCACTCCCCTAAATAGAATCTAACATTCACTTGCAATAGAAAAGAGCAAGAGTCCAGTAGCATCTATAAGACTAACAAAATTTGTGGCAACACGGTGCTACTGGACTCTTACTCTTTTCTAGTGCTACAGACAGACTAACATGGCTACCCATTTTGTTCTATTCACTTGCAATATATTTCATATAACATAAAAAACAGCAATCAAATGTCATTCATTCACAGTGTCCTTGGGTGTCTTATGTTTCCCCTCCTTTACTTCTTTCAGTAATAATAGGGAAAGGGAATGGAAACAATTTAAGGGAGTGCGGCGGGGTTCTGACAAGATAAAGGGGAGCAGAAGGAAATTAAGTTCCTTTCAGTTTTTCTTACTTGCAGTGCTGGAAACTGAGGGCCCCTAAGTAAGTTGAACACTAAAAATAGAGCTCTAATTAGCAAGGATTTTATTGGAATAACATTCCTGTTTGAACCCAGGGCCGTTGAACTATAATCTTTAATGAGTCTGGCATGGCAGGAAGTGTTTATGTTGTCCACTCTTAATTGGCCCCATTTGAAGAAGACAAAGTAAGTCATTTTTTCAGTGTCAGGCTGGAGGTTAATGGAAGGTTAGCCAATTAGCAGAGTGTTCCTGTTTGATGTCCTGAATCCTATCCGAAAAGTTCTCCTCCAGGTGTGAGTGCTGCCCTTTGATGGCTCCCACTCTTCCCCATCTAGGGGTGGGCGGCTCTGGCACATTTGAGCTTTTTACATCAGTTGGGTCAACTCTCAGCCTTCTTCAGCTAGAGGCTGTTTGGTTCCTTTCTGGTGCGTGCCTGTGTAATGTTGCCTAGCTGACTTGGCTGACACGCTTGTCGGTGTGGTTTGCAGACATCCTGACAAAGGCCTTGATGATAATTACTGCCGCAATCCGGATCGTAAGCCGAGGCCGTGGTGCTACACTCTTGACCCCGACACCATCTGGGAGTTTTGTGCAATTAAACCATGTGGTGAGTTTAAAACAAATGTTTCTTGCTTCCTTTTTCTTCCCCAAAGCTAGATGCCTGAAATTTATCTAAAGCCATGGCTGGAACTGCATGATAGCCAAGTTATATTTGGGTAGGCTTGGCTCATGTGGATTTCTTGCATCCCCTGGTCCTTCCTCATCCTCACACCAGATATGAATATCTGCTTATTTATCTAGGAGAAGCAGCTGCCTCTCAGATTGTGTGGCTGAGATTTGCTTGCCTATCACCTAGAACCCATTCTCAGAAATATCTCACTTCCCACATCCAAGGCCTGGAACGTCTTAAAGATGCATAATGCCAGAGAAGGCTGTAACGATAGTCAAGCTGTTGCCAGTCTTGTAGTTTAGGAATTCAGTCTTGTGGCTCATCTCAAGGAACTCCTAGAATTCTTAGAAACACAGTTTGAAAATCACTGTACTAGGCCCATTCCATTTCACACACACTGAATAATGCACTTTCAATCCACTTTTAATGTACTTTAGCTATATTTGCATCTGGATTTTATTTATTTATTTGTTTGTTTATGTCATTGATAGTCTGCCTTTCTCACTGAGACTCAAGGAGGATTACATAGTGTGAGATTAGTACAACCAATATCAAGGACATTTCCATACAATGCCAAGGACATTTCCCTAAACAACGTCATAGGATTTTACAAAGACATAGCATTAGCAAGGATCCAATACAGAGCTGAAGAAATGCTGAAACAGAACATAATCAGTTCTAGGACTGACATTCGATAACATGAAGCACAGGTAGGATATAGGAGTACAAATTGAAAGCAACAGATAATATGCATGGCAACGTAGTGGTGAAGTCTATGGTCCCCAACTCATTAGCAAAGCATCTGACCCCCTCCCTACAATACTTCCCTCCCATCTGAGTAAAAAGCCTTCTTGAATAATCAGTTTTGCATTTTCCCATTTCACAGTATAATCCACTTCCAAGCAGCTTCAAAGTGCATTATTCACTTGGTGCGTGAAAATTGGTGCATGTGAGAGGGTTACATTTGGCTCACTTCTGGTTGTTTGCATATGTGTGGCAAGACCTAAATTATTCTACTGAAGTCTGAACGTAGCCTACTGATAAGTTATTTAAGGCAGCAAAAGTTTGAGAACTATTTTTTACTTTCATGATGGCAGTCAAAAAGTGGAACAGTACTGAAAGACCCCTCCTATGAGTACAAACATCTGATGCATTTGTTGCTCTCTGGACTTAATGCTACCTGAATGTTTGACTTTCAGAGAGAGCTGCTGTAGCACAGTAGCTCAGCTGCAAATCAACACTCTTCTGGTTCAGATCCTGTGATTGCCATCAGCTTAGTAGGTGGCCTTGGGTAAGCCACCCCTCTCAGTCCCAGCTCCCTAGCTGTATTGTGGGGATAATAATAACTCACCACTGTGGGTGAGGCACTAATCTGTCTAGAAGAGTGGTATATAAGCACAGTTGTTGTTATTTCAAACTAAGCTGATCCAGTGGAAGACCTGATCTAAGATGATCTAGTGGTCAGGAAGACCTGGTATCACTCAGGTTTCAGAGGTGTGCAATCCAGGATCTACGATCAGGCTAAATAGATGGATTTGTGCCAATCTGGCATAATCTAGCTATACTGGATCACATTAGAGTGTTCTAGATTGGATCCAAGGAGCAATTCTGCTGACTTGGATTATTTGTCTGCAGGCAGTGCAGCAGCGGCAGCGCAGCAGTGAGAATGAGAGCAGCAGCCCAAGCAAGTGGGCAGCGGCACAAAGAGGCAAGCTCTGTGCTGCAGCAGGAGAGGGGCGCAAGACTGGCAGTGGATAGGAGACAGCAGGCAGAGTGGATTCCCATCACATCCCCCCCCCCTCCACCTCCACCTGAGCTCCAAGAGAGCACTTCACGCTGCCACCTTTTAAAATCTGCAGCTCCAGCCAGCCTCACCCCACCTCCGCTGCTTCAGTTTGGGATTCTCTGTTTTTACATTGGAGTTATCTGATTTGGCATTGGGATTCTTTAGATTGACATTGATTCCCTTTCTTCACTATGGTTCTGTTTAGTTTTGTCCGTTCAGTTTGCATGAAAGTGGGACTTGCATTTGGGACTAGCTGTTGACCAGGAATTTCCTTTGCTTAAGGTTTTCCTTTAGCCTTTGAAATATTTCCCCCATAGGAAACAATGGAGAGTGGCTGTGGGTAGCTTGTTCAGGGGGCCCTAAAACTGGACCACAGGATCCAATATTCCTGAAACTTGGGGGGGGGGTCTTTACTAGACAGGAAAGAGTAGGTTCTCTGCAAATTTGGTGGAGTTTTCTTGAAAAAAAGACTCTCCCAGCCCCCCCCCCCCCCCGGAGAATAAGGGCCAGAAAAAAATTGAGATTTTCTATCCAGATTAGAGGATCTGATCTGAATTTCAGGGGTACTAAATTTTTTGGGTATCCTTGAAACCCATATCCAGATCCCTTTTTTTCTTTTTCTTTTTGTCAGGTTTGCCTGCATGCGGGAAATGTTTTGAGTCTGACTTCCTCTGTTGTCATTCTGAAATGATTTACGTACATTCCCATTGGCATGAATTGTATTGCTTGTCTAGACATTATGCATAAAATCTTGATATTGTGTAACGGTGCACAGACTTGCCCCTTCCCATGTATCACTTACATGTCTGAGCCTTGCGTGAACCAGCTTTCAGCATGGCAGAATTATAACGTATTTTGAATCAGGTGATGTCCAAGATGAGAATTGAAACAGAATATAACGGAAGAGGATCTTGCTCTTTTAAAAAAAAATATTGGAAAACTTATGAAATCCTAAGAGGAAAGATGCTGTCCTTTCTCTTCCAGAAATGAGTTCAGAATTCACAAGCTCATTGCAATGGGGCATTTTTTACCAGTGGCTCACTTCAGGAAATTACTCCAAACAATTTGGGCAGGAAATTACTTTGAACTGCTATGATAAAAACATTTTATGTGAATCCAATGAAAACTTACAATTGCAGCCCAGGAAAATATTATTGTACTACTCAGTACTTGAAGAATGCAACCACAATCCCTGAAGGTGATAGCGATGTGCGACAAACTCCCTTGGTTACCCTCATCACTTCACTTTGCCTACGTTTCTAGCATCTGCTGTGTCAGCATACGAATGTGTGGGATGAGATATATTCTGTTATGTTGCTGCTAAAAAATTGCACGCGGTAAACAGTTCAAACAGGGGCCGTTTCCACACGGCTCCCCGCTGCTCATAACAACCCGGAATATTGCGAAAAAAACGCGGAAGATTGCATTTTCTCACGCGAGATTTGTGCGACGTCACGTGACGTTGTGCAAATCTCGCGCGAGAAAACGCTATCTTCCATGTTTTTTTCGTGATATTCTGGGTTGTTACGAGCAGCGGGGAGCCATGTTGAAACGGCCAGGTCAGAACTGTGATCAGTCAAACATGAGTTGTGGGTCCCCCTCAATTTCTGCTTTACTGAAGCTTTACTGCCCCCTCCCCCAACAGTTTTTCCAATCTTGAATGGTCCGGGGGTGCTGTTTGGCCTATTGGGGAAATCTCTGTGTGCTCTAGAATACTCATAGGTTTCTCCAGTGGGCCAAAATGTCTCAGAACCATTTCAAGACTGGAAAACAGCACCAGGGGTGGGGGGCTGAAGTCTCTTGTCCATTACTGCTGTGCTTGTGTTCCACACTGGGCGCCATGCATGTGCAAACTGAGAGATCCCGCAACTCACATCAGACCGTGACACAGGGCGGGGGCCCCAGACGTAACACGTGAATCAGCTGAGACCGTGATGGCACCCTTGCACTGAAGACAGATTTTCTGTTAAAGGTATTGAGATACAGATCTGGTGATGTTTGCTGGAGACCTGGAAAAGTCTGTAATCAATATTATTGTGAAGAGGCACATGCTCAGCAATAGAATTATGTCTACAGAAGGTCCCCGGTTCAGCCTGTGGCATATCCAATCACAAAGGTAGCAGGAGATGGAGAAGAGCTAGACGAATGTCTATTGAGGTTTGCTGCCAACCAGAATAGACCATAGCATGCTTCAGGACAAATAGTCTGAACTGAGCCAGCCTCATATGTTTATATGATGGACTGAATATTCAGTTCTCCGGAGTTTAGAAGACTTTTCAGGGGACGGGCTACAGCTGGAATTGAGAACACACACCCTGCATGTTAAAGACATGACCGATCCCCAGAATTACTACCCATTAATGGATTTCTAGTAAAAGGACTGAGACCCTGGAAAGATGTTTGTCAGTCGGGTTTGATAATACAGGTCTCAAAAATATAAGAACTCTCCCCCAGAGCTTGTCGCTTTTCTTGCCTGTGGGCAAATATTACTTATTTATTCATGAAATTTACAACAGTTCATAAATAAGAATAAAAGTGATATTCAAAGTTTTAGCTTGTGAAGGAGGGCCAGCTTCTACTTGGAATGGGATCTACGTGCTGTAGAACAGCATTTAAGCGATATGCCTCAGTTTATGTGTCTAATGCAGCATTTGGCCCATAAAAATCATTTATTGGAAATATATAAGTAGTAACTCCCCCATCCCCCCCCCCAAATACTTGTTTCTGTTTGTCTGACTCATCTAAGGACCTCTCATTTTCCAGAATTCTGTTTCTAGCCGTCCATACCAGACTGAGTGCAGATTGCAGAGACATCTGTGGAAGGTGTTGAGAAAGAGAGACTTGTTGGCTTTCCAGAGATCTGACACCACTTAGAATTGTCATACCAAAGTTACAGAAACGGGGCCTCTTTCTAACACTCACAGAAATGAACCCAATAAAGCCTTTGGAACATTAAGTTTTGTTGATTTTCAAATGAGGTACTTTTCCTCAGTTCATAATGGTGGTTAGCATTTGACACATTTGGGACTTTCGTCCACCATATACTGACGGCGCTGTTTCATTTCACTTGCGTTCGGTTTCTCAGTTTCTGCATGTGTGCATGGTGCCTGGTGTCTTGACTCAAGTGGGACTAGAGACTTGGGAGGTCAATTGCTTCAAGTAGATTCTGGCTTGTAAATGTTTTGATAACTGGGGTTACAACAACAAACTAGTTCCACTGAAGAGCTGGCAGCAGACTTTTTCAGTTCAAATGCTAATCTGATTTACAGGTTACACAATGGATGCTAGTTCTACCAATAGGGTTGCCACGTTCTAGGTGGGGCCTGGAGATTACTGGGATTACAACTCCTGGGATTACAATCTCCTGGGATTACAACTCATCTCCAACTGACAGAGATCCCTTGGAGAAAATAGATCCAGAGGAGTTAGCCATGTTAGTCTGTAGTTGCAAAATAGTAAAAAGTCCAATAGCACCTTTAAGAATAACCAACTTTATTGAGATGCATCATCCATGCATCTGACGAAGAGAGCTGTGGTTCTCGAAAGCGTATGCCTCAATAAAGTTGGTTAGTCTTGGAGAAAATGGCTGCTTTGGAGGGTGGACTTGATGGCATTATATCCCATTGAAGTCCGTCCCCTTCCTCAATCTTGCTCTCTCCAGGCTCCACTCCCCCCCCCCCAAATTTCTAGGAATTTCCTAACCCAGAGTTGGTAACCCTGTTTACCAAGCATATGTCCACCCTGCATAAACCCCCAGTGCCTTGGCACATTTTGATTCAATTGGCAATTTAAGACAAGATATAGGAACACAGAACTTATAAACTAGCTGGGGTGGTGAAAAGGAAGGGGAAGGGGCACATCATTTATGGAAGACAATTGATCTTGGCTAGAGTGAGAAGAGCTGCACCAGGCTGGAATCTGGTATTCTGTGTCCTGCTGATTCCAGAGCTATCTGGTTATCAGAAATCTGTATTATATGGACTCTGAACCAATCCAGCAAGGCAAGTCTTTTATTCTTACGGGCTGGATTCTTCCCCAGGACCCAAAATCTCTTTCTCCAGAAGTAGAAGAATGATCTAGAAAACATTCTCCTTGCAGCAGACTGACTGTACAGGAATGAAAGTAAGTCACCCTGTCTCTCCTTTTAGCTCAAGCCGTGGTGCCCAATACGACAACATCGGTAGAAACGACAGAGTGTGTTGAAGGTCAAGGGGAAGGCTACCGTGGTACTGTGAACACCATACAGAGTGGGATTGAATGCCAGCGCTGGGATTCCCAAACTCCTCATCAACACCAGTTCACACCCGAGAATTATAAATGCAAGTGAGTAGAGTGGTGGCAGTAGATGTATTTTAAAGGCAGTGACCCCACCCTACAGCCTTCAGGGCGATCTCACAAGGACTAGTAAATGAGCCCTTTTAGCTCTATTGCAAAATGAGTGCTGTGGCCTGTGAAAGGCTCATTCACCTGCCAGTTTCCCAAATTCAGCTCTGTCTGGGTTATATGCCACCCCTTCCTTTTTCAGTCTGGGTTATATGAATGACAGATAATATCTTGTCTGAGGATAAGGAATCCTAGCTTAAAAGTATGTTAAATGCAGAAGTCCAGTATCACCTTAAAGACTAACAGCATTTATTCCAGCATGAGCTTTCATGAATCAGAGCTCACTTCTTCAGATACAATGAGGAGGAAATCATCTTCTATGTTTTTACAGGAAAAATTACTGAAGGGGTGGCGGGTAAAGGGAGGGGAAGAGAGAGGCTTGATGTGAATCCTGTTATGTGATTCTCTGTATAGGAGAGTAGAGCAGGTTAGGTTGTCACACATAAGGGACGATGAGTGTCTGTCTACCGGAGAGACCAGGGGGGGTGTCCGTCAAGTGTTGAGACACGCAAGGTTAGCTGGGAAGTATAGTTTTGAAGGACAGAGCCAGTGGAGCTCACTCTGGAGGGGACAGATTCTCTCACAGCCCTCCATTGCTTCTGACATGCTGCACTGTCTTCCCGTCCGGAACTTTTACCCTGCCACCCTCGCTGCTTAAAATTTGGAATTAACTGAGCCTCAGCATGGCAGTGGCTCTGGAAGGGGAGAAGCGGCGGAAGGCTGTAAGAGAATCCGTTTCCTTCGGAGTGATCTCCACCGGCTCTGTCATTTAAAACCACGCTTCCCTGCTAACGTTGTGTCTCCTGACACATGAAGAACACATGTCAGAAGTACTGTGGAGAGAGACTCCTGAGTTCAGAGGTCCCAGCCTTTCTTTTATGGTGCCCCAGATTAATTGAGCAGGATAAATAACTGATGGAGGGAGAAGCAGTCTGAAGCATAAGAAAATTGACTGACTTCAGTAAAGGGTTACAGTAATCTTACAACATGTTAAGTAGAGCCAGTTAAGTGAGTAGTTAAGTTAAGCAGAGCCAGTCTAAAAAGTGGGTCTGGCTGAGCTATTAGAAATTATAGTGAGTTAGGATATCCAAGTCTCTGTTTAGGCCAGGATGATTGGCTTCCCTTCTGGAATTCAAAGTATGTTACTAGGAAGAGAAGTGTTTTTCGTCTGAGAAAGGCAGATGGAGTGCATGACTATTTAGATCAGATTGGTGAGAACTTAGCAGTTATCGAAAATTTAAAGTTGTTCATCTGGCTTTCAGGGATGGGGAAAGTTCTCCATTCTTTATTGATTCTCTTATGGTATTTATGATTAGACATTTGTGGTTCCCTCAGATATCTGGATCATTAATAATCATCTCAATAATAATCATCATACCAGGGCTTCAGTTCATACACCACCCTATATTTCTGACCCTTGCTCATCTGGATTTTGGTGGCTGATTCTCTATTGCCAACAGCTGGGATGTGTGTGGAAGAATGCACAAAAAATGTTAGCAGATCTGTGCTATGAATGCTTAGGTCTCAGCAGCTGCCTCCTGCTGGAACTGAAGGCTAGAATAGTCTGAAGGAAGGAATTTGCATAAAAACCTTTCTGGGGCTAGAAGAAATGGATAGAGGAATACCTTTTTAATTGGTACTTCTCATTTCAGTAGCTGTATTTATTATGTAACCCCAAAATGACCCACTTGACGGACATGCTAGAAGGATAGGCTTTGCTACTCACCGTCCTCCTCTACTGCTCTGTCTTTTTCAGAATGCATGATAGGTGGTGTCCCTTCTTTGTGCCACCTGCACACTTTGGAATCATAAACTGACCCAAGTGTGAGGTCCATTGACATAGTTGTTAGGTGATGTCCCACCATCTCTCCGCCTAGCAATAACATGTTCTTGCCCCATCCAGTAACCTAAACTTGAATGCTCAGTTTTAAAGAGAGTTAAAACCAGCCAAGAATAGGGCCACTGATGCAGCCAAGGTTGCTGTTCTTGATGTCGAGATTACCTTATGTTGCTAGAGGTTGGCAACCTCTAGCATGGGGCTTAGAGATCTCCTAGAATTACAGCTGATCTTTAGAAATCAGTTCCTATGGAGAAAATGTTTGCTCTACGGCATTATGCCCCACTTGTTACCTAGTTGGGTCTCCTTCAGAATAGGGGGAATTAGCAAACAAGGAGAAGCTGCGAGAGGTCGGTAACAAGCAAGAACCTCCACCAATGTATACCAGGTCCCTTCCCTGAGGAAACTGACTAGGCAGGTGTTTTCCAAAGCAAAGAATATTTTATTTAAAAGGGGAAATTCACACACACAGCAAGAGGCAAATATATAAAAATTGCAGGCATTCAAGAGTCCTAGGAAAAGCAGTGAGAGAATGGAGAGTAGTTGTAGGATTCAGGTAATAGTTACCTATCAGAGGAGCAGAGAGGTACATAGAGGAAGAAGGCTTGAATGACCAGCATTCCTTTCAGAGAGGCTCAGAGGATTCTGAGGGTACGGCACTTGGATCCAAGTAAGTTCGCACACTTTGGCTGAGGCAAAGCCCAAGCAGTTATAGGGCAAAATGGGCCCTGGGGCTGGAAGGTGACTTCAGCCCGACAAACAATGACTTTAATGGTTGTCTCCTGGGATAGACAAAGGGATTGCGAAGCCTTGCTTGGCATTCTGAGGTGTAACAATGAGAGCTGGGGAGGTTTAGATTAGTCATTCCTGGTGCTAGACAATGAAATCCACGTGATTAAGTGTCTCTGGGGTTGGATAAAGTACTTAAAGTTTAGATTAAGTTTTCCCAGGAAAAGTTTAAACTGATCAGAGATGATTGATGGCCCTTGATTGCTGGATAGGATCTGAGCCAGGGTTCTGATCAATGGGATAAAGAAGGGTGGAATGTCCAAAGGGTGTTGTAAAGAAAAATCTTTCAAGCATCTTTCTTGTCAGGAGTCTTGCACGTCTGCTGCAGGGAGGACAAGAACCAATCACACCTAATCACTTGACATTCCATTCACATTCCATCCGTGTTTCAGTCTTCCGGGCAGGAGATGGCAACGTTTTGCTCAACCAGGCAGCTTGCTGCTGTGGCTTGCAGCGCATTAGTTAAAGGCCTTATGATTTTGTAGATGACTGGGGAAGGCAATGGCAAACCACCCCGTAAAAAGTCTGCCAAGAAAACGTCGTAATGTGACGTCCCCCCATGGGTCAGTAATGACTTGGTGCTTGCCCAGGGGACTACCTTGACCTTTTTACTTAAGGACATATTAAACAGCGGAGAGCTAGGTAGACTGTTCACACACTGTGATCCTTCCCCAGGATCCACCCCCAACTCACCAGTCAGTTCCCAACCTGAAACTGGCAACCATATATGTTGGGCTGATGTTTCCTCAGTGGGAGTTTGTGATGGAAGATACTCTTGGCTTGTTGGAAATCTATCTTTTTAAACGTAATTCCCATCACAGTTTGGGAGCGGATATTTTCTAGTTAGTGGGAGATGGCAGAGAAACAATTGGAGGAACTGAAACCTAAATACAGTCTTGGGGATGGGCAAGGTTTATTTTTTGAGAATCTAGTGCAAGATTAGCAGGAATGCTTCCTGCTTTATTGAATCTGCTTGCTTCTAATAGGCTCTGCTTATATGTTTTTAAAATAAAACAAATATATAAACATCCAACGAAGACCAGGGTTGCAAAGGAAGGCAATGGCAAACCACCTTATATTAGTCTCTTGTCATGAAAACCCCACCAGGGGTTGCCATAAGTTAACTATGACTTAATGGCAGGATTTTGTTTTCATAGGCATCCAAAGGATATTTTTTCTACCATGCAGGGAGGTGGGACACACTTAACAGTCCTTCTCATGCACTCTGTTGTGTCCTATTCCTAGGCTTTTTAGTCAAATCATGACAATGCTCACAGATCATGAGAGACTTGTTGTTGTGATTAGATTCTCAGACTACAGCTAGCCTTCACTCTGTTGCAATTTTGGTATCATTTGTGTTGGAATAGGCGACTCAGCATGTCTTGGACATTTGGGGGTGCTGCGTGTCTCTCTGAACATAAATGTAAATCTAGCAATCAGCCACTCTTTTGTCTGAGGTGGGAATGCCTCCTGACTCCTCCTTGTCTCTATGTCACTTGGGAGAATCTCTCTCTTCTCACATGGTCTTCCAAGGAGAAGGATGTGAATTTTCCACACTCCGCCATGGAGCTTTGATCACAGACCCTCACCTCTCAACCTCGCTGCCTATACTTTCAGGTTGTGGTTTAGAATTAGGGAATGTAACTTTTTAGATTAGGATCAGGGCTTTTTTTCTGGGAAAAGTGGTGGTGGAACTCAGTGGGTTGCCCTCGGAGAAAATGATCACATGGCTGGTGGCCCCATCCCCTGATCTCCAGACAGAGGGGAGTTGAGATTGCCCTCCATGATGAGCGGACCATTTTCAAGAGGTTCCGGAACTCCGTTCCACTGCATTCCTGCTGAAAAAAAGCCCTGATTAGGATCCTTCCCTTTTACTACAAGATATTGCTATGGAAGGAATCTACTTCAATAAAACTGTAAGTTGTATCTTTCTATGATTTTGTCTGTAGACTGACTAATGCACATTTTATGGGTTTAAATGCGTCTGCCTAAATAACTCTGCTGTTACTCTGCTGTGTTACTATAAAAGTTTCACATAACTATAGTTTCAAACCAAGAAACTTAAATATATAAAACTTCCAATAATTTCCTCCAAAAATGGCACCTCCAGAATGAATAATGAACTGAGATATTTATGAATATTTTCAGAATTAACTGGGAATGCCAATACTGGTCTATCGGAGAACCCCATATTTGATTGGGATTCCCAAATATACTTGGAAAATACCGATAAATTATCTTTGGGGTATATTTTCAGAATGAATATACCAAATTACACACTACTAGTAAAGTGCTGCTTTGTTCAGTAAGTGTTTAAGACTGCAACAATAGTGGATCTCTATTTTTACTTGAAATTTTGGGGTGATGTCTTCCATAACAACTGTCAGCATTCAGTCGTGCCTTTTGTTGCCAGCTGTGGTGCTTTGGATCCTTTGTGACTAGTAGCATGTGACTGTGTGGCACAGGCCTCAGGTCTATAACTGCCATTGCCATGGCTTGCCGTAATACTTTAGCACTTTGGGAGAACTGCTGTCGCCTAGTGGTTAAGTGGTTGGGACGTGAATCAGCATTCTGCTGGTTCCGTTTCCACTACTACATTAAGCTTTGGAGGTGGTCTTGGCTAAGCTACTCCTCTCAGCCACATTTCCCCAGTTTTATTGTGAGGCTAATAATAACAATGACATTGTTCACCACTAGGAGTGGGCACTCATCTGTCCAGAATGGCATTTTACAAGCACATTGTTGTTGCTGGATACCCTGGTCATGGTAAATGTTCCCACTTTACATCAACTCTTTCGCTTTTGATCCTCACCAAAACGTAGAAAATACTTCCTGTGTTTTGCTGAAGACATATACTACCATTGTGCTTTATGTAAGATGCTTTTTTGCTTCACTGATGGTTATTATGGGAGTGGTGTGAGTTGAGTGATAAATGGGACTTCTGTTGCTCTCTCATTGAAGGCCAAACTATACAATACATTGATTTCCCCACAGCATCTGCAGGAAATGTCATTTTAAAAATTGGCAGGAGCCCAATTCAGCTCAGAACGGCAGTGAGGAGGGAGTCCCTCCTTCCTTCATGCCTGAGTTCTGAGACGAATGGAGCGGATGAACAAATGGTATGAATATTCGTCTATGGCCAAATTAACTTCTTATATACATAACAGATCAATCTTAGGACTTCAGAAAAAATGGAAGGACTTTTTTGACTATGAAGCTGAAAATTAAGAAAAACTACAAATAGCTATTATTATTAAAGTAGACCAATTGTAAAATTAATATTTGAAAACTTTGATTATAAATGTTGAGTGTATGTAAGTAAGGGGATAAAGAGGGGAAATAGGTTTGTAGTGTAATAGGCTGTTACATATTGTTTTTATTGGTTTTGTGTATTGTTATATATCTTGCTTACATTATTTTATCCATTGTTTATTGCCTTTGTTGTTTATTGTTTTTTCTTTACTTTCATATAAACATTTAAAATTAAAAACAAAAATGGAAGGCTGGACTTGCCAAAGAAGTTATCATGTAGTTTGGTCTTGAGTGTTTTAGTACGAGGTACCTATGCTGATGTTTGTGATTATGGAAGCAGCCTCTCCCACCTCCTTTTGCAGCTCTGTCAGTTTTGGGGATGCTGCCACTTCCTTGTTCTGTGCAGGGGGCATGGGCAAAGTTCTTCTAGTATTCATGGCAGCAAGGGGTGTGGCCATCCTCAAGATCTGTGAGGCATTGGAATGGGTCAAGCAGCCAGCGTAGGAAGACACTGTACAAAACAGCATTGCTTTTGTATCATTTTCACGGGTTCACCGTGTTTAGTTTGCTTGCAAGCAGGAAAAAGTGCATCTGTATACCTTGAAAAAAATGAAATCCTGCCCTCAGGTCATTGTTGACTTACTGCAACTTCTGATGGGGTTTCCATGACAAGAGACTAAGAGAAGTGGTTTGCCATTGACTGTCTCTGCAACCCTGGTCTTCATTGGAGGTCTCCTATCCAATTACTGACCAAAGCTGACCCTGCTTAGCTTTTGAGATCTGACGAGATCAGGCTCCCTTGGGCTATCTAGGTCACGGCCTCTATATCTTATGTTAACTTAATTTTATATGCCTTAGCTTGCATTAACTGTTGCAGTCTATGATTCTGTGTTTGTAAGGCAGCTTCAATAAATGAGACATGATAGATATTTATTTTTTCGATCTTAGGTAGGAAAATGTTTGGCTGGCTGACACTGGACTAACTGTGATGTGCGTGTGCCACCTAGAGGTCCCATTCCCCTGGTGGGGGTGGAGGATCCCCCACTATCACCCCCCCCCCCGCTCCCCTGGCAAGTGGGGGAAAAGGCTGTGGGAACAGGCCTCCCAGGCGTGCTCCTAGAGTGGCACGACGATGTCACTCCCGGCGTGACCTCATTGTGCTGCCTTTGAGAACATGCACTCACTTAGCAGTGGGTTGATTTGGGCCCCCAACAGGCCAAATTCGGCCCATTTGAGGCCCAAATCAGCCCGTTGTAAAGTTTATGCATGCTTCTGCACCTGCACGATGTTGTCACCAGAAGTGAGGCATGCTGGGGGCCAAAGAAAGGTAAGTGCCAGATCTCCATCATCCTGTTGGGACTAGAGTTGGGCACGAGCATCAATACAAACTAAAAAAAGCAATGAACAGCCCAATCAGCTGTTCGCGAACAAGCTGTTGGTGAGGCCCCATTCTAAATGGACAGGTGGTCATTGCAAGCCTCGTTCGTTGCTGTTCATTGCTATTCGTCAAGCTAGACAGTCTGGCACTTGCAATCAATTCCCTTAGCAACCTGAGGCAAGGACTATCTGAACTCTGTCTGAACTCCTGCTGTTGCCCTGGAAACCCCAATCTAAGCCCAATTTAGCTTGATAGGCAGGTCTTCCTTTCAAGTGTGGAGCCCCAAATGTGTTACAAGGAAGCAAAGAGCAGGGGGGAGGGGGGCTCCCAGCTCTGGTTTTGCAGACAGTGAAGGAGAGACAGTTGCTGTTGGCATTTTGAGAGAGAGACAGGAAGAGTGCATTGGAGCTTGAATTTTCTTTGTGTGGTGGGAAAGGGATCTACCCCTTCAAGTTCCAGGGCTGCTGCCAGGCTCTGGGCCAAGCTATTATTTATTATTGGTACATTTCCTGCTGCCTGCTCAGGTAGGGTTTCTGGGAGTGGTGTGGTAGGGATCTTGATGGCTGGAGGAGGGCCTGCAGGCCCCCATGAACAACGAACAATGACCATGTTCGTGAACAGGTCATGTTCGTCAATGTTCATTGTTCGTTGTTCATGGATGGCAACGAACAACCAACACCATGTTCATTTTTTTTCCTGTTCATGCCCATGTCTAGTCGAGACTGTAAGGGGACCTGGCAACCCTATGCCACCTATGGTTACTAACTCCAGATTGGGAAATTCTTGAAGATTTGGAGGAGGAGACTGGGGAGGGGAGAGACTTCAGCAGAGTATAATGCCATAGAGTCCACCCTCCAAAGCAGCCATGCTATCCAGGGGGAGTGATCTCTGGGGTCTGGAGGTCAGTAGTAATTCTAGGAAAATCCAACCCTCCTAGCTGGAGCTTGGCAAGCAATCCACTACTCTGCATGCCACCTCAGCATTGCAAAATTCACCTAAAAATAGTAATGTTGGGGAAGAACTTCTGTGTTGGACAGCAATAGATATTATTTAGAAAATGGCAGGAATGAGGGAATAAATGCTGATGCAATGTGATCTGGTTACTTCAAGTTAAACACGTACATTTCTAGATTTTCCAGCCACAACACTACACTCGCTCTCGCATATTTGCATGCAAGTCCCACTAAAATCAGTAGGGCTTTTGCCTTAAACATATTTAATTATGGTGTGTCTGAATGTTCTGACATAGAATACGCATTAGAAATTAAGACTCTATGTTCGGAGCACATAACTAATTCCTTACAACTAAGAAATAGGTATGTGAAATTCTGATTACAGAGTATGAGTATTACACATTTTCCTAACACAGTCAGTGGGTTGGCAGTGAAATAAGTGCATTTAGAAGTTCAGCCAGATATATGAACTTTAAAGAAAAACGCGAGCCAAGCTGAATTTGTCCCCTCCCCCTCCCCAAATAGTCATCCCATACATTTTGCTTAAAGAAACACTAATATGGAATATCCTCTATAAATCCTTTCTGGGGAACCTCTGGAGCCCGCCTAGGAAGCAGCTTAGGGAACTAGTCCTGTAGCATTTTGGTGGATAAAACATCCACTTTAATCTCTTGGGAGTTTTGATTAAGAGCTTTAGAAATGCTAGACAACACTTGAAGTTCAGCCCATTTCTCTAAGAAAATTGGCTCTGTTGTTTTTAAAAATACTTTTCTCTTGTGTCGAATGCTGAGGTCAGCTCTGCAATGTCAACTTTCTTAAATTTCAGTTCTCTTTTTGCTGTACATTTTCATACTTTCATTTTGTGCAGGGAAGCTCAGAAAAAAGTTCATTTCAGACATCCCATGAAACCAGGGTTTAATTTAACTACTGTTCGTGTGATTATCTGAATGCAGGCCACTCTGCTAACTATTGTTAGACAGCGACTGTCAAACCGAGATATGGAACCATGGTTTGAAGCTGATCTATTAACCACAGTTGCAATGCTCTCCTAAGTAAAGTTACGTCTTTCTATATCCGTTAACTTCAGGGGACCTAGGAGGGCGTAACTCTGCTTGGGATTCTGTGGTGAACAGTGGAAGCACATGGGCTTAATTATGAGTTTAACTGTGGTTTCATGTGATGTTTGACTGTAGATATCCTGGCTTGTTCTCCAGCAGTGTCCTCCCTGAGTACAGAGAAGAACAATGAAACCAGAATGGGTTGATGCAGACCAAGATTTGCATGATCATCTGCAAACTAAATCCTGGCTTCATGGGTTAACCATAGTTAAAATAAACCATGCTTTAGAAACCATAAGTGATCAAAGACCTGATTTTGTAAATGCTGGAAAAGCCATACTTGAATGCATGGTGTACATGCGCTGTTATAGTTGTTACGAACTGACCGTACCTAAAGAGAAAGAGCTCCATCGTTGGGCCTCCAGTGTTCTCCTAGGTGAATTTTACAAAATGCAAATGCAGAAATGAGGCGTCTGAGGCAGTCCTCAGTTTCTGTTATGAAACCAATTAGACCGTCTGATGGAGACATTTCGTTTTAATAAGATTGGGCTCACACTTATTGTGCAGTCAGCTATCAATCTTGGTTCCAGATGGTAAAAAAAGCCCTTTGAAACAGTAGAATCTATAGCACCTGAGAGAAGTTTTCAGGAGAATGGAGAGTAACACATTTGAAGGGGCTGACAGTTTAATACCAATAGAGATATTTCAGAGTCCCTGATGGTTAGACCCTTATTCAAACAGGAACACCTGTCTAGGATTTCTAATTGCATTTCTCATACCCTTCGGTTTCAGTTTCCTAATTAAATCAGTGATAAAACTAAGCGGGCCCTTTCTTTATAACCAGATAGATTCAGCATACTAAGGGGGTGCTGCTGGTGGTGGTTTATTGTTGGGGTAGGTCTGAAAGTAGGACTTGTAATAGGTTTCAGATGTGTCCAATTCCAGTGTGGATGAAAGTGTTTTGTAACAGGAAAAATATATTTGCAACAATGGTGGCAAATTCTCTACATGCAAAAGGGAGGGGGGGTGCACTGAAAATGTTCTGGCACTATCTCTAGCAAGGTCTTTGAAAATAAATTCCATATTCTTGTCTACTTTCAGTTGCCAAATTTTATTAGCATGTGCATACTTTATTTTGTTCAGATCTCTCACAGTGACACAGAGATGCCAGGCATATAGTCTAAAAGCAAAAAAGAAACAGCAGCGGCACGTCTGGCGTATGCTAATATGCTTATTTTTTTATAGGGACCTAAGAGAGAACTACTGCCGAAACCCAGATGGAGCAGAGGCACCCTGGTGTTTTACTACAGACCCAAACATTCGCATTGGGTATTGTTTCCAAATACCGAAATGTGATCTGCCGGGTGAGCAAAGTAACTTTGTGCCAGCTAGATAAGCATATTCCAAAGAGATGTGGCTGTGGATAGATGTCCTTGAAAGGTATACCTGTGTGAGCTGCTTTTCTGATGGGCTGATGAGAATGTAATGGAAATGTTAAGCCATGTGCAGTGTGAGAGCCAATAGCAGACATGCTGTCCTGATGTTGTGTTTCTGTGCTTGTGCATTTTTTTTAAACAGAAAGGCCAGGGCAAAACAAGGAGCGAGGACTTCTGTATGTGTGCCAAGTTGCTGGATTTATTTTCTGCAGAAGCTTATAGAGCAAAGGCTTTTCTGAATGGTATCTGGATGTGTGTCTAAAATAATCCACCCCTTGCCATCCTTGTATGCCTGGCTTGTCTACCTGTGTGCTCTACAGATGGGTGTGGCTGCAGGGTCAGACCAACAATGCAATCTTACTAAGAGTTTCTCCTGTCTAAGCCCATTGATTTCCCTGAGTTAGGGCTGCAGCAACCATGCAAAGGATTGGACAGCAAATCTGCTGTGTCCCAGTGCCGTCTTATGTTACTTTGTATATGTACATTTCAGTGCCGTATTATGGGGCCGTTAGCATTAGGCCGTTCAAAGTGACAATGTGGAACAGTTTCACAGTGCTTGCCAACCATAACATTTTCTTTCATGTCGAGCAATGATGCATATTAAACAAAACCACAAATTATGATTAAAAATGGGAAGAGAAGCAATGTGTTCCCTCCTCTGCTTCTCGTAACTTCATGTATTGGTCATTGCCAAAATACGGGATCTCTTCATAACATGCTGAAGTATTATCCTGTAAGCTGGAGTGAGGAAAACATCTGGATTTCAATTGCAAAATGAACAATACATTGGCAGCTCTTAGACATGTTCATGCATTTGGTGACCTTGTCAAGTCCGTAGTCAACAAATTACCATTTAGACTGAACAGTTCCCCAGTACATTTGCAACATGCAACAAAATCAAGTTACTTATTTACTTTCCTGTAACTTATTTATGTTTATAGGCTTCAAACAGTACTTGAATTTATATATGTTTAGATCAGTTAAGTTTTTCTCACTCGTGTAGTTACTGGCAAGGCTTTTGTTTGTACTATCTTGTAAACTCTACCTTAAATTTTAGAACTTGGTAACTGACTATTTATAGGGACTGCCCCACCACAATTTTACTGTTAATATTCTTATAGCTTCTTTGACAACATTTTAACCAAATGTTCTTTATGTAGATTGCTATCGAGGGAATGGGACCAATTATATGGGGAATCTGGCCCAGACAAGATTTGGCTTAACATGCTCAATGTGGGATGAAAACATCCAGGATTTAATGAGGTATGTACAAAAATAATTAAAATGAGACTAGCACTTTACTTCTCCATCATTGTAGAAAATGTAAATATCAGAGGCAGGCTATAAAATCCCCTTCTATTGATGGATGTGCTGCTTGTGTGGAGGGAAAGGGGACCTTCGGACCCAGTCCTTCGTGCCAGTGGCGTCCATGTTGTCCACCAATGGAATATTTTCAGTCCGTTCGCCTTTTGCTTGGTTCCTCCCTTTCTTTTCAAGCTGTTATGTTTTGAAAAATTAAAAAAGTTCCTTTTATTATTCATATTACACCAGTTCCTGATAATCTGCAAAATGCTAAGCATTGCCTTTTCAGTTAATGTTAAGAAAGCTCTACTAGTGGAGTAGGACTTCCTCAGTTTCTTCTCCCATAGTAGTAGACTGAAACCCTCCACATTTTGTTCTGGAGTCAGACCATGTTTAGTAGCACGGGGCAAAGCATGTGGGGATCTGCAGTAGAAGGAGAATCAGCAGAAATGACCTCTCTATCTGTTGAATGGAGCTTGGACTCTCGAAGGCTTATACTCTGAAAATCTTGTTGGTCTTTAAGGTGCTACTGGACTCAAATATTGCTGTTCTCCTTTTCCAATAATTCTAATAATCAGAAGCAAGGGGTAGAGTAGAAACTGTAAAATGATACAAAACCAAAGTATTTTAATCACATTTTAAAATTTAACATTGAATTGTGGCATTGTTTGAGAGCAAGAAGTTTTCTGTAGAAAGTCCAACTGTGATAACGATCATTCATGAGAATGGTTTTGCGTGAATTTTAATTTATTTATTCATTTGGAACATGGTAGGCCACCTCTGCAGAGACTTGCTTGAAATGACTCATAAAGCAAAATCAGTATACTAGTAAGATCATAACAACGTTGTTAAAAATGATCACTGTTGAAGAATCCACATGGGCATAAAAACCGCATGGAAATAGTATAGCAGAGAACATAAAACAGCCATCAGAAAATAGGCATCAGGCTAGAAGCATGCCATAAAAGCAACTAAAATAAACCTTGAAGTCTGAATAAATAGGCATGTTGTTTCTTGACGTCTAAAGGACAGTAAACCTGGTGTCAGGTGAGCCGCCAGTGGTGAGGTGTCACCCCTGAGAGCTAAACTACACGGGACAAATTACACGAGGATGCTCAAGTGAAGGCAGACACAATGTTAGCTGGGAAGCATAGTTTGAATTTCATCTCTCTCTACAGAGCTGGTAAAGATTGCTCTTCAGAGGATTTGTTAATTTACTCTTTGCCTCCCCAAAGGCTTTGTCAATTATTAACAAACCCTCTGAGGAATGATCTTTGCTGGCTCTGTAGAGAGAGGTGAAATTCAAACTATGCTTCCCAGCTAACATTGCCTCTGCCTTCACTTGAGCGTCCTCGTGTAATTTGTCTCATGTAGTTTAGCTCTGAGAAGGCCCTGTCTCTCATTACCTCTGCAAACTGGGCACAAAGAGCCAAACTTAGCTGGTGGACTGGACAGTATGGGAGAAAGTGGACCTTCAGGTACTCCAGCCCTGAGCAGTCCAGGGTCTTAACAGGGTTGCCAACCTCCAGATAGGCCTGCGTTCTCTCAAAATTGCAACCGATCTCCATAGCCCAGAGATATTTTCCCCTGGAGAAAATGGCAGCTTTGAAGGGTGCCCTCACATCCTAGATGAGCTCACTTTCCAGCCGCTGCTTCCAAATCTCCAGGAATTTCCTAAGTTGGAGTTGGTAACCTTCAGTCTTAAGTTGCAATTTGAATTGTGGCTCAATGCAGATCTCTCCGCAAAAGGGCCGTACGTGCCCTACGCCCAGCTCATGAGAACAGCTGGCTGCTGTGTTTCGAACCAGCCAGTTTTCAAGGCAGTGCCCTATAACATGCATCACAGACATACGCTCTAGGAACTACAGTTAACACCAAGGCTCTGTATTAAACTACATCTTCCAGGATGCCTTGCTCCCTTCTCTTGGGATTTCATAGTTATGTATTGAGGAAGTTGGATTGTTGCACTGGCTTCTGGTTTGTTTATGTATTATCTTCCACTATAGAACTAAGAGTAGCATATGCCCTCTGAGTTGTCCCCTTCCTCACTTTATCCTTGTGATGACCTTATGAAGAAGGCAGGGCTGAGAGAGTGCCTAGCCTAAGCTCTCCCAGTAAGTTTCAGGCCTGGCATTTGACGTTCAGTTTATATACTGCCCTTCAGGACAACTTAACTCTCGCTTAGAGTGGTTTACAAGTATATTATTATTATTATTATCCCCACAACACTCACCCTGTGAGGTGGGTAGGGCTGAGAGAGCTGTGAATGATGCAAGGTCACCCAGCTGGCTTCCAGTGGAGCAGAGGGGAATCAAACCCGGTTCTCCAGATTAGAGTCCTGCAGCTCTTAACCACTGCACCAAACTGGCTCCCAGTTTAAGTGAGGAGATAAACTCAGGTTACCAGATTCTAGTCCCACCTTTTTCACTACTACGCCAAGCTGGCTGTTAGAAGCTATCACTACCCAAATTATCATGAAAGGTTAATAAATATTCAACAACAATTTCTATTTAACCATATACGATGAGTAAAGTTTGGTTGTATCCTTGGGATGTATTTTCTTCCTAGGCATCTGCCAATATATAGAGAACCAGACGTCAGCAAGCTGAAAAAGAATTACTGCCGCAATCCGGATGATGATGCCCACGGGCCCTGGTGCTACACGAACGACCCTCATGTCCCCTGGGACTACTGCCCTCTCTTGAGATGTAAGTGCCCCGCTGAGGAGGGGCAGGTGCCATTACAGGACTGCTTGCAGCTGCATATATGTCAGAAGTAAACACGGGCTGTGGCTGGATTCCGGCACACAAGCCGTAGAGCTTTGCTCTTGGCTAGAAGGGAAAGGGGGAGAGATTAGACTTCCTTGGACAGAGGCTGGGCATGCCTTTTTTTTGCACTGCTCTCGTGGTATCAGTTTTAATCCAGCATCAATATATATGAACTGTCCAGTCCAGATCACTAACAGTTTTTGGTCTATTCCATTTCACTCCTAAAGAAAGAGCTTTTGTAAAAAAAATCTTTTTCTTTCTAAAGGGCTGTATGATCACATGCAAGAATATTTATCCAATCTTTCACATACATTAAACATAAACTCCAAAGCATTCTGGACACGGGAAGGGAGAAACAGAAGCAATACTATGATTACAGTACAGCAAGTGTCATCCAATAATTGCTATCCAATAGTCACATTGAAATATACTCGTGTAATTCTGGTTGTTCTTTTAGGGGCTCATTGGTCATGTTCTGTGCGAATATGTTCAATAGGGGAGTATGATAGGTAGTAAACAAAGGGTTGCCCTGACCTGGATAGCCCAGGTGAGCCTGATCTCATCAGATCTCAGAAGCTAAGCAGGGTCGGCCTTGGTTGGTACTTGGATGGGAGACCTCCAGTGAAGGCCAGGGTTGCAGAGGCAGGCAGGCAGACAATGGCAAACCACCTCCGTTAGTCTCTTGTCATGGAAACCTCACCAAGGGTCACCATAAGTCAGCTATGACTTGAAGGCACTCTCCACTCCAAACAAAGCATTGGATCTGATCCACAAAGAGAGCCTTTCCAACACAAGATTTTTTCCCTTGATGCAAGAGGCTCTGGATACTCCTTGTGCCAGAGAAAAGTACTGCTGTTAGCAGAATAGATTCATTCATTCACTCACTCATTCATTTTTTCAAAACAAAAGGTGCTCAAGGTAGTTTACAATGTAAAATATAAACAACATAAGCTTTATCAAAGAATGAAAGTTAAAATGTGTAAAAAACTGTCCTAAGTAAAACAGTCTTCAGCTGCTTCCTGAAGACAGAGAGAGTGAGGGGACTGGGCACACCTCCCGGAGGAAGTCGTTCCACAATAGTGAGACTCGTGGATCCGATCGGTTTCCAGAATGCTCTGCGGGATCTGATGCTCCATGACGGTTCGTTGGATGAGCTGGTGGAGGACTGGCAGGTCCGGCTCTCTGAAGACATCGATGAAATCACTCCCCATCGTCCTCTTCGCCCCTGTATCCATTGAGCCCCCTGGTATACAGAGGAGCTACAACAGAAGAAGCGGGAGCGAAGAGGGCTTGAGTGCGTGTGGCGGTGATCTCGGGATGAAGAGCATCTTATAGGACATCTATGAAATCCTATGAGATGGCGGTGAAGGCTGTAAAGAAGGAATATTATGCAGCTTCCATCACATCAGCTAGCTCACACCCAGTAAAATTGTTTAATGTGGTGTAGTCATTGGTTTCCCTTCCAGGGAGAGACCATCAAAATTTGAATTCGGATATTGGCTGTGAGGCTTTTTGGAACTTTTTTGCTGATAAAATCCTGTCTCTCCACCACAATCTATCAGGGTGGCATTGGGGGAGAAGTTGTCATCCCGCCACCCATTGGTGTGTGGTATCTCATAAGGGACTATACTCCCGTCATTGTTGCTTAATATCTATATACGCCCCCTTGCCCACTTGGTGTGAAGTTTCGGACTTGAGTGTCACCAATATGCAGATGACACTCACTTGTATCTGTTGATGGACGGACAGCCCGACTTGGCCCCTGATGTCTTGGAGCAAGCTGTCGAAGCCATGACTGGATGTTTGAAACAGAGTCGGCTGAAATTGAATCCCACGAAGACAGAGGTCCTGCAATTGAGCCGGGGGTGCTCCCCTTGGGCCTGATCCGGAGATTGCAGCTGGTTCAAAATGCAGTGGCTTGTGTCATTGTGGAAGTGCCGAGCATCATGCACATAACACCTATACTGCGCCAGCTGCATTGGCTGCCGGTGGAGTACCAAATCAGATTCAAGGTTCTCGTATTGATCTATAAAGCCCTATGTGGACTGGGACCAGCATATCTGCGGGACAGCCTCTTCCCAAATGTCTCCGGGTGGGTGCTTTGATCAGAAGATAAGAAATTACTAGTGGTCCCCAGCCCCAGGGAGGCCTGCCTGACCTCAACCAGGGCCCTTTTGGTCCTGACTCCGACCTGGTGGAACTCTCTGTCTAGTGAGACCATGGCCTGGCAGGACTTACTGTCATTTCTCCGGGCCTGTAAGACAGAGATGTTCTGCCAGGCATATGGTTGAGGTTAGGCTGGGCCACTGCCGGCCTGGTAGAAGGCAAGTGAAGATCTGAGTCCTCCCTATTAGAATCATCCACCATTTAGTTCTTCCCAGCTGGCGGATCAACTGCCTCCAATTAATGAACCTGATTAGTGAATTGATTGCTGCTATTTTGGGTAGGTAAGGTGCAAGCACCGAGTCATTACTGACCCTTGGGGGGACGTCATATCACAATGTTTTCTTGGCAGACTTTTTGTTACGGGGTGGTTTGCCATTGCCTTCCCCAGTCATCTACACTTTACCCCCAGGAAACTAGGTACTCATTTTATCGACCTCGGAAGGATGGAAGGCTGAGTCAACCTTGAGCCTGAACCCAGCTTCCAGCTACCTGAACCCAGCTTCCACCAGGATCGAACTCAGGTCGTGGGCAGAGCTTTGGCTGCAGTACTGCAGCTTACCACTCTGCGCCACAGGGCTCTTTTGCTATTTTGGGTGTCAACTGTTTTATATTTATATTTTATACCATACTGTTTTGCTACTGTCGTTTTAACTTGTTTTTGATGTAAATTAGATGAATGTTTTTATCTGATGTAATCCACCCTGGGCCTGCCTTGAGGGGAGGGTGGAATAAAAATCCAAAGTAAATAAATAAATAAAATAATTGAATTGGGCTCTGGAGGGGATAAGTAGCCAGTCTGAGTCACATATTCCTGATAGCTGGGCCCGGCCGGCAGTCTAGCTGCGGCATTCTGCACTAGCTGCAGCTTCTGAACCATCTTCAAGGGTAGCCCCTCCCTTGAGCTGCATGATCCAGTCCAAGATGTGCATTATGGGGTACAATGGCTGACATCTGTACAGTCTCTCATATCAACAGAAGTGGATACAAGAAGATGACGTATAGCCACTCCGCTCCGTAGGACTACAAGCAATCCTCAGTAGGGAAATCACTGTAGGGGTTGCATAGGTCTCGGTTTCTAGGCTCAGTTGTGGGGGCTCCTCATTATGATGCCTTTCTCAGGGTCAAACGAGACTTGCAGGTTTTTAAAGAGTTGGGTCCTGACCACTCTGCCCTTGTGAAATGTACACACATCTTTTTGCACGTAAATGTCCAAAATACATGATGTCACTTTTGGTGAGCTGGAAAGTTATGCATGTTCCATCTTTAAAGCCCCACTAATTTCAGCTGAAGAAACTTAATACTTCTGCTTGACTCTCTCACTGAAATCAGTGGAAGAGCTGTGTCTCACCAGGATCACACCCCGTATTTTTAAAAAGCGCACACCCAAGGATCAAATTAGACGTGCAGATTTTTAAAGAGTTTCCAGACCCAGCTTGGATTCCTTGCAGCCACACAGCAGCTGTGGGGAATGGCTGATAAAAATAAAGGTGAGCCCAAATGGCCTCAGAACTCCACCGTGGTGGGGGGGGAGGGGGGAGAGGTGAGGGGGACTTCTCATTTGAGGCTTGAAGTTCTATATGTCACGAGAGATGTAGGGGAAAATGTATTTTAAAAAATATTCTTACTATGCCTACTGTTCACACAAATATTTTCATAACTAAGTGAAGTGCTTTTAATCAGAATAATTACTATATGATTGAAATGTGCTATCCATCTAGGTGAAGATGATGCTGTCCCTATAATGAACAGGTCAGACTGTAAGTATTATTTAACTAAATCTAATATACTACATTGTTGATCTATTTAGTACATTTCAACCCTTCCTCCGACAAGCTTCCTTCCCAATTATACCTTATAACAACCCTGTGAGGTAAGTTGGGCTGAGAGACAGATGGCCCATGGTCACTCAGTGGGCTTCACAGCAGAGAGTCTCTCTGCATGAGACATCTGACAAATGAAGAACACATGCTGGGTGATGCAATGTTAGCTGGGAAGGGTAGTTTAAAAAGACAGAGCCAGGGACAGGGCAAAGGCTTTGCTCTACACTGGAGCTGTGTGAAGGGGCTGTGAAATGCCAGAAGGGAAACTTCAGCCCATTATAACCTCTCCAGATCCAAGCCCGGCTCTGGAAGGCAGCTCCAGCCCATTTCCATTCCTCACTGCCCTCTGGTTGCGATCCCACAGTTTTAGACTGGAGAGGTGAAATTGACAGAGCCTTCAGGGAGGCAAAGATGAAATTAACAAACCATCTGAAGAGTGATCTCCGTCAGCTCTGTCTTTTTAAACTATGCGTCCCGGCTAACATTGCGTCTCCCTATACTTGATGAATGCACGACGAGGTATCTTGTGTTGAGAGACTCAGAGTGATGATTTGAACCAGATCCAGAGGAGTTAGCCATGTTAGTCTGTAGTAGCAAAATAGTAGAGTCCAGTAGCACCTTTAAGACTAACCAACTTTATTGTAGCATAAGCTTTTGAGAGCCACAGGACTCTTTACTGATTTGAACCAGAATTCCCAGGAGCCTAGTCCAACATACTAACCGCTATGTCACACCCAACTTTTTAGGTATTTTCAGGGTATATCTTAAGCTCAGTTCAGGTGCCAATGTTCTTCATAGTAGGTTGGATCGAATGGTAATTTCCATCAGTCGGATGATATCTTCTCATCTCTTTTGTTCAGCTGCTGTCTGAAATGCTCTGTAAAATGCTTCTTCTGGGGGATGGGATTCCCCAGAGCAACATGTTTGTAGTGGAAGGGAGCGGGGACTGGCAAAGCTATCCATTTCTCTTAGAGAAATCTATCCTTTAATCCAACCTAATATCTACAAATGATAGATTCTCATCTTCAGATCTTGATTTATCATCTTCTCCTCTCCCCTCCCTCACAGCAAGAACTACCAGCTACTCTCTGGGTTATTATAAAAGTACAGTAGCAGTTTCAATGGTTTATGGAATATTTGAGTAAACATTTCTTCTGTTAAAAATATGTACATGTACACCTTCAGTAGAGAGTGGAATATCATGGAAATTAATAACTAATAATAAATTCTTTCAGTGCCCGTCATTCCTTGTGCCTCAACAAAACAATTGAGAGTTGTCAATGGGATCCCAACTCAACCTGATAAAGGATGGATGGTTAGTCTGACATACAGGTAAACCATGACTCCTTTTGGAAACATTTTTAAAGATCATCTTAAAATAAGGAGCTTTTAGAATTAAAGACAGGCCCGAAGGGTTGTGGGCATCTCTGGACGTCATGGGTTTTCCCCTCAAGTCAGTTCTTTTCTTAGAGAGGAACTCGTTATCGTCCTTCTCCTGGGAGATTCTGCCACTGCTTTTTATGAGTGTCTCATTCTCAAAGAGTTTCTCATTCAGCTTCCTAAGAATGTATGCCTGAAGGACCTTTCCAACTGGGGTAATACTTATGAAGGATCTCCACCCATTACTTCATGTAGCAGCCTGGGCTCTTTACTCATGAGTAGTGAGCATGCATCCCTGGGGGGCATCTCTGTCACATAAATTCAGGCCTTGCTCAGATCATGCCAAGAAAGTGAGTCCCGCTTTAATGATCCAGAGGAGTTAGCCGTGTTAGTCTGTAGTAGCAAAATCAAAAAGAGTCCAGTAGCACCTTTAAGACTAACCAATTTTATTTTATTGTAGCATAAGCTTTCGAGAATCAAGTTCTCTTCATCAGATGCCTGATCCGAACTGGTCAAATACCAGTTTGACCAGTTCGGATCAGGCATCTGATGAAGAGAACTTGATTCTCGAAAGCTTATGCTACAATAAAATAAAATTGGTTAGTCTTAAAGGTGCTACTGGACTCTTTCCGCTTTAATGAGAAACTTTCCGGTGATCAGCCCAGAAGTGAAACAAGAAAATATTACTCTACCTGCAGGCTTGGGGCAATTGGGGCTGCTTTCCAAGGTAGATAATCAAGAAAACGTGCATGTCTGCATTCGCAAGAGGAAGTCCAGCCTTCCACTGAGGAGGGAATAAGTCATCAGAGCCCAGCTTAGCATAATTAGTTTGTTTATGGAAAGGCAGACAAGTTGATTTGCTTCATTTGCATCTCTTGAATAGTTCACTGATTCTGTCTTATAAAGTGCAGTGTTCTCTATTTTTTGCAGCTAAGTATAGACAGCCCTCACTGTGCTGAATCCTGCCTCTTGGGGACAACTTTCAGCATTCTGTTTTGTTATTCCTCTGTAATTTAATTCCACATTCTGCATCTCCAATTCAACTAAGAGGCCAGGAAGATTTCTAAAATGAATTCTGGAATTGTAGCACGTACAGTTTGGCAGAGTGTTCAGTTCCCTCGTTTTTCTTAACCCCCCCCCCCCCACACACACACATTATGGATAATCATGTGAGCACCAAAAAATGGCAGAATATCCACCTATAATTGCGCCAGGATTATTTTTCTGTATGGTGTTTTGCTGATGCTCACGTGTTCCCCTGTGATTAAGAAAACACAAAAGGAATCATTAAACCACCAGAAATCACTACTTCATTTTTGCAGTATGCTTCCTGATGCGTTTTTGAGCCATCAAGTTGACTGTAAAATGCAAGGATCCTGTTGGCAGCTGTCAGATGCCTGCAAGCTGGATATGACCCTTTGACTGGATGTGCAGTGTTCCAGGACTTCCTCTTTTTTGCTTTTCTAATTTACTATATGATACACATCTTCCATATAATAACAACAACAACAACAACAACAACATTCAATGTTTATACTGCCATTTAGGACAACTTAATACCCACTCAGAGTGGTTTACAAAGTATGTTATTATTATTCCCCACAACAACAAACACCCTGTGAGGTGGGTGGGGCTGAGAGAGCTCCTAGAAGCTGTGACTGACCCAAGGTCACCCAGCTGGCTTCAAGCGGAGGAGTGGGGAATCAAACCCAGTTCGCCAGATTAGAGTCCCGCGCTCTTAATCACTACACCAAACTGGCTAGGTAGTCAGGCCCATATTACACTTGTGGCGCTGAATTATGAGAAGAAACTATACCATGTTCGAAGGAAGACAAAATCATTCATGCTCAGGTACAAAGAGTACCTGTAGACTGAAAAACAAACATTAAAATTTCTAGATAGCCAACGTAATGTTGTTGGACACCTTTCTGAGCAGGATCTTTCCCCCCAAAGGCCATACTTCTTAGGAAATTACATCATTTAAAGATACAAGCAACTAAGAGTTTGTGATTCCTCCCCCCCCCCCCCCAGCTTTGTCCAGGCAAAAATCGATGAAGATATTTTATCTTCTGATTCTTTTAAATGCAAGATGCAATGAATAAGAACAAAATTGATGTGAAGTATATGCTAGAAGCTATGACCAGAAGAAACTGTTCCAATTTGTTCCCCTACAGGAGCGGGCATATCTGCGGAGGTTCGTTAATTAAGGAGGACTGGGTCTTGACAGCAAGGCAGTGTTTTCCTTCTCGGTATAGTAAAATTTTTATTAGTAGAGACATCATGTGAAAAATGTGTACTCTTCCTCTGGAATTTGCACTAGGGTTCTGTTTTCCATCTCAATGCTTTCTAGATCTATAGTAATTAGAAACTTGTAATCCACATAATTGTTGTCTTTATACTAATGATACAATCACAAAACAGAATTAGTGCAAAATTGGAAAATTCCAGGTTTCTGTTTAGCTAGGAGCCTAGATACAAGACAATGAGGCCTGCAGCTCATGGAGGCTCAGAACTTACCCATCAGTGGCTTTTTCAAGGTGTGAACTGCCTGCCAACCACAAGCCTTACCAAACTTGCCCACTTTCCCGGAACATGGGGCAGATGCCACGTTGTGGAATGGTTCTCAGAAGACTCACAGATGGCACATCAAAGAGGCATGTGTTGCTCCTGAGCCACTTAGAATCTTGCTACACAAGACATCTGACGTGTTCTTCATGTGTTGGGAGACACAATGTTAGTTGGGAAGCGTAGTTTTGAAATACAGAGCTGGTGGAGATTGCTTCAGAGGGGACAGATTCTCTCACAGCCCTCCACCGCCTCTGGTGTCTCCCCTTCTGGAGCCTTTGCCCTGCCAAGGCTTGGTTAATTCAAAGGTTTAATCAGCAAGGGTGGCAGGGTAAAAGCTCTGGAAGGGGAGACAGTCCAGCACACCAGAGATAGCGGAGGGCTGTGAGGGAATCCATCCCTTTCAGAGCGATCTCCGCCAGCTCTGTCATTCAAAGCTATGCTTCCTGGCTAACATTGCATCTCCCGACACATGACGAACACACACCCAGGCACCTTGTGTAGAATAATAACATTTAATTTATATACCGCCCTTCAGGACAACTTAACTCCCACTCAAAATGGTTTAAAAAGTGTATTATTATCCCCGCAAACAGACACCCTGCAAGGTAGGTGGGGTCGTGACTCGTGAGAGCTGCAAAGACTCTTAGTTTGTATCACTGAATCGGACTGTAAAATTAAGACCCAAGATTGTTGGATTCAAATTGTCAGCTAGCCATGAAGCCCTATGGGAAATCCATCTATTTAAATTATCTCTCAGCTTGACCTACCTCACAAGGTAATTGTGAGGACAGAATACAGGGAGAACCATATAGTGTGCCCTGGCTATCTTAAACAAAGACATATTATATAACTAATTAAATTAGGAAGTAAATGAAACCAGGAGGTGCAGATTATGTAAGAAAATGCTTTTGTTTTTCAAAAATGACAAATCTGAGCACAAGCCAGTTTTAAAGATGCTACTTCCATCCAGTTGCTTTCAAGGTTCACTGGAGTGTGTTTTAACTTTCTGAATGTCTTTTTGTGGTTAATGCAGCAGAATACAAAGACTGTATTCTAGCTTAATGTTAATTGCCCCCCAAACTGCAAGAACAATCTCTTGGATGTAGCCAGGGCTTTTTTTCTGGGAAAAGAGGTGGGGGAACTAAGTGGGGGAACTCAGGACCACACAATGACGTCACTTTGGTCCAGCTGGAACAAGGGGGGAGTTTTTAAATCGCCCTAGGTGAAAATGGTCACATGGCCGGTGGCCCCACCCCCTGATCTCCAGACAGAGGGGAGTTTAGATCGCCCTCCACTCTGCGTGGCGAGGAAGGAAATCTACTACCCTCTGCCTGGAGATCAGGGGGCGGGCCACCAGCCATGTAACCATTTTCAAGAGGTGCCGGAATTCCATTCCACCGTGTTCCAGCTGAAAAAAAGCCCTGGATGTAGCCATTTCATTAGAGACAACATCAGCATGATTCCAGATGAGAGAAACAAGAAGAGATGTGATTTGAAATGACTTGTAGTAATGTTATGTCAAATGGGAGTGAAGTAGACACAGGATTGCTAATAAGAACCTTTCACTTCATTTGTGGAGTTTCTAGTCCTCCGTAATTGTAGACTGCAAAGTATGCAGATTGCAGAGTGTAATACATTTATATGTTGGAGCCATTTCAAGCTTTTTAAGATGCTGTCCCAGTTACCTGGAGAGACATTTTGAAGTTACTGCTTAAGATCACACTCAAAAACTATACTCGGTTGTTGTGAACAGCAAGAGGTGTTTATTTGTTTTAAGAGAAAAGTGTACATCTCTTAATAGTTTTACACCAGCATGTTGTACTTTATGAGACTCCAGGATACATAGACATCATTTAATCTACCAAGTTGCTTGTGGGTCTCTGACAGAATATGGTATCTAGTTCTTCCCTTTTGTCTCTAAGCAATCATCCTGGCAAATTTTTTTGTGGCAGCTTGCAACATTCACCAGGCAATCATGTGTACTGAATGTAAATATTATGTAAATTATATAAATTGATACTGCCCTGTTTTTGGTTATTATGGCCAACCTCTCTTTTGTAATCTGTAAATCTGAGATTTGTGCTGGTCATTGACAGAATAAACTTGATTGATTGACCATCCTGGTTCAAAGCTTGCAAAGCCTTTTGTTTGGGGGTCGACTGGCCCTTCAATATACCAGGACCGTCCCCTTCGGGCTGCTCTCCACTAATGGCCAAGAACAAGCAGAGCTGTGGCCCTGCAACATGGGCCATTTAGTTCAGCTTTCTCCTCCAGGGCTGTTTTCACATCTGTGTGCACTCAGAGCCACTGGCAATAGAGGGGGCAGTGACACCTTTTGCTTGTATCAGCCTTCTGAGGGCTCAGCATGTGTAGCACCGAGCAGCTGACCTGCCGGTAGGATTGCAATGCTAACTTTAGGTTGGGAAATTCCTGGGGATTTGGGGGTGGAGGATGTGGAGGGTGGGATTTGGGGAGTATAATGCCATAGAGTCCACCCTCTAAAGCCGTCATTTTATCCAGGGAACTGCTCTCTTTTTTCTGGAGATCAGTTGTAATTCTCCAGGCCCCACATGCCTGCAAGTGTTAAGTGCTGAAACTTGGAGTCTCCGTACATGTTACTAAGTACTTAGGGACACTCCAATGAACCTCATTTTACATGTCCCCCCTCCCAATTCCCATGCAGTCACTCATACAGTCACACTTCATTTTGCTCCCTGTGAGTACATTTGCACATTTCATATCAGTTCTTCCTCAACTGCTAAAAGTATCTCAGTTTCCCCCACATCCATTCATTGAAATGAAGATTTTGACACTTTCTCACACCTTAGAGAAATGTAAATTGGCAGTTCAAAGGAGTTTACAGTACTTGTTTTCACAGGAAAAACAGAGCCGAATTGGCACTTTGCCCTTTGGAATCACTTGGAAATGCAGGGAGCTCCCGTGAAAGCAGCATTCACGTGCACTGTGCAAGAACAGCCTGCACATGAATTGAGGACTAGACATACAATCCTGCACTTGAGCATCCCTGGGTACTTAGTAACATGGAGAGAGACTCTTTGGAGCAGAACAGCCAATGGCATAGAGAAAAGTAGAGAGGACAAAGGATGTTTCTGCCAAGAAGAAATGCCAATGAATTATGAAGGTAATGAAAGTAAGAAACAGCAGATGCCCAGGTCATCAGGAAGGAAACTTTACAGCCCCTGTAGCTCTTCACACTGACAACAGGGCCTTTAGCTGCTTTGTTGATAATTACCTGCAGCCATTTAGCTTATGATCACCTGGCTGGGTAACCATAAGATGAGGAGCAGGGAAGAGAATGTGGATTGAGGCTGCCTTATTCGATACATTCTGCTTTGCTTAGGTACAACCTGAAAGATTATCAAGCCTGGCTTGGAATACATAATGTGGAAAGAGCACTTGAGGAAAAGCACAGACAGGTTCGGAACATTTCCCAGCTCGTCTACGGCCCTAAAGGATCAGACTTGGTATTGTTGAAACTTTCCAGGTTTGTAGTTGAATTTTTAAGAACTACCCTAAGAGTCTTTCCTGTTGCTTTCAAAATGAAACGATGAGAGGATGGTAAGAATATGCAGAGTCTTTAGGCTTTGCTTGGACTGGGGTGAGGATGAAGGGTTTAATTTCTTCAAAAGGGTGAAATTGGAAGTAGCTTAAATGAGTCTTGTGTCATCAGATTTTGCCTGCAGACTTCCAAAATTAAGCTCCATGATATAACTGAGCTCCTTTTCTTGAAACTTCGGCTTGTTTTGATCTTGTTAAGAATCCACATGGAACAGAAAATATGCTTGTAGATATTGTCACCTTTGTGGTGTTTTTTAAGAATAAGTCTTTCTCTATATTATTTGCTGTCTGTGTTTCCACCCCCCCCCCCCCCTGTAGACCAGCAGTTAGCAGTGAGGCTGTGGGAATCATCAGGTTGTCTGTTTCTGGATGTACCATTCCAGAAGGCACCACTTGTAGAGTGTATGGATGGGGTTACACCGGAGGTAAGAGGCTTTGGTTTTAAAAGGGAAGAGAGAGCTGTCTGTGGGCAGCTCTCTAAGTTTTCCGGGTTATGACTGTTTTATATATGTGAGTAATTGATAAGAAAGGTGTACCATTTACTGCTTTGAATAAAGTTGCCAATGAATTTGTATGTAACAGAATTACATCATAAATTGGAGAAATACCAAAGAAGTCAGGGAAAATTAAAGAGGGTTTCCAAACAATGACTTAAATGTGGGGTGGAGATGGGTGGTCCGGGTGGGTATTCTGTCCCCTGCCTGCACTCCCCAGGAAACATTAATGCAGGTTGTGGGTGCCTTGTTGGAAATCTGCGGCTAGTGAAGAAATGGATGAAGTTGATTAAAAAAATCGGGGGTTGGTGATCCCGCCTAAAGTAAACGAAGCGGCTATTTGGAGTTTCCTGCTCAGGGAAAACATCAACAGAATTTCAAGGGAAGTAAACTGTTTCAGTGGCGGCGCTATCCAGAATTACTCCAGTCCTACATTTACATTTATTATTATTATGGTTTATTAACCAGCACATATTGATCAAGCAAATTATACTGAAGAAAAACAATAGTGAAATTTACAGACATGAGTATAAAACAGTATAGGTTAAAAACAAGACTTGGGAACATAAAATAAAACATGGACCATAGTGAACTCCCATTTCATGTACCTGATAGCTTCTGTAAGCATTCCTTGTGAATTCTATAAGCTACAGCAAAAAATCTGATGCAAGCCAATGAAAGCTGAGGAATTGCATCAGATAAAAACTTCCTAATGATATCCAAAGGAGGATATTTAGAAAATCTCCATGATATGCCCAGTTTTCTGGACCTTGCCTGCTCTGCAAGAACAGACCCTTTCTGCCATTGGGACCTGTTTATTAACATCCCTCAACAACTGGGGGGGGGGGCGGGCGGGATGTTCCATCTAGCCATGGAGAAAGCCCTGCGATGGAATGGAATTTCTAATAGCGACAAATAAGCTGCTGGGGTTACACATATCTCATTTTCATAGGGGCCAAAAAATGAGGAACTCTATTGATATCTCCCTGCCATTCAATATCTAGACTCCAATCTAAACCCAGTAATTTCAATTGGCTTACAGTGGAGCAAATCTGTATAGAATTGTACTGTCGGGCTTTAAAACTTACTGGCATATGCGTATGCAGCACACAGCGGTCCCTTTGCAGTAAATGGGAATATGCCCACCGTCTACTGTTGCCTTTCATAGGCCAAGAGCCCCCACCCCAACTGCTAGAATTGCCAACAGACCTAGACAATGGTGACACACACGAAATACAGCACCGGATATGTATTTTGTATGTTATCAACATGTTTGGGATTGAGAATTAAGCCCTGTTCATGTCTTGGTCTTCTATTTACTGAATCTGAGTAGCAGTTTACGCAAAAAAAGATTCTTTCTTCCAAAATGTTTTGGATAGTTCATTAATGCTGTGGTATTAAGCACAGTTATTTGGAAGTATTGAGTTCTGTGAATTTTGAGCCAACTTAGATGAGATGATGGAAATTTGTGATCAGCTCCCCCATCCTTTTACAATTCTAAAAATAGTCACTGCACTGGAAAAAGGGCTGAATTGAATTTTGACTACAGCATTGGAGGCAGGGATGTTAACTCCTCTCCCCTACTGTTTTCCCATATCCTTCCACGTCCTTGGCTGTTATTTGCCTTTGAGGAATAACATTCCCATTTTCAGAATTAATGCTTAAGATATACTCAGGATGAAGTGCAAATCTGATTAATTTCTTTATCTTTTCTTAACATGTGTAGTTAATTATATTTATAATGATAAGCAACCGAGGCACATCCTGTTTTGTTCCTTAATGCAAATCAATATAGATGAAAAATTAATGGGTGGTACTGGTTTTGTAGTTATTAATTATTGAGTAAAGATTGCAGTCAGTCAGTCAGTCAGTTAGTTAGTTAATTCATTTATTCGTTCATTTGTTCATTTGTTTGTTTGTTCATTCGTTAGTTGAGGAAGTATCTGAAATGTGTGTTTCTGTATTTCAATTTTAGAGTCCTTTTTTGATGGCGTACTTCGAGAAGCAAACATGATCATTGTGACAAATGAGCACTGCAATCAGGGCTTTAAAGGAAGGGTGATCATGAAGGAGTCTGAAATGTGTGCCAGAGCCGAACGCATTGGCAGCGGAACTTGTGAAGTAAGTTGGAACTCTGTAAATGCTGGAACTCTATAGATGAATGTTGTTTTTATCTGGAATAACTTCTTCCATCTCAAAATCTAAGAGAGTGTGAATTGCAGTTTCAATGAACATTACCAACTAGAAACCTTAACTTAGAAAATGCTCTTTCAACACCCTTCTCTGGTCAGAGTTTTCAAGTTACAAGGTGTGTTGTTCATACCTTTGTTTTATATAAAGACCTCCCCTCCTACCCTCCCCCCATCCCATGCTGAAGAATTGTAAATTCCTACGGGCCAAGCTTTTGTGTAAAAAGCTAAAATCAGAGCTAAGTGGCTAATGGAAATTGTCAGTCTCCGAGTAATCTCTCAGCATATTTAACCCATGCTACCTCTGCCCTTAATCATCTGGGAGTTTGCACGCCTTTAGTGAGAGCAGATAGCTGAAGCTGTGTGCTTAAATTGGGGCCATTCTTCGTTCACTGTCATATTGCCTTGTTGAGAGGGTATGGAGAGCTTTTTGGTTTGGAGTCAAGGGTCCAGAAATGGCTGAATGGGGAACAGGTCAATATCAGGGACAAGGGTCCCTGCCCTAAGATGCAAGCCCTCTACTATGATAACAGTGTCTTTCTCTCATTTTGGAAATAAAATGGAATTGTGATGATGGGACTAGGAAACAGACATGTTTTAAATTTGTACCATGTGCTTGGTTCTGCTTGGAGGGACTTTTGGACTGTGGCTTTTCAACATACCCTAGTCAGAATCTGCCTTTTCAATAGAACCTGATGAGAATTCCGCAGATTGCCTAAATTTTCACATATTCATTAGGGATTGGATGCAAAGGAACCTTGTAGTTCCACTATTGGAAAAGCATTAGCAGATTCATGTATTACTAAAGAAACTCATCAAATCCACTGTCGTTCTTCCACTACCACAAGGCACAGGCAACTGATGAGAGGAAAAAGCAGCTGTCACTACCTGAAGCACACTGGGGCTCGGCTGAGATGAAACCATCCATCAAGCTCCCATCTATGACACCCCTCATGGGAGCTTTGCCTGGCTAGCAAGACTGAGCTGTCCCTACTCAGTGGTCTCAGCAAGCCATAGGACTGCGTAGACTCATAGCAGCAGGGCTTTTTTTCTGGGAAAAGAGGTGGCGGAACTCTCTATTATCACGTGTGTGCAAAGCACGTGTGCACTCCTGGAAATGTGTGATGATCACTTCCAGAAGTGCCATCACTCCTGGAAGTGCTGTCACTTCCAGAAGTGACACTGCTTCTCAGAACCCAGCACAATGCATTATGATGAGATAAATATTAGTAAGCTTAGGAAATTAAACTATTATGAGAAAGGGTTTGTTTCCTTTCTGTATCCTCTACAAAAAGTGAAATCTTCCATTCCTTTTCCCAAACATTTAATTTTTTGGAATCATATTTTAAAATATGCAAGAAGGAGGGGGCCTCTAAAAATCTAAAACCCATCTCACAAATCTAAATTCTAACAGATTCCCTCTGCCAGCATAGGGGAAAAAATCCAAAATTCTTTCTCAAAATTCCACAGAGTCTGAAATTCCTAATCTAATGAATATTGAATTTTAAATATTTTCAGGGAGGGTTCTGCTTTACTGGAGCAATTCAAAATTAGATACTCAACTTTAGCTGCATTAGACCTATACTCAGTTTTAAATGGCTTTTTTTTGTTGCCTGCCGATTCTACCTTACCAATGGCTAAGCTGTTGTGACATTGTGAAATGTTCATAAATATTCCAATGTCCCAGACAAACAATATTCATAAAAACTTCCTTAACACCCATATGTCCACTGCAATTTCAGTGATGTTAATCAGTTGAGGGTGGGGAGAACCATTTGAGTTACAGCTATTAAGACATAAGAACACCTATATGCTGATGAATATATTGATGACAGCCTTCTGTGACTTGGACACAGCTATCCATTTCTAGCATAAAACTGTAATAACCATAACTGATATTTTAACTAATACAAATAACCATAACTGATATATTTAACTAAGACAGAACCAATCTGCATTCAAATGCTGTGGGAACCATAACAATGTCAACATCCGTCAACAAAAGAATGAAAGAAACACACACATATACATGCACAGTCCCACCCACCCCCATGAAAAGAAAGCAGAATGAACTCAAAGCAGCTGTCAGTCCTTGGCAGTTAGATCCCCAAGTTCTCCACAGTTAACACACAGGTGTTCCAGTTGAAGTAACTTTGTTAGAGATCCATTCAGTACAAAGTGCCCAGACCATGGAATTGGCAGAAGTGACATATAATGTTAGTTATAGGGAATATTCCCGCCTTTGAGAAAGAGGACCATTAAAGGGGAGGGGGGTTGGAGTGAGACATTGTTTTAGAGTAGACAGTGAGAAAGATGAACTTATCTTTGGTTCTCCAGAAGGATACATTTTGAGCCAGTTTCAGCTGGCAGTCAAGGACACTGGCTCAGCGGATCGAGAAAGAGAAAGTAAACATTTGCGAGATAACCTACTGGCATTACAGCAATAAAGAACTTCCCATACTCTCAGAGACCAGACACAGAACCCATATACATTCATGGCAGATATGCAGGAGGCATATATGACAGCAGCACACATACACACATAGCCCCTGAATGAAAATAAGACAGAATAAACTCAAAGCAGCATGCACACACAAAAACACACACACACACAGCCCCACCCCCTGAAAAGAAAGCAGAACTAATACAGAACCAACCTGCATTCAAAAGCTATGGAAACCATAACAATGTCAACTTCAGTCAACAAAAGAATGAAAGCAATACACACATACATGCACAGCCCTACCCACCCCCATGAAAAGAAAGCAGAATGAACTCAAAGCAGCACACACAAACACACACACACACAGCCCCCCGAAAAGAAAGCAGAATGAACTCAAAGCAGCACACGTACACACACAGCCTCACCCACCAACTCCCCCAATGAAAATAAAACAGAATGAACTCAAAGCAGCACACACATACATAGAAACCCCTGAATGAAATGAAAGCAAAATGAACTCAAAGAAGCTTAGCCTCCTTTGGAGAACCGGCACCAGCAGCTCTGCTTGCTCTCTCTCTCTCTCTCTCCCTCCCTCCCTCCCTCCCTCCCTCCCTCCCTCTCTCTCTCTCTCTCTCTCTCATAGAGGAATGAAAAGAAAGCAGAATGAACTCAAATGTGAAATGTGAAAATGTGAAATCGTTATTGAATTGAATGACATTTTGCATGATACTATCAGGATCTATCTACAAGATAGTTTGCATGGGGTGGGGGAGAAGCTCCATAGAACTGTGTGTGTCTGTGTCTCTGTGTGTGTGAACTTGCATCTATTCATTTTTATTTTTTCTTTTCTTGTTCCAGCGGGATTACGGCGGTCCATTGGTCTGTGAACAAAACAGGATTAAAATAGTTGTGGGAGTTATTATTCCTAAGCGTGGATGTACCAAGCGACCTTCAGTTTTTGTTCGGGTGGCCTTCTACTTCAGATGGATACATAAAATTTTAATGACGTACAAATCGTAGCTGAATGTTTCATCCAAGAAAACCATTTCCAATTGTGGGAACATTTTGGGAAGTATGAAACTGAAGTGTAATAGAAAGTCCTCGATTTTAAAAAAGAAAGAAATACTACTTGATAGTCAAGTTTTGTTGATATTTATGGATGTTTCTCCTTTTGTCTGTTGGTGTGTTCATGTAAATGTTGATGTGAGCTGTGGTTATAAGCAAGTAGGGGGACCTATTTCCTGAAGATACTTGAATGGGAAAGAAAAATGGCAAAAAATACAATTGCTGGATGATGATGTGTTCTGTGGATTTAGAAAGCTTGATTTTTTATATATGCAGCTGGTTGAGTCAGCTTCTCCATGAGACATGAGCACAGTTTTAATTTAAAAATTTCCTCTTACCTAATGCAAGCCTCTTAATTGATTGTCAGACAGTGAGAAAATACATGAGTTCATCAGCTGGAAATCGGTTGTTTCTCCCACTTAAGAATTAAATTACATTTTAATCCCCAACAAAAATCAATGGCAGTTTGGAAGCCATTGTTAACATTATATTTTTGAATTAAATAGATTTTCGGTGCATTATAATTTGACTCTATGAATGGCTCAGCTAGCATGCAATGGGCCATTCTTGGCATGTAGATGGGTCAGGGGCACCTAAGACACTTTCCCTACATGTCCAAGGGGGACTTCTGTTGCCTTTCTTGAAATGCACATCACGAAATTCATTTGGAAACAGAGTTTGTGATATGGTATGGAATGGGGCTTGCTATTCTGAGGGGGAAAGTTAGAAATCCTGCTATGTGGCATCTTTGGATTCTGGCCATGTTTCTTGGTTTAGGTCAGATCTTGTTCTGTCCTACTCTGCAGCTTATTATCAGAGGGTTGAAGTACATGTTCTTCCCTGATCTTGCATGTGAGAACTGCTGCTGCTGCTCTTCCTAAGAGAAGGACTACTAAAAAGGAGTAACTAAGGGGACAAATTTCTGAGGACATGAGTTGCTCTGGGGGGTCATGGATCATGTGGTTTATTTTATTTGGTCTTTGGTTAGGGTCTGAATGGGTTGAGGGGGAAGGCAGTCTTGGGGTCTGTGGTAGCAATCTTGGTAGCCCTGGCAGATAAATTCTGGGAAGAAGAAAGGACCCTCTTGTACCTCCCAGCTGCTTTTTTGACAGTCCAAGTTTCACAGTTTTCAGTGGGGAAAATCAGCTGGCAGCAGTGAATTGTAAGGAAAGCATTAAGTACCCTTTCTACCCATTTTTTTTACCACAAATTGCACCCTCCTGTTTGTTATCTGCATGAGAGAAGCAATAGGCTTACTTTTAAAAATGTGAATTTGAGATGGGAAGTATAGCTCTGCCCTGATAAAAATTATTGATTTTACCACATTATTGTATACAAGCAAATATATGGCCTTGTCTGATAGAAAGACATCTGAAGTTGTAAATACATTTAAAACCAAATTACACTCTAAGGATGGTGTAAATTCAGCCACTGGAAGAGAAATGTCAGTAGAATGTGCCATACTTAGTTTTAACTTTTGAAAACATCAGATTCTGAACATTTAAATGTTCTCCAGCACTTGACTGAGTCAAAATTGTCCCTGATAATAATTCCAATGAATTTTCGCTATGATGATTTGTAATTCTTCAGTACAGTTATGCAAAATCTAACAAGCTGCCTGATCTTATCCATATTTACTCATAAGGAAGTCTCACTGAATTCAGTGAAGCTACTCAAAAGTAAGTATTATAGAGCTGCAATCTAACAAAGCAATTCCTGCTGAAATAAGTGGGAATTACTTCTAAATATGGGCATGATTGAGTTAATTGTGTAACAGAGACTATTTAATATTCCATCAATCATAGCCACAGAGAAAGTGCTATATTGATTCTATCCACTTCTACTCCTGTTTTGGAAATAAATACTGAAGACGCAGTAAGAGATCAATAAGATTTTGCTAATGGACATCAGTGCTGACCACTGATTAGTACATTACACAAGTTCATTGCAGTTACCTATAGAGGAAGTTTGGAAATGGATGCATATTTTGTTGCTCATTGGAAATTACGTTGCTGTTACGCGGTAGAAATTCCTGGCTGTATTTAAGCTCTCCCTTTGGCACAGCTGAAAAATTCATGTGAGCTGAGAATGCTTGTATATTATTGGATTTTAGACATGAGAGTATAAGAAGAGCCCTGCTGGATCGGACCAGGAGCCCATCTAATTCAGCAACCCATTTCACACGGTGGCATAAACAGGGCACAGACGCCACCTCTTCCCCTGGTGTCGCTTCCCAGCACTGGTATTCAGAGGCCTCTCACTTCTGCAGACGAAGGCTTTCTTCAGTCTCCAATGATATATTTCTCCTCCTCCATGAATCTGTTTCACCTACCTTTTAAAGCTGTCTATGGTTGTAGTCATCACTACATGTTTGGTGTAGTGGTTAAGAGCGGCAGGACTCTAATCTGGAGAGCCGGGTTTGATTCCCCACTCCTCCATTTGAAGCCAGCTGGGTGACCTTGGGTCAGTCACAGCTCTGCCAAAGCTCTCTCAGCCCCACCCACCTCACAGGGTGATTGTCGTGAGGATAATAATAACACAATTTGTAAACCGCTCTGGGTGGGTGTTAAATTGTCCAGAAGGGCAATATATAAATCGAATGTTACTATTATTACCTCCACTAGCAGAGAATCCCATAGTTTAATTACTCGTTGAATAAAGAAGTATTTTCTTTTGTATTTTTCTGTCCTGAACTTCCCAACAATTTCATTTAAACTGAAATGTTAAATCCTTTCAGTTATTCCCTTTCCCTTCTTAGAGACAATTATCTATGCAAAATGATGTTTGCCTTCACTCTAGGATACGATGCTGCATATAATCTCTGGTTAGGAACAAACTGTAAATTACGTGGGTTAGTTAGGGTCGCCATCCTCTGGGTAGGACCTGGAGAGCTCTCAAAATTACAACTGATCTCCATACTACAGGGATCAGTTACCTTGGAGAAAATGGCTGCTCTTGGAAGGTGGACTCTATGGAATTATACTCCACAGTAGTCCCTCCCCTCCTCAAACCCCAGCATGGTACAGTGGCTGGAGTGTTAGACTGGGAGATCCGGGTTGAACTCCCTGCCCTGCTATGGAAGCTCAGTGGGTGACCTTGGGCCAGTCACACCCTCTCAGCCTAACCTGCCTCCCAGGGTTGTTGTGAGGATAAAATGGAGGAGAAGAGAATTATGTAAGCTTTTGGGGGGGAAAGGTAGAGTATAAATGAAATAAATTATAAAACATGACCTTCCCCAGGCTTTACCCCCAAATCGCTTGACCTGGAGTTGGCAACCCAGGGGTTAGTATACCTTGACCCTTTTCATATAAATTTGTGGTGTGACCATAAATCAAATATTCCATCGGTGCTGTTCCGCATACCCGTTTCAGTTTTTTTCTGCTCTCCTTTGGGGGAATTTTAATTAGTACATATTTATTTATCATAAGTAGCTGTCACTCATTTTAAAATATTATTTTAGAAAAATGAATTTGCTTTTTAACATTATCCACTATGAGTAGTAAATCCCCTTTAAAGTATGGAATTTTATAATTCCTAAAGCTGCATTTATAGCTCTGTGCAGCTGTGCAAAAGGAGAGTTTAAAATTTGCCTTACTAACAGCATGCAGAATATTCGCCTGTATTTCCCAAATTGGTGAACACTTCAGTCTCTAGGGAGGCAGAGGGTCTGGTGGCACGACTTATGTGGATGTGGTTGCAGCAGCTGATGCAGTAAGCTGTAACATTGTGTGGTCAAGTTACAATCCCATTAGAGAAGATGGTTGCCAAATATTAGATGCATTGTCTTGTGCCAAAATGGCAAAGGATTGTTTCACACATTGCATGTCAACAAACCTGAAATTGCTTCCAAGCTCATGCTCAGCAGAGCATGAGCTTGGTTCTCTGACTAGTTTTTTTTATGAGTTGCATGTTTTCAAACCAGTCTTGTGTATGGTTGAAAAATGCAATGTGTGAAACAGCCCCTATTTGCCTAGCTCTAAGGATCAATTTAAGCAATCGAAATATAATATCACAAACTGCACAAGAGCTTGTATACCAATGTCATTCTTTTGCGCTTATCTTTCATACTGATTTTTATAAAACTTCTTCAGGAATTTTACCAGGAGTAATGAATTAAAAGCACCCATACATGTTGAAGTCAGTAATGGGCGTGGTTTCTGTAGATCCGCCAAAAGGGGAGGAGATTCGGGAGACAAAATTCCAAGGGCCATAATCACCTTGAGGCCTAGATACAGTGCAAGTCATGTATGGATGTCAACTCTGGAGTGGGAAATTCCTGGAGATTTGAGGGTTGTGGTATTGGCAGGGGCGGGGAGGTGGTATATTGGAGACAGCACAGTGTGGTGGTGATGTCACTGTAGGACTTTTGTTTATCTCTGACCGTATGGCAAACTGCAGAGTTCTTCCTCTAAAGCTGCCATTTCCTCTCTGGGAACCAACCTCTGTAGTCTGGAGATCAGTTGTAATTCCAGGAGAACTCCAGGCCCCACATGGAGGCTGCATGTCCTAAAGCTGAATGATTTGTTTTCATGTTTGGCTTGAGTCTGATTGGCATGGGGTGGGGAGGGGAAATGTTCATCTAGAGACCCACAGTAGTTCTCTGTAGCTCTGGCTTTATGAAATTAAAGTTTTCCTCTCTGGCTATACCATCATTTTGGTGTATATATAGGCAGGGCTTTTTTTCAGCGGGAACGCGGTGGAATGGAGTTCTGGCACCTCTTAAAAATGGTTGCATGGCTGGTGGCCCCGCCGCCTGATCTCCAGACAGAGGGGAGTTTAGATTGCCCGCCACGCCACTCGGCCATGTGACCATTTGTGCCGCTCGGCCATGTGACCATTTTCGCCAAGGGCAATTTAAACTTTAAAAAACTCCCCCCCCCTTGTTCCAGCTGACCCAAAGTGATGTCATTGTGCGGTCTTGAGTTCCACCACCTCTTTTCCCAGAAAAAAAGCCCTGTATATAGGCCAGGCTTGGATTGCCCAACCGGTCACTCAATTAACCAAAGTTATTGGATTTAAGCCAGTTCAACTGGGATAGAGTCATTGCAGCTGGATCAGCATAAACTGAATTAAATTGATTAGAGCTATGGCTCAAGTTGTAAGATATATTGAGAATGTTATCATCTCCCTTTAAAAACATAGATATATGTTTGTACCAAGATTCTTGAAAGTAATGGTGAGGTTTATTAAAGACTAAAATGAGGCTGGAATGAAAATGTTTGCATTTTTCCCCTCAAGGTTTATGTACCTTCTGTATTATGTGCAGGCATTTTGTATTATATGTGCAGGTGTTTTGTTCAGTGTCATAAAATGATGTTAAAATATTATATACTTCTGCTGTGCAGAAGACAATATAAGTTGATATATATATATATATATATAAATATATATAGGGGAGGTCATTAGACAATGTTTAAGGATTTTTAAAGTATTCTGAGCAGAGTCTCAGTGGAATGAGTTGTACAGAGTTTATAGTTAACACTTCTGTAACTGCTTGCCTATCAGGCCGTCTTTGGGCTTCCTCATATACTGTTTTTCTGTCCCCATCATCTCCTGGTACTCATTCACACAAAAGAATGCAATACTCTTGTTTACTTGAAAGGAAGACTAGGTTTCCCCCCAGGAGTTCTGTCAAAAAAAAAAGGGGGGGGTCACCTGAAATTCACATGGGTGTATAAAGTGTTGCCAAATCGCAGCTGACTTATGGCAAACTCTTTAGGTTTTCAAGGCAAGAGACAAACGGGTGGGTTACAATTGCCTGCCTCTGTAGTGATCCTGGATTTCCTTGGTGTTCCTCCATCCAGGTACTAAACAAAACTGACCCTGCTTAGCTTCTGGGATCTGACGAGTTTGGGCTAGCTTGGGTCTTTCAGGTCAGGGAATTCATATATATATCGATACAATTTGGTGGGATATAACGATTGGGGGGGGGTGCCTTACATTTAGGGTCATCTTGCTTTTGGATGATATGGGGAAGCAGTGTATCATCTGCTCCTGAGATTTCTGCAGGAACTTTCACTGAATCATCGGAATAGTGGCAAATCTTCCTGGCTGGGTTGGTGGCTCTTCAGTGAAAGTTGTAACATCTCCAGCTAGTTGCTGAGATAACTGATGCCATCTCTTAGTGCCAGGAACACCTGGAGTATGGTGAGCTGGAGAAAAATACCTGTGGTTTACACATTAGGAACTAGATCCAGAGGAGTTAGCCATGTTAGACTGTGGTTGCAAAATAGTAAAAAGTCCAGTAGCTCCTTTAAGACTAACCAACTTTATTGAGGCATAAGCTTCCAAGAACCACAGCTAGTGGTTAGTCTTAAAGGTGCAACTGGACTTTTTACTACATTAGGAACTGGGATCCAAAAGGATACTTAGGATTGTGGAAGGAGGTTTTGTGTTTCAAAAGCAGGTTCATTCCAGACATTGTTGGGGTTATTTTTTGTTATCCAAGGGGCTTCAGGGCTGTTTTTTGTAATCAGAGCACTAGTTTGTGAGTTCTTTGGACCCCTAACTAGACATGGGCACGAACAGAAAAAAAATGAACATGGAGTTGGTTGTTCGTTGCCATCCACGAACAATGAACATTGACGAACATGACCTGTTCACGAACATGGTCATTGTTCATTGTTCACGGGGGCCAGCAGGCTTTTCTCCAGCCATCAAGACCCCTACCACACCACTCCCAGAAACCCTACCTGAGCAGGCAGCAGGAAATGTACCAATAATAAATAATAGCTTGGCTCCAGCGCCTGACAGCAGCCCTGGAACCTGAAGAGGTAGATCCCTACTGCACCACACCCAGAAACCTTACCGGATAGCAGGAAAGGTACCAGTAATAAATAATAACTTGGTCCAGAGCCTGGCAGCAGCCCTGGAACTTGAAGAGGTAGATCCCTATTCCACCACACACAAAGAATATTCAAGCTCCAATGCACTCTCCCTGTGTTGCTCTCAAAATGCCAACAGCAACTGTCTCTCCTTCACTGTCTGCAAAACCAGAGCTGGGAGCCCCCTCCCCCCTGCTCTTTACTTCCTTGTAACAAATTTGGAACTCCACACTTGAAAGGAAGACCTGCCTATCAAGCTAAATTGGGCTTAGATTGGGGTTTCCAGGGCAACAGCAGGAGTTCAGACAGAGTTCAGGCAGTCCCTGCCTCCGGTTGCCAAGGGAATTGATTGCAGGTGCCAGACTGTCTGGCCTGATGAACAGCAATGAAGGCGGCTTGCAATGACCACCTGTTCGTTTAGAATGGGGCCTCACGAATAGCTTGTTCGCGAACAGCTGATTGGACTGTTCGTGGCTTTTTTTAGTTCGTATTGCTGTTTGTGCCCATCTCTACCCCTAACCCATGTAAATGAGGACTTGAGATTGGGGGGACAGAAAAATGAATATGTGACTTGGCCCTAATCTCCTTCATGTAGCGAAGGAATTCAAAGAGCAAGGAAAAGGAGAATGAATTGTCTTTGGCAAAGAATTTTTGCTTCTTTTATTCCTGTGAATATTTCTTGTTGGTACCAATGGTACTTTACCATGCAAGGGTTACAGATGGCAGCACTCGGTTGAAGGAGGACACTGTTGAGAAGGATATGATTACTTGGAGTAACTTTTCTATTAAACCTGAAAGAGTGTGAGAAAGTTTACCAATGGAAGAAACAGCTTCCCTTGTCGGCTCTGGCAGACATAGTAGTGAAAGTTACAAAACGGGTTCTGGTTGCAGTTTTCATGCTAGAAAATGGCATTGTTGGGGGAGGAAGGAGTGTTTCGTCCCCCTGTGGCTCCGTTCTGAGTTTGTTTGAGCTCTCCTTTAAAAAAAAAAAAGCAGTTGCCCTCAGCTCACGTGCATCTGCAGGGAGCACATTAAAAGTAGTGCACGCCCACGCAGAAATGTATTGTGTAGTGAGACCCTGAGCCTCATTGTTAGAAAATACACAAGGTTCCCTTTCGAACTGACGGTGTTGTGTTGAGATGCCTCCAAAACGTAGCACGATACAACTTGCGTGCTGGTGCCATTATCTCGTGCGCTTCCTGCTCCTGCATGTTTTAGCAGTGAGATGGATGGGGGCAGGGAAATTCACCACAGTCAGTCAGGACATGGGGAAGTTGCACAAAGGCTAACAAAGGGGATGGGAAAGTCCATATGGGGCTGCCGTTTTCAGTGGCAGCTACGTGTCACACTTTAGCATGGTGGCTATTGGTGTACTCTTAATTAACATGGTGGTGCTTTTAAGATAAACAGATGCTCTCTGTTTTTGTGTCAACGCAAAATCATAATTCAATGTCCGTTGTTCGGAACCCATTAAACCATTTTGTATGTGGAATTTGGCTCAAAATATGCAAAAAAGTTTTTAATTTTTGAAAATAATTGATGTTTTAATTTATTTGGGTTGTTTGTGTGTTTTATGTGTTTTTTTAACCATTAGGACTTGTCTATGCAGCAGAGACAGACAGAAAGAAAAAAAACTCTTAAAAGAAATGACAGAACTATATTACCCTTTTCAGAAAATTATTATAGGCCAGCTGGCCCTCTTGGGGGAAAAACAGTGAGGTTACTGCAAGATTGTCTGTTGATTGTATTAGGACTTCTTTTGCCATACTAAAAATCTTCTTCCTTCTACATGCTCATTGGCATAGTATGGTTGGTGGAAGAAATGGTCTTTAGAGTCTAACTTTCTTATTGACAGTGCAGAACAGTTGAAGAGTGCTGTAAATGCAACTCTGCCTGGCTTTTCCCCCAGTATTCTCCAGATGCTTCCTATTAATGCAACGATTTTAACTTACCAATAATGCTGTAAGTCTGGGAACCACTAGCCATTAAAGCTGGTATTTTTGTATCTTTATTATTATTAATAAAATATTTTATCAAAATTCTGTATGAGAGCTTTATTTGTGATGTTTTCATTGAGTGGGAATGGTGAATAGAGATCGGCACGATCCAAAAAAAATTAACGATCCAGCTGATCGTGGATCGGCGCCGGTGACGATCCCAAATTAACGACCCGCACCGAGCATCTCCCGTTCCCGAGCCATGGATCGTGGATCATGGATCGTGGAGGCCAAAGCATGGGTCCCATTCAGCAACACAGGAGGTCTGTGTTTAGCCGTCAGAGCTGCCTATCAGGGTTTGCAGGGATGAGATTAGAGTGCCCATGGCTACAGAACACCCCCTTCCCCCTCCCTCCCCTGGGTGTCTTCTCCCAACCTGTGACTGCTTTGCTGATCTGTGGTTGGAAGGGAGCCCTACTGATCAATGAAAGCTGGGCTTCCATTCGGGTTTCCAGGGCGACAGAAGGAGGGCAAACAGAGCTCAGGCATTCCCCTGGCTCCGTTGCCAGGGGAATAGATTGCTGGCGCCTGAGTGTCTGGATCCCCGATCCGAGCCCGAACGCCCTGATCCAGGCCTCTCCCGACTGCTGGATCATTGGCCATGGCCAATCATGATCCGCCGGGTCACGATCGCGCGATCACCGTTATCGTGGGGTTTTTTTGTTCATAATGCGGATCGTGCCCATCTCTAATGGTGAACTTGTCTGGTGGTTACTTTTATGTTCCATTGAGCATGTGTGGTGCTCAGAAGAACCTAAGTTGATGGGCTGTTAATTAAGCCTTGACTTTTATTTTGGAGAGTCAAAGTGCCTCTTCAGAAGATGGCAGGAACTGTGTTGCTGGTATGGGCTGAGGTGCTCCTTAGTTGGTTTGTCTTAGGGCCAAATGAGATGTTATGGCAGCTGTTTTCCGACTCCAACCTAAGGCTAGCAAAGCTATTTTAGGTAAGAATTTGGCCACTTTAAGATGTCCATAAAGGCAGAAATGGGCTTACGGCATGGCAGAATGAGAAGATCTGGTCTTCCCCCCCCCCATGTGCCTTTTTGAGCGCTGAAACAGTTGTCTAGTTTTGCCTGTTAGTGAGGTGAAAACCAGGGGATTGGCTTGTATCCCAGGGAGAAAAAGTTTGTTTACTGGTTCCATCTTCCATTTATGATATGCATCCAGATCACCACCACCACCACCCAAAACTGAAAAGCATAGAAATAACCCATCATCAAATTTTAGTAACTTACTTAATTTACAGCTCTGTTTAGAATCCCTTCAAATGTTATCTATGGTAACAAGGAAGCCGCTGGACTGTGTTGGACTAGGATTCCACTGTATAATACTCAGGAATATTACATTTGAGAGGATCTTACTCTTGTTACTTTCTACATTGGTGTTTTTCTAGTTCTCAACAGAGGAACCTAAGCTGTGGATCCTTCCTGTGTCATCTCAGATTTCGGCAACAATATCATGCAGGTGCTTAAAGACCCACGGGGGGCACCAGTCAGTTTCTGAAACAATCCAGAATGCCTTAACCGTCTGGGAGCAGGGCACTCAAAGAAGGGTCTGCTTCCATATTAGTCTGTACAGCAGCCAGAATCTTCTTCAGAGGCTCCATTCTGTGGCCCAGGCTTTATTGTAGAGCTCTATTGGTTGAGAGCACTTAGCTCAAAAACAGCCACATTATGAGGGAAACACATGAAACTGGAGGGCAAATTACTGAGGAGGAAATGGTGGGTAATATAGGATGATGAATATGAAAGTAAATAGCCAGGACATAAAATGAGGATGTGTCCTTTGTGTTTTACTTTTCCAAATTATGATCATCTGCTGCATTATAACTCCCAAATATCATTTCAGAGGATTCATACAATACACCTGTCCTTACTCAGTAACATTCTGCATGCACTGTGCTTGTAAAATGGATTTCTCCTGAATACCATAAGTGTATTTTCTCTACCACTAAGGAATATTGGTTACTTATGTTTGAACTCTCCCGCCTGCTTCAACGATAGCTGGCTACTAGAGGTGGGCACAGACTGGGAAAACCCCACGGACTGCCAGCCCATGGTCCGTTGATTTTCACGAACCACGAACTTTTCACGGACCAGTTCATTGGTCTGTTGTCTGTCAATTCTGGCAGCCGTGGCTCTGCCCCCTTCACACTCAGAGAGCCCAAACTCACAGAGAATCTTCATCAGCCTCTTTTCCAGCCACCCTCCAAGTTTGGTCAAGATTGCATTTTGGACGTCTGAGTTACAGGCCCCCAAAGTGGCTGCCCCCAGGAAACTTCCAGTAGATACTGGAGTTACAAATGCCAATTGACTTGCATTGGCTAGACAGGGACGGCGCTTCCGTTGAGGCACAGCAGGCCCCCACCTCGGGTGCTGAACTCTGAAGGACGGGCCGTGCTGGCCCCCCAATGATCGATCAGAGTTCCCTGCAGTGTGCACGTTTCTGTGTGCTCACGCAGGAATTCTCTCTTGGCGCAAGGCATTTCTTCTGGAGTGCAGAAGAGCAGCTCATCCAGCACCTGAGCTTCGGCAAGCAAGAGAGACTCTAGCTGGCTGGGGAGCAGCAAGCTCCCATCTGACCTTTTGTCCCCCTTATTCCCTCCTTTCTTTCTTGCTTTCCCCCCACACCATGTGCTAAAAGGAATGACAGGGGGATTGCCCATTGGAAATAATAGGAGAGGCTTGAAGGCCCATTGGAGATAATGGGAGCAAGGGATGCCAATTTACTTGCTTAGGCTCCATTGAAATGCATCACAACACAAAAAAAGTTGCAAAGAAAATGTGGAATGGATTTTCCATAAAGGTCTCTGGGACCAGATGGAATACTCTGGGAGTGGAATGACAGCCCCCAGAGTGCAATGATGGTCCGTAAGAATAGAACCTGTGCTCAAGGACTGGAGTAACAGGTCGAAGAGTGGAACAACTGCTCCTGGGAATAGGGTCAGGGCTCTGGGGCTGGAATGACACCCCCTGTCATTCCACACCCACTGCCATTCCAGTCCCAGACCACTGATTCTTCTCCCAGGGACTGTCATTTCACTCTGTGGCCTGTGTTGATAGATCAAGATAGGTAGCCGTGTTTGTCTGTACCAGTAGAAAAAACCCAAGAGTCCAGTGGCACCTATAAGGCTAACAAAATTTGTGGTAGAGTATGAGCTTTCGTGAGCCACAGTTCACTTCTTCACTACTGGACTCTTGCTCTTTTTTTGTGTTGTAATGCATTTCAATGGAGCCCATGCAAGTAAATTGGCATTCCTGGCTCCCATTTTCTCCATTGAGCCTTCAAGCCTCTCCCATTATTTCCAGTGGGCAATCCCGTCATTTCTTTTAGTACATCCCTTTCCCACTCCACAGCTGGCAGCAATTCTACTTCTCACCTTTCCTCAGGCTTTTGAGGGGGGGGGCTGCTTTTGGTGGAATGAGTGGCTGGTTGTGTGTGCACCGCCACAGAGGAAGGAGAAAGTGAGGTTAGACATACGCAATTCCCTTTCAGTCCCTGTGCGACAGGTAGGAGCAAATCACTGTTGTTGGGTTTAAAGTTGTTGTTTTAAATTCTATTACTTTCCTCTCCCCTTCTTCCTTTTGTTCTCCCTCCCCCTTGCTATTCTCTGATCTCAATGCTGCTCCCCCTTCACTCCAGCAGAGCAGCGCCCTGCACTACGTCCCCCTCTTTATCACCTTCCTTCTCTCATTCCCTGGTTTCACCCCACCTTCCCCCTCTTCCCAATAGTTTATTTCAATATTTATATACCACATGCTTAGCTGTCTGCTGGCGTTCACTTCAAACCCAAGGTGGGGGGGGGGGAGAAGGATGAGCATAGAGGGTAGTTCCGGAAAGGGATCTCTGACAAAGGTGATCAATATTTTAAGGCTTGGAGAGGGTCGAAGAGAAAGAGAAGGCTTCAGCTCAGTCCCCCTTCCAAACATCTCTCTCCTCCAAGCAGGCCCTGTAAGAGAAGCCCTCCTTCTACTGCCAAGAGTCTATGGGTATAGAGAGGTGGGCAGAAAGTGAGAGGGAAACTTTTTTACACACACACACAAAAGGAGGTGTGCTCAAAACTTCAATGCAAGTCGCTGTTTCTGCTCACAAAATAGATATTTGGCTCACAGTAAGAAAAACAAAGATTGTTTTTTTGCTCACACTTATTAAAAAAAATTAAATTCAAATTAAGAAATAAAAATTAAATTAAAAATGTAAAAAGTTTCAAGTTTTGTGCTTTTCATTTTTCCTACATTTCTTCTGTTTTTAAAAATTGGTTAGCGGGGGCAAGGAGGGAAGTAGGTATCTCGCCTCAGGCACCAGAAACCCTGGCACCGGCCCTGGGCTAGCAGCACCAAAAAGTTTCAATTGAACAGAAAAGGGTGGGGGAAGAGCCCCCTCACTCACCACACAGACACCTTCCCAGCCGTTGCCTAGGGAATTAATTCTTGCTCCGTGCTCGCAGAGAGAAGAATGGGAGTTCTCTGGTTGGCAGGCAGAGCTGCCTATCAAGGTTTTGAGGGCTAAGATTGGCTGCAGAACGTCCACCCCTTCGTTGCCTAGGGAATTCATTCTTACTCCTTGCAGAATGAGAGCTCTCTGCTTGGCAGGCAGAGCTGCCTATCAAGTTTTTAAGGGCTGCGGATGTCACGTCCATTGCATAGGGAATTGATAGATCGGCACCAGGATGCTTGGACTCATGGACTACAAACCAACGGACTGGCCCAAACGGACCAAAATTCAAGAAAAAGGTGAGTCCCACGAAATGTGTGTTTGTGAATCACGAACTGGGCCGGACTGTACAAAATTTTGGTCCATTTTCCGGACCGTGCCCACCTCTACTGGCTACTGGGCAAATTTATCTATCTTCAGGAAACCTCTGGAGTGTATTATTTCTTTTAGCAGTGTCCCATGGTTTTAATACGGTGCAAACCTGTCCTCGTCTGGCTCGTTGTCATGTTTCTTTCCAAGTGCACTTGTGGTAATGGGAGAGCTATGTGGTTGGCATTAGAAGATTCATGCCTTGCCTTTGACCAAAGTCTTGTTTCAGCCACTTAGTCCTCCACAACCACCATCCTCTGAAAGGAAATAATACGCCATCCAAGTTCCATTGCTCAAGCATATCCGTTTTCTCCTCTGCCAACACTTGCTTGTTAAATACACTTTGGCATCTTGTACATCAGCTGCTCATTCTCTCAATGCCTTGTTAGTGACTTGGAACTCTTCTAGGAATGATGGCATTTTTCCACCTGCAGTTGCTGTAAAAGTCACTAATGACCAAGAGATAAAACTTGTCTCTTTTTCTGCCTACATTTAAAAGCAGCTCAGGGTAGAAGGGTTGTGAAATCAGCCCAAGAAATCTAGGAGCTTAAGAAATCAGCCCAAGAAATCTGATATTAGTGAGTATGTGTTGTGGAGCTGTAGATATTTTTGGAATTTTGAGGATGTGTAGCAGGCACTGCCATAAAACAGCCGCCATGTGCGGCAACCACTAAATGGCTGTGGTGGAGTGCTGGAGCCAATTCCAAAATGCTAGTCAAGCATCCTCTTACAAGACAGAGAGGTGATGCCTCCTGGTTTCTTCTGAAGCATCTGGTGCTCCAATGAGTTGGAGAGAAGTCAGGTCTGGCTCCTAGCAAATGGATGCCAAGAAACAAAGTGGTGGTTGACATGGTATGCATGGGCACCATGCTGAGTTTTACTGTATACATCAAATGTCAACATTATTTAGGACAGTGATGTACGTGCACTTGATTTCAACAAGGAAGGAACAGGGTCACAGAAGAATTAAAATAGGCAAAAGCCAATGAGGCAAGTGAAGAATAGTATTTATTATCCAAGTAAAAATTCCCAACGTTTTTCATTATAAAACTTTTTCAGGGGAATATGTAACATAATGTATTAATATCCGTTTGAAGTTCCCATAATACCTCATCATCTTGCACTGAGATATAAATTAAATGGTTCCTCTCACTGAATAACTAGTGTGTTTTGGCATTCTTGATGTAAGAAAATAAAAAGACCTGCACGTTGGTAGTATTTAACAAAAAGACTCTTTAAATGTTCTGCCAGAACTTGCTTGACACAGGGCTGGTTATCTTATATCTTCTTCTAGATAGTTACTTTTTAATTTTTATTAACTGTATGTTTGAATTTTAGTGTAATTTTATGTGGATAATAGTAAAGAGTCCTGTAGCAACTGTAAGACTAACCAAGTGTATTGTAGCATAAGCTTTTGAGATCCTCTGGATCTATTTATATGGATAATGTAATAATTACTTTTATAATATTATGGAAATTTCAAACTTATATTGATATATTATGTTACAGATCCCCCCTGAAGAACTTTTAGAGCAAAACATGTTGGGAATTTTTACTTGGATTATAGGATAATAAATACTACATTTGCACCATTTGCTTTTCCCTGACTTCTTTCTTCACTTGACTGCGGCACCAAGTGGTGACTTGGATGTGTGAACGAGCCATTCCCAGGGACAACTTGCAGTAAATCATGAGGTTCTAGACCTCAAAAACTTTCTGCCAAAATAAATTTTTGGTACGGAACTCCTGTTTATTTTTGCTGCAACTTAACTTCTCAGGAATCGTGTAACGAATTAAAAAACTCTGTGGAGAATTAGAGTCATAAGCTAGATACTTAGAACCAAACTGCACGTTATGTGCAATGGGAGCCTGATTCCCTCCCCCACCCCCATTTTCTTGTGGGGGGAAAAAGGAGGGGATTAGAAGCAAAAAAGCAGTTTTCACACAGAAGTCACACTGAAATGTTGCTCTATATTGTGTCCCTCCCGCCTATTCCCCTCTGGCTGCTCCACTGAGTAAGTGCAGAGGATGAGGAACATTGGGAAGAGGTTGCCTGCCTGTGCCTGGCAAGTGGCGAGCCGCTCCTCCAGCAGTTGGGAACAGGGAAACAGGTTTGCCAGATGGCTTTCCCTCCACAGCCAGACAGGAGCCCTGCCAGTTACTCCCCCCCCCCCTTTTGCATGTGTGTTCCTGGCCTCAGCAGATGACATCATTTCTGTGACATCATCACTGGAGCATTTGGTAAGAGGCTAGGCTGGTGGGCTGGTCGGCTTCTCTCTGTGCATGCAGCAGGCTGGGCATGCAGGTGAGCATGCTGGGCACACACCATGTAGCAGGACAGGGACATGGATAAATGGGCTAGTCACTCCCTGGGCACCCAGCAAGCCAGGTGGTCAGGCACATGGGCCAGCCATTCCTGGGCAAGCAGCAAGACAGGCAATTGGGTAAGTAGGCTGGGCATGTGCCCTGCAGCAGGCTGGGTGATTTTGTGTGCAGGCCGGCTGCTCTCGGTGTGCAGCAGGCAGCTAGCAGGTGGGTGTGAAGGAGGACAGCCAGCTGGTCTCATTGGGCAGCTAGGGTTGCCTGCCCCCTGCTGGGGGTGGGGGATACCACACTCCCACCCTCCAACCTGCGCCCCCACTTACCTGGCTGGTGGGGGGGGAGTCGCATTCCGGGGCATGATCCCAGAGCACGCAGCCCACTTCTGTGCTCTTCTGTGGCCTGATTTGGATCCAAATTAGGCCGAATCAGGCTGGGGTTGGCCTGAATCTGGCCTCTGTGGAGCGCGGCAGCGCACCTTTACACTGCAGCAGCTTGAATGGCCGAATTGGGGCTGAATCGGGCCCAATTCAGCCCCTTGCAGAGCGCGGGAGCACTCCCAGGGTGGGCACGCGGCCTGTACAATGATGTTACGCCACACACACACGTGTGTGCATGAGAAGAGCAAGTCAGGTAGGTACCAGGTCTCCATCCTCCCCCCGGAAAGGGTAAGGGGACTTGGCAACCCTATTGGGCATTCCCTGGGTGTTTGCTTGCACCAGGCATTTGGTTTTTCCACTTTGTTTCCCCTGAACAATCTGGCAAAAAAACCAGACTGTCCAGGGAAAAAAACGGACCCCCAGCAACCCTAGAAACTGCATGTGGGGCAAGAGTTAAGAATCCTTCAACTTCTCTGTCCCAAAGCAGTTTTTTCTAGAGGGAAAAATGGCCCTCAGCAGTGTATTAAAAACTGTGTGCAAGAATATCCAGTTTTTATGCCCATAAGTAGCCATGGGCATTGAACACATTCCCAGTTCTTTGTTTGCAAGACAAAGTGGGGAAACCTTTTAAATTTGATATCCTATTAAGTGTCTTCCACCAGCAGGTGAAGAAACGTTTGTTTTTTCTGAGGCATTGCCCCAGTGACCCATCTTTCTTACCATAGATTTCAATTACAGTCTCTGCTATAATCATGCCTTGGTGGCCCTGACTGGGCAGAAAGGCTGGATATACATTTTATAAATAGATAATAAATAAATATACTCTTACACAACAGGAAATACATGGAGTAGCATGCATAGGCTTGCCAGGTCTCCTACTATGGTAAGAATAGGACTGCCAGATTCCCTGGTGGGGGGGATCCCCTGCTCCCACCCTCTATCTGTCAGGCCTGGCTAGAGGACACTCTCAGACTCTCCACTTCATCAGACACAGCTGTATAAGTTGAAGGTCTTTATTAGGAATCCATACTAGTAAAGCACAGTACAGAGTAATTGCCTGGAATGCCAAAGAAAAATCCTCCCCGAAAAGTTATGTCCCCAGTCTCCTCCCCCTAATTCAAAAGACTGTTGAATAGCGTCAAAGCGGGAAACCCCTGAGAGAGATGCAGAGCCGAGTTTCCCAAGGTCAGTCGGTTCCCAGCACTCACTTCCAGCTGCACTGATAACAACGTCCCTCAGAAACAGCAACAAAGCTCAGCAAAGACACAGTGAAGCAAGAAAACAACCACACTACTTCCCATCCCCCGCAACAGGTAGACATCCACAGGTATGGCAGGCGGGCTGGCTTGCCAGCTTGTCTGACACTGCTCCCCACCACTACTCACCTGGCTGGTGCGGGGGGGAGGCCCTGAGGAAGGGGCCTGGGAGGTACAAAACTTCTTGGGCCAGCATGCAGTGGGTGCACTCCTGCTGGCTGTGATGACATCACTTCCTTCCTAAAATTGGCCCCTATGAAGATCAGAAGCATGCCCGCTGCACAGCTGTGATGACGTCATTTTTGGATGTGATGTCATTGTGCTTGCCGGGAAGGCATGCATGCTTTGTGCATGTGCAAGAACAGAAAGATAAGTACCAGATGCCCCCCTCCCTCCCTCCGAGAGGCAACCCTTGGTGGGAAGTCTCCCTCTGGCAAGTCCCATTGCCTGCCTCTGCTCCAAGCGGCAGGAGGAGAAAAAACAACAACAACCAGTGACATTGCTGATGTTACTATATCCCTTCCAGGTATAAACCAGAAGTGACAAAGAGTAATTTTAGAATCACCAAAAAGTGTATGGAATCACCAAAAAGTGTACCATAGCTTTGGAACAAAGTCTGAGATAAAACTTGTTTTCAAAAAGTTCTTCAAAGTTTGTTTAAGAGAAAGTGCCCCAAGAATATTTTCTAACCCAAGCTGTACCTTTGTTAGACATTAGTGACCTTAAAATCACAGCAGTGAATTAAAAATAATGGGAACGGGGTTTCTGCAGAAAACTATTTTTCCTGTGTTTAATGCAAGCATTTTTTAACTGTGAAAGCTAGTGTTGCCGGATGATTCCATCCAAATAACTGGACACTCCTCCAACACATGGATAGGTTTTCTTGTGCTTGTGCAGTGAATGCACACTCCTGCATTCAGTGTGCCGTGATGTCACTTTCAGGAGTGATGCCATCACACCACATGGAGGAGTGTTCCTACGCTTCACACAGAGGGAAGGGAAGAGGAGGCAGAGAGGTGGAGTGGTAGCCCTACTCTCCTGAAGGGATATGCTTTCTTGCCTTCTGCATAGAAAGGAGAGAAAAAAACTCACAGGAGCCACAGTATATGAAAGCAATGTAAATATATAATCATAACCAGTTATTTTCTAGTGCTTTTGCTACTTAATATTATAAATCATGTAAGGACAGTTCAATAAAGATAGTCCAGGACTTCCACCGTGTATGTGTATTCTTTTGCCACGGCGTTCAGAAGAATCTTCGCAAAGACTTCTTATGTGAAAGAATAACGGACAAGGTACTAGTCCCAACAAAAATATTTAGCCACGCCCAATCTGGGGCTGGCTAAACACAGATTTCGTCCCCTTCTTCAGGGGCGTGGTTCACAACTGTTCCATTCACTATACTTCAATATCAAAAAGCAAAGACGCGTATATTCACAGCACCTGGACGGCGGCAGTTGTATCTTCTCCTTCTCCTTGTGAACCACGCCCCTGAAGAAGGGGACGAAATCTGTGTTTAGCCGGCCCCAGATTGGGCATGGCTAAATATTTTTGTTGGGACTAGTACCTTGTCCGTTATTCTTTCACATAAGAAGTCTTTGCGAAGATTCTTCTGAACGCCGTGGCAAAAGAATACACATACACGGTGGAAGTCCTGGACTATCTTTATTGAACTGTCCTTACATGATTTATAATATTAAGTAGCAAAAGCACTAGAAAATAACTGGTTATGATTATATATTTACATTGCTTTCATATACTGTGGCTCCTGTGAGTTTTTTTCTCTCCTTTCTATACAGTTTTGTACGGGAGCAGCCTCTTTTTCCCTTGCTTGCCTTCTGCAGCAGCAGCAACTGAGTCGCGGAGGCTGGCTGCTAAAAGCGCAATGGGGCAGAAGTGGAGCGTGTCTGGTATTTTCATTCCATTTCCCCTGGACAGTCCAATACCGGACTGTCCAGGTGGAAAACAGACACCTGGCAGCCTTAGTGAAAGCTGCAGAGCATCCTATCATTGCTCCTGTATTTTGTTGAAAAACTGGCAGTGCCAGTCACCAAAGCATCAAAACTAGTCACCAACAAACAAACAGCAGAAGGAAATTATTGTCTAATGAATCTCATTGCTTTTTATAAACAGCTGTGGAATTTGGATCTCTTTGATCCCAATATCAGATTTGTAGCTTTTTTAAAAAGACAAATGCTGGAGAGTTAAAATAATAAAAGTGTTTAGTGTATGAAACTGGATGTTAGGTCACCAGATGCTATAATTGTTGGCTTTTCAGGTAAGCATTCTATAGACATTCTAGTGGAAATGAGTGGATAGAAAGAGACAAATGAGTCCATGCTGAATTTTGAATTGTAAGGAAGGAGAAGCGGGAATCAAACTGGGGCTTGGTTTCTGGAAGAACAGGAAATATGGGAAGTTGTATTGTGGTGATCTAGAAGAACAGGAGAGCTTTTTAAATATTCTAGTCATAAAGAGGTGTTTATGGAAGAAGGAAAATATCCATAAAGTTGTTTCTGTCTTCGAAGAGGTTTTACAGATCTCTGAGAAGTGTGTGTTTTGACTAGAAAAGAACAGGGCCGTTTTCAGACGTCTTACCTGCCTCCGGAACGTCGTGCCATCTTGCGGGGAAAACGTTTTCCCCGCAAGATGGTGCAACGTTCCGGAGGCAGGTAAGCCATCTGGAAACGGCCTGGAATTCATCAGGCTGGCTCATGCAATAGCAGGTATAATTTCTACCTACTTTTGCTTCAGTTGTCATGTTGCCTTGCAGGAGCACTTTATGAGCATCTATGGAAAAACCAAAAATACACAGCGCTTGTGGGGGTTGTGCTCCTAGGAATTACATAAACATTGCTATTCTATAATCTATTGCCAGTCTATGTTTTTGTAGGCTCACGATGAAAGTTACAGGCCCTTGTATTGTCGAAGGCTTTCACGGCCGGAGAACGATGGTTGTTGTGGGTTTTCCGGGCTGTATTGCCGTGGTCTTGGCATTGCAGTTCCTGACGTTTCGCCAGCAGCTGTGGCTGGCATCTTCAGAGGTGTAGCACCAAAAGACAGAGATCTCTCAGTGTCACAGTGTGGAAAAGATGTAGGTCATTTGTATCTACTCAGGAGGGGTGGGGTTGAGCTGAGTCATCCTGTAAGAGTTTCCCAGGGTGTGGAATGCTAATGGCGGGAGGCTTCACTGTATCCTGAGGAGGTTCTTTTGCATATGGATTGGTACTTGATGTGCTAATCTTCTCTGCAGGGCTATTGTCGGGTGTGGAGTGTTTTGTTAGCCTGGTGTTTTTCAGAACTGGAAACCATGCTCGGTTCATTCTTAAGGTTTCTTCTTTCCTGTTGAAGTTTTGCTTATGCTTGTGAATTTCAATGGCTTCCCTGTGCAGTCTGACAAAGTAGTTGGAAGTGTTGTCCAGTATTTTGGTGTCCTGGAATAAGATACTGTGCCCTGTTTGAGTTAGGCTATGTTCAGCCACTGCTGATTTTTCAGGTTGTCCAAGTCTGCAGTGTCTTTCATGTTCTTTTATTCTTGTCTGGATGCTACGCTTTGTGGTCCCGATGTAAACTTGTCCACAGCTGCAGGGTATACGGTATACTCCTGCAGAGGTTAAGGGGTCTCTACTGTCTTTTGCTGATCGTAGCATCTGTTGTATTTTTCGGGTGGGTCTGAATACTGCTTGAAGATTATGCTTTTTCATAAGCTTTCCCATCTGATCAGTAATTCCTTTGATATATGGCAAAAACACTTTTCCTGTGGGAGACTGTTTTTCTTTGGTTGTTTGATTCATCCTGGGTTTGATTGCTCTTCGGATTTCATTTCTGGAGTAGCCATTTGCCTGAAGTGCGTGGTTTAGATGATTAATTTCCTCATTGAGAAAGTGTGGCTCACATATCCGTCTTGCACGATCCACTAATGTTTTCATTATGCCTCTTTTCTGTCGGGGATGGTGATTGGAGTTTTTGTGTAGGTACCGATCAGTGTGAGTTGGTTTCCTGTAGACCTTGTGACCTAACTGAAAGTTTGCTTTGCGGATGACCCAGGTATCCAGGAATGGGAGTTTTCCCTCGATTTCTTTCTCCATGGTGAATTGTATGTTCAGGTGGATGTTGTTGAGATGATTCAAAAACCCCATCAATTCTTCCTCCCCATGGCTCCAAATGATAAATGTATCATCCACAAACCGGAACCATACACTAGGTTTGTGGGGTGCTGATTCTAGAGCTGTTTTTTCAAAATGATCAAAATGTTCCATGTAGAAGTTTGCTATAACTGGGCTGAGTGGGCTCCCCATTGCCACCCCATCCATCTGTTCATAGAATTCGTTATCCCATTGGAAGTAACTGGTTGTCAGGCAATGGTGGAATAAGGCTGTTACATCCTCTGGGAAAATCTGATTAATAAGTGCAATAGTGTCTTTTACTGGAACCTTGGTAAACAGGCTAACCCTAACCCTAATTACTGATCAGATGGGAAAGCTTATGAAAAAGCATAATCTTCAAGCAGTATTCAGACCCACCCGAAAAATACAACAGATGCTACGATCAGCAAAAGACAGTAGAGACCCCCTAACCTTTGCAGGAGTATACCGTATACCCTGCAGCTGTGGACAAGTTTACATCGGGACCACAAAGCGTAGCATCCAGACAAGAATAAAAGAACATGAAAGACACTGCAGACTTGGACAACCTGAAAAATCAGCAGTGGCTGAACATAGCCTAACTCAAACAGGGCACAGTATCTTATTCCAGGACACCAAAATACTGGACAACACTTCCAACTACTTTGTCAGACTGCACAGGGAAGCCATTGAAATTCACAAGCATAAGCAAAACTTCAACAGGAAAGAAGAAACCTTAAGAATGAACCGAGCATGGTTTCCAGTTCTGAAAAACACCAGGCTAACAAAACACTCCACACCCGACAATAGCCCTGCAGAGAAGATTAGCACATCAAGTACCAATCCATATGCAAAAGAACCTCCTCAGGATACAGTGAAGCCTCCCGCCATTAGCATTCCACACCCTGGGAAACTCTTACAGGATGACTCAGCTCAACCCCACCCCTCCTGAGTAGATACAAATGACCTACATCTTTTCCACACTGTGACACTGAGAGATCTCTGTCTTTTGGTGCTACACCTCTGAAGATGCCAGCCACAGCTGCTGGCGAAACGTCAGGAACTGCAATGCCAAGACCACGGCAATACAGCCCGGAAAACCCACAACAACCATTACAGGCCCTTGTTAGCTTACTTGTGTTCTTTCTGCTCAAAGGCTTTGAGGGGCTCAGATATGCTTTGGTGGAAATACTCAAGAAAGTCTCGCAATGCTAAATCAATGCTAAATACAAATTTTGGGGCTGGCTGAGTACAGTTATGGAATATGGACAGCTCTGGCTAAAGATGGTTTTGATGTTACGATGTAATTTAGGAAAAGCAAACTTGCAAAATAGGAATGTGGGGGGAAAGGTCTGGATATTAGCCTCAAGGTAGCAGTGCCAGAAGTGCTATTCAAACACATGCTAAAGAATGTTTCCTACCTACCCCTGTGTGCCTTGGCCTTGTTATGGTTCTGTCTCTACTATACTGCTCCACAGAACAGGAACCTGTACAGAAGGGATTGGCAGGCAGGCAGATATGTCATATCCCAGACTCTTTCCTGCCTTGCCCTAGATAGCCTGATCTTGTCATGTTTTGGAAGCTAAGCAGGCTCAATAGTAACTGTATGGGAGACCTCCAAGGAAGACCAAGGTCACTATGGAGAGGCAGGCAATGGTAAACAATCACCTCTGTTCATCTCTTGCCTTTTAAACCCCAGCAGGGGTTGCCATAAGTCTGCTACGACTTGATGGCACTCCCCCCCGCCACCAGGACTCTTTCCACCTAAGAATTCTGTTGGCAGAAAGTCTAATTATAGGTAAGGGTGACCAAGATTCCTACTTAACCACAGTGCTCTTAGTCTCTTTAAGGTACGAACACTATCTCACAAAATGTTTAGCAAGCACCTGCTGGCTTCTAGTCTAACAATGGGGTCTGAACTTATCTCTCTGAGCTGGGCTTTCAAGTTTAAGAGGTTTGTGATCCCAAATGTATTGTTTCATTCAGGGCCGGATCTAGCATTCCCCGTGCCCAGGGCAACGCTTCCCATTCCGCTTGCGCGCGCGCAGCGCGTGCGCACTCCCAGTGCGGCGTGATGACGTCATTTGGGTGACATCATCATGCCGGCACCAGAGGCAGCATGCGGGGCTGGGAAGCCGCCCGCTCTGCCTTTCGCTTGCCCCGCGGGACAGGGGGCGGCCAGCTTGCCATGCACCTCCTGTCCTGCAGGGACAGGAGGGCAGCGCAGCCGCCCATGCCATTTGCTTGCTCCACAGGAGAGGGGGCGGCCAGCTGCCCCCTGTCCTGTGGGGCAGGCGCATGGCGCGGGCAGCCTTGCAGCCCTCCGTGCTGCCTTTTGCCTGCCCTGAAGGACAGGGGGTGCGCGGCAAGCCAGCCGCCCCCTGTCCCGCGGGGCAAGCGAAAGGCAGCACGGGAGCCTGTGAGGCTGCCTGCAGCATGCGCCTGCCCCGCGGGACAGGCGCATGGCGTGGGTGGCCGCACTGCTCTTTGTCTGCCCTGCAGGACGGAGTGCGCGGCAAGCCGGCCGCCCCCTGTCCCGTGGGGCAAGCAAAAGGCAGCGCGGCTTCCCATGCTGCTGGCTGCTCGCTCCGGCAGCTGGGAGCTGCTCCCAGCGCCCCCTCCCTGGCGGCGCTGGGGGCAGACTACCCCCCCCGCCCCCCCATTGATCCAGCCCTGGTTTCATTTTGCTTAAGGCTAGTGGACAACCAAGGTTACACTGTGTCACCTTTGACCTTCAGGGGAATGGCTTATAGAGTAAATAGGTAGCCTATTGGCTTCTCTAAGGAGTCAACGTCCATAGTTTTTAATGAATGTATCTTGATTAAATCATAGTTAACTATTTAATACATTTATTGGGTCATATCCCATGTACTTAAATATGCCATGGTATCTATCATCAGCATTCGAAGAAGGTATAAGGGGAAGGCCACCCCCAAAAATGTTGTTTTGCTTTGTGGCCATGTTGAAGATGGTCTTTGCATGCCTTTACATGTAATTTGTGCAGACCTCCAATATTTCACCGATGGAAATACAGGCTGTTTACTGATTGTGTGTACTGCATTCTGTTACTTTGAAGTTGTCTGCCCTCCATTGATATACAAGTTAAGAGGACAATAGTTCTCTTGGGTTAAGTTATGCTAGGAAGACATAAGTAGCCTAAAATATAATGCCAGCAGTTAGACATATAGCTAAGCAGCTGTGTTGGGTGAAGTGGCAGAGTGGGCATTGCCCAGTGCCGTAGTGTTCATGTGCATGCATGGGTGCCATAGGGATAAGGTGTATCTACTAGCGCAGAGACTGAATGTCTAGGGACCATGCGGAGCTAGCAAATCCTAAACAATGCAACTCTAGAAAGTCACACTAACAAAAATTGAATGAAGCAGAAATAATAGGGGCAGAATAACAGGTGAAATTTACCTGGTTGAGGGTGGTGGGGAGAAAATAGAGATTATCCCTGATAAATTAGGGCAATTGGAAGATATGGTTTTTTTCTGACTTCAGCATGTGCCCTTGTGTCTTTCTCCCATTAAGACAGGCTGCACATGGCTAATAAAAGCAGGCTTTGTGCTCTGAAGCATCGCCCAGATTCCCTTGCATCAACAGAGCTGCAGGCACAGCCCTACAAAACGGGACCATTTTCTCTTGTGCCGTGGAGTTCATGGCTATGTGTACTTGCTCTCTTTTGAAGCTGAGGAGCTCGCATCTCGATATCTTGATTTTCGTATGTTGAGATAAACCTGGAGAGCAGAACGTCTTTGTACTGTAGGAGCTTTTCCTCCCCCGACCCCACGTGAATGTCTTAAACCAAAAACAGCTGTGGGCAGCAAGGGGAGTGCGTGTATGGGGAGAACAATATAAGTTTGTGTAAGATACTGTGTAGTGGCTGGAGGGTGATTTAATGAGGCCCTTCGTTCAGCTGAGACAGTCAAGTCAGTTTTAAAACCCAGCTACATTGCACTAAGAGGTTACATAAAGAAAAAGTTGTTTGTCCAAACTCTTTGGGTCTCACAGTAGTACTTTTAAAGACCTGTCTTATAACTCTTCCAATGTTCATGGAACCATCACTGAGAAACAGTCAACTCTATTAGGCTCATCATTATAAAATATATTATTGTGGTCTCTATAGATCTATTACTTCCCATATGATGCGTAGAATAATGCATTTGTCCTTGGGGAACAATGTTATCTTGTCCAGTTCTGCTTCTGTTACTCTTGCCTGAATATAATGAGATTATGAAGACATGCATGCACATTATATGTGCACAACTGACCTATTTATTATCTTATGCTAAGTATATGTAGAAGGTAGGGGTATCTGCTCTGCACTGCAGTTCGTGGAGAGCCACATTGGCATTCACCATCAACCAAACAAACCACATGACTGCTGTAGCACAGTGGTTAAGTGGTTCAGCTGTGAATCAGTATTCTACTGGTTTGAATCCCACTACTGCCACTTGGGTAAACCACTCCTCTCAGCCCCTGCTCCCCAGCTGTATTGTGGGGATAATAATAACAGTAACTTGTTCACCACTCTGGGTGAGGCACTAATCTGTCTAGAAGAGCAGTATATAAAACATTATTGTTGTTGTTGTTGTTGTTATTATTTTAAACTAAGCTGATCCAATGGAAGACCTGGTATCGCTCAGGTTTCAGGGGTGTGCAATCCAGGATCCAGGATCAGGCTAAATAGTTGGATTTATTCCAATCTGGTATAATCCAGCTATACTGAATCACGTTAGAGAATTCTGGATTGGATAAGATAATCATGTAAATAAATAAGTTTCTTTCCAACTGCTGTAGCACAGTGGTTAAGTGGTTTGACTGCAAATCAGCACTCTGCTGGTTCAAATCCCACTCCTGCCATGAACTCAGTAGGTGGCCTTGGATAAACCACCCGCAGCCCCAGCTCCCCAGCTGTATTGTGGGGATAATAATAACATTAACTTGTTCACCGTTCTGGGTGGGACACTAATCTGTCTAGAAGAGCAGTATATAAGTACAGTTGTTGTTATCATCATCGTCATCATCATCATGATTATTATATGAGGGCTCTGCAGGGGAAGGAAGGGTTTTCCTGTGTTTTCCTACCCTCTGATGATGATAGCAACCTATGAAGGCTGCTGGGCCTCAGGCCGGGGAGAGAGAAAGGAAGCAGCAATGGAAGCAAATGATGTTTGGACTTCCCACTGCAGGAACCTTCTAAAGTTGAGTCGTGAGCATTCTGAAGGGAAGCACCAGGCCAGGAAATAAAACCACCACTGGGCAGCTCATTCTTTTTCTGGGTGGATTTTATTTTTACTTCATTTAGACCTCTTTCCCTATTGGGGACCCAAAGCGACTTACACCATTCTCTTCTTCTCCACTTTATCTTGACAACAGCCCTGTGATCTAGGTTAGGGTGAGAGTCTGTGACTGACCCAAGGTCACCCAATGAGCTTGCATGGCACAGCGGGGATTCAAACCTTGTTCTCTCAGAACTAAGGTTGCCAGGTCCCCTTACCCTGCTGGCAGGAGGGGGGGGAGACCTGGTTCTTACCTCCTTCTTTCCTTCTCCCATGGCTGTGTGGTGACATCACTTCCAGCAATGGCACTTCCGCCTATCGCACTTCCAGTGACATCACTGCCTGGCTGCAGGGGGTGAGCAAGCTTCACAGCAGGCTGCTTTTGGCCTCAAACGGGCTCAATTTGGCTCATTTAGGGACCAAATCAGCTCATGGTGAAGCACAGTAATGCTCCCAGGGTGGTGAGAGGACATCAGTGATGTTGTCATGATGCCCCAGGAGCATGCCTGGGAGGCCCATTCCTGTGCCTTCTTCCCCTGCTGGCCAGATAAGTGTAGGCAGGGGGCAGAGAGTGAAAGCAGGGGATTCCCTGCCCCTACTGGGGGAATGGGAACTCGACTCAGATCCTAGTCCAATACTCTAACCATTACGCAACACTGGCTGCCATGGTGGCGATGGTGGTTTTGTTGTCTCTCCTCTGCAGCCAGCTTGCTCTCCTCGCAGCAGCTGGAATGAAAGCACAGAGGCTGTGGAGAAAGGTGGAAGGAGTGGGTTGTTGGAGAGGATGTGCCCTTTACTTCTCTCCCTGGCATGAGGCTCACAGTTTATCCATCCTTTAGTCCCTCCAGTGGCAGCTGTTTCAAGGTGGGAACCACCTGTCCACCACTTGTCCTACTAGGCAGTGACCCAGCCTGTATTCTGGAATATGGGGCAAGTGCCAGATTGGGTAACAATGCTCAGCACAGCCACAGGTGTCCCATCAAAGAGCCACAAGTGGCTCCTGGGCCACTGAACAAGTCTCACTGGTGCAAAGGCTCTGCCCATTCTATTAGGTTAGCAGAATGTCTGTCATTATGACAAGTTGAAGGATTGGGGGATCTTCACCTCTTGCAAGGATCCTATCATGTATGCCAGCATGCATGCCATGATTGTATTCTGCATTTTGTACTGGTCATTGCTGTTTGCCAGTTATATACTGTATTCTGTGTAGATCTTCTGAGAGTGCCTAAATTGCTACTATTAATGGCAGGAGAGCCAGGGGCCTCTGCGTTATCTGTTGAAAATATGTACTTTCGTTTCTACCAGCAAGTGTCCTTGGAGAAGAGCTGTTAGCAGCACATATTGTATCTTCTCCCAGAGACTGGGATGTTTTGCTTTGTACTTCATGTAGTCTAAATTAATCTGTTCCCAGGCAACTTCTTTGGGGTTTCGCTCCGGAATGTTAGCGGACCTCGGAGGGCGGGAATTTTCCTTATAATTAGTAATGCCTGTGCTTGAATTGTCACTTCTGCCAATTGCCACCTTAGGGTGAACACCTGTACTGTATGGATCTCAATAAAGCTGCTTCAACTGGCACACCTGCGTGTTAACTGTGGAGGGCTTGAGGGACCCAATTGCCAGGGGCTGACAGATCCCTGAAAGAACTCCACCCCCTACCACACAACTGAGAGTGCATTCCAATTACTTTGACCTGCAAAATTCAGTTGCAGTTTTTGAGAACCAGGCCCATCCCACCTAATTAACTGTGCCTAATCATCTGTACAGACCTGAGATCTGATTCTTGATCCGACTGAATGCTGCCAATTCATAGACACAAAATTGCTCAAAACATTTTGCGTATTTTGATCACAAGCAAATAGCTGGGCAATCAAGGTGCTAAGTTCATTAGAGAATGAACATTGAAAAGAAAATAATTTCAGTTTTCAAAAGTTTGTTTGGCAAACATTGAATTGTCTCTGATATTCTCAGGGGGTGGTCTTAGTAATTCTGGGCCCTGAGCAAAAGTCCAGGATGGGGCCCCAGGATCACTTCCACCGCCCCTGTAAGGGGGTGAGGATAGTGGCTGCTACGCAAGCCCTGGAAGAGATGGGCGCGTGTAGTGGCTGCTAAGGTGGCCAGGAGCTGCCTGAGTCCCAGAACAGTAGGATTCTGGGAGGTCAAGAATTCCAGTTTGAGGCCCAGAAAAGTTGGCCTGGATGCTCTGTGGTTAAGACCATCCCTGGTGCAGCTAAGAACTGCTTTGCTCTTGCTGTGTGCATGTCTCTTTAAGACTGAGATTTTTTCATTCTGTTTCCTTGTTAGTAATTCATGTAACAACCAGCTACACCAGCACTGTAATAGCATCATCAGATATGATGACCCTTAAAATAATTTTGGACACATGATGCAGACTTGACCATTGTGAATTATGTCCATCATCTATATAGAGCCTAAACTGAATTGAGTAATGATGGTAAATTGATGAGTGCAGTGTGAAAGTTGTAGAGCTGTCATGAATAGGGGTGTGCGCTTTGGGTTTCCAGTTTGGGTTTTTAAACCAAATCAGGCCTGATTTGGAATGATTTGTTCTTTTCGAATTGGCCTCAGCATTGCTGAGCCAATTCAGAAATATCAAAGCAATGCTTTCCAAAGTGCTTTGGAAAGCTTCAGGTAGAGGGGCAGCAGCCGCAGTACTTTTCTTTATGTTTGGAAACAGCAAGAAACGTGCTGCTTTCAAGGTTCCCAACACCTTTTTTACCCAATGGGAGGGTGGAGGGGGGGGGGTTGTAGCAAGTCACTCTCTACAACCGCCTCCTCCCCGCTCCCATCAGCTTAAAAAAGGTGGCGGGAAGCTTGAAAGCAGCACTTTTCTTGCTGTTTGCAAAGAGCAAGAAAAGTACTGTGGCTGCTGTCGCTCAACCCGAAGCTTTCCGAAGCAACTTAAATATCCGAATCTTTTTCCTGCTTCGGAAAGTATGTGCCAATAAGCTAAGCGTATGGCCAAAATAAAATTACATTGCCTTATATTCACATTGTTACAGTGTAGTTTGATACCAGTTTGTTCCTCTAGCTGCTACATCTCAGAATTATTTCCCTTCTTTGTCCTTACTGTCCACTTCCTTCGTTTTCTGATGCCACCATTTAATTTGATTTTCTATGGCAAGCCCTGCAACTTTTAAAAATGAGCCTCCATAGTTAATCAAATCAGACATAATATCACGATTTCATCAACCAAATCCCATCACAAGCATAACACTCTGAAGTCAAAGAAGAAGCTTAAAGATAACCCGCATTAAAATAATGTAAACATGTGTATTTTGTGTTTCAAATATGGTGTGTTTGTGGTGTGTGTGTGGTGTATGAAAATACACCTGACATTCTGGGAGGAATTTTGGCTTTATGCAAAATGTAACTTTTTAAAATGAAATATGCAAGAGTATTTTGCAGAGACACCTCAGAAAGGTGTTTGGGAACAGCGTGACGTGAAAAGTGAGGCCAATGAACTACCTGCCTCTGGGTGTGTTTATTGCTGCACAGTTTGCTATTAGACAGAACTGTGCCACATATGCAGAGGTAGAAAACCCTGACTGGATAAATGATGCCATTTTTAGAACCTTGGTATCTGGCAGCTTTTTAAAGTTCATGTTTCATAATCTGTACAGATGGCATTAAAATGAAGCAAATGGGATAAAACCGTGCTCTGTGCAGCACTATAAGGAAAGGGTGTAAGGCAACATAACCAAGTTAAGAACAACGTCGTGTTGTTTACTGATCTTTAAAATTTCTCCACGGTGGTAAATAAAAATGTAAATACTCACCCAAGAGTTTCAAACTGAATTTCTTATATACAAACTTCAATTTTACTCAGAAGTTGGATCCAACCTGATGTATTTGCGTGTGGAGTCTTAGCTCATTTTCACTTAATCAAGCCAGCTTGAAACGCAGCCAGTAAGAGGGAAGCTTTTTAGTCAATCTGGCTTGAGGCTCACATTTCTAGTAGACATTTGAAATTCAGTTTTGCAGACTTTCCCGTTTGACTTTACTTAAAGCTATCTAGTAAATCTTCATCCTGCCCTTCTGCCAAGGAGCTGAGGGAGTGCCTGGTTCTCTTCCCGCAATATTATCCTCTCCGCAACTCTGTGAAGTCGGTTACTGTTGGGGTTTGCAAATGTCATTCCTTCTGTCATGAAAGACTTAAGCTGAAGTTTCTGTGGGCCAATGAGAGCAAGTTAAGCATAACGCCAATGAGGTGTAGACTCTTCCCGCCAAAAGGAGTGAAGCTTTGGCGGAAACTTCCAGTTTCTTCTTCTCGGAGCAGTAGAGAGACAGAGAGTTGTTGAGACAGAGAGAGAATAAAGAAGCAAGATGGAGTTTAGTTAGGCTGTTGTTTTCTTTTCATGTAACTCCCTTTATTCTAGAAGTAAACTTCTTCTTAGAAACTAAATATCTTCTTTTCTTAGAAACACACATATCTCAGCTACATTATTCTGCTGCGTGCTTTATTCATTCTGTAAAACATTTCCAACAGTTATGCCACGAGAGACAGAGTGTCTACCTCAAGGTCACCTAGTAAGGTTTGAGCCAGAGTGGATTTGAACCCATATCCTGTTCCAGCACTCTAACCACTATACCACACCACATTCATGGTGGGATGGGGGTGTGAAGAGAAGCCTCTCTGATCCTCATCCAGCAACCTTTTCCTTACTGGGTCTCTGGTAGCCCAGTCTGTGGGGCAATGTGATTTTACTACTGTCATTATTCCATTTTATTGCTGTAAAGCAATCATGATTTTGAGTTAATTTAAAAGGTAACGCTGATGAACCCCCAGAAAAGACATCACGCCTTTGGTCTGATGCTTTTTGGCCAGGGAGGGAAGGAGGTCAGTGAAGATATTTATCCCAGGGAACTCCTTTGCCGATGTAACTAGTCTCTTTTCTAGCAGTCAATGTTTGCTGCATTTTGGGAAGACTAAGATTTAAGACCCATCCAGCTGATATGCCTAAGAGTCTATCTACACGAGACACCTCAGTACGTGTTCGTCAAGTGTAGGGAGACACAATGTTCGCTTGGGAGTGTAGTTTTAAAAGACAGAGCTGGCGGAGATCGCTCCTCAGAGGATTTGTTAATTTCATAATTTCTTCTTTGCCTTCCTGAAGGCTGTTAATTTCTCCTCTCCGTCTAAAACTGTGCGGGATCACAACCAGAGGGCAGCGAGGAATGAAAATGGGCTGAAGCTGCCTTCCAGAGCAAGGCTTGGACATGGAGAGGTTCTAACGGGCTGAAGTTTCCGTTCTGGCATTTCACAGCCCCTTCACACAGCTCCAGCGTATCGCAAGCCTTTGCCCTGCCGCTAGCTCTGTCTTTTTAAACTACCTTTCCCAGCGAACATTGCATCTCGTAACATGTGTTCTTCACGTGTCAGATGTCTCGTGTAGAGAAACTCTAATGCTGTTTAGGTAGGCTAGAAATCCAGGGTGGAATGTCCATTTAGCTTCCTCTGAAAGTTCCTGCCGGGCTGCTGCCCTGGAGAGCCTCTGTGGCCAGGAACAATGGAGGCCGAGCGGTCCCTGTAGTGGTGGCAGTGCCACAAGGGCCACTTAACTAAGAACTGGGCAACAAAGAAAATCCATCCGCACTGAACAGCCCCTGTGGCGTTGCTAACACTTCATGAGCCCCTTGGTTCTGCTTGCTCCAGGGGCATTTTCACTTCCTGATCAGTATTCTAATTTTTATTTCACTGTACCATACAGGATCAAGCCAAACAATTCAGTATTTCAAAACATACACAAACTGAATTTTTTTTAAATCTCCCTCCTTATCCCCCTGTCCAAATAAAAGTCAACGCACTTTTGTCTGATACATCCCCAGAGGGAAGTTTGCCACCCACAAAACGAATGACCTCGCCAGACATAAATCCTGTACGTTTCAATATTGGCAATTGCTTGTTAACAAAACCCTGATGTTTTCCAGCTGAATCCCGCCCAGCTAGCATGTGAACCTAGCAGATCCCAGAGAGCGACCCCAGCCTGGGCCAGGCCGGCCAGTTTTCGGCCAGTCGCACGTTCGTGGGCTGCGCAAGTCAGACTCGCTGGATGAGAAACAACCATTTGAAAGGAGATGCCTGAAAATCAATAGTCGTCCTTATTCCAAGCTGCCTTTGGTCATCTGGAGATTTTCTGCTTTCCTGGTTTTTAACTAGTTTGCAATGATCCTGTCTTACATTCCTTCATGATTTCTTTTTTAGAAAGTCAATAATCAAGCATGTGATAGAGGCATAATATGACCACACTAGATGGGTTCCACGTACAGTGCAATCCTACGAAGATTTACTCCAACCTAAAACCATTGAAATTAGACTGGAGTAACTCTACATAGGATTACATTGCTAGTTTACAAGAAGGTTGCCTAGCAATATCAGAGTGTGGGAGACTAACTACATAATCTAATCTACGTAGAGAATTAGTGTGGTGTAGCGGTTAGAGTGTCAGACTAAGATCCAGGACCCCTCTCTGCCCCGGAAACTTGCTGTCACAAACACATCCTAAAAAACAGCTCCCAGACTTACCTGGGGGCCCGGGTTGCGGGCGGTGTGGGGGAGGCGAGCGGGGAGACGGCATGGCGGCTGCCTTATCATGGAGGGGCAGGAAATGACCAGGGGCCAGGGGAGCATGCCCAGGCACATCCAGTGCAGGCCCCTGGTCTGGGAAGCTGGCCCCTGCCTCTCAGCACTTGGCCCTTGGCGGCAGCATGGAAGGACATGCCTGGGCCAAGCGGAAGGGCAGCACAGGCTGCAACAGAGGCGGGGGGGCCACGCAGGAATGGCCAGGCGGGCCACAGGCCGAGACAACAGTCAAAGGGCTGCATGAGTCTCCGGCAGCTGCCGGCAGGCCGCAGGAGGAATATGCAGCTACAGGCCACAGGAGCGACCAGCGGGCTGTGGGAGGATTCGGTGGCGGCCTACAGGCCACAGAAGGCATTGGCAGCTGTGAACAGGCCGTGAGGGCTGTGAAAGGCAGCAAACGTGTAGCGGTCAGCTGTGGTGGCAGTAAAGAGGAGTGCTGAATCGGTGGCTGCAGGGAGAGGCCATGGCCAAGCAGCCGAGATGGACCACGAGAGGCCTCAGGTCGCAAGAGGAGCTGCAGCGAGCAGGCTGCGGAAGTCTTGGTGATGGCGGCAATGGCATCAGTGGCAAGAGGGCTGCTTCGAGCCTGCAAAGGCCTCTGAGCCAGCAAGGGGCACGCAGGCCCAGCGACAGCAAATGGTGCAGGTGGGGTCGGGCGCTTTGGTCGCATGTGCGGGCCCCAGTGGTAAGTGTGGGAGTGGCGGCTGGGTGGGCCAGTGCCCTGGAGCCACTGGGCAGGGGCCTCGTGCAAGTGCTGCGCGTAGGGCTCGTGGTGGGGGAGCAGCTGTGGTGGCTTGGGTCCAGTGGGCCTGGGGGGGGGGCTTGGGTCCAGTGGGGGGGGGGCTACAGCTCTCTACCAGTAGGGTTACCAACCTCCAGCTGGAGAGCTCCTGGCATCACAAGCAGGTCCAGGCAACAGAGCCCAGCTCCCCTGGGGGAAGATGGCAGCTTTGGAGTGGGGACTCTGTGGCATTACACTCTGCTCAGGTTAATCTCCTCCCCAAACTCTGCTCTCCCCAGGCGTCACGCTCAAAGTCTCCAGGAATTTCCCAACCCAGAGCTGGCAACCCCACGTACCAGTGAGAACAACTTAAATGAAAAAAGGGGGGGGGTTGGGCTCAGGCCAAGGTCAGGCCTCCCGGCCCGTAGTAGTGCAGAGTTGTGAAGCACTGCATTTAGGTGCAAGCCTCCATTTTATGACTGGCCGTATCCACCAGGTTGCCATTTTGTGATTAGAGAACCCCTAGGCTCGTGGGGGGAGAAGTTAAGTTGTTCTTGGGGAATGAAGCCTTCCTCCACAGGCGCTGATCCAAACAGTTCCACTTTCCTTAATGAAGCATGTTCACACAGGAACATGGCCAAGTGGCAGCTATGGGTTATTTCTTCAGTTGCACGGTATTCATGCATGTTGCCAGAAAATCTTTTGTAGTACACTTGCAAAATAGCAGATATTGGTGGGATCACCCAGGTCACTAGTGGCTTGATGGTGCTTTACACACACACATGTAAGAATTGGTGTGATTGATAACATTCAATTCGAACTCTGGATTGGGAGACTGCCCATTCATGAATGGCACCCCTGTGGGTCAGTTCACACATTCTTCCATGCCTCCCCCTGCTTTTGAGGGCAGGGCAGCGGCAAAATCTTTGGTCATTATCTAGGGTGCACCACCAGGCACTGCTCACGCTCTGTGGCAGCATCTCTGGAACCCGATAGGGGAAGTTTCTGGCTGGAGGCCAGGTAAATGGCAGGTATAGGCCCCCGTACAGGTGTAGCAAAGTGGTCTCTGCAGTTTACTATCCTGTCTCACCTGGGGTAGGGCGCCTGGAGTCTCGGGGATTTGGCGCACTAAGTGGGTCCTATTCAATGTTTTCTCCTTCACCATGGGCATATACTATGAATAAATGCCCCTTTCCTCTCCCACATCCCCTTAATGGATTGAGCAACCCGGGTGCCCCCTTTCAGCACAGTAGGCGGAGCCAAATGGTTGCTGGCTTTTGGTGCCCATCAAGAGGGGAGTCGGGTTCCTATTTCATTGTCACTGGGCATGCTTGCCGGGTTCGGGGCCTTGCGATGCTTCTGTAGCGTGTGAGGGTTTGGAGGGGGGTCTTAGCTATCCTTAGCCAGAGCAGGGCCGGGATCTAGGCCTCGGCCAGAGATTCCTCTATGGGGTGTTTATTCCTAGAGGTGCATGAGGTTACCGGGCCAGCTCATTACCTCTTCACGGCTCCCGTGCTTTCTGTCACCACTGGCATTCCTGGATTGCCTTGGTTTCCAGCACCTTCTGGGCATGGGTCAGTGGGGCAGGGGGCTGCTCACAATCACGAGCTACCAGGGAGCTCTGTGGTCTGGGCCTCCAGTGAGGGCAGCGTCTCCGGGGGGGTGGGGGGCAGCTGCCTGCCCAGTCCAGGTTTTCATTTGCCTGGAGGGGGAGTCATGCACGTCGGGCATAAGCTTATCTGGATATATTGGCCATCTTGTTGTTTTCGCAGCCCAGGACGCGACAGGACATGGGCACCATTTATTGGCCCGGAGGGATTTGTTCATGCATCATATACGAAGGTCCATATTATTATGTTGGTTTGTTGGAAAGGTCCATATTATTATGTTGGAAAACTGGTGGTTTTCTGAGCCCGTATATGGCTGGACATGGCATCTACAGTGTGACTAGAGGGGTTCTCCGGGAGCCTCCCCCCTTCACGGATGGAGTTCCAGATTGGACTGTCGCCAGTGACTGGTGGGAGATGTGATTCCACGAGGGATCAGGATGTTCTTTGTGGGTCACTTTCCCTTCCCTTGGCCCAGGCTCAGGGTCTGGTTGGTTAATAGCGGTGGGCCAGCCTACTGGATGACGTCCATGGCTGAGCACATGTATTAGGATCTTCTGGGGATGTGGCCCCCCACAGCGGGAAGGGTGGGAGACTGAGTCCAACGGTGGGGGGGGGGGGTGTTTCCCCGTGGGACAGGACTCAGTCACGGGCATGGCCTGGGGGGAATACTCCACCTTCTCGGTTAGGGAGTCATCCCCTCTCAGTTTGGCTGGTCGAGGAGGAACCCTGCCGGCTAGAAAGTGGGAGGAGTGCATATGTTTGGGGAAGCCCCCCCTTCCGGGGCCACATTTGGGTTCCTTGGTCCAGAGCTTGGATGGTTTCTGGTTTGGAACCTTGGCCTTCGGCCTTTCACAGCTTCCAGTTTGTGTTGCAGCCACAGGTGGCTGCAGCCAGGCACATTCTGGTCTAAGGAGAAACCGGGCTTTGCCCCCACCCAATGCCAGAGGAATCGCTTGTTGGGTTCCCCCTTGGGGTCTGGTGGCCTAGGACTGAACATGGTATGGCAGGGGGTGTTCCTCCCCCTCATGGGGCAGAACCATGGATCACTACGCCTGGGTGTATGTCCCAGGAGCCCAGATTTGGCAGTCACCCTCCCGGCTTCCTCATCATGTGCATTCCTGCACATGATTCCTACCCCCCCATCATGTGCATTCCTTCACATGATTCCTACCCCCCCCAAGCCCTCACATTCATTCCTGTGCAGGAATGAATGGCTTCTACTGCCTTTTGCTGGCCGCTGGACAAAGGTTGGTTTGGGTTAGGTCAGGTGGCCCCTTCTCAAGTGCCCAGGATAATGCCAATTGCCAATTGGGGGTTCAGGAGGAATGTTCCTACAGGCCTGATTAGCTCTGGGGTCCTGGAAGTTTTTCGCCTTCCTCTGGGCATAGAGCAGGGGGCACCGTGGATGGAGGGGAGTGCCATTCAGGAGACCCCCTTGGACTTCACGTCTTTGCAATTGGTGTGGTCTGCTCTCCCCCCCCCCATTTCCTAGGGGAAGTGGTTGCTGGCAGGACGGCCTGGGGTTTTCCCTGCTGTGGATGGGTGGATTTGTACAGCTGGAGGCACTGAACTACATCGAAGGAGCCCAAGCTTTCCTCTGATTCTCTCTTTTCAGCTGCAGGTGCGGAGCCGGTTCTGGTGCAGCCTTACTGGAAGGGGATGGAGGCTGCCAGGTCTGGTGGTGGCGAGTTGGCCAGGGCCTGGAGGGGTGCGCCAGCATGGTGAATCCTAGCTGCGTGGGCATCCTGCAGTTCTTCAGGATCAGCGGGGGGGGGGCGCTCCTCAGGGGGTCCTGGCTCAGGATGAGTGGCCTTTGGACAATTGGCTTGAGCAGGTCATGGTACCCACCCTCGAAGGAGAGAATGCATGGGTCACCCTGTGGAACGGACCAGCATCAGTGGCCCTCAGAATTGCACTGCCCCTTTAGTAAATTAGTAAAGTTCTAAGGACAACCTTAGAAGACTGTTTGGAGTGCAGTTAACACCTACTTTGATACAGAATGTAGGAGAGGGTCGCATAAATAAAATGATTAATATTTGGCACTATTTCATATATAAAGATCAGATATATTTCTCCCCTTACAGTGCATTGGGGGTTATATTATCATGTAATTTTACTGTTGTAAAATCACATTGTAACTCTGGCAGGAAATGCTAAGTTTCCCTTTTAGTAAGTGACGGCTCGCGACTTATGACTTTGGTCAGGGCTTCTTTTCTGGGGAAAGAGGTGGTGGAACTCAGTGGGTTGCCCTCAGAGAAAATGGTCACATGGCCGGTGGCCCCACCCCCTGATCTCCAGACAGAGGGGAGTTGAGATGGCCCTCCGCGCCACTTGGCGGCGCGGAGGGCCATCTCAACTCCCCTCTGTCTGGAGATCAGGGGGCGGGGCCACCAGCCATGTGACCATTTTCAAGAGGTTCCGGAACTCCGTTCCACCACGTTCCAGCTGAAAAAAAGCCCTGACTTTGGTTATGAAAACAATAATTAAGAAGAATGTCTTTGAGGGGCCACTGGGGGCAGAAATAAAATAATAAATGGGGCCGTTTGGGATGTTAAAACAGCACTGGAACAACTGGCAGTGTAATGGCCAGAGTGTTGGACTCAGATTGTGGAGCTCTGAGTTCAGATCCCTGCCCTACCATGAAGCCTGCTGGGTCAATCAGTCTTTCTCAGTCTTTCTTGGCTTACTTCCACGGGGTTGTTGTGAGGAAAAATGGGGAAGTAAAAACTGTGGATGCCATCCTGAGCTTATCAGAGGAAGGGGACAGGAGAAAAATACTAAATAGATAGAGAGAGAAAAAAGGACATGGGACTCTGAGCAACAGCAGTAGCTGTGTGTTGAGTTCCTTCCCCTCTGCCATTCTCCTGTGCTGTTTTCCTGTCATAAAAAAACACTGGTATGAGGTGAGGAAAGACATTTCTTGTGATGTCTCAAAAGATCACACACTGCACACATCACTGTCATGGCTCATGTACAAAGAATAACCAACTCTATAAGTGACAATAACTGAGTGTTTTCCCACGCTCGGTGTTTGGCTTCTCAAGAGGTAAAGCTGTAGCTTAGAGAACTCATAGGAGAAGAGACTACAGGGCCTCCCCTTCTGGAATAGTTCTTTCGTGTAGACTAATGTGCTTGGCTCTATTGAAAACCCTCCTCAGACTCAATGGCCAGCCCAGTTTTAGTCCTCCATTTGCATTTCTTTACACTCCTGGTTGTGTTGTTTTCCAGCAGCCTTGTAAATTATACTGGACACTATTATGTATCTATCTAGTTCAAACACAATCAGCTGTGCATTTGTGATACAAGTTTCTGCTTTGATCCAGGACTCTGCCATATATCATGCGAGGGACTGATTTTCAAGTCACTTAGTGCTATTGAAAATACCTAATGCACATGAAAGCATCTGACAGAAACCATAAATTAACACGTTGCTTTATTTCTTTAATGTATTTCTTTATTTCTTTAATGTATTTCTTCAGGTTAATAACTGAGAAATAACTGAACAGAAGATCTGTTGACTGGGAACATTAAAAAAGTAGAACAAAAAGCAGTGAATTTGTTACAAATGTTTTTTTTTCTTTAGACATTTCTTCTCTTTTGAATTGGTATTTTTGGCTGCAATATACTCCAAAAGCTCAGCTAACTGAGGTTTAAGTCTAGCTGAACTTTCACCAGACTGTGCCTACTATTTGTGACAAGGTTTGGTTAACTGTAATACAAAAGATAGCTGTAATATATGTTTTATATTCCCAATATTCTACTTGGTGTAGCCTGACTTGTGCGGTTACAAATGAATCAGGCAAAGATAACTATGCCCTCCCACATACAGTATGAGCCAAAAAGAATGTTAAAAGGAAATGAAGCTTGTACTCTCATAACTAGAGTTGGCAATAACAGCACCATTTTTGTTTTTATCAATTGCAGCCTCAGATTTTGGTCTTGCTCCACTCCTGTTCTCTAAGAAGAAATTTAATAACAAGGTGGAAAGAGGCACTTATTTGTAGCCTAATCTTACGCACTCAGAAGTAAGACAACCCCACCCCCCACCCCAGATTCAGCAGGGCTTACTCCCTTCTAAGGGTGTATGAACCATTCTAGGAGCTCCTCAGAGAATTGGCCTCAGGTAAAGTATGGAAGCACTCCCGCGGCCAGCGCGATGATGTCACTTCTGGAAGTGATGTAATTGCACTTGCCAGGAGCGCACGCTCTGCGCTTGTACCTGGGGTGCCTGCTTGTGGCGGGTAATCACCTACAGGCTTGCAACCTCCCGGCTTGCGGGTGGGCAAACCACCAGGAGGTTGTCTGCCTCTGATGGGCACCTGGGATCCCTAGTTGACACTCATCCCTTGTTTGAATAATAAAGTGAATAATTATATAGTAGAATATATATATATATATATATATATATATATATATATATATATATATATATATATATATTTAAAAAAGAAGTGGTCAGAGAGTATTGCTTAACTTTTATAATTAGCCAAAATCTTTCCTCATTTATGGTACATTTTTGTAAGATTTGTATAACTTCCCTACACAGTGTTTCTACTGTCATCGTTCATTATTTCTGGCCACTTTGTTATTTGCTAATCCTCTCTGATGTCTTCTTCAGAGTGACCTATTTCAATTCGTGCATCTGGACCTGATTAGAATTGGTTGAGATTTACACATGCTTGCTTCTAATCTCGTTGTAAGCCATGGACTGTGTTGTAGTCACTAGACCTTTTGCTATGTGAATGATTTCTAATTTGATTATCTTACATTAATCACCATCTACCAGATGTAGAAAAGGAGGGAAGGAAGTCCCAGAAGGTTCGTAAAGTGATTTAAAACAGGAAACCATCCTTCAGTACATTCATCATTCTTCTCCTCATTACACCAGACGGTTCTTACTAAAAGTTGGGACTAGGAAAGGTGCTTCGGCCATGGCGAGTTTGGAAGCGTCCAGTTAAGTTCTGCATTGAACACCCCTTCCTGCCTATTGACTTTCGAAACTTTTGGAAGGGGGAATGAGCAGACTCCAGTCACAGGCTGCAAGTCTAAAGACACCCCCTGTTGAATAACCTGGGATTTACATCTGAGTAGACCTGTTTAGGATAGCTTCCCCCATTTCAGCAACTGTCAAAACATTATTCAAAAACAAATTCTCCACATCAAGTTTAAGACAAACCCCCTGCAAGCCATTTTCCTGCTCTGCTGTTTCAAAAACAATCCTGCCTGCCCACTGCAAAAGGAAAGCCTATGGGAAAAACTCCTGTTTGGACAGGGGTGGGGATTCAGACAATCTTGCTGCCCGCCTCACTTGGGCAATGGAGATTCTTGGGAATTAGTGTGAAAGCACCCCATTTTGCAGTGGAACACTTTCACAAGGAAGAATTTGCCCCTCATTGTGGGAACAAAACTACAAAACACAAGGATAATGCTGTTGGGAATGGCACTGGGGGCTGAAAACAGCAGACAGGAGAAATTTAAAACCATCCTTAGTAGGTAGTTGATGGATTCAGAAGGCAAAAACAGATTTTTAAAAAATAGCCTCTGATAGCCACTTACTTTACCTCTAAGCATGGGGTCCAATTATGCAATTACTCCTTGTCTTCCTCACAGATTCAAGTGTTGTTAAAAAAATAATAAAATGTGGGAATGGAAGCATTCCCTTCAGTGTACTCTGTTTGTACACAGTCCCGTTCATGAGGTAAATATTTAGAAGGCTTCATCTTGGGTCACAAAAAGAACATGAATCAGGAGCAATTTCAAATTAGAAAAAGGAGCGAGCTGTTTAAAAAGTTAATCATCTGTCTCCAATTGTAAACAGTCATTTCCAATGTAAGTATATATCTAAACCATTTACATTCCTGGAAAGCCCGGAGAGTAAGTTGAAGTGGAGAGGGGAAATCCAGAATGACTAAACTGTTACAATATTAATCATCTAAAGAAAATTCAGCTATAAGGTGGACCTTTTATCACATTTGTTTTTAAAGCAGTCTTTTTTAGCTTTAAAAAAGGGCTCTTGCTTGGGAGAGCTTGGGACATTTATTGTTTCAGGGGGATGCCTTTGAAACCCTGTTTCTTTTCACCTTGACACATTTATTTTGCTCGAAAGAGAAGAGCGTTAAGGGCTCCTTTTGCTCTCCTGTATTTAACAGTCTTCCCACTCAGGTCAATGAGGTTCATTCAGCTTGTGCATATGCATATAAGAGGGGAAAAAGGGAAGAAGGATGACCTGCGAAACTACAGGCCAGTCAGTCTGACTTCCATTGCTGGGAAGATATTAGAACAGATTTGAAAGGGACCGATCTGTAAGCATCTGAAGGACCATTTAGTGATCTGGGGAAGTCAACATGGTTTTGTCCCCAACAGATCTTGTCAGACCAACCTGGTTTCCTTCTTTGATCGAGTTATGAACTTACTGGATCATGGGAACTCTGTCGATGTGATTTACCAGGATTTCAGTAAAGCTTTTGATAAGGTTCCCCATGACATTCTAATGGGTAAACTGGAAGACTGCAGACTGGACTGTAGGATAGGGACAGGGAACTGGTTAGAGGACCACACCCAAAGAGTGGTGGTCAGTGGCATTTCATCAGATTGGAGGACACTGGTTAGAGGACCACACCCAAAGAGTGGTGGTCAGTGGCGTTTCATCAGATTGGAGGGAAGTGTCCAGTGGGATGCTGCAGTTTTAGGCCTGGGCTTTTCAATATTTTATCAATGATCCAGATGAAGGGGTAAACGGACTACTCATTAAATTTGCTGATGATACCAAATTGGGAGGAGTGGCAAACACCCAAGAAGATAGAGTTAAAATTCAACAAGACCTGAATACTCTGGAGAAGTGGGCAGCTGTGAACAGGGTGCAATTCAACATAGATAAGTGCACAGTATTACATCTGGGCCACAAAAATGTGAAGCACTAATACAGGATGGGGGATACACTTCTTGGTGGTAGTGTATGCGAAAGAGATCTTGGAGTAAGAGTGGACTGTAAACTAAATATGCGCAGTCAGTGTGATGCGATGGCAAAAAAGGCAAACTCAGTTTTGGGTTGTATCCAGAAAAAGAGCTGCAGGAACTCATTAGCATAACTTGTTAGCATATGCCACACCCCTTGATTAGGCCAAAATGGCTGGGATTTGACTGCTGCCAGATGGGAGAATGTTCCCCCACCTGGCAGTGGCCTGATCAGGGCCCTTTTGGCCCCAGTCAAGGCTGAAACAGGCCCAAAATGGGCATTTGGGGAACACTCGTTAGCATATGCCACACCCCTTGATTTGGGCCCAAAATGGCCAAATTTGGGTCAGTGTTGGGCAGGGGAGAAAGAGCTGAAACAGCCAGGACCAGGTCAGTGCTGGGCAGGGGAGGGTTCTTCCACCTGGCACCAACCTGATCCCAGCCGTTCCGGCCCTGATCCCAGCGGGAATGGTGCCAAAACGGCCAAAAACTGCAATTTTGGGGCCCATTTCAGGGCTGAAATGGCTGGGACTGGGTTGGTACCTGGAGGGGGAAGCTTTCCCCATCTGACACCAACCCAATCCTGGCCATTTTGGCCCAAATCCCAGCAGAAAATGGCCCCAAATGGCTGAAAGTGCCAATTTTGGGCCTTTCTGGCCCAGATCAGGACTGAAATGGCCCGGATAGGGTCTGAGCTGGGCGGGGAAACCCTCCCCTGCCTGGCCTTAACCCAGTCCAGGCTGTTTTGGCACTGATCAGGCCCAAAAGGGCCCAAAATGGCCATTTTGGGCCCTTCTGGGCCTGGATCAGGGCCGAAGCGATTGGGGCTGGGTCACTGCCATGTGGCGTAGGCTTCCCTAGCCTGACACCAACCCAACCTGATCCCATTCAACCCTGATCCAGGCCCCTTCGGCCCTGATCCGGGCCCAAAATGGCCGAATGGTCGGATTGGGGCCGAAATGGCCATGACCATGTCAGTGCCCAGTAGAGGAGGCTGCCCCTGCCTGGCACCAACCCAATCTGGGCCCTGTCAGCCCTTACCCAGGCCAAAACTTGCCAAAAATGGCCATTTTGCCTCCATTTCGGCCCGGATTAGGGCCGAAATGGCCGGGACTGGGTTCGTGCCTAGTGGAAGAAGCCTCCCCACTGAGCACTGACCCAGTCCTGGCCATTTTGGCCCCAATCTGGGCCGAAAGGGGCCCAAAATGGCCATTTTGGGCCCGGATTGGGGCCGAAGGGGCCTGGATTGGGGCTGAATGGGATCGATAAACTGGAAAACTGTGGACTGGACTATAGAATAGTTCAGTGGGTAGGGAACTGGTTAGAGGACTGCACCCAAAAAGTGGCCATTTTGGGCCCATTTTGGCCCAGATCGGGGATGAAATGGCCGGGATCGGGTTGGTGCCGGGAGGGGGCAGGTTCCCCAGCCTGGCACCAACCCAATCCAGACCATTTTGGCCCGGATTCAGGCCATTTTTCTCCAATTGAGGCCTAAACAGCCCTAAAGTCAGGTTGGCGGGGCCACCTGACTTGGGGGAACTGCCGGAATGCCGTTCAGGTGCGTTCCCCCTCAAAACGAGCCCTGGTTGTATCAAAAGGGCCATTGCATCAAAATCGCAGGAGGTAATGGCCCCTCTCTATGCTGCCTTGGTCAGGCCGCACCTGGAGTACTGTGTGCAGTTCTGGAGGCCTCACTTCAAAAAGGATGTGGACAAAATCGAGAGGGTGCAGAGAAGAGAGACAAGAATGATCAGGGGTCTGGAGACTGAGCCCTAAGAGGAAAGGCTGAGGGCCTTGGGAATGTTTAGTTTGGAGAAGAGGAGTTGAGGGGGGACATGATTGATCTCTTTAAATATTTGAAAGGCTGTCGTTTGGAGGAGGGCAAGGAGCTGTTCCAGTTGGCAGCAGAGGAGAGGACCCGAAGCAACTGACTTAAATTACATACAGAAAAGTACCAGCTGGATATTAGGACAAACTTTTTCACGGTCAGAGTAGTTCAAAAGTGGAATCAGCTGCCTAGGGAGGTGGTGAGCTCCCCCTCATTGGCAGTTTTCAAGAAGAGGCTGGATGAATACTTGTCAGGGATGCTTTAGGCTCATCCTGCATTGGGCAGGGGGTTGGACTAGAGGGTCTGTGTGGCCCCTTCCAACTCTGTGATTCTGAGTCCTGAGGGATCAGACCGCATCCTTTCTCTAATGGGGGCCATTCAGATGTCCTGGAGGGCCACCCAGCAGGGAATAGATGCTTAGGTCCTCATCTGATGTCCTGCGTTTCAGAGTTTCAGTGCCTCTGAATATAAACGGCTCCTTTACTCCCCATGGCTGGTAGCCATTGATGGACCTCTCTTCCATGAATCTTTATAACCCCCTTTTAAAGACATCTGTGCTCTTGATCATCACAATGCCTGCTGGCAGTAAATTCCACAGTTATTTATTCCTTAGACAATGAAGTATTTCCTTTTTTCAGCCCTGTATCAGATGCTCATCAATTTCAGTGGATACTCCAGAGTGCTGGTATTATGCGAGAGGGAGAAAAAGCTTCCAATCTCTACTGTATGTTGATTTGTCAGCCTTTGATCTCTACCAGCCCGATTCACCATCCAGAGCTGAGGCAATTTTTATAATGAATTGGTGGTATAAAGTGCCACCAAATAACAGCTGACGTATGGTGACCCTTAGAGGGGTTTTCAAGGCAAGAGACTAACAGAGGTGCCTCTGCAATGCTGGTCTTCACTGGAGGTCTTCCATCCAATTACTAGCAAAGGCCACCCCTACATAGCTTCTGACATCGGACGAGATCAGGCTAACCTGGGCTATCCAGGTCAGGGCGTGGCCTCTTGCAGGAGATACGATTTACATAACATCATTTCCAAAGTAAATATACACATATTTTAAAAGAAACATTCAAGCAGTTGTATTACCATATGCCACAGAAGAATTGTTTTTTGTAATCACTTGAGGATGTTTGTACTAATTGAAAAAGTTTTATTGAAAACATTTAAGAACCTCAGTCAAAAATAGTAAGAAAGGGTGTGTGTGTGCTAATATGGTAGCAGATGATATCACTACTATATTTACCAAATTATCCTACTATACAAAAGGCTAACCATGTTCCAGACAACTCAATTCCTACCCTGGTGCACCTCCAGAGGGCGCTGCAGTGGAGGAAAGCCTAGAAAAGGCAGCCCCTCCCTCCGAGAGCGTGCCACAGTGAGAAGCACAGGCCAGGATCAGGCGCGGAGCAGGCGGGAATGCCTGCCCCCCCACCCCCGGCTTCACTCAGCTAGGATCAGAAGATAGGAAGGTGGCAATGCCTGCCCTTCATATTCACCCAGCTGGGATCAGGAGTGGAGTAGGTGGCAATGCCCATATCCCCCCTTCACCCAGCTGGGATCAAGAGCAGAATAGATGGCAATGCTCATATCCCCCCTTCACCCAGCTGGGATCAGGATTGGAGCAGGTGACAATGCCTGCTACGCATTCAACCTGCCTTAATTAGGTGCAGAGTAGGTGGCAATGCCCGCTTCCTCTTCACCCAGCCGGGCTAAGACGTGGAACAGGAAGCAATGCCCGCACCCCTTAACCCAAAGAGAATCTGGTGCAGAGAAATAGGCAATGCCTGACTCCCTTCACTGAGACGAAATCAGGCGCAGAGCAGGAGACAATGTCCAACTCCTCTTCACCCAGCTGGGATCAGGAGCGAAGAACATAGAAATGTGTGCACCCCTTCACCCCGTCAGGATCAAAAGCTGATCAGGCTTTTGGAGGAGAAGATTCGGAGCCTGGAGGAGAGGATCACCACCCTTCAGGAAATCAAGGAAGGGGAGGGTTTTATTGAGAAGAGCCCGGGGGCTCTGCACAAGCATGAAGAAGTAAGTCCCAGAGAAGAAGGAAGAGTGGATCTCCCTTCTGAGCCTCCTCTCAGTTCTGCAGTACAAACCGGAAGACGTGGACTAAGGCGACACTATGGTCCACTGGAGCTCAAGAATCGTTTTGAGGTGCTTGAGACGGAGACGAGAGAGGAAGGAGAACCACAAAGACCTGGAGGAGGGAGTAAAGAGCGCATGGGGCCACATGGAAGTGGAAGAAAATGGAAAGTGGTATTTGTTGGGGACTCTCTGCTCCGGGGTATGGAACATCATGTGCCCAGGCCAAATCCCCTATTCTGAAAAGTGGTGCAGGCAGCAATGCCTCACCTCCTTCAACAGCAAGGAATCAGGCACAGAGCAGGAGGCAATGCCCGCCCTCCTTTACCAGGTCAGGATCAAGAGCAGAGCAGCTGGCAATGCCCTCCACCCTTCACCCAGCCAGGATCAGGAGCAGAGCAGGTGGCAATGCCCACCCACCTCCCTCACCTGGCTGGGATCAGGCAGGTGACAATGCCCGTCCATGTTCACCAAGCCTGGATCAGGAGCAGAGCAAGTACAAAGGCCCACCCCCTGCCTTCATCCCCCTGGGATCATGAGCATAGCAGGTGGCAATGGCTGCCCTGCACCTTTACCCAGCAGGGATCAGGCGTGGAGCACTGGGCCATGCCCTACCTCCACCTTCACCCAGCTTGGATCAGGAATGGAGCAGGTGGTAATGCCTGCCCCCCTTCACCTAGGCAGGATCAGACATGGAGCAGGCAGCAATTCCCACCCCCCTTCACCCATCCTCGATCGGAAGTGGAGCAGATGGCAATTCCCATCCCTCGCCTTCACCCAGCTAGGCTCAGGAGCGGAGTAGGTGGCAATGCTGGGTAAAGGCACAGAACAGGTGGCAATGCTTGCCCCTGCCATCTCCTGGCTGGGATCAGGCATGGACCAGGACGCAATGCCCGCTCCCCCACCACCCAGCCAGAATCAGTTGTGGAGCAGGCAGCAATGCCCACCCGCCTTCAACTGGACAGAATCAGGTGCAGAGAGGAAACAATGCCCACCTCCCTTCACCCGGCCAGAATGAGGCACGGAGCAAGAGGCAATGTCCAATCCCTCTTCAGCTGGCTGGAATCAAGAGCAAAATAGGTGGAAATGTCTGTCCCCCTTCACCCCATTGGGATCAGACACGGACCAGGCAGCAAAGCCCTATATCCTTCACCTGGACAAAATCATGCGTAGAGTAGGAGACAATGCCCACCCCACCTTCACCCCGCTGGGATCAGGAGTGGAGCAGGTGGCAATGCCCTCCCCCCCCTTCACAAGGCCGGGATCAGGAGCAGATTAGGTGGCAATGCCTATCTTCACTCGGCTGGAATCAGTCATGGAGGAGGAGGTAATCCCCACCTGCCCACCCTCCCATTTCTAGAGCCCATTGTCTTTTTTCCCACAACGGTCTTTGTTACTAGTAATATAATTTTTGAACCTAACATGATAATGGTGGTGGTGGAGAGTGTCCTCAAGTCATAGCTGATTTATGGTGACCCCTGGTGGGGTTTTCATGGCAAGAGACTTAAAGATTTGGGAAATGAATTTAATGAAAGAGATTTTATGTGACTTTATGTGCCTTCTATCACTGTTATGCACTTTTACTGTTCTCAGGAGCTAATGTAGTATTTGTAATGCAACTTGCAAGAAAATGAGTCTTGAACCAAAGACCAAAGTATAATGTGTTATACATGTAAATCACTGTGAGAAGTAAGATCAAAGTACTGTGAAGCTTGCCACCAGGTAGATTGCGCTTAATAAGCTTAATAAGCACCCGCTTGTTTTCTGACACCTATTCCTTACTTGATACAGAAACCCCTTTGTGAACCTGTCCATGCAAGATGTTGCAATGAAAGCTAGCTAGATTAGCAAAGCCTCTCAAGGCTGAGAGAGGAAACCACAAAGCAGAGAAGGGGTACTGGATGTAACTACAAGCACATTCCGAGGGAAGGGGAGCGCTTCTCTCCCACGGAACACAGAGAAATATTCCCTGCTTGAAGCCCACAAGGTAGCAAGAAGCGACATCAGGGTGCCTTCACTAAATGTTACATAGACCAAAGGAATGGGCATGAACGAGAAGCCTATGAAAGAGATGGGTGAGAAAGGAAGGAAGATGTTCCTTTCAGAGATAAAACCAAGTACAGATAAGATAAAGAAATAGCAATTGGGTAATGCTGTAACTATGCTGTTGACCTAAGTTGTTTCTTCCAATCAGAATACCCTTAGACACTTGTATCATGAGAGGTGGTCACCCACTTGAGCCAATGGGGGACCCTGTGTTTTCTGAGCCAATAGAATAACAAATATTATAATTAACCAAAAGGTATTAATCGCTTTGTACTGCTATTGTAGCTTTGGTGAGCGTTGGGCACTAGGGGACCTTTTACAATTTGTGTAACCATCGTTCCTCCATTGTTTAATAAATGGTTATAGATTGCTTCATCTGCAGGACTCCACGTCTGTCTCTTATTATGATTGGCTAAAGGGACATTCGAAGTACCAGTTGTGTATTACATAGAGGTGGTTTGCTGTTGCCTTCCTCTGCAACCCTGATCTTCATTGGAGGTCTCCCGTTCAATTACTAACTAAGGCTGACCCTGCTTCGCTTCTGAGATCAGACGAGATCAGGCACACCTGAGCTATCCAGGTCAGGGTGTGTCCACTGGTAGGAGACATGATTTATGTAAAATTATTCTCAAAGTAACTATACATGTATTTTAAAAGAAACATTCAAGCAGTTGTATTACCACATGCCTCAGAAGAATTATCTGCCTCATCCATGCTTTGTTTTTTGTAATTACTTGAGGACATTTGTACTAATCGAAAATGTGTCATTGAAAACATTTAAGTACTTCAGTCAAAAATAGTAAGAAAGGGTGTGTGAGTGCTAATATGGTAGCAGGTGATATCAGTACTATAATTCACAAAATATAATACTATAATGTTCTAACCTAACATCATAATGGTGGTGGTGGAGAGTGCCCTCAAGTCATAGCTGACTTATGGCGACCCCTGATGGGGTTTTCAAGGCAAGGGACTAACAGAGGCTTTTTGCCTTTGCATGCCTCCACAACCCTGGTCTTCACTGGAGGTCTCCCATCCAATTACTAACCAAGGCCGACCCTGCTTAGCTTCTGGGATCTGATGAGATCAGGCATACCTGGGCTTTCCAGGTGAGGATATAATGAATTAAAGACAGGTATAAATTTCCTTGTTAAAAAGAGAGTTAGATTATCACATATAATGATCACCCTCATATCTTTTACTGAATATATACAAAATGCTAAAGTGAGGCTAAAACTCCTTGGGTTGACCTAGGGTTTCCAGCCTCAAGGTGGGGTCTAGAGTTCTCCCTGAATTACAGTTGATCCCCAGACTACAGAAATCAGCTCCCCCTAGAGGAAATGGCATCTGTGAATAACAACAACAACAACATTTGATTTATATACTGTCCTTCAGGACAACTTAACTTCCATTCAGAGCAGTTTACAAAGTATGTTATTACTATCCCCACAACAATCACCCTGTAAGGTGGGTGGGGCTGAGAGAGCTCTGGAAGAGCTGTGACTGACCCAAGGTCACCCAGCTGGCTTCAAGTGGAGGAGTGGGGAATCAAACCTAGTTCTCCAGGTTAGAGTGCTGCTGCTCTTAACGACACCAAGCTGGCTCTTTTCCCCATGTCAAAATAGGATGGGGGGGTATATCTCTGTTTTTATTGCTCCTCATGAACAGAATACTCCATGTGGAGCAGCAAAACCAAAGCGCCTCCCCCCACTCACTCTTTTGGAAAATGGCTTGTGGGGGAGGGAGGAGCCCTTCCTCCTCCACAGGGAAATTTGAAGGCCATTTGGACTCTCCTTTATTTTTTAACAGCCATTCCCCACAGCTGCTGTATGGCTGCAGGAACTGAGTGGTATCTGAGGAACCCAGCCCCAAGCGTTTAAAAACTTGCACGTCTAGAGAAACTTGAAGTGTGATAGTTGTGCATGTGGAAACATTATTCTTAGTGGATTTTGTTTAGTTTTTTAATCCCCTTTTTTTTGTCTTTACATGTTAAATTTTTGTAAACCTGAGTTTGCACAGCCCTAAATTGCAATCAGGGTTGGTCCTGGTGCGTGAAGATTTTCCCATCCACACAGCCTTTGGCTGTTAGATGTAAGGATTCTATATAGGTCATTTCTTTAAAAAAAATTGAAGAAGACCAAGTCTAGAATCAGGTGCCAAAAGATATCCTTTATTCTTACATGATTTGATTGCGGCTTGAGCAGGGCCAGATCTATGGGAGGGCAGGGGGGGGGGTCTCCTGTCCCCAGTGCTGCCAAACAGAGGGCACTGAGTGACGGCAGGCTGGGAACACATGCCCCCAGCCCTCTGGCGGCAACGTGGGCAGTGGTGTGGGAGGGCTGCAAAGCCGCCCCCCCACGCCGTGCTCCTGCAGCGCTGATGGGGCGGCCGGCTTGTCACACACTCCGGGACCTCCAGCAGCCGCACAGGCAGTGGTGCAGGGGACTAGGAAGCCACCCCCGCCATGCACCTGAAGCACTGATGGGGCGATTGGCTTACTGCGCGCTCCTGGCCTTCCAGCAGCAGCGCGGGTGGCATGTTCCGGGTGTGTGTGTGCTCTACGTGATGATGTCACTTCTGTGACATCATCATGCACTCCTGGGAGCATGTACACACGCTTTGCATGTGCAGGGATAGGGGCGCTGCTGGACTTGGGATGCCCCGGGTGCTGGCAACCCTAGATCCAGCTCTGGGCTTGAGTGTGCTTCAAAAGGGAAAGAACAACATTTGAATGCTTCAGCTTGAGTGAGGTAGCAAAAAAGGTTGAGCAGCCAAGCAAAATCTAATCCTAAGATCTGTAATTTTGATGTAAACAAATTAAGCACAAAGACATGTGGGTTTGTTCCTTACTGGGAGGTACAATGGAAAGAGGCATGTGGTGACCTGTTCCTGGCACTGTCTTCTGTTTATTCTTGCCTTTGCTTTAGCTCTTATTTCTGTTTGTTTCTCTACCAATCGCTCAGAGTAAAGTAGTCCAATGTTTACTCCAGGATCTATAACTAAGGCAGGCTTGTCTTTGTTGAGAGAGGGGCCGAAATTGTAGCTGAAGCCTGACATGCGGTTTATTTTCATTGGAAGGCCCTCCTGTTCCATTGTCAAATTTGTCATCCTAAAGTTATAGCAATCTGTACTTTTTATAACAGTCACCTCTTTGGTCTTGGATTTTTTCCTGTAATAAAGGGAAGAGGGACTTTGCAGAGCAGAGAAATGTCAATAGAACAGACTTTCCATCTAAGTTTTGAGGACTGAGCCACACCATATCACAGCTAAAGAGGAATGTCCAGCTTAGTAAATGAACATATTCCTCCTTCTGGAACAATGTCACAATGAATCGCAAAAAAGCTAAGGAAGCAGCCAAGTCAGTTGTCCAACTTTTCAAAATTTCAGCAAGACAGGATAATTGAATTACAAAAAGAGGATTCTGGATGGGCAAATAGTAATACTTCTTTGCTCAATAAGTAATTAGGAGAATTCGCTGATGGTGGACGTAGTGATGGATATGGGCGTAGATGGCTTTATAAGTGGCTTAGACAGATTCATAGAGGAGAGATCCATCAATGGCTACTAGCCATGCCAGTAAAACTCTGAAATCCAGTTCTAGGAGGCGACCATAAGGTCTCTCGGTCATTTGTTGGAACTCCAGGTCTACTACATGAAACACGATGCTGTACCAGCAGGTCTCATGGATAATTGAAATGAAGCTGGAATTCAGAATGTGAGTGGAATGAATATGACTCCGTCTTTTACTGCATTAACAATGCCATTCTAAGTAGAGTTTCACCCATCTAAGCCTGTTAACTCTGCTTAAGAGAGGGATTCGGTTTCGTTTTCTCCGCCATGTCGGACGCTCCTCTTCGCTGGCTCGAGAGGAAGCGGCCGAGCACCCTGTCCGGGCGGCTGATCTGCGAAGATTAGCCCCCAAAACTCCCAGTGAGGGAGGCTGGGTCCGGGACGCTGCGGGAAGAGCCCCCTGGAATCAATGCGGGGGGTTAATTGCCCGTTTGTCCCTACGGAGGCCGGCGGACGTGCGCGGCGCCTCGAGTGCTGCCGGGCCATGAGAAACGGCAAAGAGCAGAATTAGGCGAGAGCCTACAAGTAAGCGAATTCCTTCTGTTATTACAAGCGTACGTGAAGGAGAAGTGAGATCTGAAGCCAAGAAGGCTCACTCTTCCCCTTTGCTGAGTCTCAAAATTTGGTTGGCGCCCCCCCCCAAAATGGCAACAAAGAAACAAAGTCCTGCCCTTGGCAAGTCAGTTTCGGCTGCCTTAAAGGGAGAATCGTTGGAGGAAATTGTACGGAGGGCGGTTGGTGAAGCTATAAAACCCTTTGTTGACAAGCTGAATGAAACAGATCAAAGGGTGGGCTTAATTGAGAGCGAAGTGAAAACCATCAAGGAAGCAGCGGGGGGGGGGGCAGAGAAGTCTGCTCGGGAAAGTGCGTCACTCGTGAAGGCTACGAATAAAGAGCTTAAACTGGTGGAGAATCAGTTGATCGGGCTACAAGTGGAACGAACACAGACAATTTTGCGCCTCCAGAATGTGAAAGAGGAGGAAAACGAGGACTTACGGGGTCTTGTCTCGGAACTATTGGCGACACCCGCGAGGGCAACTAAAGAAGAAGTTAAAAGCGCCATTTTGGAAGCCCGTCGGGCTACTTCAAAGTATGCAATGAAGCGTCAGTTGCCGCGCGAGATCATCATCGATTTTTCATCTAAGAGGATCCGGGACACTATCCTATACAATTCATACAATGCGGATTTGGACTTCTTGGGCAACAAAATTAAGATATTGAAAGACGTCCCATTTCTAGTCCGGAAAAGACGTTTTAAGTATAAAAAGTTCGCAGCTCTTCTGAGAGAACGTGGAATAAAGTACAAATGGTTATTTCCGGAAGGAATCTGGTTCACCCATAAAGATCAAGCCTTTAAGATATTATCAGAAGATCAACTAAGGGATTTTGAGGACAGGAACCCAGAATTCCAGTGCACCAAGCAAGACGAAAAGGAGAAGTCTGAGGGGGAGGGGGAGGAAACGAGCAATGCGGCTGCAGTTGCGCAGAGAGAACTCCGTCCGGGACCCAGGAGGGGAAGAAAAATTTAACTTGAAATTAAATTGTAATTTGCATTTAGTAAGGTCAACCACTCCATCAATATAATATAAAGCTTTAACTTTTGAATAATGGCAGTATGAAGGGAAAACAGAAATGTAGTGTTTAGTGTTTAGTGTTTGTAGGGTACCTTCCCCTTTTTTCCACCCCTCCCTCCCTCTTCCTTTTTTCTTTCCTCTTTCCTATCCCTTGTTAAAAAAATAAAAATTAAAAAAAAAATAAAAAAAATAATAAAAAAAAAACTCTGCTTAAGAGAGCACCTCTGCATGTCTTGTTGCTCATACTTCCAAAGATCAACTGTACATTTTTGTAATGTGTCTGTGGATGCACATATGATGGATGAAATTAATATTTGATACATGCTACAATCCATACTTATTTTATTTAAGATATTTTGTACTGCAAAATGACTCAAGGTGGCTAGAAGCACACTTCACAATCTGACACACACCAATGAGAAATCAATGAAAATAATGTACATGTAAGTTCCATGGACTGGAACAATGTATTTCATGGAGACGTCATTAGAAAGCAGCCATGTGTGTGTGTTATGTGCCATCAAGTCACCTCTGATCTATGGCGACCCTATGATGGCTGCGTTCAGCCATCTCGTTTTGGGCCTTCCTCTTTTCCTACTGCCTTCCACTTTCCCTAGCATTATTGGCTTTTGCAGAGAATCTTGTCTTCTCATGATGTGACCAAAGTACGATAGCCTCAGTTTTTTCATTTTAGCTTTAAGGGAGAATTCAGGCTTGACTTGATCTAGTACTCACATTTGTCTTTTTAGCCACCTGTAGTATTCGCAAAACTTTCCTCCAGCACCACATTTCAAATGAATCCATTTTCTTCCTGTCTGCTTTCTGCACCATCCAACTTTCACATCTATACCTCGTAATGGGGACCACCATAGTTTGGAGTATCTTGATCTTGGTCCCCAGAGAGACATCTTTATCTTTAAGGATCTTTTCTAGCTTCCTCACGGCTGCTCTTCCAAGTCTCAATCTTCTTCTGATTTCTTCATCGCAGTCTCCCTTTTGATTGATGATTGAGCCAAGGAATAAAAAATCTTGAACGATTTCAAACACCCATAATGGTTAATTTACACCGTCAGTTGTCACATTGTAAGCTTTTCTTGGATTGTACCCCTTGAAGCTACAGGCGGGGTAGTGCGCGTGTGAGAGTTTACCATAGAAAATGTGGGGCAGAAAGAGAGGCTGATGCCAAGCCCCTGCCATGACACTTTTAAGAATGTCACAGGAACTTTCCTGGATCATTCAAATATCTACGTAGCCAAGCATTGTAAACTTACCTTAACTCAATGGGCCTGGAGGGCCAGCATATCAACCAACTCCTGAGCTTAGTTTTATGAAAAATGTTCTGAATGTCCCGATGCAACATTTGGTCATGATATTACTCATTCTGCCCAAACATCTCACACAGGATGAAGCTAATAAGGTCACATTCTGCTCGCCTTCTTCACACACTTCATCCTGCGGTCTGTTTATGTGGGTGAGGAAGCTAAAGTGAAAGGAAGAGAGCCATTTCTTCACCGCCAACTACGCCGAACATCAGGAAGAAATTATGTTTCTTTTTCTGTTTTGTTGTTAAAAATGGAATGATGTCACCTATTTACCAGCATGGGCCAAAGCATTAAATGTGTTCCAGGTTCCCTTTTAGTATAACGTGCTGCATTTCATTTGGAAGGGATTTCTAAGGCTAGTTGATTTGGCGGCTTGTTCAGGTTGCACTGACTGTTCAGATGGTTTCTCACTGCCAAGACATTGCAGAGGAGGAGGCCCTTGTGACACTTGGTCTTGGAAATGGATCCGCTGGGCATCTGGCTTCTCTGCCACCCAGTGAAATCCTAAGCAGAGTTACTTCAGTCTAAGCCCAACTGGAGAAACTCTGCTTAAGATTCATTGACTGTGTGATGGGAACTGGCACATTGTTGCACTAGGTTACTCTAATGCTCTAGCAATCTTGCTATTGCTGTTTTTTTGAGCCTGCAAAGAGCCTCCAGGGGCATGGGAGGAATGGCAGCCGGAGATGGGGTTGAAGAAGGGAAAGTGCAGGGGAAAACTTCCATGTTGATGCCCCTGCAAATGTCTCTGAAATAACAGCTAAACAAAAAATTGTCTGCCTTGGTAGCCATCTCTAAACCTCTATTATTAAAACTTCTTCCTGAAGAATCTGAAGTATCCCATTTACTATGCTGGACTATCTGTTTCCATTGTGACTAATGTGCCTCCTAGACAACAATAAATACATCTCTTAGATTAGGGCAGTACCACCAGTAAGCAGTAAGCTAGCAGTAAGCTTGAGGATGTGTTACCCAAGTTGCTCTACGTGTGGAGGCCCTGTAACAAGCTAAGGAGCACTGTTGCTGGTCCAGAACAAACACATGTACAGTGGGGTATTATATATTTTGAGATCTTTAACCTGTGTATACCAATGTTTAGATGAGGAGCCCCGTGGCACAGAATGGTAAGCTACCGTACTGCAGCCTAAGCTCTGCTCACAACCTGAGTTCGATTCTGGTGGAAGCTGGGTTCAGGTAGCTGGCTCAAGGGTGACTCTGTAAGCGGTCGACCCAGCCTCCGCCATCTTTAATAGCCGTTTTAATATGGCTGCTTGTGATATTAAAAGTCACCAGGCCTCTGGATTTAAAATGGCTGCTGAATTGCCACCAGAGAGCCTCCAACAGTTGCTGAATCCCGCCTGGGAGAACATGGCATGCATGGAATGCCGCACAGGAATGCAGAGTGATTAAGAGGTGATTGGATTTGCAGTCCCTCCAGCCCCAAAGGAATCCAGTGCAACAAAGGCCTCGCAGAGTCATCCCCACTTAACATATTCCTTTCCCTCTTTCCATGATGAGATCTCCTGTCCATGACTGAGTAGCTAATCAAATGACATTCATAAGTATATACAGTTGTTCCTGGGAAAGTACAGCCCCCACCTAAATCCATCAACTTAGCTCTGGTGGAATTCACTAACAAACTATCCCTTTTGTACAGCGCTAGAAAAGTTTTGCATTTGCTTTCACTCACTCTGGCAGCTACCGATCAAGGTAATCAAACATTTTGTCAAACCCAGGAACTGACCATTGAAGCCTTTGTTCTAATGGCTAGGTGGGCTCTTCCACCTCAGGGCACATTTTACCTATAAAGGCAGAGCCCTGGCCTCATTCAAATAGTTCACGCTTACTGGATCCAAAGCGCTGTTCCCTTGAGGTTTGCCCAAGCCTCTTGCTCTCCTAGCCAAGGACGCTGGCATTTGAAGCTACTCTCTTCTCCCACGGATTGGACTCCTCTTCAGGATAGGTAGATATATTTGTTCCCTCCCTCTCTATTCCCAATTTCTGGCTAAGCTTCCTAAAACTCTGTGTGTGTGTAATTATTTTTACCCTGTAATTTGGTGTGTATGTGCATACCATTTCGTTCTTCAATAAAAGTTACTGTTTGATATTAAGCACCAGCCTCGTTTGTTCTATTGGAAGAGAACCCATAGAAATTGGTGATAGATCACTGCGGTTACCGGCCTTTCACATAGCTGTCTTTCTTGCTTGCTAATTCCCCCACAAATTCTCTTACTCACAAGGAGACCAATTCCAGTAACAACTCAGCCTTCCATCCTTCTGAGGTTGGTAAAATGAGTATCCAGTTTCTTGGGGGTAAAGTGTAGATGACTGGGGAAGGCAATGGCAAACCACCCTGTAAAAAGTCTGCCAAGAAAATGTCATGATGCGACATCCCCCATGGGTTAGTAATGACTCAGTGCTTTTACAGGGTCATTTACCTTTACCTACCAATGTCTAGATACAGCTCAGAACTCAGAATAACTAGGAGGAATAAGAGCAATAGTCCAGTAACACCTGTAAGACTAACAAAATTAGTGGTAGTGTATGAGCCACAGCTCACTTCTTCAGATACAGCTAGAATGTGAGTCCTTATATCTTGGAGAGTGGAGTGATTAAAGAAGCCGAATGATAATAGCTGATGAGTGACAAAGGTAGGTGTGATTGAATAGAGTGGGATATGTAGAGGGGTAGTGGGTGTGGAGAAATCAGCATTGGAAATGAGTCAGGAAGACTTGGTCTCGATTCAGCCCAGGTGGATGCATTGTCTTGAGCTTCGTTATCAGTAGCAATTCAGCAGTCTCTCTTTCTAATCTCCCTTTGAAATTCCTCTGCAGGAGAGTTCCTACTTTCAGGTCAGCAACTGAATGTCCTAGAAGGTTAAAACGTTCCCTCACTGTATTGTCGAAGGCTTTCACGGCCGGAAAACGATGGTTGTTGTGGGTTTTCCGGGCTGTATTGCCGTGGTCTTGGCATTGTAGTTCCTGACGTTTCGCCAGCAGCTGTGGCTGGCATCTTCAGAGGTGTAGCACCAAAAGATAGAGATCTCTCAGTGTCACAGTGTGGAAAAGATGTGGCAGGTCATTTATATCTACTCAGGAGGGGTGGGACTGAGCTGAGTCATCCTGTAAGAGTTTCCCAGGGTGTGGAATGCTAATGGCGGGAGGCTTCACTGTATCCTGAGGAGGTTCTTTTGCATATGGATTGGTGCTTGATGTGCTAATCTTCTCTGCAGGGCTATTGTCGGGTGTGGAGTGTTTTGTTAGCCTGGTGTTTTTCAGAACTGGAAACCATGCTCTGTTCAGTCTTAAGGTTTCTTCTTTCCTGTTGAGGTTTTGCTTATGCTTGTGAATTTCAATGGCTTCCCTGTGCAGTCTGACAAAGTAGTTGGAAGTGTTGTCCAGTATTTTGGTGTCCTGGAATAAGATACTGTGCCCTGTTTGAGTTAGGCTATGTTCAGCCACTGCTGATTTTTCCGGTTGTCCAAGTCTGCCGTGTCTTTCATGTTCTAATGGATGGATTCCATGACTGCACCATTAAGGCAATTGGCACCATTTTGTCTTTTAAAGAAATAGGTACTACTTCCTGAACCCCTCTGGCAATCCCACTGAGTTCCGCCACCTCTTTTCCCAGAAAAAAAGCCCTGATCTAATGGGCTATTTTTGTAATACAGATGCTCATGATCTGGTCATAAGGTCGGGCAATGATAAGTGAACAAAAGACTGGAAGTGACAGATGGCTGTCTCTGGGAAGATGATGGGCCTGTAATAAGGCTGAGCATCAGGATCTAGCAGGTTCTGCATTAAGGCTATCAGAAAAACCTAATTCTGGAGAACCACTGAAGTTTAAAGAGGGGAGGAAACTGATATTGAAAAAGGGAGTTTTCCTAGTTTGCATAAAAATTAGAAATGCTTCTTGGAGAAGGTTTGGAGAAACACAGCCCCAAAGGGGGGTGAATAACAAGATTAAGGAGAGGGCAGAAATCTTCCTGTATGGTCACTAAGATAAGGGGAGGAACTAGATAAGGGCCAGTCCATTGCTCGTTGTCTTGGAGATCTGGGTCGTCCATTAGGGCCAAATTATTCAGGAAGGAAGCTCCAAAGTCCTTGGGGAGAATGGCCCTCCAGTTTAATCAGCCTGAGGTGGGCTTTAGGGAGGAGCGGGGTCTGCATTCGATTGCTGCTTAATGACTCACCCATTTGTCCTTGGTATGGCTGCTGTTTAATGAGCCACTGCTGTTAGCTTAACTTCAGCAGGATGCAGATTCCATTTTCTGGTCCCAAGCCCATTTTAGAACCAAAGTGGAGGCCCCAAAATGACCCCCCTTTAAGGCAAAGGTCCGGGGGGCTACAGATGATACCAAATTATTCAAGCTGAACAAATCTGTGAAGACTGTGAAGAGTCCCAAAATAATTTCTTGAAACGCAATAGGAAGTGAAATGGCAGATGAGATAGAATACAAGTTCCGTGCTAATGGAAGGTATGCCCTGACAATTAGGATAGATCATTGCATATTTTCCGATAGCCTGATAACTTTTTTATATGCTATCATTGTCACGATAGAAATAGTGAGAACGTCACAATGTTCAGAATTCTAGCTCCTGAAGCTGTCAATTCTTGGATTCTGCTGCATCCTGTTTTGGAAGTTCATGTTGTTTCTTGAGACATCAGTTCAGAGGTACTAAGTCATTTAAAGGTGACACCAAGAGCTTAAGTTTGACCTGGTGTGTTCAACGGAACGCCTACGATTCTGACAGTGCACTGGACCAAGGTGCTTTGTGTCAACCTGGCACGTTCTTTCTTTCTGAGACACTCTGTAACTTTGCTAGGTCAGTAGTGTAGCTCTACAGGCGGTTTTACAGGAAGATGAATGATTATGGTTCTGGGGAATGACTGGTCATTAGGAAAAGTTGCCACATAACAGATTCTGTTCCATTGCAACCTAATTGCAGTTTCTCAATGTCACCTAGAAGATCCTGTGGTCTATTAGGCAAATTAAATTAGTCACAACCAGCATAAACATTTCTGGAGTCCGTCAAAGAATTTGAACTTTGGTGTTTCCACAGTGCTGCAGAACAGACTCGTATGGGATAATCTCTTCCTGTCCCCAGGCATCTAGCTGCTGCTTTTTTATTTGGTATCTTTTTCTTTTATTTTGCACATGCTCTTCAGTTTAGCTCTTTCCCCCTTCCTTTGCATAATGTTTTTCTAGCTACTCTTAGAGAAATACACCAACATGCTCTTTACTGCATTTTTGATTTTAGGATTGCATATAAATCTGTAACTAAAACCAGAATTTTAGTGAGATATTTCTTGCAGGGACTTGCCATTAGAAGTATATCAATTTATGACTGAACCCAAAAGACACCATGTCTGTAAATACTGAACATTGTTTCCACGATTTGGGAGTAGGAGGAAAAGACTGATCTGGTAAGTTAGTCTATCATTTGGTCTTGTTTCCCCATCTGAGAAGGACAGCGATGAAAGACAATGACTGCAGGGATACTATCCAACCAGAACTGTTAGCCTATCTTTCCACCGAACAAGATTATCATGAATCATGACTGGCATTCTGTGCACAGGTTTCTTACTTCCTATAGTGCCTATGTGCCTCGGAAGCACTTCATTTATACTAGCTGGCAGGCACGGCAGTGGGAAAAGAGGCAGAACCATAGTAGGCAACATTTGTATGGTGTTTATTTATTAGACATATTTATATACTGCACTCTCACCAAACTTGCTAAGGCTGTTAGAAGATGATAGAGACTTCCAATGGTAAAAACAAGCATAGACCAAACAGGACAAAATGTGAGGCAGTCACTGCATGAGAGAGAACTCATGTTTTAGGATCTCTCTAAATTCTGTGATTTCATATAAGCAGCCATATTTTGGCCTCAACGCAAATTACCCCTATGTAGCATATATTAACATCAGTTGGGAGAAAGACAAACACAGCACTCATACATGCGTGAAACAAATCAGAGTAGGAGATGTATTTGAAAACAAAATCAGAGCACACGGCTCATGAGCATGGAGATCCTCAGACACTTGAGGGCTCAACTCATGCCCTGCCCACAGGTTGCAAGTTGGGAGCCAAACCTACGATGTTTTTTTGGTTGCCCTGCTCCCCCACAGACCTCCCCTACTTTCAGGGCTCAGCAGAGCCCTTGTGCCTCCACCTTCTCCCCCACTGTGCATGAATTGGCTGCTGCCCAACGTCAACCACAGTGAGGTGAGCAGATCCACAGGTATATCACATGCTTAAATGATCCTCCCTTATAAGCTCAACTGATCTAGCTGGGCTGATCCATGCAACCTTAATCTCAGGGCTAGTCTACTGTAACACACTCAGCATGGGGCTGCCCTTGAAGAAAACCCAGAAACTTCTGTTAAAGCAAAATGCAGCTATCCTTCTTCTGACTTGAATGGGAACATAAAACTCCGGCTCTAAAACATTAATGTTGGGCTCAATTCAGTTATGAGCTCAATTCAAGATGCTAGTTCTTACCCCAAAAGTCCTTGTCAGCCTTGGCTGAAGCACCATCTCTCCTGATACGAATTTTTAGATATCACTAAAGTGTTCTGCTAATTTGTCAAAGTGATCTATGGTAGGCAGTACTTTTTTCTCCTTGTCAGATGGCAGGCAATTCTGGGGGGATTCAACTGTATTTTTCAAAAATGTAGGTTATCAATATATTTTATTTTATGTTCATGTAAATATAAATGTACTCTGACCTGGATAGCCCAGGTGAGCCTAATCTCATCAGAACTCAGCAGCTAAGCAGGGCTGGCCTTGGCTAGTAATTGGATGGGAGATCTCCAACAAAGACAAGGGTTGCAGAGGCAGGCAAAAACAAATCACCTCTAAATGTCTCTTGCCATGAAAACTCCACCAGGGGTCACTATAAGTCAGCTATGATTTGCAGGCATTCTCCACCACCAAATATAAATGCAAGCCAGTTTGAGTTCCTCTTTGGTGAGATAATGTTTTATATCCTATTATATAAAAGACTAGCTGTGTTCTTGATAACTCACCTCCTACCCTGGTGCACCACCAGAGAGCACTTCCATGGAGGGAAGCCCAGTTGAGGCAGCCTGTCCCTCCAGAGAGCGCACTGTGGTGGGAGGCCCAAGCCAGGATCAGGAGGGGAGTAGGTAGCAATGACCACCCCTTGGCTTCACCCAGTTGGAATCAGGTGCAGAGCAGGTGGCAATGCCCACTTCCCCCTTCACCCAGCTGGGATCAGAGCAGAGCAGCTGGCAGCGCACGCCCCCCCTCTCAACCTGCCGGAATCAGGCAAGGAACAGGTGGCAATGCCCCCCATTCAACCGGCTGGGATCAGGACTGGAGCAGGTGGCAATCCCCACCCCCCACCCCCAGCCATGATCAGTAGTGAAGAAAACAACAGCCCACAGAGCAGCCCTCACGAAACTACACTTAACGATGTAATACAAGGGCAACACAATATAACAAACAATGTAACAAAATTTAATGTACCAAGAATGAATTAAAGGCCAAGGAGTAAACCAAACATTAAAGTAAGTCCCCAAACAGGGGAGACACAGGCAGCAATAGTCAGCGCAACACAGCAACGTAGTAAAGTGCAACGAAAGTGCAGGAGGAGTCTTTGAACATCTTGTTTGAGGACGAAGCCTTTAAATCTTCTTGTTGCTTAACTTGATTATTTTCTCTGCAAGTGTCCAAGGCCAAACAGGGGGTACAAAGACCCCTACAACTCTACAAGGAGCCGGCAAAGAACTTGTTTCAATTTCTCTTCCTCAGGAGTCGTAAAAATGGAGAACAGCCTTGACTGAAAATAAAAATATAATGCTAGTAATAAACAATAACCAGTATTCTTGATGTATAGCATTCACATGGCAATAAAACATTTTAACAAAGTAAATAACCATGAGCAGGAGTACTTACTAACAGCAAAGAAGCACCTGGAATCTCTATTGTGGTGACATGATGCCTACAGAACCAAAAAGCCCAACTCACTCACTATATAAGGTACAATTCTTAAAGGAACAGCATACATCCAGAAGAGCAGTAGCACCAAACTTAGAAAAAGCAAGCCATAGATACTTCAGAATTAAGGCCATCAGGTTTTAAAGACTTCAATCTGTAAATCCAATAGGACTCTTTGCGTGCTAGTCCTGTTAGCTGACAGAGTCCTTAGAGGAAGAAACATACAAAACAGAAAATCGTAACTCATTTTCTTTACAATGATGCTCCAGAAAATGTTCAGTGAGTGGAGCTTTAACAACATGATGACGAATTCTTGATAAGTGCTCTAAGATCCTAACACGTACAGGGCGGATGGTGTTGCCAACATAAAGGTTTTTACAACCACAAATTATAACACCAGAAATCGAACAGGTGCTGAAGGCATTTAAAGAGACAGTTATACCCACATGGTCAAACTTAATAGTGGAGCCATCTAACGAAAAAGGGCATACAGAACAATGTCCACACCTGTGGTGACCGTTCTCATGTACCAAGGCAGGCTCACGTGGCAAATCACTGTGGAGTAGAAAATCTCTGATACTGCCGGTACGGTGAAACCTGATGGTGGGGACAACATCACAGCCAGGAATATCTGCTATGAGATGCCAGTGTTTTAATACAATATTTTTAATTTTGTGGGCTAGAGGAGTAAAATCAAGAGCCCATGAAATACCCGTCTTGCTGGTTTTGGACTTGTGAACAAGCCGATCAGACCGAGGGATACTCTTAACTCTACAAAGGGCTTTGTCAGTGATCTCCATGGGATAACCCCGAGTTGCAGAAGCACGTCCCATTGACTGAGCTTCATGTTCATAATCTTGAGAGACAGAGAAATTACATTTAGCCCTCAATAACTGGCTGAATGGTATATTGTCACATAAATTACATGGGCGGAAGGATGACTACTCAAGATAAGAGCACCGACTTGTTGATTTCCTAAAGGGGCGAACAGAAATGGAATTGTTCCCATCCCGAAAAACAGTCACATCTAAGAAGTCCACACAATTGGAATGTGCATTCCAAGTGAACTTGAGGCAGGGAGCAAGAGAATTCAACCAAGAGGCAAAGGCAGGGACAGTGTCTGCATGGTGTACCCCCCACACCCAGCCATGATCAGTAGTGGAGCAGGCGGCAATGCCCACCCCCCTTCAACCCCACCAGAATCAGGTGTGGAACAGCTGGCAATGCCCGCCTCTCTTCACCCAGCTGGGACCAGGTGCGGAGCAGGCAGTAATGCCCACCCTCCTTCACCAGGCTGGGATCAGGTGCGAAGTAGGAGGCAATGCCCACTCGCCCCACACCCAGCCATGATCAGTAGTGGAGCAGGCAGCAATGCCCACCCCCTTCAACCCCACCAGAATCAGGTATGGAACAGCTGGCAATGCCCGCCTCGCTTCACCCAGCTGGGATCAGGTGCGGAGCAGGCAGTAATGCCCACCCCCCTTCACCAGGCTGGGATCAGGTACGAAGTAGGAGGCAATGCCCACTCGCCCCACACCCAGACCGGATCAGTAGTGGAGCAGGGGGCAATGCCCACCCCCTGCCTTTACCCAGATGGAATCAAGCACTGAGCAGGAGTCAATGCCCGCCCCCTCCTCTTCACCGGTCAGGATCAGGAGCAGAGTATGAGTCCATGCCTGCCCTCCCTTCACCCAGTTGGGATCAATCGCAGAGGAGGAGGAGGAGGCAATGCCTGCCTCCCACCCTCCCCTTTCTAGAGCCCATTGTATTTTTCCCCACAAAGGGCTTTGTTGCTAGTAAATTAATATAGTCTCAACTTTGTTAATTTATATGAAACATTTCCTCATGAAAGAGGGACTTAAGCTGGAGCTTTTTTAAAAGTATTTACGAATGAGCCAATGGGCAGATCATGACAGGTAAAGTTCTGACCACAAGTCTCCCATCTTTGAGAAACTCAGGACTGTGTTCATGATTTCCTTTCTCTCCGTTTTATCGTCATGATAACCCTGTGAAGTATATCAGGCTTGAACAGAGCAATTGGCCCCAGAGGCAGATTGGCCAGTATGGAATTGTTCTGGTGGGACCATACAAGCGCCTCTCCGAGTCTTGCATGATGCTTGGTAAAATGCACCCAACCAGCTGGGCAGCTGGAGGTGGAGCAGGGTGGGCCAGGCAGTGGGGCCCTCTTCCAGGGTTATCCCCCCCACCATCTGCCCTTGATTTGCCCAACGTCATCCTGTGAGCTTTGTGCTTGAGTGGGGATTGAATCCAGGTCTCACACTCTAACCATTACGTCACAGTGGCACACTTTGCTGTAATCATCTTTTCTGTGCCACTGTTAAAAGTACAGAGAACTGGTCCCCTTTTGCTCTGAGTGATGGTATTCCATGAATGATTCTCACCAGTAGCTTCTGTAGGTGAAAATTAAGAAGGCCTCTGTGGGGTGATTGTAGGGACTGATGTTAAATAACAAGCATTGTCCCATGGGCGATTCTGGTAACAGATTGTCTGGGCCAGTATATGAGATCCATGGATAGCACTTCCGTGTGTGCATCCCATCACTAGTGCATTAGTCTAGTGTTTCATCCATCGTCTGGAACTGATCTCTTCCCTTGCTAGAAGATGAGCTGATTGTTTAATAGGCGTTTTACTTTTCGGACTTCTACACATAGCAACAGATGTTGGACTGATAACCCATTAGTTTGGAATAGTTGCAGTATGCTTCAGCACATAAAAGATAAGAGCCACCTGCTTGTCACGGTGAAGTTCTCCTTTTATTAGTCCAGCTGCTGCATCTTTGCCAAAAAGAAGACCCCCCCCCCTTTATGCCTCCTGTTGAGAGCAATAAATGCATCGAGGGACAAAATGTAATCATTTCTTCTACCTGTCTTTGGCCTGAGAAGAAAGGAGGAGGTGACAATGGAGAAGTAAAGATTGAAATGTTTCTATCTATTGATTATTTTAATCTCACCCTTTCTCCAATGAGGTGAGAGTGAACTACATGGATCTCCCCACTGAGAGAGAGCAACTGAACTAGGGTTCCCAGTCCCTTGCTGGGGCCAGGGGACCCCCCACTCTCACCCTCCACCCCCTGCCCCCACTTACTTGGCTGGCAGGGTGAAAGGTGGGGGAACGTGCCTCCTGGGGCATATGCTCAGGCAACACGGTGAACTCCCACACTCCAAATTGGGTCAATTTTGGCCCCAAACTGGTTGAATTAGGCCCATTTGGCACCAAAATTGGCCTGCTACAGAGGGCAAGAGTGCTCCCAGGGGCTGCACGAGGCCTGTGCGATGACATCACTGCCTGGAAGTGATGTCATCACAACTCCTGGGAGTGCATGTGCACAAAGTGCGCACACAAAGATATCTGAAAAGGTGAGTGCCAGGTCTCCCACCTCCTGCCCGAAGGGTAAGGGAACCTGACAACCCTAAACTGAACTAAGGTGACCTAGTGAACCTCCTGGTGAAGTGGTGACATGAACCTAGATTCCAACCACCATAAGAGAAACAGTTTGGTGCAGTGGTTAAGAGCAGCAGGACTCTAATCTGGAGAACCGGGTTTGATTCCCCACTCCTCCACTTGAAGCCAGCTGGGCGACCTTGGGTCAGTCACAGCTCTTCCAGAACTCTCTCTGCCCCACCCACCTCACAGGGTGATTGCCATGAGGATAATAATAACACAGTTGGTAAACTGCTCTGAGTGGGTGTTAAGTCGTCCTGAAGGGCGATATGTAAGTCAAATGTTGTTGTTGTTATTATAAAAGACTGACTCTTAGGATTGGCCCTTAAGACATTTTGAATTAATCAACACAGCTTCTTAAGAGCCTGAATAACACTGTTTGGGAAATGGGAGGGGGTGGGGGGAAGACTTCTGTGGAAAAGTGGGTCTTCCTTGTTTTCTCTCTGCCAGATCCTTCACCCACCTCTAGGCTAAGAACAGAAGGGCAAGCGTCTATTGGCTCATGCCAAGGCCTGGCCTTGACTATCTGTGAGCAGAGAAGAAACCAGTTCAGCCAGATCTCATTCAGCCACTGCTAGCTAGCGATCAGACTCTTCCCAGCTTCCTCCCCTGCCAGAACTGTGCTCTCTTGCAGGGCCATTGGTCTGTCCACTTCACCTGTTTACACCTGGGCAGTTACCAAAATATATTTTGCTTCATGAGGCATAGTGCCCTTGTGTTGGCATTCCCCCCCGCTGACGCACCTGGCTCTTTGTTCTAAGGATCTGAAGGAATTCATAATAATGTGAACAGCAGATCCTGCCTTTGTTCTTCAGGGCAACTTCACTCCGTTAACATTTTCATTTAATGGGAAAATTGAACATGAATGGCTAAAAAGAAGAAGTAACTTGACTTTATTTTCATCCTATTGATTTATTCAATAGTAGGAGAGTTGGCTCCTTTTCGAGAGCCTCACAAACTGTGTCAGTCAGTCCAATTCGGCCTCTGCAAATTGCTGGAAAAATACATATATACGTAGAGCGAGAGTGTTGTTCCGTCATCAGGACTTAGGAGACTGAGGTTCTAGAAGTGTTGTCAACCCAAAGTTAAAGCAATTTATTTAGCATATTTTAATCCCAGCTTTCTCCTACGTTGTGGAGTCAAAGCAGCTTATACAATGAAATAAATATTTAAATACAAAGTATAAAAAATATTCACACTTGTGACAGGGAATCCCCTGCTGCCACTCCTTAGCTGAGGGTTGAGAGAAAAATAAGAGAGGAAATGGTGGGGGGCCAGTGACTGGTGGCATACTGATGCACCGATGTCACTTCCTTTTTTTAAAAAAAAAAATTTATTGGATGGGTTGACATACAATTCATTCATATCTTACAAATACATTTCCCCCTTTGTCCCTAGATGCATCCCAACCCCTCCCCCTCCCCCCTTTTCTGTGCAGACTCCCGACAGCACTACGGTCCCATATTTTCTTATCATTTGTTCTATATTACTTTTCATTTATCCCTACTAACTAGAGGTAAAATCCTAACTTACCATTACTTAATACAATTCTGTAACTATTAATAAGCTATTAAAAAGCCATCAAAACATATTTCTTTTGCTCATATACATTTCTTCAAACCATTCATTTATAATTCCCATTTTTTTAATCTAAATACATTTAGCTTAATATTTTCCCAAATAGCACTATAGATTAAAATTAACAGTTTAACCTTTCTCTTAGTTCCTTCTACAGTTTTATATGTAAATTTGCTTAGTATCAATTTGCATAGTTAACTTTCCATTACATTTCCCAATTTTTCCATTTGTCTTAATTTGCTAATTTCTTCATTTAGTTCACGACATTTCATTTGCATCATACATCCCAATTCTACAAGTAGACAAACAAACAAACAAACAAACAAACAAACAAACAAACAAACAAACAAACAAACAAACAAAACTATTAACAATTTTCTTTTACCATTTTATATATAAATTTATTTAGTATCAATTACCTAGTTAACTATACATTACATTTCCCTTATTCACTTTATCCTAATTTACTAATTCTTCAATTGACTTTTAACCTTAAAAACCCCATACATCCCACTTCTAAGAAATGAAAAATAAACTCTTCAAACTTTAAACTGTGGCCTTAGTCTTTTAAGTAACTCCCACTTGTAGCTTGATTCTTGTATTCGTATTACTTTTCTCGGCTTTCTTCTTCACTTGAATTCTTCTATCACTTGGTAGCTTCTTCCACTTGAAGTAACTGGGGATGGCTCTCTCTTTCATGCTTGTTGTTAATCCTTGCACTTGAATCTTTAAAAATCCTAATAAATCTTCATTCAGTTCTTCTTGCAAGTACTGCTCCGGTTCTCCTCGCCCCTCGCGTTTTTGTTGTTTACATCCTGCTGTTTTGTAATCAATTTCTGCCACCTGCTCGTCTCCTTGAGTTGTCTGCCTAGTTGCTTGCTCTTCATCTTTCAATTCCACAACTATTTTAAATATATCCTTAATGCTTTTAATTAAACTTTCGTTCATTTCCCGAATAAGTTGTATCAACGCTTTATGTCCCTCTGCAACTTTTTCTCCCAACGATTTTATAGCTGATTGCATAGCAGCCTGCTGTTTCTTCTCCACTCTCTTCAAATTTACACTAGATTTCTCCCCCCCCCCCGACATCTTCTTTATCTTTTGCTTTAAATATTCGTATTATTTTAATCTCACCAGATAGCAGGCGGAGAGTCTCTATGGCAACTTTAAGGTAAAGTGATGAATATCCTCTTGCCTTCTCGCTGCTATATCTCGCGTTGCTTCTTCAGGGACATCTTTGCTGCTTTGCTTCCTTCTTCCTGTTTTCCAAATCAAGCCTCTCTAGGCAGTCCCGCTCGGTGTTCTTCTTGCATTCCGTTCTCTCGCGATATTTACTCAGCCGTTCCTCCACCTCCTCCCCTTTTCTCACAGCCAGCTATCTCTCTCCAAACCGCAAGTTTGCATACACAAAAGTTATTTTCTCTTCTTTTACGCTTTATAATCTTTCAAATTTCAAATCGTCCTTCAAGATGTCTTGCTCCTGTCTTATTCTATCATCTCAGTCCACAATTTTCATTTTTAGTAGAGATTTTCCTTCTCTTTTTGAATCCGAAAGCCAGATAAAAATCTTTTACCTCGATTTGTTCCGTTTGGGTCTTTCATGCTGCCTCATTCATTACCCATTAGCCAAATCTGGTTCTGAAGCTTGGGTCCTGGCGGGCTTATGCCGAACAACGACTCAAAGAGTGCTGCAGAGATGTTGGCTCGTCCTTCTTCGAGAGTACCTCAAAGCGATGTGGGAGATCCATCATCCTGGACCCTCCCCCCCGCTGAGATCTCACTCTCTCTGGAACTTGTAGCGTTCTGGCTCCTCTCCTACCTGGAGAGGAGTGGCAGCCGGTGATCTGAGCACCTGGCCTGCCCAAAACAGTCACTCTTGACGGTCCAGCTCCCTGGACTGCTTCAGCCCGCCATTAGCCAAACCGGAAGTCACTCGCACCAATGTCACTTCCTGTGTACTCAGAAGTTATGTCAGCGAGCTGCTGCTTACGCTGTAGCATTTGGGCAAATGCTAGAGAGGCACCAGCAATGTGCTGTCACTTCTGGGCACACAGGAAATAACATCAGCATGTCACCAGCAATGCCATTATTTTTCTGCTAACCAACTTTATTGTAGCATAAGCTTTCGAGAATCACAGTTCTCTTCGTCAGATGCGGAGAACTGTGATTCTCGAAAGCTTATGCTACAATAAAGTTGGTTAGTCTTAAAGGTGCTACTGGACTCTTTTTGATTTTGCTACTACAGACTAACACGGCTAACTCCTTTGGATCTATTATTTTTCTGGTTAGGTCTTCCCCACCTGGTCAGTCTCCCACTGTTGCCATATGCTGTATAACAGAGAGTATCATGGGACAAGGGCGATAACTATTAGTTCTGTTAACTAACACTGTGAAAGCTAACTATAAACAATCAAGGAATTGTCAAAAATATTTATATAAATACATATATTTTGGGGGAAATTGCTAGAATGAATAAATATATATGATTTAAATAAATATATATGGGTTTTGTGCAACAATTTCATAAATCACAATACACAATTCCACAAATCTCATTTACAGTAGAAAATAGACAAATACCAAAAGTCAATGCTAAATAGCAGAGAATCACAAGCCTCTATAAATAACCTTACTATAGCAGGAAATTTTACTTCATTTAAAGTGCTAAAGCTAGTGAGTCCCTTCATAAATAAAATTAGAAGAACATTTGCAAAATCCTGCTATATATTTATTCCTTCTTGCAATTTACCAAAAAAAAAAGTATTTATATAAATATAATTGACAAGTCATTGATGGTTTTTTGCTAATGTTATGTCTTTGTACACTTGCATTTATCTACTCTATGGCATTGTTTATTGAAATGTCCTTGATACCGACTGTACTAATCTCGCACAATGTCATCCACCTTGAACGTCTGTGAGAAAGGCGAACTATAAATGACATAAATAAAATTAAAATAATAAAAATAAAAAACTATTTTTCCTTATATGTATGTACTCATATGTTTAAATTAAATCATCCAAAAATGACTACTTTGAGCCCACATTTTATTTATACTAGAACAAGCTCTCGTGAATATGAATGGCTGTTCATATAGCCATGAGGTTTAGTAAATACAATTGAGACTGCTGGGCTCTTTTGCATTGGGCACTCATTCCTGGTGGTCAGAAATGCTACAAGTGTCAACTGTGTGTGGGGATGCAAGAGGAAAAGGCTAAGTTACTGCAAGGAACTTGAGGGTGTGCAGAGAATTAGAGATGAGGAAGAGAAGAAAAGTGGCCAGTCATTCCCATGGGCTACAGAATGTCCACGGAGGGACCTGGGTTGGAACCCGCTAAAGTCAGAGATGTGGTGGAATGGGAGGCTCCCAAAATGAGACAGCAATTACAATGCTTCCTGGGCTATTCAATTTTTTACAGACCATTCATTAAAAACTTTGCCCAAACTGTACTACCTTTAACAGACTTGTTAAAAACGAAAAGGACTAGAAGGAATAAAACCAAGCGCTAAGCTAGAGTGGGTAAATGAATGCCAGCAGGCATTTGAGAGGTTAAAAACCCTGTTCACCTCTGAGCCTGTGTTATGCCACCCAAATGAAAACAAGAATTGAGCGGCTTCCGGTTTGGGATTTATGGAGGTCTGAAGCAGCTCCATTTGCGGAGCTGACCGGACTGCCGTTTTAAGCGGCCGGCGGGGTGAAAATAGCCCGCGGCCGACTGCTCTCAGGCGGAGAGCAGGCAAAGAACGCTCAAGACCCTAGGGTGAGTTAGATCTCGGACGAGGGGGGGCTCTACACAACGGGTTCCCTCCCGATCCTTGAGGTCCCACCCTGTGACAGGTCGGCTACAATCTCTGCGGCAGTTCTGGGGCCAATTCGGCTGGCATAAGACCTACATACCCAAGCTTCGATTGGGGGAAGAAGTGGAGAGGAGAAGCTAAAATCGAAACAGCGATTACAACCCGAGAAAAGTGAATGAGAAGGTAAAGATCACTATCTTCCGATACGGGACAAATTGATAAAAGCAGAGAGGAATAAAAGTAGATTTTTAAACTGCAACAGGCTAATGAAAAGGAGGGGAAGATTCGGCAAAAGTTGTATTTGAAAAGAGACTAAGTTTAAAGAAGTTATTAAAGAAACTGGACTATTGTTTTGAATACCTGCGGTTATGGAGCTGTGAGAAAAAGACACCATCGCGAGATCTGCTGTGGGAAGTCGGGAGACAGGAAGTGCGTAATAACAATAGAGTGGCTGGAGAGAAGCGGCCCTTGCTGGAGGGCAGGAAGAAGGGAATCGCCATCTTTGAAAGGGGAAGGGTCGCGGCTTCAGCGGAAAAGGAAGTAGGCCATTTTGGATTATAAAATCATAGAGAGACCATAGAGAAAAGACGCCCGACATCTTGGACTCTTTAAAAATTAATTTATGCAAGAAGACCGGGACATTTGAAACAAAAAAGGCATTAAATTTTACGCCACGGAGTTAAGGAAGAGAGCGGACTCGTGGGAGCGAGCTAAAGCAAGCCCCACGATGTCGAAAAAAGAGTGGCAATCGGCAATAGAAAACCTGGATAAAAAACTTTTAGAGGTGATTAAAGAACTTAAAGACACAAAATTGGAGCTGATCAAAGAGGTTAAACAGACAGTAAAATCGGAGCTGTCAGAAGTGAAGAAAGGTATGGAAACAATACAAAATGAATTACAAGGAACGCAGCAGAGAGTTAAAGCAGTAGAAGGAGCGATGGAGAATCTAGCAGACACGCAACAAACAGACATGAGACTGATGAGGGGAAGAATGGCGGTTGCGGAAAGTAGACACATGGAGAAGCAGCTGAGATTTCGTGGCCTGCCGGAGGTGGAAGGAAAGACAGCGCAAGAACAGATGACTGAGGTGTTAGCTGAATACCTGGGGAAGGAGGAGGAGGAAGTTGTGGCTATCCTTGATGTGGCATATCGCGTAAACTCGAGAATTGCAACCCAGAGGAAATTACCAAGAGATGTGATTGTGCAATTTACGACACGAAACATGAAAGAGAAGATTGTGACTAAACAGTTTCAAGACCCATTGGAGATTGATGGCAAGACAATTATCATAATGAAGGAATTACCCAGATCAGTGTTACTAGATCGGAAAAAATATAAAGTGCTAATCCAGATGTTGAAGGACATGAAAATCAGGTACAGATGGGAGCTTCCAGAAGGTTTGTCCTTTGAATTTGGAGGGGCCAAAAAGCGCATTAGATCTGAGCGAGAGATGGAGCGATTTATAAGGGACAATGAAAAAGACTTACCAACAAGACTATGAGTATGGAGTGTAAAGTTTTATCTTGGAATGTAAATGGACTAAATTCACCGAATAAGAGAAAAAATATTTTCCACTGGCTATTAAAACAAAAATGTGACATTGTTTGTTTGCAAGAGACCCATATTCGAAAGCAGGATGTAAAATATTTAAAATTGGGAAAATTGGGCAAGGAATTTGTAGCGGCCTCAAATAAGAAAAAAAGAGGAGTGGTGTTGTATATAAAAGAGGAGCTACAGCCAAAATTCGTAATGAAAGATGTGGAAGCCAGATTTATAGCAGTGGAATGTACTTGGAATTTAAAGAGAGTGTTGGTAGTCGGAGTCTATGCACCTAACGGTGCAAAAGAAAGCTTCTTTGAGGATTTGAGGAAGCAACTAGACGATCTTTCATATGACCAGATAATTCTTGCTGGAGACTTCAATGGAGTGACAAATTTGGAACTAGATAAAAAGACAATAACGGCACAAAAGAAAAGAGGACTATTACCAAAGCTCTTTTTTGAGTTGATACAACAGGAGACTCTAGAAGATGTATGGAGAAGAGAATATCCCAAAAGCAGACAGTTTACTTTTTATTCTGCAAGGCACTCTACATTATCAAGAATTGATATGATCTGGGCCTCAAAAGACTTAGCGTTATGGACTAAGGAGGTAGAAATAATGCCGATGGTAGGCTCAGATCACAATCCAATTATGTGGAAATTAGGGAAAAGGAGAAAAAGGAAAGCATGGAGAATAAATGAGGACTTGCTACAGGAAGGAGAGAATATGGAGATGCTGAGAAGAGAGACAAAGTTCTTCATACAATACAACGTGAATAAAGAAGTACCAACTGATAAAGTTTGGGATGCTTATAAGGTGGTTATAAGGGGCATACTAATGGACTTAAATGGTAGAGCAAGAAAAAAGAAAGAGGAGAAAAGACAAGAGATTGAGGAGAAAATAAAAGCCAAAGAAATACAGTTAAAAAAGAGACCAGGGAAAAAGAAATTATATCAGGAAATTAAAATACTTCAACAACAGTTAACAGCAATGAGTAATAAAGAATTGGAGTGGAACCTTAAAAGACTGAATCAGAAAGCGTTTGAAGGCGCAAATAAACCTGGGAAGTACCTGGCATGGCAATTGAAGAAGAGAAGGGAAAAGAAAATAATAAATAAAATTTGTGAAGATAATAAAACGTATTTGGAACAGACTACCATTAGTAGAGCCTTTTATAAATTCTACGCTAAGCTGTACAATAAGAAAGAGGTAAATAAAGAATCAATAGCGTCATATTTGGAGAAAACGAAACTTCCAGTAATCTCGGAAGTTTGGAGAAATAAATTGAACAGTGAAGTAACGGAGGAGGAAATAAGTAAGGCAATACAATCTGCAAATCTAGGAAAGGCGCCAGGGCCAGATGGACTTACGGCTAAATTTTATAAGACAATGGCCAATGAACTGGCACCATTCCTAAAAGAGGTGATTAATGGAGTTCTAAGGGATCAAAGGATTCCAGATACCTGGAATGAAGCGAATATATCATTGATCCCAAAAGAGGGCCAAGACTTGACTAATGTGAAAAACTACAGACCTATATCGTTACTTAACAACGACTATAAAATCTTTGCGAAGATACTGGCGGAGAGACTGAAGGGGTGGCTCTCGGAAGTTATAGAGGAGGAACAAGCAGGCTTTTTGCCAGACAGACAAATCAGAGACAATTTAAGGACAGTGATTAATGCTATTGAATATTATGACAAGCGTTGTGACAAAGAGGTTGGTTTCTTCTTTGTTGATGCTGAAAAGGCGTTTGACAATTTAAACTGGGACTTTATGTTTGCCACTATGGAAAAGCTACAATTGGGAGAAAGATTCATCAGAGCAATTAAGGAAATTTACAGAGACCAGACTGCAGCAATTGTGGTGAACGATGAAGCGACTAAGAAATTGACTATAAGTAAAGGAACAAGACAAGGTTGCCCGCTGTCTCCACTGTTGTTCATTTTAGTATTGGAGATCCTGATGATACAAATACGACAAGACGAAGAAATTCGAGGAATAAAAATAAAGGACTATTCATACAAGGTCAGAGCATTTGCGGATGATATAATGTTAATTGTAGAGGACCCATTGGAGAACATGCCAAAAGTGATAGATAAGATTAAGGAGTTTGGAGACTTGGCAGGTTTTTATATTAATAAAAAGAAGTCAAAGATATTATGCAAAAATATGACTAAGCAGAAACAACAATTGTTAACGGAAATAACGGACTGTGAAGTAACAAGTAAGGTGAAATATTTGGGAATTGAACTGACTGCAAAGAATATAGACTTATTTAAAAACAACTATGAAAAACTATGGACTCAGATAGAGAGAGACTTGATTAAATGGAATAGGCTGAATCTGTCATGGTTGGGTAGGATTGCAGCAGTTAAGATGAATGTGTTACCAAGAGTAATGTTTTTGCTACAGACAATACCAATCATCAGAGACTCTAAGCAATTCGAAAAATGGCAGAGGAAAATATCAGATTTTGTATGGGCAGGCAAGAAGCCTCGAGTGAAAATGAAAGTTCTACAAGACGCAAAAGAAAGAGGCGGAATGCAACTGCCCAATCTGAGACTTTACTATGACGCAATCTGCCTAGTGTGGTTGAAAGAGTGGATGACGTTAAAGAACAAGAAATTACTAGCCCTAGAGGGATACAAAAAAATATTCGGATGGCACGCATACCTATGGCATGATAAAGTAAAGGTGAACTCGATGTTCCTGCATCATTATATACGGAGAAGTTTATATACAATCTGGAAGAAGTACAGAATTTATCTACAAGAAGGAACCCCTTTGTGGGTAGTTCCATATGAGGTGATAGATCCGAGAGCTGTTGATAATGAGCAACAATGTTTAACTTACAAAGAAATAACTAGAACTGAAGCATCTAAACTTAGAATAAAGACGCAGGAGGAACTTTCACCTTATTATGACTGGTTCCAGTACAGACAGATTAGAGATTTATATAATTCGGACTCTGTAAAGGGAGGTATACGAACAGAGAATTCGGAACTAGAGCAGACCCTTCTTAAAGAGGACAAGAAAAGAATATCTAAGGTATACCAAGTACTGTTGAAATGGTATACTGAGGATGAGATAGTTAAAACACAAATGGTGAAATGGGCTATAAATTTCAATAAAGAAATAACAATGGAGGCATGGGAATACTTGTGGAAGACTACAATGAAGACAACGACATGTAGTAGCATTAAAGAGAACATTTACAAAATGATCTATCGTTGGTACATGACACCAAAGAAGATTGCGCTAGGGAATTTGAACACTTCTAATAAATGCTGGAAATGCAGGAAGCATGAGGGCTCCCTCTATCATATGTGGTGGTCGTGTGAGTTAGCTAGGCAGTACTGGGGGGAAATAATAAGAGAAATGAGTGAAATTTTGCAATTTCAAGTAAATAAGAACCCAGAACTCCTGCTACTAAACTTGGGAATGGAGGGAATTCCAGCCCATCATAGGACGTTGATATTTTACATGACGGCAGCAGCTAGAATTTTGTATGCGCAAAAATGGAAAGTACAAGACGTGCCAACTATTGAAGATTGGATCTACAAATTGCTGTATATGGCAGAAATGGACAAGATGACAAGAAAACTGAGAAATCTGGACTCAGGGCAGTTTAACACAGACTGGGAGAAGCTGAAACAATATTTGGAGAAGAAATGGGAGGTGGGAGGAGAACTGTGGCAGTTTAAGAACTATTGAAGTACAATAAAATGTAGAGGGGGGTGACTTTACCGGGGGGGAGAAGAGGTAAACGTGAATCTCTAAGCAGTTAGGTTAATAGATTGATATATATAGAATAACAAATAGAATATTGATAGAAAATAACTAACCATAAGGGTTAACTATAAGGACTGATTAACTAATAATATTTTCTTTCTGGTAAGATTTGTATAATGTACCAAACTGAATATGTTTATTTGAAGATATATGAGTCAAATTGATTGATTATATGATGATAGTTATATAGATTTACTATTGAAGGGGAATAGAAATATTAATGTAATTAAATATAACTAAAATAGAAAGAAGAAGATAGAATGAGTAACATATAGAGTATAAGTCAAATTGTTTGATTTATATGAATGTATGATTTATATGGTTTATGATCTATAGAAATATTTGAAATTGGAATTATGAAAAATGGGATAAATTGTCTATCCAATATGGAAATAAGGACCCATAGTTTGGGTACAGAGTATTAAAAATAGTTAAAGAAGTATTGCTTAGAATAAAGGGAGAATATACATTTGTTAGATAGAGGAATTTAAAAGGAGTAAGGGAAAAGGGACAAAGGGTTGGAAAACTGTTGGAAGTCAACAAAAAGGGGGGAAAGGGAGGGGGTTAGAAATTGGAAAATGGGAGAATTGATTGTAATGTGAAAATAATTGATCCTAACCCAATAAAAAATTTTCAAAAAAAAAAAGAAAACAAGAATTGAGCAAATAGATGCAAGCGATGTGGCGATGGGGGGGGTGATTTTACTAGAGGGCTCTAATGGAGAGCCGCACCCCTGCGCTAATGGCGAGGTTCTTGCCTTATGCAGAATACTGCTACAATAATAGCCTACACAGCTCCACGGGGAAAGCACCCTTACAAGTGACTCAAGGTTTTGAAGGAAAGCCTCTGCCAATGCTAGGCAGAAACCCAGACATAAAGGGGGCTGATTTGAAGGAGTGGTGGACTAAAATTGTGTTGCAGTGGGATATAGTGAAGCAAATGTTGGAGAGGGGTAAAGCCAACTGTAATGTATTAGTAAAATGTAGTGGTTAAGAGTAGCAGGACTCTAATCTGGAGAACTGGGTTTGATTCCCCACTCCTCCGCTTGAAGCCAGCTGGGTGACCTTGGGTCAATCACAGCTCTCTCAGAGCTCTCTCAGCCCCACCCACCTCACAGGGTGATTGTCGTGGGGATAAAAATAACATTGTAAACCCCTCTGAGTGGCCGTTAAGTTGTCCTGAAGGGTGGTATATAAATCGAGTGTTGTTCTTGTTGTTGTTATTATTATTGTTGTTGTTGTTATTAAAATGTTATATTTATTTATTTAATTAATTAATTACATTTTTAGACCGCCCTCCCCGTCAGATGGGCTCAGGGCGGTTTGACAACAAATTAAAAACAGTAAAAACATTATAAAAACATTAAAACATCGTATAAAAAACCATTAAAATTGGCGGGTGTAGAATATTAAATATTAAAATGCAGCATTGTCCTGCATGGGTGGTGGAGGGTCTTCAGTGGTATGGCCAGCGAGAGGACAGCCTAGGCCCCACCAAATGCCCGGTGGAACATCTCCGTCTTGCAGGCCAGGCTGAAAGATAACAAATCCTGCCGGGCCCTAGTTTCCTCAGACAGAGAGTTCCACCAGGTCGGAGCCAGAACTGAGAAGGCCCTGGCTCTGGTAGAGGCCAGGCGGACCTCCCTGGGGCCAGGGGCCATCAGCAAGTTCTTAGTGGCTGATCGAAGCGACCTCCGGGGAACATATGGGGAGAGGCGGTCCCGAAGGTATGCTGGGCCCAGTCTGATGGACTAACAGTATATGAGAAAGACCCAAGAGATGCTCAGAGGGAATCACTGATATTGGGACTGAGAGAGGGCCATGGCTCAATGCTAGGGCTTCTGCTTGGCAGGCAGAAATCTCCCCTGGCATCTCCAGTTAAAACCATCAGGTAGTAGTAGGTCATGTGAAAGACTTCAACTTGAAACACTGGAGAGCCACTGCCAGTCCGAGTACACAAGACTGACCTCGCTAGACTAATGATCTGATTCAGTTTAAGGCAATGCCATTTGTTCTTTTCCAAAAGAAGCAGGTCACTGCAATCTGGGGGGGGGACTGCCTTTCTTTTTAAACTTCACAAATCTTTTACTTATGCATAGAACTGCCATCTTTTTTTTTTAAAAAAAGAATCAGAATTATGTAACTGTTGAGTATCAGAGTTTTGCTTCCTATCCCTAGTATAAAAGAAGCTTCCTTGAGTTGGATGTTTGGCATAAATGGCCCTTCCTATGTTACCTGAGACAGGGGTTTGTCCACCTGTCTGCACAAACAGCTTCAATCCTGCGTGAAGTTTTGCCAGTACAGCTAGAGCCATACACAGTGTTCTTCAGTTATTCACCATAATGTTGGCGCACAACCCCCCCAAAATGTAGCATCTGACTGGAACAAACATGTCTTAAAAGGACATGCTCAAGACACCCTGAGTTAGCTGCAAATCCATGCTGAACGCAGACTTCGTACTGAGCTGGAACTTGGACAAGGGACACCTACAATTAAATGTATCTTATTCTGATGCTTGTCATGGCATTTAGACCACTCCCTTCAGATTCTTGGAATGTGACTGAAAAGGAGAGTGTTGGAAATACAATCCCCACAGTAAAAGCAGCGGATCGAGATACAAACAGCAACATCACCTACAAGTTGGCAAAGCCACCATGTATGTTTGGCTTGGACCCAAGTAAGTTTTGTACCTTTTTAGTATCACACATCATAGGAGTGGCAGAAGGTTCAAATTTATAAAGCATTCCCTTCTTGCAACATTAATTTATTCTAAACATGCATATTCCATTTGCACGAGATGCCTAATTACTCTATGTACTCCTGGGCTTTATATATGCACCTTGGGAAATCTAGATGCAGCCATCTTGTTAGACGGGATATGTATTTCAAAATTCAACTCAGGCAAGGGATTGTAAAATTGAGACATAAGCTCCATCTTAAGGAAAACAATATTACACCTGCATGTTTGAAAGGAAGAGTACAATAAAGAAATTAAGTGTTCGCAGATGGATCAGTTTTGAAAATGTATTTCAAGATAGGAAATGAATGGTTACAACAGAGAGTTAACCAGTAAACTATTATGCTGAGTTGCTTACAGTGCAATCTTAAGCAGAGTTACTCCAGTCCAAGCCTATTGAAATCAAAGGGCTGTTTAGGATTGCACTGCCAGTGCCTTAGCCCCGCCCCCCCTATTATCTGGCTTACTTGCATATGTATGTATAGAACATACCTGCCTTGGGTTGGATCCAACAACTCCATTCCTCTAACCGTGATGCCTTCCTCTAGTGCAAGGAATCCTGCAGCAGCCAAAGAGATGTGTTCCACCAGAGGAGGGCTCTGCCATTAGAGGGACAGCTGCTGAGGTCCAAGGTGATACAAAGCATTCTCTGTGTGGTTGCATGGAGGGGTTGTGTGATCCCAGTATCCCACTGCCGGAGTGCAACATGAAATGGGCCCTTTTTGTCTCAGTCCATCACTCTCTGGATTTTGTCACATGGCTTAGTCCACCGTCTTGAACCCGCATCTTCAGGGAGATGTAAGTACAAGGTCATCTTTTTTAGAATGATTTGCTAATTTCTGTTTCTTTTGAAAAATCAGAGAAAGGCACAATTACCCTTTTGGAACCTTTGAAAGCAGACACTACTAACCATATCAGAGTCTATTCATTGGAACTTGAGGCAAGAGAGGATGGAAATTTATTTATTTTATTTATTTGTGTCATTTATAGTCGGCCTTTCTCACTGAAACTCAAGGCAGATTACACAGTGTGAGATTAGTACAGTCAATTTCAAGGACATTTCCATAAACAATGCCAGAGGGTAAATAAACACAAGTTTAGCAAGAATCTAATAGAGTCAAGGAGATGCTGAAACAGAGCACAAGCAATTCTAGGAGTGACGTTAGGCAACATGTAACTACCCAGTAGGATCAAACTTGAAGCACAGATAGCACATAGGAAGAGCACATACTTAAGGCAACAGATAGTATGTAAGGCAACATAGTCCATGGTCCCTAATTCATTAGCGGAGCATCTGAGACCCCCCCCTCCTTCCTTCAATACAGTCCTCCTATCTGAATAAAAAGCCAGTCAGTCAATCAATACACTTATTGGTGTAAAACAAAATTAAACCTGTATTTGAATATACAAAATATACAATTAGAACTTACATCTTATAGTTTCTAATTCTCATAGCAATCAGAAGGAATCTCACTACTGAGATGGTAATACAGGAACTAATAATGCTTAGCTTGTAAAACCAAGATTCAGTTTGCAGACGATCACTCCTGGTTTGCTTCCTCAATTGCTAGTTTCTTCTACAACAAGGGAACAATACAGGATCAAGCCTGTATTGTCTGTGTTCACACCACATGAAACAATAGTGAAGATGCACTGTGGCTCATAAAGCAACTTCAAACCATGGTTTCAGATCCTAGCTTGGCATATCTTAACTATAGGCTGCAATCTTAAGAACACTTTCCTGGGACTAAGCCTCAATGAATAAAATGGTACTTAATTCTGAGTAGACCTACTTAGGGTTGCTCCCTCAGTTATAAAATAGCTGGTATTCAAATAATCATACTAACCGTAAACACTTTAATTCAGCTATGGTTTCACACAACGTCTAGCCTGAAGCGTTCACGATGTGGCTTCTAGTTGCACCGTTCTAAGTCCACCAACGTCTGCATTGTGAGTTTTTCAGGCAGGACTCATGGCCAGTGGGCGCCTGGTCTATGTGCCTGGAACCAGGGATTATGCACCATAATCCAAACTACCATGCAGCTTGGAATACCCTACCCTTCTAAAACAGACTTTTAAGGATATGGGGCATAAACATAGAATATAACTTTTGTTGAAGTAAAAATACCTATTAGAAAAATGGCAAAGGTTTTGCGTATTCCTAATTCTGCGGATTCTGCCACGGACCCATCTGAAACCGGCTCTGAGAAACTGAGGAGAAGCGAGGCCATCCGATGGAGGCGCGTCAGCCAGAATCAAAGGAGGACGGGGAATATGCAAACACGTTGGGGCTGCTAAGGCCAGCAAAGGTCAGTCTGGTGTGGGTGGGGCGCTGGGAAGTAGCAACATTTCTTCTTGCCTGGTGTGCAAAAAACATTGCTTTAGTTTACAAACATCTGTTTTTCTTGGCTCCCAGGAAATCTTGTGAAGTGGAAATGCAATGTGCTAAAGCCCTGGTTTTGCAATGAGATTGAACTCCATCTCATTAGAGAATAAGCAAGCCCTGCTAAATTTTCCTTTCAGCTTGGAGGTTCTGCTTCAACATTCCTTATTTATTATGAAGTCAGTGGGGATGCTCACCTGCCACTGGCTTGCATAAGGACAGCAGAAACATGCTACTGGAGCTATGATACGCAAGGCATGCGTGATCAGAGGAAAAGGAGTGCAGACCTTTCCAAAATTCAGAGAAACAGTTTATTACTGTTACACAAATTCAACTTGTCTGACTTATTTTAATAGGTCTGGTTTGTTATTCCTATTGCCCAGGCATTTCTGTACTGGTCCCTGAAATGCTTCCAGCTGCAGCAGCTGTCTACACAATTCTGGCAAGAGATCCAGTCCCAGGCGAAGCAATTGAAGCAAGAGGGCAAGAGGTGTCCCAGAAATGTTTTAGACAGTGGATGGAAAGCCAGTTCCAATTCGCCTCCCCAAAATTCTTCTTAGCCTAGGAAGGTAACTGCATCAAGCCAGCTCACTGAATTGGAAGGTTTCCCCACCCTGCCTTGTCATCGGAACTGCAATTTTAGCGCAGTGCTTCTTTTAAATCTCAGCATTTCTGAAGTTCGCACCCATTTCTGTGTGATCTTTGGATATTTGATTTGGCTAAAGAAGGAATGGATATGAAAGAGCCTTGCTGGATTAGGATCTGTTTAGATGATAAGTTAAACATGAGTTGGTTTGGGGTTTTAGGTTGGAAGATTGCTAGGAGGAGCACCAACATTTCCTCCCCTTCCACACTGTGCACTTCACACAAAATAAGGACTGCAGAGGGAGGGCTATTTGTCTCACTGCTTACGTTAAAATCAGCAATACAATATTGAAATAGAAATACAAGCATTAAAACCCAGTAATACAGTAGAATACAAACATTAAAGGGTGATTTATTGATTATGTGTAAAGTATAAGAGAAACAAAATACCAACAGCGCCCATCCAATATCTATACTGGACAAACATGTCGATCCCTATATAAAAGAATCAGTGAGCACAAATGTGACATGGGGAATTTCAATACTTAGAAACCAGAGAGTGAACATTTTAATCTTCTTGGTTTGAAATTGTCTGCTCCTGGGCATACATTTGGCTGTCCCTACCTCTCTCATTTGGGTTTCCAAGCCACAACCCTTTTTGTCCTATAACTGGGAACAGAATCCTTCCCCAAAGTGTGTTGTTTGCCTGCTGCAAGACCACCAGGGGCAGACAACATGTGGATCTGCCTTTTCCTTGTTGAATTCACTTGCTGTCTGGAAGTCCAGATCTCCCCATCAGTGTTGCACTTCCAGATCCATAGCTGTAGACCTTTTTCCTTCTCCTTCCTTCTTGGTCCCACAAATCCTCTTATCTTCCACCAGAACAGGATAATTTTAACAGACTCTTTGGTGGGGGCCGTGGCACCGGCTCCGAAGGAGAAGGTTGCTTGAGAAGAGAGCTCCGTCCCTCCCCCCTCTAATTCCTCATTATACATCGTCATAACAAAATTAAAAATCAAAATAAGAGAAGAATATGGGCAAACGAGGTATGGGGAAGAAAAAAGGAAAGTTAAACGTCTCAAAAAGACTGCAAGACTTCTTATCAGTGTATGGATCACTGGGTGAGTCAGTATTAAGACATGAGGCAGCAGCTCTCTAAGAAAGAGTGAGGGTCTATAGGGAGGACGATCACTTAATTGCATTAGGCTACTTAATGTGGATGTGGACTTCAAAAGGAAAATGGACCATATTCACACAGACAGGGGCGGCGCAAGGGTTTACCACGCTCGCGGCCGGCCAGCTGGCCGGGCGTTCCTGCGTGTGCGCACGCGCGCACCAGCCTGCATGATGACGTCATGTGTGATGTCATCACAGGAGCGCACGCACCGCCGCCAGCCTGATTGCTGCGGCGGGTGGCCTCCGAGCTCTCCCGCTCGGTTGCCTGCGCCGCCGCAGATGCCTGCCTGCGGTGGCTGCGCCTGGCCGGGGGCTTGTGCTGGCGGCGGCGCGGGGTGGGAGGGATAGGAGGCTGGTGCTTTGTGGCGCACACTCCTGCGCGCTGCACCTCCTCCGGTGCTCCCTCCGGCACCCCGCGCCTGCGGCCACCGCCTACCTGGCCTCAATAGGCCCGCCGCCCCTGCACACAGACATGTCCATGTGGCCAGACCACAAAATAAAAAGGAAATGAAAATTTCAAACATAAAGAAGAAATGCCTTTATCACAGGGAAATGGGTGACCAGTCACCCGTTGTTTTAAGGAGACAGTGAGGTGTAGTGGCTAGAGTGACACACTAGGATCTGGGTGACCCAGGTTTGATTCCCCACAATGCTATGTAAGTTCACTGGGCTATTTTGGGCATGTCACACTCAGCCTAATCCACTGCTTTGGGTCCCTACAGGGAAGAAAGACAGGGGATAAATGAAGGGTTTTTAAAAATAACAATAACAACAACAACATTCGATTTATATACCGCCCTTCAGGACAACTTAATGCCCACTCAGAGCGGTTTACAAAGTATGCCATTATTATCCCCACAACAAAACATCCTGTGAGGTGGGTGGGGCTGAGAGAGCTCCAGGGAACTGTGACTAGCCGAAGGTCACCCAGCTGTCTTCAAGTGGTGGAGTGGGGAATCAAACCTGGCTCTCCAGATTAGAGTCCCACGCTCTTAACCACTACACCAAAATGGCTCTCTTAAAAGGATGCGTGAGTACCCACTGGTTCAATTTATATTGTGCTCACTGGTCATTAACAAGTAACTGGTCTTTAATGAGTGATTTGCATATTCTGAGTAGATTGAACCTGCTTGGTGGGCTATTTTCCATATAATCACAGTATTGTGCAATTGGCAATATTCTACACATGCTTATTCTCACACAGCCTGATGGGAGTTGTTAGTTGTCTTCCTCACAGATCTGTCATTGCTGCATGCCACTCAACAGCCAAAGAGTGCACAAACTTGTCAGTCAGTGATTTATAAACTTTTTTTAAAAAAAAGTCTTCTTCTTTTTGGAATTCATTGACATTATTTCATGCATGCATGTTTTTTCACAGCCTTCTGGGCGTTATAGCCCCCCCCCCATCATTTAATTTCTTGACCCAACCCTCTATGACCCTAGGCAAGAATCAATTTACTCTATATTCAGATGTGGCCAGAATGTAGAAGGATATAAATTTCCTCCACCACAGCTGATGTACATTCGCAAATAAGGGAAGGTGAAGAGTACATGGACAGAATGCATGAAGCACTTTTCAGAGGGCAACAGGAGGAGGAGGGAAAGTACTTCAGGATTTAGGGGAGCACTCAATGTAAGAGGCTGGCACATAGAAAGAAGAAACCCCCTGGAGTTTTTCACAGCCTGGAGTTTTTCACATAATCAGGAGACATTCTGAACCTCTGATGTTAACCAATTGGTTCAGGATCTCCCCATAGATAATGATTCTGGACTACTGGATCAAGAGCTACTCCCCCCCAGACTCCTTGAACCTTGAAAGAAATTTATCAGGCCCCTGCGGATGAGAGGACTCGAGCTTCCATTCCTCAATATAGGAAAAAGGCATGTGCTGGTAATTAGGGACTCCCTACTGAGAGGGGTAGAGGGTAAAGTGTGCTGACCGGACTTGTCATCTTGAGAGGTGTGCTGTCTACCAGGTGCATGCATCCAGGATGTGACAGAAAGGGTAGGAAGACTTATCAAACCCACAGATAATTATCCCTTCTTCCTGATACATGTGGGAACTAATGATATTGCCCAGCACAGTCCAGAACGCATTAAAAGAGACTATGTGGCTGTCTCTGTGTAAAAAGGTTAAGGACCTGTGAGCACAGGTTCTGTTTTCATCAGTTCTTCCTGTCATAGGCCATGGTTTAGGAAGGGAAAGAAGAATGCTGCAAATAAATGACTGGCTACATAGATGGTGTCATCAGGAGTGGTTTGGTGTCTTGGACCATGGTTTACGCTTCCAAGATTACGCTCTTCTATCGATAGATGGTTTGCACCTTACGAGGGTAGGAAAAAATGTGTTTGGTAAGAGCCTTGCAAACCTGATAAGGAAGGCTTTAAACTAAATCCTGTGGGGGTGAGAGACAAAAATTCAATACTTATAACTGGAGAAGGGAACACTGAAGACCTGCAGGGAGTGGAACAGTTGGCAGCAGAGGATAGGATTTGAAGCAACAGTCTTAAATTACATGCAGAATATTAGGAAAAACCTTTTCACGGTCAGAGTAGTTCAAAGGTGGAATCAGCTGCCTAGGGAGGTGGTGAGCTCCCCTTCACTGGCAGTTTTCAAGAAGAATCTGGATGAATATTTGTCAGAGATGCTTTAGGCTCATCCTGCATTGGGCAGGGGATTGGTCTAGAAGGTCTGTATGGCCCCTTCCAACTCTGTGATATGCTAGGAAACATTAACTCGCAGGCAAGCACATATAACTCATGGCTTCCGATGTCTCTACACTAATGCACAGAGTGTGGGAAACAAGCAGGAGGAACTTGAAGTTCTAATACAGGAAGGGGACTATGACATAATAGGCATTACTAAAACTTGGTGGAATGACACTCACAATTGGAATACTAGGATTGAGGGATACAACTTGTTCAAAAGGGATAGACAAATAAGGAACGGGGAAGAGTAGCATTATATATAAAGGATGTATATACTTGTGAGGAAATACATGTAACTGAGCATGGAAATTCAGTTGAGCATCTCTGGATAAAAATAAAAGGAATATGAAATAATAGTGATACTATGGTGGAGGTCTGCTATAGACCACCAAGCCAAGCAGAGGACTTGGATGAGAAACTCCTAGAACAAATTACGAAGTTCACAAAGAGACAGGACACAGTGGTCATGGGAGATTTCAATTACTCAGATATCTGTTGGAAGTCTAACTTTGCTAAAAATGAAAGATCAAATAAAATCCTGACTTGTCTTGCTGACAACTTCATTTTTCAGAAAGTAGAGAGGGAAACAAAGGGTCCTGCTATCTTGGACTTGATTCTCACCAACAGGGAAGAACTGGTTGATGAGGTGAAAGTTGTGGGCACCCTGGGTAACAGTGACCATGTAATTTTGGAGTTTACAGTCTTGGGGAAGGGAAAAGCTGTACATAGTCAGACATATAGGATAGAATTCAGGACAGCAAATTTTAACAAACTGAAAGCTATGCTAGGTAGAATCCCTTGGTCAGAAATACTTAAGGAGAAGGGAGTTCAAGAGGGGTGGGAGTTTCTTAAAAATATCGAAAGCACAATCACAAATGATTCCTTTGAAAAGGAAAAATGGGAGGAGCTTAAAGAAGCTGGCTTCATAAACAGCTTTCTAATGAATTGAGAAATAAAAAAGACTCATTTAGGAAATGGAAGGAGGGCCTTATAACCAAGGATGAATATAGACAAATAACCTATACTTGTCTAGAGAGTGTTAGAAAAGCTAAAGTTCAGTATGAGCTTAGGCTAGCAAGAGATGCTAAAAACAGCAAAAAAAGGTTCTTTGATTATGTTAAAAGTAAGAAAAAGAGCAGGGACATGGTAGGCCCGTTGCAGGGACAGGGAAGTGAAATTGCAACAGGTGATGAAGAGAGGGCAGAACTGCTCAATTCCTACTTTTCCTCAGTCTTCTCCTGTGAGGGAGATGGAGCTCAACATGGCAATAACAGAACACATGATGGGGGAAAGAAGTTACAGCCTAAGGCTGTTTCTTTACCTCCTTAAAATAGCAGCACACTCCCAGAACGCTGGCAGCTTCTTCGCGCGATGTGTTTTTTTAAAAAAAATCAGCTGTGGGGTGTTTTTTCAGCACATATCGCGCAAAGAAGCCACCAGCGTTCCGGGAGCATGCTGCTATTTTAAGAAAGTGAGGAAACGGCCTATGTATTACACAAACACCTAGTTTCGTTAAATGGAACTAAGTCCTCGGGGCCAGATGAATTGCACCTAAGGGTACTGAAAGAACTCGCAGATGTAATTTCTGAGCCTCTATTCATTATTTTTGAGAATTCTTGGAGATCAGGCGAGGTGCCAGGAGGTGGGCAAATGTTGTCTCCATCTTCAAGAAGGGGAAAAAGGAGGATCCAGGTAACTACCGACCCGTCAGCTTGACATCTATCGCTGGAAAAGTCATAGAACAAATCATCAGTCAGTCCTTGAGCATTTAGAAAGGAAGGCTGTGATTACTAAGAGCCAGCACGTGTTTCTCAAGAACAAGTCATGTCAGACTAACCTTATCTCTGTTTTTGAGAAAGTGACTAACTTGTTGGATCAGAGGAATGCTGTAGATATAGTTTATCTTGATTTCAGTAAGGCTTTTGTTAAGGTTCTGTCATAGGCTGGCCCCTTAGCAAGGTCAGTGTCTGTTCCAGAGTCCAGATAACCCGGTCAGGCAGTCCAAAGATCAGTTAACAGCAAGTCCTGAGGGCTAGGCAAAGGCAAAGTCAAGGCACAGTCCAAAGGTCACACTAGTAAGGCAAGGACAAGGCCAGGTTCAGTGGCATGGTTGCAGCAAGAACAGGATTCCAACATGTTGCTTCCATGCCTCCTGGTCTTTCTTCTTTGGCTGGGTTTTATAGATAGGCTGGGCTGGCAGCCAGCCGCTTGGGAGCTATCCTGCGCTTACTTCCTCATCACTCAACAAGCATCTGGCATCTGGCCAGGAACCGTGCCCTTTGCCGCCTCTCCTGCAGCTCCACGCGTTGCTTTTGTCTATGGTGCTCTCTGGGTGAAGCTGGAGGTTTGGGTGTCCTTGGCAGCGCTTCACCAATGGTGGTGGAACTGGAGGGTGGTGGTGGTGCTGGCTCAGCTGCTGACTGAGAGCTTTGGGTAACTGCTGGCTGGGCTTCACCAGTGGTGTTGGGGCTGAAGGGTGTTGGGGCTTCTGGCTCAGCTGCTGGCCATGGGCTCTGATCTGCCAGCAGCTGTTCCTCCTGATTGCCGGCTTCTGCTGTATCGGAGCTGGCTTGGCTGGTTACACAAGGCTCCTCTTCTCACGAGGAGTCCTCACCTTCACTGAGCCCCATGACAGGTTCCATATAATATCCTTGTTGACAAGTTGGTAAAATGTGGTTTGGATCCTATTACTATTAGGTGGATCTGTAACTGGTCGACAGATTGCACTCAAAGAGTGCTAGTTAATGGTTCCTCATCCACTTGAATAAATGTGGTTTTGGGCTGTATCAACAGAAGCATAGTGTCCAGATCACGAGAAGTGATGGTATCGCTCTACTCTGCTCTGGTTAGGCCTCACCTAGAGTATTGTGTTCAGTTTTGTGCGGCACAATTTAAGAAGGATATAGACAAGCTGGAAGGTGTCCAGAGGAGGGCAACAAAGATGGTGAGGGGTCTGGAGACCAAGTCCTATGAGGAAAGGTTTAAGGAGTTCGGTATGTTTAGCCTGGTGAGAAGACGACTGAGAGGTGATATGATAACCATCTTCAAGTACTTGAAGGGCTACAATATAGAGGATGGCATAGAGTTGTTTTCTGCTGCCCCAGAAGGTCGGACCTGAACCAATGACTTGAAATTAAATTAAAAGAGTTTTTGGCTAAACATTAGGAAGAACTCCCTGACAGTTAGAGCGGTCCTTCTGTGGAACAGGCTTCCTCGGGAGGTCATGGGCTCTCCTTCTCTGGAGGTTTTTAAGCAGACTAGATAGCCATATGACAGCAATGCTTATTCTGTGAACTTGGGCAGATCATGAGGGGCAGGGCAGAAGGGACTGCATCAGTGCTTGGTTTACGTGGCCCTTCTTACCTGCCCAGGGTGGTGCCAATTGGGTCACTGGGGCATTCGGAGGGTATTTGTGAATTTCCTGCATTGTGCAGGGGGTTGGACTAGATGACCCTAGAGATACCTTCTAACCCTATGATTCTATGATTCTAAATCTATTTGGCAGCTGCTTGAGGCTGTGTTCATGAGGGATCATGAATGTCAAAACTCGTATGTTCTCCAGCCACATATGTACACCACAAATTGTGTGACAGCTCTACTTATGACATGGAACAATCGATGTCTGGCGAATCATAGATCATCAGAGTTTTACAACTTATGCCTGGTAATTATGGACAACTGGATTTTCATGTAATATTTTGGGTTCTGCTTTTGTAAATTGTTGTCCATATTTTTGCTTCTGGGAAGATGCCTTGTTAAAAGTTAGTTAGTGTGATTTTGCTAGTATTCTTCCAGTTCCAGCTTTCTTTCCATGGGTCCTATGAATTAAATCTCTAAAAGGGTAGATGGGTTCATTTTGCCTCTAATGCACATGTAGGTAAATTCATATTTACCTATATATTCATTATATATTATGACTCCCTCCCTATGTCCCTCCACAGCAGTTTCGCTCATCCGAATAGGGTCTCTTGCACTCTGAGTGGTGAGGAAATGCCCATTTAAACAGCGGGGCTTGGCTGGCCATTGAGGAGCTCCCAGCCAGCCAGCCAAGCCCCGCCTACTGTTTAAATGGACATTTCCACGTCACATGGAGTGGCAGGAAAATAGCCATTTAAACAGTGCCGCTTAGCTGGCCAGCCTGGAGCCCCTGGCTGGTCACCCAAGCCCCACCCACTGTTTAAATGGGCATTTCCCTGTTGCTCAGAGTGGCTCATTTAAACAGTGGGGCTCGGCTGCCCGGCCAGGAGCTCCCAGCCAGCCAGCCAAACCCCACCCACTGTTTAAATGGGCATTTCCCTGCTGCTCCGAGCTACGCGGAAATGTCCATTTAAACAGCAGGTGGGGCTTGGCTGGCTGGCTGGCGGGAGCACCTGGCCAGCCAGCCAAGCCCATTCCTGGTTTAAATGGACATACACCCCCCCCCCCGCTTGGAGCGGTGGGGAAATGGCCATTTAAACAGTGGGTGGGGATTGGCTGGCTGGCCAGGAACTCCTGGCCAGGCAGCCAAGCCCCGCTGTTTCAATGATCAGCTGCTTGTTGGGGAGAGCCATAACAAGCAGCTGATCCAAGGGTTTAAATGCCCCTTTCCGTGCCGCTTACAGCGGCAGGGAAACAAGCATTTCAACCCCCACCGGTTTGGATCAGCTGCTTGTTGGGGATCTCCCTGACAAGCAGCTGATCCATGGGTTTAAATGCCTTTCTGTTCCACTTTGCAGCAGCACAGAAAGAGGCATTGGAGTTTAACACAAACCGGAAGACCAGTTCATGGAAGTTCGGAAGTTTGTGGAAAACGAACTGTCACTAACTGGTGGTTCGCGAAGCACAAACCGGGCTGGTTTGTGACGACATTTGAGTCATGTTAGGATTCTTGCCCACCTCTAGTTTCTATGTGCCTCTACAGGCACACCCAGTCCTAAGAATGTAGTTCCTCCACGGCAGGGCCGGATCAAGGGGGGACGGATGGGTAGTCTGCCTCCAGCGCAGCATGGGGGGCTACGAGGCCACCCGTGCCATTCACCTGTGGAGAAGCGAATGGCGTGGGTGGCTTCCCAGCCCTGCATGCTGCCTCCAGCGCCTCACATGATGATGTCACCAAAATGACATCATCATACCGTGCCGGGAGTGCGCGCCTGCGAGGCTGAACTAGGATTGCCCTGGGCACCGGCAACCCTAGATCCGGCCCTGCTGCACGGCAACTTCACTCATCTGAACAAGGTCTCCTACAGGTGCCAGCCTGCACATGGGCAAAATCAACAGCAGCCCATACATGGGCTTTCTGTGTGGTGGCCCCTACCCTGTGGAACAGCCTGCCTGAGGAGATCAGAACCCCCACACTCCTGACTTTCTGCAAACAATGCAAAACCAAATTATTCAAAAAGGTCTTTTACTCAGATAGGAGGGCAGTACTGTAGGGAGAGGGTCTCAGATGCTTTGCTAATGAGTTAGGGACCATAAACTTCACCACTATGTTGCCTTACATATTATCTGTTGCTTTAAATATGCAGTTCTATATATAACCTGTGCTTCATGTTGTCTAATGTCAGTCCTAGAATTAATTATGTTCTGTTTCAGCAATTTTTCAATTCCATATTGGATTCTTGCTAATGCTATGTCTTTATAAACTTGTATTTATTTATCCTATGGCACTGTTTATGAAAATGTCCTTGACACAGTATGGAAATGTCCTTGATACTGTATGGAAATGTTCTTGCTACTGATTGTGATAATCTCACACAATGTAATCCACCTTAAGTCTCAGTGAGAAAGGTGGACTATAAATAACATAAATAAATTCTACTATATAAAAGGCTAACTGTGTTCTAAACAACTCACTTCCTACCTTGAGCCCTCACTATCCTAGCAAGACAGAAACATGGTAAGGGCTCCAAGAAACCAATGTGGATGTACAGAGAGCTCCAGAATAAGCTAAGGGAGAAAAAGGAAATGTTCAGGAAATGGAGAGAAGGACAGACCTCTAAAGAGGAATATATGAGGGTTACTAGGTACTGCAGATTCAGCCATCAGAGAAGCCAAAGCTCAATATGAGCTGGGTTTGGCCAGGGGGGCTCACTACAATAAGAAAAACTTCTACAGATATGTGAGAAGCAAACACAAGGTAAAAGAGGCAATTGGACCGCTGTTGGGAGTAGATGGAGAAACTCTGATGCAGGACAGAGAAAAAGCAGACAGGCTTAATGACTTTTTTGCCTCTGTTTTCTCCCTGAGGAACTCAGGCACATCTAGAGATAGTAGGCAGGACTACTGAGTGGCTAATTGACATTGACAGAGAGGTTGTGGAGAGGCATCTGGCTGCACTGGATGAATACAAATCCCCTGGGCCGGATGGGGTGCACCCAAGAGTGCTGAAAGAACTTTCCAGAGAACTTGCAGAACCCCTGTCCATCATCTTCAAGGCCTCCTGGAGGACTGGGGATGTGCCACAAGATTGGAGAACAGCAAATGTTATCCCAATCTTTAAGAAACGGAGGAAGGATGACCTGGGAAACTACAGGCCGGTCAGTCTGACTTCTGTGGCTGGGAAGATATTAGAACAGATTTTAAAGGGATCAATCTGTAAGCATCTGAAGGACCACTCAGTGATCCGGGGAAGTCAGCATGGTTTTGTCCCTAACAGATCTTGCCAGACCAACCTGGTTTCCTTCTTTGATTGAGTAACTCTAATCCCAAAAGAAAGGATTTTATTTTTGAGAAGGCCTCAGACTCAGATAGCAGTAATAAAGATTCTATAGATAAGTTCAAGGAACTTATTTTACCTTCAATACAGGCTGACCAACTAGAGTTGGCAAATTCTGATAATAAATGGTACGTATAACTGGGGAGATCAGAATTAAAATGGAGTTTCAACCAATATTTAATAGTGTGAAGCCATGCCTTGGTGGCCAACAAATTTTGACCGCACTCTAAGCATAAGGCAGCATATGGAACACACATAGGAACCTCCATGATCTTATGCTGAAAGTTAGATTGAACACGTTCAACTGAATTGTCAATAGCATCAATCCAGAGCAGGGCCCCGTATAATAACTGAGCTCTAATTTTAGCATTGAAGGCTTTAAGAGCAGCAGGCACATACTGGTTACCTCGATCAGAAAAATAAAAGTGGGGTATTGCTGCAACATTAACTTTGGCTGTATTGATAGCCATCCTACGGTGGAAGGTCCATGTAGCATTAGATTGGAAATAGACACCCAGGTATTTAAAGTGCTTAACTTGTTCAAGTCTATTACCATTGACAATCCAGTTATGCAGTTTCCGGGAATTGGGGAGAACCAACACCTTAGATTTTTCATAGTTTAACTCTTTGATCGAGCGACCAGCTTACTGGATTGGGGGAACTCTCTTGACGTGATTTATCTGGATTTCATAAAGCTTTTGATAAAGTCCCCCATGACATTCTGATGGGCAAACTGGAAGACTGTGGACTGGACTATAGGACAGTGCGGTGGATAGGGGACTGGTTAGAGGACCACACCCAAGGAGTGGTGGTCAACGGCGTTTCATCAGATTGGAGGTAGGTGTCCAGTGGTGTGCCGCAGGGCTCAGGTTTGGGCCTGGCACTTTTCAATATTTTTTATCAATGATATGGATGAAGGAGTGGAAGAGCTGCTCATTAAATTTGCTGATGATACCAGATTGGGAGGAGTATCAAACACCCAAGATGACAGAATTAAAATTCAACAAGACCTGAATACTCTGGAGAAGTGGGCAGCTGTGAATAGGATGCAATTCAACAAAGACAAGTGCACAGTATTACATCTGGGCCACAAAAATGGGAAGCACAAACACTGAATGGGGAATACACTTCTGGGAAGTAGTATATGTGAAAGGGATCTTGGGGTAGGAGTGGACTGTAAACTAAATATGAGCAGTCAGGGTGATGCGGTGGCAAAAAAGGCCAATTCAATCCTGGGTTGTATCAAAGGGGCCATAGCGTCGAAATCGTAGGAGGTCATAGTCCCTCTTTATACTGCCTTGGTCAGGCTGCACCTGGAGTATTGTGTGCAGTTCTGGAGGCCTCACTTCAAAAAGGATGTGGACAAAATCGAGAGGGTGCAGAAGAGAGCAACAAGGATGATCAGGGGTCTGGAGACTGATCCCTACGAGGAAAGGCTGAGGGCCTTGGGAATGTTTAGTTTGGAGGAGGTTGAGGGGGGACATGATTGCTCTCTTTAAATATTTGAAAGGCTGTCATTTGGAGGAGGGCAAGGAGCTGTTCCAGTTGGCAGCAGAGGGTAGGACCCGAAGCAATGGGCTTAAATTACATGCACAAAGGTACCGGCTGGATATTAGGAAAAACTTTTTCACGGTCAGAGTAGTTCAAAAGTGGAATCAGCTGCCTAGGGAGGTGGTGAGCTCCCCTTCACTGGCAGTTTTCAAGAAGAGGCTGGATGAATATTTGTCAGGGATGCTTTAGGCTGATCCTGCACTGGGCAGGGGGATGGACTAGATGGTCTGTATGGCCCCTTCCATGATTCTATGATCTATGATACATAGGCTTTCAAACCATTGGCAAATCCTAAGATCCTCAACCCCCCCCCCCAGTGTCTAACGTTCAACTAGGCTCAGCTGGAGGACATCTAAGCACGAAAACAGCAGAACTGATGTATGGGATTTTCAAGGTCGTATTGTCTGGGAACTACTAGGTGCAGTTCAGAGGAGCATGCAGATAACATCAGGAACTAATGCCTCCCTTGCATAGTTTCACATCACGGGTCTGAAAGGCAAGGTAATTTACAGTTGCAGTCCAGTCAACGAATAGCCTCAGCATTTAACCATAATCATAACATCAGAGGACAACAGGGTGTTGCTGGGTATGGCAGGTGATGCTGAGCACCTGACGTCCTCTCATGTCATGTGACTTCCTCAGAATGAAACTTGGTACATTTAAGAGGCAGTTAGTCATGTCAAGCATGTCTGAGATTACTAATCATAGTATACCTTGTCACCTATGTGATATGTCAGACTGCGTTCCGGCTAAATGACTCACACCAGACACCTTTTGGGTTAGAAATGGCCACAACTTTATTGATTACAGCTGGATGGAGCATTGGCCTGGCATCTGGGCATGGATCCCCGTTGACATCGGAGGGCCAGGCTGCCGACCGATGCATCTTCCGCCGGCCTCCTGCTGGCACACCTCAGCACACATTGTTCCGTCGCTGGCCCTGCCAGGCGACCCTTGCTTCCAGATCTGTCGGGGTGAGCAGTCCCGAAGGCCCACTCACCCTGTTGGGATCCGGCCCAATGCCTCAAAACTGCCACAGGAGGAAGGCCGAAGGCCCAACTCCCGCCAACACTCCACCTGCTGCAACCAAGAAAGGTGGAGCCACTCTCCCTCCCCAGGGTTCCTAACTTTGATGACCAGAGGAAGGCGAAAAAACCCCAAGAGGCCCTGGCTAATCTGGTCCCTTGTGGGAAAAATTCCTTCCTGGCCCCCGAAGGTGAAAAAAACCCAAGAGGACCCGGCCAATGGTAAATGGGTAGGTTAATATGGGAGAAGGCAATCCTTAAGGTATGTTGGCCCCAAACTGTAGAGGTCTTTAAAGTTCAATACCAGCACCTTGAATTGGACCCAGAAGCAAATTGGAGCCAATGTAGATGGAACAAGATTAGCGATATGGTCCCTATGACCCACTCCAGTCAGCATTCTGGCCACAACATTCTACAACATTCTGGAGAGTCTTCAAGGGCAGCTCCAGATGAAGCACATTACAGTAATCTAATCTTGATGTTACTAGAACATGTAGCACAGTGGCAAGATCGTGTACTACAGTGTACTACAAGAAGGGCTGAAGCTGGTGAAAGGATGCCCTAGCAACTGCTACCATCTGTTTATCTAACAAGAGGCCTATGTCCAGTAGAGCCCTCAAACTATGAAGCTGCTCCTTTAGGAGGAGTGGAACCCTAGTCCCAAAAAACAGATAAGTTTTCTGGGTCAGGCCTTCCCCCACCTGTAGTACCTCCATCTTGTCAGAATTAAGTTTCAGCTTTTTAGTCCTCATCTACTCCAAGCAGTGCCTCCAGGCCCTATTCACTGTTCCTATAACCTCCCTGGGATCTACTGGTAGTAGCACGAGATAGAGCTGAAGTGTCATTTGCATACTGGTGGCAACTCAGCCCAAACCTCCAGATGACCTCTTCATGCTTTGCTTCGGGATTTCCTAGAGGATTCAGGCTATTGCAGGAAATAGGATGCAGATCAAGATGGACAGTTGTGAGCTACTAGTTTTTTTCTTAGGTTCTCATATATTTATTTAGTGAAGAATACGTTGCTCACCTTTCCCCCAGCACCTAACTGAGACCCAAGGTGAGCAAGAAAATTGATTTCAAATAATAATTTACAACACAAACCCATAAAATCCAAATTAATAGCTCCATTCATGGTTTCAGTATTATTTTTTGAAATCAGAGAAGACTTTGGGCTATATCTTGCTTAATATTTCTTTGTATGTGAGGGGGGGCAATTTTCACCAATTCCACCATCCCATAGCAGAGCTACCAGGTATTCTCAGGGTCCTGTCCCACAAGAGTGCCTTTTCAGGGGACATTTTGGGCTACAGTGCAAGGGAGGAGACAGTGAAGTTGTCCTTCTATCCTTAGATATTCTGTCCATAGAAATTCCATCCTTCTACCCATAAGTCATTTAAGTGGGCTCTCTGCTGTAAATAATAATTATTCATATTTGTATTTTACTCATCCTCTGATGACTGCAGAATGGTATTTGATGCTTGTAATAACAATCTTATAAGATAGGTAAAGGCTGAGCAAGTCTCCCTGACCTTCTAAGTCAGAGATTTAAAAGCTGTTATCATTTCATTCCATCACTTTCACTCTTGTGTGAGGTTTGAAACAGAGATGAATGCAGACCTTTTTTTAAAAAAGATGTCTTGGCATGTCTAGTGCTATGGAGGATACTTGCAAATCTCACCAGATGACCTTAGCCAATCACTCTCTCAGTCTGACCATCTTCTGAGGCTGCCATCTGTGAATGTGATTCCCCCCCAAAAAACAAGTCATCCAAAAAGAGGAGAGAAGAGGGATAAAGGAGCAAAATTTGCGTATGCTAATTTATATTTGTCAATATAAACTGATACTTGATTATTATAATTCAACTAGCCAGTTTGCAAGCCCATGTGGTGTAGTGGCATTGGACTAGGCTCTGGGAGGTATAAAAGAAGTAGGTAAGTAGATAAGTAAGTACATGCTGACCTAAATTTTTTGTAGGAAAGGTGAAAAATGGATGGAGTGATTGGTAGCTTCTACGGATCCAAATGGAATTGCTTTGAGATTCACTAACTCTTCCTGAATTCCATAGATAGTTTCTTCCTGTCAAAACCTCAAATCCAGCTCCAGGTGCTGTCTGTGTGCTTGCCAACAGGCCTGGAGGGGAAAAGGTTTGCCCCTTTAACAGAGGCCTGCTGTATGGAAATAGGCAGTTTAAGCTTTTCATGGCATGGAGATCATCACCTGGTAAATAAGTTCCCACTAATCTTCTATGACATCGGCAGGGCATTTTCCCCTCCAGGTTGTTGGCAAACCTCTCTCTCCATTTCCAAAATTTAGCATCAATCCTACCCATACAACTGCAGGAAGGACTGCACTGATGTGTTCCTTCCAGATTCACATACTTTATCACCATGCATGTAGCACATTGATCTAGTGTGTCAATGAACACAATTCTGCAACAGTTTATCTGAACTCCTGTCTTCAAGCATGATGTTGAGTTAGAGAGCTCTGCTACTGGCTTGTGAACCCTCATCTGTACAGCATGGGGAGAGCAAAGGCTGTTGGTGTGGGTTATATAATCCTTTCTCCTGCCCTTTTAATCCTCCAGTAGACCACGGTGAAGCAGCTATAAACATGTGTTCTCCATCTGTGTATAATTACCTTCCCTTTCATTCTCCAAGTGAACACTCAATGGCTGTTCCCTAACAGCCACAGGGCCTGCCAAATTTCCCTTTTCCAAGGGACTAGAGGCCTATAACCTGCATGACCCTGGTGTGTAGTAACTGTCATCCCAGGGAAATCTGGGAAACAGATTTCTTCTTCCACTGGCATTTAATTTCAAACAGTAGAGGGCACAAATACGAACCAGACTTTCTTCTTATGAGTAAATCCAAGGATTTAGAGAACAATAAAAAATGTTATGATTTATGAACTTCAAGCCTCATTATTAAAAATGAATGGAATAGCATTAAATGATGGTTTGGAAACCTACAACTGAGGATTTAATGGCCTTTGTGAAGATATCTGCTGTTTGGAATTGGATGAGTACAAAAGCTTAGCTTACATAAACTGCGTTCACCAGATTAATGTCAGTTTGCAGTGTGTTCTTTCCCAGAGCGCTCTTTATAATTGCACAGAACAAGCCCCACAAGAGACTTCTCCCTCTTGTGCTTTTAAAGCCTGTTCTTTTCTGTTCCAGTTTTCTATTCTTCGTTCTTCAGTCAACACCACAACATATTTTATACTGGATCCAGCGAACGGTGAGATTTCTCGAACAGCTGAAACAGCTCTGGATTATGAAACAGAGCCTAAAGAAAGATGAACTAAAAGATAATTAAAAATCCTATAACAGAGTAAAATAATATATATTTTTCTACGGTAGTTTTTAAGTGAGATTTTGCTTTAAAATTAATTACACGGCAAGTACAAGGGTCTGTATTTTCTGCTGCAGTGCTGATCCCCTCCTCTATTTTCAGATTTTAAGGCAGGCAGAAAAGGGGACATATTTTGAGCCTATCATGGGCTGCTGTCCATAGTGGTGGGCTACGTATGACTTAGAGGGTCACAAAATCAGGAGGCCTTATCTAGCTGCAAGCGTTACACTACATCAGTGGTGCTCTCTTCCCAACTCACAGAGAACCACATTTGCAACCAACTAGCCAGTGTGTGAGCCCATGTGGTGGACAAAAAGCTTTAGCCACATTTACTTCTATCCTTGGAAGGATGCTTGTACCTCAGGGAGGGTTGCCACATCCCTATACTCTCCCAGTGTGTGTGTGTGTGTGTGTGTGTGTGTGTGGCGGGGGGGGGACCTGGCAGTTACTGGGAGATTCTTTTTTGTTCGTGCGCAAAGCACATATGAGCTCCTGTCACTTCCAGGAAGTGATGTTCTCACACCAGCCACAAGTGTGCTCCCACGTTTTGCACAGGGCCAGTTCAGCCCATTGGGGGCCGAAACTGTGCAGTAGCATGCCTGTAGCTGGCGTGATGACATCATTTTAGAAAGTGATATCATCATGCCTCGCCGAGAGCATGTCCGGTGCATGCTTTCCCTGGTTGTCTGTCACCAGCAGGCAAATAGGAAGCCTAGCCTCAGGAAGGCTCACAGCTTACCTGTTCTTTGATGGCAGTTGTTCCAATGTGGGAGCCACGGTCCCCATCAGGCAACATGGAATTGGTGTCACATTGGAGAACACTGCTTAGAAGAGCCACAGGTAGAATGCCAGAGAGCCACTGAGTAAGTATCACTACAATACATCAACCCTGATAGTGGTGGACAGTGAGTCAAGTCGCAAAGTGACCCTTGCTGAGGTTTTCCAGGCAAGACATTCAGAGGTGGTTTGAATTGCCTGCCTCAGCATAGCAACCCTGGTCTTCCTTGAAGGTCTCCTATCCAATTACTAACCAAGACTAGCTCTGCTTAGCTTCTGAGATCTGATGAGATCAGGAGGGGGGGGGGGGCAATTTTAGGTTGAATGCCAAGTAAATGGCTTTCTGAGATTTGAAAAAAATGACCAATTTGATTCCATCCATAAAATGGAAATGGTGAAACCTCGGTTTGCCTTGGGCCAAAAAAGGGAAAGGGGGTTTAACCCTTCAACTTCTACTTGCTACACAAAAATTGGCATTTTAAAAGGGACATGCAGATGACACCCGGTTGTATCTGTTGATGGACGGCCGTCCTGACTCTGCCCAAAACCTTAATTAGCACTTCGGAGGCTGCGTCTGGATGGGTGAAGCAGAGTAGACTGAAGTTGAATCCCACAAAGACAATGGTCCTGTACTTGAGCTGTGGGTTGTTGGAGGGGGGATCCGGCTTCCAGCCTTTGATGGAGTCTCAGCTGAGTCAGGAGTCTCAGCAAGACTCTGGACTTCTCTCTATCAATAGAGGCCAGGTCACAGCAGTTGCCCGGTCTGCTTTTTCCCACCTCCAGCAGGCCAGGCAGCTTGCCCCCTATCTTTCAATCCCTGACCTAACAACAGTGATCCATGGTCACCTCCACAATGGATTACTGTAACTCGCTCTATGTGGGGCTTCCCTTGGGTTTGACCCGGAACTTGCAGCGGATCCAGAATGCTGCTGCGCATGTCCCGGTGGGCACACCACACAGGACACACGTAACTCCAGTCTTGCAGCAGCTGCACTGGCTCCCCATGGAGTTCCAGATCAGGTTCAAGGGTTTGGTTTGGTTCTGTGAGTACTCACAGGTCACTTTTGCGTTTAGAGGAGGAATGGATATTCAGGCTGAACAGCCTGGCTCCTAACGGACTCAACCAGGAGGTGGATTTCACACCTTTTTCAGAGTGATCCAGGTATCTCTTCAATTCCTACCACCACATAATTGACTATGTGACATTTCTCTTATTGTCTCATTCGCATCCCTTCTTTCTCATATCGTTTATGAAGATTAATTCAGTACTGGGTAGCTTGACTGTAAGGTGTAAAGAATAAAATAATCCCTTATGAAATTGTGCTGTATTGTTGTATTTCAGTTTTTTTCTGCAAAATTGTGTATGTCTCTTTAAATTTTCTGCAGCCTTGTAATTAATTCAGACGACGCGTTATGTTTAAATGTTCGGTATGCTAACCGGGGGCTATGACTTGAGGAAAATACTCTAGGAAATGGAAGTCTATGAAACAACAACCTATGAATAAGTATCAAGGATTGTTCTGTGAGTAGTCTCGTGGTTGGCAACCATGTATTTGTAAATATGAAATAGTAGGAGCAGCTGTTGTTTAAAAAGTCTTTTATAAATGTAAAACATTGTTAATATGTTGTAAATATTCATTGTATTGTATGTATAATTTCAGGCAAATTGTGAAGGCTTTTGAAGAAGCGTGGTGCAGTGAAATGGGGTACCAACATAGCCAGCAAACCCGTTGCCATTCTCCCGCTGGGAGTCCCCCCCCTCCAGGGAGGATACTCCCTTGGTGTTTGAATTTTTTCACTGCATAATTGCTGCGGTTCCGAGGATTCTATACCTGTAAATGAATTATTTGCTTCAAATTCAAATTATAAATTTATATGCTTCATAGTACACGGTCCGTTTGGCTTGTCCTTCTTTGAGTGATTTTTAACCTACAAAACCCTAAATGGACAAGGACCAGCATACCTGAGGGACTGCTTCTCCCCGTATGCCCCCTGGAAGGTGCTGAGATCAGCAGGTAAACACCTACTGGTGGTCCCTGGCCCCAGGGAGGCTCGACTGTCCTCGACCAAGGCCAGGGCATTTTTGGCCCTGGTCCTGATCTGGTGGAACTCTCTGTCAAAGGATGCTCGGGCCTGCCAAGAACTTGCATCCTTTCAGCAGGCCTGCATGATAGAGATGTTCCACCAGGCATATGGTTGAGGCCAACATTAAATCCTTCAAATGAGTATCCCTGCGAGTCTCCTATTTGCGGGGTGGGGGCGGGACTATATGGTCATCTGCCCCCCATGCATGAGCAGTCATAGGATACCAATCCACACCTCCACCCTCCTTTCATATATGGTGAGCAGATGAATTACTGTAATGCAGTGTTGTGAATTTTGTGATTTTATTGTTTACTCCTGTATATTTTACCTATTATTGTAACCCGCCTGCTTGTGGGGAGGGCGGGATATAAATTTAATAGTAATAGTTGTGTTTTCAAAGATTTTTTTTAACCTTCTCTAAAATGCTAATAAGAAAATTGAAAAGACCAAGGGTCCGGCAGCACCTCTAAGACTAACAAAATTTGTGGTGGGGTATGAGCGTTTGTGAGCCGCAGCCCACTTCTTCAGATACCACTAGAAAAGAGCAAGAGTCCAGTAGAACCTCTAAGACTAACAACATTTGTGGTAGGGGATGAGCGTTTGTGAGCCGCAGCTCACTTCTTCAGATGAGAGTAAGAATGCCGTGAGCCCAGTTTCAAATAGTGAAACCAAGGGAAGGTCGAAGGGTTAAGCCTTCTTATCCCTTCCCTGTACAGCCATGAGTCAAGCCGGAGCTGCACAGGTCTACAATTTGCACATTAGGGACAAACGGGATCTTATTCTCATCTGTCTGTTTCATAGCTCAGCAAGGATCTCTGCCCAGATCTCCATAGCCAAAATCTAGTACTCCTCACTACACAGTGTTGGCCCCTATTCCCCCGGTGGGGGTGGGGGTGGGGCTGGGGGTGGGGGATCCCCTGCTTTCATCCTTCATCCCTGCCTCTACTTACCTGGTCAGCAGGGGAGGAAGACACAAGAACGAGCCTCCCAGGCACACTCCTGGAGCAGCGCCACAAGAATTCCTAGGATGGTTAGCCTCAGAGAAATGTTTCTAGAGTAGTAAAAAATACACTAGTCAACCCTTCTTATAGCCACGTGGAACCATAATGGATGCATTTTGTTCCCTGTCCTCCAGAATATCAAAACTGAACATAGGTTCTGACCTCTTAAATATTCATCATTTTGACATTGTGATCTGCTATCCTCACGAGACTTACAGAATGAAAGAAATGTAGAGTTAATAATAAAATAAGCACTGGAAACAAAACAAAATAAAAAAAAAATTAAGGGTGACATCCGGCATTCTTCAGAAAGTGAGATAAAAGCAGAAGGAATTTATTTTCCTTGAAGCTAGACAGAGATGTCATAATAGATTAAGTATCATACCAGTTTATTTTCAGAGAGCGTTCAGAAGCAATATATTTCAGTCCAGTACTTTTACAATATATGTTTTAAAATATGGTTTTTTTTACACATCTGTGAAAATATGGGCTAGTTCTGCTATCAGAAAGTTATGATTTCAGTTGCAGAGAGCCACTGTGCAGTAGTGGTTGGATAAGGATGTCAGGGCTTGCAGCAGCTGCCGCTGGGCAGGGCGCTGGGCAGTCTCTGCTCCTGACGTCAAAGGGGGGCCAGGGATTCCACAGGACCCTGCTCTGTGGAAGGAGGGGCGGTATACATCACCCAGACTCCCTCTCAATCCACCCGCTGGCCTGCTCAACCTGTGCCACTCACCCACTTTGGTCTCTGCCATCTCCTCCTCCTCCTCCATCCACTCTCCTCACCTTTGCTCTCGCTCTCGCTCTCGCTCTCGCTCTCGCTCTCGCACTCGCACTCGCACTCGCACTCGCACTCGCACTCGCTCTCTGCTCTGCTCTGCTCTGCTCTGCTCTGCTCTGCTCTGCTCTGCTCTGCTCTGCTCTGCTCTGCTCTGCTCTGCTCTGCTCTGCTCTGCTCTGCTCTGCTCTGCTCTGCTCTCTGTGGACTCCTCACTCCTCACTCACACCCACCACCTCAGGGCTCTTCCTAGCCACCTTATATAGGGTTTCCTTTCCCCGCCCCGCCCCGCCCCGCCCTCCTTCTAGGCTTGTTCCCTCTCCTGACTTGGCCCAGCTGTGCCTTCCCTCAGGTGTTTCCCTCCACCACTAATCCCTTCTTGGCTTCCTTGCCTTGCTGGCAGGGTGGGGTTGAATGCGAGCCATCCCCACCTGAGGTCTCCTTCGCCTTGCTCACAAGGAGCTGCCCCAGTAGGCCTTTGTGCTGCTGAGCATGCCTGGCCTTGCTTGCGAGGAGCTGCCCCAGCCGGCTTCTTTGCTGCTGAGCTTGCCTGGCCTTGCTCACGAGGAGCTGCCCCAGCCGGCTTCTGCGCTGCTGAGCTTGCCTGGCCTTGCTCACAAGGAATTGCCCTGGCCAGCTTCTGGGCTGCCTGCTCATTGATGCTGGGCGGGGCTGCCCATCTCCTCCCCCAGAATGCCTGTGGCAGCTCCACCTGGAGGGGCTTGGCTCCTAGCACCTCCTGAGCCAGGCTGCTGTCCTCTAGCTGCGGTGTGGCTCTGGGCTGTAGTGGCTGCTTCTCCTCCTTGGCTGGTAAGGGCTCTGTTTGGGCTGCTGCTGGGCCCATGTTCCCCCTGCCTTGGCACCTTGCCTCTGTCCTGCTTAGCCCCCTCTCTTCCCCCTGGAGGGTGGGACTGGCTGGTCCCTCCCTGCTCCCTCCAGCCCTCTGAGAGTTTGGCCTTTCACCCCTTCCCCCTGGAGTGGGCAGGTTCTGGACCTGGTTGCTGGCTGGGGTGGTAGGGCCACTGCCTCCTGGTTGCCTCCCACTGCTCCCTCCTGGCAAGTCTGGGGGCTGGGACGCAGACCTCGGACACAGGATCTGGGAGAACCAGGTTCGAATTCCCACTCAGCCATGGAACTTCACTGGCTGATCTTGGGCCAGGTACACACTGTCAACTTAACCTACCTCACAGGGGTGTTGTGAGGATAAAATGGAGGAGAGGAGAATTATGTAAGCAGCTTTGGGGGTGCCCAGTGGTGAGAAAGATAGGTATTAGTAAAATAAAAAAATGCATATATACAAATATAGATTAATAAAGTCCCTTTAAGATCCTGGCCTTGACCACTAATACAGAAATGCACACGTAGAGCTTCAGGCCAATACAAACAATTATGGCCTGATTCATTTTATGAAGATTCCGAGTTTGTGTTTTAAAGGAAAAGATCTTTTTCTCCTGCAAAACTCTTGCATGTCATAGAAGCAAAATAAGTTAATTAATTAATTTATTTACTTATGTCATTTATAGTCCATCTTTCTCACTGAACCTCAAGGCAGATTACATAGTGTGAGAATAGTACAGTAAATATCAAGGACATTTCAATAAACAATGCCATAGGGTAAATAAATGCAAGTTTACAAAGACATAACGTTAGCAAAAATCATACAGAGTTGAAGAAATGCTGAAACAGAGCACAAGAAATTCTAGGACTGACATTAGACAGCATAGAGCTACCCAGTAGCGTCTTACTTAAAGCAACAGGTAGTACATCGGAGCACATACTTAAGGCAACTGCTTGAGGCAACACAGTGAAGTCTGTGGTCCCTAACTCATTAGTGAAGCATCTCTTTGATACCACCTCCCTCCAACACAGCCCTATCTGAGTAAAAAGCCCTTTTGAATAATTCAGTTTTGTTTCTAATAAGAGTTTTATTAAAAGATTATTCCAAGTTAAGAATAATTCAGTTTTGCATCGTTTGCAGAAAACTGGGATACCGGGGGCTCTCCTGACCTCCTCGGGCAGGTTGTTCCCCACAGAGAATGCACGTATACGGGCAACTGTTGATTTCACCCATGTACAAGGTGGCACCTGCAGGAAAACAGAACCAAATCAATGGTTCATTTTGTAGCTGAACACTTTTTTGGACCTAGGTGTCCCCTGTCCAAAACTAGGCCGATTCCAGATGGGCACAAATAGAGCGAGTGCTTTCGCTTTTTCAGCGACCTCACTCGTAAAAACCCACAATTTCCCGTCCCGGCTTACCTGTGGTCCATGGCGCTCAGTTGCGCTCTATAAGCGGACAGTGTGAACGCAGTATTATGGGTTTGCACACTTCTGGATGCTTCGTCGCTGCGGAGAGGCCCTCCCCTTTCCCTCCTTCCTTTGCCGGCTGGCAATAATATTCCCTTAATTTTTTTTTAAACCAGGCGCCATTTGCGCAGTTGCACATTTGCACACATCGAACTGCGCAAATGCGCACAAATGCACAAAAGCGCACAAAAGTCAACGCTGCATATTCGCATACCTGCATGTTTGCGCATTTGCGCAAAACACGTAAAAAAAAATTTTTTTTAAAAATTGAAATGCGAACCAATGAAGGCCCCCGACGTCAACTGTGACAGGGAGGAAACAACCAATCCCGGGTACCTCAGTTGGCCGTGCGAACATCCGGAAGCGGGACGGCACAGCACGCTGCAAGACAAAGCGGATGGAGACGAAAGTGAACGCGTGGCCGGTAAGCGATTATTTCTGCAGAAAAACCGCAATTTCTGGCCATCTGGAATCGGTCCTAGTTATGTAGCCACTGTGCAGCATTCACTCAAAAAGCAACTACTGCCTCAATCTGACAGTCATGCCTTATTGAGTTCTTTTTAAATACTGCTTCTTAATTGTGATGTGGATCCCACTCCATGTCTAGTTTTGTCCTTAGTCAAATTAAACAAACAAGTAGCCTTTCTTTATGCTGAGCATCGCATGAAGAAAGAATGAACTCTATGCAGGTGCTGCAGTTCAAATCCCTCTTTCCCCACTTAGCTGCTTCTGAGGAATATTAAGGATGTCAAGAAAACTCACTCTTGTAACTGAACTTCCGCATCTCATCCAGCATTAAGACAAAGACTTACATTGATCTCCCCCTCCTTTCTCTCCACCCTCCCTCCCTGTCATTGTTATTTATTGCAGTACATTCATATTATTGAGAGAAGGCAGCACAGCAGAAGCGGCTAACATCTAGGAGGGCAGGAATAGCATTTGCATCCTTGCACCTTTGCTCTTCACCTGCCAGGCTGTGGCTAGATAATGTCCTTCTTACAGGTTTTCCTTTATAAGCAAACAAGAGTCCATTGTTTGAATAAGGAAACTTTACTGCAGAAATGGTTCATTATAGTCCACTGTCCTGAATAGGAGATTCAGGATGGTACAAGAGCATTGTTACCAATGAAGGGCAAAGCATGAGGTACAACGTAACAGTTCCCAGCTGAACCAGCCTCCCCCCACAGTTCTCAAAACAACATCTTTCAGACATGGGAAGCGGGACTCTCTCAAGGCCGATCTTGGGTGGAACGTTGTTAGACAAAACAATCTCTTTTGGTGAGAAGTCTGCTTGGGAACTGGTGCACCTGTAGAGAAAGCACTTGAACACTAGAAGCATTAGAAAATGGAGTCAGTACAGCTCATATACACACTGAACCTGACATTCTGCCCCCCTTAAAATAAATCCCCCCCAGGTTTATATAGATAGCGAGTATGAAAAGCTTTGGTTAGTTTAGGAGCATGAACATGTACAGAATTCACGCACTCATCGAACCCAGAGTCAAAGTCCTTCCATCTGATGAGGTAAAACAACTGATTGCGTTTGATTTTAGAGTCCAATATTTGTTGTACCTCGTAGTGGATTTGGTCATCTATTAAGGTTGGAATGGGTGGAGCTTTGATGTGCCATTTATCATCTGTTGGAGCCTTCTTCAGCAGGCTGACATGGAAGGTGTCATGGACATGGCGTAGATTTTTGGGTAAATTTACAGCAACAGTCACTTTGTTAATTACTTTGCACACTGTGAAAGGTCCGAGGAATTTTAAGGCCAGTTTGCGGCTGACTTGTGCTAGTTTTAGATTCTTGGTGGATATATAAACATGGTCTCCAGGTTGCAAATCCCATTCGGCCGCACGATGGCGATCTGCGTATTTTTTGTAATCCTGTTTGGCTTTCTCTAGGTGTTTTCTAATGAGAGTCCATTGGTGGGCTGCCTCCCCCCACCATGAAGATACACGTCTGGCGAAGTCGGGGAAAGGGAAGGGGGAGTGTCCAGCGGAAAAGGGTTGAAGTGGGTCCCATACACCACTTTGAAAGGGGCTTCTCCTGTGGAGGCATGTACACTGTTGTTGTATGAGAACTCTGCTAGAGGGAGGAGGTCCACCCAGTTATCTTGCTGGAAGTTGATGTAGCAACGAAGGAATTGCTCTAAGATTTGATTAGTTTTTTCCGACTGCCCGTCGGTTTGTGGGTGGTGGCTTGAACTGATTCCTTGCTCAATATTTAACATTTGTAAAAGCTCCCGCCAGAAGTTGGCAACGAACTGTCCGCCGCGATCCGAAATTACCTTGGACGGAAAAGAATGTAATTTTACAATGTGTTTTAAAAATAGATCTGCCAGTTTTCGAGCAGTGGGTATAGTGGTACATGGAATGAAATGGGCTTGCTTGGAAAACAGATCCACAACCACTAAAATGCAGTTATGTCCCTTGGATACTGGCAAATCCGTGATAAAATCCATAGATATTATTTCCCAGGGTTTGCTGGGAGTTTCCAAGGGTTGCAGCAGACCCGGAGGTTTCCCTTTGCGGGTCTTGGCGCTGAGGCAAATGGGACAGGAGGCTACGTATTGGGAGATGTCTTTGTGCATGCCCGGCCACCAGAATTGCCGTTGTATCATGACACCGCTGTAAAACCTCCCTCCGTAGACTGTCGGGTACATAAAATTTATTTCCCAATAACCAATCCCCCTGCGGAGACTGATTTAGTTTGGATTTGGGCACTTTATCCCCCTCCTTTTCCACCTCAGCTTTAAGTTTCGATTTCCATTCTTGACCGTGCGAAAGGGGCTGGATTGCGCGGCTGCGTGTGGTTACCACGCCTCCCAATTGCGTAGGTGAGAAGACTGTATCTATAGTCTCCTCCCGTTTGCTCTTATGTTGGGGCATGCGCGATAGGGCGTCTGCAAGAAAGTTAGTTTTGCCCGGGAGGTAGTTCAAAGTGAAATTGAACTTGGAGAAAAATTCTGCCCACCGTAATTGCTTGGCATTTAAACGGCGGGGACTTCGGAGGGCCTCCAAATTTTTGTGATCTGTCCAAACTTCGAATGGGTGGCGTGCCCCTTCTAACCAATGCCGCCAGTTCGTAAGGGCTGCTTTTACTGCAAAGGCTTCCTTCTCCCATACATTCCAATTCCTTTCCGCCTCAGAAAACTTTCTCGATAGGAATGCACAAGGTCGAAGCTTCCCTTCCTCCCCCTTCTGCAATAATACTCCTCCAATCGCAGTATCGCTGGCGTCGACCTGCACTATGAAGGGGTAATTCTCATCGGGGTGGCGGAGAATGGGTTCTGTTACGAACTGCATTTTTAAGTGTTCAAAGGCTGTTTGGCAATTAGGTGTCCACAGTAATTTGGAGGAGGGCTTTTTTGCTTGGTCCCCTTTATCCTTAGTTTTTAACAGTTCCGTCAGGGGAAGGGCGATCTGTGCGAAATTTGCAATGAATTCTCGGTAAAAATTGGCAAATCCCAAGAAAGATTGTAGTTCTTTACGAGTGGTGGGAGTTTGCCATTCTTGGATCGCTTGTATTTTGGTTGGATCCATTTTTAAGCCATCTTGGGATATACAATAACCTAGGTAAGTGAGTTCAGTTTTATGGAATTCGCATTTGGATAATTTAATAGGCAATTTGTTATTCATTAGAGTTGCCAGAACTTTTTTGACCAACTGAATATGCTCCTCCTCCGATTCTGAATAAATCAACACATCATCAAGGTACACCACCACTCCTTTGTACAGAAATTCATGCAGTACTTCATTTATCATGGACATGAATACAGAGGGGGCTCCAGTTAATCCAAAAGGCATAACTAAGTATTCATATTGTCCTAGGGGTGTATTAAATGCGGTTTTCCACTCATCCCCAGCCTTGATACGAACATGGAAGTAAGCATCTTTTAAATCTAATTTTGTAAAGATCTTACCTTGAGCCACGACGTTGAGTAGATCTCGGACGAGTGGCATGGGGTAAGCGTTGTTGGTTGATACAGCATTCAGTCCTCGAAAGTCCGTGCATAGCCGAAGCCCTCCATCTTTTTTCTTTACGAAAAGTACTGGTGCCGCGTGGGGACTATTGGCTGGACGGATGAACCCCCTCTGGAGATTAGTGTCAATGAATTTTCTGAGTTCTTCCCTTTCATTGAAATTCATAGGGTAGAGTCGGCCTTTTGGTAGCGAGGCTCCCGGTAAAATTTCCACTGCACAATCGGTTCGTCTGTGCGGGGGTAGGGTATCGGCTTCTTCTTCGGAGAAAGCCGGTAAGTAAGACCAATAATGTTCGGGTATTTGACTTATTTCCTCCTGTGTAAGGAGAGCTGTCTCGGTGTGGGTCGGATTGGTACCCCAATTTTGATTCCACCGATGCTTTTCGCAGTTGGAGTGGCTGAAGGTGATGCTCCCCTCTGCCCAATTTATGTAGGGGTTGTGATCACATAGCCATTTACTGCCCAGAATTAACGGGTATTTGGCTGTGGTGCTAATGACAAATGATCTTTTTTCCCAGTGTTGGCCCATGCCCGTCACCACCGGGATTGTTTCTGTGGTGACGGGGTTCATATTGGTGCCATCCATTTGCTCAAAAATGACTGGGTTTTGTAATTCCCGCATTGGTAATACTAATCCATTGACCAGGGCTGGGGCAATAATGTCTCTAGAGCAGCCTGAGTCGATTAGGGCTTGTACACGGATATGCATTTTTCTCTCAGGGTTTAACAAAGTCACTGGTATGAACAATATGGACCCGTGTGGCCGGTCCCTTGTTGGGACGGACCGAGAGTGGATCTGCCGCTTGGGCCCCTTCACGACAGATCCATTTCGTTTCCCGACTGGGGGCTTTCTGGATTCTCCTCTCCACTTAAGGCAGTAGGGTCGTATTCCATGAGTTCTTCAGCCTCTAACCCTCTGTCTGGGGCATTTCGTTGGGAAGTACCGCGACCCCTACCCAACCTGGGAGCTGGTGTTGGGCGTTGTAATGTGGGAAATGGAGCAGGGGTTGGACGCCGCAGTTGGAGCGGGGGTCTTTGCACAGGCCAGTATGGACATTGTGCTGCAAAGTGACCGGCTTGTCCACATTGCAAGCACAAACCTTGTTGCCATCTAGCATCTCTCGCTCCTCGGGTAGCATATCCCGTGCCCCGTCCTCCCCTCTGCAAAGTTAGGGGCCGTCTTTGCCCCGATTGTTGTTGTTGCTCAACTAACCGGACTTCTAATATGCGATTTTCAACTTCACAGGTTAGTTGAATCCATCCTAACAGCGTAGGAGGATTGTCTTGCATGAGAGCCCGGTCCAGGAGTTTCGGGTTTAGCCCTTGTTTGAAAAGTATTATTTTGGTGGACTCCTCACACCTAGGGCATTTAGTGGCCAGCTGTCGGAATTTTGTAACATAGTCTCTGGCCGACAGGCTGCCTTGTCTAATAGCTTGCAACTCTGTTCTGGCTCTGGTTTCCTCTAAGGGGTCCTCATATTGTGCTCTGATAGCATCCACCAACCCTTGTAAGGTATTGAGTTCTGGGGCCCCAACATTGTATAGTCCCACATACCAGTCTGCCGCTCTGCCTTGAAGCCGTGAACCAAGATGTTCGATCTGGCTGGCCTCACTTCCGAATAGGTGTCCCCACCGATTGAAGAACTGCACCACTTGTACCAGGAAAAATCCCAACTTGGAGGGGTCTCCGTCAAAAGTGGCTTCCAGTTTTACCCAGCCCATGGGAAGATCCTGTCTTGGGGCTGGTGTGGGGTAATAGTCCGTTGGAATGGTTAGTTGGGTTTGCGGCGTGATAGGAGGCTGCTGGGGAGGTGGGGGTAGTTGCGGCCAGGGTTGTGGCTGCGGTAACGGCTGCCCGGGAGCCCCCGGCTGCGGCGGCAGATGCGGGGCCGGTTGTATTGGTGGTGGTCTTATCGGTTGGGTTGGTGGCGGTATCACTGGTTGATCTGGCGGCGGCTGTACCGGTTGGGTTGGGGGTGGCCGAACAGGTTGGGCCGGAATTGGTCGCTGGGGTGCGGGCCGATGGGGTTGAAGTGGTGGAGGCCTTACCGGTTGATCAGAAGGTGGTAACACCGGTTGAGTTGGAGGTAACCTTACCGGCTGTTGTAGTGGTATTTGTTGAGGTCGGAGCGGAAGGGGCTGCTGCGGCAGGGGCCTGGTAGGTGCTGGGCTGCGCGGGCTTGCCCCTCCCGGCGTCGTCAATCTCGGACTCGGAAGGAGTCCCCGGGGTACGATCTGCAATGGTTGACCCCCCCCCTGGGGGTTGTTGAACAGGAGTAGTTGTAGGCGTTTGGTGTGGTATTTCCCCCCTTGGAGGAGCTGGAGGCTCTTCGAGCTGATCCTGTTGGATGACTATCGGAGAAGTTGGAGGGGGTATTACCGGGGACTCCGTCGGACGGCTCGGTTCCTCTCCGTTCCCTCCTGGGACCTCTACCGGAGCGTCCCCGGGATTTGGCTTTTTGTCCGTTTTTGGGATTTTCGTTGGCGTCTCTCCAGGGCAGGGATCCCCCTCTTCCTCCGAATCTGATGTATCGTCAGCGCAGGAATCGGAGCAGGAATCCCCTTCACCTCCCGTCCCTGGTTTAATCGTGGGCGGCGGCTGCGACGGAGCGGACTCCCTCGGGTTAGAAATAACGCTTTGTAGAGTAGCTATTTGTACAGCCATTTCTTCGGGTGATGGTCTCTCTCCCGCCACCATTAATGAGAGTAGATGTATGGCATGAGCTAGGCTTTCTTCCATATCAACTAACCTAGCTTCTAGCAATTGAATTCTACTTGGACCCGGTTGGTCCGTCGTAGAGTCCCCAGCGGCGGCAGCCACCGGGGTATTCGGCCTCCAAGGTGGAGGGTCTCCCTGATCGTCTTGCGATCTCGCTGCTAGAATTCCTTTGGCCAGTCCAGTAACTGCCGAAATGCATCTGTACCCAACTTTGTTCGGAAATCTCTGGTTGCTCCGTCCACGGAGTGAGTTCCGAATAATCCCAACTCAGGACGCTGCGGCGGGACGTTTCCCATTCAATCTGTTCGGTCGTCCTGTTCCAAAATAGCCATGGTTGGCTGCTGTCCAGTTCAGGGACTGTTTCTAGGCTTCGGCACCCATCCATGGGTAACGAATGGGGCACCCCACTGGCCCTGCGCTCTCTCGTTTCTCGGGGTCGGGCTCCCCACTCCGAGGGTGTGGGTACCGAGAACAACGGGATGGTGATGGCCGTCGGCTTTTCGCCCCCACTGCTGAGATCGATGAGAGGAGGGGTGGTAGTTGAAGCTCCGTTCCCTGCCAGTGCAGGGCCTTGAGGTTGTAACTGTTGATCGCCGGGAGAAGCATACGGATCAAACAAAGGATCCCTGTCCGGGACTGCTTTGGATTCCGAAGGGCCCGGCTTAGACATGATTGGTAACAAAATGTCAGGCTGTGGCTAGATAATGTCCTTCTTACAGGTTTTCCTTTATAAGCAAACAAGAGTCCATTGTTTGAATAAGGAAACTTTACTGCAGAAATGGTTCATTATAGTCCACTGTCCTGAATAGGAGATTCAGGATGGTACAAGAGCATTGTTACCAATGAAGGGCAAAGCATGAGGTACAAAGTAACAGTTCCCAGCTGAACCAGCCTCCCCCCACAGTTCTCAAAACAACATCTTTCAGACATGGGAAGCAGGACTCTCTCAAGGCCGATCTTGGGTGGAACGTTGTTAGACAAAACAATCTCTTTTGGTGAGACGTCTGCTTGGGAACTGGTGCACCTGTAGAGAAAGCACTTGAACACTAGAAGCATTAGAAAATGGAGTCAGTACAGCTCATATACACACTGAACCTGACATCACCCAAGTCTGCAGCACTGCCTGCCTGCCAGCATCTGCAAGCAAAATATTGGCCCCTGTGCCAGAGATGCACACCAGAGCCTGAGCAGAATAGCAAGCGTACAGGAGCCACAGCCAGTAGCATCTCCAACCACACATGTAAACTTTGGGAAGATGGATCTCTCCATGCAATCTTGTTTGCTGGCAAGGTCTCTGTGTAAATCCGCTCATCTGAAATCGGTCATTTACATGATGAATCACATTCTCCTAATCTTCTCTCCCTTTCTGATTTCTTTGAACTCTCAACCAGTTAATGAGGCAAATCTGAAGCTTTCTGCATATTACTGACAGTTATTCAAAGTTGGATCAGTTATAGGAACTCTCAAAGTGAACTGGGCATTTTTGTTTTCATGTTTAGATTAGTTAAAATTCAAGTGCACCTGCTTTCCTTCCTAAATGTCTCTGCTTTTGGGGAGCAATCCCAAGCAGGTCTACTCAAAAGTAAGGTCCCTGTTATTCAGCAGGGCTTACTCCCAGGAAAATGTTGTAAAGGTTACAGCGTGAGTGTGCTCATATCACTCAGCACAGGTGGCCCTGCTCTCCTTTTGTGTTTATGAGCCTGAATTGCATATTGTACTTGGCATGCAAAAATGTCCTCTGGGAAGCAGCATTATCAAAAGCAGGCTAGCAGCGAATGCCTTCATGTCCAAGGATAGCTCACACACAGTTTGGCTGCTAACAACGTTTTTTGTCCAGCTATTCTATAACCTCTTTAGCTGTTCCTCTCCCCATGCTTCTTGGACTTCATCAACAAACAAGTGTGTGTGTGTACAGAACATGTGGATGACTGCTGAAGAAAATAAAACTTTTACCAATGCCACACAAGGTATATGTTCTATTCCTGATAGGTTTGAACTAACAGGCTGAGATTTAATTTATCATTAAATGAAAATATCAGATACTCATCTGAGTATTTCTGAAAACCCGTCTTTTGGGACAGTGGTAGCTAGGCTGACAGAGATAGAGGGGAAATAGTGCACTATGAATTTGTGAGCAGCCTCAGAGGTTTTACTATCAGTGCTGGTAATGACAAACAAATGTAACATTGTGAACTAATGAGAAATATTTTCAAATCTGACATAGAGAGTATGACAGAGTACCATTAACTAAGAGCAGAACCACAAGTGACAAAAGGCACAGATTGGACACTTGTCTGCTTCCCTCAAGTTTTGATGGGAAATGTAGGCGTCCTGGTCTCGCAGCTTGGCTCTCTGACTGCTGTCCAATGGACTTTTCAACTGTCACTTGTCCAACATTCCGCCAAGCTGCCTACATTTCCCATCAAAACTTGAGGGAAGCTGGCAAGTGTCCAACTTGTGTCAGGCGTCACTTGTGGTCCCACTCTCTGGCCTGCTAGAAGAGTGCAAGTTAGTCAGCTTGGAAAAGACAAAAAATACAGCTTTTTACCTATAAAGCTTTTTTGCCTATGTATGGAGAATATTTACTTTTATATCTAACTAGTAACAAAGTCTGTTGTGGGAAAAAATACAATGGGCTCTAGAGAACGGGGGGCAGGCAGGTAGACATTGCCTCCTACTCCTCCATGACTGATCCCGGCCGGGTGAAGGGGGAGCAGGCACTGCCACCTGCTCTGCTATTGATCCCAGACAGGTGAAGGTGGGTGGGCATTGACTCCTGCTCTGCTCCTGATTCTGGCCAGTTGAAGAGGGGCAGGCATTGCCGCTGGTTCTGCACCTGATCATGACTGGGTGAAGGGGAGCAGGCATTGCAACTTACTCCACACCTGATTTTAACAAGGTGAAGGGAGGGTAGGGAATTCTGCCTGCTCCAAGCCTGATCCCAGCTGGGTGAAGGGGGAGGGTATTGCATTCTGCTACAAACCTGATCCCGGCCGGATGAAGATGAGGTGGTGGGCATTGCCGCCTACTCCTCTCCTGATTCCGTCTGGGTGAAGGGGGGCGGGCATGGTTGTCTGCTCCATGTCTCATACCAACAGGGTGAAGAGGATGGGCATTGCCGTCTGCTCTGCTCCTGATCCCAGCTGTGTGAAGGGGGGCAGGCATTGCCACCTGATCCCGGCCAGGTGAAGGGGGGAGGGCATTGCTAACTACTCTGCACCTGATTCTGTCCAGGTGAAGGGGGCGGGTATTGCTGCCTGCTCCACATCAGATCCCAACGAGTTGAGGGGATGGGCATTGCCTCCTGCTCTCTGCCTGATTCCATCCGCATGAAGGGGGCAGGCATTACTGCCTGCTCTGCTCCTGATCCCAGCTGGGTGTAGGCAGGGGTGGTCCTTTCCTCCTGTTCTGCTACTGATCCCAGCTGGGTGAAGTCAGGGGGTGGGCATTATCACCTGCTCTGCTTCTAATCCCAGCCAGATGATGGTGGGGGCGGGCATTGCCACTTACTCAACTTCTGATCCCAGCTAGGTGAAGGCAGGGAGCTTGCATTGCCACCTGCTCCACCCCTGATCTCAGCTGGATGAAGGTGGGGGGAGGGCATCGCCACCTGCTCTGTGCCTGATCCCAGCTGGGTGAAGGTAGGGGCAGGCATCTCCACCTGTTCCACCCCTGATCTCAGCTGGGTGACAGCAGGGGTGCGGTCATTGCCACCTGCTCCGCTCCTGAACCTTGCTTGGTGAAGGGGGCCCAGCATTGCCATTTCCTTGGTGTCTGATCCCAGCTGGGTGAAGACGAGGATGGGCCTTGCCACCTGCCCCACTCCTGATCTCAGCTGGGTGAAGGAGGGTGGCAGGTATTGCCACCTGTTCTGCTCCTGATCCCAGCTGGGTGAAGGCAGGGAGTGGGCATTGCCACCTGCCCCACTCCTGATCTCAGCTGGGTGAAGGAGGGTGGCAGGTATTGCCACCTGTTCTGCTCTTGATCCCAGCTGGGTGAAGGCAGGGAGTGGGCATTGCCACCTGCTCCATTCCTGATCCTAACAGACCTGAGTGGAAAACCACATCTAAGGGACTAGAAACCAAAAGTCACAGTAATGAGTATCATCAATATTTTTCTATTTTAAATATAAATATAATATTAATTATTAAATATCAGTGAATTAAAGTGACTTAATGCATACAATATCAATACATGGTATACAGAAATAAACAATCCATACCAAATTCATAGAGGAATAGCAGGATAATAACATTCAAAGGTAAATGGCCAGTAAACAAATAACGTTCAAAATCACTTATTCCAAAAAATATTCTTAAGAGTCTCAAAGTGGAAATGTCAAAACGAGCCAGAATGGACTCTTAAAGAACCAGAACTGTGGTGAACCGCTATTCTTCTCCAGAGGAAACATTCATAATGCTTTCATCTTGTTTTATTTCGTTTAGATGGAACAGGGAAGATGGCAGATATCCAAGGACCGAAGACCTGACAAGGAACCAGTCATCAAAACGCATGTTTCCAAACTGCATCAGGGGTCAACAGACCTCCCCGCCATACATCTCCAATTTCTGTAATAAAATGCATTTGTCTAATAAAGTTGTAAACTTTTAAGTCTTATCTTGTTATTTTTCAAAAGAGACTCACCTACGCTGACGCCTTGTAAATTTTAAGCGGCAGCCCAACGCACCTCACATTGGCTGAGTGCAATTAATTAACAGAGGAAACAAATTTAAAAGAACTTCTTAAAGGTGCAACACCCCATGGGAAATCCCTCATAATACATTAAAGTTACATTTACAAATAAAATACACAGACCAAATATTTAGTGTGTTAGGAGTCCAAAGATACCAAAATGAAAGCAATGGAGTATGACAACAAAAACTCACAGGAAGCAGGATAAATTAAACTCATGGTTCCGACCAAAAGGTTTCATGCTATTAAGAATCCTTCGAGCCTCCCATTGCAGTAACGTTTATGTGACTTTTAATGGGGAGCCCTTAGAAGCCACTTGTAAGACCGTATATTTAAATTCATTTTCTTTAAGCTTAAAGTTGGAAAAGTGATCAACTAAAGGGGCATCTGCTACTCTATTTCTGATCCTCGAGATATGTTCCAAAATACGAGTCTTTACAGAGCGGCTGGTGTTACCCACTTACAGTTCGTTACACGGGCATATAATTAGATACACCATGCCTTCAGTTTGACATGTCGAGAATGATCTCAAATTAATGGTGTTACACCCCTGATTAACAATTGTCCTTCCTGATAAAGACAGGTGGCAGACTTGACACCTGCCACATGGAAAATGTCCAACGATGTTAGGGGAAGGCGCAGGGGAGACCCGTTGGTCAGAATGTACAATTAGATCTTTTAAACTTCTTGTCTTCCTGAAGCATATAGTGTGTTTGGGGGTGTCTTTCTCTTTCAGGAATATCCTGTATGATGTGTTAATGTTTATAAATTATTTTTCTGATATTATTGGACATAAGTGTAAAGTCCAACCCCCACCTGATTCGTGGTTCTGACACGGTCTCTTTCACTTTAAACAGTTCTTCTCTCAAAGTTTTATCTGCTCTGTCTTGAGACTGCTGTAAAAGGGAAGCTGGATATCCTCTATTGAGGAAAGATTGACGCATGAGATGACATGCCTTATGATAGTCCTGAGGGTCAGTGGAATTGCGCTTATGGCACAAACATTGCCCGAATGGAATATTATCTTTTAGATTTTTAGGGTGAAATGACCCATACTCAAGATAGGTGGTGTTGCAGTCCGTGGCCTTTCTAAAGGGTCTAACCCCTTTAAGATCAGAACCAGTATGATACATGGATACATCCAAAAAATTAACAGAATATCTGTTCGACTCCCACAAGTATGGTATATTGGAGTCTATTGAGTTTAACCAGCTGCCAAAATCCTCTACAAGCTCAGACCCTTCCAGAATAACAAAAAGATCAATATAGCGCTGGTATATGATGACCTTATCGTAAAAGGAGTTGCTCAATGGATCAAAAAGGGGGCGGGCATTGCTACATGCTCTGCTCCTGATCCCAGCGGGTTAAGGCTGGGGGTGGGCATTGCCACCTGCTCTGCTCCTGATCCCAGCTGTGTGTAGGCTGGGGGTGGTCCTTGCCACCTGCTCCACTCCTGATCCCAGCTGGGTGGAGGCAGAGGGCAGGCATCGCCACCTGCTCCGTGCTTGATCCCAGCTGGGTGAAGGCAGGGGGGGCGGGCATCTGCACCTGCTCCACACCTGATCCCAGGTGGGCATTGCCACCTGTTCCACTCCTGATCCTAGCTGGGTGAAGCTGGAAGGTGGGCATTGCTGCTTGCTCCACACCTGAACCCATCCTGGGCTTCCTGCCATGGTGCACTCTTGGAGGGATGGGCTGCCTCTTCTGGGCTTCCCTCCATGGCAGCACCCTATGGAGGTGCACCAGGGTTGGAAGAGAGTTGTCTGGAACACGCTTAGCCTTTTATATAGTAGGATAACCAAGGGCTGGTCCCCATGCAGGAAAAATATCTTGCCAACTGGGTCAGCGACTTGGGGTTAAAATTAACAGAAAATATTGAGGGTAACCCCTTTCAAGAGGTGCACATTTGTATAAATATCAGAACCTCCAGTAGTGTATGGTTGGCATGCTTGATTGCCATTGTGATTCAAAATGGTGCAACCATCAATAGTAAGAGAAAGTGGTGAAGGGCAAATGGAGGTGGAGCTAAGGAGGGGAAAGAGCAGAGCAAGTATGGGGGGGAACTGTTTCTCTCCTGTTTCCCCAGAGGGAAACAGAGTGACTATGGGGTGGGTGCGGGAAGTCAACACTAGCAGGAGAGAATTTGATTTCCCCTTGCCTGCAGGCGGCATAGGTCTCCCTATTGTAATTATACAATATCATGTAATTCTAAACTTCCTCACAATTTGAACAGCAGTTGGGAACATTCTTTTATCTGTTGCTTCTCTTTGTGTTACTTGAGCATGCCTTGATTACAGTATCAACCTAAGCATTTCTGTTCATGTTGTTTGGCCTCTAGACTGTCGTGGGCTGGGCTCGCCCAAGCTGATAGTCCAAAGTCTGAGCATTAACATGAAGCCAAGAGGGCTGCAGGGTTCAAATGCCAAGTCCAGTCTGCAGTCAGAGCATGACGTAGACGCCAGGGGTGTGTCCAGAATCCAAAAGCCAGGTCAAGTCCAATCCAAGGTCAGTTACCAAAGCGTCAAGTCTAGATGCCGGCACAAGCAAGGTATGAGCAAGATACACAGACTGGTTACAGGTTGTTAACACTTTGTTTCCATGCCTGGCAGTTTCTCCAGACTGGCTTCTATAGCCAGGTGTGGTTTGTAGCCAGCTGCTGGGGCTTACTCCTCCTGATGCTACTCATCCTTCCTCTTCAGCAGCTGGTGTCAGCTCAGAAGGTGAGCACTGCGCTGTCTCTCCTGCAGCTCGAACCTCTCCTCATGTCTGTGGCACTCTTTAGGTGTGGGTGAACCTGGGGAGTGGGGGTGGAAGCCCCTGGCTGGGCTTCCCCAGTGGTATTGGGGCTGGAGAGTGCTGGTGGCCCTGTCTCAGCTGCTGGCTGTGAACTCTGATTAGCCAGCAGCTGTGGTTCCTGACCCCTGGCTTCTGCTGAGTCAGGGCTAGGGCTGGCTACACAGAACTCCTCTTCTCCTGAGGAGTCCTAGCTGGTTACATGAGGCTTCTCTCCTCCAGAGGAGTCCTCGCTCTCATTAAGTCCAGACTGGGCCACGATATAGACACTGGAGACATCACAACCACTTTTCCTTTGGATCACGAAGACCCTACTATTCCACAAACAAGATTCCTGGAAGTCAGAGCTTTTGACAGTGATAGACAGCATTTTGCCACAGCTTTGCAGACCATCAGCCTGCAGCTGATTCCTTTATGTCCACAAGACATTTATGCATAAGTCTTCTGAAATAAAGATTCTGGAATATCTGCATAAGTGGTTGCAGTCTACATTTTGTTGCCAATATTGTACTTCAACTTAGCATTGAACGTTCATATCTGGACATGTTGATGTAATTGAGGATTACAGCTGAGTTCTTCACAAACCTTATCAGCAGGCCAGAAAAATTCCTTCCGTTTGCAGCATTTTCAGCACTCCTAGTGAAAATAATAACAATCAATTTATATACCACCCTTCAGGACAACTTAACACCGACTCAGAGTGGTTTACAAAGTATGTTGTTATTATCCCCACAACAATCACCCTGTGAGGTGGGTGGGGCTGAAAGAGCTCTGAGAGAGCTGCGACTGAACCAAGGTCACCCAGCTGGCTTCAAGCGGAGGAGTAGGGAATCAAACCCAGTTCTCCAGATTAGAGTCCTGCCACTCCTAACCACTACACCAAACAAAAATGTTTGCTTATTATGATCATTCTCGATTGTCCTCAGCAACCTGGTGTAATATCACCATATCATCAAATCTGTTTCATGATGTAGTTTTGTAATATCATCCTATTCAATGTATTATCCTTGGCTGGGTAGAATTGTTATGTGATAAATCTGGAGAAAAGATTTATTACAGTCTCTCGATATGTTACGAAGTACCTAGGGATGCTCAAGTGAACCTTATTTCACATGTCCCTCCATAACTTCCCATGCACTCGCTCGCACAGTCACACTTCAGTTTGCTCCCCGAGAATACATTCATGTGTTTAATATCAATTCCTCATCAACTGCTAAAAGTCTCCCAGTTTCCCCCAACTTTCCACATTCCATTCATTTAAAGGCAGATCTTTTTTTTTTTTTTGAAATTTTTTTTATTGGGTTAGGATCAAATGTTTACACATTACAGTCAATATTCCCATTTCCCAATTTCTAACCCCCTCCCTTTCCCCCCCATTTTGTTGACTTCCAACAGTTTTCCAACCCTTTATCCCTTTTCCCTTACTCTTTATATATTCCTCTATCTAACAAATATATATTCTCCCTTTATTCTAAGCAATACTTCTTTAACTATTTTTAATACTCTGTACCCTGACTATGAGTCCCTTTTTCCATAATGGATAAACAATTTATCCCATTTTTCATTATTTCACTTTCAAATATTTCTATATATCATAAACTATGTAAACCATACATTCATATAAATGTATAAATCAGCCAGTTTAACTTATACTCTATATGTTATTCATTCTATCTTCTTTCTATTTTAGTTATATTTGTTTACATTAGTATTTCTATTCCCCTTCAGTCATAAGTCTATATATGATATCAATCAATTTGACTCATATACAACTTCAAATAAACATATTCAGTTTGGTACACTGTACGGAATCAAAAAGAAAATATTATTAATCAATCCTTATCGTTAACCCTTATGATTAATTATTTTCTATCAATATTCTATTTATTATTCTATATATATCAATCTAATATCATAACTGCTTAGAAATTCTCTTTTACCTCTTCTCCTCCCCGGTAAAGTCACCCCCCTCTACATTTTATTGTACTTCAGTAGTTCTCAAACTGCCACAGTTCTCCTCCCACCTCCCATTTCTTCTCCAAATATTGTTTCAGCTTCTCCCAGTCTGTGTTAAACTGTCCTGAGTCCAGGTTTCTCAATTTTCTTGTCATTTTGTCCATTTCTGCCATATACAGCAATTTGTGGATCCAATCTTCAATAGTTGGCACTTCTTGTATTTTCCATTTTTGCGCATACAAAAGTCTAGCTGCTGCCGTCATGTAAAATATCAACGTCCTATGATGGGCTGGAATTCCCTCCATTCCCAAGTTTAGTAGCAGGAGTTCTGGGTTCTTATTAATTTGAAATTGTAAAATCTCACTCATTTCTCTTATTATTTCCCCCCAGTACTGCCTAGCTACCTCACACGTCCACCACATGTGGTAGAGGGAGCCCTCATGCTTCCTGCATTTCCAGCATTTATTAGAAGTGTTCAAATTCCCTAGCGCAATCTTCTTTGGTGTCATGTACCAACGGTAAATCATTTTGTAAATGTTCTCTTTAATACTAGTGCATGTCGTTGTCTTCATTGTAGTCTTCCACAAGTATTCCCATGCCTCCATTGTTATTTCTTTGTTGAAATTTATGGCCCATTTCACCATTTGTCCTTTAACTATTTCATCCTCAGTATACCATTTCAGCAGTGCTTGGTATACCTTAGATATTCTTTTCTTATCCTCTGCTCTAGTTCCGAGTTTTCTGTTCGTATACCTCCCTTTACAGAGTCCGAGTTATATAAATCTCTAATCTGTCTATACTGGAACCAATCATAATAAGGTGATAGTTCCTCCTGAGTCTTTATTCTGAGTTTAGATTCTTCAGTTCTAGTTATTTCTTTATAAGTTAGACATTGTTGCTCATTATCAACAGCTCTCGGATCTATCACCTCATATGGAACTACCCACAAAGGGGTTCCTTCTTCCAGATAGATTCTATACTTCTTCCAGATTATATATAAACTTCTCCGTATATAGTGATGCAGGAACATCGAGTTCGCCTTTACTTTATCATGCCATAAGTATGCGTGCCATCCAAATATTTTTTTATATCCCTCTAGGGCTAGTAATTTCTTATTCTTTAGAGTCATCCACTCCTTCAACCACACCAAGCAAATTGCGTCATGGTAAAGTCTTAGATTGGGCAGTTGCATTCCGCCTCTTTCCTTTGCATCTTGTAAAACTTTCATTTTCACTCGAGGCTTCTTGCCTGCCCATACAAAGTCTGATATTTTCCTCTGCCATTTCTCAAATTGCTTAGAGTCACTGATGATTGGTATTGTCTGTAGCAAAAACATTACTCTTGGTAACACATTCATCTTAACTGCTGCAATCCTTCCCAACCATGACAAATTTAGTCTGTTCCATTTAATCAAATCTCTCTCTATCTGAGTCCATAGTTTTTCATAGTTGTTTTTAAATAAGTCTATATTCTTAGCAGTCAGTTCGATTCCCAAATATTTCACCTTACTTGTTACTTCACAATCCGTTATTTCCGTTAACAATTGTTGTTTCTGCTTAGTCATATTTTTGCATAGTATCTTTGACTTCTTTTTATTAATATAAAAACCTGCCAAGTCTCCAAACTCCTTAATCTTATCTATCACTTTTGGCATGTTCTCCAATGGGTCTTCTACAATTAACATTATGTCATCCGCAAATGCTCTGACCTTATATGAATAGTCCTTTATTTTAATTCCTCGAATTTTTTCATCTTGTCGTATTTGTATCATCAGGATCTCCAATACCAAAATGAACAGCAGTGGAGACAACGGGCAACCTTGTCTTGTTCCTTTACTTATAGTCAATTTCTTAGTCGCTTCATCATTCACCACAATTGCTGCAGTCTGGTCTCTGTAAATTTCCTTAATTGCTCTAATGAATCTTTCTCCCAATTGTAGCTTTTCCATAGTGGCAAACATAAAGTCCCAGTTTAAATTATCAAACGCCTTTTCAGCATCAACAAAGAAGAAACCAACCTCTTTGTCACAACGCTTGTCATAATATTCAATAGCATTAATCACTGTCCTTAAATTGTCTCTGATTTGTCTGTCTGGCAAAAAGCCTGCTTGTTCCTCCTCAATGACTTCCGTAAGCCACCCCTTCAGTCTCTCCGCCAGTATCTTCGCAAAGATTTTATAATCATTGTTAAGTAGCGATATAGGTCTGTAGTTTTTCACATTAGTCAAGTCTTGGCCCTCTTTGGGGATCAATGATATATTCGCTTCATTCCAGGTATCTGGAATCCGCTGGTCCTTTAAAACTCCATTGATCACCTCTTTTAGGAATGGTGCCAGCTCATTGGCCATTACCTTATAAAATTTCGCTGTAAGTCCATCTGGCCCTGGCGCCTTTCCTAGATTTGCAGATTGTATTACCTTGTTTAGTTCCTCATCTGTTACTTCACTGTTCAGTTTATTTCCCCAAGCTTCCGAAATTACTGGAAGTTTCATTTTCTCCAAATATAACGCTATTGACTCTTTATTTACCTCTTTCTTATTATACAACTTAGCGTAGAATTTGTAAAAGGCTCTACTAATGGTAGTCTGTTCCAAATACGTTTTATTATCTTCGCAAATTCTATTTATTATTTTCTTTTCCCTTCTCTTCTTCAGTTGCCATGCCAAATACTTCCCAGGTTTATTTGCACCTTCAAACGCTTTCTGATTCAATCTTTTAAGATTCCACTCCAATTCCTTATTATTCATTGCTGTTAACTGTTCTTGAAGTATTTTAATTTCCTGATATAATTTCTTTTTCCCTGGTCTCTTTTTTAACTGTATTTCTTTGGCTTTTATTTTCTCCTCAATCTCTTGTCTTTTCTCCTCTTTCTTTTTTCTTGCTCTACCATTTAAGTCCATTAGTATGCCCCTTATAACCGCCTTATAAGCGTCCCAAACTTTGTCAGTTGGTACTTCTTTATTTACGTTGTATTGTATGAAGAACTTTGTCTCTCTTCTCAACATCTCCATATTCTCTCCTTCCTGTAGCAAGTCCTCATTTATTCTCCATGCTTTCCTTTTTCTCCTTTTCCCTAATTTCCACATGATTGGATTACGATCTGAGCCTACCATCGGCATTATTTCTACCTCCTTAGTCCATAACGCTAAGTCTTTTGAGGCCCAGATCTTATCAATTCTTGATAGTGTACAGTGCCTTGCAGAATAAAAAGTAAATTGTCTACTTTTAGGATATTCTCTTCTCCATACATCTTCTAAAGTCTCCTGTTGTATCAAGTCAAAAAAGAGCTTTGGTAATAGTCCTCTTTTCTTTTGTGCAGTTGTTGTCTTTTTATCTAATTCCAAGTTCGTCACTCCATTGAAGTCTCCGGCAAGAATTATCTGGTCGTATGAAAGATCACCTAGTTGCTTCCTCAAATCCTCAAAGAAGCTTTCCTTTGCACCGTTAGGTGCATAAACTCCGACTACCAACACTCTCTTTAAGTCCCAAGTACATTCCACTGCAATAAACCTGGCTTCCACATCTTTCATTACAAATTTTGGCTGTAGCTCCTCTTTTATGTACAACACCACTCCTCTTTTTTTCTTGTTGGAGGCTGCTACAAATTCTTTGCCCAATTTTCCTGATTTTAAATATTTTACATCCTGCTTTCTGATACGGGTCTCTTGCAAACAAACAATGTCACATTTTTGTTTTAATAGCCAGTGGAAAATATTTTTTCTCTTATTCGGTGAGTTTAGTCCATTTACATTCCAAGATAAAACTTTACACTCCATACTCATAGTCTTGTTGGTAAGTCTTTTTCATTGTCCCTTATAAATCGCTCCATCTCTCGCTCAGATCTGATGCGCTTTTTGGCCCCTCCAAACTCAAAGGACACACCTTCTGGTAACTCCCATCTGTACCTGATTTTCATGTCCTTCAAGATCTGAATTAACACTTTGTATTTTTTCCGATCTGATAACACTGACCTGGGTAATTCCTTCATTATGATAATCTGTCCGGGGTCTGAGCCCCAGCCCCCAGACTTGACAAGAGGGAACAGCAGGGGACAAAAGGGTGGCAGCAACCCCACCCCCCAAGCCGGCAACCAGGGCCAGAACCTACCTACTCCAGGGGGAAGGGGTAAAAGGCCAGAACCTCAGAGGGGTGGAGGGGGCAAGGAGAGACCAGCCAGTCCCACCTTCCAGGGGGAAGAAAGGGGGCTAAGCAGGCCAGAGGGAAAGGGCCACAGCAGGGGGAATGTGGGACCAGCAGCAGCAGCAGCAACCCAAGCAGAGCCCTTATCTGGCAGGGAGAGGAAGCAGCCTCTACAGCCCAGAGCCACACCATGGCTAGAAGACAGCAGCCTGGCTCAGGAGTTGCTAGAAGCCAAGCCTCTCCAGGGGGGGCTGCCACAGGCATTCTGGGGGAGGAGATGGGTAGCCCCGCCCAGCATTGCTGAGCTGGCAGCGCAGAAGCTCGCTAAGGCAGCACCTCATGAGCAAGGCCAGGCAAGCCCAATAGCACGGAGGCTGGCTGGGGCAGCTCCTCGTGAGCAAGGCCAGGCAAGCTCAATAGCACAGAGGCTGGCTGGGGCAGCTCCTCGTGAGCAAGGCCAAGGAGCCCTCAGCTGGGGATGGCTTGCACTCAACCCCACCCTACCAGCAAAGCAAAGGAGCCCAGGAGGGATTAGTGGTTGGAGGGAAACACCTGGAGGGACGCACAGCTGGGCCCGGTCAGGAGAAGGAACAAGCCTAGAAGGAGGGCGGGGCAGAGAGAGGAAACCCTATAAAGGGTGGCTGGGAAGAGCTCTGGGGTGGTGGGTGTGAGTGAGGAGTGATGATGTGGAGTGAGAGCAGTAGAATGCAAGGGTGGAGGCTTGGAGGAGAGTTCTGGAAGGAGGAGATGAAGGAGGACGCAGAGGGTAAGCAGGCCAGGTTGAGCAGGCCAGCGAGTGGACTGAGAGGGAGTCTGGGTGAGGTATACCGCCCCTCCTTCCACAGAGCAGGGTCCTGCAGAGTCCCCGGCCCCCCTGTGACGTCAGGAGCAGACCGCCCAGTGCCACGCCCAGCGGCAGCCGCGGCAAGCCCTGACATAATCGTCTTGCCATCAATCTCCAATGGATCTTGAAACTGTTTTGTCACAATCTTCTCTTTCATATTTCGTGTCGAAAACTGCACAATCACGTCTCTTGGTAATTTCCTCTGGGTTGCAATTCTCGAGTTCACACGATATGCCACATCTAGGATAGCCACAACTTCCTCCTCCTCCTTCCCCAGGTATTCAGCTAACACCTCAGTCATCTGTTCTTGCGCTGATTTTCCTTCCACTTCTGGCAAGCCACGAAAACGTAACTGCTTCTCCATGTGTTTAGTTTCTGCAACTGACATTCTCCCCCTCATCAGTCTCATCTCTGTTTGTTGCGTGTCTGCTAAGTTCTCCATCGCGTCTTCTACTGTTTTAACTCTCTGCTGCGTTCCTTGTAGTTCACTTTGTATTGTTTCCATACCTTTTTTCACTTCTGACAGCTCCGATTTTACTGTCTGTGTGACCTCTTTAACCTCTTTAATCAGCTCCAATTTCGTGTCCTTAAGTTCTTTAATCACATCTAAAAGTTTTTTATCCAGGTTTTCTATTGCCGATTGCCACTCTTTTTTTGACATCGTGGGGCTTGCTTTGGCTCGCTCCCACGAGTCCGCTCTCTTCCTTAACTCCGTGGCGTAAAATTTAATGTCCTTTTATTTCAAATGTCCCGGTCTTCTTACAAAAATTAAATTTTAAAGAGTCCAAAATGTCGGGCGTCTTTTCTCTATGGTTTCTCTATGTTTTTGCAAACTTAAAGGCAGATCTTGACAGTTTCTCACACCCTAAAGAAATGCAAATTGGCAAGTCAAAGAAGCTGGAAGATTCAACCACACAAAGAGATCTCCTGTGAAAGCGGCATACACATGCACTGATCAAGAACAGCCTGCACCTGAATTGAGGACCACACATAAAATCTCGCACTTGAACGCCCCCAGGTAATTCTTACATGTAGACAGACTGTTAGTTGATAGCACTGTGGTAGGCAGATAGTTTACCAGAAAGTCAGAAACACCAGTATTGTGGGACAGTTAGGTAAGCCTGCAAGAAGGAAATTAGTCTAGGAGGAGTTTATCCTGTACATGGAAATTCAACAGTTTAATATGCCTGGCTCTTCATATTAGCTGATCTTTGCTAGGCTGAAAGCTGCAGTTCCAGAAGGGTAGCCATGTTAGTCTTTTGTAGCAAAATAAAAGAGAAGTCCAGTGGCACCTTAAAGACCAACAATATTTATTTCAGCACAAGCTTTTTGTGAACTGAACTGTGACTCATGAAAGTTTATGCTGGAATGAATGTTGTTAGTCCTTAAGTTGCCACAGGACTTCTGAAAGACACAGAATTATCATCTAGGTATCTGCAATGGCGACAGTGCAGCGATACTCAAATTAGGCCACTCACTTGCAAAATTTCACCGCAGCAATGGAAATTAAGAACAATGCCGCCTTTACCGGGACGCATGAATGATTTGTTTCCCTTAGAGTCTATTATTGATGGTGTGAATACAAGCTCCTGAAGAAGCAGGCGCGAAATCTGCTCGCAGCCGGCCTCAGACCGAGAGCATTCCATCGGAGTACGTCTTACTATTACAACCTTACCTCAAGAGAGAAATCTATTTTGGCATCACATACTCCATGGGAGTTACACCTTTCCACCATGAGAAGAAATTGTGAATATTTTTTGTAAAGGAATGCAAAGAAAGAACAAGAGAAACATTTGGACTTTAAGGAGTTTGGAGGGAATTGTCGTCCTGTAAATGGTTTTGAAGGGAATTGTATTAAGAGATGTATTTTGTATAAATATGTTGATATAGTTATGAGCACTTTGCACTTTGAATACTTTGTAAAATATTTGGAATTGTTTATCAATATATGAAATCAATGTTTGGTATCCTGTGGGTGGTGTCCCTTATTTACTGATAACTTATTACAGGTACAGCCACTTTATTTTGCAAAAGTTCCTGGACATGACAGAAGAAAGCAACAGCCAAGGGAAAAACTGGTGTTAACTCAGCAACCGGCAGGGGAAATGATGAGACAGAACAGGACTCTCAAATGATACTTTAAATATTTATGTACTTGGTCTGTCACCTAATTTCTTACTGAGATGCAAGGCAGATAACAAAATATAAAAAAAAATTAACCACACATCCAATAAAAAAGGCAATAGTACTAGGATTACAGAATTATAAAACATGCGGGAGACCCACAAGGACTTGTTAGGGAGGGGTCTCATTTCCCTCAAGATTTCTCCTTACCCTTCCCTGCAACCCCCCCATAGCCTCTCCCCTTTCCCTCCTCCCTTCTCCTTCCCACTCACCAGCCTTTATCGGCCCCTCTCCCCATTTTTAACCTTCCTTCCTTCCTTCACCCCAGCAGCATTTCCTTGGGAAAACTCTGGTCAAGCTGTATGGTGAGGGCCACCAAGCCAGGCCCAGTTGCATGGCAGGGAATGAGCAAGGACTCCACATTTCCCTCATATTCCTTTCCCCACTCTATTTTCTCTTTCACTCCCCCTGGGTACCTTTCCAAGCTTCACATCTCTTTTCTACCCACTGACCCACCTTTTATATGCTCCTCATCTGCCTCTATATTTATTACTTCTTTACTTTATTTATATTCTACTTTTCTCCACAATGGGGATACAAAGCAGCTTACATAATTTTGTTCATTTTGTTCTCACACCATCCCTGTGAGATAGATGAGGCTGTGTGTGTGTGTGTGTGTGTGTGTGTGTCCAGCCACCTCCAATCTCCATTATTCTCTAAGTGAAAAATTATGGGGGCGATCCAGGAGGCTGTGGTGGCATTTCGTAAGCAAAATCCACCAAATGTGTAGGGGACCTACTCCCAACTGTCCTCTAAATCCCCCACCCACCCCAAGTTTCAGGGAGATTGGACCGCGGGGTCAAATTCTGTGGCCCCTGAACAAGGTGCCCCCAGCCACAACATTTATTCCTATTGTGAGGGGAAAACTCCAAGCTGACTCCCACTGCAGAAACATATGGATCAAGCACCCCCCAAACACCCCCCCCCCAAAGAAGAACAGCCAACAACAGTTGAACACCACACCAACTTCTATGCCAACAGAAAACAGAACTCAGCAAAAAACACCAACCAGACTTCTGTAAAGAAAGAGCAAGTCCCAGCAACAGGGGAAAGCGGCACCCCCTGAACAACTCAGCAAAAATTCACAGTAACAAAGAAAGAACCCACAACAAGAGAAAACAGCCCCCTCAGAAGAACAAGCAGCAAAATGGACAGTAAATGTAACTTCAAGCGCCAGAAATCAGTGCCTTTCCTACACAGAAGTCCACCCAAAGTGTCCCCCCCCCCAACCCAGCAAAAAAGCAGTTTTCAGAATGCAAAATAACTCCCCTGCCCTTTTCCTCCCAGACACCAGGTCAATCCCCTCCCTGCAGAGAGAGTGACCCAGGGAGCCTGCGGCTTTCAAACCAGGCAGCAGAAGTTCTCTATGCGCAGCTGGTTTCTGCACAGGCAGCAGGAGCCAGGAATCCGCTCACTTGGCAGCAGTGTCCAGCCGCAATCCCAAGCAGCCTGAGGTCGCAGTCCAAGGCAGCCTGAGGTTGCAAGGGCTAGGCAGTCAGGTTCAGTGACAGTGGGCCGAGGTGATTCGACTCACTGTTTCCACAACTAGTCACTCCTCTGCCCCTGTGTCTTTTATCGCCAGGGTGCTCATTTTGTTGCTGAGCTGCACCTGCCCAATGCATGCGCTACCCACACCCTTGATCGGGTCCAGGTGCCTTTGAGTTGCTAATCATGCACTTCACCTCCTCTCCAGTAGTTCATACTGGACCCTCTTCCACCTGTGCTCCAGCAACAGAGGGGGAGCTGAGGTGGATTGTGGGGAGCTAGTTGGTTTGTCCTGGGCTGAGACAGACAGACCGTTGCTGACCTGCGGTGGCTGTTCATATCCAAAGGCGAGTAGAGCCATTCGTCTTTCCCCCCTGAGCTGTCTACTTCGTCCGGGTTGGCTGTGCCTGACTGACCCACAACACAGGCAGTGTCTCTCAATCTCCAGGACAGGGTTAAATGGAGGCTGACTCCTTGCAGTGCAGTTTTAAAAAGGCACTCCCCATTTTGAGAATCCCATTGGCCAGAGAAGGAGAGCTCCTACACAGATTGGCCACTCACTCCCCCTCCCTTCCCCTTCCCCCTCCCTTCCGCCTCTGCGCCACTCTCCCCTCCCTCTCTCATTTGGTTAAAAGTGGTGGGAAGCAAAGTTTATTTGCAAGGAACAGCCCAGCCACAATTTCTGAAGTTTACCAAATTTTACCAAAATTCAGCAAACTTAAATTCAGTAGTATCAAATTTCATCTGGTAATCCCTTTTAAATTTGGTAATACCAAATTTTACCGAATCAAGTAAAATTTGGTATTTTTTTTTTACCAAATACTGATCCCTAAATGCACACCCCTACCTAGGATCTCTGTCCTACAGCACTCCATCCTCTCATTCTGCTTAATGTTTCAAATTCCTCCCCATTTATATCTGCAGGACCCATATAGTGTACACACACCTGCCCTCAGCAGCTACCTTGTCCATCATGCCCCTTTCTGTCTGTTTTGTCATGTGAAGCCTCAGAACCGAGGAGATAAGAGTGTTTGCAGCAGCACCTGGTTCCTCCTCTTTCTGCTAGTCTCTGCTGCCCAGCCTGGAGAGGGATAGCCCAGCCACCTGCTCCATGGCCAGCTTCTGAACGCCTTATGAGGCTAGTGCAGCAGGCTGTACTGATCAGTCAATTCCCCAGAGTCGGAGGAGAACTGGCAGTCTCATGACATCTCCGGGGATTCTTGAATTATAAATTCAGCTTTCTTTCCCTCAGCATGCAAGATTTTTGCTGTGTAGATCTCTTTAGCCAGCTGGATGTTTAAAAAATGAGGGACAGGGGCGAGGAGAAAACAAAGACATTGTAGGCCTGGGTGTGAGTGCCTCTTTCCTGTATTTGGTACAGAATGGCAGTCAGATCTTCACCGATAAAGTGGTGGTGGGTGAAGCACCTTTGCCATTCTGAGAAAAAGAAGATAGCAGCAGGCTCCAGATGAAAATATGTAAACTAATGGGAAATTCTTTAGAAGACTGAGAGCAGTGAAAAACTTTTGTTTTTAGCTTTTGCTTTGGACCAGTGTGGTCATCTGCAACACAGGAAAAACAGATTCACAGAAACATACAACCGGTGACTGGGTACCCTCTCTGCCTGTTCTGCTGGGCTTCCTTGGCCAGTATTTCACTTTCGTAATTTCCCATCTGTGTAGAGGCTGGATGGCTTACGTCTCACTTCCCACTCAGTAGTAATATTTATGTATTTATTTAGAAAATTGTAGAAGCCAGTTCTCCCACTAAAACAATACAACAAAACCAAACACGCCGTTAAAACAAGCCAGGGTAGAAAAACAGCATAAACCAAACATTGAGCAAATCTAAAATGATGTTCATAAAAAAAAAATCTTAGGTTAGACCAGGCCACAGACGAGCTTAAAAAATGGAAATCCTTAGTCTAAATGATGAGGCATACAGAAATGTTTTGGTCTGGCACTTAAAGGAAACTAAGGCAGGCAGGTGCCAGGTACTATGTGAGCTTCAGAGGGGAGGGCATTCCAAAGTCACCTTCACTTTTAAAAAAGCCTCCTTTCTGGCTGTCCCCATCTCACCTCAGTAGTTAGGGGCACAGAGATTAGGGCTTGAGGAAAGGATTTTAACTTGTGGGTCGGGCAGGATGAGTGGAAATGGTCCTCTAAGTATCAAAGTAGCAAGTGCTAAAAAGCATCTTGGGAATGGGCAAAATAGTCAAGAGTCCAGTAGCACCTAGTCAGTCTCAAAGGTGCAACTGGACTCTTTACTATTTTGCTTCTACAGACTAACATGGCTAACTCTGGATCTAGGGTCTTGGGAATGGGCAAGGCTGAGAAGAGTGATGGATGTTGTCTTGGCGGCCTTCCCATTTTCATGATAGGAACAATGGACCTACCACCACATAATGGGAACCATGAAGCAAATGCAGAGGTAATCATGGGGCCCGCATGGACAAACGCCACGTGGGATGGGGACTGTTAATAAGGAGCAGAAACGGGCAACATTTGAGCGAAAAAGCTGGTGGGATCCAACTCGTTTTCTGAACAAAGGCTGTAAGCAGTCGGCCCCGCCTCTGCCATCTTTAATAGCTATTTAATAAGCTATCTGTAATGTAAGAATCACAAGGCCCCTGGATTAAATGCGGTTTGATTGGCAAGCAGGGTAATTCCAGCTAGCAGTTGCTGAATCCTGCCCGGGAGATCCAGGCATGAATGGAACGCCAAATGTATTTGCAAAGTGACTAGAGGCGATTAGTTTACTTTCCTCTCAGCTCTGGGTAGAGCCAGATCAAGAAAGGTCTCGCAGTGTCATCCCACTTAGCACATTCATTTCCCCTCCTTCTGTGATGAGATCCCCAGCCCAAGACTGAGGACAAATCAATTAGTACCCGTACGTTTCTGTAATTCATTCCTGGGAAAAGGTGCATTCCACAACTAAATTCATCAGCTCAGCTCCGGGACATTAATTTGCAAACATTCCTTTATAATACAACAGGAGAGCAAAACCTTACTCTTTTGTCCCACTCCAGCAGCACGAATCAAGAGGCAATTGAACGGTTGTTACTCCCAGGAACTGACCGCTGGAGTCTTTGTTCCAATAGTTGGGAGGGCTCTCCTGCCTCAAGGCATGTTTTGCCCTATAAGAATAGGGACCCTTGCCCCATTCAAAGTGTGCATGCTGCGCCTCCATATCTGAGTGTCGTACCCCTGGGTATACTTCCCTCAGCCTCTCTCTCCTGGCCGAGAACGCTGGACGTTTGAAGCTCTCTTCCTCTGCGGACTACTTTGCTCTCCAGGATCGGTAAATATACTTCCCCTCCCTCCCTCTATTCCACTTTCTGCCTAGCTCTCTAGGACTCTGTGTGCACGCTACCATTTTATTATTTACTCCTCTGTGTGCGTGTATTTTTCCTCTTTGGACTCAAGTGCCAGCCTCATCTGCTATTTTGGGGAAGAAACTGTAAAAATTGGTGAAAGATCCCACCGTTACCCCTCTCGCATAGCCGTCTTCCTTGCCTCTAATCCCCCCCCCCTAATTCTCTTATTTGCAAGGAGACCAATTCAGGTAACGAGGCCTCCCAAACAAAACTACTCTTAGGAAAGGAATATATTAATATTGTAGCTAACATGGTGTCTTGGTAGCATAGCTAAACACTGCCATTGAGTATTGATTGCATAGTATTTAACAGACAATACCTATGTCTCCTGTTGTACTTAGGAACAGGAAATTTCTCATGTCAAAATACACCAGAAACCAAGAAAACTCTCTTTTGTTGCTGTTGTTCCTCAATAGAAAGCAGCATGCTCATCACAAGACAAATTCATTAGGGAAAATTATGATTTTATAGACTTACTTTTAAGCTTACGTCATCACCTTGTTTCAAATTGACTTTCAGGTTTACTGAAGCTCAATACAGCTTTGTGCTAGATGAAGACACGGGCCTTGATGTTGAAAACTTTAAATGATAGCTCTGCCTCACCCTGAAATGACAGTTGTAATAGATTAATGATGTTTCTCTGAGAGGCACAAGTAAAGCATTATTGATAACCGAAGCAGCATTTCTGCATCTGATAACTGCCGCTCTAACTTTTCGATCCTTTTTGGCTGTTGCACATTTCCGCCTGATCCTACGTGATTTTATGTAAGAATTAGGTGAGCTGAACCCTAAGAGAATTTCACATCCACCATACCTCTGATGCTAATAAGGCACAAAATAGGACCTTTGCAGAAGACCCGAGAGCATAAGCGGGCATATACTGGTGGGAGGACGTGGACTGAAGATGGCTCCCGTTTGGGAATGCTGCAAGTCTGGTTCATTGCACAAGTGACCCAAACAACTGCTCTGGGTGCCAGAATTTGAGAATAGTGGGGACACAGAAAGAAGCCATGTATTCGGACACAGCATTCCCTAAAATTCAAACTCTGAACTCCTCCAAACATTAGAGACTCCAACCACAGTCATGCTTATCTGATGCAGTCACGTATTGATTTAATGCTCTTCTTTCCTGCAGAAGAAAGATTCCTCCTAGCTCTGGGAGGGGGCACACAATTCCTCTCACCGGTTATCCCTGCTTATTGTCCGGCATGTTCCTTCCTGCTGTAGTGAGTCCCTGGATGTGACTCATCATTAGTCCTTACGCTGACTCAGGGTCTCGGTAGGGTTGATGTTAATGCTGCAGGCATAGATGGGGTGTATTGGGAGGGGGGAGACAGCAATGAACTGGTAAGGGTCACCCACCTCTGGGACAGTAGGGAATCTCCAGCAAGCAGATGGGGTTCTTATATTGTAGCTGAAAGCATTAAGCAGGAAACAGACAACATCAGTGAGATTCTTAAGGTAACGGGTAATGTTCCTTGTCCTAATAAGGTTTCTTATGTTTGCCTGCCATGATGTGATCAGCAGAGGTTTTTTTTTAATATTTCATTTACCCAAACATGGCTTTAAATAACAAAACCTTGCTGGTAACAATCTGAAACATACACTCAGCTATCCCAGCTGTACTGTGAGTCACCCTTGTAAATGTGGCTTAGCTTAGATTCGGGAAACTGATAAATTATTGTGTCTTTCTGTACTGAGTAAACCCATTTTATGCTCAATGAAAGAGGATGGGGAAAAAGCTAAAGAGGTTTCTGAAGGACAAAGGAGAGCATACAGCTGCCTGGTCCTATAGGTCATCTACAAAAGGATGAACAGTGGATTAGGATAGCTGCAGCCAGTACGCCAGTTCTGCACTCATACCAGTTAGGTAACTCTGCCAACCACTTCTTTGAGCTTCCAGACTCATGCTGTCTTTCACAACATCATGGAGGGTGCTGTACTAAATGCTTTCTATGTATATTTCATGGAGATCTACATTTATTTAAATTTCTTGGAGATTTTCATTTATTTAAATGTTGTGCCCTGTCCTCCCATCCTATTAAACAAAATGCAAGTTACTCACCTCTTTCTAAAAAATTATAGATTAAACAAATGTGATTCAAATGCTGGAGCATAAAACCCAGTCTAGATGAAAAGTAATTCTGCCCATATATGGTCAGCAACAAATCTAGAAAAGTCCGTGAAATAATCTGCCCGAACGTGGAATGGGCTGGATTAATATGTGGTTTAAACATCACTTGGAAGTCTTACAGTGTCAAATCTAAGGCCCAGCTTAGATGAGACGTTGGACAATGCCTGATCAGATCTCTTCACTTTTTTTAACAAGGTGGAACAAGCTGCTGGCATCTCCAGTTTGTGTCAGGGCTGCAGTACTGATGGGAAAGGCTTAACTTTTTTTCAATTGCGTTTTTGATTCAGACCACACAGACAGACAAGCAATATCGCATAGCAATTGGAGTGTTGTAGTAGTCCTGGAAAGACCCAGGTTGAATTTCATGGAAAACTCACTGGATGACCTTGGACCAATCATTCTCTCTAATGCCCAAATTAGATGATATTGCATCCTTGAGATGCCATGTAGGACTGCCAGCCTCCAAGTGAGGCATGGAGATCTCCCAGAATGAAGAGTATCGTCCAGACAACAGAGATCAGTTCCCCCGGAGAAAATGGCTGCTTTGGAGGGTGGACTCAATGGCAGTACCTGCTAAGGTCTGTCCCCTCTCCAAACCCCATTGTCAGGTCCTGGCAGTGAGATCCCCATAGTACTCCACTGCACACACTCATGGCTTATGAGTTAAAGTTACTTTATTAGAGATCCATCAGTATCAGTATACACAGACACGGTAATTGGCAGAAGTGACGTGTAGAGGTTTGGAGGGGCTAGTTATAGGCGAAGTTCCCACCTTTAGGATATGGATGGTTAGGATTTTCACACGAAGGAGCTGGGGGGGGGGGATTTGAGAAAGGAGAAGAACTGGAGGAGAGAAGCAAAAAATGAAGTCATTTTCAGTTCCCAGGCTCCAGCTGGCACTCAAGGACACATTCTCGAGCGGCTGCGAAAATGAAAGTAGATACCACAGTAGACACCTGTAAGATAAGCAACTCCCAGCCAAACAGGCCAGCGATATGCAACTTCACATACTCTCAGAGGGTCAGTACAGAGCACAGAATACAGAAAATACTCATGGCAGATATGTAGACAGACATATATGACACCCATCCTCCCTAAGAACAGATCCAAAAATCTCCAGGACTTTCCTAACCTGGAGTTGGCAACCCTATTGCCATGGACATGTTGTGCCATTTAAGAACCTGAGTTTTTACTTTCCAAAATGCAGCAGTTGCCCAATCCTGCTGAGACACTACGTGGGAGGATAAAGGGCTCCTGTCTCCTCCCGCCACTGCTTTCAAGAGCCAGCCATTCTACAGGATCAGGCTCTTGTGGCATTTTGAAAACTCCATATCCAGGCTCTGCGTCGTGCCATGTCCCCACTGCAGACTCGGGGACGTGGGTATTATCTCGTATGGCCCTAACTTAACTCACAGGGTTGTTCTGAGGTTAAAACTGTGGCGATAACCACATATGCTGTCCAGAACTCTTTGGAGAACAGGCAGAAAAAATGTTTAAAATGAAAACATTATTAAATATTTGTTCCAGAAGGGGAAAACAAGCAAGTAACAAACAGCATGGGAGAAAGGATTAAATGTTCTCATGGCAAATGTTTCCCATTTGTGGGAAAAGCTTAATCCCACTTCCTCAATACTGCAATAACAACAACAACAACAACAACAACATTTGATTTATATACCACCCTTCAGGACAACTTAATGCCCACTCAGAGCGGTTTACAAAGTGTTATTATTACCCCACAACAATCACCCTGTCAATGGCCCCAATGAGGATTGTGACCATCTGAAATTATTTTTTAACTACTTTAAAGGGAGGGAGGTGGGGAAATACATACTGTATATTTTTAATACTAAAACACAGCTGGCATTCTTTAAGCTTCCATACACTCCTACCGCTTTCCCCCCAGTTTCCCCCCAAACTGGGCAATTGAAGAATGTGAAGGGAGACACATCACGCACCTCAGTCCAGTGAGATGTGTGGCTTGGCTTGCGAACTGCTGTTATGAGACAGGAACCATTCCATGTGACTTGAAAAAAAGATGCAAAAAGGTCCCATTATTAGACAGCTTGAATAATCTGTGTCCTGCATTTCAGAGATCTGTGGGGGAAATGCTCTCAGTTCTGATGTGCCAAAGAATAAGTGAATATTGCCATTTTAAACAGAGGCTGATTCCGCACATGTTGGATAATGCACTTCCAATCCTCTTTATAGATCATTTGGAACGGATTTTTTCATGTGCGGAACAAAAAATCCACCTCAAACGATTGATAAAGTGCATTGAAAGTGCATTATCCAACCTGTGTGGAATCAACCAGAATTGCACTCTTCTAAGTGGTAGATGTACAACAAAAAAGACTTGAAAGAAAAAGAAGGGGTGCCATTGATATACAAACAAATATCATTAGAAGGAAAAGAAAGGTCTTGGTGATTGGCGAGTCTTTGCTGAGGTGTATGGAATGTCATGTTTCCAGGCCTGACCCCACAGCCCAAGAGGTGTGTTGCTTGCCAGGGGTGAAGATCAAGGATATCACAGACCGGATGGCCAAGACAGTCAAACCAACAGAACAGTATCCATTTGTGACGGTCCATGTGGGAACGGCATGGCTATGAACACCAATAAACACAATAGAGATGACTATGAAGCCCTCGAGTGGCAACTTAAAAGGATGTTAGCACACATGGTATTCTCTTCGATCCTGTCGATCAGAGACAGAGGAATGCAACTGGAACAGAAGATTATGGAGGTGAACCACTGGCTACATTCATGGTGCCAGCAGGAGTGGGTCGATGGACTATATTTCATTGAAGGTGGACCGCTTGCATACGTTGGGCTTCACACCTACCAAGGACAGCAAAGAATGTGTTTGGAAGGGACCTGGGAAGATTCCTGAGGAGGGCTTTAAACTGACATTGCAGGGGAAGGAGAGCAAAGAACAGAGGGCCAACTAGGGAAGGCCAGGCCAGAAGAGGGGGAATGTTGGAAGGCTTCTGATGCTTATATACCAATACCCAAAGCTTGAGCAATAAGGGGGACCTTGATGTACTAATGCCGACAGAAAGCTATGACTTACTATGCATTACAAAAGCTTGGTTATTCAAGAAGCACAGAAAGTCTTGTAGAGGTGGCCAAGTGGTGTTGTACGTGAGGAAAGGGCGTGATTGTCAGGAAATACCGGAGGAGGAGGCCGACAACCCAGCGGAAAGTGTCTGAGTGAAAATAAGGAGGGAAGGACAAGCAACGTTACGGTTGGGGTTTGCTACAGACTGCCTGACCAAGGAGACGAGTTGGATTCTGCCCTCCATGAGCAGCTTAATAGGGTATCCAAGAAACATGACCTTGTAGTTATGAGAGACTTCAACTTCCTCTGCTACGTGTCCAGGGTCACACAACTTCCTGGCCTGCCAGCCCGACAACTTCCTTTCTCAATTGGTGGAGGAAGTGATGACGAGGGGCTCAGCCATAATGGACTTGATATTAACCAGCAAGAAAGAACTGGTTGATGGGGTAAAGGCAGTGCGAACCTGAGGGAGAAGTGATCATGTCCTTCTAGAATACCTTTTGCTGTGGGGTACCAAGGGAATTTGTAGCAAAACATGCAGGTTAGATTTTAGTAGGGCAAACTTTAATAAACTTAGAGATATGAGAGCTATTCCATGAACAAGAATGCTGAATGCGAAAGGAGCGAGTGAGGGATGGGCTCTTCTAAAAGAGCTCTTGCGAGCTCAAGTTATAACCATCCCAGTAAGATGAAAATGCAGTAAAGTATCTAAGAAGCCAATGCGGATGAATAGAGAGCTCTGTGATGAGCTAAGGAAGAAATAGAAGATGCTCAAGAAATGGAGGGAAGGAAATGCATCTAAAGAAGAGTATCTAGGGATATCTAGGTGCAGTCGGGCATCTGTCAGAGGCCAAAGCTCAGAAGGAGCTGAGACTGGCCAGGGGGGCTTGCCACAACAGAAAGATGTTCTTTAGATACGTGAGGAGCAAGCAGAAGGTTAAGCAATGATACCCTAATTGCTGAGAGAAATTGGAGAAACTCTGACAGGAAAGAGAGAAGGCAGAAATGCTCAATGCCTATTTTGCCTCTGTTTTCTCCCTGAAGGAGAGAACAGGCCTACTCTGAGATGAATAGTAGGCAAGACATGGCTTTGGGGCTGCTGGTAGACATGGGCAGAATGGTTCTGGAGAAGCACCTTGCTGCACTGGATATGTGCAAATCCCCTGGGCCAGATGGGGTGCGCCCAAAAGTGCCTAAAGAACTTTCAAAAGAGCTTGGAGACGCTTTGTCAATCATCTTCCAGACCTCGCGGAGGAAAGGTGATGTGCCAGAAGACTGGAGGAAGGCAAATGTTATCCCAATCTTCCAGAAAGGGGAAAAGGATGATCCTGGGAACTACAGGCCAGTCAGCCTGACTTCTGTCCCAGAGAAGATACTGGAGCAGATATTAAAGGCTCAGTCTGCAATCATCTGAAGGACAACATGGTAATATAGGGAATTCAGCACTGATTTTTCTCCAACAGGTCCCCACAGACCAACCTCATCTCTTTCTATGACCAAGTTACAGGCTTACTGGATCTCAAGAATGCTGTCAATGTAGGTTATCTGGATTACAGTAAAGCTTTTGACAAGGTTTCTCATGATGTTTTGATGGGTAAACTGGAGGACTGTGGACTGGACTCTAGAATGGTTAGATGGATAGGGAACTGGCTGGTTAACCATACCCAAAGAGTGGTTGTCAATGGCATCACGTCTGATTGGAGGGATGTGTCCAGTGGAGTGCCACAGGGCCCTGTCCTGGGCCAAGGGCTTTTCTATATTTTGATAAAAGTTCTGCAATTCCTCATTAAATTTGCTGATGACATCAAACTGGGAGGACTAGCAAACACCTTTGAAGATAGAGATAGAATTCAATGAGATCTGAACACACTAGAAAAGTAGGCAGATTTGAATAAGATGTGATTTAACATGAATAAGTGCCAGGTTCTCCACCTGGATAACAAGAATGCAAAGCATACAGACTGGATGAGGGATATACTTCTGGGTAGCAGTGTGAGTGAACAAGATCTTGAGATACAAGTGGATGGGAAGGTAAATATGAGCAGTCAGTGTGATGCCACAGCAAAAAAGGTGACTGCAATCTTGGGGTGTATTAAAAAAGACATAACATCCAAATTACAGGATGTTATTGTCCCATTGTATACCGTGTTGTTCAGGCTCCACCTGGAGTATTGTGTTCAGTTCTGGTGGCCTCATTTCACAAAGGATGTGGACAAATTGGAACGGGTGCAGAGGAGAGCAACCAGGATGATCAGGGGCCTGGAGACCAAGTCCTACTAGGAAAGACTGAGGGACCGGGGAACGTTCAGTTTGGAGGAGGCTGTGGGGAGACATGATTGCTCTTGTTAAGTATTTAAAAGGCTGCCACTTAGGGCTGAGCTAGACTGCAGGTTTTTAGAGTTGAGTCTGGGGAACTCAAGTTCCCTGCAGCTACACAGCAACTTTGGGGAATAGCTGTTAAAAATAAAGGGAAAAAAAAGGAAAAATAAAAATAAAGGAGAGCCCAAACAGCCTCAGAATGCCTCTGCGGGGTGAGGAGGGGCTCCCCCCTCCCCCCTCAAGCTCTTTCCCCATGTCAAAATAGCAGGGGAGCTTTTCCCCCCATGTTTTTTTCTGTTCCATGTGGAATATTCTGTGCACACGGAGCAGTAATAACAGGGTGGACACACTTCCCCCATGCTACTGTGACATGGGGAAAGAGCTTGAGGGTGGGAGGGAGCAGCCCCTCCTTCCCCTGTGGAGACGTTCTGAGGCCGTTCGGGCTCTCCTTTATTTTTTTAACTGACATTTACTTTTTAACTGCTGTATGGCTGCAGAAACCTGAGTTGGATCTCTTTAATAACCTGCACGTCTAAAGAGACCCTTAAGGGAGAGAAAGGAGTTGTTCCTATTGGCAACAGAGGATAGGACTCGAAATAATGGTGTTATGACCCTTGTTTTCTCTTGGGTAGATTTTACCTTTAATCTTTCCCTTACACCCTCTGGGTAGATTGCTGCCACCAGGAATATTATATTCCAAGATATTTTATTTACATTTTCCCTTTGGTAACATGCCTAAGCGTCAGGTTCCTTCGTGGTTCTATGTGGCCCTGAGGATAGGAATGGGAGATAGCAATGACAGCTACTCTGGGGTATAATAAAAACAAAATAAATTTTTATTTTTTCAAGAAGCATATCAGTTTCATAAACGTAGTTCTCGGTTCTTAAAGTTACTTCATTTAAACTCATTCACACAGATCTCTTCTAAGGCTTCACAGACAGTAAGCCTCTTTCTCTGACTCAATGTTTCTCTCACAGACATGCTTAAAGTTACTCAGGCAGCACACAGCTTGCCTGCTTTCTTCTGACTATTATTCACAGAAATACTAAACCTGCTCCTAAATACTTCAACATACTCAGGCAGCACACAGCTTGCCTGCTTTCTTCTGACTATTATTCACAGAAATACTAAACCTGCTCCTAAATACTTCAACATACTCAGGCAGCACACAGCTTGCCTGCTTTCTTCTGACTATTATTCACAGAAATACTAAACCTGCTCCTAAATACTTCAACATACTCAGGCAGCGCACAGCTAGCCTGCTTTCTTCTGACTGAAACTTTTCTCTGCATTCTCCATCTCTAACTGCCTTCACTCCGCCCACATGCTCAGTCATCAATCAATCATATCGCTCACTCATTCCTCTCTTTCACCCCCACTCTTCACCTATCTCACACCAAGCATTTAAAGATACATGCACACATTTACTTGAAATCATTACAAATGGGTTTAAACTACAGGAGGGAAAGTATCGATTGGACATTAGGAACAAACTTCTTCATGTTGAGAGTAATCCAGCAGTGGAATCAGCTGCCTAGGAGGAGGCTGGGATATAACTTTAAGAAATGGAATGGGAAAAAATACCCAGTGCACCTGTAGATAAGCAATTATTATTGTGTGCATGTGATTTGTTTTCATGTGTCTGGGTTGGGGTTGGAATGGTGTAGGGGGGCAGATGGAATTTTTGGCTGAGGCCTGTGGTGGTTCTCAGCACTGATAGGGGCCCTCTGTGAGCCTTGACACATGTTCATCAAGTGTAGGGAGATGCAATGTTAGCTGGGAAGCGTAGTTTAAAAAGACAGAGCGGGTGGAGATCACTCCTCAGAGGGTTTGTTAATTTCATCTTTGCCTCAATTTCACCTCTCCAGTCTAAAACTGTGTGAGATCACAACCAGAGGGCAGCGAGGAATGGAAATGGGCTGGAGTTGCCTTCCAGAGCTGGGCTTGGACCTGGAGAGGTTATAATGGACTGAAGTTTCCCTTCTGGCATTTTACAGGCCCTTCACATAGCTCCAGTGTACAGCAAAGCCTTTGCCCAGTCCCAGGCTCTGTCTTTTTAAACTACTGTTCCTGGCTAACATTGCATTTCCCAGCACATGTTCTTCAGATGTCAGATGCCTCGTGTAGAGAGACTCATTATTAGGGCATACTAAGCTTCTCATTTTTCTGACAGGATTTGAAATATGTTATTTGCTCTTCTTGTAGACTGAAAATAATGAACCTCCAGTCTATAGGCCACCATATTAGAACAGATGGATATATTCTACTGTTAAAATGTCCATCCAGTTAAATTGCTCAAAGATTTGCTAGCTCATCAATTCAGGCACAATATTGTGGGAGGTATCTCATTTAACTCTTTCAAAATAACTATACAAATATCTGTCTGCAATGGGTACAGCATCTTCAGATGTATGTCTTTTCCCACGTGTGCCCTTTGGGGACTGAAGCTTCATGACAATTGAGTTATGAGTTGCTTCTAACTTCTACAGCTGCAAACAGTAATATATAAACATGGAATAGGCAACTTGCTGAACAGAACAGGCACTGTCAGAAATTGAACGCACTGTTATCTAAAGAACTAAGAGCTCATCCTGGCAGTCCTGCAGGCTACTCTGTTCTACCAGGGCCACCTTCATAATAAAATGGTCACCATTTGGCCGTAAGCGGCTGAATGAAGCGGTATACTTTTGGTTCTTTTAAGGTTTGCCTGCATTCAAGGAGTTCAAATCTTCCAGCTTCTTTTATTTGAATTAGCCCAGCTGTCTCACCAAATATTAGCTGACTCCCAATATGTTCCTGTATTTTTGTTTTATAGTGGTTTTCCATTGCCTGCCTCAGTGGATTGTGACTCTGGCCTTGCTTGATGGTCTTCCATCCAAGTAATAATCAGGGCTGACTCAGCTTTGCTTCTGAGATCTGGTAAGATCAAACCAGCCCGGGCCATCTTGGTCAGGTTAACCAATTATTTTGAGGACAGAAAACCTCAACCTGACTGCCAAGTGCTTTCCTTGAAAGCAAAACTTTCCACAGTTAAAATTATGTAGCCTACAGCTGTTATCTTCTAAATTTACAACCATTCAGTAAACAAATACATCATGATCAACAACATGGCAAAAGAATGATCAGTCTAAAAGGAATGAAGCCAACTTCCTGTTATCAGAGGCATCGAAGAAAATGTAGAAATTATTGGATAAATTTTGGTTGAAATACCAAGACGGCAAAATTTGCAGCTACCACGGACAGCCAAAAAGACAAATAAATGGGAACTAGATCAAGTCAAGCCTGAATTCCCCCTAGAAGCTAAATTGACAAAACTGAAGCTATTGGACTGTGGTCACATCATGAGAAGACAAGATTGCCACCCTAGTCGGAATGAAGAGACAGGCACCAAGTGTGGCTATAAGGGACACTTTATTAACTTCATACAACTAGAACAAGCCAGAACAGCGGTAAGAGTCTAAAGCGGTACAGGTCAAGCCAAGGGGTCCACCCTGGACCGCCGCCTTGACCTGTCTGGGTGAGCCCCGAAGTCCCGGGTGCGACTCATCCATGGATGGTGCGGACCCGGCCAGCCAGGCAATTTGGTCACCCCCCTTTCAAGCTCCTGGTCACCCCCCTTTCAAGCTCCTGGTCACCCCCCTTTCAAGCTCCTGAACACCTCAGCCATACAGCAGTGAGGGAAGGACTTGCACGCGGGGGTTCCCGAAGGCAGCCTGCCCCTGCAGCTGGCAGCCGTCAAAGCAGTACCAGCCCTTCAGGTAGGCCCCTCTTCCCACCAATAGGGAAGCGCCAAGGGTGCTCACCGGCCCACACCCCATCTCAAACTCAAACCTGCCAACTCCAGGGCCAAGCCTCTGCTTAGGCCCTAGCAACCCCACTGGCAGCCTAAGGCTAACCGGAGCCCTTGCCACAAATCCTCCATAAAAAATTTTGCCTGCTGAGGAAGTTGTCTTTGCCCTTAGTAGCCAGGTGAACCCCCATTACCTCAGTAAAGTTTGGCAAATTCAGCCTAGTATGAGGAGGTGTGGCAAATAAAGGCCCCGATATCATCCCTGATAGCTTTCTCTATGGCTCCGTTAGCCTTTCGTCTAGCCCTCTCAAGGGCTAACGAGTCCCAAGCTTCTCGCTGCACTGACTCAGAAGCATTATGGACCAATCATCAACACACCAGGCCACGATCTGCCTATACATTGCAAGTCTGTGTGAGCCTGTAACAAAAGGGCCATGCCCTGCAGCCAAGATCATGCCCAGCAAATCAAGGTCATTACCAAGCGGTGAATGACCAGAACATGGGGTGGAGGACTGCACCTCCCCTCAAACCATCAGGCCGCTACTTGCCTGGGCTCTGCAAGCCTGTGTGAGCCTGTAAGGAAAGGGCCATGCCCTAAGAGACAAGGTCAACACCACACGGCGAATGACCAGGATGTGAAGCAGAGGTCCGCACCTCCCCTCAACCATTAGGGCACTACTTGCCTGAGCGCTGCAAGCCTGTGTGAGCCTGTAAGGAAAGGGCCATGCCTGTGAGCCAAGGTCATACCACCAAAGTGAATGATCCGAACATGAAATGGAGGCTGCTTCTCCCCTACAGCTCATGAGGCCACCATGCTTATGTGTGCAAATCAGCCTGAGCCTATACCGGAATAGCCATGCCCCACAGCCAAGGTCATTACAGCCCAAGTGAATGACTGGTATGTGAGGTGGAGGACTGCTCCTCCCCTTGAGCGCACTTGGCCACCTTGTACATCTATGGGGCCTGTAATGGAAGGGCTGTGCCCTTGGGAAGCCCAGCTTATTACTCCTAGGTGAATGACCAGGAGTGAAGCAAAGGACTCCACATCCAAACAAACAGAAGTAGGAGCTCGGCCATCATTTTCCCCGTGGCTAATGCCACAGACCCTACCTTAAGGGCTTGGGTCATCACTGCACTAATCCTCAGGATTTAACTCCCATGCCCACCATTAAAGTCATGTGACCCCGAAAACTGCCCGGGCTTACTTCAAACTTGGAGGTTCACTGGCGAACCAAAAGGCGCCTAAGCTGTCTGATGGCAGCCACTGGATGTGAGGCAAGCCCCTTAACTTTCCACTCACCCATAATAATAAGTTCAATCCTGGTGGAAACCGGGTTCAGGCAGCAGGCCCAAGGCCAACTCAGCCCTCCATCCCTCCGAGGCCGGCAAAATGAGCACCCAGCCCCCTGGGGTTAAAGCGCAGACAACTGGGGAAGGCAATGGCAAACCACCCCACACAAAGTCTGCCAAGAAAACGTCACAAAGTGATGTCCCCCCATGGGTCAGCAATGACTCGGTGCTTGCACAGGGGACCACCCTTACCTTTTTAAATAATGATGATGATAATAAATGTATATAACGCCCTTCAGGATGTCTTATCATGCACTCAGAGTGGTTTACAAAGAATGCCATTATTATCCCCACACAACAAACTCCCTGTGAGGTGGGTGGGGCTGAGAGAGCTCCCAAAAGCTGTGACTGACCCAAGATCACCCAGTTGGCTGCAAGTGGAGGAGTGGGGAATCAAACCCAGTTCTCCAGATTAGAGTCACACACTCTTAACCACTACACCAAACCGGCTCTCACACCAAACTGGCTCACCGAAACTGTGGGAGAGATCTATCAGCTCAGGCAGAACTCCTACAGACCAACTGGTACCCCTACCTAGAGACTGCTGGCCACATGGTCATAGGTTCACCAGATGCTGAGGGTGATCCATCAGTTGCCAAGCAACAATAGCCCTCCCTGGAGGCATAGCTCAGAGGAAATCCGAGGGACAAGCTGCACCATTCCATCTGCAGGCAATATTGGGCACTGCCTTAAAACCTAAACGTTGGGACCAGTCTCCAGAACCCACCAGGACCCATCTCAAAATCCTATGCCACTCGGATGAAAGAGGGTTAGGTATGGGCACCACTGCCTAATTGTGTACATGAAGTGGGCTGAGGGGTTATCTAGTTCCCTCCCCCACAATCCAACTGCCATGAGGACTGGAAAATTCCAATCATATACGGTTTACAGTAAGACTCCCGTACTGACTGGTAAATGGGCCACTTCTCAGCCTACCCGTCCCCTGAACTAAACCCAGAAGCCATTGGGCCCCAAGGCGCATAGACTCCAAGGAAACTCCTCTTCTAGGTGCCAACCCAGAAGCCATTGAGCCCCAAGGCGCATAGACTCCAAGGAAACTCCTCTTCTAGGTGCCAACCCAGAAGCCATTGGGCCCCAAGGCGCATAGACTCCAAGGAAACTCCTCTTCTAGGTGCCAACCCAGAAGCCATTGAGCCCCAAGGCGCATAGACTCCAAGGAAACTCCTCTTCTAGGTGCCAACCCAGAAGCCATTGGGCCCCAAGGCGCATAGACTCCAAGGAAACTCCTCTTCTAGGTGCCAACACCTTGGAGACAAGGCTCAGTGCCCCGCCAGCTGCTGAAGCTCCCATAAAGGCTGGCCAGCAGCAGACTTGCCCAAGTGTAGTAATGCTTCTTAAGTCTCATTTACTTGTCTTCCTCCTCAGGTCCACCTCATCCTTCTCCTCCAATTCCTGAAGAGGAAAGTTAACCCCAACATGCTGCTCCCTTTATGGCTGTCCCTTTAGGACTGAGTCAAGTAACAACCCAATGGCTAAACTGCAAAACTCGAAGGCAAGACCAAAATGATACAACTCAGGAGTCTGAACATGGGAGTCAGGACTCCTTAATCTAGTAGAAAGATCAGATCACATCTTAGACTTCAGTGCCCTGCATGACAGCATTGCAGATTTCAGCAGATGCCATAACACAGCATGTCATTAGGTGGCCTGAGTGACAAAACCTAAAAAACAGCTCTTTAGGCCCAACAAGGCTGCAAAATGGAGCAGGGTAAAAGGAGGAGGGGTTTAACCAGTCCCCACCCTAGGACTGGTTTATTTCTGCTGCTACACCAGTAGAAATAAAGTGTGCCGCAAACCCCTCTTCAGATGATTGCAAGCCCCCCCCCCCCGCCACCCTCAGCCAGGCCTTCACTGCTGCTGCTGCTGTAAGTACACTCTCCAAATAAAGTGAAAACAGTTAGGGAGGCCTAGATAGGCAGGAGGCCTACAGGGGCCGGGCCTAACCCTGCTTCAGCCCTCCTGACTGAGAGACACTGAGAGCCCAGGATTTCCCTCCTCCCTTGGCCACTTCATCATCCTCAAAGGAAGAGTCTGCAGGGCCACTTTGCAGGAGGCCTATTTTCTGGCTGCTTGCCCTTAGCAGGGCTACTACCCTTTTGGGGTGGCATGGTGGAAATGTAATGTAATGTAAAATAACTGCTTTTAGAGCTTCAAAGCCCAATAGGAACACAGCACCGCCAAAACGGCAGCCCAAACACTGTGCAGCCTGTAGAGGCCTCTATAAAATGGCCACCAGTGCAAGGAGGCTAAGCAGGCTGCCATTAGACACACTCAAAATGGTCACTCCCAGCACAGGATAAGCTGCAAAAGCCCCACTAAAATGGCTGCTGCTGCCAGTAAGCAAAAGGCAAATCAGGCCGCACAAAGCCCACAAACAAAATGGCCACCCCTCGTGCTATGCATATTATATATGCCTTCACAACATGGCCACCATTGCCAGGAAGCTCAGCATAGGTGCCACTCTCAAAATGGCCACCCTACCACATGATAAGCTGCAAAAGCCCCACTAAAATGGCTGCTACTGCTAGTAAGCAGGAGATAAATCAGGCCACACAAATGCCACACTCAAAATGGCCACCTCCCAGAGCTCTGCATATTGTAGAGGCCTTCACAACATGGCCGCCACTGCCAGGAGGCTAAGCAGGCCACCGGGTGCCACTCTCAAAATGGCTGCACCCAACTGAATAAACTACCAAGCCCTCCCACAAAATGGCCCCTGCTGCCTGAAGTCCTTAGGCCAAGCTATTGCCGCTGGCAATACTCCCTCCCAAGTAAGTGTAAATGGAAGGAGAGGGAAAAACCTAAATGGGGGGAAGGGGGGCTACCAGCATCCACTCTGCTAGGCCAGTAGCAATAAAGGACGAATTAAACCATCCTTCAGATGGCTGCATATCACCCCTGTGTAGGGTTGCCAGCTCCAAGTTGGGAAATTCCTGGAGATCTGGGGGGTGGAAACCTGGAGAAAGTGGGGTTTGGGGAGGGAAAGGACCTTGGCATGGCTTAATTCCATAGAGTCCACCACCAAAAGTAGCCATTTTCTCCAGGTGAACTGATCTCTGTGGCCTGGAGAACAGTTGCAATTCCAGGAGATCTCCAGCCACTACCTGGAGACTGGCAACCCTACCCCTGTGGCCTACAGCCAAGCCTATTGCTGATGCCTGAAGTCCTCTCTCCCAACAAAGTCAAATGGGGGGGGGGGGTAGGGGAGGTGCCTAGGTAGGCCAGAGGCCTGCAAGGGCTGGGTATGATCCTGCTTCAGCCCTCCTGACTGATAGATAACAGGCCGCAAATGTAAATAAGGACAAAAAAGTCTCTGCCAAACCAGTGAGCCTGGCGCTGGGCCCTGGCTCTCCTCCTGGAGTCTGAAGGGAGCAAGCAGGGGCATAGCACAGCTTCTCCCAGGCAGCCGGCACTGCATAACCAGGAGGGCCTTCGGCAAAACAGCCTCAGAGGAGCTTGGCTGAGAGAGCTTGAGATGGGCCCTGCTCAGGCCGAGCGACTCTTCCCACCTGCGGCTGGGCAGGGCGGAGCAGCCTCCTAAGGCCCTTGTCTCCGCCCTCCCAGCCAAACCCTGGACTGAAAGGAAGGGGTGGTGCTGCCTCCCTCCTTCCAGAGCGGCAACTAATGGCGTAGCTGCATGCCGGGAAGGGGCCATATTCTCTGGAAAAGTCAATAGTGCTAGGAAAAGTGGAAGGCAATAGGAAAAGAGGACGAAGCTGAAGTTGGTTCCCAATTCCTTATTCGCAGTTCCTAGTTCCTTATTCGCAAAGCCAAAGAAAAATATTATGGGGAAATTGAAAAGCTCTGAACCCCAAAATGAAGTTTGAAGGGGCACATATTATACACCTCCAGATTCAGCAGACTCGGCCCTCTAAGGGGATCTATACTGAGTCATCTGACAAAATCCAGATCTTGCGTTAACAGCTTCAAAATAGAGTACCCCTGGAACAATTCAGTAAGAAGAAAGGGGCGGCAGCTGCAGCAGAAAAAAGCTTTGGATCACCACAAATCACACAACCCTGAACTCCAGAGACTGTCCCCTACAAGAGGACATGTGCTGGTTCTGATCCAGTCTCTGGTTCCCGAGCTGAGGCCTACTATTCCACCTTTCTCCCAGAACCTTCTAACAGACATTGCTGTGAATAAGGAAATGGGAAAATAAAAGCCCTCTCGGCCTCAAAATAATCTTCGGAACATCCCACCTCACACAGACCCGAACTCCGGAGACTGCCCTCTGCAAGAGGACATGTGCTGGTTCTGATCCAATCTCTACTTCTGGAGCAGAGGCCTCCTATTTCACCTTTCTCCCAGAACCTTGCATTAGACATTGCTGTGAATACGGAACTGGGAAATATAAGAGGCTTCTGCATCCCCAAATAATCTTTGGATCACCCCAAATCACACAGCCCTGAACTCCAGGGACTGCCCCCTACAAGAGGACATGTGCTGGTTCTGATCCAGTCTACTTCTGGAGCTGAGGCCTACTATTTCACCTTTCTCCCAGAACCTTCTAACAGACATTGCTGTGAATAAGGTAATGGGAAAATAAAAGCCCTCTCGGCCTCAAAATAATCTTTGGATCACCCCAAATCACAGACCCGAACTCCAGAGACTGCCCTCTGCAAGAGGACATGTGCTGGTGCTGATCCAGTCTCTGCTTCTGGAGCTAAGGCCTCCTCCTTTGGACTGCCTCCCAGCAGGGCTGGATCTAGGGTTGCTGGCGCCCGGTGCAACCCTTGTCTGGCCTTGTGTGTGCACGTGCAGCGCACGCGCGCTCCCAGCGCTGCGTGATGAAAACACTTCCATGATGTCATCATGCAGGGGCAGGAGGCGTGCTGCCTGCGTAGCAAGCCAGCCGCCCCAGTGTCCGGTGCATCACGGAGCTGGCGGCAGCAGCGCGTGTGTGCGCTGGGGTGGCTGGCTTCCTGCACGTGCAGGACCTCCCAACCCTGCGCTCAGCCACCCCAGTGGCCAGCCAGCCACCTCAGCGCATGCCCGTGCCGCCCCTGCCAGCTTCACGGAGCACCAGGCGCTGGGGTGGCTGGCTTGCCGCACGGATGGCTGAGCGTAGGGCTAGGAGGCCCTCGGCCCGGTTCGCCTGCCCCATGCCACCCACGTGGCAGCCAGGCTGCCCCAGCGCACACTGCGCCGTGGAGCTGGCGGGGGTGGGGGCTGCGCAAGCATGCGCTGGGGCAGCTGGCTTGCCATGTGGATGGCTGAGCGCAGGGCTGGGATGTCCTGTGCATGCGGCAAGCCAGCTGCCCCATTGGCGGGGCAGGTAAGGGCCTCCCAACCCTGCACTCAGCCTCCTGCGCTGCAAGCCATGGCACGCTCTCAGCGGCTGGCAGCAGCACCTGGCGCTCCCCTCTTTGGCAGCCCTAGGGGCTGGCTACCCCCCCTGCCCCCCTCGATCCGGCCCTGCCTCCCAGAACATTCTATTAGACATTCTTGCGCATTAGGAACTGGTGAAAATAAAAGCCCTCTGAGTCCCAAAACATGCGCTGAGGCAGAACTGCACCTTCTGCTCATAAACAATGGCTTAATGGTTGTCTCTGGTGGAGACAAAGTCAAACTGTCTTTGAGGTGGGGCTGTGATGTTTGATTGTGCCTTCCTGTGAGGAACTACAGGTGTAAAAAGATTATCTGATGACCGATGCTGTCTGGATGGGTGATGCTATAGTAGAAAAGAGGGTAAAGATAGATTTCGAAAGGTGTGTGAATGAATTCATTCATGTTCTTCTGGAGGCCTCCATTGTTCTGTGGTTATGCATAAGTGCGCGGTGTGCGGCTCAGTTAGTCTAACCTCTCTGCTAACATCTCGTGTCTATCAAAGCAGCTAGTCTGTGTTTTAAATACATAAGAGGGGCCTTATAATATTGCCATATTCATAAGCCTTCTTAACATTGTGAGGGCAAACGTGACCACTTATAATCAGGCACTCAAATGGATAAGTTAACACTCTAGTCCAGGCTCCAAATGTGAGGAGGTCCAAGAAGACCAGGACTGTTTTGAGACAGAAGCTGTTCCCAATACAAGCTACAGGGATGCAGCCCAAATAGGAACTCATAGCACCAGAACCAATGTTTAGATCAGCAACACCACATGCCATCTTGTAGAGCAGAGTCTCTGGAGTGTGGAGCTGTGTGAGTTGGGGTGATCCAAAGATTGTTTTGGGGCACAGAGGGCCTTTGTTTTCCCCAGTTCCTTATTCATGGCAATGTCTGATAGAAGGTTCTGGGAAGCAGGCCAAATAGGAGGCCTCAGCTCCAGAACCAGAGACTGGATCAGCACCAGCACACATCCTGTTGTGGGGGACAATCTCTGGAACTCAGGTCTGTTTGATATGTGGTGATCCAAAGATTATTTTGGAGTGCAGAGGGCTCTTATGTTTCCCAGTTCCTTAATCACAGCAATGTCTAATGCAAGGTTCTTGGAGTAAGGTGAAATAGTAGGTGTCAGGCTATGGATGACAGGCTATGGCAGATAGATCCCTGTACCATTGCAGCAAGAAATCCAGGCTCTTGGTTAAATGGCTGTATTCAGAAATCAGATCATTTCCACAGATATGTCCATAGAATTACTTGGAAGCAAGGTAGCATCTAAGCAGTAAGAACAGGTTGACAGGATTAGTAACCTGTGAGAAAATCCTTCCTCTTACCATACACGTTTGCTCCTTCCCCCTCCCAATAGTAAAACAGGACTTTTGGTGCAAACTCGTCCTGAGAACGTCTCACATATTTGTACTATCAAGTCAAGACACTGAGAAAGCAAGAGATCAAAGTTGAGACATAGCGGTGCCTGGGAGTGAGCAGTATACAAGGTCAGAAGCACTGAAGGTTTCTACAGTCCGTTAGATAAGGCACCTGCAATAAGCCTGTGAAAGGAAACAGCTATGGCATTGGCAATATGACATCAAGTTATAGCATGAAACATTGGTTCAGACACAACAGGTCAGCATTAAGTAGTGGCATGGATGGGGTACAGACATAACAAAAGGAAGCCACGTCCTCCAGTTTTCAGGATTTGAGCAAGTCTGTTAATGATAGGACATTTGGGAGGTCTTTCATTCATAGGGTCACCATAGGTCGGAGGCGATTTGATGGCACATAACACACACACAATTTGTATATTTACGTACCAACATACAAAATCCTAATGAGAACGGGAACATGAGACTATGAGAATGTCCTGGTAGAGTTGCCAGTAGCCATGAAATGTTTTTTTGAGGCCTGCTTGGACCTACGTGCCACAAGCTGGCCATCTCTGAAGCATTACATGTTGAACCATTTAGCTGAAAATGTTTGTCCCTGAATAGTTTTCACTGTTACTTTTATGGACTTTAGCTGCTAAAAGGTTAATTAAAAATCAGTTTTACCTGAGCAATTCGGCTTTTTTGCCTGGCCTGGATGTAGGCCGTGCTCAATGCATCTGCTAGGCAAATGTACAAGCAGCTTTGGTTTGACTGGTTGCAATCATGACAGGGAAGCTAGAACACGCAGGATGCATGTTCAGTCGGCACGCCAGTTTTATGGTGACTTAAGTCTGGCTGAAGAGAAACTTCCTCCCAACAAGGAGACGATTCCTTCTTGTTAGAGGTGGAGTGGTAGATGTTAATCTCTTAGATCCAAAATAAAAATATACTTGGTATCTCTACTATATTATTCATTAAGAAGAACGCTGGTGTCTAAATGCAACATGAATGTTTGCCAAATGCAACTCTTTTCATCATCCTAGCATAACTGGGATTTTAATATTAAAAGGTGTTTTAGTCATCTGTAATGTCTGATCCTGTACAATGGAGAAATGGCTACTAACTGTATGTGCTATTGTGTACGTTCTTTAAAATCCTATTCTTTCCAGGGAATGGGCATGGCCCATTTAAGCTCCAGAGACAAGGTTCTGGCCCACCTTCTTTGGTGACAACAAAGAACTTCCAATATGATGTGTTCTGAGGAATTCAGGATCCTAGCACATTTCAGCTATTAACAGAAGTGATTGATGAAGTGCCTGTTTATCTAGACACAAGTCCACAACAGCAACTGTAATCATACATTACAGTGTCTTGGAGTACAATGAAGCCTTCAACCACCACCAAAACAACCTGAATACACTTTTTAAATACTTTGATAGGTAACTGAAGATGGGGTATATAGATGGACTATGTACATGGGTGGAAGGATCATAGATCTCTTCCACATTCTCCTCCCCTACCAGACCTTTCTGGTGATGGGAAAGTGAGGGAAAGTTGGGAAAGTTTTCCCAGAGTCAGGCACTGAACCAGTGGACATTAACGCATGGCACCCATGTGCACCATGACTTATGTCAATGGGTTCCCTAGAGCTCATGAGCTTCTTTTCCGAAGCAAATAGCCAATCCTGGCTTTTTTCACTTTACTGCAAGTGTTTCAGGAGAATCTAAGAGGCACCCTTTTATGTCTGTAGATAGTACCCTTTCAGAAACAACTGCCTCCATCATAGAAAGCTACTTGGCTGGCAGCTTCCCAACATTTTATGAATGGCTCCATGGCAGCAATTCTGTGATTGGCCCCAACTCCCATGGCAGCCATTTTTGTGATTGGCCCCAACTCCCATGGCAGCCATTTTGTGGTGGTACACTCTAACTACACTTAAAAGTCTAAAAGTGCCTGCAGGATTACCAAGACTGGGGATCCCTAACCCAACCCTTATGCAGGACTAAAATTAGGCACGCAAATCAGGGTGCTGCACTGAAGAGATAGAAGGGAATGAAATGGCATATTCCCCCATCAGCACAGCTCCACCCGTGGAAGAGGCAGGGAGGGTGCTTAATTCCCTTCCCCTTCCACAGTGGAAGTCCCTGATCTGCATGGCTATCACATTTCCCTGGGTCAGACTGGATTGCTGGGGTGAAGGGAACAGTGAAAGATCTGCAGCTGTTAATACGTTCCACAGATAAATTGCTGGATCTGACCCAGTGGCAGCCAAAAACATTTTGGTGCCTGAGATTTTTAAAAAATCCAAATGGCCTCTTCATTAGTGCTGTAAATGTAAGGGAAAACTTAAGTAATGGCCAAATTATTGCCTCAAATACTGTCTGAGCCCTGAGGTAGTCTGCTGTCTCTTATCTTTCTGGCTCAGACTGAGGTCCATAAAGTCCAGGATTCTGTTTCCATACCATTCCATCCATACGCCTCTGAATGTTGCTGATGGTTATCTCTTGTTTAGTTTAGTTTCTTTACTTCCATCTTCTGGTCTCACAGCCAAGATCTACTCTTCTGAGACCTGTTCCTAGTGTGTTCTCTATAGCAGATATACATTTTCTTGGTTACTCACATCTTGAAACTATGAACAAAACTAATAGAAGCCTAAAACGAGATAGCTGGCTGAATCATTAAGATGTTAGGAGAGGAAATCAAATTATCAGCCCCCCACTCACGAGGAAGTCTATTTCCCAGTGCACTTGGTGAATCAGATGCAGCAGATACTAACTGTCCAAATCTTTTAGTTTCATCATTTGGTGACAATGTCGAGATGCGTATCAGACACACGTGCAAAGCGTGTTGAGAGGCCCTTTGATAATTCAGTGCATTAACCAATAGCAGTCAGTCATTTTAGTTGCCCTGAATATCAGCATTGCAGGCAGTCTGCTTTATCAGCCTGGAAGATCTGCACATGCTCATCTGTCTTGCATCCCTGAGAAAACAATCCAAAATGGAAAGGAAAAACTCACATCTTTAATTAACTGCATATAAATGTAAAGAATGAAAGGAAATAGGATCTCTCTGAGAGCCAAGCTAGAAGTGACACCTGACACAGGTTGGATACTTGACAGCTTCCCTCAAGTTTTGATGGGAAATGTAGGCATCCTGGTCTTGCAGCTGTAATGGAGAGCCAAGCTGTAAAACCATCAAAACTTGAGGTAAGCTGACAAGTGTCCAACCTGTGTAAGGTGTCACTTGTACCTTGGCTCTGACTCGAAGCTGGAAGTCTGTCCTAGACTTATCATTTGTCACAAAGAAAATCCTCTTGTTAGTTCTGAAATAACCTTTTGTTGCTTAAGTGCATGCTGGACCACATCATCTCTGGAGAGCAAAGGACTAGCGATAAAATCTTAAACAGAGTTATACTCTTCTAAGTTCAGGGAAGGGTTCAATACTGCTTAGGATGGCATAAGAAAGTTACAAGAGAGCTTGAAACCTTGGTACTGCCAGCATTTGAGGTCCAGTTCTAAATGGATCCACAGAGACAGATACCTAAAGTGTTTTACTTATCCCTCTTATTGCAGAATTTAACAACAGCTCTTTCCAGGGCAAGAGGGGGATAGTTTTCAGGGGAAGTAGACAGCTGGCTGTAGACGGAATATTTGCTGCTCCCTCCTTTCCCATATGCTAAGATGGCAGAAATTCTGATCAGCATATTTATTTCCCAATCCCAATCAATTTTCTTTATTTTTTTCTGAAAATCTTAACTAAAGATATGCTGTTAACTACCTAAGCATTTAAAGGAAAAATCAAACACCATCAACATCACCATCAACTGTGTTTATTTCACAAGTTCTCTGAAGTCCTTTGTGCTTTAAGGTTAGCATTTACTTTCTCAGTAAGAGGTGCTACTTACTCTCTGTCTGATAGCTTGTAAGATATTGCCATCTGTTGGGGAGAAAATGGAGTAGTCACTATTGCAAATTTTTCTACTTTCAAAGGGATACAAAAAAGTTTTCATACAAGCCGTACGCTACCCCCCTTCCTTCAAATCCGCAGTAGTTTTACCATATTAAAAATGAAACTTGCTGGACCAGATTGCTTGGGAATAAACTTTAGAAGTGTTCACTCTGCCTTTTATTCTTGGGCTTCATATGAACCTAGGAGTTTCCCCAGGTTGTGTGGCCTGATCCTATGCATTATTACTGGGAAGTAAATCTGAATCAGAATTTGATCCTCCAAATAATTGTTAGTTCTAAGTGGGAAAAAAACTGTGCTCATCTCTGAATCAGACCCTCTCCTGTCTCAGTATGGTGGAACTTCTGACAGGCAAAGGAGAAAAGGTTTCAATTGACCACTGACCAGGGGCCATAAAAGTGAGAGGCAATAAAACAAACTCCACAGCAACAATATGCCTTCTGTGGCGCTAATGTAGATGTATATTGCCCTCAACAGTGTTACAAAATGTGGAATGTTATTTCACAAATGCTGCACTGATCAAAGCCATCCATTGCAACTTCACCAAGGTAAGGAGATTCTTCAGAGACTTTTGTCGTATTGTGTAAGAAGTTGCTACCAATATCAAGACACTGGCAATGTTGTTGCCAGTGTCTCAGTATATGCACATATTGAGCCTCATTTGGTGACAATGTTGAGATGCATATCAGACACACAACAGATCTAATTACTTCCCATAAATTGTGTAGAAGGTGACAATCTCATCAAATCTGCTCTCACTCGAAAGTTCAAAACTATGTTTCCTTAAGAAGCCCTCAGCCTTTTCTCCTTAGCAAAACTCTCCAAATTTACCTTCACATTTCACTCTAAGCAAATCTGGCTGTAACTCTTGAGTAGGATTGTCTGGATCATTCCAGCCGTTTGGAGGACTCCACATTCTTAGTTGAGAACACAGGGGCGAGAACACGGAATACGATGTTCTCTGCCAATATTCACAAGCTACTTTCTCAATTAAAATTCAGGTGCCATCAGACAGACTAGCTACTGCAAGATCATCATAAGCCCCGGCACCACCATGATATAACTCAAGGGCAGCCGCAAACAGAGGGTGTGGTGGTCCGAAAGGGGACAAAAAGCTGGTCCCTAGACAAAGGCCTTGTGGAACATCTCCGTCTTGCAGGCCCTGCGGAACTGTAAAAGGTCCTGCAGGGCCCGGATCTCCATTGGAAGAGTGTTCCCCCGGGCTGGGGCCAGGGCAGAAAAAGCCCTAATTGAAGCCATCCGAATGTCCCTTGGGCCGGGGACCACCAGAAACTGCTTATCCACAGAGCGCAAGCCCTGCGGGGGACATAATGGGAGAGGTGGTCCCGTAGATATGCAGGCCCCAGTCCATGGAGGGCTTTAAATACTAAGACCAGTACCTTGAACTGGATCTGGAACTCAACCAGGAGCCAGTGCAGCTGGCACAACACAGGGCAGATATGTGCCCTAAATGGCATCCCCGTAAGGACGCGTGCCGCTGCATTCTAGATCGGCTGGAACTTCCAGGTCAAGCTTCCAGGTCAAAACTTCCAGGTCAAAAAAGGCTAATTCAATCCTGGGTTGTATCAAAGGGGCCATAGCATCGAAATCGCAGGAGGTCATAGCCCCTCTCTATACTGCCTTGGTCAGGCCGCACCTGGAGTATTGTGTGCAGCTCTGGAGGCCTCACTTCAGAAAGGATGTGGACAAAATCGAGAGGGTGCAGAGGAGAGCGACGAGGATGATCAGGGGTCTGGAGACTGAGCCCTACAAGGAAAGGCTGAGGGCCTTGGGAATGTTTAGTTTGGAGAAGAGGAGGTTGAGGGGGGGACATGATTGCTCTCTTTGAATATTTGAAAGGCTGTCATTTGTAGGAGGGCAAGGAGCTGTTCCAGTTGGCAGCAGAGGGTAGGACGCGAAGCAATGGGCTAAAACTACATGCACAAAGGTACCGGCTGGATATTAGGAAAAACTTTTTCACGGTCAGAGTAGTTCAAAAGTGGAATCAGCTGCCTAGGGAGGTGGTGAGCTCCCCTTCACTGCCAATTTTCAAGAAGAGGCTGGATGAATACTTGTCAGAGATGCTTTAGGCTTATCCTGCACTGGGCAGGGGGTTGGACTAGATGGTCTGTATGGCCCCTTCCAACTCTATGATTCTATGATTCTATGATTCTAAGCTCACAGGCAGCCCAGCATAGAGTGAATTGCAGTAGTCTAGTCTAGAGGTGACCCGTCGCATGGATTGCCGAAGCTAGGACCTGGGGCGAGAGATAGGGTGCCAATTGCCTGACCTGCCAAAGATGAAAGAATGCAGATCTGGCAACGGCTGCAACCTGGGCCTCCATAGAAAGTGTGGCATCCAGGACCACACCCAGGCTGCTCACCATCAACGAAGGCTGTAGCTGCGCTCCACTGAGGGCCGGGAGCCGGATTCCCAATTCCCTCACCCCGAGACCCAGATACAGAACCTCCATCTTCTGGGGAATTCAACTTCAGACGCCTCTGACACAACCAGTCCATCGTGGCATCCAGACACAGGGCCAAAGAGACTGGGGCAACGTCTAACTGGCCGTCCATCAACAGATAGAGCTGGGTGTTATCAGCATACTGGTGACAACCCATCCCAAAGCTACGGACCACCTGGGCAAGGGGGTGCATATAGATGTTAAATAACATCAGGGAAAGAAATGCCCCCTGAGGGATGCCGCACACCAAATAATGGTGGGAGGACATCTGTTCCCCAAGTGCCACCCTCTGTCCCCGACCATGGAGAAAGGAGCTCAGCCATTGCAAGGCCATCCCATGGATCCCCACAGCAGTGAGGCGGTGAGTCAGAAGATCGTGGTCGACTGGTTCTGCTGAGGTTCTCTGGCTTGACATTAGTTCTATTGAGCTTTCTTGGTTCAGGTTGCATTGGGTCAGGGCATTGCCCTTTGGCCAGTGGTTTCCCCTGTGTGTTTGATTAAGTTCCTTCCTTCCTTCCTTCCTTCCTTCCTTCCTTCCTTTTGTTGAAAAGTCAGCTTGGAATTTTCTCCCCCTTAGGAAACAATTGAGAAGGGCAACTTCTTGAAACTCGAGTGATCTTTAGTGGAGAGGAAGGACTAGGTTCATCACAATTTTGAAAAACACCCCCAGAATAAGTTTCCCCCTAGAGAATAACAGAGCCAAATGTATTTGGATTGTTTTGTTTCTTTCAACTAGAAAGATGAATTCACCTGAGAACCTACCAACATCAAATACGAAATTTCTGCCCGTGATCTCCAATGTAAGTGAATAGAATTACAACTTAGATTACAAGAAAAAAGTTCTTTTTTGTTATCTCAGCAAAACAAAATTCAATTAAGAAGAAAAATTCAACCTTCAGACTGAAGTTTTGTAGCTCAAAGCTCCTAGATGGCTATATGCAACTAGCAGAATGATTTGGGCTTGTTTCTTTTATTTATATATACATACATACTTATACACGCACATTCCACTTTTCCTCTTAGCTCAAGGTGCTTTATTTTTTCCCCTTGACAACTCAATTCAGAACTCACTTTTTTCTAGGCATCTCAGCTTCTAAAATTTAATGTTGTTTTAATTGGTACATTGCCTCATTTATTGCTGTAGAAAGATGAACCTTTTCTAAATCAATAAAAATATTGCTGTGGCAAGAAGGTGCTGGGTTGGAAATGGAACGCCATTGGCAGGAAGAGGCCATGTCTTAGTGGCACCTCTTCTGTATGCAGGAGGGCCACGTTTGATCCTTGCCGTCTCCACCTGAAACATCTCAGGTGGGAAAGAAGTTCCCTGCAGGAGATAATTGCAAGCAATCAGAACAGACCTCATGGAGCACGGTGGCCCAGTAGTCTGCCTTGGTATAAGGCAGCATTCCTGTTGTTAGGCAAAAAGATAGAGATCAAGACAGTAAAAGGAACAAGAGCATGTGAAAGAATATTTGGTTGTACTGGTGTGTGCTGAAATAAGTGAAGATTTTTTTAAAAAATAATTATAGAATAGGGTATAGATCTCTATATATGGAGGGTGGTAGAGGGTTTGGACAATGAAATTTTATATTTTGAGGAATTTTAAATTAAAGTAAAATTTTAAATTTCAGTAAATAATAACATAAGTATGATCAATGAAACTTTTTAAAGCATAATTTCCCTGCAGAACTAGGTTCTGTTATCAGGAAATCATATTTTGCCATTGAAAAATTTAATCTGGACCCAATTCAATGTATGTTGTTTTCCATCTGGCTGCCATTTATGATGGGTGTGCAACAGATCCAGGTAAATGATGGATGTGAAATAGATCCAGGTAAATATATATCAGCATTGATATGGATTCTTTTCCTATATAATAATATATTTAATATATTCTTTAGTTTCAATTGACCTTGAGATCAGTTCCAACCATTTTAAAGAGCTACCAAAAATCGCCTCTCCATAATCTGCTTTGGTACATACAGCATGCAGTGATATATTCGACATTTGAACTTGATTGGGAGATACAGATTGATGTAGATATACTATTTTAAGCTTAAGATTTCATGTGAAAAATCACAACAAGGGCGCATAATTCTTGTTTATATTTAGTTTATATAGCTAGCTTCTTTTAAAAGCATCATTAATTTTGCCATCTTAGCAAAAAAATGTTTCAAGGGGCTACTCTGATGTCAGCCACATGATGTCACTGGTGCACCAGAAATCACCCAGAGTGATCAAACAAGCCAAACAATGCATGGGGCTTTCTCAGCTTTCATGGCTTGTAAAAGTTAAAATGATGACAATGAAAAGTCCTTCCCTTTCACTGTCATTCTGTTCTATCTCATGAATGTTTCCGTCTGGAACCAAACAAGGTTCATGGGTGATATACTTTTATGTAGGAATTGTCACATCTAGAAACAAACCTATATTCAGGCAAATTCTCTTAGCCACCTTGGTCAGAAATCCCAACGTAGTTTGAAAAAATGTTGAAAAGTTGTTTACTTTGGGAAGGACTGTCTTAATTATTTCATGGTGAGGGCCACGGACGGGGTGGGGGTGGGGTACACTGAACCTCTCTTCCATCAACAAATCCACGGACAGTGCAAATGAAAGCAGTACCACGTAATTAAGTCATGTTTAACAATTACTTTTAGCACAGACATCCTGGTTAAGCTGTACCCTATTTTCAAAACTACTTTTGGAACAATTTTGTTCCTTCTGCTTTAACATACAACACATTTTGGGGATGGTCCCTCTGCATGTGTGACTTAATTGTCTTATGCCAGAAACAAAACCCAAAATCTAGGTTGAATGTCTTCCATGGTCATTTCATCATGGCTTGAAGGGATTAGAAGCAAGCATGGCCCAACTGTTTCCTACCAGTGCTGTAGGATGAGAATATTATCCAAACTGAAAAATTTTGTAGTAGCATTTTGCACTTTTTATACTTTGTTACATCAGTAGAAGGTGGAGAAAGGAACGTGTCTGCAGGTTCACTTTTCATACACTTTCATTTTAATGAGGAGAGAGACAGGTAAACATAAATATGAGAAAATGCTGCAAAAATGAGATAGTGCCCAATTTCTTTGGCAGACTGTAAAAGACAAAACGACTGTTTTACTAAACTGCTCCATTGTTGGTCTAGTTTGTGACACTGTTTCTTTTATAGTAGGGCTGTTTCTACTTCTTGTTTCAAGATCTCACCATAGTGGGGATTGACAAATCCTTTCACACATACTCATATAAGATGCTTCTTCAGCAATTAATTTATGAATTAACGTAACCCCTTGGACAGGTCACATATCCCATTCAGCCATTTTAACATCCATATAGAATCTGATATAACTGGCCCTGGACTGGCCTTGACCTGGATTTCGGATTCTGGACACACCCCTGGCGGTTTACCTGGTGCTCTGACTACGGATTGGACTTGGCTTTTGAATCTTGAACTCCCCTTGGGCTTTGTGTTGGTGCTCCGACTTCGACCACGCTGCTTGGTCTGGCCCAACCCATGACAATTTGCTTCCACACCAAACTTCCCTGCATGGTTGAGGCAGCAGAAGACCGATCCTAGGAGCCTGCTGAGAACCTCCAGGCCCCTCGCCTCGTCCAGAAATTCCATCGGGCCTATCCCGAGAAACTAGGGCCATCTTGGCCACGGACAAGGGGGGGCCATGGGAGGGGGGATGGTGTCATGGCCCAGTCTGGAATTGATGAGTCTGAGGGCTCCTCTGAAGGAGAGGAGCCTTGTGTAGCCAGCCAGGACTCCTCAGGAGAAGAGGAACCTTGTGTAGCCAGCCCTAGCCCTGACAGGAGAAGCCTGAGATCAGGATCAACAGCTGCTGGCTGATCAGAGTTTACAGCCAGCAGCTGAGGCAGAGGCACCGGCACTCTCCAGCCCCAATACCACAGGAAAAGCTCAGCCAGGGACATCCAACACCACAGGTGAAGCCCAGCCAGGGGCTTACACACACACCCAGGTTCACCCACACCCAGAGGCTAGAGGCTGGGGCTGCAGGAGAGACAGCGCAGTGCTCGCCTTCTGAGCCAACACCAGCTGCTGAAGAGTGATGATGAGTAGCATTAGGAGGGAGCCCCAGCAGCTGGCTGCAAACCACACCTGGATATAAAAGCCAGTCTGGAGGAACTGCCAGGCATGGAAGCAAAGTGTTACCTACCTGCAACCGCTCCGTGTCTCTGGTATTGTGCTTGTGCCCACTCCTAGACCTGATGCTATCGGTAACTGACCCTGGACTGACCTTGACCCGGATTTTGGATTCTGGACACACCTCTGGCATTTTATCTCATGCTCTGACTACGGATTGGACTTGGCTTTTGAATCTTGAACTCCCCTTTGGCTTTGTGTTAATGCTTGGACTTTGACCACTCTGCTTGGTCTGGCCCAGCCCTCGACACCAGCTCTGGAAGGCAGCGCCAGCCCATTTCCATTCCTTGCTGCCTTCTGGTTGTGATCCCACCCAGTTTTAGACTGGAGAGGTAAATTGATAGATCCTTTGGGGAGGTGAAGATGAAATTAGCAAACCCTCTGAGGCGTGATCTCTGCTGGCTCTGTCTTTTAACATCTGACAGCAATGCTGATTCTGTGAACCTGGGCAGATCATGAGAAGGAAGGCAGGGTTAGGGTTACATCGGTGCTTAGTTCTCGGGGCCCCTTCTTACACGCCCAAGGTTATGCCAATTGCCTCCTTGGGGTCAGGTAGCAATTCCCCCCAGGCCAGTTCAACTAGGCATCCTGATGGGGTTTTGCCATCTTCTGGGCATGGGGCAGGGGTCACTGGGGGTGTGTGGAAGAAGGGGAGGTAGTTGTGAATTTCCTGCATTGTGCAGCGGGTTGGACTAGATGACCATGGAGGTCTGTTCCGACCCTATCATTCTATGATTCGATAGGCTTCCTGGCTAACATTGCATCTCCCTACACTTGACAAACACATGCCGAGGTGTCTTGTGTAGAGAGACTCTAAATAGAACCACAATGTTCAGAGGCAGAAGTGGTAATATGGAGGAGTGGTAAGAAGAGGCGAATGGTAATAAGAGGGGAGGCTTTATCCTTATGTCCTCCTAGTAGGCCTCCTGGGGGCATTTAATTGGCCACTATGTGAAAAAGCACCCTGAGCAAGATGGGCCATTGGTCTGATCCAGCATAGCTGCTCTTATGCATGTTTTCTCTTAATGTTCATGTATCCGTACTATGCAGGGAAAATGCATTTCTTGCCTCCAACTCAGATACTTAAAACAGGGGAAGAGCTAAAAACTATAGAACAGTATCTATCGTCATTAGGAAAAGGTCAAAGGGTATTCCCAAAATCATTTCAAAACGCAACAGAAAGATAGTGATTTACAAAAGGCAAGCTTTGGGGAATGCCTCTGGTAAACAGAGACCACTGGTGTTTGTATGTAAAATGCCATAACAACTTATTCAATGTTGAAACTGGAGCCTCGCCTTTTAATTACTGTACCATCCATAGATAAGGGTTGTGACATGAAGATGTCAAGCTATATGATAAATCAGCAGGTTGCAACTTCTAAAAAATGTTGTTGAGTGATGTTTACTCCCTTGAGTGCAGCTGTGATTTTAAAAAGAGGCAGTGGGGGGATCTATTTCTGTGGAGGCAAGGCTGTTCCTGAGTTGAAAGGATAAGATAATAAACGTATATCATGAACTCACACTTCCATGACTTGTTTATATTCTGGCCTGCAAAAGAAACAGGCTGATTAATGGAGGAAACTCTGGCCTTTTTCCTATTATCTGATCAACTGCCTTTTTCTTTACAGGGATGCCATAACACCACTGGGTTGTATATTTTATAAAGCTGTCATTAAGTTTATTTCCAGCTTTTCAGTCCATTGGGTGGCTTTGCAGAAGAACTACCTGCCATTCTCCCTAAATGTTTCTGTTATGCCTTAAGACCCAAGACTTAAGATAAAATAATTCTGTCGGACTCGTAACTGCTTGTGAAATAATTATGAAATATATTTTTGAACAAAGAAACAAACAAGGACCAAATTCAACCTCACCAGCTCCCAGAATGTCTTGTGACATTCTTACGGCTTACAATTGATGCAATAAAATGTTTGTCCGCATCTGTTCATTTTGTTCTGTGTGTACACTTTGCCGTTCTGCACTGTGACTAATGGAATTGGACATGATGAGTTAATTTGTCTGCGGAAAACAATGGAAATGATATAGTTTCCCAGAGTTTTGCAGTTCACGGCACATGTGGAAAGCCCTGGCTGCACTGATGTTCATGGCAAAAGTCCCACAGATTTCAGACAGTGGAGGCATGAATTTAGACCTCTGTCGGGTTGGGAATAACAATGTTTTAAAGCCCCCAAGCTGCATTTTAAAAAAGTTGACAGAGTCTTTGAAGTTTATGTGACTTAGGGTTAGAGTAGGGGGTTGCAAATCAAATCAAAGGGCAATATTGATCAAGTCCATGTAGAGGATCTCACCTGATTTATTGTAATAAGCCTTTCTTGGCTCAACTCCTCCCTGGTTTCCTCTCTTCTTGTTCAATTTTCTTTAAAAATGATGAAAACGATTTTCTTCCTTTGCATTGTCTCACAAAGGCTCATGCTGGAATAAATGCTGTTCGTTTTTAAGGTGCACTAGACTTCTGTTTTGTGTTGCCACAATAGCCTGACATGGCTATCCCACTGGAACTGTTATTTTAGAACATTATTTAGCTGTTGGGAAAAAAGAGGAACCCGGAAGTGGGATCCGGGGTACGGGGGATAAATAAAGACGTTTGATTAATTCTATCCCAGCTTTGTGGCAGGCAAACCCCAGAACTTTGACAAAGGATCTTCTTCCAAAGCCTTCTTTCTCCCCTGCCTTTGCAACCTTTCTTCTTAGGATGTCCTCAACAAATTGAAGGACGTGCAGTGTAGGGATGTTATGGGGAGTAGAATTTCTTTTGCCAAAATATTCTTTTTTAGAGATAGCAATGTGTTCCTCTTAATCTCTTTTCCTCTTTCAAAAGGAGAATTCTGTTTAATTTCTCAATAATTTGTCTTTGAGGGTTGCGGGGGGGGGGGGGCGTTTACCATGTGATAGTTTATTTTCTGTTTTTACCAGAGGATGGTGATCTCTGCACCCTTCGTAACTTCAGTGCTTTCTGGTTTTTTTGATGTTCCACACCACAGGGTTCTAGCAGGAAAGGGAAAGGAAGGTATGCTAAAGTTGCAGGCCAAGCTTTACATAAGAACACTCCACAGATTCTCAGGAGCATTCTCCAGACACTTTCCAAGCATGTTCTTTCTTGGTCCTGCATTGACAAATTGTGTACCTCTCTGCAGCAACAAATAGAAATTCAGTAGGTTCAGCTTTTCCTCACCTATGACATTGAGGAAAGCCTCACCTGTGGATTTCTGCCTGTTATGCCTCTGTAATATGATAGAAAGGGTAAAAGCAGTCTGATCCAGTAAGAATGTGTTCAGACATGTCCTGGCTTGTATGTGTGTATTTGTTTAATGGCTCGCCTTGTTGTTAATATTTTGCTTTGTTGTGGGCATGGCCCTGGAACCAGGACATCTGTCCTCCCTTCCTGGCTGTGGAAGCAGAAGTAACGTCTAGTCAAAATGGTTTCTTACAAGGAAGCTGAATTCCAGGGTTCACTTCTCAGATATCTGTAGTAGGTAGGTGTATCGCCAGGGTGGATCCACCCAAAGTTCTCTCCTTCATTTTTATCTCCACAACAACCTTGCTACTGCTCATGGTATACAAATAAATGAAAACATGACTTCTTTGATATCTGATCAAACCTTACATTCATAAAAGAGGAATTAATTCAAAACTGACTCAAATTTCTAAAAAGAGGAATAGAAAAGGATTACTGGATTTCAGGGATACATTTAGCAAAGAGGAATTTAGCGAAGAGGAATTAAAATAATTTATCTTAACAACCCTTGGAGCGGATGGCAGGAATTCATTCATTCATTCATCCATTTATTCATTCATGTCATTATAGTCCGCCTTTCTTGCTGAGACTCAAGGTGGATTACACAAGGCGAGATTAGTACAGTCAGTATCAAGGACATTTCAATAAACAATGCCATAGGGTAAATCAATACAAGTTTACAAAGACATGGCGTAGCCAGAATCCCATACAGAGTTGGAGAAAAGCTGAAACAGGACATAAGCGATTCTAGGACTGACATTAGACAACATGAAGCTCAGGTGGCACATAGGAGTACATATTTAAAGCAACGGATAATCTGTAAGGTAACATAGGAAAAGGAGTCTGGGATCTCAAACTGAGGAGGAACTAACACATTTTGTGAAAACCAGAGGCATTGGATGGCCGCCTGGTAGGTCCACGGATCATGTCAGGACTAACCCCAGACTTCTAGCCCCCCGACTTCTCCCTATCCAGGAGGCAGGGTTCTGTTTCCCACCTAATAGACATCTGTAGGACTCCACGGAAAAGGACACTAATGAATACTCTAGCAAAAAAAAAAATGTTAACTCAAAGACCACCGTTGCAGATGCATGGCTACAGCCGCTGATGTAACCCAAGGTTAATGTTGGTTTGTTTTCTGAGGGCTTTGTGGCACACTTACTAGTCTCTGTCTGAATTTGGCTGTGGTTATATTTTCATACCACAAGATAATCAAACACATCATTTATCTTGTTGCTGACTCTTTTTAAGTTGTAAAATTTCCAAGAAATAGTATTTGATACTTGTAGCCTTTGGGTCAATTGTCTATTTGAAAACTAATAAAAATGTGTGGTTTGATGATTATTTCATATGCAAAGATTCTCCTTGTACATTTATCTGATGTTACGAGTTTGACAAGTGGAATCTGTCCTCAAATATTAAGTGTGTGACGCAGAAAATTCCTGTCGAAGGATGATTATTTTACCAGCATGAGTTTGATGAATGATGCTGCTTGCTCCATTGGAAGCCAAACATTCCAGAATCTTTATCTTTCCCCCACTTCTCACAAGCTCTCCAATAAAAAAGATGGTTACATTCTTAAGAAAGGTTTAAAGTGTAAGATTTTTTCATCCAAAGCTCAGAAGACCTACCATTGCAACAGTGAACTTTCTAAAATCCAGATCTAGAAACATGATCAATTGTGTCCTCATAAACATATATACTATCTCCTTTCCCAAGGTAAACTGTTCTATGTATAACTCTTCCCCCTACAAATTGCTTCTTCTTACAAATAAACCTACATAATCTAGAATACAGGGTGCTTCAGTCTGCAGTAGACATAATAATAATAACATTCGATTTATATACCGCCTTTCAGGACAACTTAATGCCCACTCAGAGCGGTTTACAAAGTATGCCATTATTATCCCCACAACAAACACCCTGTGGGGTGGGTGGGGCTGAGAGAGCTCCAGAGAACTGTGACTGGCCCAAGGTCACCCAGCTGGCTCCAAGCAGAGGAGTGGGGAATCAAACCTGGCTCTCCAGATTAGAGTCCCTTGTTCTTATCCACTACACCAAACATGGGCACAAAAAAAAAAAAAATCCGAACCACCTGATTCATGGTTCGTTGCTATTCCACAAACCAGGAACCACGAACTTCCATGAACTTTTACCGGTTTACGAATCAGTTCGTGGTTTGCAGTTCGTGGAATTCAAACGCCTGGTGCTGGCTTCTGAAGCCGGTGTGGGGTGAGAGAAACAGAAAGCCTGTTCCCTGAGTGGCAGCAGAACGGGGGAGGTGTCAGCTTCACTCACCCCGCGCCAACCTGAGCCCATGGGCTGAACCCAGCATAGGGTCTGTCAAAACTGACAGCTGTCATTCTCCTCTCGCTCAGGTGGCAGAACAGGGCTGTAAGTTTCACTCACCCTGCACTGGGGTCAGCTGATGGGCTGAAGCCAGCGCCGAGGTGTATGAAACTGACAGCCCTGTTCTGCCGCTCGCTGGCAGCAGGGGAACGGGGCTGTCAGTTTCACACACCACTCAGCAGCGCCAGCCCTTCTGGGTCACAAACTTCTCATGAATCGCACGAACCCGGCCAAAAGAGTCATGGGGGTTCATTAACACATGGTCGCATGAACCACGTGTTAACAAACCATGAATCGGCCAGGTTCATGCAATTTTTGGTTCGTATTGCAGTTCGTGCCCACCTCTAGTCTGCAGTAGCAAATCAGAACCATCATACTTGGGTATCTGCATGCAAAACCCTTGTACAAACATAGCAGCCCATAAACCTGAACTGGTTTATTGTCAAGTCTTCTGTTCAGGCACACATAGGATCTACACATTTGCAGGCCAACTGTAGATGTTTCAAAGTTCCTAAAATAGTGAGATGCTCACCTAGCCTTTTTATATGCTTTCCCCCCAGGCATGGCTATAAAAGTTGGGGTTAGTAGCTCCCTCCCTCAGTTCTTCTTTTGCTGCCACAGAAGAAGTACATTTCTCTCTCCACTCCTCAGATCCATTGCTGTATGTGAGTCAGAGCCTTCAGTTTCATGGCATCAAAGGCCCTCTTCAAGAAATATTCCTGTTGTGAGACAAAGATGGCCCCATCCGATGGGCACAAAAAATTCGTATTCTGCTAAGGTGAAGGCCATGACATTTTATGGTGTTCAGTCTGCAAACAGTTCATGCTAGAAGCACGCCATGACAGGGTGTCACAGCTGAAAGCGGCACTTTGGGATTCAGTCCTGAAGAGCTCTACCAACTCAGATCAGACAGCCACAGGTAAAGAAATGTAGTGCCCTGAACGGGCCTCCTTGGTTTCACCTGCCTCTTCAGCACCTGCCAACTTCCAAAGACCAATTGGTTCCAGCTTCCTCAGTTCCACTACGGTGCCAGTCAGAGCCACCTACAAAAAAGGCAAAGCTCAAGTCAGAATATATTGAAAAGCCATTTATGTCGAAGGAGCATAAGAGCAGGGCTGGTGCCACCATTGAGGTGGTGAGGCGGGTGCTGAGGCGCCAAAGAGGGCACTGGAGGAGCTGCCAGGGGTGGAAGCATGCGCCACAGAGCTGGCGTGCCTGGCCCACAGCTGCTGCAGCCAGCCCCGCGCCGCCGCCACCAACACATGCCCCTGGCTGGGTGCAGCAGCCACGGGCCAGGCATGGCAGGCATCTGGGGAGGCGTGCGGAACCGTCCCAGCCACCCACCGTGCCTGACTGGGAGCGTGGGCAGCCTTCGCGCACCATCCCAGCCACCCGCTGGCCAATGGGGCTGGCTTGCTGCGTGATGACATCACCATGCAGTGATGTCATCATGCAGTCCAGGGGCGCGTGCACACACATTACATGTGCGTGCACGTAGGGGCAGCTGTGGGTGCCAGAAACCCTGGCACCGCCCCTGCATAAGAGGAAGAAATGCTCTTCTTCTGGCCCAGCTACCTTGAATCCTTTGAGCCCAGCCAGGGTTCCAAGAACTCCATCCTCGACACTAAGGTGACATTCCAAATTGGTTCCATCTCTCTCTGAGAAAGAAATTCCTGAACTTATTGAACCTTTCATGACTATTTCCCCGCTGCCACCATCCCCTGTATGCTTATCTGAAAACTGACTGGATTTCTCAGTTCTGTCGGACAATAATAACCACCAACTGGAACCAGCTCTTCACCAAAGATGGTATCGTTTCCATCTGTATGGTTCTCCTTACCATCATTTCTATGCCTACAGATATGAAGGCTCTCCGGGTATGTACCTGTCCCCTCACTATTTCTTCCATGACGAAGTCCCTTATACACTGGTTCACTCTGAGTCAAGATGGTTCCAGAAAATAATGCAGCTCCGAAACGTAGGTTGACCCCTTCCACGCAGTCTAATGATGAATCCAATGTCCGTTCTGGTTTCATTTCAGAAGAGTTGGTTCGAATGGTGAGGTGGTCCTTAGAACTTGAACTGCTCTGTTCCAACCTGCTCAGATCTGATCTGGAGTGTCCTATATTCAGAAGCAACTGACCCTGTAGCGTTTCCAATTATGCAGGGAATGCTGATGTGACCAAAATGTATGGGGAAGCCCAGCTTCTACTCCAGTGACACTGAAAAAGCTGGATAATATGCATAAAAACCAAAGAAGGAGGGTCAGGTTTCCTCTTCGCTCACCTCTGGCCTCCCTGACTGATAGTTCCATTTGCCAGACTGAGGCTTTGTTGCTGTGAGTTTGCTTTTCTGTGAAAGCCAAGTGATTTGTTTTGTTCTAATTGCTTTAGATGACAGGGGTTGCTACATGGAGGAAGGCAATGGCAAACTACTGCTCATCTCTTCACTTGAACACCCCATAGTTGGGGTCACCATGAGTCTACTGCAACTTGACAGCACATTCTTCTTCTTCATATGGGGTGGGGGGCAGAGGGAGTTTTTGTCCAGGGACCCATAGTGGCTCTTGGTAGCCCTGCCTGCAATGCTCACATTGAGTAGATCAGACCAGAGCCAATGGGTTGAAATTAAAAGAGTTTTCAGCTAAACATTAGGAAGAACTTCCTGACAGAGCGGTCCCTCAGTGGAACAGGCTTCCTCGGGAGGTGGTGGGCTCTCCTTCTATGGAGGTTTTTAAGTAGAGGCTAGATGGCCATCTGACAGCAATGCTGATTCTGTGAACCTAGGCAGATCATGAGAGGGAGGGCAGGAAGGGTTACATCAGTGCTTAGTTCTTGTGGTCCTTTCTTACATGCTGATTGCCTCCTTGGGGTCAGGTAGCAATTTTCCCCAGTCCGGTTTGGCTAGGGATCTTGATGGTGTTTTGCCATCTTCTGCGCATGGAGCAGGGGTCACTGTGTGTGTGTGTGTGCACGTGGGGGGGGGGGTAGTAGTTGTGAATTTCCTGCATTGTGCAGGGGATTGGACTGGATGACCATGGAGGTCCCTTCAAACCCTCTGATTCTATGATAATGGAGTAGGGCATCCTTCAGGAATTTTGCTCCCTAACCACTGGAGATGTGATCCTATTATCCTTTATAAAGGAAAGTTGAGTCTTTAATAATAAACAGTAATTGTTCTGCCATTTTAAAAAGGTTTTTTTTCTTGAAATAGGCCTGTGTGTTCGGAGATCTCTTTCATTATTTAGATCTTTGAGCATAATTTGAGGAAATTCCATATATCCTCCATGTTAGTGTATAATTGATAGTGAAACAGTCAAATTCTGTTTTTAGATCAAAGAATGCAACTCCCATGGGCTTTACTAGGGAGTTGTAGGTATGCTTCCAAAAACAACTTCTCTGGCAGTGGAATTTTAGGTAGAAAAGAAGCATACATTTCTGATTTTTACTCTTCTTTATAAAGATAATATTAAGAGGACAAAGTCCTGCAGTTAAATAAATAAATCTGTTTTATATAAGCAAAGCATTTGGGCTTGGTGTTTTCTCTAGGTATTAGATCTATCGGCCTATCATATCAAAATCCGGTAAGCCAAGTAAGGTTTCCTCCAAAGCCTGGATTTTATTACCGCTGAATCAAAAAGAATGTGCAGTTGCCTAAGACATATAAAACCTTATAAACTACCATAGTAAGTATATTAGCAGTGTTTAGACAATTGACCATATTAATAATAACATTTCTATAGCATTTTCCTCACAGGACCTGTCATCATAAGCCACGTTTGTAGAAAGTTAGTCAACCTTTTTACTATGTTCTGCTGTTCAATTTAAATATGTCATTTCTTGTAAAAAAATAAAAGGAAAACAAATATATCAGCTATTCAGTTTTTCAATATACACTATAGAATAGCATTTCTCATGGAAACAGCACATAAAGCCCCTTTGTAGAACTTAATAAGGTGAAGTCTCTTTAGAACTGGAGGCTGCTGTTATCGAAAATCCCAAGAAATCTCTGTGGCAAAGCGGTTTGTTGCCTTTCTGTTCCCGAACTGTCTTTCCTTGCCCTAGTGGCTTAGAAGCCTACTGGTAGCCCTGATGAGGTTGAGGGGGATTTTTGTAGGGTCTGCTTTCACAGCCAAGGATAACATTTTGGGAGAACATTTTCTGCAAAAAAGCAGTGCACCCTTGCATGGAAATGAGCACCTTTGGCTGCAAAATTGGGATTCTTCCCCCTCTCTTAGTAAAGCATTTACCAAAAGACCACTGTCTTTTGGGAAAGTGCGGGATGCAATCTACAGAATAATACAGAACGCAATTTCCTCCTTGCTTGACATATTGTCAGGAGAGGTTGAGGGGAGGGTTCCCAGATGCCCACCGGTGGGGGAAAAACTCCTGGGGATTTGCCCCCTCAGCCGCTGATTGCCCAGCAATCGGCGAGAAGTGGCAAACTCCCGGATGTTGTCCGCCACTGGCAGGCACCTCAGGAACATGCATCACACATGCAGTCCCAACAGGAATGGCGATGTCACTTCCAGAAGTGATGTCATAGTGCCGGCCGTAGGAACGTTCCCGTGCTTCATTTGGAGCCAATTTGGGCCCCAAATCGGCCAAATTGGCCCCATGCAGAGCATGGCTCTTGTAGGTGGCGCAATGATGTCACTTCCAAAAGTGACATCATCACATCAGCCCCGGGGCTCCTTGTGGATGGCATGAGGTAAATGCCAGCTGTCCCCATCCTCCTGATGGGAGGCGAGAGGGACCTGGCAACCCTAGTTAAGGGTCACACACGCTATCACATTTTAATCTTACAAGGTAAGAGTACAGACTTTGCATGCAGAAGGTCCAAGGTCTGGCTGGTTTCCTCTTCTTTTTTTCCATTCTGTGGACCAAGTTTCGCATTTCATAGGGTTGGTTCCTCGGCTCTCAAGATGTGATGGCAATTCTGAATGCTACTGCTGCAGCCATTTCCCCTGTCACTTAATGTGAGCTACATGCCAGGCCTTATAATGACAGGAGAAATCATGGAGGAATTCCATTTTATCCTTGGAAACACAACAGACTAATAATGCAGCAAAAGCTTTGTGATTCATCATCTGTGGAGTAAGAGGGGTTGCCGATTAATCAAATGTGCTGGTTACTAGTTGAATTTTTCTCCATATACAAAAATGTAACAAACAAAACAGTACTGAAGCATTTAATGTTTTAATACAATCTATCATTTATAAAACGCTGACACAATACTGTAACACGCTAGATTTATTTTACTGAAGCCTTTCCCTAGCATCATACAAGGTGATTCTCTACACACTGAAACAGTCTTCTCCGCATCCTTTATAAGCACCACAGCCTATATTTGATTCCCTCTCTATCTCTTAAGGTATATTAGGAATATAAGGAATAAGGAATAAAGGTAATAGGGAAGTTTTATAGTAAATTTAGGCCCATTTGGGGGGTATATCAGGCATACAGATAAGGGTTGTTACATAGGTATAGATCAATAGATTAAGATCTGATTTAGACTTAAGCTTCAAATTTTGGAGAAGGTGTATAGATAAATATGGTACTTTGGTTAATATAATCCTACTATATAAAAGGCTAACCGTGTTCCAAACAACTCACTTCCTACCCAGGTGTGCCTCCAGAGGGCACTGCTGTGGACGGGAGCCCAGAAGAGGTGGCCCATCCCTCTGAGAGCATGCTGCAGTGGGAAGACCAGGCCAGAATCAGGTGTGGAGCAGGCAGCAATGCCCGCCCGCCCTGCCATCACCCAGCTGGGATCAGGCACGGAGCAGGTGGCAGTGCCTGCCCCTGTCATGGGGCTCAATGAGGGTGAGGACTCTTCAGAGGGAGAGTGTCAGGTCCAGTATATATCTTAACTATACTGACTCCATTTTCTAATGCTTTTAGTGTTTAAGTGTTTTCTCCTCAGGTGCACCAGTTCCCAGGCAGCATTCCCACCAGAGGAGACTGTTTTGTCTAACACCGTTCCACCAGGCATTGGCCTTGAAGGAGAGCAGCTTCCCAGGACTGAAAGATGTTGTTTTGAGAACTGTGGGGGGAGGCTGTTCCAGATGGGTATTGTTACTCTGTATCCTATGCTTGCTCGTCATTGGTAACAATGATCATGTACCATCCTGAGTCTCCTATTCAGGACAGTGGACTATAATGGACCTTTTCTGCAATAAAGCTTCCTTTGCCAGACATTGGACTTATTCTTGCTTCTAAAGGGAATCTTGCAGAGAGTGCCTTATCTAGCCACAGTCTGACATTTTGTTACCAATCATGTCTGAGTCGGGCCCAGCGGAATCCAAGGTTGTCCCGGACAGGGATCCTTTGTTTGATCCGTATGCGTCTCCCGACAATCAACCGGTGCAAACCCAAGACTCCCAGGAGCTGGGAGCAACCGGGAACGGAACCGGAGCCTCCACTTCTACCCTGCCTCTCATCGACTTCAGTACTCGGAACGAGACCGAAAGCAACCTCGGGGCAAGGCCGAAAGCAACCGCTCTCCCCTTGATCTCGGTACCCACCCCGTCGGAGTGGGGAGCCAGACCCCGAGAAACCAGAGAGCGCCGGGCAGGTGGACTCCATCCACGAGTCTCGATGGACGGGCGCCGAAGCCTAGAAACCGTCCCGGAACTAGATAGCAGCCAACCATGGCGATATTGGAACAGGACGTTTGAGCAGATGGAGGGGGACACGTCTCGCCGCGGCGCCCTGAGTTGGGATTATTCCGAACTTGCTCCGTGGAAAGAGCCAACGGAAGTCCCTGAACAAAGTTGGGAGCAGATACAAGGTCGCACCTATGCGGTAGATACCAGCATCTCGGCCGTGACGGGTATGGCCAAGGGAATTCTAGCCGCGAGGTCGCGAATAGTCCAAGGGGACCCTCCTCCGTGGGGCCCTTTCTCCCCGGTGAGTACAGCGAAGGAAGGTTCCCTGAGCGAACAACCGGGGCCAAGTCGAATGCAACAATTAGAAGCTAAGCTGATGGATATGGAAGAAAGTTTGGCTCACGCCATTCATTTAATTTCCTCAATGGGGGCAGGAGAAAGACTGTCTCCTGAAGAGATGGCGATACAGATAGCTACCCTCCAAAGTGTCATCTCCTATCCGATGGAGGAAGTTCAGCAGCGGTCGTCACCTACCGGCGAGGGGGGCACCTATCCTGGCGAATCGGGAGAACAACCCAAGGAACTTCCCACACAGCGGGAAATTCCACCGAGAAGGGATCACCCGGTTGTGCCACCCGGTGAGACTCCCATCGAACCTCCTATCACGGGAAGGGATGTGCCGCCAGACGAGACCCCCGTTGAGAGGCCTACGGAAGGGGAGGAAAAGCCAAGTGATGCACCGGTGATACCCCCCCATACTTCTCCTATAACGGTCCGGCCGGACCAAGCGGGAGCACCCGCGGCTCCATCCGGGGAGGGAGCCCCTGGTCAACCGCGCGAAACTGTTCCCGTCGGGCAACCTCCGGGAGATGGTCTACCAGCGCCAAGAGGCCAGCCGATGCTTCCCAGAATAACAACGCCTGGAGGGGCAAGCCCGCGCGGCCTTCCACCCATTCGGCCTTCGCCGCTGCGGCCCCTTCCGCTTCGACCGCAACTAACCCCACCGCTGCAGCCGATACGTTTGCCACTGGAACAGCCCGTAAGACCACCTCCGAACCAACCGATGGGGCCTACACCACTACGACCCCACCAACCCACCCCTCAGCGGCCGATCATTACTCCGCCGCACCGACCTCAACTGCAAACACCTCAACCGCTACGGCCAGCACCTCCTGCATTGCCACCAGCCAGACCGAGATTGCAGCCGCCTGCCCGACCCAGACTGCCGCCACCAGCCCAGCCGAGAGCACCACCGCCAGCCCAGCCGAGGCCGCTACCCCCGGCTCAACCGGTGATGCCGCCGCCAGCGCAACCAGCACCGCTAGCACAACCGGGTCCCCCCATACCTCAAGTGCCATTGATGCTTCCGGCGGACTTCTACCCAGCACCGGCTCCGAGGCAAGACCTCCCAATGGGTTGGGTGAAACTGGAAGCCACTTTTGATGGGGATCCCTCCAAACTGGGCTTTTTTCTAGTGCAAGTCGTGCAATTCTTCAACCGGTGGGGACACCTCTTCGGCAGCGAGGCCAGCCAAATTGAACATCTCGGCTCCCGCTTACAAGGGAAAGCAGCGGACTGGTACGTAGGACTATATAATATCGGGGCCCCAGAACTCGATACTCTCCAGGGGTTGGTAGATGCTATTAGAGCACAATATGAAGACCCCTTAGAGGAAACCAGGGCCCGAACAGAATTGCAAGCCATTAAGCAGGGCAGCATGTCAGCGAGAGACTATATCACGAAATTCCGACAATTGGCTGCCAAATGCCCTAGGTGTGAGGAGTCCACCAAAATCATCCTGTTCAAGCAAGGACTAAACCCGAGACTTTTGGACAGAGCCCTCATGCAAGACAATCCCCCAACGCTGTTAGGTTGGATTCAACTTGTTTGCGAAGTGGAGAATCGCATTTTAGAAGTCCGTTTGGTTGAGCAACAACAACAAACGGGACAAAGAAGACCATTGACCTTACAGAAGGGAGCTCGGGGAGCTGGCTACGCCACCCGTGGAGCGAGAGATGCTAGATGGCAACAAGGGCTGTGTTTGCAATGCGGACAGGCTGGTCACTTTGCAGCACAATGCCCCTACCGGCCTGTGCAAAGACCTCCGCTTCAATTACGGCGTCCAACCCTTGCTCCGTTCCCTACGCTCCAACGCCCGACTCCAGCTCCACGAGCAAACAGAGGCCGCGGCGCTTCCCAAAGGCCAGCCTCAGAAAGAGGGCTGGAAGCGGAAGAAGTTATGGAATACGATCCCGCTTCCCCATCTGCAGAAGTCAATCCAGAAAGTCCCCAGTCGGGAAACGAGATGGATCTGTCGTAAAAGGGCCCAAACGACAGATCCGCCCCAAGCCCGTCCCTGCACGGAACCGGCCACCTGGGTCCATTTTATTCATGCCAGTGACTCTAATCAACCCAGAGAGAAAAATGCACATTCGGGTGCAAGCTCTTATTGACTCGGGTTGCTCAAGAGACATCATAGCCCCAGCTCTAGTCAATGGACTGGTCTTACCAACTCGGGATTTACAAAATCCAGTAATTTTTGAACAAATGGATGGTACCAACATGAATCCGGTCACGACTGAAACCATCCCGGTGATCACAGGCATGGGACAACATTGGGAAAAGAGGTCCTTTGTCATCAGCTCTACTGCCAAGTACCCGTTAATTCTAGGCAGCAAATGGCTATGTGATCACAATCCCTACATAGACTGGGCTCAAGGATGTATTACCTTCAATCATGCCAACTGTAAAAATCACCGTTGGAATCAAAACTGGGGCGAAGACCCAACTTATAAAGAAAAGGCCCTCCTCACCCAAGAAGAAGTCAACCAAATACCCGAACCGTACTGGCCTTTTCTAAATGCTTTCTCGGAGGAGGAAGCTGATACTCTACCCCCGCACCGACGAACGGACTGTGCGGTGGAAATTTTACCCGGAGCCTCATTGCCTAAAGGACGACTCTATCCCATGAGTCTCCATGAACGTGAAGAGCTCCGGAAATTCATCGACACCAACCTCCAACGAGGGTTCATCCGCCCAGCCTCTAGCTCCCACGCCGCTCCAGTTCTCTTCGTGAAAAAGAAGGATGGGGGACTCAGACTGTGCACGGATTTCCGAGGACTAAATGCAGTGTCCACCAACAACGCCTATCCTATACCGCTCATCCGAGACCTTCTCAACGTCGTGGCCCAAGGTAAGATCTTTACGAAATTAGATCTAAAAGATGCTTACTTCCACGTTCGTATCAAGGCAGGGGATGAGTGGAAAACCGCGTTTAATACGCCCCTCGGACAATATGAATACTTAGTTATGCCTTTTGGATTGACGGGAGCCCCGTCTGTATTCATGTCCATGATAAACGAAGTTCTACATGAATTTCTGTACAAAGGGGTGGTGGTGTACCTTGATGATGTTTTAATTTATTCTGACACCGAGGAAGAACATGTTCAAATGGTACAAAAGGTCCTGGCCACCTTGATGAAGAATAAACTGCCCATCAAATTGTCCAAATGTGAATTCCATAAAACCGAACTCACTTACCTTGGGTATTGTATCTCCCAAGAGGGGTTGAAAATGGATCCAGCCAAAATACAGGCGATCCAGGATTGGCAAACACCCACCACCCGCAAAGAACTGCAATCCTTCTTGGGTTTTGCCAACTTCTATAGAGACTTCATAGCAAATTTCGCCCAAATCACACTCCCCTTAACAGAATTGCTGAAAACCAAAGATAAAGGGGACCAAGCCAAAAAACCCTCTGCTAAACTACAATGGACCCCCGATTGCCAAACGGCCTTCAAATGCCTTAAAAAGCAATTTGTAACGGAACCCATCCTCTCCCACCCCAACGAACAGTCCCCCTTCATAGTACAGGTCGACGCCAGCGATACGGCGATAGGGGGAGTTTTGCTGCAGAAGGGGGAGGATGGGAAATTGCGGCCTTGTGCATTCTTGTCTAGAAAGTTCTCAGAGGCAGAAAGGAATTGGAATGTGTGGGAGAAGGAGGCCTTTGCAGTGAAAGCAGCTCTCACAAACTGGAGGCATTGGCTGGAGGGGGCGAGATACCCTTTCGAGGTCTGGACAGATCATAAAAACTTGGAGGCCCTCCGAAGCCCACGCAGACTGAATGCCAAGCAATTGCGGTGGGCGGAATTCTTTTCCAAATTCAACTTCACCCTCAATTATCTCCCGGGCAAAACTAACTTTTTGGCGGACGCCCTGTCGCGCATGCCCCAACATAAGAGCAAACGGGCGGAGACTGTCGACACGGTCTTCTCGCCTAAGCAACTTGGGGGCGTGGTGACTACTCGCAGCCGTGCTAAGCAGCCCCTCCCGGCCGACCAAGAATGGAAATCGAAACTTAAAACTGAAGTGGAGAAGGAGGGGAATAAAGCTCCGCGAAACAAACTAACCCAATCCCCACAGGGGGATTGGCTAGCTGGGAGCAAGTTTTATGTCCCGGACAGCCTTAAGCTGGAAGTCTTGCAGCGCTGTCATGATGCTCCCACTGCTGGACATTATGGGTATCTGAAAACTTTACACCTAGTTCAAAGACAATTCTGGTGGCCGGGCATGCGCAAAGACATTTCCCAATACGTTAGTTCCTGCCCTGTTTGCCTCAGCGCAAAAACCAGAAAAGGGAAACCTCCGGGTCTCCTGCAACCATTGGAAACGCCGAACAGGCCCTGGGAAGTAATCTCCATGGACTTTATCACTGATCTACCTCTTTCAAAAGGACATAATTGTATTTTAGTTGTGGTAGATCTGTTCTCCAAACAAGCCCATTTTATCCCCTGTACTGCTATACCCTCCGCTCGAAAACTAGCGGATCTGTTTCTAAAACACATCGTAAAATTACATTCTTTTCCGTCCAAGGTGATTTCGGATCGCGGCGGACAGTTCGTTGCCAACTTCTGGCGGGAGCTTTTGAAAATGTTAAATATTGAACAAGGTATCAGTTCAAGCCACCACCCACAAACCGACGGGCAATCCGAAAAAACAAACCAAATATTAGAACAGTTCCTTCGTTGCTACATCAATTTTCAACAAGATAACTGGGTGGACCTTCTCCCTCTAGCCGAATTCTCCTATAACAACAGTGTACACGCTTCAACGGGAGAAGCCCCCTTCAAAATTGTATATGGGACTCACTTCAATCCCTTCCCATTGGACGCACCCCCTCTCCATTCCTCTAAATTGCCAGATGTATCCTCATGGTGGGGGGAGGCGGTGCAGCAATGGACTATCATTAAGAGACACCTTGAAAAAGCCAAACTGGATTACAAAAAGTACGCAGATCGCCATCGTGTGGCCGAATGGGAATTACAACCAGGAGACCATGTGTATATTTCCACAAAGAACCTAAAGCTAGCTCAGACAAGCCGCAAACTCGCTCTGAAATTCTTAGGACCTTTTCCTGTGCGCAAGGTAATAAATAAAGTGACTGTTGCTGTAACATTGCCCAAGAACCTTCGCCATGTGCATGATACGTTCCATGTCAGCCTTTTGAAGAAAGCTCCCACCGACAACAAATGGCATATCAAAGCTCCACCCATTCCAACTTTAATTGACGACCAAATACACTATGAGGTACAACAAATTTTGGACTCTAAAATCAAGAGAAATCAGCTTTTTTACCTCATTAGATGGAAGGACTTTGATTCTGGTTACGATGAATGGGTGAACTCTGCACATGTTCATGCTCCTAGATTGACCAAAGCTTTTCATACTCGCTACCCATATAAACCAGGGGGGGATCTATTTTAAGGGGGGCAGAAATGTCAGGTCCAGTATATATCTTAACTATACTGACTCCATTTTCTAATGCTTTTAGTGTTTAAGTGTTTTCTCCTCAGGTGCACCAGTTCCCAGGCAGCATTCCCACCAGAGGAGACTGTTTTGTCTAACACCGTTCCACCAGGCATTGGCCTTGAAGGAGAGCAGCTTCCCAGGACTGAAAGATGTTGTTTTGAGAACTGTGGGGGGAGGCTGTTCCAGATGGGTATTGTTACTCTGTATCCTATGCTTGCTCGTCATTGGTAACAATGATCATGTACCATCCTGAGTCTCCTATTCAGGACAGTGGACTATAATGGACCTTTTCTGCAATAAAGCTTCCTTTGCCAGACATTGGACTTATTCTTGCTTCTAAAGGGAATCTTGCAGAGAGTGCCTTATCTAGCCACAGTCTGACAGGAGAGGAGCCTTGTGTAACCAGCCAAGCCAGCCCTGATGTAGCTGAAGCTGGTAATCAGGAAGAGCAGCTGCTGGCAGATCAGAGTCCACGGCCAGCAGCTGAGCCAGCAGCCCCAACACCCTGCAGCCAAAACACCACTGGTGAAGCCCAGCCAGCAGTTACCCAAAGCCCTCAGTCAGCAGCTGAGCCAGCAGCACCAATGCCCTCCAGTTCCAACACCACTGGTGAAGCACTGCCAAGGATGCCAACACCTCCAGCTTCACCCAGAGAGTGCTGTAGACAAAAGCAGTGGGTGGAGCTGCAGGAGAGATGGCAAAGTGCATGCCTCCTGGCCAGGCACCAGCTGCGGGTGGAGAGCGATGAGGAAGTAAGCACAGGATAGCTCCCAAGCAGCTGGCTGCCAGCCCAGCCTACCTATAAAACCCTGCCACAGACAACCAGGAAGCATGGAAGCAACACATCAGCATTCTGCTCTGGCTCGACCACTCCACCGTGCCATGCTGTGCCGTGCCATGTGACCCCTGGACTGTGCCTTGACTCAGCCTTTGGATTCTGGACTTTGGATTTGGAACTCCCACCTGGCTTTGGGCTCATGCTTGGACCTCAGACCGGACTCAGACTATTCCGCCTGTGCTGGCCCTGCCCACGACACCCCCCTACCTTCACCCAGCTGGGAACAGGAGCAAAGCAGGTTGCAATGCCTACCCTTGCCTTCACCCAGCTGGGATCAGATGCAGAGCAGGTGGCAATGCCAGCCCCCCACCTTCACCCAGCTAGGATCAGGAGCAAAGCAGGTGGCAATGTGCAGCCTTGCCTTCATCCAGCTAGGGTCAGATGCAGAGAAGGTGGCAATGCCAGCCCCCCTTCACCCAGCTAGGATCAGGAGCAGAGCAGGTAGTGATGCCTGCCCACTGCCTTCACTCAGCTGGGATCAGGCATGGAGCAGGTGGCAATGCCTGCCCCCCACCTTCACCCAGCTGCAAATAGGAGCAAAGCAGGTGGCAATGCCCACCTGTCCTTCACCCAGCTGGGATCAGGAGTGGAGCAGGCAGCAATGCCTACCCTTGTTTCACCTTTCCAGGATCAGGTGCGGAGAAGGTGGCAATACTCGCCTCCCTTCACCCAGCCAGGATTAGGCATGGAGCAGGAGGCAATGATTGCCCCCACCTTCACCTGTCTGGGATCAGGAGTGAAGCAGGTAAAAATGTCTGCCCTCCATCTTCACCCGGCTGGGATCAGTCACAGAGAAGGAGGCAATGCCAACTTGGCAGTCCTCCCCTTTCTAGAGCTTGTTGTATTTTTCCCCACAATGGGCTTTGTTACTTGAATAATATATTGTGTTATAATTTGAATGTGATGTATTAAAGCTATACCGTTATTGTATTGTAGTGCAACTTTCATTATAATAATCTTATAATAATTTTTATTATAATTATAAAATACATACATATGTGTGTGTGTGTGTGCAATGTTAATATATAATGTTAATTTTTTATAATCATTATTTTATAATCAATATTAGCTAACGCTAAATAATTTTTTTATCTAAGTCAATTTGACTATTTAGTTTACTAATTATTGGTTGATTTAATAATGAGGTTTTGTTTGTGTTGTATATCTGGAAACTATATTTTAAATGTTACATGGTCGTATTTTGACAGTCCTTGTAACACATAATCTTCAATCTTCTCTTTTTAATTTTTGTTCCCCTTTCCTCTTTTCTTTCTGTACCCCTTTATCTATTTTAAAAATAAAAACCAAAATAAATCTGAGTTAGATAATAGATTTTATTTCTGTGCATGCGTTTCTGTGAGTTTCATTTTCTTTTTGGTCTATGTTCTACTGTAGCAGAATCACATATCTTCCGGGGGGGGGGTGTCTTCCAACAGTATGAAACGTAGGCATGCCAGAAGAAGTTGGTATGTGGAGAAGGCTGCAGGAACATTTCTGGGCTTCGCTGAAGTAGGCTTTGAATAAGAGAAAATGGCACACTCCAGTCCACAGCAGAGGACATGCCATGTTTCAGAACTAAACTACAAGAAACAAATTTCACAAGGATGTGCATGTGAAGGGAGTCACAATATTAGCTGGGAAGCTGGGTTTTAGAAGACAGCTCAGGAGGCTTTTGTCAATTTCCCCTCTCTACAGAGCCAGCAGAGTTGGCTCCTCTGAGGGTTTGTTAATTTCCTCTTTGCCTCCAGAAGGCTCTGTCAGTTTCGCCTCTCCTTCTATGAGGTGAAGAGGAAATAAGCAAACCCTTTAAGGAGTGATCTTTGCCGGCTCTAGAGAGGTGAAACTGACAGCCTTCCGATCTGTCTTTTAAAACTCAGCTTCCCGGCTTATATTGCAACTCCCTTTATGGGAGTGTCCTTGTGTAATTCATCTGTTGTAGTTCAGCTCTTAGTCTGCTGCGTCCTCCTGCTTCCCCTCCCCTTCTTCTATCTTCTACTCTAGGACTGTGCTCATTCACCCAACTGCTGTGCCCAGCAATGTCGGGTTTTTTTTCCACCTGCACACCATGATGTGTTTGTCTGCTGCTCCAGCCTGCCTGCCAGTGCTGCCCAGGGTACGATTTGCCCGCTCCCTTGCACCAGCTGTCCTCTGTTCCACTGTGCCATGCCCAGTACTGCCCTGGTGGCATTTGTGCTGCTCAGGGTTCATGCCCAGATTGCAGCCATTTCCTGCTGCTTGGCAATAGTGGGTGTTGATCTGCGCATTTTGTTCTGGATGATTCTATGCACCGAAAAAGAGAAAGAAGTGAAAAATCACATTCGTGAACTATTTATGTTTGTCGCAATTCACATTAACGGGAGTCCCGTTAATGTGAATTGCGACAAACATAAATAGTTCACGAATGTGATTTTTCACTTCTTTCTCTTTTTCGGTGCATAAACTTTGGAAGTGAAACCCCTTCTTTTTTTGCGGTTAGCTGGATGATTCTAGTCAGGTCTGATTCAGTTACAGGCGTGCACATAAGAAGCCATAAATGTCTATTTAGCTTTTCTATATTAGATCATTGAACAATGTTTTAGGTTTGTTACTGAGTATAGCATACAAGTAAATACTATTGCCGAATCTCTGCTTCTGTTCTAAGCCTTTATTCATAATTATTCAGCTTTATTAATATTAGCTAAATCAACAGAAAATCATGCCATCCGTCATAACTACATAGATCATTAAAGGAGAACAATTACATGAGTCCAAGAAAATATCTTACTCCAAAGATAAGTAGGTCACAAGCAAGGATTCCCTTCTAGAAAGAAACTCACAATCTATTCAGCATCTCATATTTATAGGATTTAAGCATGATTTCCTAACAATAGCTAATTGTCCCACTTGATAAGGGTGCACTTTCTTGGCTACATAGTTATTTTATAACTTCAAGCACCATACAAAGTTATCTATATTTGAAACGTCTTCTTAAAATATATGAAAATTGTTAGTTCATTCTTGCTCCTTTTTATCTGAACAAAGTTTATTTAAAATTTCTCATACATATGAATGTTTCTCATACATATGAATGTTTCACCTTTTTGACCCTCAGACAGAGCAACCATTCTTGAATCACATCTTCTGTGAAGCTGGACATTTCTTCAGTTCTCAGATGCTCTCTACATCTGGGCCTTAGCAAACGTTATGTACTGATAAGGTTTAGATGGCTTTTCTAATCTACACAAGGTCCAACAACTGTGCTATTCCTTTATTTCAAGCTCCTCTCTGAAGTTGTTCTATTATGGGCCTTTAGACTATTATCCAGACTAACTCTGTTCCAGTGTACAGAGACATGATCTTCTATGATCTTCTTGATCAAATCCAGCAACCCAGCAACCCACGACTGTTTACCACATCTTCTCAGTCCTTTGGAGTTATTCCAGGCACTGGAAGGCTGATGTAAACCTTTAAGAAAGCAGCTTGCCTTTTATTTATTCATTCATTTATTCATTTATTCATTTATTTATTTATTTGACTTTTAGCCTGCCCTCCTCACAAGTGGAAAATGGCGATTCCTATTGATGTTAATGACGTTCTAGATATTCAAATATTCCAAGTTTTCTAAATTTCAGTCCAAAGGGTCTTAATTCTGAATTCCAAATACTGATTTTGGTGCTAATGCACATCTCTGCTATTTTGCAACTTTGGGGAAGACCTGGTTATTGCTATGGTGATAGAGAGGAAACTGTCGTAGATACAGCACCTGATTTTAGCATGCCACTGCGAATACTTGGTCATCAATTCAAATGTTCAGTATGGGTACATCCAACAGTCAGAATGCATACACAGAATGTCTGTATGTGTCTCTACTCTGAAAGTCTCGCTCTAAGTAGAAAGTGAGCATGTTAGGGAGAGGTTAGACAAGAAATCCACATGTAGGAAAATATTAGGGGGCACCATTCAAACGTGTGCCTTCTGGGTTCGTACTGTCTCAAGAAGGACCTGCCTTTACTGCATATTAGAAGAATTCTTTCTTTGCAGATGGATGGAATGCGGTTTGGACATTGGCAGAATTTAACTCTTCAGTTTTGACAATGTTATCAAATGTTTATGTTAGTCTCCAGGTGGTATCTAACACCAAAATGTTTATCGTATGCATCTTCACAGCTCAGTCCAGCTTGTCAGAAAAATTGTGGATTGGAGGGATCTTATGTCCATTGTTGGTTGACTTGTCCAGTGTTGGCAACCTTTTGGCAAGTAATTTTGATGACAATTAAGATAATAATTGGAGTAACACTAAAATTTAATCCGAAGTGTCTCTTATTAGGAGCAAATTGGGATGTAGATCAACCCCAATGGACAATGTATATTATAGCAACTCTCTTAGCAGCAGCCAAAATTTCCATAGCCTTTTGCTGGAAAGCCTCTACTGCCCCTACTTTACAGATGTGGCATACACAACTATGGGATCAGTATGTCTTAGCAAGACTTACTTTTAATTTGAACCAGACGACATCAACTAAAGCCCTCTTTTTCAAAAAATCTGGTCGCCAATTTTAACTTATCTTTCTGAACAGATGGAGATTCCAAAGGAACTATATCGTAGTTATATTTAGTATATGTCATTACACACTGTATAGTTAATTGATACATTTGCAATTTATAGCCATTGTTGTTATGTTTTTAATTTTAATAAGATCTGTATAAATCTATTGGTGTGTTAAGAGGTATTGATATATTTTTATGCATTGTTTCTTTTATTCTCTGTATTTAAATAAAATAAAATTTTAAAAAAGAAGAAGAAGAAGAAGAAGAATTCTTTCTCAAAATGACCATGTGGTGCAGGACATTCAGAATTTTTACAAACAAGAAACGTTTCTTCTATGTTGGGCTTACAGAACATGGTCTAGTAGTGATGTCATATAGATATCCATTAAGATAGTTCTCAGCTGGTTTGGGATTTTTAGTTGGCTTAACAAGCTATAAGATAAAACCACTTTCCTTGATCTCTTGCCATGCGCAGTATACAAAATCAACTCTATCTTCTTGTTAAAATAAATGACTCTCTGTGGTTTCTTAAATAAAAACAATTGAATAAATCTTTCCTTACAAAAACCAGAACTATGTATAAACTGGAATTCCTCCCTGGCACAGAAGAAAGTACAAAATATGGTGTTGGGTACACAATTCAGATCTCAGAAAAGCTTGGCTTTCTTTCTTCTTTTTATTTTAACGTTTCCAGCATTTTTGTTGCAAAGATATGCTTGAATTATGTGTGCATTGTCCGTTGAAAACTCAGAAGGCTTTGCAAAGTATGGTTTCCAATCCGGGAAGCAATGCCCACCATCTCTTTCACTGCTGTGGTGGGTTGATAACCTCTTGATTGCACTGTCCCAAGCTGTCACTTGTATGGCTTCGAGGAAGAGCCAGCTCTTTCTTCAGGGCCCTCTGTCGCTGCTTGTTCCTCCTTTTAACTAGCAGAACAAATGATGTACATAGGTGGAAACTGCAGAATTAATTATGTTTGCTGATAAATTGCTGAATAATTCTGTAAAATAAGAGAGATGGATGCACAAATGTTTGTATTATTTTAATGGACAGATTGACTCATGGGCTGGGACTAGACATGGGCACGAACCAAAAAAATTTAATGACTGCGGTTCATGGTTCGGTGCTGACAATGATCCCGAAGTCATCAACCGCAATGAACATTTTCTGTTGCCGAACTGGTTCGCGGTTCGCGGGGTGCGGAATGGTCCCTGTGGCACTTAGAGAGCCCATATTCCCAGGGAGTGTTTTGCAGGCTTTCCTACAGCCATCACCCAAGTTTGGACAAGATTGCAAAAGGAGTTATACCCTCTCCAATACAAGGCCCCCAGGAAACTCCCACTCAATACAATTAGAGCCACCGGTTGACGTTGGCCCAGTGCACAGAAGGTGCATGCTGCTGACGGTGACCGCCGGGCCTGGCGGGCACAGGGAGGCAGCAATGAGCCACCTCCCCTTTAGGGGGCAGGGGGTCTGTCTGCTTGCCGGCGGAACCACCCATGTCCCCCCCCCGCCAGGCCAAAGAGGAGCGTGCATTCCCAGTGTGGGTGGAAGAGGACATGTCATTCGGACATGGGCCTGATCCCCCAGCAACCGCGGGTCCTCACCCGAGGGTCCCACTGAGGAACAGTGCGGCAGCAGCCAACAGTACCCACCTTCCTGCCTTGCCGGAAAGGATGGGAGGGAGAGGAGATGTCATTTGGAGGGGAAGTGGGAAGATCCACCAACAGCCGCGAGGCCTCCTCTGAAGCTCCCACTGAGCTACTCTGTGGTGGCAGCCAACAGCACCCACCTTCCTGCCTTCACGGAAAGGACGGGAGAGAGAGATGTCATTTGGAGGGGTCTGAGTGCTCCAGAGAGGGACAGGTCAAAAGAGGGTCTGTGAAGTTGGAAGATCCCAACAGCCGTGAGGCCTCCTCTGAGGATCCCACTGAGGAACTCTGTGGCAGCAGCCAGCATCAACCAGCTTCTTGCCTTTGCGGAAAAGATGGAATAGGACAGGACCAGAGAGGTCGTTGGGAGGGGACTGAGTGTTCTGCAGAGGGCGAGCTGAGCAGAGGGACCATGTACTTGTGTGGGAGAGGAGGGCTGAGCCCGAGGCTTCCTGGCCACATTGTGCAGCAGGACCAGGACGGAGAGATCCCACATCCACCCTGAAGGAGTGCGCAGACTGCTGTGGCCGAGGCTTGTCCGCTCCCCCTGTGTCGTAGTGAAGGCTGTCGCCAGCATCACTCACCTTCCTGCCTTCACGGAAAGGATGTGACTGGTCATGGTGACATTACCCATTCACCCCTGCCCAGAGGGGAGCGCTGCTGCTGCTGGTAGGAGCCACCGTCACATGCAATTTTATGTGCAACAGCAGTTGATCTGTCCTTCGTGGCCCAAAGCCGAAGCATCATACAGCACCCATCGTCCGGCCTTCACGGAAAGGGTGTGAGGGCGAGGGACCCATCCCCCCCCTGCTCAGAGGGGGCAGCAGGTGCCCATGGAAAGGGGGGGGTACTGTGTGGTGCCACACTAACACCAGCAACAGCAGCAGAGCTGTTCCTCGTGGCAGAAAGTGGCATTAGCTCCTGACTTCGCGGAAAGGACATGACTGGTCGTAGCAGCATTACCCATGGTGACATTACCCATTCACCCCTGCCCAGAGGGGAGCGCTGCTGCTGTTGGTAGGAGCCACCGTCACATGCAATTTTATGTGCAACAGCAGTTGATCTGTCCTTCGTGGCCCAAAGCCGAAGCATCATACAGCACCCACCGTCCGGCCTTCACGGAAAGGGTGTGAGGGCGAGGGACCCATCCCCCCCTGCTCAGAGGGGGCAGCAGGTGCCCATGGAAAGGGGGGGGTACTGTGTGGTGCCACACTAACACCAGCAACAGCAGCAGAGCTGTTCCTCGTGGCAGAAAGTGGCATTAGCTCCTGACTTCGCGGAAAGGACATGACTGGTCGTAGCAGCATTACCCATGGTGACATTACCCATTCACCCCTGCCCAGAGGGGAGCGCTGCTGCTGTTGGTAGGAGCCACCGTCACATGCAATTTTATGTGCAACAGCAGTTGATCTGTCCTTCGTGGCCCAAAGCCGAAGCATCATACAGCACCCACCGTCCGGCCTTCACGGAAAGGGTGTGAGGGCGAGGGACCCATCCCCCCCTGCTCAGAGGGGGCAGCAGGTGCCCATGGAAAGGGGGGGGGTACTGTGTGGTGCCACACTAACACCAGCAACAGCAGCAGAGCTGCTCCTAATGGCAGAAAGTGGCATTAGCTCCTGCCTTCGTGGAAAGGACATGACTGGTTGTAGCAGCATTACCCATTCACCTCTGCCCAGAGGGGACAGCCGCTGCTGTTGGCAGGGGCCACCGTGACGTACAATCTTATATGCAACAGTAGTTGATCTGAGCTGCCCCTCGTGTCCAAAAGCAGCAGCGGCAGACCTCAACCACCTTCCTGCCTTCGCGGAAAGGACACCTGACTGGTCGTGGTGGGTCTCATTCCCTCCATGCACAGAGAGGACTGCAGGTGCACATGGATCGGGGTGCACCGTGCAGCTCAAACATGTCAAGGTCAGCAAAAGCTTCTGAGCAGCCCTGTGGGGTCCAAAGCGGCCGCAGCAGACAGCACCCAACTTCCTGCCTTGATGGAAAGGGTGGGAGGGACCCATTCCCCCTGCTCAGAGGGGACACCAGGTGCCATGGAAGGGTGGCTACTATGCGGTGCCACTCTAACATCAGCAACAGCAGCAGAGCTGTTCCTCATGGCCAAAAGCAGCATCAGCTGGCAGCACCACACCTTCCTGCCTTCGCAGAAAGGACGGGATGGGAAAGACAGGAGAGGTTGGGAGGCATCTGAGCAGATCCAGAGAGGGAGAGGTGTGAAGAGGGAATGGGAACTTGTCTGGGAGAGGACGACCAGGAGGCCCCAAACAGCCACTATGTCGAATTGCACAGGCTGCTGTGGCAGAGGCTTGTCTGCCCCTCCTGTGTTGCAGTGGAGTCTGTCGCCAACATCACTCACCTTCATGGACAGGAGATGAGTGAAGGGGCCCATTCCCACCATGCTCAGAACGGACAGCAGGAGCCTAGGATAGTGTGCTGTGTGCTGTGCAACCATATGTGCTGGAGCTGCCCTACGTGCCCAAAAACCAGAGCATCAGAAAACACCCACCTTCCTGCTTTCACAGGAAGGATGGGATGGGCAGGACAAGTTGTGAGGAGGGGTTGTTTGGGCAGCATCCAGAGAGGGAGAGGTTGAAAGAGGGAATGGGAACTTGTCTGGGAGAGGAGGGCAAAGGGTCACTAGCCTTAGAAGCAGCCCCGAGAACTGAGAGAGGCTTGAGCCCGCTGTGGACGACCTGGGCCGGCTACTACCCCAGGGTGGCTCAGAGCCCGGGTAGGTCCAGGTCCATGGGAGGCTGCCCCAGTAGGTTGAGGTTGACCTTGATGAACGTCAACATGTCCACCAGGTCCGGGTGCAGACGTCCGTGGTGGGGACAGAGGAGGTCTCCCAGGTGGGAGAACACCTGCTCGCTCTGCACGCTGGTGGGAGGGCAGGACAGGATGTTGGTAGCGATGATGGACAGGTCTGGCCATCGGTCAGATTTCCTCACCCAATACTACAACGAGTTGGCATGGGGGGGCTTGGTGGGCTCAGCAAGGTACTCGCACACCATGGCCCCCACCGAGTCCTCTACTGAGATGGATGTGCCTGCTGTGCAGCGGCCAACCACACAGCCCACTGACGAGGCCCAGAGATAGAATGTGGCCATTGGGGTGGCTCTTCCTTGGCATGGCTCTCTTCCCACCTCCTCCCCCTCCCTCCTGCTCCTCCACTGACTGACCCTCGCTGCTGCCTGGGTCCTTCTCTCCTGCCCTCTGTCTCTGGAAATGGAGCACCGCTCTGCAGAGCTCCTTTTTCCAGTGCTGCATCTGACCCGCCTGCATGGTGATGCTGCCTTTGATGCGGGGGTCACAGAGGGAGGCCAGTTGATATGGCACCTCATGGCATAGAGGATGCAGGCATTCAGCAACGCAGGCCTGGATCCTCCGGACAAAGTCCCGGACCCTGGGGAGCAGCTCTTGCTTGTGCTGGAGCTCCTGGGCCAGAAACCTGTCGAGGCCATGGATCAGAGGGAGGACCTGACCCAGGCTGGCCTGGTAGGAGCACAAGAGCTCAGTGGCATCCTTGAAGGGTTTCAGGATCCGGGACATCTGGGCAAGGACTCTCCATTCCATGGAGCTGAGGCTCAACTCCTCTCCCCTCCTCAGCACATTCGAAGAGGACAGGATGTCTTGCAATGCGCCCTTCTGCTCCACTAGACGACATAACATGTCGTAGGTGGAGTTCCTGCGGGTGGGCAGGTCCTGGAAGAGTTGGTGCTCGGGGTCCCTTCCCTCCCCCTGCCTCTGGAACAGCTCGCGGGAAGAGTTTATGCTGCGAGAGAAGTGGGGAAGCGATGCGACGGCAGCTGTCCAGCAGATTGCACGTCCACAAGGTTCCCTCGTCCCAGCAGTTGGAAGCCCATGCCCTCCATGACCAATAGGGGGAAGCCTTGCAGGGCAATCGTCTGCGCCACCACACAAACACCCACCTCCTGAGCCCTTGACCTCACCCTTTTCAGCGGAGCCACCCCCGACCCCGATGGAACAACTTCCCTCAGGGCAGCCTGCCTGACCCTCCCGCTCCTACCAGCCACACCCTCGAGGCAAGGCTTCTTGCTCGGGGTGCATTCCGGAGAACCTCCAATTGATCACAGATCAGATGAGCTGGTGGCCCTCGGTCTCCCCCCCAATGAATGTTTTGCTGGCCGAGGACGGAGACCACAGGCTTGAGTGGTGCCTCTTCAGGTGCCGAGTCAGGGCTGTCGATGACAGGTGCTTTGGGTCATTGCCCCTGCGCACCAGGCCCTCACACACACAGCACCGCACCATGCGGGGGTCAGTAGGAAGGGACTGAAAATGCCTCCAAATATTGAGGTTGAACCGTGGCCCACTAGTGGTTCCAGGGGAGGGAGGACGAAGGGTTGCTGCTGGATGTGCCATGGAGCTGTCAATGGAAGACGGAGTGATGGGTGGACGGCAGGCAGGGACAGCACCACCGGTAGTTTGGGATGGGGATGGGCTGGATGTTTCCTCGAACCCCAACCATTCCCCCAAGGATCCCTCGGCCTCCTCCCCCAAATTTTTCAGGAGTTCTGCTTCCGCCACCAGCAAGAGCTCTTCAGCCCCTTCACAGCCGCAACTGGTGATTTTGGGGAGTGGGAGTCTCTGCTGCACCAGAGTCCTGCACAGCACTGCTTCCCGTGCTGCAACTGGGAAAATCTCTGCACTTCCCCCCATGACCACTCTTTTCCCCATCCGAAGACTCATAGTGCCAGCAAACACCAATTGAGGAGAAGAAAGGAAATGACACTGTGAGCCCTCAGCTGAGGTGCCCACCGAGCTTGGCCCCAGGGCCTGGCAGCAGCCCTGGCACCAGAGAGAAGGAGGGACTAGAGCCCTAGCCCACCAGTCCCACAGACCTGAACAGATCAGGCACTACTGTGACCCCTCAGCTGAGGTGCCCACCGAGCTTGGTCCCAGGGCCTGGGAGCAGCCCTGGCACCAAAGGGAGGAAGGGACTAGAGCCCTAGCCCACCACTCCCACAGATCGGAACAGATCAGGCACTAATGTGAGCCCTCAGCCGAGGTGCCCACCGAGCTTGGCCCCAGAGCCAGGCCGCAGCCCTGGAACCAGAGGAGATAGATCCCTATCCCCCAAATCCAAGCTGAATTATACTCTCAGTCTCTCTCCCCAAAGGCTAGCAAGTGGCAAGCAAGAGCTCTGTCCCACTCCACTGCTCGTTGAAAGTGAAACCCAGCCTGGGAGCCCACGGCTATTTATAAGCACAGGTCCCATTGAGCAATGCGGGAGGTATGTGTTTGGCTGTCAGAGCTGCCTATCAGGGTTTTCAGGGATGAGATTGGAGTGCCCATGGCTACAGAACACCCCCTCCCCCTCCCTCCCCTGGGTGTCTTCTCCCAACTTCTAACCGCTTTGCAGCTCCATGGTTGGAAGAAAGACCTGCTGATCAAGGTAAGCTGGGCTTCCATTTGGGTTTCCAGGGCAACAGAATGAGCGCAGACAGAGTTCAGGCATTCCCCCGGCTCTGTTGCCAGGGGAATTGATTGATGGAGCCTGACTGTCTGGCTTCCCGAACTGCGGCCAAACGCACCGAACCAGGCCTCTCCTGAATGCACAATTTCGTGGGTTTTTGAAGTTCGTAATGTGGTTCGTGCCCATCTCTAGTTGGGGCAACAGATGGGCACGAACCAGAAAAAAAGCGGACCATTTCATGAACCATGAAACATGAACTTTCACGAACCTGCCCCCAGTTCACAAACCAGTTCATTTGGTTTGTGAAAATGTCACATCCAGGTCAGAAAATCATCACTTATGGGTCAGCAGAAGGTCACTTCCAGGTCAGCAGAAGTTCACTTCCGGGTCAGCAGAAGGTCTGCAGGAAGTCCATCCCCTGTTGTCTAGGAAACTGATTGATTGGCACCAGGCTGTCTGCAGTGATGAACCAGAACCAAATGAACCAGCGTAAAGTTCGTGGTGGTTCATCAGATCCCATTACTGATGAACCACCACGAACTTTAGGCTGGTTCATTTGGTTTGCAAACCATGAACCGGCCTGGTTTGTCATGAATTTTGGTTCGTATTTTGGTTTGTGCCCATGTCTAGTTGGGACCCTTAAATGAAGTTTTACAGTGCTTTATCTGTGCATCAATAATTTAAGGAGGGTAATCGACACCAATGAAGTGTATGAACTATAAGTTGCAGTGAACTGAGAATGTGCAATGCTATGTTTAAAATCTGGACATCGTAACAGTACCCTAGGAAGGCCAGTGAACACAATACTGGAAACAAAACACTCTGGACTGGCTTTATTTGTTCTCAGTGGCATCACTGCAAAACTATGTCAAAATGACAACAGAGAGCCACAACATCACCTCACTTCACTACATGAAGCTTGGCAGACCTCAGAGCCATCCGTCAAATCTGATCGGCTGTACAGCATCACAACATGACCTTGTTCAATGTGTGATCTCCAACTAGCTATAATTGCTTCAAAATTGCAGCCAGTGGTGATTTTCTCCCCAAATTTTCTCCCCAAATTGAGGGCAAAGCACAACTGCAGCAAATAAGGAAAACAATGGCAATGGACAACATCAAAGAGAGATGAATATTCTAGCTATTGAGCATTGGGAAGGAACAAGATATTTCTGTCTCCTGAAAGAGCTGCTTTTGGCCTGAAAATAAAGCTGGGAGAACATTAATCATAGCTGCATTTCCCACATACTGTGTGCTTAGCACTTCCTCTTTTTTACATTTCATAGAGCATTCAGAGCCACTCCAAGCTTTCTCTGTGGGCTTGGAGCATTGACATGTCAGGCTGTAATTGGAGCCAATAAAATGCAGGAGTGGGCATTGCCAAGGTTACCAGAAACTAAAAAACAACTTTGACTTCATGAGATGCAAATTTTGTTAGAGGCACATAAATGAGTAAATTGTATGTGTGAGATAAATATATATGCCACTCAATGTAAGTGGCATATCTCTACCTCTACCTCTACCTCTACCTCTACCTCTACCTCTATCTCTATCTCTATCTCTATCTCTATCTCTATCTGCCACTCAATGTAAGTACTTTCTCACCACTTACACAGTACGTATGTTCCCAGTTGTTATTCATATCCTCATATGTACATTTGGAAACCACCAAGAATGGCATAATGTCTACATAATCTTAAAATTTTAAAACTTGACTGACAAAGGTGCCTAGTTTAAAGTCTCAGTAAAATACAGTGATATTTATGAACTGTAAGATTTGCTGATGTAAGGTGACAGCCAGTGGAAGAAAAAAGCTACGCATGGACAAAAGAAACACTAAAATTGGAAGGTTGTTGGACAAGAATGTAGAAAATGAAATAGAAAAATAGATTAGTTTAGCTAAGAATTTCCACAGTCTATCGTAAAAATAAGACTACTGTGCTTTGGATAATGGATGCCTCCTAGATGGAAACCAGATGGGAAAAAATTGGGGGGGGGGGGGAAACCTAGAATAAGCCAGTTCTGAAATAAGAAAAAAGTTTTAAAATGATAAAATGACAGCACTTGAAAGATTAGAGTGGGTCACAATTATTAAAGCATATGTCTGGCTTTGAAGAGTTCATGACACACTGTTATAGGCAGAAATGTGCTGCTAATCTTTACAAGCAAATTAAATGCATCCGTCCCATTCTAGTGCAGAATCTATTGGACAGCTTCTGCTGACTGCCTGTGCATGGGCAACCCTCCCTGGCTGAAAATTAACCACACCTTCTAGCCTGTGCTGAGAGGTGCCACGCTTCATCAGCTTCTACTGTGTTATTCAGCAACTATTAGGATTCAGTTGGTGTGGCCCCTCCTTGAGAGAGCCCCTTCCATCCATTTGAATTGAGAAAACGTCCTTCATCATTAGCACAGCAAGCATCTGATAGTTGGATGGTGTTGATGATATTCGCATTGTCACACCTTAACTTAACCATTACAACATTCAGCCTATCAGCCTGTATGAGTACCACCAGGACTATTGGAAAAAATGCTAAAAGTCAAATCCTTCAGAGGGTCTCTGCTACCCTGGCCATCCCTACAGCCAGGACTGGGTACAACAGCTGCATTGCAAAAAGACACTAAAATGGGAACCACTTGCAACATCTGGCTGCACCTGGAACCGCACTCCCATCAGTCGCTCCTGCCTCTATAAGGAGCATCCATTGCATTAAGCCATGAAAACCAGCCAAGTACACAAGCCTGCTTTCGCAGACCGAGGGAACAATGAAGTAGTACTAGCATAGTTTCAGAGGCAATGGAGAAAGACCCTGCCAGGCGCTACAACTGAGCCTGAATCATTCAAGTGCCCAGCTAGGGTCTACAGGAGCTTAAGTGTTGCCTACTTGACCCTGCTTGACAAAGAAGGTATAGCCTATCAGCCAGCAACTGCCAAAGCTCCTATCTCTGCAGAAACAAACGGGAATTACACCAGCAAACCTATAACAACCAAAATAACCAACCGGTAGGTACAATCACAAAGATTCACAGAAATTCAATAGTCATTATAAAAAGTGCATAATTTATGTAATGCAAAAGTGCAAAGTGCAATAAGTCAATTCATGTACAATAAATAACCCATAAATATATGCAAAATCCATACAACAAGAATTTATACAGAAGATGTATCGAATCCGCAATCCATATACAACAATAATATTACAATTTGAACGCTCACATGAGCAATATTTCAACTACATGCAAGAAAGAGGAGTACAGGCAAGCGTAGCTATGGTGAACCTAGATGTCTCAAGGTAAGTGACCACCAGTCCCGTATAGGGTGTAAAAGCCAAGAGGTTGATGCGGGGCAAGATTTCCAGTTCCCGTTTCGCGTCTTCTTCTTGGGCAATTATCTTGTGGGCTGGAAAGATGAATAATCACAATCCTAAATACAATCCTTATATCATTTACCCAATCCTCAGTATACTATATTTTTAGCACTATACTCACGCACTGGTCACCCACGTACTTGTTGCTCCATGTACTCACTGCACTCCAAAGGATACGGATTGGGGCTGGCTCCACCTCATTCCCTTAAATCAACCACACTAAATTTAAATTTAAAGGCCCCCCTCCCCATTACCATCAATTCTGAGTTGGAACCTATATTGATATCCAGTATAGTTTCAGAGGCAATGGAGAAAGGCCCTGCCAGGCGCTACAACTGAGCATGAATCATTCAAGTGCCCAGCTAGGGTCTATAGGAGCTTAAGTGTCTCCTACCTGACCCTGCTTGACAAAGAAGGTATAGCCTATCAGCCAGCAACTGCCAAAGCTCCTATCTCAGCATCAATCATCGTGCCCAGAAAGCACATTGAAGATACGTGCTAGCCCTTTTCTCATTTGCTAATGGAGCACCAAAGTCAGCTGCCAGAGCCTGAAAATCACTCATCAATTCCCTGCAGTCCTTCAGTCCGGCTTTCCGTACATCCAATAAATCATTCAAATGGCCTGCCGGTATTGGCAGTGTCTGATTTTTCTCTAATTGCCCATTCAAGTGTTGGACTGAACAACTCAAGTGCAGAACAGAAGAAAGAACGTCTCAAAGGAAATGCTTTGTCTACATAGCACTTGGCCTTAGACATCAACCCTATCAAATCAAAATCTGCTGGATGGATGGGTATTAACCTAATGGCTCATGTTATGTCACATTTGCCTCATCTAGCTTTGTGCACACAACTTTATTCATCTATTATTTACACTCCCCCTAATACCTCCATCTCCCCCTCTTAACAATGGCTGCCATTCATATCCCCTCAAATGCTCTGGCAAACAAGCAAGCCTTGAAATACCCCATGTCTTCAGCAAGCCCATTCCACATAGTGGAAGCCATGATAGAGAAGGCCCTGGCTTTAGTCTATGCCAGGGCAGCCACCTGTAGCCATATTACCCTAAAATTCACCTCAGAGGGTCCTGGTCACAAGATGTGGGCACGAACGGAACCCCCCCCCCGGAACAAGCTGTTTGTTGTTCGCTGCCATCCACGAACAATGAACAATGAACAGTAACGAACATGACCCTGTTCACAGACATCTTCGTTGTTCATGGCCCCTTAAAGATCCCTTTAAACTATCAGCTGGCAGGTGGCAGGGGGAATCCCCCCCTGCTGCCTGCCAGCTGATAGTTTAAAGGGCCCTTTCCTGCCATGTGCAAGGGGAAGGGCCCTTTAAACACCCCACAAACTGACCTTCCCAATGTCCAATACCCACCAAATTTTCAGGGGACACAGTCCTCACTGAAGACCCCCCAAGTTTCAGAGGGATTGCACCCCGGAAAAGGAATGATCCATGTGTCCCCCCCCCTTGCTGCCATTTTCTCTTCACAGTGGCAAAAACGGAACTGCCTGTTGGAAGGCAGCTACTTTGAGGGGTTACAAACTGACCTTCCCAATGTCCAATACCCACCAAATTTGCAGGGGACACAGTCCTCACTGTCCTCTGAAGACCCCCCCCCCAAGTTTCAGAGAGATTGCACCTCGGGAAAGGCATGATTCATGGGTCCTTCCCTTTGTTGTCATTTTATGTTCACAGTGACAAAAATGGGACTCAAAAATGAGTCAGAAAACTTACCAATGCTGGTTAAAATGCTGTTTGGAGAAGATGATGCAATAGAAGAATGGCCTGATAAAGCAATACACCGTGAAACGGGCTGTCTAAATTGCTAGCACACCCGTTGCCAACAGCCCGGGAGCTTCTCTATTGACCTTCTGGCTCCCGTCGGACCCTCTTTGCCCTTCACTGGCAGGTTTGCCTGCAACAAAGAAGAAACAATCCGTTGGAACTGTACATTTTGAAAGACGAACTTTGTATTTATATGCATGTTATTATACATGTGTTGTATGGACTGTATTCCATGTATTGGGGCTACATGTGTACAGATGGACAGTCCCTAGTATTTTGGGAGTGTATATATTGGAATACTTACCTTGCACTTTTTGCACTCACTGCATTGGCACTTTCATTAAAATTGCATTATTGTTCTTATCCATCAGGTTTCTGTAGACCATTTGGTCCTTGTTTGGCAATATTTTGTTTGAAACCTGTCCCTACTTGTTTGTGACTTCCCAACTTAGAGCTGGCAACCCTAAAGTGGTGATGAATGAGGAGTGCGGGGAGGTCTGCTCCCCCCGCCCCTTGTTTTATTTTAGGCATGTTTATCCCATGCTGTATGTTGACTCATTGGAGCTTACAATGAAAGTAAAGATTACAATTACAATAAGAGGCAGTTTGGTGTAATGGTTAAGAGCGGCAGGACTCTAATCTGGAGAGCCGGGTTTGATTCCCCCATTCCTCTGCTTGAAGCCAGCTGGGTGACCTTGCGTCAGTCACAGCTCTTCCAGAGCTCTCTCAGCCCCACTTACCTCACAGGGTGATTGTCCTGAGGATAATAATAACACACTTTGTAAACCACTCTGAGTGGTCGTTAAATTGTCCTGAAGGCCAGTACATAAATTGAACGTTGTTATTGTTATTATTATTAAACTTATACAGGCTATCACATACAAAGCTCTTCATGGCTTTGGTCTGTCATGTCTATGAGCCCGCCTCTCTCCCTATGTTCCACCAGTGCAGCTTCACTTACCTGAACAGGGCCTTCTGCAGGTGCCTCCTTGCACATGGGCAAAATCAACAGCTGCCTGTACATGTGCATTCTCTGTGGTGGCCCCCACCTTATGGAACAGCCTACCTGAAGAGGACAGGAAATCTCCCACTCTTCAGACTTTCTGAAAACCATGCAAGGCTGAATTATTCAAGAGAGCTTTGTACTTAGCTAGGAAGGCTGTACTGTAAGGTGTTACCAGAACTGCTCTTTATTATAATGGGGAATTAGCTATAGCAGTCTGTAACTATTAATATTAAGCGAGGATCATAACCTATGTTTACGGAGGTCCCGATCCCAGACACTCTAGTGAAAAAGAGGCAGACAAGGAGTAAGGTCCAAACACGTGTATTGAGTGTAGCGTAAGCCTAGCTTGCACAATCATACAAAGAACATACAAGGTCTAAGAAATATAGAGTGGGAAATACAGAGACGTTCGCATTAGCGGGTTCCCAACGATGGTAAGGGAAATACTCACAATCCTGGAGCGAAGCAGAGACACAACAGCGAGGGTGGCCCAATGCCAGCACTGGAACCACAGACGGACAGCAAGGAGGTCTGGATAGGGAATGGCCGAGGCACCGAGTGGTCTGGGAGACCAGCTTAAATACCCCAAAACGTACCCTGGTGCTGGTGCTGTACTTGGTGGTTCTCACAGATTAAAACAAAGGGTCTAATGGGCTACTGAATGGCTTGGATGGGCCACTTTGGTAATCAGATTGTGATAAGTGACACCTCAGGAAGAGGGGACAAAAGAGGGAGGGGGAAATCCAAGTGGGCTGAAAGGATGTTCCAGCGGACAGGGCTTGTCCTGATGTCATCAGCTTTGGAATGCGGAGGTTTCTTTGAGATGCATTCTTTAAGTGCTTGGGATGGTCGGCACTTAGTTCCTTCTCCGGGGCGGCTCCTAAGATATGCAGAGCGGGGCGAGGGGCTCTCGCTGCGGACGTGGTGTGTCCGCTTCGCCGAAATGGCTTCTCAAAGCAGTCTCTTCCTCTGGGTCTTCTGGGTGCCTGAGAACATGGATGCCGGCTGGGCATAGCTGGGGCTGGATAGCAGGCTGCCCGGTAGCGAGGGCAAGCTCGGCGACCGGCCCGCGGGAGGCTTCAGGCGGGAACTGACCAGGGAGCGCCTAGCCAGGCTCGCTGGAGGTTTCCCCGGCAGGCGCCCGGCTGCTAGCAGCGGCTTGGGCCCATATGAGGCAGGCTTCCATGGAGGCAGCGGGAACAACACTTTAAAACACAGTCCAAAGCAGGGAACAGGCACGGTCCGTGGCAGATGGCAATGCAGGCACGGGGCATACTTGTAACACAGTCCAAAGCACACTGGGAAGTCCAGATACAGGTCAGGGCAGGGCTGCCCAGAAAGAGAGTCCTTTGTGCAGTTTATCCAAACATGGAGTCAGTAAACTACACAGTCTATTACAGCAGCAGGGTAATTGACACGCAGGCAGGAAACTGACACGTGTATCAGAACACACACGTGCAAAGCAGTCTTTGGTGTAGCAGTGAAACAGCAACGCAGGAAACTTTAGCACAGTTCATGGCAGGCTTCAAAGCAGGGGAGGGGGCCTACTTGGCAACAATTGAAGTAGCCTCAAAGAGATTAATAAGTAAAGGAAAAGGGACTATAGACGTTACTACTATATACTATGTGTTGCTTGAAGTGTGATCCTACTGTGTTGTTTAACATGATAGTCAGGCTTATACCCAGTTTCAGCATTTTTTCAACAGGTTCAAATCCCCTCTCTACCATGGAAGTTTACTGAGTGGCCTTGGGCCAGTCAAACACACCCAGCCTAAACTATCTGACAGGGCTGTTGCCAAAGTAGGATTTGGGAGACTCAGGTTTGGATTCCACTCTCCCATGGAAGCTTGCTGGGTGATAGGGTTTCCAGGTCCCCCAGTCAGGACGGGGGATCCCTCACTACCAGACCCCCTACATTATTCCCCTCTCCTCCATTTTATCCTGTCTCCCACCGCATGGAATGGGAACAGGAGCTCTAGAGTGTGCTCCTGCGTTCTCCAGAGCCTTTGTTGTTGCACCGGGAATGCCGTCATTCCCAGTGCAACAATGAAGGGCCTTGGTGGTTGTGCCAGGAATGACATTATTCCTGGCCTGAAAACAAAGACTCCAGAGCATGTAGGCTTTGCATGTGCACACAGTAATTTTCCCTGCACGTACCGCCCCCCCCCCATCCTCCTGTCCCTCGGTTTGGGCCCTGGGGGGCCTGGCGTCTCTACTGAATGACCTTGGGCCAGTCACAGACTCTCAGTCTAACCTACTTCACAGGCATGTTATCAAAGGTAAAATGTAGAAGAGAAGGATGATGTAAGCCACTTCAGGGAGAAAGGAAGGAAAGAAGGTAGGAAGGAAGGAAGGAAGGAAATGAAATGTAACTTAATCAGGTATGGTAACTTAATCAAGACTGGTGAGGTGGTGAAAATGTTGGTCTTTTTCTGGGTGGTGTCACACATCCCATTAAAAAAACCAGGTTTACTGCCTGAATATACTCCTGCATATGAGCCCGCTCTTGGATCCCTAGGTGACACTAGATCCTGGAGTACTTTTTCATAGCTTGAGCTAGTATACTAGCTGGAAACTAAAGATTGTACCACTGTTATTTATGTCCTAGTAACTTCTCAGGTTGTCTGCTGTAATATGCTTCTAATAAGGCTGCTGTTGTTGCATACCATTTGGATATACTTGCCATTTCCCTGCCGGGGGCTGGAGATCCCACATCCCCTCTCCCCACCTCTACTTACCTGGCCAGCGGGGGGGGGGGGGGAGGATGCGAACCTCGGGACACCCCTCTGGCACAGTGCACCCCCAGGAGGAGTGGCGCACTCCCATGCCCCACAGTAGTGCACTCCCATGCCCCACAGCAGGCCCATTTTGGCCAAATTGGGCCCTGTGGGGAGGGGTGGCGATTCAGCTCTTGGGCGAGTGTGGGAGTGCTCGCAGGCCGCCCTTTGACCCACATGGTGACGGCTCTTTCTGGAAGTGATGTTATCATGCCAGCTGGGAGTGTGTGCACACTGTGTGCGCAAGGAGAAAAATAGGAGGTAGGAGCCCGCATCCCGATCTCCTGCTGGGAGAGTGAAGGGACCTGGCAGCCCTACGTTTGGAGCTTCAAATGGGTCAGAATGCTTGAGATAGCACTGTAAGGCCCTTTTCGAGGCATGTCCTATTTCTGAGCTGAATTTTGTAACTCTGAAGAAGAGGCCTGCCACAGTGATGGCTACTAGCTTGAGAAATTCCTCTCTAAAGATGCACCCATGTCATTCTGTCTGTTCTTTTAGGATGGCTGTGGAATTTATTTTTTTTTTTTTTTACGTTGCTGGGCCTTTGAGCTGTACTTGTATGTCTTCTCTTCTTCTCTTGTACTCAGGTATTTATCTTACTGATTTTAAGCATTTTTTAAAATAGCTTTTGGTTTTGGAGTTACTGTGTTTTATTAATATTGAGAGCCATTTTTGAGGACTCTATAGGAAAGCAAGATAAAATGCTGTATCAAATAGATGTGATTTTAAAAAAAATTATATGCATCATGAGAGAAACTTTCCGATCTTAGATAGTTAAGTGCTACGGTATGGGGGACTTAGGTGGTGGGGTAGTTCAGTAAACAACTATTCCCCCCTCTGGAGACTGGGGTAGTTCAGAGGTAATTTTGGCTGTAAGTGAAATATTCTTGGATTACAGCTAAATCCTTGCAGATGCTTCTTCACATCATAAAACCCGCCAGATAATTTGGCATGGCTCTCAGCTGCAGCTCCCCAGTGCCCGTGCCGTAAGTCATGTCAGTGACACGTAGGGCCATCCCTGGAGGTTTCCGATCATTGCTTATTATGGAATGTGTTCGCTTGCTGCTTGAATTGCACAGCTTGCTGCGTTATATATTTTACATCTGGGGTTTTAAAACGTTTTAAAGATCTTGAATCTGATGAAGTCAGTAGAGCCGGGTCTGACAGATTAAAGACATTAAGACGGATGTACAGAAAAGTTAAAAAAACAGACAATTAAAAGAAGTGAAAAATATATGGACAACTTTAATAAAATGTATGTTTCGATATGGCTTGAGGAAGTTGAAATATAGAGTTTCGCTAGCACAAAACTGGGAGTATTACAAAGAGACACATTACATTGTTGATGCAAAGTGATCCCCTCCTATTTTTAGCAATACTTTTATTAGCATTTCTTTTTCTTATTTTTCTTTTCCTCCCTCTTTCCTGTTGATCTCCTCACCTTTCCCTGCAATGCCCATCCATCAATCTTTCCCCTTTTACACACAGCTACGCCTTCCTAATTTAATCTCAGGTCTTCGGCAGTGGAAGTTGGCCCGTTAAAGCAAGTGGGTCTGCCGCTGGACCGGCCTGCCTGCCTCCTCTGTCCTCACCAGACAGAGAGGCAACCTGGCTCCTAAACCAGTGGCTGCCCTACACCCGTCTTTGTTTAACTGGGCATAGCAAGCAAACAAGTCTTTGCAATCTGAGGAGAAGCCAGAGTCCCTAAAGGTCTATCGCCTTTTGAATGACTCCCTGCCTAAAATTACCGAGCAAGTAGCAATGCTTCTTTATATGGCTATAAAATTGCATCAGGAAAGTTTTCAGAAATAGTCTCTGTTTCACGTTTCTGTACCTTGCTCTGTGTTTACTGTGCCGACTAATGCCAATAAAGGTTGACTGGCTGACTGACTGACTGAAATCTCTTCTGGCAGACCCCTTTAAATCAAACACATCCACGTCAGGATGCTGGTTCATTGGGCTGGGGTGGTTGTCCTTATGGCTTCCTCTGAGTCCCTGATTGGTCCATGGGCCCACGTGAATTCATTAATCAGGCATGCCAATCTTTCATCTTTCCTAGGGAGGGGAAATGATGACCAGTTGGGTTGGGGACTCTATCAGAAATGCCTGGAGATTTTAGAATGGAGCCTGGGGGATGTGATGTCATACAGGCCACCCTGCAAAGCAGCCATTTTCTTCAGGGCAATGGCTGTCTGCAGTCCGGAGAACGGTTATAAGTCCAGACGATCTCCAGGCCCCACATGGAGGTCGGCAACCTTCTAGCAACTAAAGCCCTGATAAACTACTCCACTGTTTTTTAAACCTCCATTTTGTTTTCCCTATTTAGAATCAGGTCAATACTACAGAATGAGTCCAGGGTGTGTCTTCTATACATGCTCCTATCACAGATGGCATTTAGCCTGCCCTTTCAAAGGAGGTGGCAGTCGTTTTCTGTTAGTAAGAGAGGAAAGCCTGCAGATTGACAAGAGTGAATGTGTTTCACAGTGAAATCTTAATGTTGTAGTAGGAAGAGTAATAGAAACGAACATAATATCTGTTTAAGGGAAATAGCTGGACTTATCCCATCCCTCCATAAAAGGGATGCCCTCCCTCCACTGATGGGCAAGCTCCCAGTGGTTAGCCTCCCCCCCCCCCCAAATTGCTGACAATCAGCGGGAGGTGGCACGCTGGAAGTGACATCGTGGCACTGTTTGTGGGAGTGCTCCCACACTTCATAAAGGGACAGGCCCATACAAAGTATGGGAGTGCTCCTGTAGCCAGCATCAAGTGACATCACTTCCATAAGTAACTTCATTGTGCCCAGCATGGAGCACATGTTCAAGAAGGAAAAGAACACAGGTAAGTCCTGGGACCACCCTCCAGCCAGTCACCAGGGAGACCCGGCAACTTGACCCTCATGTAAGCTTCCTTGTCCAAAGAAAACCAAACTTCCTTCAGGCTGTGATCCTATTCGCGCTTGCTTGAGCGTGTATCCTATTAAATCCAGAGGAGTTAGCCATGTTAGTCTGTAGTTGCAAAACAGTAAAAAGTTCAATAGCACCTTTAAGACTAACCAACTTTATTGTAGCAAAAGCTTTTGAGAACCACAGCTCTCTTTGTCAGATGCATCTGATGAAGAGAACTGTGGTTCTTGAAAGCTTATGCTACAATATGAGGCATCTGAAGAGAGCTGTGGTTCTCGAAGCTTATGCTACAATAGGATGCATCTGATGAAGAAAGCGGTGGTTCTCGAATCTTGAAAGCTTATGCTACAATAAAGTTGGTTAGTCTTAAAGGTGCTACTGGACTCTTTACTACTAAATACAGAGGGTCTTCTGATTAAGCATGCCTAGGATTGCCCATTCATGGTAAATTAAAAGCACTTTGCACATACTTTCTATCACTTTGTTACCAGAGCTCCTGAAAAATGCTGGATTCTGAAATTTTGTTTTCTGAAACTAGCAAGTGGTTTGGGCTGGTTGTATGTTAACTACCTAACAGTAAGTGAATGCCTTGGACTTCTGCAGACGGCCCAGTCCTCCTTGCTTTGTGTTACTTTACAAGATGGAAAATGATTTCTTGAGTTAGGAATTTAGTGAATTCTGGTTGAAACTTGCCATGTTCATATCCTTTTTTGTGTCCTTAACCTTACTCCTGTATACGCACCAAATGACAAACAATTGGACTTTCTTCACAAAACCATCTCTAATCTGTGGGCATTTGCAGATGATGAGATATTGATTGGCAGGGATTTTAACTATATAGCTGATTGGTTTTTAGATAGATCACATTGTAGTAAAACAAGTAAATCACAAAAAGGGCAAATGTCAAAACTTAACCTTTTACTTGATAAATTCCTTCTTAAAGATGTTTGACGTGCTCTACATGGATCAGAAAAAAGATTATACCTATTTTCCCCCTTGCCATAGAGTCCATACTAGGATTGATTATATTTTAGCTTTGCAAAAAATATATCATAACTAGTATAGACAGTAAAATCTGGACAGATCATGTGTGAGTAGAGTGCCAAATGGTAATGGTTAAGAAAATAAGACACGACTCACAATGGACACTTAACAAATCTCTTTTATTAGATCCAGTAATCTTTAAAGAAATTAAATTGGAAATAGAAAATAATTTTAAGAACAACACAATGAGTGACGTCTCTCAAGCAACAGTTTGGGATGCTATGAAAGCTGTGGTTAGAGGCAAATTTATTTCAGTAGCATCATTCTATAAAAAAAAGAGAACAATTTAAGTCAGAGCTAATCTTAAGAATTCAGGATCTGGAACATAAACACAAAAAATACTGTAGTAATAAAATTTATAATCGATTAACTCTAGAAAGAAAGAAACTAGAAGCACTAGAAACATCTTCTATACAAAAAAAATCTACTTTATATAAAACAAATATATTGGCATAGACACCCTAAAACATTATGTTTATTAGCTTGGAAAGTAAAAAAAAAAGATCCTATCAAATCAAATTAATATAATTTTAAAAAGAGATAAGACCTACACTTCTAATACTAAGGAAATTTGGGACACATTCCATGATTTCTATTCAAATCTCTATAAATCAAAAAACGCACCTAAAAAAGCAGTTGACGATTTTTAATCTTCTCTTAAAACTTTGAAAAAACTCACACTAACACACAGAGACTTTATGGACCAACCTATCTCTACCCACGAGATTATTGATGCTATTAAGAAACTGAAATATAATAAAACCCCAGGCAAAAAAATTGTTCATAAAATGGCTGAACCTCTTAGATTAACTTGCAATGCGATTTTAACACAAAATATCTTTCCTTTGTCTTGGTATGAAGCTTTAATCATTGTAATCCTCCAAAAAGGGAAAGATCCAACTCTACCAACAACTTATCGTCCTATATCTTTGTTAAATCAAGACGCAAAAACCTTCACAACAAAATACTGATATCAAGGGTATCACCATTAAAGATCGTGTTTATAAAATATCTCTTTTTGTGGATGATATGGTTATATATATATATCACTCAACCAATTGCATCCATCAAAACCCTCGAGAAAACCTTACAAGACTTTAGCCAAATTTCAGGCTTAAAAATAAATAGAGCAAAGTCAGAAATTTATCCTTTATGTTTAACTTTAGACTAGACATGGGCACGAACAGAAAAAAAATGAACGTGGTGTTTGTTGTTTGTTGCCATCCACAAACAACGAACAATGAACACTGACGAACATGATCCTGTCACGAACATGTTCATTGTTCGTTGTTCGTGAGGGCCAGCAGGCTCTCCTCCAGACATCAAGATCCCTACTGCACCACTCCCAGAAACCCTACCTGAGCAGGCAGCAGGAAATGTACCAATAATAAATAATATCTTGGCTCTAGAGCCTGGCAGCAGCCCTGGAACTTGAAGGGGTAGATCCCTATTGCACCACTCCCAGAAACCCTACCTGAGCAGGCAGCAGGAAAGGTACCAATAATAAATAATTGCTTGGTCCCAGAGACTGGCAGCAGCCCTGGAACCTGAAGGGGTAGATACCTATCCCACCACACGCAAAGAAAATTCAAGCTCCTATGCACTCACCCTGTCTCTCTAACAGCAGCTGTCTCTCCCTCTCCACTGTCTGCAAAGAGTAGCCAGAGCTGGGAGCCCCCCCCCCCCCGGTCTTTTCCTCGTGTAACAAATTTGGAGCTCCAGTCCACACTTGGAAGGAAGACCTGCCTACCAAGCTAAATTGGGCTTAGATTGGGGTTTCCAGGGCAACAGCAGGAGTTCAGACAGAGTTCAGACAATCCCTGACTGAGTTGCCATGGGAATTGATTGCAGGTGGCCTGATGAACAGCAACGAGCGAGGCTTGCAATGACCACCTGTTCGTTTAGAATGGGGCCTCATGAACAGCTTGTTCATGAATAGCAGATTGGGTTGTTTTTTTAGTTCATGTTGCTGTTCGTGCCCATCTCTACTTTAGACATGCAAACATACTTAGCCACAAATTATGAATATAAATGGGTACATAAAGATTGGAATTATTTGGGCATTAAGATTCCCCTTAACATAGACCAACGGAAAGAATCCAATTATAAAGCTCTTTTACATAGAATTAATGGAATAATTAAAGATCGGTTCATATTGAGTCTACCCTGGGAAGAAAAATAAAACTTAGTGAAATCCATGATCCTCCTACAATCTTTATTTCACTTTTGGATACTTCCTATTTTACCTACTGATCAGGAATTTCAAATTTGGCAAAAAATTATAAACAACTTGGTGTGGGTAAACCAATGGCCAAGAATAAACTACTTGACAGTGAAACACCCCCTAAAGAATGGGGACTTAGCTATCCCAGACCTAAAATATTACTATGCAGCCTCCCAGCTGGCAAATCTAGTGGTGATTTTAAATTCGTCTGAAAACTTGGATTGAATCCACATTGAAGCTTTATATATAAGCCCTAATGATATAAAAGATGTAATATGGATGCATCCAAAAAATAGGCCTCACCAAACTTATCAAAACCCATTTCTCAATGCCACTTAAAAAATACGGGACACAGAGAGACAATATTTAGCTCCATATATCCAGGGCTTTTTTTCTGGGAAAAGAGGTGGTAGAACTCAGTGGGTTGCCCTCAGAGAAAATGGTCACACGGCTGGTGGCCCCGCCCCCTGATCTCCAGACAGAGGGGAGTTTGGATTGCCCTCTGCGCCACTCCAATCTAAACTCCCCTCTGTCTGGAGATCAGGGGGCGGGGCCACCAGCCATGTGACCATTTCCAAGAGGTTCTGGAACTCCATTCCACTTATGTTCCAGCTGAAAAAAAGCCCTGCATATATCTCACCACTATCGTCTTTCCTTAACCAATCATGGTTTTCAGCCTGGTAGGGATTCATATTTCATTAAAACCTGGAAGAAAATGAACAAAACAAGAATCATAGATATTACCAAACAGGGCACCCCACTGGATAAACTGCAACTAGAAAAAGATACTATGGTTGCAATCCCATGGTTCCAATACTTACAACTTAAGCACTTGTGCCACAAACCGATGTCCAACTCAGGCTTAGGCTGACCTTCCCCTACCCTGAGGTAAAACTTCTCCTCTTTAAGCCTGTGAAGCTGTATACTGGGCTGGGAAGCCTCTGGTAGCGTGGTTGATGTTAAGCTTCAACTTTCCTTCTTGTCCCACCCTTAAGGATTATTAAAAATGGTTACCCAGCCAAGTCTTAGTAGGGAACAGATCAGGGGTTTGCTCTTCCCTTTAGCAGAAACTGGCACACAAGGCTTGGGGAGGTTCAAAAGGCAACAGAAGGTTTATTTGCAGTGTTAACATCAAAAGGCAGGTAGGCAGGTGTTTGAACTGAAGAAACAGAAAGGTTTTTGTACAGGAACTCCACTGGTGTGAGGCACAAAACACTTGGTATAACACTAGGTTGCTGGCTTCTTTCAGAGGTTGACACTGCTTCACAGATGTTACACTTTATATGCTCAAACACAAACACAGCACGACTTTCCCTCCTCTCCAGACCCTAAGGGTGCTCCACTGAGACAAACCCTTCCCAGATACTGGGCAGGTGTTATAGTTATGAGCTATAACCCTATTCCTGGCACTGAAGGGGAGACTCTTCTCTACCCACTTCCTTGGCCCTCTATAATTCCCAGATCTCTTGAGTCTAAGCAGGAGTTAGTGCTGGTTTTTCCTACTTCAGTCCAAGGACTGAAAGTGCTTCACAAACATCATTTCCTCTCACAGAGGATTCTCTGGCTGACCCTCTTTGGTCAAAGCCAGACTCCAACTCCCTTTCACTCCCTTGTTTACCCTCCAACCCCAACTGACAGCTTCCCCAACATTCCGCCCCCAACTGCCATTTCAGGCTAGCCACATTTGGGCGGGGGGGGGGGGGGAGGAAACATGTCAATCATAGCTCATTGATTGGAAATCTCAGCATCTGAAGCTGAGTCTGTCACAACTTGCTAGAAGGACCTTTATTAAAAACCTTACCAAAGCAAACACTAACTGAATTTGAATACTTGCTTTAAAACTCTCTATCACAACGTAAAGGCCTGATAGCAAGAATCTGTAATATTCTACATTCAAAAGAAAATCATATCCTTTCAAAATACCAATCTAAATGGAGTAAAGATTACAACATTACTCTATCAGAGAACCAATGGAATACAATCTGGTCAGGAAAGACCTTACAATCCAAAGCAATCAACATCAAAATTATATCTTTTAAGCTAATGGCAAGATGGTACATGACACCCATTCAGCTCCACCACATTAACAATGGCATATGCCTGCTTTGTTGGAAGCAATGTGGTTTAGTAGGGGATTATCTTCATTTATGGCGGACATGTCCCAAATTTCAAGCATATTGGGATCTACTCATAGCAAAAATTTGAAAAATAACTGGGTATACAATCGCCAAACACCCAGAAATAATTCTTTTAGGCCTTTGATATGATTCCACAATACCAAATATTAGAAAAAACTTGATCTTCACAATGCTTGCAGTGGCAAAAATGCTCTTAGCATCAGCCTGGAAACAAGAAAAATTGCCACGTATATCAATTTGGGATAAAAAACCATGGGACATTTTTATCATGGATAAGATAGCCAATCATTTGCAATCCATTGACAATTCACAATGCCAGTCAACTTTTTACGAGCACTGGCTACCGTTCTTAAATTACATAAGCAATGACAGTCATCCATATGCCTCTAGCCCGTTTTTTCATAGTCATGGTTATGTATTTTGTTATCCCTTCCATGGCACGTTTAGCATTTTTTTTTTACTGTAAATGGTTTATTTTGTAAGTTTTGGTGAAAAAAAAGTTACAAAAATTATTTTCTTAAAAAAAACTTTACTCCTCTGTCCAGTGCATGTTGAACAGTGGGTTTTAGGGAAGGGGAAAACATGTCACAGGATTTCTTTCCGACACTAGGTATGGCTGCTGTTGTTGTGAACACAGTAGCAAAAGGAGAAGCTGCAAAGTGGTAATTACCTATCCGGAGAGGAGGGAAATCCGTGATGCCAGCTGCCACCGCTTTTGGCCACAAGGCAGAGCTCTGCTGCTGTTGCTGATGATAGGGTTGTACAGCACGGGGCCCCCTTTCCATGGGCTCCTGCTGTCCCCTCTGAGCAGGGGGGAATGGGTCCCCACCCTTTCTGTGAAGGCAGGAAGGCGGGTCCTGTCTGCTGCTGCTGCTTTTGGGCACAAGGGGCAGCTCAAAAGCTGTTGTGCATATGGTTGTACAGTACAGGGACCCCTATCTATGGGCACCTGCTGTCCTCTCTGAGCAGGGGGGAATGGGTCTCGGCTGTAATACCCATCCTTTCCAAGAAGGCAGGAAGGTGGGTGATGCTGTCGGAAGCCTGCCTGTACTAACTGGACAGGTAAGCTGTCTCTGAGTGGTGCAGATTCTGTGGAACTGCCGCCTTCTGTACAGTAACCCTCTGCCCTTCTCTCCCAAACAAGTTCCCCTTTCCTCTTTCAACCTCTCTCTCTCTGGATGGCACCAATACGACCCCACCCTACAACTTGTCCTGCCCATCCTGTCCTGTCCGCGAAGGCAGGAAGGTGGGTCACATCAGTTGCTAATGCCTTTGGGCACGGGGGACTATCTTGCCACTGCTGCCGCCTTTTGGCCATCCCAGTCCTGCTCTGCAATGCAGCTGTGACAAACAACCTGTTGTCCTTCTCTCTTCGACAACGTCCTGGACATTCCCTCTTTTGACCTCTCCCTCTCTGGAATGCTCCGACCCCTCCAAATGACCTCTTCTGTCCTGCCCATCCCATCCTTTCTGCGAAGGCAGGATGGTGGGTGATGTCAGCTGCTGCTGCTTTTGCCCACGAGGGACAGCTCTGCTGCTGTTGCTGATAGGGTTGCACCGCACAGTACCCCCCTTTCCATGGCACTAGCTGTCCCCTCTGAGCAGGGGGGAATGGGTCCCAGGTCCCTCCCACCCACTCTTTCCGTGAAGAGGGGCGGGGGCTTTGGCCACTTGCTGGCAGCACCCCCCATGTGCCCGCCTGCCAGGCCTCCCAGTGGCTACATTCCGGATGGAAGTAACTAAGGTGGGTGATGTCGGGGGACCCATTCCCCCCATGTACTGTACTGGGCAGCACAACCATATCTGCAAAAGCTTTTGAGCCGCCCCTCGTGCCCAGAAGCAGCAGCGGCATCAGCACAGCACCCATCTTCCTGCCTTCATGGAAAGGGTGGGAGGGACCCATTCCCCCCTGCTCAGAGGGGACAGCCAGTGCCATTGACAGGGGGCACTGTGCTGCACAACTACCTGTTCAACAGCTTCTGATTGTCAGACTGTGGCTAGATAAGGTACTCTCTGCAAGATTCCCTTTAGAAGCAAGAATAAGTCCAATGTCTAGCAAAGGAAGTTTTATTGCAGAAAAGGTCCATTATAGTCCACTGTCCTGAATAGGAGACTCAGGATGGTACATGATCATTGTTACCAATGAAGAGCAAGCATAGGATACAGAGTAACAATACCCATCTGGAACAGCCTCCCCCCACAGTTCTCAAAACAACATCTTTCAGTCCTGGGAAGCTGCTCTCCTTCAAGGCCAATGCCTGGTGGAACGGTGTTAGACAAAACAGTCTCCTCTGGTGGGAATGCTGCCTGGGAACTGGTGCACCTGAGGAGAAAACACTTAGAGACTAAAAGCATTAGAAAATGGAGTCAGTATAGTTAAGATATATACTGGACCTGACATTTCTGCCCCCCTTAAAACAAATCCCCCCCTGGTTTATATGGGTAGCGAGTATGAAAAGCTTTGGTTAATCTAGGAGCATGAACATGTGCAGAGTTCACCCATTCATCGTAACCAGAATCAAAGTCCTTCCACCTAATGAGGTAAAAAAGCTGATTTCTCTTGATTTTAGAGTCTAAGATTTGTTGCACCTCATAGTGTATTTGGTCGTCTATTAAAGTTGGAATGGGTGGAGCTTTGATATGCCATTTGTTGTCGGTGGGAGCTTTCTTCAAAAGGCTGACATGGAACGTATCATGCACATGGCGAAGGTTCTTGGGCAATGTTACAGCAACAGTCACTTTATTTATTACCTTGCGCACAGGAAAAGGTCCTAAGAATTTCAGAGCGAGTTTGCGGCTTGTCTGAGCTAGCTTTAGGTTCTTTGTGGAAATGTACACATGGTCCCCTGGTTGTAATTCCCATTCGGCCACACGATGGCGGTCTGCGTACTTTTTGTAATCCAGTTTGGCTTTTTCAAGGTGTCTTTTAATGATAGTCCATTGCTGCACTGCCTCCCCCCACCATGAGGACACATCTGGCAATTTAGAGGAATGGATAGGGGGTGCGTCCAACGGGAAGGGATTGAAGTGAGTTCCATATACAATCTTGAAGGGGGCTTCTCCCGTTGAAGCGTGTACACTGTTGTTATAGGAGAATTCTGCTAGAGGGAGAAGGTCCACCCAATTATCTTGTTGGAAATTGATGTAGCAACGAAGGAACTGTTCTAATATGTGGTTTGTTTTTTCGGATTGCCCGTCGGTTTGTGGGTGGTGGCTTGAACTGATACCTTGTTCAATATTCAACATTTTCATAAGCTCCCGCCAGAAGTTGGCAACGAACTGTCCGCCGCGATCCGAAATCACCTTGGACGGAAAAGAATGTAATTTTACGATGTGCTTTAGAAACAGGTCCGCTAGTTTTCGAGCGGAGGGTATAGCGGTACAGGGTATAAAATGGGCTTGTTTGGAGAACAGATCTACCACAACTAAAATACAATTATGTCCTTTCGAGGGAGGTAGATCAGTGATAAAGTCCATGGAGATTATTTCCCAGGGCCTGTTCGGTGTTTCTAATGGTTGCAGGAGACCCGGAGGTTTCCCCTTCCTGGTCTTTGCGCTGAGGCAAATAGGGCAGGAACCAACGTATTGGGAAATGTCTTTGCGCATGCCCGGCCACCAGAATTGTCTTTGAACTAGGTGTAAAGTTTTCAGGTACCCATAATGTCCAGCAGTGGGAGCATCATGACAGCGCTGCAAGACTCCCAGCTTAAAGCTGTCTGGGACATACAACTTGCTCCCAGCTCTAGTCAATGGACTGGTCTTACCAACTCGGGATTTACAGAATCCAGTAATTTTTGAACAAATGGATGGTACCAACATGAATCCGGTCACGACTGAAACCATCCCGGTGATCACAGGCATGGGACAACATTGGGAGAAGAGGTCCTTTGTCATCAGCTCTACTGCCAAGTACCCGTTAATTCTGGGCAGCAAATGGCTATGTGATCACAATCCCTACATAGACTGGGCTCAAGGATGTATTACCTTCAACCATGCCAACTGTAAAAGTCACCGTTGGAATCAAAACTGGGGCGAAGACCCAACTTACAAAGAAAAGGCCCTCCTCACCCAAGAAGAAGTCAACCAAATACCCGAATCGTACTGGCCTTTTCTAAATGCTTTCTCGGAGGAGGAAGCTGACACTCTACCCCCGCACCGACGAACGGACTGTGCGGTGGAAATTCTACCCGGAGCCTCATTGCCTAAAGGACGACTCTATCCCATGAGTCTCCATGAACGTGAAGAGCTCCGGAAATTCATCGACACCAACCTCCAAAGAGGGTTCATCCGCCCAGCCTCTAGCTCCCACGCCGCTCCAGTTCTCTTCGTGAAAAAGAAGGATGGGGGACTCAGGCTGTGCATGGATTTCCGAGGACTAAATGCAGTGTCCACCAACAACGCCTATCCTATACCGCTCATCCGAGACCTTCTCAACGTCGTGGCCCAAGGTAAGATCTTTACAAAATTAGATCTAAAAGATGCTTACTTCCACGTTCGTATCAAGGCAGGGGATGAGTGGAAAACCGCATTTAATACGCCCCTCGGACAATATGAATACCTAGTTATGCCTTTTGGATTGACGGGAGCCCCGTCTGTATTCATGTCCATGATAAACGAAGTTTTACATGAATTTCTATACAAAGGGGTGGTGGTGTACCTTGATGATGTTTTAATTTATTCTGACACAGAGGAAGAACATGTTCAAATGGTACAAAAGGTCTTGGCCACCTTAATGAAGAATAAACTGCCCATTAAATTGTCCAAATGTGAATTCCACAAAACCGAACTCACTTACCTTGGGTACTGTATCTCACAAGAGGGGTTGAAAATGGATCCAGCCAAAGTACAGGCGATCCAGGATTGGCAAACACCCACCACCCGTAAAGAACTGCAATCCTTCCTGGGGTTTGCCAACTTCTATAGAGACTTCATAGCGAACTTTGCCCAAATCACACTCCCCTTAACAGAATTGCTGAAAACCAAAGATAAAGGGGACCAAGCCAAAAAACCCTCGGCTAAACTACAATGGACCCCCGATTGCCAAATGGCCTTCGAATGTCTAAAACAGCAATTTGTAACGGAACCCATCCTCTCCCACCCTCATGGCCAAAAGCAGCAGCAGCAGCAGCAGACAGCACCCACCTTCCTGCCACTGCCTCCCCCAGCCCACCATGCCCAGCAGCTGCCAACATCACCCACCTTAGTTACTTCCATCCGGAATGTAGCCTCTGGGAGGCCTGGCAGGCGGGCACATGGGGGATGCTGCCAGCGAGTGGCCAAAGCCCCCGCCCACTAGAGTCCACCGCTTGTACACGGGCCAAAAGTCAACTGGTGTCTCCCACTGTGTCGAATGGGAGTTTCCTGGGGGTGTTGGATTTGGGAATGTAGAACGCCAAGATCCGTATCGCAATCTTGACCAAACTAGGGTGATAGCTGGAAGAGAGTCTGCTGAACACTCCCTGTGAATGTGGTCTATGTAAGTCTAAGGAGGGCCATTCTGGCCCCCACAAACAACAAACATGTTTGTTACTGTTCATCTGTTTGTGTTTGTTGGCGGCAACGAACCACGAACAGCGTGTTCAGTTTTTTTCCGTTCGTGCCCATGTCTAATGGTGACTTCTGCCCTTTGCATACTTCTTTTTCTCTCCTCTTATTCCTTTCCAGCTTCCCATGTTCTCGTCTCACCCTCTCCCTTTGTAACAATAACAGGGTGGGGGGGGGAGCTGTCTGGCAGATAGTAACTTTATGATAATAGGTGGAAAAAGGAGAAATGCTGGAGAGTAGGTGGGAGTTGTTCAGCTCATGGAAAAGTGAGAGGAGGAGAAAAAGAGGCATGTGCAAGCATAGATCCTGTCTTGGTGCTGCTTCTTCAGCAGTCCAACCTCTTGCCCAGCCCCTGAAGTGCCTCTTCCTGCGGCGGGAGATGTACTGCCCTGAGTCACTTGTCACCCACCTTTTTCTGCAATGCAAAGGGAAACCCCACTACAATAAGAGTGACGTCAAATAACAATGTAACATAATTTATAGTGTTTACTGCAAAATTCACAGTGTACTAATGGTTGCAATAGCAATAAACATTTCATTTTATCCATTGTCAATATAACACAGTACAAAACATTTCACCCACTACTCTGTTTCCTGGTTAAATGTGTTCCAGTTTCATGGCCTCAATCCGATGATTACAAGTAGGTAAATATATTATGGTCCATATACTGTAATGTGTTCTTCTTTCTTTTTAAAGGATCTCGATAGGCTATTAGAACAGTTCAGGACTCCTTCAAGGGCAAGTCAATAGCACAAATCAAGTGGTGAAAGCCGAGCAGCTCAACAAGGTGCTGATTTGAACTTTGTTTCATCTTCTTCCTCAAAAGTTGTAGTCACCTTCACTGCATTCTAGAAAGTCTGTTCATTTTTTAATTCTCATCCAGGAAGCAATGCATTAAGACCAATCTGGTCTGGATGAGAATGTATTCAAAGGTATGAAAGCAGTGTATTGGAGAGAAATTGTAGTGGTTCCTTTTTATATTTCATATTAACTAAAGATATAGAAAGTCCAAGACATTCCCTCATGCATCAGCCTTCCACAATAATCCTGTTGAACACTGAGTGTGATAGGACCAAGGGCACTCATTGCGTTTCATGTCAAATTGGGGGTTTGAACTTTTCTTCCAGGTTAACTGCTACACAACCTTCATTTTTGAAAACCCTAGTAGAGTCTGATCTCATCACATCTCAGAAGCTGAGCAGGGCCATCCTTGGATGGGAGACTTCCAACAAAGACCAGCATTGCAGAGGCAGGCAATGGCAAACCATCTCTGTTAGTCTCTTGCCATGATGCTAATATGCCACCTGTTACTTTGCCGAGATTAACTAACTTATCGTTTTGGTACTGTGCAAGAAGTTACATTTGACTGTTGGTGGTAGAATTTCGCCCCTGATGATGTGATCTTCATGAAAGAGCGGAACCCAGCCGGCCCTGTCTGTCGGGCGCAGCAGGCAGCTCTACAGTAGCCCTTTGGATTGTTCTCCACCTGGCACTAGAGATCGGCTTACTTAATTGCATTTTGAATATACTGTTGGACTTACCCTTACTGGACCACGTCTGGATTGATTTCATTCAGGACATCTTCCTTTTTCATTGACTTTTCGTTATTATACAGGTGCACTTACGGTGGCTGGAAGTGCAAGATTGGCTAATTCATGTATATTGAATGTATTACTGACCGTTTCTTTACTGCTTTGGCTAATTTTTTGTATATTGAATGTTGTTACTGACTGTTTCTTTATTGTTTATTACTCCATTAGAATATTTTTGATACATTTAGAGTGATTTATTGTTTTGCCTACTCTTGTGTTTTGCACTTCCCTTCATTATTGTATGAGTAGGTTCCTCTCTTGTGCTTATGAAAACCCCACCAGGAGGCGCCGTAAGTCAACTATGACTTGAAGGCAGGATTTCATTCATTTCACACTGTTACACAGCTAGAGCTGGTCCCAGACAACAGTCTACTCCTCTTGCACCTACTGATACAAAAGCCGTTTTCATTTGGCCCCACAATTGGTAGGCATGAGTGTTGCCAATGGGGTATTATGGGGCTAGAAAAACCACGGCAACATTATCTCCTGTAACTACTGAACTGATGAAGGTTTGAAGAACAATAAACATTCCACAAAGAAGATGGTTCAAGACAGAGTGAAGAATATTGACATGAAAATTAATTTTTGTTTTCAGCTTTTGAAATCTATCATGTGAGAGAGCTATACTTTTCAAAAGTTCATTCTCATCAGATGTATGCATATGGGGGTGAGGGAGAGAGCATGTGTGGTGTGTGTGTTTGTGGTGTTGGGTGTGTGTGTGGAGTAGAATCAATATTTTCCTCTAGGCCACCCACTGCTGTCTTCTTTAGCCTTTCCCCATAACAACCCACTGGAATTTCTGACTTTTATCCACAGAGCCTTAAAGAGAGAGAGAGAGAGAGAGAGAGAGAGAGAGAGAGAGAGAGAGAGAGAGAGAGAGAGAGAGAGATTAGCCCACCTCCCATTCTCCTTTCCATGCTATTCTTAACTTAAACTATCTCATAAATTAGTTTATACTGAAAAAATTATTGATTTCATTAGGGAAATACTTGTTAATTCATGGAAATATGTACATGATATTGGAACCATTTGTAGAAAATCTTGATGGTCTTTAGGAATGTTGTCTTTAGGCAACATGACTTGAGTCATAAGGACAAAGGCCTGTAAATATGAAGAAGAAGGTGGGGGCGGGGTGCACCAAGACAAAATGAATTTAAAAAGGGCAATTGGTGCAATTTCTCATTAGGGCATTATTTAATCTCTGCTAAAGTGCATATACAGAAAAAAACACTAAAAGGAAGATTCCCCCTGACAAAGATGTATGTGAAACTCGTAGGGGGTTAAAGAGATTCTTCCCATTACATTGTTGGAGGAGAGTTTTGCAGATATCATGGATGACCAAAAAGACAAATTAGTGGATAATAGATCAAATCAAGCCTGAATTCTCCCTTAAAGCTAAAATGACAAAACTGAGTCTATTGTACTTTGGTCACATCATGAGAAGACAAGATTCTCTGGAAAAGTCAACAATGCTAGGGAAAGTAGAAGGCAGTAGGAAAAGAGGAAGACCTAAAATGAGATGGCTTGACTCAATACAAGAAGCCACATCCCCCCAGTTTGCAGGATTTGAGCAAGTCTGTTAAGGATAGGATGTTCTGGAGGTCTCTCGTTCGTAGGATTGCCATAGGTCAGAGGTGACTTGACAGCACATAACACACACACACATACCATAAAGGTGAACAAATTAATTTTGGCATGACCCAAAATAAATGTATTGTCTTTGAATGATCCCAAGTTAGTTTCTTCTACATTTATTGAAAATGTATACATTGTATGGTGAAAAATCAGGGTGAGGAAGCCAAAAATGGTGCAAAATGAAGGAACCTCAGATTCCATTTGCACAAGAGAGAGAAATAACGACTTTCAGATTGAAACCGCAGGCATGAGATAACCTTAGAGATTTCTCATTAGGGCAATCTTCAATTAATGTATCCTCTTCCAAAGGAGCATATGGAGTAAGCCCTGGATATGAAATAATGCAGGGCTTGAGGACTGTACTAAACTACTAAGCCCAGACTAGATATTCGTGTGTGTCTGTGTCTCTGTGTGTGTTCAGCTGTCCCCTTTCCACATCTCCCTCCTAACCGTATGTGATGTGGTATCATCAGCATTTCACTGCCCCCATTCCACTTCACTGGCTGCCAGTTGTGGGGTGGAGCTGGGAAACGTAAGAGCATAATCATCGCAGCATGCACATTTTCCCATTTGGTGCTATCGGAAGATGTGGCAAGATGCCAGGCACACATCACTTGCAATGAATAAGCTGAGCCTGAAGAAAAGGAGTTGGTGGAGTCTAACCTAACATGTATTAGAATGCTGACTCGAGTACCTGTTAATGGGCTGCTGGATGGAAACTGAGGATATAATGAGATTTCCTCCACATTATTCCTTGCCAAGTTATGATCGTGGACTTTGAGGTAAGTTCTGAATAAACAATTGTGCACAGATTCCAACCCTCCCCAACTGGCATTTCATGGTTGCTAATGCAACCCTTGGCCTAACCCTTATAAACTGTTTTCACAGGCTGCTGCTAGCCCACACCCTCAGACTGCATTCCCAGCCATTTTATTGAATCAGGCAGCGCATACGATAAAACTCGTGCTGTGCTGGCTTTGATGCAATTCCAAACTATGGTTTCCTCTGGAAAAACAAATAAGGCAATTGGAACGGGGTTGCTTGAAAAAGCCCTCCACACACACCCACAGCAGGTGTTCTTTGCCACGGGGGAGATCGTTGCAGAGGATGGAAGCACAAAGGGCAGTCATCCTGGCATTATTTTATGGATTATGTCCATAGCTTTAAAACTGACTTCTTAATTGCTGTATTTTGTCAAGAATGTGGTCGTGACTGGCTAATGCTGTTGCTTGGCATGTGTGTTCTAACCAGCCCCAGATTGCGTTAATCATAAGAGTACTGCCAAACATCTTTCAAAGCTTTCCTCCCAAGTCTCAATAGCAAACAGGCTTTCTATCTTGAGATCTATTAGTACTGTCAGATCTAAGCAGCTACTATAATATCTGGAGAAATAAAAATGGCATATCAGGAAGAGGAAAGATAATGCAAATCATCGAAGAATATTGATGTGCTCCCCAACATGGCAATGAAATTCAGACTGCCAAATGATTTAATTATATTTTATTTCTGTTTCTTAGATGATAACAACATAAAATTCTGAATTGCCTTCCCGAATTGCCTTCCCGAATTGCCTTCCCGAATTGCCTTCCCGAATTGCCTTCCCGAATTGCCTTCCCGAATTGCCTTCCCGAATTGCCTTCCCGAATTGCCTTCCCGAATTGCCTTCCCGAATTGCCTAGCACCAAGAAGATGTTCTCTTGCAGCAAAAAAGAGGAGAGGGAGAGGTGAAGGTTGTCCTTGGCCAGATCCCCTGGTCGGCTTGAATACAGATCTAATTTTTCGATTTTGTTTTTGCCTGGGAGTAACGGACTAAAATAGAATTGCTTTAGAACTACCAGTATGAAACATTAGTAGTTTTATTTTCAAGGTACAACCTTAGGAATGTGATTTCAGGGGGTGAAATAATATCTGCCTAGTGTCTGGTCCTCAAAGAGGCCTTGTGAGCAGTCATCCAAGTGGGGTGTGAGGGCACCAGTTGGAGGCTCTAGAGTCCAACTTCCACTTTTAGAACTATCAATTTTTAGCCATCAGAACCACCTCTATAATAGTAGAAGGCTATGGTTAGAAGGTTATGGATATGCCATGAACCCCTTCTCTGAGAGCCAAGCTACAAGTGATGCCTTACTCAGGTTGGGCACTTGTCAGCTTACCTCAAGTTTTGATGGGAAATGTAGGCGTCCTGGTTTTACAGCTTGGCTCTCCATTACAGCTGCAAGACCAGGATGCCTACGTTTCCCATCAAAACTTGAGGGAAGCTGACAAGTGTCCAACCTGTGTCAGGCGTCACTTGTAGCTTGGCTCTTAATGTGCTTCCAGCACTACAATTATTCCTCAAGCAGGCAGAAAACATGGAAGCTGCTGCCCAAGCAGGCAAGCAGGCAAGCCAGATCCCACCCGAGAGATGGAACATGCAAACATGGGGAGAAACAGGTGAGGCCAGCTCAACCCCCTTCCTTGCCCTGGAGGGGTGCTAAGGATCCTGATACAATAGGACCTTCCTGGAGTTCCTGAATTAATCAACGCATCCCACCCGAGTGGTCTCACCTTAACCACTTTCCTATGCTTAAACGATTCAGAGAGATGATAACTCACCCGTTCACTTCGCAAGTCGTCAATCATAATTTGATAACTTTAGTTCTGCCCAGGAAGACCTAATCAAAGTTTACCAGTTCTTTGTCACACCTCGAAGATGGTTTAATGGCTTATTGTTCTCCTTTGGAGACAGTTTACCAGCTCTTTGTCTCACCCTGGAGACAACTTCTCCTTCCTTTGTCCCACCGTGGGAACAACCGCTCAAGTCTTTGTTTCTGGGGCAGAAGATACCATCTTGCCCCTGGGTAGGGTCCATGGTATAAATTAGGCCACCTCTCAGCCCAAAACTGTGTGCAGGCTTTGGACCCTGCCTCCGCCCTGGGACTGCGGTTCGAGTCCGTCCGCCTTGCAGCACCAGCCGCTCAATGGTCCTCCTCTCTCTCGAATGTCTGGATGGTAACTATCACCCGACCTTTATTCTCTCTCTTTCCTAGTTAGCCCTGAATGCATATTATGAGTCTCTCTGTGTTATATGTTGTTGATCTTTGTTATTTTCAATAAAAATTCCCCTTTTGGTTGAAACAGCTGTCTGTTGATTGAAAGGAGTTCTCTAGCTGGAACGATTCTCATATACATTGGTGGATATCTCTCAGTTACCCCCTCTTGCTGCCTTCTCCTAGCCACTAATTCCCCACAACTTGCAAGGAGACCTTCCCTTTGTGTAACACACTCTCCAGATTCTCAAACCAACTGCTTCTCTTTGGAGGGGAACACCATGGCTGGCTTCTAACCTGCCCTTCCACCTCTGTCCCAGCGTTACTATGCTTCCGGTCAGGCATGCAGCACATATGATAAGTTTGTCTATCCCTGTTGTAGATTGTTTGGATCCTCAAGTGTTACTGCGCCAATAGTGTATGAAGCTGGTCTTTTGTTCTATCAACAAAAGAAAACTTGTAATTTACTCAAGAAAAGCTCTGTCTCTGTTAATTTCAGAAAGACATTTGTGGTATGATTTTGAGACTGTATGCAAATTAGTTTAATCAAAGTATAATTTTGCTAATCAGTTAAAAGGCTTGAAAACTCTTTACTTAATGGACAGCCCTATGATAAAGCCCTATATTGCTTGTTGAAAAATGAAAAACTGAGCAAATAGCTCCATAATTCCTCCTGATTTAAGTTGTCTTAGAAAATATCATGAGCCTTATATTGTAAACCTAGGAACAAAGCCCATTGTAGGAAAAGATACAACGGGCTCTACAAAGGTGAAGGTGGGAAGGTGGGCATACCCTCTTCCTCCGTTACTGATCCTGGCCTGAAGAAGGCGGGGTAGGTAGGCTTGGCCACCTCCTCTGTGCCTGATACCTGCTGGGTGAAAGGGGTGCGAGCATTGCCTCCTGCTCTGCACCTGATCCCGGCTGGGGGAAGGGGGTGCAGGAATTGCCACTTGCTCCACTTCTGATCTTGTAAAGGTGAAGGGGTGGGCATTGCCACCTGCTTAGCGCCTGATCCTGGCCAGGTGAAGTGGGGGTGGGCATTGCCACCTGCTCTGTAGCTCATCCCTGCTGGGTAAAGAAGGAACGGGCATTGCCTCCTGCTCTGCCCCTGATTCCAGCTGGGTAAATTGGGGGGGGACGCATTGCCACCTGCTCTGCATCTGATTCTGGTAGGTTGAATGGGGTGGGTGGGCATTGCCTCTTGCTCCACGCCTGATCCAGGCCGGGGGAAGGGGGAAGGCATTGCCTCATGCTCTGCTTCTGATCCCAGCCAGCTGAAGGGGGCAGGCATTGTCACCTTCTCCTAACCTGAACCCAGCTGGGTGAAGGGGGTGGGCATTGCTATCCCTGCCAGGTGAAGTTGGGGGTGGCCATTACCTTCTGCTCTGCACCTGATACAGGCTGGGTGAAGGGGGGTGGGCATTGCCTCATGCTCTGTTCCTGACCCCAGGTAAGTGATGGGGGCAGGTATTGTCACCTGCTCCTTGCCTGATCCTGGTCGGGTGAAGAGGGGGCATTGGCAACTGCTCCACTTCTGATTGTGGCTGGGTGAAGGGGAGACGAGCATTTTCTCCTGCTCCATGGCTATTCCTGGCCAGGTGGGCATTGCCAACTACTCCGGTCCTGGTACCAGCTAGGTGAAGGCAGGGAGTGGGCATTGACACCTGCTCCATGTCTGATCCCATCTAGGTGAAGGCAGGGGCAGGCATTGTCACCTGCCCCACTCTTGATCCCACCTGAATGATGATGGGGTGCAAGCATTGCCACCTGCTCCACTCCTGGTACCAGCTAGTTGAAGGCAGGGGGTGGACATTGCCATCTGCTCCATGTCTGATCCTATCTAGATGAAGGCAGGGGCAGGCATTGCCACCTACTCCACTCCTGATTCCACCTGGATGATGGTGGGATGTGGGCATTGCCACCTGCTCCACTCCTGATATCTGCCGGGGGAAGGAGGAAGCAGGCATTGCCACCTGCTTTGTTCCTGATCCGAGCTGGGTGAAGAGGAGATGGGCATTTCCACCTGCTCTGCTCCTGATCCCAGCTTAGCAATGGTGGGGGGCGGGCATTGCTACCTACTCCGCTCCTGAGTCCAGCTGGATGAAGGCAGAAGGTGGGTACTTCCCACTGCTTTGTGCCTGATCCAAGATGTGTAAAGGATGGGCAGGCATTGCCACCTTCTTTGCTCCTGATTCCAGCTGGGTGAAGGTGGAGGGTGGGCATTGCCACCTTCTTTGTTCCTGATCCCAGCTGGGTGAAGGTGGGGGGCAGGCATTGCTGCCTGCTCCATGCCTGATCCCAGCTTGGGCTTCCTGCCATGGCATGCTCTCTGGAGGTCTGGCTGCCTCATCTGAACTTCCCTCCACTGCAGCGCCCTCTGGAGGTGCACCAGGGTAGGAAGTGAGTTCTCTTGAATATGCTTAAGTTTTTATATAGTAAGATAACCCCCAATCATATGCTATGTGCAGCCTGATCCTATGCATGGTTACTCAGAAGTAACTCACACTGAACCCAAACAAACACATGCAGTTCAATTCTGATTCCAGTACATCCAATGTATTTCCATTATGAACATATTTAAAAGAGACTTTGCAGAGATTCAAGTTAAAATGATTACTTTCCCTGCAAAGGAATTCTCAAAGGGCAGTTTCATTTTTCTGTTGTTACAATAGTGGAATTATTTATGTTTTATGCTGTCTAGCAGTTGTTTCGAAACAAGCATAAGAACTAATATGAATGAATCATAGAATCATGGAATCACAGAGTTGGAAGGGACCTCCAGGGTCATCTAGTCCAACCCCCTGCACAAGGCAGGAAATTCAGTGACCCCCCCCCACACACACACACACGGTGACCTGCATGCCTAGAAGATGGCAAAACACCGTCAGGACCCCTAGCCAAACTGGCCTGGGGAAAATTGCTTCCTGATCCCAAAGTGGAGATTGGCATTACCCTGGGCATGTAAGAAGGGGCCGCAAGAAATAATCACTGACGTAACCCTTCCTGCCCTCCCTCTCATGATCTGCCCAGGTTCTCAGAATCAGCATTGCTGTCAGATGGCCACCTAGCCTCTGCTTAAAAACCTCCAAAAAAGGAGAGCCCACCACCTCCTGAGGAAGCCTGTTTCATTGAGGGACGATTCTGTAATGAAGTTCTTCCTAATGTTCAGTTGAATTTTCCCTCCCAAAGTGACACAGATAATAAACTTAGCCTTCCATTCCAATTCGGACCCGATTAGGGTTTTTTTTCCCGAATCGGAATCCCGAATTGCACACCCTTAGTCTTATAGCCCAACCCCCTGCACAATGCAGAAAATTCACAACTACCTCCCCGCCACACCCCCAGAGACCCCTGCTCCACACCCAGAAGATAACAAAAAACCTCCAGGATCCCTGGCCCTGGAGAAAATTGCTTCCTGACCCTAAAGTGGGGATCAGCATTACCCTGGGCGTGTAAGAATGGGCCGCGAGAACAAAGCACTGACGTAACCCTTCCTGCCCTCCCTCTCATGATCTGTCCAGGTTCTCAGAAGCGGCATTGCTGTCAGATGGCCATCTAGCCTCTGCTTAAAAAGCTCCAAAGAAGGAGAGCCCACCACCTCCTGAGGAAGCCTGTTCCACTAAGGGACTTCTCTGACTGTCAGGAAGTTCTTCCTAATGTTTAGCTGAAAACTCTTTTGATTTTAATTTCAATAATCTAAGATTGTTTCAGATAAGACTAGAAAAGTAAGATAAAAATACTGGTTTTTATCACATTTTTATTATATTTAGAAAAAAGTGATAGGAATACATGAGATAAGTACGGTAACAGTTGACAATAATTTTTTCATAGGGATTTCTATGGTGGAGTTGTATGGCTATACATCAAAGAAGTGGTTCAGGACAACCTCCTAATAATTTCATTATTAATTTCACACATTACATAAAGCCGAATGTGGTTTTGCCTTTGAAAGTACACTCAGTAGAAACTACAGGTGGCCAGGGCACCTTGTTAAGTATATCAGGATGAATATACATTTGTCAGATTCTCACTGGACAAAGCTATGAGTGAAGTGGCTTCGACAGTCCTTTCCTTCCTTACCTTTCTGAATATGTAATAGGAACCACAGAGTCAACACAAAATGTTAAATGTTACTTTCCCCCTCTTTATGTGTGTTATGTGCCATCAAGTTATGACCTCCAAAATGTCCTATCCTTAACAGATTTGCTCAGATCCTGAAAACTGGAGGGCATGGCTTCTTTTATTGAGTCAAACCACCTCATTTTAGGTCTTCCTCTTTTCCTACTACTTTCCCTAGCATTGTTGACTTTTCCAGAGAATCTTGTCTTCTCATGATATGGCCAAAAGTACGATAGCCCTAGTTTTGTCATTTTAGCTTCTAGGGAGAATTCAGGCTTGATTTGATCTAGAACCCACTTGTCTTTTTGCCTGTCCATGGTATCTGCAAAACAATCCTCTAGCATCTCAGTTCAAATGAATCAGTTTTCTTCCTGTCAGCCTTCTTCACCGTCCAACTTTCATATCCATACATAGTAATGGGAAATACCATAGTTTGGATTATCTTGATCTTGGTCCCCAGAGAGACACCTTTATCTTTAAGGATCTTTTCTAATTCCCTCACAGCTGCTCTTCCAACCCTATGATGAGACAATCCCCCTTTTTATGATGTGCTTTTGAAGTTGGAGGCACCACTGGTCTAAGGGCCAAACTACAAGTGACGAACGGCAAGTGTGTTCCTCCCTGTTCCCTTGCCCTCCACTTCCTCTCCACTTGATCCACTTGCCGTTCAAGTGTCATTTCTCACTTGTAGCTTGGCCCTGAGAGGTGGGAGACTTGGATATGAGCTGCATGAAAACAAGCTTGACATGTTGTGTGAAGACGGACAGCTCATCAGGTTTTGGTTCCTATGATTGCTATATGCAAGGAGGATGTAAATGGGACTGGCATCATTGAGCATCCCTGGAACTGGAGTGGGAACCTTGTTGGTCAGTCCACTCATTAGACTGATAGGTCGCTGTGTTGTCTCTTTCTAGCACTGCTTTCAAGGTAAGGTTTACACATGCATGTGTCTCATTAGATTCTTTTACACATATAGTAACCAAATTCAGTCAAGAGCATTACAATTGGGTTTATACGAGGGGACATGAAAGGTTTATTTTTGGCAACCCGTTTTTAAGGAGATAACTGGGACCTTTGGAAGACCCACCTTTGCTTCATATGGGAAAATGACATCGAGGCAGATATTGGTTTCCCCAGAAGTGGCCTCCCTGCACAGAAGCAACTGCAAGAAACAAGAACTCGTACCTCCCCCTTATCTCATTTATGTCTTTGAACACCGGAGAGAGAATAGGAAGTCAAACTGCAGCTGGGCTCTGAAGGTCATCAGCCCAGCCTGTGGATCTTCAGTATTTGTTTCTCTTCTAATGAATGGGATAGTTGTTATCATCTCCCCTCCTTTCACAGAATGTCTCTTCCCCCACCCCTTCTCTCCTTCAGTCCGGAAAGCCGCCTTTGATCTGCATCTCTATCCCCCATCCCGTTCCATTGAAAAATAGGAAGTCTAATTCAAATCCTTGTCCGTTGCTATTCCTCCAAGGACTCCTTCTTCTCATCAGAAGGGATGCACACATGGGTAAAAAACCTAACAGCTTTGTATCTGCTCTCCGTAATATCTCAGTAATCACCGTGAAATGCAATGATCTTAACGTTACTCTCAGAGCTAAGCTACAAGAGACAAATTACGCAAGGATGTGTACGTGAAGGGAGTCGCAATGTTAGCCAGGAAGCTGAGTTTTAAAAGAGATCAGAATGTTATGTCAATTTCTCCTCTCTACAGAGCCAGCAAAGATCCTCAGAGGGTTTGCTAATTTCCTCTTTGCCTCCCAAAAGCGATGTCAGTTTCACATCCCCTTCTAAGAGGAGAAGAGGAAATGAACCCACTGAGGAGCTATCTTTGCTGGCTCTGTAGAGAGGGGAAATTAACGGGGCCTTCTGATCTCTTTTAAAACTCAGCTTCCCGGCTAACATTGCGACTCCCTTCATGTGAGTATCTTCGTGTAATTTGCCTCTTCTAGTTTAGCTCTCAGTAAGGTCCAATACTCGCTCTACCAGGTAACACACTTCTTAGGTGTGCACTGCAGCTCTGAGTGATAAGACATTTCAGACGATGTTATTTGCTTTATTTGCAAATGTACAGGTAGAACACAGGTGGAGGCATCAGATATTCAAGAGATAGTTTGGTGTAGTGGTTAGATTGTTGGATGAGGATCCAGGAGACCCAGGTTCGAATTTCCACTTGCAATGTAACCTTGGGCCAGTTTCACACTCTCAGTCTAACCTACCATATAGGGTTGTTGTGAGGGTAAAATGGAGAGGAAAATGCTGTAAACTCATTTGGGTCCCCCTTGGGGAGAAAGGTGGGGCATAAATAAAGCAAATAAATGAAAAAAAATATTCAGAGAGAGATTTTGCACCCTCAAGGTACTTCCGCTAACTCAGGGTAGTTTTTATCAGTTTCTGTCTCTGACTCTTCCAGCATCTACAAGCACGCTTCCTTTTCAGACAGACATGAACTTACACATTCCCTTCAACTGAGAGGGGGACACTCCCCCAAGTCAATAGGCTTCTACAACAGAGCCATTGAGGAGGGTATCTGCAGGCTTTAACAGAGCCAACCTTAAGCAGAGCAATACCGTTCTAAGACAATTAAACAATCGACTTGGAGACGTATAAATCTGCGTAGAACTATAATAATAACATTTGATTTATACACTGCCCTTCAGGACAAATTAATGCCCACTCAGAGCAGTTTACAAATTATGTCATCATTATCTTGAGCCTGCTGGTGCAGGGAGGGTGGAATACAAATTGAATAAAATAAATAAATAAATCCCCACCCTGTGAGGTGGGTGGGGCTGAGAGAGCTCTGAGAGAGCTGTGACTGACCCAAGGTCACCCAGCTGGCTTCAACTGGAGGAGTGGGGAATCAAACCCGGCTCTCCAGATTAGAGTCCCACGCTCTTAACCACTACACCAAACTGGCTGTATATTATGAGAAATCCAGGTGATGTTTTCCTTGAAGATGCTGTTATTCCAATAAAGTCCTTATTCAAAAAGAAGAGCTATTTGAACTATCAATAGTTCGTGAGAATAGGACCAGCTTGTTGCTATGTTATATGTATGCCTGAGAGCCAAGCTACAAGTGACACCTGACACAGATTGGACACTTGTCAGCTTCCCTCAAGTTTTCATGGGAAATGTAGGCATCTTGGTCTTGCAGCTGTAATGGAGAGCTAAGCTGTAAAACCAGGATGCCTACATTTCCCATCAAAACTTGAGGTAAGCTGACAAGTGTCCAACCTGTGTAAGGCGTCACTTGTAGCTTGGCTCTCAGAGCTTGGATGTTCTAATGATCCAAGGAAAAAGTACTACGAAACAGGAATCAAATACACTGGCAAAGCCCATTAGGCTCATCCCAGCAATATCCAGAGAAGGAGAAGCCCTTGTTTTTGAATAAGGACTTTATTGGAATAACAGCAGTCTTCAGGGAAAACATCACCTGGAAAAAGAAGAAACAAACAGTGAAAAATTATTCTGTGACTTTACTGCTTACCTTGGGGATTCTCCTATATTCCTCTTCACCAATTGGATTATGGGTTATATGATACCTACATTATTCATATTAAATTTAGTCTATTTAGTCATTACTGACTGATTGACAGGAAGGACATTGGATTTATATCTGTTTTTGTATCTCTATTTGCCTCTCCCATCCTTTCCATACAGGCAGGAGGGTGAGTTGTGACGGCTTCCACCACTGACAAGATCAGTGGGTTTCAAAGATGAAGGCGCACAAACGTTTGGGTGTTTCCTGGTCCTGCTCCCCAAGGCGGCCAGGAAGTGGTCACCCTCTGTCGTTCTCTCTCTTACAAGTTCTCCGTCCCTCTTTGAACCTCACCCTCTCCGGAACTGCTCCGATCCCTCCCAACGACCTCTCTTGTCCTGCCCATCCCATCCTTTCTGCGAAGTCAGGAAGGTGGGTGATGTTAGCTGCTGCCACTGAGTACTCAGTGGGATCCTCGGAAGAGGCCTCACAGCAACTGTTGGGACCTTCCCAGTTCCTCTTCCCTCTTTTGACATCTCCCCCTCTGGAACACTCCAACCCCTCCAAACGACATCTCCTCTCCCTCCCGTCCTTTCCACGAAAGCAGGGAGGTGGGTGACGTTAGCTGCTGCCGCTGAGTAACTCAGTGGGATCCTTGGATGAGGCCTCGCAACTGTTGGGATCTTCCCAGTTCCCAGTCCCTCTTTCGATCTCTCCCTCTCTGGAACACTCCAACCACTTCAAATGACATCTCTTCTCCCTCCTGTCATTTCCGTGAAAGCAGGAAGGTGGGTGATGTCAGCCATCAGCGGCCAGACCTGCCGCTGCCTCCCCAAGCCCAACAGGCCCAGCAGCCACACTCATCAACCACATCCCTGTATGTGTAGGTATGTGCAGTGCAGTACTCTGAGGCCTGGCAGGTGGACACATGGGGGGTGCCACCAGTTAAGTGGCCAGAACCCCTGCCCCCTAGAGGGGGGGTGGCCCGCTGCCACCTCCCTGAGCCCACAAGGCCTGGCAGCCGTATTCCTCACCCACGTCCCTGTCTGCGCAGGAAAGTGTAGTGCAATACTCTGAGGCCTGATTGGTGGGCACATGGGGGAGCTGCCAGTGAGTGGCCAGACTCCCCTCCCTCTAGAGGGGCAGCAGCCCGCCGACACCTCCCCACGTCCCCCAGGCCCGGTGGCCACACTCATCACCCACTTCCCTGTCTGCTCAGGAAAGTGCATTGCAATACTCTGAGGCCTGGTGGGCTATCACATGGGGGGTGCCACTGGAGAACGGCCAGACCCCCTGCCCCCTAGAGGAGTCGTGGCCTGCCACCACCTCCCTGAGCCCACCAGGCCCGGCTGCTGCACTTCTCACCCATGTCCCTGTCAGCGCAGGAAAGTGCAGTGCAGTACTCTGAGGCCTGGCAGGCAAGGACATAGGGGGTGCCACCGGTGAGTGGCCAGACCCCCCACCCCCTATAGGGGAGGTGGCTAGCTGCTGCCTCCCTGAGCCCATCAGTCCCGGCAGCCACACTAGTCACCCACGTCTCTATCTGAACAGGAAAGTGCAGTGCAGTACTCTGAAGCCTGGTGGGTGGACACATGAGGGGCGCCACCGGTGAGCAGCCAGAACCCCGCCCCCTAGAGGGGGGTGGCCCACCACCACCTCCCTGAGCCCAACAGGCCCGGTGGCTGCACTCATCACCCACGTCCCTGTCTATGCAGGAAAGTGCAGTGCAGTACTCTGAGGCCTGGTGGGGAGGGGGAAAGGGGCATGCCAGTGGTGAGCGGCCAGACCTCCCACTCCCTAGAGGGCAGGCAGCCCACCACCACCTCCCCGAGCCCACCAGGCCTGGCAGCCGCACTCATCACTCACGTCCCTGTCTGTGCAGGAAAGTGCAATGCTGTATTGTGAGGCCTGGTGGGCTATCACATGGGGGTGCCACCGGAGAGTGGCCAGACCCCCTGCCCCCTACAGGGTGGGTGGCCCACCACCACCTCCCTGAGCCCACCAGGCCCAGCTGCTGCACTCATCACCCACGTCCCTGTCTGCGCAGGAAAGTGCAGTGCAGTTCTCTGAGGCCTGGCAGGCAAGAACATAGGGCATGCCAGTGGTGAGCGGCCAGACCTCCCACTCCCTAGAGGGCAGGCAGCCCACCACCACCTCCCCGAGCCCACCAGGCCTGGCGGCCGCAGACATTACCACCCACGTCCCTGTCTGCGCAGGAAAGTGCAGTGCAGTTCTCTGAGGCCTGGCGGGCTGGCCAGCACATGGGAGGTGTTGCCAAAGAGCGGCTGGACCACCCACCTCCTAGAGGGGAGGCAGCCCGCTTTCTAGTCCTCCACTTGTAAACGGGGCCAAGGTAAACTGATGGCTCCAATTGTATCGAATGGGAGTTTCCTGGGGGCATCAGATTTGAGAATGTTTAACTCCAAAATCCATATTGCAATCCTGACCAATCTTGAGTGATGGCTGGAAGGGAGCCTGCTGAACACTCCCTGTGAATATGGGCTCTCTAAGTCCAACGGGGGCCATTCTGGCCCCCACTTACAATGAACAACAAACAATGAACATGTTCATTAATTGGACATGTTCGTTACTGTTTGTCTGTGTTTGTCAATGGCAACAAACTACGAACAGTGTGTTCATTTTTTTTCTCGTTCATGTCCATGTCTACTCTTAAGTAGAGGTGCCTTGCATTTGTATGTCTCAATTTATTTCCTGGATATTTTCTCAATTTATTTCCTGGCTATCAAGCACAAATAATGGACTGTCCTGGCAATACACCCATGGCATATTCTGACACATTGTTCTGCTCAGTTGTTCCAGTTAGGAATGCACTGATAACGCAATTGTTATTGAGAACCAGAGTGGCATAGTGGATAGAGAGTCAGAGTAGGATTCTGGGAGAATGAGTTCGAATCCCCAATTCTACCAAGGAAGCTCACTGGCCTTGGTCCCATCACAAACTCTCAACCTGGCCTACCTCACAAGGTCATTGTGAGAGAATGGAGGAGGGGAGAAGGTTGTTCTAAGCTGCTTTGAGTCCCAGCTGGGGAGAAAAGTGCGATACAAATAAATCAAGGTGTGAAATGCAAGCAACTTTTACTGCTTATTGTTTTTGTTGTCGTTATCACAGTTGTGAATTGCCTCTCATTTTTGTTGCTGAAGATTCTTTTAGTTCTTTTCCAGTGTTTAGATGCCTAATGCAAGAAATGAGCTCCCCTCTAGCGATCCTTGTGATCCCACCCATTGTTTTGCTATGATCCGCAAAACAACCCTGTAAGGTAGGACAGTATTATTACGCCAGTATTGTTGCTAGGACATTGAGGCTGAAAGGGAATGGTTTGCCTATGGCCACTTGCTGAGTTCATAGCAGTGGCACAATTCATATCAGGGGTTTCCTGATTCACAGTTTAGCTTCTAAGCTGCGATGTAAACACTGGCCTTTAAAACTGCAGCACTGAACCACCCCTTTTAGAATTACGCTTGGTTGATATTAGTGGTAATCTCAAGTAAATGTGAGAAGGACCAGCCTGGAAGAACTCTACTCCTGTCAAACTGGGGAGGGCCAGCTGTGCTGCCCCTAGAAATGGAAACATATTCCTTAAACCAGCAAGTCTAACTCTGGCAACATTACAGGGCAATCTCATGACCTGTTGCCCACAAACGTCCTTGCTGGTGGGGTTATGGGGCTGGGTGTGGTACTCTGATGGCTAGCGGTGAGTGCTGATGCACAGCACAGGGCTGAATCCCTGCTTGGTAGCCTCAGGCCACAAACACAGGGTCCACAGGACGAGAGTTTAAATTTATACATAAATATACAATGCAATTTTTGCCAAGGATGCTCTGTACAGTTAGTCAATAATAATAATAATAATAATAATAATAATAATAATAATAATAATAATAATAGCATTTGATTGAAATCTGTGTACTCAAGGCTTAGATACTATACTAGTGATTATTTTATTCTAATAATAATAATGCTGGGACTATTCATGTGATTAAGGGTGAGAATTTAGACATGCAAAGCTTAACTGTCAGACAGTTATGCGACTGTTTTTAATCTGAAATAACAGACGGTGTGTGAGAGGGAAAATAGAAAGAAAAAACCTACCAACTGGTCCTGGTAATATAAAAAAGGCACACGGCAGACTGATAAAAGGGTACAGGAAAAACCCATTTTTACACATTATTTGGACACAGAGTTTCTCTACACGAGACATCTTACATGAGGATGCTCAAGTGTAGGGAGATGCAATGTTAGCCGGGAAGCGTAATTTAAAAAAGACAGAGCTGGTGGAGATCACTCCTCAGAGGGTTTATTAATTTCCTCTTCCTTTTGGGGAGGTGAAATTGACAGAGCCTTCGGGGAGACGAAGAGGAAATTACCAAGCCTCTGAGAAGTGATCTCCACCAGCTCTGTCTTTTAAAACTACACTTCCTGGCTAACATTGCGTCTCCCCAGGGGCGGAGCAAGGGTTTACCTCGCTCGCAGCTGGCTGGCCGGGCGCCCCCACGCGCGCACGTGCACGCGCGCGCGCACCGGCCTGTGTGATGACGTCACGCATGATGTCATCACGGGAGCGCACGTGCCGCCGCCGGCCCGATTGCTGCGGCGGGCAGCCTCCGAGCTCTCCCGCTTGGTTGCCTGCGCCGCCGCAGATGCCTGCCCGCGGTGGCTGCGCCTGGCCAGGGGCTTGTGCTGGCGGCGGCAGTGGCGCGGGGTGGGAGGGATAGGAGGCTGGTGCTTTGTGACGCGCGCTCCCGCCCGCCGAGCCTCCTCCGGCGCTCCCTCCGGCACCCTGCGCCTGTGGCCACCGCCTACCTGGCCTCAATAGGCCCGCCGCCCCTGCGTCTCCCTACCCTTGAGCATCCTCATTTAAGATGTCTCACAATCACCCTGGTCTGAGGAATATCCCCTTCACCACGTCATTCATATCTCATCTTACTTCATGCTTACAACTGAACAGTGCAGGTCTAAGCAATCTTACCCTTTCTAAGTTCATTGAAACCAGGAGCGGAATGGGAAGTGAAAAAGCCCCGGAACTAAGCTGAGTGGCCCTTGTGGCAGAATAAGCCAGAGCTGCACGGTCAGGCTGCCAGTTCCTGGGAAGTGACGTCATCGTGCAGGGCCCAGGAGCGCTCCTGTGCTTCGCAGTGGGGCGATTTGGGCCCCAGGAGCGCGCCCAGGAGGCTTGTTCTCCCACCTCCCCCTGCCAGCCAGGGGAGTGGTGGCAGGGGAAGGAGCGTGGGAGCAGGAGATCCCCTGCACCCACTGGGTGACCTGACAGCCCTACTGAAGGCGCCGCTCAGGCCAGCCGTTTCAGCAACAGGTATGGCCTCATCCACTGATTCCTCTTTCAAACTGAAGTCGTACAGGAGGCAACAGATGAGCTGACACCATTGTTATTGCCGATGGTCTAAGCCAAGCGGCCCCAGAGGCACTGGCAGAGCTGCCGGGGCATGGCTGTGCTTGCAGCGGCCCACCGGGAAATTTCCCTGTCGGTTAAGTGGCCAGTCCTCCCTGACAGAAGTCGGAGGGCTTAGAAAGGGTGCAACTCTGCTCACTGTAAACCCTTTACCCGTGTTGGTTTTGCCAGCTGTGACCAGTGAGACCCATTCAGAGTCCCGTCGGATCCCTCCCCAAAGACCCTCAAACAAACAGGTATGATAAATTCATCTTCAGTTTTTTAAGTTGGCCAGTGACTGCCTGCTGGTGGCGTGGCTGGAAGGGGTCTCAGGGTGCTATAGAGTTTTAAATGTAACATTATTATTATCAAATAGTAAAGAGTCCAGTAGCACCTTTAAGACTAACCAATTTTATTGTAGCATAAGCATTTGAGAACCATGGGACTCTTTGCCATGCATCTGATGAAGAGAGCTGTGGTTCTCGAAAGCTTATGCTATAATAAAGTTGGTTAGTCTTAAAGGTGCTACTGGATTCTTTAATATTTTGCAACTACAGACTAACACAGCTAACTCCTCTGGATCTCTTCTTGTTGTAGTTAATCCCATTTCTAGCCCACCCTCTCCACAAATGGGTTCAGAGTAGATTACATCCAAATATAAATACAATAAAATCACAATAACAAACATAAAATCATAAAATACAGTGAATTGTTCAGTTCCAGGATGGTGGTCCATATATCTACCCCTGTCGATAGTACACAGTGGGGAGGAAGGGAAGGAAGAACAACCAATGCAGACAGGTTGATTCATATGGAGGGGGGGGGGCAAAAAGACTATACAGCCCCTTCCTAACAGGAGATCAACAAGGAGTCTCCCAGACCTTCTCCTTTGGGGTGATTGGCATGAAACAACATCCTGGTGCTGTTCTCTTCTTGTCCAGGGTGGGCATCAGGCAAGACCCACCCCCATTCAGGAAGGAACATAAGCAGCACATTCAGAGCCATATCTGATTTTTCAAAATACATTTTTCATTATTCCTAAGACTTTTGGGCTGCCTTTCAGAAGTCGTTTCCAAAATATCCAACATGTAAAATTAAGATATATATTTAAAGGAATTTATATATAAAGAGGAATTTATATATAGAGAGAGAAAGAGAGTACTGCTCCTACGGCTATTGCCTTAAGCAGAAACTAAAATGGGAAGAATTTATATATATTTTAAAGGAAAATGTCTATTCTGGAAGGCGAAATGTCGCTTCTAATCAAGACGTCATTCTGTAAAGAGAAAAGTAATTTTTAAAAAACCTGTCACATTCCAGAAATCTGGCTAGCCGTGAGCCTCTCTGTTATTTTTTCAGAATGATACCTACTCCAATCAGCTTCCCAAAAGCATTAAGCAAAGTCCATAAATAATGTCTCAAAGCTGAAACCCAACAAAGGGCCTCATTCATAAAAATGTCAGGAGAGATTTTCGAGCTATATTTTATATGGATGTGGAACACGGGCCAAAAACTGTGTTAAAAGTTGAGCTGTTTCACTCTATCAAAGCATTCCTCTTTATAAATAGATGGATAACTTGCCACTTCGGGGGCAGGAGTGTGAGAGCCAACCAGCTTTTTAAAAGATGCCAGACAACAAGGGAAAGTGTTCATAAAGAGCAGCAGAACTATGCTCTTTCCTGTTTATCTGAAATTCAGTTAAGGAGTTTGATCAAACTTGTGCTGAAGATTTGGAAACTCTTTGCATTGATTTTAAGAGCAGGAAGGGGTTACAGTAAGCTGTGTAGAATAGTGTTTGAGGGAGAAGGCAGAACGGAGTGTGCAAGATTTCTAACTGTTAAAAGTTGAAGAGTATGCCTCCTTGGGCCAGGCAGGATTGCCAGGCCGCAGCCAGCAATGCACAGGGACATTCAGAGGGCAGGGACTGGCGTGCTGAAATCACATGCAGTGTGAAATCTAGAAGTGACAACATGGGGTGCTCTAGGATTTGCAAACCTGCTGATGCAGTAAGGGAGCCTGCCATGCAGAGCAAAAAAGATTGAAATACCCACACCAACACTATGCACACTCAAGCATTGTGTTGTCCTCCATAGTGAACTAAGAAGAAGGTTCTCCAAAGACGTGTACAAACACAAGTTTTCCCACCAAAACTGTTTGAAAACACACACATCACAGCCAATAGCCAATTGCCAACGTTCTAGTGATAAATTAATGCTGCACATGTGCAAAAAGAAAAAGAAATCGGTGAGGGCAGCATCATGACACCCCCGATGATAGCATCAGTGAGGGTAGCACTACTGCCCCACCCCCAATCTGAATATCTGAGGAGTGCACGGTGGCTCAGAAAGACAGCAGCCACGCCAGTGTTAAAAGTTGTGGGACAACTAACTGACAACCGTGGGTGATTGGGGGTAGACTCAGCCCAGTGTAAGCTGAGAAACTGGGTTTCTGGACGTTTCCACAACCAAAGGACAAGTGATTAGGATTTCAGTCATGCTATGCGGAGTGGAATAAGGCTGTCTCTGGGGAGAGGTTGAACTTTACCCAGTATCTGGACATCAGATCATTTATCAAAGCCGTGCTTAATCAGTATGCCTTCAGCCACATAAAAACAATGGGACTGGTATTTCTTAAAGTACAGGGAGGCTCCTCGCATCAGAATGATCTAATTTAGATTATTTCAGTTTACCTGCCGAAGTTCAGGTCTTAATCGGACAAAGACTACGCAAACCACACACTGCTCCGCAGCTGAATACCTCCCTTCTCTCTTGCATTTTTCAAAACATTCCCGATTCCCAGAATCACTCCTGCCTCTCCTTTGGCAGAAATTCAGGTTCACCTTTCCCAAACACTTGCTACACATACAACTAGTGGATTTCTGCCCTGTCTACCTGGAACGTATGAAGCCATCTCTCTACTGACTCAGACCCTTGGTCCCTCAAGGTCAATGTTGTCTACTCTGATTGACATCAGCTCTCCAGGTTCTAGACAGAGGTCTTTCACATCACCGACTACCAGACCTTTTTCACTGGATTGAACACGAGACCTTCTGCGTGCAAAGCTGACGTTCTATCACAGTCCGAACTCCAGCCCCAGCCCTGAAGGACCAAGTCAAAGCGTAGGTGTATGTTGCCTAATTAGTAAGTGAAGTATAATATTCAAAATTATACCATCTGTTTGCTGTCTACAGGAGGCAGAAGTTATGCTGTGGTTTATTTTGCCATTTCCATTGGGGGAGAAGTATGAGGCCGTTTTAACACTGCCGTAGTTCTTGCATGAAATCGCACCAGGAAGACGCTGTTGTTCCGGGAGCTCAGCGCGATGTTCCGTGGCCGGTAAGCAGTGTGAAAACAGCCTGAGTTTAATTTGTATGCAGCAATTCTTTTCTTATTGGCCTGTGTCCACCACTTCACTCAGCTTTTCTCCCACCTAAAGAGCCTGCCTCCAGTTTAAGTGGCTCTTCCGTTGGTAGAAGAACCACACTGGAGGAAAGTGCTGGAGGGAAACTTCTGCTTTTGCTGATCACAACAGTAGGATACAATCGTTGTCTTCCGATAACAGAAAAATGGTGCAGCTTAGACTGGTGGGATGATGGCATGACAAGTTTTCTTTCCTCGGACAGTATTTGTATTTACCACATTAACCAAGGTCAGGGCTTTTTTTCATCGGGAACGCGGGGGAACGGAGTTCCGGAACGTCTTGAAAATGGTCACATGGCTGGTGGCCCCGCCCCCTGATCTCCAGACAGAGGGGAGTGTAGATTGCCCTATGCGCCTCTCAGCGGCGTGGAGGGCAATCTACACTCCCCTCTGTCTGGAGATCAGGGGGCGGGGCCACCAGCCATGTGACCATTTTTTCCAAGGGCAACCCACTGAGTTCCACCACCTCTTTTCCCAGAAATAAAGCCCTGGCCAAGGTTATGATAAAATATACACTCACTAAACTGTAGAAATGACTGTAAAGCAAAGCTCTCAGCCCCACAAATGTGAGGGATGACTTCCTTCTTTAGAGTTTGGCCAGAAATTTGCTCACAATTAAATGCTCGTCTTTCTAACTACCATGTGAATTTAGTTTTAACAATCTGTCATCGCTGGTCTTAATATATAAGCTCTCCCCAGATGCTGTTACATGTATACAGACTGAGAAAGTTTTGCTATTGGTCTCAGCTTGCTAATACCCTCCAGAGCTACTTTAAAGGAAACTTTGGCAAAGTGAGCTGAAATTGGACACATTTTATTTTTCACAAAGCTCACAAGTTTGACTAGTCTGGAAGGGACTGTCAAGCATCGTTTATAGGGTTGCTCAACAGAACACATTACGGCTCTTTTGGATTCCCTGAGACCTTTCTCCACTTTGTAGATCTGCTTGAAAGTATCTTTTTTTCAAATATCTCAGTTCAGCAGGGTATTTAAGTATATGCCTTCCCCCATCCATGCCTGATAGCAAGATATTATGAGGAAACCTGAGGCCTGATCCAGCAAAGGGTTATCTGCCCATGGAAGCAGGCTTCTATATGAATATCCTTAGATGCATGGAACTACGGCATTTTGTCACATGTGCTGGTTACGGCACCCCAGCCCAGTTCGAAGAAGCTAGAATGCCATCAACAGCTGTTCTGAAAAGGGAATGGAGGGCAGGTCACTCCCAAGGTTTCTCCACCAAATGTCTGAACTGGCAGAATTCCATCTTTTTGAAAGAATTAAGTGGCACACGCAGCCCTGGCTGCACTGTTCATGTCTCTTTTATTGGATATTGTCCAGATTTATATGACTAACAATGAACAGATTTTTCCTGCTTCATTATTTTGTGGGTTCATCTGCCCTTTATTCCACTCTTTCAGAATTCCTATTTAAGTATGAAAATTTCTAAAATAAATTAAAGGCTATGTGGAGTTTGTTGTAGCTTTCTGTTTCTTCAGTTTATCTCAGTCCCCCCTCTATGTTACTGATACACACTATAAAAAGCAATCAATGTGATTGTGCATGCGATTGCATATACATTCTTTCTCTGCAGTATTTTGCTGATGCAAAAATGTGTCCTTGCACATTGTTTACCAAGACACAAACATGATCTTGACAGAACAGAGAGCAGTCATATGAAGATTGCTTTTTGATGTCAGTATTTTTAATAATTGGTAAAGCACACAGAAGAATTTCAACATGGTACTCATATAAACACGTCAAGGTCGCTCTTATGTAGCACTTTATTATTGTGTATGGGCATATCCATAGCATAGAGAGTAAAAAGACGCAGAGGAACTGAGGTTACTTGAAGATACAATAAAAGGCACATGCACTATGCCCAACTGTTCTGCATGAAAGCAAAAAATACACACAAGATGATGGAGAATTCCTAATGCTTCAGAAATAAGGCTGGGAAACGTGAATTTGAAAATCTGGAGATAATTTTGGGAGTCTTTCTAATCACAGCTCATATTGCTGTGTGTTGTTACATGTTCTCAGGAAAGGGAAACTATCGCCTGCACCCTGCATGATGAGTATGTCCCATCAGTTTTGCCTCTCCAGTTTCCACATTACAAGTGAAATGGAGAAATCAATTCATTACGCTCCTTCTGGCTTTGTTTTCTACTGTAGGAATATCAGACGTGGCGATTGGGTTGCAAAGCCCTGAGGTTCCATGAATGTGCTTGTGTTATTCAGTCAGGTCGAGTTCACACGTTACTGGATTTCTTTCCACATTACTGTACATGTTATGACTAGACATGGGCACGAACAGAAAAAAAATGAACATGGTGCTTATTGTTCATTGCCATCCACAAACAATGAACAACGAACGCTGACAAACATGATCCTGTCACGAACATGTTCATTGTTCGTTGTTCGTGAGGGCCAGCAGGCTCTCCTCCAGCCATCAAGATCCCTACTGCACCACTCCCAGAAACCCTACCTGAGCAGGCAGCAGGAAATGCACCAATAATAAATAATAGCTTGGCCCCAGAGCCTGGCAGCAGCCCTGGGACCTGAAGGGGTAGATCCCTATCCCACCACACACAAAGAAAATTCAAGCTCCAATGCACTCACCCTGTCTCTCTCACAGCAGCTGTCTCTCCCTGAAAGCCAGAGCTGGGAGCCCCCCTCCCCCCTGGTCTTTTCCTCCTGTAACAAATTTGGAGCTCCGGTCCACACTTGGAAGGAAGACCTGCCTATCAAGCTAAATTGGGCTTAGATTGGGGTTTCCAGGGCAACAGCAGGAGTTCAGACAGAGTTCAGACAATCCCAGCCTGAGTTGCCAAGGGAATTAATTGCAGGTGCCAGACTGTCTGGCTTGATAAACAGCAACGAAGGAGGCTTGCAACAACCACCTGTTTGATTAGAATGGGGCCTCAGGAACAGCTTGCTCACGGACAGCAGATTTTTAGTTTGTATTGCTGTTTGCCCCCATCTCTAGTTATGACTGGGGACAGACCATGTGAAGAGACTCCACTGGTGGGGAAAATGGCATGTGATAACATGTAAATGTTAATGTTATTTGCAGTCTCTAGAATCCAATATGCACATTTTTACTGCATGTAACAGCCGTCAAGTGAGAACCGTGCAGCTGTGAACAAATCAATACTTCCTAAACCTCAGTTTCCTAGTCTCTTATTTAAAATTATCTGTTTCGTAGGATTGCTGTTTGATGAGGATTGTAAATCTTTTTGTAAAATGCGTTGTAGGAATGAAGATGATAATGTGTGGTATTTGATGGTGCTTTCAGATGAAGACGGTTAGAGAACCTACCAATGAGGCTTTCATTCCCTGGAAAATGGAACAAAAGGCAAGTGAAACAAGACATTTCCTTTCCTTTCAGGAAGTTAAAATAGCTCATGAAGGGCTCTTAAATAATCAGCTCATTAACACTGAATTTATATGGTGAAATAACCCATGTGTCTCTTGCTGTTCCTTAGGAGGAAGAACCTTAATTTGACATTATTTGCTTTGAAGTGCTTTTAAAAAATTTTAATGCACCATTTTGTAGGCCTTATATAACAGGTTAGAATCCTGTAAATTGCAATTGTTTATTTTTTCTTTTTGTAATTCTTTGCAGGCAAGTCATCTGAGTTTACATTCGGATTCTCCTTGTAATAATAACCTGACCCATACATAAACTGCCATGCTGGAAGTAAAGGGAAGGTAATTGAGACTCTTTTTTAATGACTCATAGAGGGAGAAAAAACTCACGCCCCTACTCTGGTATTGCCAGCCTGCTAACAGTTGCCATTTGAATTCCCATTAATGAGTAACACCCAATAATTGCGTGGCTTTTTCAACTCTGGATGTAATCTGATAGCTCTAAGAAATCTTAAATCTAAGAAGCTGTGCTAGAAAAATCAACCTAAGGGGAATGGGCTATAAAACATAGTTTCTTAAAGGTAATAAATGCTATTAAGGTTCCAAAGTTCAAGTTAGCCTTGGTATAAAAGTGGAAGCCAAAGAAGGAGCTCAGCTTTCTGCTAAGTGAGGGATGAAAGAGGCCAGCTCCATATGCTTAAAAAGGCATCCACCTTTGATGCTGAGAAAATACACTTGAAGTACATCTGGGAAAAAATGCAGTAAAGAAGCATGAAATTCTGCTGTCGGGTGGTGGAAGAGTTCCTCAATGGTGGACACAGGCACCTCATTTTCTGTACTACCCTGGATGTTTGTTGGAGGAAGGAGAAGCTGGACGGCGTTCTCGTTGCTCTGTCACCCAGCTGCTTCTGGGCCACCCATCTCTTCACGGATTGCTCGGCCGTATCTTGGTGCAAGGCTACCAACATAGACACCCCCTTCAGAAACTGCTTCATGCTTGTTGACATTGTTTGAACCTCTTGTGAAAAGTCTACAGATGTTTTGTCTGGGCAGGAGTCATTGGCTTCAATTCAGATTTTGCATTGGGTAAAATTTGGTGGAAACGGAAAACTATGCAGAAATCCTTTGGAGATTTTCTGACATTTATTTCACTTAAAATGCTGCCAAGTGTTCCTCTATTGGAGTTCAAGACCAAGCTCAGCCACCTTCACTGGGGTGGATCCTACCCTATCCCACCACTCCACTGAAGAAAATTTGAAGCCTCCCTCCACTGCAATGAGCCTTTTTCCAATTAAAGCAGCTCTTCCATTAGAGGAAGAGCTATTCCTTAGGTTGCAAGAATCCTCGGGAAATGGTTGGATCCACCCCATTTTTCTTGGAGGAATTGGAAGAAGAGCTGATACTTACCCAAGAGCTCTTGGTTCATAATTTCTTGATGGAGAGCGATCTATAAAATATGCATTGAAGACTGCAAAATGCAGAAATTTGACTAATTTCAATGTAGTTTAGCTTTGCTTACATTTCCTACTAGCAACAAAGCCCATTTAGGGAAAAAATACAACGGGCTTTAGAAAGGGGAGGGCAGGCAGGCAGGCATTCCCTCCTCCTCCGTCACTGATCCCAGCTGGAAGAAGGGAGGGTGGTGGGCATGGCCACCTCCTCTGTGCCTGATTCTAGCCAGGTGAAAGTGATGCGGGCATTGCCTCCTGCTCTGCACCTGATACTGGCTGGGTGAATGGGGTGTGGGCATTGCCACCTGCTCCACTCCTGATCCTGGCCAGGTGAAGGTGGGGCAGGGATTGCCACCTTCTCCACTCCTGATCCCGGCTGGCTGAAGGGGGCGGGCATTGCCTCCTACTCCATGCGTGATTCCAGCCAGTAAATAGGGGCAGTCATTGCCGCCAGCTTCGCGCTTGATCCCAGCTGCATGAAGGGGGAGCAGGCATTGCATTCTGCTCCACACCTGATCCCAGCTGGGTGAGGGCAGGGGGTGGGCATTGCCACCTGCTCCATTCAATCTCAGATGGGTGAAGGAGGGCAGACATTTCCACCTGCTCTGCACTTGATCCCAGCTGGGTGCAGGTGGGGGTGGGGTGGACATTGCCACCTGCTTTGCATTTGATCACACCTGGGTGAAGGTGGGGTGCGGGCATTACCACCTGCTCTGCTCCTGATCTCATCCAGGTGAAGGAAGGAGTGGGCAGTGCCACTTGCTCTATACCTGATCCCAGCTGGGTGATAGGGGGTGGGCATTGCCTCCTACTGCACTCCTGATCTGGGCTGGGTGAAGGCAGAGGCCGGGTATTACCCCCTGCTCAATTCCTGTTACCAGCTGAGTGAATGGAGGGGGCGGGCATTGCCCCCACTTCCCTTCTGATCCCAACTGAGTGAAGGACAGGCAGGCATTGCCACCTGCTCTGCTCCTGATCCCAGCTGGGTGAAGACTGGGGTGGGCACTGCCACCTGCTCCACTCCTGATCCCAGCTGGATGAAGATGGTGGGTGTGCATTGCCACCTGCTCCACTCCTGATCCCAGCTGGGTGAAGGGGGCAGGGCATTGCCACCAGCTCCACTCCTGATCCTAGCTGGGTGAAGGACAGCCAAGCATTGCCACCTGCTCTTCTCCTAATGCTAGCTGGTGAAGGCGCGGGGTGGGCATTGCCACGTGCTCAGCTCCTGATCTCATCCAGGTGAAGGAGGGAGTGGGCATTGCCACTTTCTCTATACCTTCTCCCAGCTGGGTGATGGTGGGGTGGGCATTGCCTCCTACTGCATTCTTGATCTGAGCTGGGTGAAGGCAGAGGCCAGGTATTACCCCCTGCTCCATTCCTGATACCAGCTGAGTGAATGCAGGGAGCGAGCATTGCCCCCACTTCCCTCCTGATCCCAACTGAGTGAAGGACAGGCAGGCATTGCCACCTGCTCCACTCCTGATCCCAGCTGGATGAAGATGGTGGGTGTGCATTGCCACCTGCTCCACTCCTGACCCCAGCTGGGTGAAGGGGGCAGGGCATTGCCACCAGCTCCACTCCTGATCCCAGCTGGGTGAAGGACAGCCAAGCATTGCCACCTGCTCTCCTAATGCTAGCTGGTGAAGGCGCGGGGTGGGCATTGCCACGTGCTCCGCTCTTCATCCCATCTGGGTGAAGGCGAGGGGTGGGCATTGCCACCTTCTCCTCTCCCGATCCCAGCCAGGTGAAGGCAGAGGTTGGGCATTGCCACTTGTTCTGCTCCTGATCCCAGCAGAGTGAAGATGAGGGTGGGCATTTCCCACCTCTCTGCTCCTTATCCCAGCTGGGTGAAGACAGGGAGCAGGCATTGTCACCTGTTTTGCTCTTGATCCCAGCTGAGTGAAGGCAGATGGTGGGCATTGCCACCTGCTCCACTCCTGATCCTAGCTGGGTGAAGGCAGGGAGCAGGCATTGCCAGCTGTTCCATTCCTGATCCCAGCTGAGTGAAGGACAGGCAGGCATTGCCACCTCCTTTGCTCCTGATCTCAGCTAGGTGAAGGACAGGCAGGTATTGTAACCTGCTCTGCTCCTGATCCCAGCTGGGTGAAGGCAAGCAGCAGGCATTTCTATCTGCTCTGCTCCCAGCTGGGTGAAGGTGGGGGTGGGCACTGTCATCTACTCTGCTCCTGATCCCAACTGGGTGGAGATGGGGAGCGGGCATTGCCACCTGCTTCGCTCCTGATCCCAGCTGGATGAAGGCAGGAGGTGGGCATTGCCACCTGCTCCACTCTGGTTCCCAGCTGGGTGAAGGTGGGGGGCAGGCATTGCCACCTGCTCCATGGCGGGTTTCAGCCTGGGCTTCCTGCCGTGGCATGGTCTCTGGAGATCTAGCTGCCTCATCTGGGGTTCCTTCCACAGCAGTGCCCTCTGGAGGTACACCAGGTTACGAAGTGAGTTGTCTTGAATATGCTTAGGCTTTTATATAGTAAGATAGATGTTTCAGTTGGGCTAAGACTTTAATTGTTGTCTTAATTTTTTTCCTTTCAGTTCAGCCAGAGTTGAAATTCCTTGAAGTCCATCTTCACTTTGCTGAGGATCTGTATTTTCTAAGTTGCTCTCAGCTCCTCAGAATAAAAGACATGATTTAGCCAAAATTAAACAGCTGAAAAAAATCTCATTGATTCCAGAGAAAGAGATTGTAGTAAGATATGTATTCAATAGATAAGAAGTGTGAGTCATGAATACCGGAAAATATTTGGGACGATTGTATGGTAGCAGAGAGTAGGGGTGTGCACTTCGGGTATCCAATTTGGGTAAAATTCCCAAATCGGACCTGATTTATAAAGATTTGGGATTCCCGAATTGGGGCCAGCATGGTGGCCCTAATTTGGGAATCTCGAATCAAAGCTTCCACGAAGCATTCAGGTTGCTTCGGGAAGCTACGGGGCAACTTTAAAGGCCCGCTTTCCTGCTGCTTGCAAGTGGCTGGGCCAACTTTAAACAGACCAACCCTAACCATTCAATTACTAATGAATGTTGACGCTGCTTAGCTTCTGAGATCTGACAAGACAAGCCTTGCTTGGGCTATCCAGATCAGAGCAACAAATGTTTGGGTTACTTACATTTATCTATAGCTAAGGTTACATGTAAGGTATTTTGTTGTAAAATTATAAAAGGGTAAAAACTAATAATTCCTCTGATTCTACAACTTGGATATTTTTTTAAAGTGAGATTGAGTTCTGGGCAGTTTCTGAATGGATCCTGATATCTGAACCTTGTTCAAAGCAGTTTCTGTAAAAGAACAAGAATGGAGTTTTTTTTGTTTCATGTTAAAGATTAGGCATGGTAAAGGTTTCACACAAATTTTCATTACCTCTTTAAAGGGAAACAAGCAAGTTTTTCCACTTGAACTTGGACAACATTCCTATTTAGATGAGACTTTTGCCTGTTAAAACTCCCTTTTGGGAGATAATTAGCCTCCCTTCCTTAGGGAAAATACCTTGCTCAGATTTGAAATGATTGATTCCTGTTAGTAATGCATCTCTTGCCAGTGTTTGGAGATCTATTAAAAATACTCTGATAATATATGGGAGGGTTTTTAAAAAAAAAATAAAAAGGCCAGCTTGCAAAGTGTCTCATTCAGAAAACTTTTTCGTAAATGTTAATAGATCATGTGTAATACTTGGTTAATAAAATATGCTTGTTTATTCCATATCAGCTACCAAACTACCTGTAGTTCTGGGAAGTTAGCTAGATCTAATTATCAAAAAAGACAGAGATGAAAAAAGGAATAGCTGGAGGACGAAAGGACCATGAACTTTTAAGCATGTGCAAATGCTATCACCTTTTCAATATATTAAGCAGTAAAAGTAGCCAGGGAGGATTATGGAACAGCTGTAAAGATAAGAGAAAGGTGACCAGAAGGTTATTCTAGGAATGTTAATTAATTTAGCATCATTACACTGCAGGGTATTTATTATACAGATTTGATACTTCAGATAATGTCCACTTCTGGGAATGAAAATTTGGATATTAACTTAGCCAAGATAGCAAATAAAAAGCACCTTAAAATATAGTCAGAACAAATCTGTATGCTAAAAAAATTACAACTAGATAATCATAGGATCTGACCATTATTTGGATGCATAGCTGTCCAGCTCAGAGTTCACTGACATGGGTGGAAGGCGAAAAAATGAGGAGAGTGACTCAGCAGGTCCATAACTAACAGCGAGATTTTTCAGTCAGCACAGTTCACACAGAACTCCAGTGAGGATTATGCTGATAGGTTTGCTACTTTCAAAACTGCAGCGTGCAACAGTCCTTTCGCTGCTTTGTTGTTCTGTAGTATGATGGCTCCAGTTTGTTTGATGCTCTAGGCAAATGATAATGATAATGATAATGATAATGATAATGATAATGATAATGATAATGATAATGATAATGATAATGATAATGATAATGATAATGATAACAACAACATTCAATTTATATACCGCCCTTCAGGACAACTTAATGCCCACTCATAGCGGTTTACAAAGTATGTTACTATTATCCCCACAACAATCACCCTGTGAGGTGGGTGGGACTGAGAGAGCTCTGGAGAGCTGTGACTGACCCAAAGTCACTCAGCTGGCTTCAAGTGGACAAGTGGGGAATCAAAGAAACACTAATAATTGACATATGAGAGGTTTGTGCTTAATAAAGGGGAGTTAACCTATGGTTAGCCTACCTAGAAATTGGGAGATCACTTTTCTTGATAGCTTCCATTTATTGTGCAGCATCCATAGTCATTTATGCCCACTCTGCTTATATTTTCTTCCATATCCTTAAGGGTGGGAAGGTAGCATTGGTATAATCTGATCTCAATGTTGGCCACATTCAGTACTTGGATGGGAGACCACCAACGAAGAGTGCAGTTGCTCTACAGAGGCAGGCAAAGGCACTCTTCCTCACTTGCACTCTTCCTCAGTTGCCTTGAAAACCACCTGTAGAGGTTGTTTTGAGCTGGGGGAGGGGATTTCTTTTTCTGAAATTTTCTATTTTAGATTTAGCAATTGGATCTTCTTATTCTCTTTCCTCTTTCAAAATAGAAATGCTTTTTGATTTCTCATTAAAGTATTTTTGAGATTTTTAAAAATTGCATGATGGTGTAGAGTTCCTCAACTGTGGATTTCTTGCACTGGTTGAGCACAACCCCCCGGGGATGGACCCAACGTACAACCACGGCTGATGTCAAGGAGTGCAAAGAGCGGTGAAAGGCCCAGCTGTTTCAGCAGAGCCTTGGGGGAAAGGTGACCGTCCTGGAGGAACTGGGAGAGGACTGTGACAGTGAAGAATCTGCCTTGGTGAAGGAGGGATGCAAGAGTGAAGAGGATGAGGGGAAGTAGACTCCTGACCCCAGTGGCAGTACCGATGTACAAGAGTTACGAGAGGAGGTGGAGGAAGTCAAATTTCCTGGCCGATGCTCTGTCTAGCCTTCCCCAACATGACAGTCAAAGGGAGGAGGTGGTGGATACAATGTTCTCCCCTGCCCAGCTGGGGGAGGGGGCTGTCATCACCAGGAGCCAAGCCAAGAGAGCAGATCACCCTCCCTCTTCCCCCTTGGAGGGGGAGGAGAGAGTTAAAGCTGGACTGAAGAAGGAAGGGGGGAAGAGAGCTGACCGAGCCACTAGAGAGAGGAGAAAATGGCTGCTGGTACAGAAGCAGCAAATTGTACATCCTGCAAGTTGCTGTGTGTGTGTGTGTGTGTGTGTGTTAAAAAGCTGTCACAATGCCAAGTTGGCTGGACGTTTTGGCTACCTGAAAACTTTGAACTTGGTACAATGCCAATTTTGGTGGCCAAAAAGGAGGAAAGATGTGTCACAATATGTAGCTACCTTCCAAGTTTGCTTAATGGGTAAATGGAGGGGGGAGAACTGCCTGGATTGTTACAACCTCTGGAACCCCCCCCCCTCCAACCCTGGTCCATAATATCTATGGACTTTATCACAGACCTCCTCCCAAGTAAGAGGGAAATGGTGATATGGGTAGTGGTGGACCTATTTTCTAAACAAGCCCATTTTATTCCGTGCACCAAGTTACCCACAGGCAAGAAACTAGCCACATTATTCATGCAGCATGTAGTGAGGCTCCATTCATTTCCTGATAAAATAATCTCGGATCGGGGCCCACAGTTTGTTGCCAAATTCTGGAGGGAATTAATGGAGGTGACTGGCATTACCCAGGGATTAGTGTCTGGCTATCATCCAGAGACAGATAGGCAATCAGAAAGAATTAATCAGATTTTGGAGCAATTTTTAAGATGTTACATCAGTTACCAGCAAGATGATTGGACTGAGTATCTCACATTCACTGAGTATTGCTACAACAACAGAATACACAGCTCTACAGGAGCATTCCCCTTTAAAATCACCTAAGGGTTTGAGGACAAAGCAATGCCCTTCCTTAAAGACCTTCCTCAAGAGAAAGGTAAAGGTGAAGGGGAGGATTTTAGTAGCTGGTGGAAGGCAATAATAGAGCAATGGGATGTAATTAAGAGGACTCTCGAAAAAGCCAAAAAGGATTATAAAACCCAGACAGACCGAAAACATTCCCCCCAGTGGGATCGAAAACCTGGGGACCAAGTTTTTGTGTCAACAAAAAACCTAAGAGGAGAGCAACCAAGCAAAAAGCTTGGCTGGAAGTTTGTTGGACCACTTAAAATACTGGAAGTGATTAATGGAGTAACTGCCAAACTAGAACTACCAAAGAATCTAAGACATATACATCCCGTTTTCCGTTGCAGCCTCTTGAAGAAAGCTCCAGCTCCAGACAGGTGGCACCCGGACCAAGGAGTCCCTCCCCCTCTAATGGTGGACGGACAGCCTCACCATGAAGTTGAAGCAAGTTTGGACTCAAAATGGAAAAAGGGGGATCTGTTTTATCTCATTCAATGGAAACACTTTAACCAGAGTCACAAAGAGTGGGTCAAAATGAGGCATGTTAAGGGCTAGCAAACTGGTCAATGCTTTTCACAAATGTTATCCCAAGAAACCGAGGGAGGATTGATTTTGGGGGTGGCGGAATGTCAAGCAGGCCTGCAACCTGCCTGCCCTACTCAGTGAAGTCTTTTACTTTGGGGGATGGGGGGGGGGATAGTTTGTAGTTCTGCTGTTCTCTTGCTATTTTCTCTGCGATTGCTATCCTGCAGTCAGGGTGTCTTATCTATAGGTGTGGGGGTGGATGGAGCTCAAGGCACCTGGCAACCAGCTGCCTGACCTTGGAGCCTTGGTGCTTGCATCTCTTCCCCCTTCCAGCTTTCCAGTGAGAAACCACGCGGCAAGACTAACGTACTTCTGCTCAAAAAAGGGGGAGGAGAGAGGAGGGTATAACTAGCCCACTGGGCCTTGCTCTGGTATTCCTGGCAATTGCTTTGTACTGTGCTCTAATGGTGGAAATCTCTTAATAAAGACCTTTAACTCATCCAGCCTGGTCTGATGAAGTGAAGTAGTCTAGGAGAATCCCCTGGCAGAGCCTGACAGTGTTTAGTATGGTGCAGTACTGTGACAAACAGGTTTTATTGGGTAAATGCGACATTAAGCAGGGATGTGCTCTTTGGGTTAGGTATTCCTTTAAATAAATCGAATTTTACCTAATTTGATACAATTCAGTATTCCAAAGGGAATACTGAATTCCAAAGGGAATACTGAATCAGATTCAGTATTCCCAAACTCAAGTTTACCAAATTAATTTGAGTTAATTCAGTAAACTTTGGTGTTCCTTTGCTGTTTCTTTGCTAAGGAACAGCAGAGAAACACTATTTCCTGCCCCATGAATCTCCCCATGAATCTCTATCTTCAAGACTGCTAACAATCACCCTCCTGAAACTGCTTTCTCCCCCTTTCCACCCTGATTTTCCTAATCAGCCTCGTATATGTTCTGTGTGCAGTTTTCTGTACATTTGCCCTTTTAGTTCTCTTTAATAAATAAATCTTTCCAGTTGAACATCTGCCTGAATTATTTGACCATTGTCTAAGGCAATAATCTCCATAAACATAGGTGGAGAATCCCAGTTACTCACTCTTGCTTGTCTCCTTAAAGCTAATTCCCCCAACTAATTAGGAGGCTGCCTATTTGGGTAACAGTAGGGTTAATTGACAAACACCCTGAGGCATCTCGGTGATGAAGATTGTGTCTGGAACAGGCCATCACATGCTGGGCAGTTGGGTGCACTATGAGGGAGCGCCCCGGGTGCTGAGTTGCATCTCTGGAACTTGATTGGTGTCTTGTGGCCCATCAGGGGAGGTGGATGAATCTGGGCACCTCTTGACACAGGAGGGTTGTGCAGGGTGGGATAAGCAAGGTGGGCAAAAAAGCCAGCCAAGTTTGGAGCCGGGGTGGACTTGCCTGGTGGGCACGCAAGCAGGATACCTAGTACAGCCTGCCCTCAAATGATCAGTTTATGTTATAAGTATTCATGAAGATCAGCAGTGTAAAGTTAAATGGTTAAATAAATATAAATTAGTTGAATCCACACATACTTGTCTGTGCAATTATTGCCTCTTGTCATATTCGAGTGCTGGGGCAAAAGGAATAGAAACAGACGGCTGGATTTCAGGGAGAAATTCGGCAAAGAGGAATTAAGAGAATTCCACTTAACAACCTGAGTCACCATAAGTCAGTTGCAAGTTGATAGCATGTACATACATATACCCTTAAGGCTCCTCAAGGGCTATTGAAATAAGAAATAGTGTGAAAAGCTCGCTGGTTAACATGTTTGTCTTTACCGTTAGCAACATTTCCTTTAAAAAACCTTTTAAAACTACTCAACCAAACCACTTCCCTGTGGTGGTGCTCCTACTAGAAGTGAGGCGTATCAACTGTCCTTTCTTCCTATACAATGAAAATTAAAACAATGCTTACTGTACTTTTGAAAACTGCTGCATTCTTGACTTATTCAACAGCTTGTTCCTTGGAAGTTGACCCAGAAAGATCAACTTTTGAGTTAGAATGAGCATGTTGAGTTTTAATGAGCATGTTGGAATGTGGAAAGTTTGCATATTACATGCTGTAATCCCGTTACACATTTAGCACCTTCTTATTGGGTCTTCTCAAACATCTAATGACACAGGAATGTTTTCTTGTCCCCCCCCCCAGTTTTGGCTGTGACCCATAGACTTGGGTGGCAACATCCTTTCACAGCTGTGGTGGCACTGGAATGGGAAGGGAGCAGAGTGGGAAAAGCCAGGACTCCATCTTTCTTTGCAAATGCTAAAAAGCTGCAAATGCAAACCAACCTTGTTTTGCCAATGTGTGTATCCTCCTTAACTGGAGGCAGAAGCCGTACTTGGCTGTATAATGTGGGTAACTGAATGACACACGTGTTTGTTGCATTCTCACTTGACTGTTCTCTGGATTGCAGTATGAATTCAAATCTCATGAGACCCATGAATTCATTGACCTGTTTGTGGCGGCAGGATGTACTGGTTAGACTGTGAGGCGGAATAAGATGGTGATGGTGTGTTAGGAGCAGGCCTTGTTCCACCTAATACAGAGTAAAACTTTGGTTCAGGCTTCATGTCTTGCAAGAAATCTTACTAGGCCTGTTTACCGGGAAAGGCTCTGTTGATTAGCTGCACTTGGGCTGCTCCTGAGAGAGTGGCCTTGGAAAGGCCAGTGCTTGGTGATGATCTCAGCTCTTGACACATTTCCTAAACTTTCACAGAGCTGTGAAACCTAATTAAGAAACGCGCCCTGATTGGTTCCCTGAGTGGGCTGATGCCCCCTCCAGATTTGATGAAGCCTCTCTGTTTCTAGGCAGTTTACCACTCTATACCATTCCAGACCAGTCCTGACCACCCTGGCTGCCATTAACAAGTACCAGCTATGCAAGAGGAGAGCTTCTAGCACCATGACATCTCCAGGTTGCCTAGAGTGAGCTGCCATGAATGGACTTTGGTAAGATCAACCAGCTTGGGAACCAACTCAGGGCCAAGCCAGAAGTGATGGATTACACTTGAATGGCAAGTGAACAGACTCATAGGTATTCATGTAGTGATCGAATGGAGTGCAAGTGGAGCGCAAGTGAACAGGGAGGAATACAGGCGAATCTGTTCGCTTGCCATTCAAGTGTAATTCGTCACTTCTAGCTTGGCCCTCAGAGAATGTTTAGTCAGTCAGCCAACAAGTAGTATTTTAGCCAGTTAGAACGTATTTAGATTAGCAAGCTGTTATTTGTTTTCTGCTTTGCTTAAATGCTTTCATGAGCAGTTTCTGCTCAGCATACACTCTTATAATAAACTCCTATCATATATTTTACCAGCCTATGTTCAGTGTTGCTTGCTCAGGAGGTACACACACTCAAAAGAACCCAGGAGGCTGGAGTGCTTCAAAGCAGATGACCAGAGCTCTTAGGGCCAAGCTACACTTGACGAATGACACTTGAACGGCAAGTGGATTGAGTGGAGGGCAAGTGAACAGGGAGAAATACACTTGCTGTTCAAGTGTCATTCGTCATGTGTAGCTTGGCCCTTAGAGGCTCCTGTGAGACTTGAGGGGCCATGAGAGCCATCAGGGACGGGGGGTGAGAGCCTCTGGGTTGATACGTGGTGAACTTTTCTCAGTTGCTTTGCCGTTTCAGCTTTAAATGCACCATATAACAGTTCAAGACATATTATCTGGGCTCAACTGGGTTATTTGGATGAATTGAACGATCCTGTACTTGAAACACACAGATGGATCATTTAACTTCTCCAGTAAATACTGCAGCTGCATAGAAGAGCTGAGAGCTGGGAACCTCCCACTTCCAGTAAAGTGGCGAGAGAGCTAAATAAGGGGAAGTAAAAGCGGCACAGAAGGAATTCAGAATCACATTCCCCACAAAAATCAGCAAAAGAGCTCCACATTTACAACCTTTTCATGAAAGAACTGGTAAGTGGTTAGAGTATCAGACTAGGATCTCAGATTCAGGTTTGATCCTTGCTCTGCCAAGGAAGCTTTCTGGGTACGCTGCGGCCAGTCACTCGCCCTCAACCTAAGCTACCTCACAGGGTAGTTGATGGAATGAAAAGGAGGAGGAGAGAACAAAGTTGTAAGCAACTTTCATTCCCCAATGAGGAGAAAAGCAGGGTATAAAATAAATAATGTACTGAATTTCAGACTAGCTCTCTTTTCTCCCAAAAGAACAACAGCATTAGATTTACATACCGCCCTTCAGGACAACTTAATGCCCACTCAGAGCAGTTTACAAAGTATGTTGTTATCATCCCCACAACAAAATACCCTGTGAGGTGGGTGGGGCTGAGAGAGCTGTGACTGACCCAGGGTCACCCAGCTGGCTTCAAGTGGAGAAGCTGGAAATCAAACCTGGTTCTCCAGATTAGAGTCCCACACTGCTAACCACTATACCAAACCGACTCTCCAGTTTGGGACATACATACATAGCATACAGAAAATATAAAATTGAATATCAACAATGCGGTACTCCCGGCTGCCACATTGTGGCTTGAGCTGGGGACCGTACTTTGCCACTTCGGAAGGAGAAGCTGGCAGAGGCATCTCCCAGGCATATGGGGATATGGCTGGGGGGGGGGGGCGGAGACAAAGCCTTCAGAAGACAGCTCCGCCCTCCCTGCTGGCAGTTGCTCTGCATGCTCGGCCCACCCACCTCACCCTGTAGTAGTGCAGGATTAGCCGGCTGCTGTTCCCAGAGCCAGGTAGGAATTTTTTCTCCTCTTCCCATATTGGCAAGGTGGGAGAGGTGGTTTTTCGCCTACCTTGCACTGCAGGCAGAGGTTTGAGGTAATTGGCAATGGTGGTGCTTCGTTGTAAGTCACTGGCAGGAGAGAGTTTGGGGATAGGGAGCGGGCCGGAGAGCACCCCTTGGCAATTCCCCATTGGTGGGGAAATGGGGTCTACCAGAAGCGGATGGTATGCTTCTGACGGCTACCACCACCTGGAGACTGCCTGCAGTGAACCCCATGTGTAAGTCCTTCCCTCATGCTGTACGGCTGGGGCTTTAGGAGCTTGAAGGGGGGAACCATTTTGCCTGGCTGGCCGGGGAAAAGCCATTACATGGATGGCTCGCACCCGGGGCTGTGGGGCTGGCCCAGACAGGTCAAGGCGGTGGTCCAGGGGTGACCCCGTGGCTTGACCTGTACCGCTAGTTTGCCCTTGCCGTATTTATTGGTTGATGTTATATTAATAAAGTGGCCCTTTAGTTCCAACTCCTGTGTCTGCCTCTTCATTCCGACTGGGGTGGCAATGAAAGCCACATCATGAAACAAACCAGATAAGAACCACATTAGCACCGCATTCTCATTATTCAACCTCAAATTCTCTCTTAAAGACTTCAGTCTTGTAGAACTTCCAAGAAGCTAAACAAGTGGGAGTATCTGTAACAGGCTCAGGTGGGTTGCTCCAAAGGAGTGAGATGCTGCAGCAGATTTTACTTGCCTGAGTGCGGAAATGGACAGCACATGCTCTATGGAAGATCAGAAAAGGTTAGGGTTGCTAGGGCCCACAGGAGCCAAAGTGGGGAGGGCAGGAAGCTGGGGAGGGCAGCGGGGTACTCATCTCCTGCAATGGAAAATGACACGGGAGGAAACAGGAGTGTGCACATGGTTTTCCATCCTGGTGCCCTTCCCCCTACCAGCCAAGCAAGTGGTGCCAGGGGGTGGCCGGTGGGGGTGGGGGATGCTCTGCCCCAGGCAGGGGTGTTGGCCAGCCCAGAGGGAGTCCCTGGGTCCATGCTGGGAGAAGGTGGGAAAAGAATGTAAAGGCTTTAAAGGTAATAACTAGCAGCACCTCACACAGAATGTGGAACTTGCCATCTCAGTTTCCCCTTTATAACAATCTGACAGTGGCAATAAATCCTATGGGAATACTGTGATATTTTGCCACAGCTTTTTCACAGCCAGGTCTGAGCCCAGCAGCACCTTAAAGATAAACACGATTTCCAGGATAGAAGCTTTCGAGAGTCAAAGCTTCCTTCATCAGAAGGGACTTTTGAAAGCTTATACCCCGGAATCTTTTCCATCTTTAAGTGGTTATTATGGGTCTCAAATCTTGCTCTTCTCCTGCAGTGCAGACCACTCTGGCTACCCACCTGAAGCTTTGTAAGGAAAATAGTTTCCCAACAGCAAACACCTTTGGCTGTTTCCATCCTGCCTTCTGATCCAGAAGGATCCCCAAGGCAGCCTCTGTGGCATTATCCAGTATCGTTCCATTGAGCATGCTCCCATCAGCTACATCATAGCAATGCTCACAGACCCTGGTTGTCACTAGGCCTCTGAGATCTTCTAGACCCTTCCAGGCTATCTCGCTCCATTGGCAGCTGGGCGCTTAGTTACTATCTTGTATGGTCTTCTTCCTCCCCTCACCCCAAAACCCCACAGCTGCTGATCTTCTTTACTAGCCCAGAGTAGAGCGAGAGAGGATTCAAGTGGAAAGAGGTTTACCTCCTCTGAGGAACTGAGTAATGGCAATTGATAGGCAGCTGCTTGGTTGCATGGTCAGATTTATTGATGCAAGCCATATAGAAGATCTTACTGCAGACTAGGGATGTGCGTTTCGGCATTCAGAATGCCGAAAGAATGCCGAAACAAAAGTGTTTCGGCATTCTTCAAGAATCCCGAAACGTTTCGGGGAATGCCGAAACGTTTCGGGATTGCCGAAAGAAAAACCCGAAACGTTTCGGGATTCTTTCGGCATTCTTTCGGCATTCGAGAATCGCCATTTTGATTTTGCTAGCCGTTTGCCTTAGCAAGCGGCTAGCAAAATCCTGCTGGAAGCAAAGGCTTCCTGCAGGCTCTTAGCAGAGGGGAGGGGGGGAGAAGGAGTGAATCACTCACTCCTTCTGTCACCCCCCACCCCTCTTGCAAAGGAGGATAGGGAATCCTGCTTTGCCTTGCAAATGCAAGGTGCAAGCATTGCATTGCACTTTGCATTTGCAAAGCAGCAGAGATTCCCGCCAAAACTAACAGGTAGGGGAGGGGGAGCAGGAGGAGGGTGGCTCTTGGAGTGTGGGTGGGGAAAGGCAGGGGACTGGGGACTTTAGGAGTCACCAATCCCACTGCTGCATTCTCATGCCAGCCAATAGATTTAAATCTTTGGCTGAGGCTGCAGCAGGGGATTTAAATTTGGAGCAAGACTGTCTGGAACACTTCTGTTGCTGCTGCTGCTGAGCTGTGACCGAGAGAGGAGAAGAAGAGAGACTGCACCTGGAGCCTGGAGGACATCTGCCTGGAGGATCAACTGTGCTGGACATCCTGAGAGGACACCTGGTAGGCCTTTTTAAAATTTTTGTAAATTTTTTTGATGCTGGGCAATGTGCTGCTGTGGCCTGCCTCTGCAAAAAGGTGTTGCAGTTTATTCTTGGCATGGCCTGGGGGACAGGTTGGGCAGACAATGTTTGATGGTGGGGTGGGGGTTTCAGCATTGGTTGTTGTGCTTGCCTTCTTTAAGCTTGATCCACTGTTTTAAGATTAAAACAAGAGTGTGCCAGCTTTGGGCCTACACAGGCCAGAAGCCTTTCTTCTGGCTGGCTCTCACAGTTGTGCTTCACGATCTGGAATGGTGTGGCTTGCCTTTCTGTGTCTGGTCCCCTGCTTGCAAGGATTCCCAACAGGCTCCGTCCTGATCAACTGTGCCAGCCTGTGGGCCACACACAGGTATGCTGCTTTGGCCAAGGTAACCCTTTTTGGTTGCTGGCCTGGCACTCACAGTTGTGCTCCACAATCTGGAATGGTGTGGCTTGCCTTTCTGTGTCTGGTCCCCTGCTTGCAAGGATTCCCAACAGGCTCCGTCCTGATCAACTGTGCCAGCCTGTGGGCCACACACAGGTATGGCCTGGGGGACAGGTTGGGCAGACAATGTTTGATGGTGGGGGGGGGGGTTCAGCATTGGTTGTTGTGCTTGCCGTCTTTAAGCTTGATCCACTGTTTTAAGATTAAAACCAGAGTGTGCCAGCTTTGGGCCTACACAGGCCAGAAGCCTTTCTTCTGGCTGGCTCTCACAGTTGTGCTTCACAATCTGGAATGGTGTGGCTTGCTTTTCTGTGTCTGGTCCCCTGCTTGCAAGGATTCCCAACAGGCTCCGTCCTGATCAACTGTGCCAGCCTGTGGGCCACACACAGGTATGGCCTGGGGGACAGGTTGGGCAGACAATGTTTGATGGTGGGGGGGGGGGGTTCAGCATTGGTTGTTGTGCTTGCCTTCTTTAAGCTTGATCCACTGTTTTAAGATTAAAACAAGAGTGTGCCAGCTTCGGGCCTACACAGGCCAGAAGCCTTTCTTCTGGCTGGCTCTCACAGTTGTGCTTCACGATCTGGAATGGTGTGGCTTGCTTTTCTGTGTCTGGTCCCCTGCTTGCAAGGATTCCCAACAGGCTCCGTCCTGATCAACTGTGCCAGCCTGTGGGCCACACACAGGTATGCTGCTTTGGCCAAGGTAACCCTTTTTGGTTGCTGGCCTGGCACTCACAGTTGTGCTCCACAATCTGGAATGGTGTGGCTTGCCTTTCTGTGTCTGGTCCCCTGCTTGCAAGGATTCCCAACAGGCTCCGTCCTGATCAACTGTGCCAGCCTTCGGCCCACACACAGGCCTGCTGCTCCGGCTTTGGTAACCCTTCCCGTTTGCTGGCCTGGCACTCACTGTTTTGCTTCACATTCAGGTTGTTTATCGTTGGTGGACCTCTTCTGGACTGGACTGCACTTGGTGGACATCGGCCTGCAGATCTCTGCGTGGAGGATCAACATTGCTGGACATCTGCACTGGTGGACTGGTAGGGTTGTTGTTAAATTTGGTTTTTGAGCTTATGTCTGCTGCTGTGCCTACCTGCGAGCATATGCTTTGGCTCTGTCTTTATGGCTTGGGCCGGGGGGGGGGGCATTTTCTGGTTGGGCAAGAGGATATTGTTTGGGGGTTAGGGGGGCCAGCATTGATCGCAGTGCCTGCTTTCTTTCATGTTTCATTTTTCAAGTTTGAGTGTGGGGTGGGCATGAACTGCTGTTTCACAGGACTAAAAAATGAGTGTGCCAGCTTCTGGCCTGCACAGGCCAGAAGCTCTGCTGGGTGGATGTGTTTTGTTTTGCTGCTGGTTGGCCCTAGCCTTTAAGGGGGGGGGCTGACTTGGCTTGTGCAACGGGGCCTTGAATTTTGGGGTTGCGTGTGCGGCGTGTGGTGTTGACTCTGCTAACATTTCCAATTTTCTTGACAGCATCGTGGAGGAGAGGAGGACCAGCTGCAAGACCGCCTGAACATCGCTGGACTGCAGGACTGGTGTTACTGTGAGCGAGTCCGGGTTCACATTTGGGTGGCCTTGGGGGTGGGTTCTTGCTAGCTTGGGAGGGGGGAGGCTCATCTTCAAAACACCACATCCACACCCCACACCGACATACCACAGATACATTGGTCCCGCTAAATAGTGTCTCTTAGGTAGGTAGGCCAGTTGGTAGGTGATCAGTGGATAATTGCCCTCAACATAATTATTAGGGAAACCGAGCCTAGTTTTTTTTAAAAAACTAAATAGGGACTCAGCAGGGAAAGCATTAGTGAGTGAGTGTTAGGTTTGAATTCTATATATATATATATATATATATAAAAATTTGTAATAGCTGTCAATAGGCTTCCCATTAGTGCCCCCATAACTAGGGTTCCACTGCCCATCTCTGGCACCCGTGGTGGTGCCAGGCCGGCCCGGGCATACTAGTGTGTGAGTGTTTAAGGCTTTGTCACCTGTTATTGGGGTTTAGGGCCAGCTCAATTCCAGAGGAATTCAGCTGATTGGCAGGCTCAGGTTCCCTGACATAAATAGGGTTGCTTAAAAAGGCACTTGATTGTTCATCTCCAAGTCACAGAGCCACTAGAAACACAGATTTATAGCAGGTTAGTTAGGTCTTGAAAACAAAGTTGACCTTTGTTTTCTAAATCTTTTCTGATTAGTTAGGGTTGAATTTGGGAGGGGAAAGTATGTCAGAGAGGAAAGCAGAGAGGGGCCCCGGGGGAAAGGCTAGGGAGAAATCTAGAGGGGAGGAGGGGAGGGGGAGGGGGACTGCTGCGGCAGCCCCTCCATCTGAGCGGAGGAGGCCCTCCCCTGCGCTGCTGCCGTTCACCAGCCTGGCTTCTGGTGACAGGAAGAGGGTTCGCAAGACTCTCTTTCCTGAGGCAGCTGCTGGAGGGCCACCCCCAACCCGGGTGCGTGAGGCAGGGGCTGGCACTGGGCAGGGGCCTGCTGCTGAGGCTCCTCCTCCTCCAGTGGTTGCGAGCCAGCTGCTGGAGGAGGGGCAGCATGTGGTGTCTCCTGGGATGGGCGCGGAGCACATGACTTTCCCTGCGCTCCCGCTCACCCCAGGAACCCGGAGGATGTTGGAGGAACTGCCCGTGAGACCCCCCCTGGGGCAGTCCACCCCAGTTTCCTCTGAGGCCAGCAGCAGGCCTCTCGCGGCTGTGCAGGAGGAGAGGACGCGGGAGGAAGAGGCAGAGACTGTGGTGGAAGAGCCCACATCTCTGCCCCTTCAGCCTCGTCCATCCCCACCTGCCCGGCCGAGAGTGGGACACGGTGTGTCCGGCCAGAGCACCTCACAGGAGGTGCCGCAGGGTGGTCCCGAACGCGCTTCTCCTGGGAAGCGTGGGATGCCCTTTTCCTCCGAAATCTGGAAGCACTTCCAGACAACGGAGGATCCCCGAGCAGCCCTGTGCCTGCATTGTAGGCAGCGCGTCAGCCGTGGCAAAGATGTGTGGCATCTCTCCACGTCTGGGATGAGGTACCATATGAAGAGGCACCACCAGGCGGTGCTTCTTCGGGAGGAGGGTTCGAGTGGCGCCGCACGGCCGCCAGCTAGCCAGAAGGAGGCAGGCTCCTCTGGTGCTCTCCCCCCAAGGGTACCTGCAGGAAAGGGACGCCAAGCCTCTCTCCCGGAGATGCTTGGTATGCAGGGCGCTAGTGTGCCCAGAGAGGGGATCCGGAGGGCGAGCAGGCGCATCACGCGCCACATCGTCAACATGATAGCAGTGGATGGGCAACCGTATTCCGTAGTTGAAGACTTCGGCTTCTCAGGGCTGCTCCAAGATTGCTTTCCCTGGTACGCCGTCCCTGCTCGCACGTCGTTGAGCAGATCGGTGGTGCCCTCGTTTTACAGGGCTGCCAGGGATCATGTGAAGGCACAGCTGTCCCGGGTTGCCGGGAGAACTGTGCACTTCACATCGGACATCTGGACCTGCCCAAGTGTGCAGCAAGCGTACCTCTCGCTTACTGCTCACTGGTGGGAACCCGAGTCGGTTCTGGGTGGGGGCCGGGGGGAGGTGCCTAGCACAGCTAGACAGGGAAGGATGCGAGACCGCCAGGCCGGCTACTGCAAGGCCTTGCTTCACGCCGAGGTGCTCGACGTGTCCCACACGGCGGAGAACATCGCTGCCACCTTAAGGAGACAGTTGGACGAGTGGATAGGCCAGGGACCCGCCACCGTGGGATGCATGGTGACGGACGGTGGCAAGAACATGAGGGCAGCGGCGCATCTAGTGAGCCGAGAGAGCGTCTACTGTGCCGCTCACAAGCTTCACCTAGTGGTGAGAGATGCGCTGGGGTTGGGCTCCTCGAAGGAACCCGTGGATACCCGGACCCGTGAACTCCAGTTACTTGTCCAGAAATGTCGGAGGCTCACGGGTCACTTCTCGCGCAGCGTGAAGGCCACGCACGAACTGCGCCAGACACAGGTCAGGACAGGTGTGCCAGAGCACGCTCTGATCACTGACGTCAGCACTCGCTGGAACTCCACCTGCGCCATGCTTGAGCGCTTGGTGGAGCAGCAGGCCGCACTCCACGCGTGGCTCTCCGAGCACCGCGGTGCGAGTCAGGTGGGTGAGTTCAACCGGGAGGATTGGCTCACCATCACCCAGACAGTGGAGGTCCTGAAGCCCTTCAAGGACTTCACTGTGGCGGTCTCGTCAGACACGGCGACCCTCGGTCTGGTCATTCCCCTGGTGCACACGCTCCAGAGGAATCTGGCCACCCTTGCAGACCGGGTCGCGCCCCGTGCTGACCTTGTTCCAGCGGTGCGCGCATTAGTGAGAAGGCTGCAGCAGGGCATAGCTGCCAGGCTAACTCCTCTCACTAAGGAAGAGTCATACATGTTGGCGACCATGTGTGACCCGCGCATAAAGGGCACTTTCGCCGAGCGGGACGGGAACCTCACCCAAGCCAGAGACGGGCTCTGCTCTTGGGTGAGGCGCAGGCAGGCCAAGAGGGGACGCCTGTCGACAGGGGGGACGCAAGAGGGGCCCTGCCGTGCGGGTCCCTCTGACGCCCCCTCTGCGCAGGCCCCCCCCCGAGGCCACCACCAGAGTGCCGATGGAGATGGAGATGCTCCGGTGGGCCCTCGTCCCCTCTGGGGTCGTGAGGACCGTGAGAGAGGATCCGGCGGAGGCGATGGTCAGGGACTACCTCGCGGAGCCCTGCGAGTCGCTCTCCACCGATCCGCTCAGCTACTGGGCCAGGAAGGAGTCGGTCTGGCCGGACCTCTCCCTCGAGGCGCAGCGGCTGCTCTCATGCCCTCCGACGAGCGTGGAGAGCGAGCGCGTCTTTTCACATGCGGGCGACATTGTCGGCCCACATCGCACTCGCCTTCTCCCATGGAGAGTCGAGCAGTTGACCTTCCTGAAGGTCAACTCTCGCCTCTTCGATTTCTCAGGACTGGACTTCCAGAGTGACTGAGGTGAGCCCAACTTGTGGCCTGCATCCTCTATGAGTCCAATCCTTTGGAATCGCGCTCTCCCCTGTATAAAACCCTGTATATACAGTTAAAACCGGCCAGTAGAGGGAGGGTGGTTAGGAACCAGTGGCAAAGGGAAAACACCCAGCAATTTGAAAGCCCCCCCCCCAGGGTATTCAAAACATCTCCCATCACTGAGACATACCCTGTGGGACCAAATTTATTATGAGAAATAATGCCCCAGAAACATGGATTGCTACTGGAGGGAGAAACAGGTTAGATAGGGATTGCTTAGGTGTTTTTATCAGATGAACTCCTTGTAAAAAAAAATTGTAGAAGAATTGTTGTACTGTTTTTTGAAAGTTGATGTTCCGTTCATGTAAAAAAAAGGAAAAAAAACCAAAAAAAAATGTTGTGATTATGTTTTTTAAAAGTTGATTGAATGTTCATGAAAAAAAAAAAACCCAAAAAAATGTTGTGATTATGTTTTTTAAAAGTTGATGTTCTGTTCATGTAAAAAAAAGGAAAAAAAACCAAAAAAAAATGTTGTGATTATGTTTTTTAAAAGTTGATTGAATGTTCATGAAAAAAAAAAACCCAAAAAAATGTTGTGATTATGTTTTTTAAAAGTTGATGTTCTGTTCATGTAAAAAAAAGGAAAAAAAACCAAAAAAAAATGTTGTGATTATGTTTTTTAAAAGTTGATTGAATGTTCATGTTTAAAAAAAAAAAAAATTTGATGTTAATGTTGGGTTTGCATGGTTGGGGGATGCGGGTAGAGTGGTGGATGGGCACCGGCCAATGATGATCTCTCACAGATGTTCCCAGGTAAATTCTGAGGCTGGTGTGGGGGTGGGGGGAGACCTCTGCAGAACTGCTCCAGAAATACCATTGTCCAGTGCCTTGGAAGTGCCCAGTTCAGCTTTGTGTGTCTGAACTGAAAGCACAGCCACAGGAAATGACATAGGTTCTGCTGGACCCTGTTGCAGTGGTTCCCCCACCCATTTAGTCATGTTATGGAGGGAGAGTTGTATTAGGCTGGTAGTTATGATCATCTTCTGTTTCCATGCCCTGTTGTGCCCGCTCACTATGTAACCTGCTGTAATGTTCAAAACTTTACTGTTTGTCCATTTCAAAAGAAAAATTGTGTTTAAGATTCTCTGATGTGTAGTTAATTGTGTTGTGTTGTGCTATGAGGGACAATAAGTGTAATATGTTGTGATTTGTTGACCACTTGTAATTTGAAAATGAGAAAATAAAGGTTTTTTAAACTTAATGATTGTGTGTCTGTGTTCCCTTCTTTGATGGGAGGTTGGTTCCCAGCATAGGGAACAATGGGGCAGGCTGGCCAGCCTGTTCCTGGGGTACTGGGTGTGGGGCAGCTGAGGGTGGTTTTGGTTCTGAGAGGGGCTGAGTGGAGGATTTGGGTCTGTGTGTGGCAGCTGGGGTGGGGGAACTGGGTTTGTGTGGGGCTGTAAGGAGTGGACTATGGGGGATGAGAGCACTGGTTGTCCCTTGTGCCCAAGTAGGCCCCTGCTACTGTCCTGGTGTGGGCTTCCATGCCTCTATCAGTTGCTGGCCCTCCTTTGCCATCTTTTTCTGAAATTTTCCTAGGGCTGCCAAACTCCTGGTTGGGCTTGAGTTCAGGTTAGAGAGAGTAGTTCCCTACAGAGAAACTGGCTGCTTCCAAGGGCAATCTCTTTAGAGGGCAAATGCGGACCATGGATTCTGGGGGAGATCCCTACTCAGATTTTCCTTTCCACAAGTCCCACCCCCAAATTGCCAGTAACTTCCAAGGCCAGAGTTTGCCACCCCAGAGAGATCCCGTTCCCACCCTCTTAGCCTTGGCATGAAAGTTGTAGCCCCCATGGAACGCTTCCAGGTTCCTGATTCCAAGCCCAATGACACCAATGTAAGACAATCCAGACCTCCATCAAAAATGGATTTTAAGTAGCAGTGGGATTGGGCTGCATTTCAGTCATTCACATATCTGGTTGTGTTCCCAAACATTTAGCTTATGTTTTTTTAAATCAGCGTATGGCACTTAAGGACACTTTTAAATGGTTCTAAAAACATTTTTTTATTATGAAGTATTTAATGTGGCATTGATCAAGGGCAGGCCTTTTGGCCAAATGAGCAGTATCAGTACAGTAAAATTTAGACAAAGCTCATAGGAGGAAAAAGCATTCACACTGTGAAGTGGGAAGAAAGTTTCAATTTACATGTACCATGGACTCCGAAAAAGACATGTAAGTGGCATCCAGACCAAATCAGGCCTGCTTTCTCCCTTGAAGATATCAATTGATGATAGTGCTTATGTCACATCATGAGAAGACAAGGTTCACTAGAAAAGACAATAATGCTAAGAAAAATTGAAGGCAGTAGGGAAAAGAAGAATACCCTAGATGTGGTAGATTGACTTCGGTTTGCAATACATGGACAAGGTTTTTGGGATACTGTGGAGCTCAATATAATTCTAAAGTACACCACAAGTGATTTGAATGCATAAAACATACAGACACATACACATAAAATGTATAAACCCCCTCCCCACCAAATTAAAGGTTTATCTTATGCCCCGGTTTTCTCCCCCATGGGAACCTAGAGTGGTTTACACATTGCTGTTCTCCCTTGATTTGTTTCACCCTCATCACAACCAGGCTAACAATAGACAGCTGCTCCATGCCTCACATTGGAGTGACTCCACCGATGGCCTTCTTAGTTGTTGGAGGGGGTGGAGGGGGGGGAGGAAGGAAACAACGCACTCCTGCCCACTCTATCTGGGGCCTAGGTGACCAAATTGCTTGGCCTTGGCAAGGAGCCAGTGGTGGGGCGGCACTGGTTCTGGGGCCCCGTCCAGAACATTTGTCCAGGGCCCCAAAATCACGTAGACTGCCTCTGGAAAACACAACACAATTGTTTACTTAGGCTGAGCCAAGAACATCCATCAAGCCTACAAGGCACAGAATCAGAGTCTGCCAGATTCTAGACCAACTCTCTAGCCATTGCACTACAGTGGATATCTAAAAATTGTTCATACCCCCACCAGCAACTTGAACATTTTTCTCCAAAAGGCACAACTTGGCTGGGTCTCAAAAAGGACTATGATGCATGGGCCTGTCAATGCATACTGGTACTAAGGCTCTGGCCGGGGGGAGGGGGGCATTGTGCCAATGCCACCCTGGCTTTGGAAGGGGACAGTAAAATAGAAGAAATAATCTAGCTTCAGTGCCTCCCCCCCTTCTCTGTCTCTCTCTCTCTCTATAATGTGAGTGAAAACATTACTATACCATCACTGAAGCCTACAGGATACTTAGGGTCTGTTCACACACGCATGATCATTTAATGGCAATGCTCTGGCATGATGATGTCTGTTCTAGGAGGTGATGTGATCATCACACAAGGCTGGGGAGCACGCACAATTCACAGCAGGCAGATTTGGGCCACAAGGGATCCTGCTTTGGCCTGTAGGGCCCAAATCAGCCCACTGCAAAGCACAGGCATACTCTCAGGGCAGCCAGATGACATCAGTGACATCACGGCAGCAGCCCCTGGAGCGTACCTTGAAGGCTCATTCACTGACTTTCCCCCTTCGGGGTGATAGGTGAGAGTGGGGGATCCCCCACCAAGGGGAAACGGATCCCTAATTGTGTCTGAGGTTGTGGAAATCAAATGGGTCATTACCTCCATATTGCTTCTGTCTTTGAGGGACTTACATGCACATTATATTTAACTCCAGATTTCTTGATTGTCAAGGAATGCATGTGGTGGGGGGTGGGGGGGAAGGGTGGGAGAAGGGCACCTGAGGGTGAGGGTGGCATTTGGCATGCAAAATGCCACCCCTGGCAAGACAAGCCTCTCCCAGCTGTCAGTGGTAGAGATGAGAGCAGAGCACCCACTTGGGGAGGCCATGAAATGGCCCCCCCAAGTGGGAGCAGGCTGAGCCTTGGTGGGGGGATGGGAGGAAGGGTGGGAGAAGGGCCCCAGAGGGTTGGGGGGGGATTTTGTTGCTGTGGTTCCCCCCCATTAAGTCATGTTATGGAGGGAGAGTTGTATTAGGCTGGTAGTTATTATGATCATCTTCTGTTTCCATGCCCTGTTGTGCCCGCTCACTATGTGACCTGTTGTAATGTTCAAAACTTTACTGTTTGTCCATTTCAAAAAAAAAATTGTGTTTAAGATTCTCTGATGTGTAGTTAATTGTGTTGTGTTGTGCTATGAGGGACAATAAGTGTAATATGTTGTGATTTGTTGACCACTTGTAATTTGAAAATGAGAAAATAAAGGTTTTTTAAACTTAATCATTGTGTGTCTGTGTTCCCTTCTTTGATGGGAGGTTGGTTCCCAGCATAGGGAACAATGGGGCAGGCTGGCCAGCCTTCTCTGCGGGTGGTGGGGGGGTCAGGGGGGTGGTTGTCTGTGTGCCAGGGCAGGTGCTCTTTCCCAGGGACGATTTGGCACTGCCACCATTGTGGCACCCCTTGTCTGTGCAGAACTGCCCTGGGAAAGAGAGTTTAGGGGTTCCCAAAAGGGGAGGGCAGGCCAGCCTGTTCCTGGGGTTATGGTGGGTGTGGGGCAGGTGGGGGTGGATTTGGGTCTGTGAGGGGCTACTGGGGGGATTTGGGTCTGTGTGTGGCAGCTGGGGTGGGGGAACTGGGTTTGTGTGGGGCTGTGAGGGGTGGACTTTAGGGGCTGAGAGCACCTACTTGGGGAGGCCATGAAATGGCCCCCCCAAGTGGGAGCAGGCTGAGCCTTGGTGGGGGGTGGGAGGAGGGGTGGGAGAAGGGCCCCAGAGGGTTGGGGGGCATTTTGCATGCAAAATGCCACCCCTGGCAACACAAGCCTCCCCCAGCTGTCAGTGGTAGAGATTAGAGCACCTACTTGGGGAGGCCATGAAATGGCCCCCCCCAAGTGGGAGCAGGCTGAGCCTTGGTGGGGGGTGGGAGGAGGGGTGGTAGAAGGGCCCCTGAGGGCTGGGGGGCATTTTGCATGCAAAATGCCACCCCTGGCAAAGGAAGCCTGCCTCTTCATTTTTTCCCCATAGGAAATAATGAAGAGAGATCAGCAGCAGCATGCTAACAATATGCTGCTCCTTTGCTTTCTTATGGGGAGGATGGGGGGACCTGCTTTGGGGGGCCATAACATGGCCCCCCAAAGTCCAATCTGTCTGAAACTTGGGTAGTTGTTAGAGAAGGGTTAGAAGAAGGTTCCCACCAATTTTGGGCTTATTTGGTGGGAAAATGCCTCCTCCAGGCGTCCTGAAAGACGGAGGCATTTTCCCAGCAAAAAAACCCGAAAGAATCCCGAAAGAATGCCGAAATAATGCCGAATCCCGAATCCCGAAAGAGATTCTTGTTTCGGCTTTCGGCTAATGACGGTAGAGAATCTTGTTTCGGGTAATCCCGAAACAAGAAAGCCGAAAGTTTTTTCCTTGCACACCCCTACTGCAGACTACAGCAGAACAGAAGTCCTTTGGTTCCCCATAAACCAGCGTATTTTACAGGGACTCCTTGCCCCCCCCCCCAACACAGCTCTGACATAACCGAATCCCACTTGGTTAATAAAGTTAGAAGACCAAACAGCCTGCCAGAGATGGTCAAGAAATGCTGTGTTTTTAAAAGCAGTATCTTATCATTCAGTGTTTATTGACATTCATGTTATTGCTGAGGTCATTTCATACATGCATATTTTCATGTAGCCTTGTGACAATTGTACTATCCCCTTCCTACATCATTTAATGACCTGACTTGACCATCTGTGACCCTGGAAGAGGAGCAATTTCACCCACTGCTTAGATGCAAAAGCAACTTGTGAGGCAGAAGAAAATAGCACTCTGCCTCTGCTACCCCAGATACTGCACAGCTGCAAAGGTGATCACCAACTGCTTGAGTCAGATGGTGGCAAACAAAGGAAACCCGAGGCTCAGCTCATGAGTGGTTATACGGCTACTAGAAGTAGTATGTTCACCAGCTGACCCTGTTTGTTGTGAAGGTTGAGTGATCCTTAAACTTACACACTGTTGAAGGCTTTTCTTTACTTGCTGTACCCTTATTCGTTTACTCTGCAACAGCTAGTTCGTTCGTTCGTTCGTTCGTTCGTTCGTTCGTTCGTTCGTTCGTTCGTTCGTTCGTTCGTTCGTTCGTTCGTTCGTTCGTTCGTTCGTTCTTTCTTTCTTTCTTTCTTTCTTTCTTTCTTTCTTTCTTTCTTTCATACAATATTTAGTTTCATAACAGATCCGGGATCACCTAAACATATTCATCAGCATTTGCCAGTTAGAGAGTTGTTGGGGAATGACGGCAGCCAAGCTACAGAATCCATTGTAAAATATCACAAAATATGCGTAGGGATGTGTCAGAGAAAGGTACCAGGCAGGGACCGTCCCTGATAAATCTGGCATTCCGTTGTTTCTAGACAGGCATCATTTTAACTACTTGCCTCTGGAATCCAGTAGAGGGAGCTTTTCAGCCAAGAACTACTCTGAGGATGCAAATAATCTCTCTCCAAAAGAGTATAATGTAATGGGGGACAGAGAGCTGAAAAAACGACTCTGCTATATTGTCTTGAATAAAACTGTATTGGATAAGAAAGGATTTTCATTGTGTCTGATTTGCTGGCCTTTTTCCAGACCAAGAGAATTTCCAGGCAGACGGTCGTGCAGACGTCACATACAGATTTATGTTCCTGTGCCAGGTGGTGATTTTGAACATAAATGGAGGGGAAGTGGATAGGCGTAGGGCAGACTTTTTCAAACAGTTGTTGGGAGCCCAAATTGCCGGACGTTCACCTAAACAGAGTGAATCATGGCAGGAAATACTCATTTATCTCAGAGGTCTCACAAACAAGATGTCTGAAAATCTAAATTCTACAGGAGACCATACACTCAAAACTCCATCTCAGAACAACATTCACTGAAGTGAATCAGAAGTTTTTGTCTGTCCTATCCATCCACTAAGGGCCCAAGGGTGGGTACATGGTTGTCAACTTCATAACAACACAGTGTGGTGTAGTGGTTAGAGCATTGGACTAGTTTCTGGGAAAGACAGGTTTGAACCCCCACTAGAGCACAGAAATTCTCTGGGTGACCTTAGGCCAGTCATACCCTCTCAGCCGATTCTACCTCACAGGGTTGTTGTGAGGATAAAACAGAGGAGAGACGATTGAGGTAAGCCAGTTTGTGTTCCCTTTGGGGAGAAAGGCAGGGTATAAAATTGAAGTGAAATGAAGTAAATAGATATAAAGTGTGATCGGGGCATAGAGAGCGTGACTGGCCCAAGGTCACCCAGTGCATTTCATGGGGAGTGGGATTTCTCTGGTCTCCTAGATCCCGCTATGCCATTCTAGCCACTATACAGCACTCCTCCCCAGCCTCAGTTGTTTCATTTGAATGGATGGTGAGTCATTATTTTTTATTTTGGGGCGCCCAAGACAAGGGGTAAAGGGAAGCATCTTTCAAGACGTAGTTCTTTCTGCCTTCCTGTCCTCATGCTGTTTCCCCAGGGGAGTACTTGGGCCAAGAAAAAAAATCAGCAAAAAGAAAACAAACCTTTTTTCATAGAGCTTTGTGTAAATATTTGACTGAAATATTGACAGATTTCTGCTTCTCTCTCAAAAGATTTCCTCTGAGATGAGACGTGTAGGAGGAATTAGATCCAAATAATGCTGTGTATAAGTTTTTGCATTGACTTTGTAAAGCACTGGGGTCTCCGTGTGGGAGAAAGGCGCAGTATAATAAATAAATACTCACTAATAAATGAAACAGTTCACTGGGCGAACAAATTTTAAACCAAATATAAAAACAGCAATGGCACTAAGAGCAAGAAGTAAACCAACAAACAGCAACCAACTAAAATTCTAAGAATGACAAAAGAAAACACAGAAGGGGGAAGAAATGAAAACCACACGCTGCTCAGTCAAAAGCCATCTAGAATGAAAAGTCGTACTCCAGTGCCTCAAATAAATAAATAATAAAATAAATAAACAGTAAAACAAAGAGCAATGGCACTGGAGGCAGGAAGAGGGAGGGAGCACGCCACATCTGGAGGAGTCACTGAAAAGGCCCTCCCATCTTATCCTTACAACAACCCTGTGAGGTGGGTTAGGCTGAGAGAGCCAGTGACTAGCCTGCAGGTGCCAGCAAGATTCCAATATCAGCTGCTCATAATTGTACCACTCCGGCACTGGCCTCATCTCTTGTGGCTACCTGTCTCACCATGCCGTAGATGTAACCACACAGTTCTGAAGAACTGAGTCTTCAGAAGGGACAGCAGCAATTTCCACCTATTGCTCCTTCCAACAGCAGGTACCAACCAAGCATATCTCTGAATGGTTTGCTGACCCCATAGAATCATAGAGTTGGAAGGGGCCATACAGACCATCTAGTCCAACCCCCTGCCCAGGAACAATGCTGGCTGGGGCAGATGACCAGTAGATTGCAGCAGGAAGCGGAAGTAGGAATACCCCACTCCACAAAGTCCATGGATGGTTGGCTACCCCTACCTCCCACCCCCATACAGGCAGGACTATATGGGGTGGCCCTACCCAGGACTCAAGCCATAACGGCTTTATAGGTCAAAGCCAGCACATTGAACTGTGATAGAAACAACCATGTAGCTCCTGAAGATCTCTCAGCACAGGCCGATTCCAGACGACTAACCTGAAGGCACTGCATGCCGCCATGTTCCGGATCGCGACGGGGAAAACGCGAAATATCGTGTTTTCTCGCGCGAGTTTGGCGCAACGTCGCGCCAAACTCGTGCGAGAAAACGCGATATTTCGCGTTTTCCCAATCGTGATCCGGAACATGGCGGCATGCAGCACCTTCAGGTCAGTCGTCTGGAATCGGCCACAGAAAGTGATACGTTGCATGCATCCCAGTCAGCAATTTTGCTTCTGCATTGTGGATTAATTAGAGTGTCTGAACTGTCTTCAGGGGCATCCCCAGCTGGGTCATGCAGCAGAAGTCAAGCCACTATGGTGTAATAGTTAAGAGCAGCGGGACTCTAATCTGGAGAGCCAGGTTTGATTCCCCACCTCTCCGCTTGAAGCCAGCTGGGTGACCTGGGCTCAGTCTCAGCTCTTCGAGAGCTCTCTCAGCCCCACCCACCTCACAGTGTGTCTGTTGTGGGAATAATAATAACACACTTTGTAAACCGCTCTGAATGTGGCATTAATTTGTCCAGAAGAGTGATATATAAGCAGTAGGTTGTTGTTGTTGTTGTTGTTGTTGTTGTTGTTGTTGTTGTTGTTGTTGTTCCTGTTTGTGATGGGCAGCTCACTTGTGTTTCTACAACACATAATTGGCTCCCTTCCCAAGACAGAAAAGCATATGGCTCCCTTCTCTTCCCACTTCAGGACATGTAGGAGAAGAGAGAGTGGAGCTGCTACCAGTGGCCATTCACTCCTGCAGCTCCTAGTACCGTCATCAGCCGTTCCACTTACACTTTTGTGTATCTCCTTGGTATTTGCGGTAGACAGACATCCTTCTTTTTGATGCACTTACCTAATATTTTCTGACAAGAAGAGAATTCTCTTCCCTGCTTAGTCTCAGCTCAGCAGTGGATCTACAAAAACGAATTAAACTCCCCATTTTTCTAAGTGAATTATTGTTGAAGCATAGTCAGCCTCAGCTATTAGACAGTCTGGAACACAGTCCCTGTGAGACTGTTATTATCAAAGGTTTATATGTGGGGGATGATCCAGCCAAATTTAAGTATTTATATATCCTTTTGATTTCAAAGGGTGAATTAAGCACATCGTTAAATTTGAAATCGGAGGTAGTTAAAAGTGCTTAATCTTGACTTGAGTTACCCCCACGCTTTGCGTTCTCCATTCTAAATTGTACAGATATATTTCCATTTGTGTCAGGTTAGTGCATGCATTTATTAGCTTTAGCATAGTTTGGATGATCTATTTGCTGAATATATCAATACCCAGAAATTGTAACAGTTTTCGCCAAAGAACTGGCCACAGTGCCCCCTCCCACACAGTGCCCTTTCCACCAGTCTTCAGTCTTCTGCCTGCCTTATTTCAGGTACATGTTTTTTATTCCATTATACTGTCATAGGGCCCTGCACTTGCATGGGGACTTAAAGGTCATCCCGTCCAACCCAAAGCTCAGTGCAGGAAATCCAAAACTTGAGGGTTCTTGTGTTGAGCCCCTGCTTGAAGACCTCCCACACGGGAGAGTTCCCCCAGCCATGTGATGCTTTTATTGTTGAACTGCTTTTAGTGTTAGGAAGCTTCGCCTGATGTTCACCTAACATCTGTCCTTCTGCAGCTTATGTCCATTAGGTCTAGTCACCTGATAGAGTCTTCGAAAGTCTTGGCCTTCTTCCATGTGACAGTCCTTCAGTGCAATCATATCTCCTCCCTCTCTTGCCAACATCCAGGTGGGGCCTAGAGATCTCCCAGAATCACAACTAATCCCCAAACTACAAAGATTGGATCCTCTGGAGAAAATGGCTGCTTCAGACAGTGGATGGAATTATACTCGATGGAGGCCTGTCCACTCCCCCAAGCCACTCCCCTCCCTACCCAGGCTGCACCCACAAAATCTCCAGGAATCTCTCAACCTGTACTTGGTAAGTTTTCTCCTTCAATCTTTAGTCCCCAGACTCATTTTCCAGATGCCTCAAGCCTCATTGCTGCCCTGGGTTGCCTGCTCTGCACATGCCTTTAGCCATCTTGCCTCTGGCCTCTCTGCCGAACCTTGCTGGACTTCCTCCAGCAGGGCTTTAACCAGGATGGGGCTAGATCATGGTTCCCAACTCTGCTCTGGGAGATTTCTGGAGATTTGGGGACAGTGCCTATGGAAGAGGGAATTTGGGGAGGGATTTCGCCTGACATCTATGGTATACCATGGAGTTTGCCCTGCGACGCTGTCATTTTCTCCACAGGAACTACAGTCTAGAAATCAGTCATAATTCCAGGAGAACTCCAGGCTCCACCTGGTGGTTGGCAACCCTAGTCCAGGTGGAGTTTTCAAATTTGTGGAGAATCATAGAATAATAGGGCTGGAAGAGACCTCCAGAGTCATCTAGTCCAACCCACTGCACCGTGCAGGAAATTCACAAATACCCCCCCCCCCATCGCACACACATACCCAGTGAGCCCAGCTCCACGCCTGAAAGATGCCAAAACATTGTCAGGGTTGCCTCCTGACCCCAAAGTGGTGATCGGCCTTCCCCTGGGTATGAAAGAAGGGGCCACGAGAACTAAGCACTGATGCGACCCTTCCTGCCCTCCCTCTCATGATCTGCCCAGGTTCTCAGAATCAGCATTGCTAATAATGTTTAGGGATGATATTGACTGGGTCAAAAACTGTTGATTATGAAGAGATTTCTAATTTCCCATTCATTTTTGAAGCCGTACCTGGAAAATATGGTAGCAGCTCCTACCACGGAAAGCTGCTTCCTAGTCAACATTCTACTTCTTGAGCACCTCCACAGATGACAATGAGATTTTAATCACAGTCAAACTAACCAGTCTCCTCCAGCCTTCCCCTTTTTTTGACTTTTGAGGGAAAAACACTATTCTTTGTGGGGGGGGGGGAATAGCTGTGAATTTCCTGCATTGTGCAGGGGGTTGGACTAGATGACCCTGGAGGAACCTTCCAATCCTATGATTCTATGGATCTATGATTCCTCAGCTCCTAACATAGTTACATCCATGTTGGAAGTGAAATTCACATACTCATTATCATGTTGCCACCTGGAAAGTATAATTTGGTTTCACCTGTCCTGCTCTTACTCTGTAGCATGAGCCACATACAGTACAGAGATACGTGGAAATTCAGCTCCTCCTCCTCCTCCTCCTTCTTAATAAATACAGGGCTTTTTTTCAGCTGGAACGTGGTGGAACGGAGTTCTGGCACCTCTTGAAAATGGTCACCTGGCCGGTGGCCCCGCCCCCTGATCTCCAGACAGAAGGGAGTTGAGATTGCCCTCCACGTCACCCGCGGTGTGGAGGGCAATCTAAACTCCTCTCTGTCTGAAGATCAGGGGGCGAGGCCACCAGCCAGGTGACCATTTTCAACAAGGGTAATTTAAACTTTTAAAAACTCCCCCCTTGTTCCAGCTGACCCAAAGTGACGTCATTGTGCGGTCCTGAATTCCAACACTGAGTTCCACCACCTCTTTTCTCAGAAAAAAAGCCCTGAATGAATGCAACTAAGAACTAGAGGGTTGTATACCTAGATGGGTGAAAACGGTCACATAAAACATTTGAAAGAAGCCATCAGGAGAATTAACTCAGAAAAGACGGTCACTAAACTAAAGGCCGCGTGGTGGGGTAGTCTAGTCACCTCACCAATATAGTAATCAATAGCTATCTAACTGAGCATGAGAGGTTAACATTAAAAGGGTTCTGTGCATGTCCCTGAAAAATGATATCCTTTGAGGACATGCCCTGCTGACTGCTGAACATGTGTGTGCAGAATCTCATTAAAAATTTCAAGCTGGGAAAAACCTAATAATACAATAATAATGCAACAAAGATTTATGAACTGGACCCATGAAGTGGGTGTATCTGAATGTTTTGTGCCATCACTAATCTAAAGTTTTAGCATTTCATTATTTTGTTCCCCAGGTGGTTGTCACGCGCTCTGCTGTCCCATCAATTTTGAGTCGATGCCTTCATCCCCGAAAAATGGATGACTCGGTGATTCATTGCAGCGGTTCCTGCTGTCAAAGACGCTTCCAAAGAATGCAAATTATGCAGCAGTCTCTATTGCAGTAGATAATATAGTTTAATTTAGGTAACAAGGAAATAAAATCCCCAGATACTGCTAGGTTTCCATTGATACATTACACTACCTGCTAACAGTCTAACAGAGGAGAACGGTGTGGTGTGTGTGTTCCAATTTATTCAACATGTTGAAAGTGTGAAACTTCAGTTTGCCATGTGCTTTTCTGCATAATTAACGGCCGCTGGAACTTTAAGAATTAAGTGAAACGACTTCTGTGGTTGGCCCTGAGAGCCTGAATGATGCAATGCTGCTTTGCATTATAAAGAATTTATTCCAGCAACTTCAGACAGAACGTCATCCCTAAAAACTCCCGAAAGGACAAGATCTCCGAACAAAAGAAGTATCGAATGAAATGGTGGTGACCTTTGAGCATCTCAAGGGGTTGCTTCGCTGTTCTGTAATTTGCACCTTTACACAGGATTTTAGAATTACAAATGCTTCATATGCCAGACTATTAGCCAGAATAGCAGCTCTCTCCCCCTCTTGGAAATCTTGTGAACCTTTTGGTCTCCAGGCTTTCTAAAGTGTATTTCCTTGTCGCCAGGGCTTTTTTTCAGAGGGAACGCAGTGGAACGGAGTTCCGGAACCTCTTGAAAATGGTCACATGGCTGGTGGCCCCGCCCCCTGATCTCCAGACAGAGGGGAGTTGAGATTGCCCTCTGCGCCGCTCGGCGGCGCGGAGGGCAATCGAAACTCCCCTCTGTCTGGAGATCAGGGGGCGGGGCCACCAGCCATGTGACCATTTTCTCCGAGGGCAACCCACTGACTTCCACCACCCTTTCCCCAGAAAAAAGCCCTGGTTGCACCCTTTCCTCTCTGTTTCTGGGACTCAGGATTTACTTGAGCCTGTCTTTCTCTCCCAATGAATCAAAACCTCCAGAGAACGCCATCTCAAGATCAGTGTAAGTGATGAGTTGATGGGATCTGATGGCAGGAAAAGGTCAGCAGAGAAAAGAACAACCTTAAACAGAGGCTAAAAAGACAGGAGATTCAAAGGGCAGAAACAGAAACAGCATGAAGTAACCATGCCACTTTCTCACTGGAGTTTGTGGAATTTTGCACAATTGGAGATGAGGGCAACCATTTGTGACCTATTTCACAGAAGGGCCAGGGCAGATCCCTAAATAATCGTTCTTGGTTGTTTGTTGGACAGGGAAAGGAGACATGAGGAATGTTTGGGCCCAGGGCCAAACTGCAAGTGACCGTGGCCAGGGGTCCATCCCAGTGCTACGGATGCCATTTTGGAAGCAGTTGTAGTTCTTTACAGGGCCCTGATCCAAACTGCATGTGCAGCAGCCCCACGACTCTTTTTCGGTGCCAATATAGCAATGAGGGGCTGTTTTGGCACCTGGAAAGGTGCGTGGAGTGGGGAGGGTCTCATGGGAACACTGCAAATGACATTTGGATTGGGGCCCCACAGCAATTTTGAAGAACTACAACTGTTTTTAAAATGGCATCCAAACACAAATAACGGGTACTACAGAACTAGACTAAGCAATGGAAAGATACAAGATCTTCCATGGCCACAGTTAACGATCTGTAATCGTTATGTAATTAAAGTGCACAGCGCTTTAATTACATAATTTAATTACATAATACAATGATAAATACTTTACACCTGAATATATCAAACTATGAGTCTTTATAATTGGCAACCAAGTCATACATGGTCATCAGGGCTGTTGTCCTATATAATCAACAGCCAGATAAAACTCAATACAAAAATGTTCACATCCAATCGATATTTCACATACAATCATTTAACAAACTTCCCCTTTTTTTCTCCAGGCTCATGCTCCGGTTGTGCCGGCTGTGCATGAGCCTGGAACATGACCTTATAGCACAATGCATTTCAGTGGTTAATGGTGAAGTTAAACATTCAACTAATATCTAAAACCATTTGGCACTGTGCACTTTAATTACATAATGATTACAGATTGTTAACTGTGGCCACGGAAGATCTTGGATCTTTCCATTGCTTAGTTTAAAAGGGCCTCAGCAACCACAGGATGACCTTATGGCTGCCCTCACTTACAGTTTGGCTCTCAGTTCACAGAAGTTTTGGGTAATGTGGGAAGCATGCGACAAATAGCCAGGTGTGGTATTACAAAATTATTTCTGTTCACATTACCAAGTAAGGCCTATATGGTTCAGGGACAACAATTGTTTGGACAAAATTAACAGTATTTAGAAACATAGAGCTGTAAGGGATCCCACAGGTCCTCTAGTCCAGCCTCCTGCACAATGCAAGATATTTAATATGAGACAGTTAGCATAAAGTGGTGTTAGCATTCTTCTTGCTAAACTTTGTTTCTGACTATCTAGATTCTCAGTGTTTCTTCCCAGGTTCTAGAGTAGGGGTATGCATTCCCGAGCTGAAATTGCTCCCGAAGTTCCCCATTTTGTTTTGGCTCAGGGATATCGAAAGCAATTCATAGCACCCCAGAAATGCTGGGAGTAACAAAAATTTGCCCTGACCTGGATGGCCCATGCTAGCCCAATGTTGTCAGATCTTGGGAACTAAATACAGTCAGTGCTAGCGGGAGGCCACCAAGGAAGATCAAGGTTGTTATGCAGAGGCACACAATGGCAAGCCCCCTTTGTTAGTTTTTTTAGTTGAAAACCTCAGCAGGAGTCATCATAAGATGGCTGTAACTTGATGGCACTTCACACACATATAATGAAAATTTATCTCCTGCAAATTTGGGAGTGTTTTGAAAATAGTGACTCTTTAAAGTTTAAAAGGAGCAGAGACTGCAGGCATGATGAGGGAGGGAAAGACTGAGAGCACCTCAGATACTGTGAGCCTTTTAACTTTAATGACCAACTACGGTAGATCTGGCCTGTGAGTCCAGGTGCTGAATGTACCCCCTATCGAGTCCCATGAACAGTGAACAGGGGCTCCAGAGACCAGATCTACCACAATAGAAATTTAAAGTTTAAACTATGGCCATTTCCACACGTCCTTAAAGAGATGGCTCACTCACCAAACGCTGGCGGCTTTTCTCCTTCACTCCACACACCTCCGATTTCAAACTAGTAGCAGACTGTTCGGCTTCCGGGGGGGGTTTGGCGCCTTTTCTGAGAACACAATTTCCCACACTTCCCGCAATTTCCCGCAGCCCTGAAAAGGCATTGGAAAAAAGGAAGCCAAACAGCCTGCTACCGGTTTGAAATTGGTGGTGTGTGGCATGAAGGAGAAAAGCCGCCAGTGTTCGGTGAGTGGGCCGTCCCTTTAAGGATGTGTGGAAGCAGCTTATGTTTAAAAGGCTGCAGAAGGTTCAGCAATGCAACCCAGCAGAGCTGCTCCCTCTCCCTCTCCCCCTCCCCCTCCCTCCCCCTCCCCCCTTTTTCACTACTTCTACTGCATCGGGGGGGGGCAGTGTGCACACTAAAAAAAGTTATATTTTCATTTTCTTTAACGTCCATGATTTTCATGTGCCTGACCCTGAAAAATGTCTCTGAAATGGATTTCCAGAATGGTGCCAACACTTCCAAAATTTCAGGATTATGAAAATGGCAGTTTCCCGCAGCCCTGAAAAGGCATTGGAAAAAAGGAAGCCAAACAGCCTGCTACCGGTTTGAAATTGGTGGTGTGTGGCATGAAGGAGAAAAGCCGCCAGTGTTCGGTGAGTGGGCCGTCCCTTTAAGGATGTGTGGAAGCAGCTTATGTTTAAAAGGCTGCAGAAGGTTCAGCAATGCAACCCAGCGGAGCTGCTCCCTCTCCCTCTCCCCCTCCCCCTCCCTCCCCCTCCCCCCTTTTTCACTACTTCTACTGCATCGGGGGGGGGGGCAGTGTGCACACTAAAAAAAGTTATATTTTCATTTTCTTTAACGTCCATGATTTTCATGTGCCTGACCCTGAAAAATGTCTCTGAAATGGATTTCCAGAATGGTGCCAACACTTCCAAAATTTCAGGATTATGAAAATGGCCGTTTCCAGATGGCTTACCGGCCCCCGGAATGTTGCACCACGGTGTGGGGAAAACGCGAAACATCGCGTTTTCTCGCACGAGTTTTGCGCGACGTTGCGTGACGTTGCACAAAACTCGTGCGAGAAAACGCGATATTTCGCGTTTTCCCCGCACCGTGGCGCAACGTTCCGGGGGCCGGTAAGCCGTCTGGAAACGGCCAATGATACTTTTCTCCAGATCTCCAAACAAAATTAAACTGAACATTTTTGAAGTGCACACCCCTGTTGTAGAGGAGCTTTGCCACCTTGTCAGCAGATCACTTATACCTCTTTGTATGGGTTAATGCTCAGGTTGGGGGCTTTCCTTTAAGCTGAGAACAAGCATGGTGTGCTGGTTAGAGTGCTGGTCTAGGATCTGAGAGAATCAGGTTCAAATCCCCAAGGGCTGATCCCGTGGGACTGTGCACAGTTGTTGCCAGGGAGGGAGGGTGCTGGCTCTATCTTTCTATACGTGATGAGATCTTAATAGGTATCGCCATGTCTCAAATGCTCCATTCTTGAGCAGGGGGTTGAAAGGTTGATGGCTGGATAACTTCAAGCTTTCCTGGATGAGGCAAATTATTTAGATCCTTTCCAATCTGTTTTTAGGCCTGGTTACGGAACTGAAAGGGCCTTGGTCACTCTGATGGATGATCCAAGTTGGTAGATGGGCATAGTCAATGTGACTATTGATTCTCCCGAATCTCGCAGTTGCTTTCGATACCATCAATCATGGTATCTTTCTAGACTGCCTTTCCAGGCTGAGATTGGAAGGCAGCGTTCTGCAGTGCCTTCCAGTTCTACCTGCGGGGTGGGTTTCAGAAGGTGGTTCTGAGAAACTCCTGCTCAGCCCCATGGCCTTTGGGGTTCCACGAGGTTCCATCCTGTCCCCTGTGCTTTTTGACTTTTACATGAAACTGCTGGGTGAGGTCATCTGGAGATCAGGGCTGGATTGTCACCAATACGCAGGTGACACTTTGCTTTATCTCATGGTTCCAGCTGATTCCAGGGAGTCTGTAGAAAACCTGGATCAGTGCCTGGAGGCAGTTTTGGAGTGGGCATAGGCTAATCAGCTGAAGCTTAATCCCAACAAGACAGAAACGCTTTTGGTGAAGGGAAGGACTGCCACAGGACTGAAGATGTCCCTCCCCTTAAAGGAGCAGGCCTGCTGTTCAGTGGTGCTCTTGGACCCAGGCCTATCGCTGGATAAGTAGGTGGCAGCTGCGGCCAAGAGTGCCTTTGGTCTGGTTAGCCAGCTGTGGCCTTTCCTGGGCAGGAAAGATCTGGCCATTGTGATACATGCTGTGGTTATATCTAGATTAGATTACAGCAATGCACTGTACTTGAGGCTGCCCTTGAGAAGTGTCCAGAAGCTCGAATTGGTGCAGAATGACCTCACTCCTGTCCTATCTCATCTACGCGGTCTTCTAATTTGTTTCCAGGCATCATTCAGGGTGCTGCTGCTGACCTTTAAAGGCCAAGGTCCACTTGCTGCCTTACGGACCCACTGGATCACTGCGGTCATCTCTGGAGGCCCTGTTTCACGTGCCCCTGCCTTCTGAGATCAGGTCAGCGGCAAGACGGGAGAGGGCCTTCTCTGTAGTGGCACCAAAACTCTGGATCTCTCCCCAGGGGAAGTCACTACTATCCCTTTCTGTTGCTGTCTTCCTCCAGTGGGTGAAGAGGGGTTTTTTGCTTGGCATTCCTTCAGTGATTCCCCTTCCGCCCCCAATTGTTAATACTCTTGTTTTTTATCTTTGTATTCATTTTAGGCTTTGGATTTAAATAGTTTTAATGATGTATTTGTGTTGGGTTTCTAGCAAGTATCATCTCTTCTGTCATGAAAGAGTTAAACTGACATTTGTGCTAAGCTAATGATAACTAGTTTACATAGGACCAATTAGGTGTAGAGTAGTTCCTTCCCGCCTGAAAGGGGGTGGTATTTTTATCAATGAGGTGACCCTAAGATTGACTATTGGCTGATCAATTCTATTGGGTGGGGGGCAGGATTAGGATTCTGGCAGGTAAGCAGGGATCAGTTACTGAGTCAACTGCAGTTTGAATTGCAGAGATGTAGGAGTAGAAAGAAAGTGAGAGTTACAAAAGAGTGAGCGAAGGAACAAATATGGACTTTAGTTGAGCTGTTGTTATTTTACTCTCAATGTACCCTTTCCCCTAATTTTGTAGTAAACTCTTTTTCATAGAAGCTAAACACACAAGTGCCTGTGCTGCTTATTTCTGCTGTGTATTATTTTTCACTCTGCTACCATTTTATTTTATTATTTTATTTTATTCGACCTATACCCTGCCCTTCCCACAAGCCCAATAATGTGTGTGCTGACTTGAATGGTTTTTAAGATGAGATTTTAATTTGTATATTTTAATTTGTTAGCCACCTTGGCAGCCCTATGAGGATGGAAAGGCAAGGTAACAATCTTGTAAATAAACACATAATGAAACCAATGTGCATAGAGGTGGGGACAGGCGAAAGAGTGCTGATGCCACACACACACACACACACACACACACACACACACACACACACCATTGCAATTTCTGGCTGCAAGACTATGACTGTTTGTACACACCCTTAAAGGGATGGCCCACTCATCAAATGCTGGCAGTCCCCCCCCCCCCCAGGAATCCAAGTATCTCCATTTGCAAAATGATTGTGTGAGCCATTTGGCTTCCGTCTTTTCGCCACCTTCTCTGGGAACGCACTTACTGCAGTAACTGAAAAGGCACCGGAAAAAGCCAAACATCCCACAAACATTTTGCAAATGGAGATGTCACCAGCATTCTGTGAGTGGGCCGTCCCTTTAAGGGCATGTGGAAATGGCATATGAGCAGAGGAAGAGTGCATGATCAGAAATGTTTAGAAATGATCAGAAATGTTCTGATTTCTTTGATCAGAAATGTTCACGTCGGCTTCCCCTCTACACGAGTCGATTTAAGCACAAGTAATGTTGTCGGGAGAGGGCTTGCATGGGAAAACGAGTGTGATTGCCCCTGCTTACATGATTTTTTTTCTTCCCTTCATTTTATTTCCAACAACAACCCTGTGAGGTAGGCTAGGCTGGGAATGTGTGAGTGGTCCAAGTAAGCTTGCCTGATAGAATGGAGGTTCCAGATCCAACACTCTATGCACTTCACCACATTGGCTCTCTAATCATCTATTCAACATTTCCCAACCATGTGGGAAAGTGGCTCCCATGGGGTCACAGTTACATGCAGTGAGAACCTTAAAGTTTCTGTGAAATGGATTGTGAACAATGCTCACCTCTCCTTTATGATGTCTGGGGCCAGCCTATTTTCATTTTTCCATGGGCTCAACAGTCTAGCCAAATATCTGAGAAACTCTCACGGCCAAGAATATCACAGAATGATTTGGCAAGCACCTCAAAGCCTGTCAGAAAGTGTACACTTCAAAGCATACAACACTGATAACTGGATAAACCTTGTCATTCTCCACCCCTACCCAACCGTAACATACAGTGAAAGATCTCTGGGACCAGTGTTTCATTCAGAAGTCAACAGCTAGGCACACCTTGAGTCATCATGCATCTAACCAAAGGTTTGTAACAAACAAAGGACAAGAGGAGATTTTACTGAACACCATTATTGGTAGAGTAAATCTGACTGCTTGATTTAAGTTCATAAAGCACTCCTGAGAAGTTACAGCAGGAATACAGCCTTTTGTGCTCCCCTCTTCCTTGAGCTGTAGGAAGTTCACAACTTAAATTATGTGAGGAGAGAATATGAGAAAAACAGTGCAGTGTAGCTGTTAAAGTTTCCATCCAGGCTCAAAGCACTACTTTGTCATGAAGCTCACTCTTTGACCTTTGGCCATTTTTTTTCTCTCTGTGTCAGCCTAACCTACCTCACATGGTTGTTTGGTGTAGACCACGGGACTCTAATCTGGGGAACTCGGTTTGATTCTCCACTCCTCCACTTGAAGCCAGCTGGGTGACCTTGGGCCAGTCACAGCTTCTCGGAGCTCTCTCAGCCCCATCCACCTCAGAGGGTATTTTGTTGTGGGGATAATAATGGCATACTTTGTAAACTGCTCTGAGTGGGTGTTAAGTCATCCTGAAGGGCAGTATATAAATTGAATGTTATTGTTGCTGTTGTTAGGATAAAATGGGATAGAATCTTCCATTACATGAGGCATGCAAGTTAAGCCCTTGTTTAGACTCTGCCAACCTAGCTATGCTGATGCACAGTACAGTAATTTACAGATTGGACTAGGATTGCCAACTCCGTCTTGAGAAATTCCTGGGGGTTTGGGGATAGAGCCTGGGGAGGGCAGGGTTTGAGGAGAGGAAGGACCTCAGTGGGATATAAGGCCATTAGGTCCACTCTACAAAGCAGCCATTTTCTCCAGGGGAACTGCTCTCTATAGTCTGAAGATCAGGAGAGCTATCCCTGAAGCAAGGGCATGGCCTTTATACTGAGATTAAAACTGCTCTGCGCTGAAGAGGGTTTGTTAGATGCTCTAAGCAATCAGCTTGGATGAAAGCCCTGAATGAGAAACTGATGATAGCTGGAATGTCGACTGTTGATATTTTTGAGATGGTTGATTAAAAACCGTGTCCTAGAAATCTACCGTAGCAGCTTGATTTTTTTTTTTTGAAAATTTTTTATTGGATTAGGAATCTCTATAATATCTATTACAATCAATTTCCTTTAAATATTCCAGTTCTAACCCCCTCCCTTCCCCCCCCTTTTGTTGACTTCCAACAGTTTTCCAACCCCTTATCCGTTTTTTCTCCCTACTCATTTCAAACTTATTTTATTCTATTTAACATATTCTTTCACTCTCTTCTAAGCTTCTATTATAACACAGTGCTATCTCTATTCCCTTTCCCACTTAACTTATCAACTAAATGTTACATTCCTGGCATATATTCTTTAATAATAACAGTCATTTGTCTACTTTTGTACTCCATATTCTATCTTATTTCTTATCTCGTCAATATGGGGCAAACAATTTGTCCCTTATTCTGCATAACTTTAAGTACTTCTATAAGCATTGTATACATTCACTGTAAGTCAATCAATTTAACTCATACTCTATATATTGCTCTTTACTTCCTTCTATCTTATATTCATTCTATCTTAGTTATATAATTTCTCCATTATACAATTAGCAGCTTGATTTTGAGAGCCTGCAGAGTTTGTTCACCCCGATCTTTTGGTCTTTCTTTCCTCAAATGAATACCCCCTATATGTACCACCCCACAATACTGCAGACGGGATATTTCACCCACAATCGTGTTACAGGGGAGATTTTTGAATAGGCCCTATTCTGACAGAATTTGCCCTTGTGGCCTTAACAGGATTGATACATCCTTTCACCCCCTGTTTGAATGTAGGTTCTTCAAAAATGTAAGATGTTATTATATTAAGCCTTTAATTAACCAACCATCCCCTTATACTCCAGAAAATCTGGCTCTTCTGCTTAGTGATAAGGATGCTAAATTTACCTGAGCAATTGCAAAATATGTCTCAGTCCTTTTAGCCCTTGCATCCAAAAAAGATAATGAATAAGTATTCTCTGCTGCTTGAGATTTATGAATCAATGAGCTTCTAAGGGAATAAAAGGAAAAGGTAATTCCAGGAGATCTCCAGGCCACACTCAGAGGTTGGTAACTTGTGATTGGACTGCTGCCTGCCCCCTCTGGGGAGCTGCCTCTGAAAATGGTTTGGAAGCTTCAGTTGCTAGAAAATGTGGCAGCAAGGCTCATGTCTGGGGTCAGCTGCTTGGAAGACATCACCTCAGGGCTGCATCAAGACCCCTGATAACCTCTTTGCTTTTGGCCCAGTTCCAGGTTATGGTCATCACCTTTCAAGCCCTTCTTGGCTTGGGGCCCACACACCTTTCAGCTAGGGTTGTCAACCCGGTGGGAGGTGGGAGCCCTGGCACCTACCTGCTCTGTCGTGTTTGTGCGCATGCACCAAAAACAACAAAGGAAGCAAGCCAAAAGATATATTGCCCTATGTACAAATTTACAATAGAAATTACAACAGTAAATGACAATTTGGTACAACAACCATTAAGAGCAAGAAAAATTCCAAACAAATATCTTCAAACATCCAACAGGTAAGTGGTTCTGTTTTTAGTCACGTCGCTGTTAATTCATAATGTCCCGAGGTCCGTGGGAGCTGGTTGAAGACATGTTTGTGCGCATGCCAAGTGACATCATTGTGTGGGCTGTGCCCTCCCCGACAGCACTCTCACGCCCTGTGGGGGGCTGATTTGGGCCCAGTTCAGTCTGATTCAGCCCTAATCGGGCCCGAATCAGCATGGATCAGACCCGAATTGGCTTTGAACGGACCACTGCGGCGCATGGGTGCACGCCTGTGTGCCACAGAGGCCCAATCCAGCCCGATCAGGGCCCAAATTGGCCTGATTCAGGCCCAAATCGGGCTGAATTGGGATGCTGTGGAGCACGGGAGCACTCCCATGCTCCACAGCAGCCCAATCCAGCCTAATCTGGGCCAATTCAGGCCCGATCTGGGCCGATTTGGGCCCGAATCAGACTGATTCAGGCCTGAATCAGCCTGGAACGGGCCAGTGTGGTGCGCAAATGTGCTCCTGTGCCCCACAGTGGCCTGATTCGCTACAACAAGAAAAACTACAGATATGTGAGAAGCAAACGCAAGGTAAAAGAGGCAATTGGACCACTGTTGGGAGTAGATGGAGAAACTCTGATGCAGGACAGAGAAAAAGCAGACAGGCTTAATGACTTTTTTGCCTCTGTTTTCTCCCTGAAGAACTCAGGCACATCTAGAGATAGTAGAAAATGTGGCAGGACACCTGAGTGGCTAATTGACATTGACAGAGAGGTAGTGGAGAGGCATCTGGCTGCACTGGATGAATACAAATCCCCTGGGCCGGATGGGGTGCACCCAAGAGTGCTGAAAGAACTTTCCAGAGAACTTGCAGAACCCCTGTCCATCATCTTCAAGGCCTCCTGGAGGACTGGGGATGTGCCACAAGATTGGAGAAAAGCAAATGTTATCCCAATCTTTAAGAAAGGGAGGAAGGATGACCCGGGAAACTACAGGCCGGTCAGTCTGACTTCTGTTGATGGGAAGATATTAGAACAGACTTTAAAGGGATCAATCTGTAAGCATCTGAAGGACCGCTCAGTGATCCGGGGAAGTCAGCATGGTTTTGTTCCTAACAGATCCTGCCAGACCAACCTGGTTTCCTTCTTTGATCGAGTGACCAGCTTGCTGGATCAGGGGAACTCTGTTGACGTGATTTATCTGGATTTCAGTAAAGCTTTTGATAAGGTCCCCCATGACATTCTGATGGGCAAACTGGAAGACTGTGGATCTCCCCCTCACTGGCAGTTTTCAAGAAGAGGCTGGATGAATATTTGTCAGAGATGCTTTAGGCTGATCCTGCACTGGGCAGGGGGTTGGACTAGATGGTCTGTATGGCCCTTTCCGACTCTATGATTCTATGATTCTATGATTCGGGATGATTTGGTCCCATAGGAGCACACCATGCCACCTAGGAGCACACTGCATCCCCTTTCCAGGAGCATGTCCCCGGGAGGCCCATACCTACCCTGCCAGCCAGGTAAGTGGGGGCGGGGGTAGAGGGTAGGAGTGGGGAATTCCCAGCGCCCTGCAGGCGGACTGGTAACCCTACAATCAACCCATACCTCCTGGAGTACTCCCACATGCCAGTTATGCTCTTTTCTTTGTGGCAGCCTTTCTTCGATGGGCTTGTATGGCAACTGCCAGGTCATGAACTTTCTCTGTGGCTGATCCAGTGCTCTGGACTAACCGACTAGAGTCGGTGTGGGTGGTGCTGTTATTGGCTGCATTTAGGAAAAGAATTTCAGAGGGGATTTGGTGAAGGGTAAAGTGGTTTGGCAGATTCGGCTGTGGTTTTAATCTCCACATTTGTTTTTAATCTTTGTGTTTAATTTTCATCAGGCTTTAAGTTTCATTTATACTTTATATGCCTTTTTTTCTTGTTCATGAACTTATGTTTTTATGGCTTTGCAACTGTTTGTTGTGTCGTTAGCTTCTTTGATGCTGAGGAGAGAAGATGGGCTATTGAGGGAGAGAGAGAGACAGACAGAGAGAGATCCATGGATGTTGCCTTGGTCTTCTTGCAGTAAAGGTGGGATAACAGATAGATGATTACTGTTCTTGTCACATCTGTTTAATTTCCATATGGGAGTCTTGAACCTTGGTACCAGAGGAGAGGTCTGGCAACTGTTGGAAGCAGCAGCCCTGGCTGGGTTGCCAGGCCCCTGAGGGCCCAAACTAGGGGGTGGGGGCTTGCAGGGGGAGCGCCCCTCATCACACAAGGAATGAAATCATTTCTGGCCTGACACAGAAGTAACGGGTCATGCAGGGGACCATTGAGTTTAATTTGGCCCCGAACACTAGACTTGGGGCTGATTTTCACTCAGTTAGCCCCTGACACACTTTGCCTTCACCACCACATCCTTGCACCTTTCTTCCCCTTGCCAGCCAGGTGAAAGGTGGCAGGGGGCGGAGGCTGGGGGCAGAGGACCCCCCACCCCCACTAGGGGACTGGCAAGCCTGCCTGTCCCTCTTCTTCAGTGTTTAGAGTCCTAAGATATGTGATGGGTGACGTTCCAGCTAAGAGGATTCTGCCCCCTAACTGTTCCACCTGTTCAACCGGCCACCATTTTGAGGACCGGGAAACTCGCAGGCTTGTGATTCTCTGTCATGCCACGGTGGTGTCACAATGCAGAGAGAACCAATGGATTTGGATCGTGGAAGCCTGGGTTTACAGATCTGTTTGGCCACGATATTTGCAGGGTGATCTGATTCTGAACCAATTACCATTTCTCAGCTTCACTTACCAAGCAGGGTAGTAACAAAGATCAAATGTGGAAGGAGAACCATGCTTGCTGCCCTCAGCTCCTTGGAGGAAGGGTGGAAAAGAAGCAAATGCAGTTTTAAAGAAAACCCCTAAATTCTAATTCTGTGTTTTTTAGTACCAGATGTTGCTGGCAAGCGAGGAGCAGGAGGCTGCTGCTTTTAGTGGAGCCGCTCAGCTCTTGTAAAGGCAGTTCTAGCCTCCACGGGACAGGGCTGGTCTTTAAAGCAATTCCCCCAAAGCAACAGACTGGTCCTCCAAGGCTGCTTCTTGCCAGCCAGCTGCAGAGACTCAGACTTCTTTTTCTTTGTCGGTCAGAATTCCAAATTCCTAACCTTCAACTTCCACTCAGATAGGTGGGGTGTGATGCAAATTCTAGTAGCGTAACATAGCCAGCAGCCCTTCAAAAGCTATGAAGCAAGCAGCTACAGGAAGCAAAACAATGAGAGGCCATTTTGTATTTCCAAATGGCAAGCGCGGGAAACAGTGAGTGTAATGCTGTGGTGTCACGAACAGCAAAGCTATTGCAAATACAGAGAAAACACTGAAAACACCAGCGCCTTGATTTCCCTTTTCCTTTAGGTGTCACTGTTGTGGGTTTTCACTAGGTTGCCAACCTCCAGGTGAGGCCTGGAGATCTCCCAGAATTCCACATTACAGAGATAATTTCCCATAGAGAAAATGGCTGCTTTGGAAGGTGGACACTATGGCATTCTATCCTGCTGAGGTCCCTCCCATCCTTAAATCCCACCCTCCCCAGGGTCCACCCATCCAGTTTCCAGGAATTTACCATCCCAAAATTGGCAGCCATACTTTTCCCTAGTGTGGCGAAATGATCTGGAGATGTATGTCCTTTCACTCAAATTGAGACAGAAAGGCATTTTGTTTACCTTGAGGCCCAGCTACCTTTTTCACATATTAAGCCTCTATTCAAGGGACAGGCACGGGGCATTTTCCTCCAGGCTGGTTGGCAATACTAGTTTTCATAAATCCTTTGTTTTGAACAGACGTGCACAAATATGTAGTGGATCTGATTCAGAGAATATTAGTTGGGCTCTTCTGTTAGTTGCACATCCCTAACACACACACACCCCAGAAAAAACTGGGGGGAACTCTGTTTCTTCCTTCTGCTTTTTCCCCACAGAGTTTTTTCCATTTCCCCCCCATTTCTACCCAGGCTTTCACATCTCTATCCTGGACTTCTGGGTTCCTGGAAAAGTGCATGCGGCTTGCTTCTTGTGCCTTCCCAGATTCCCTCCTCTCACACATATATTTTTTAAAAATCATGGAGAAAAGTATAATACAAAGCAATTGGTCGTCACAATTGCTTTTACTTTTAGAAAATTTTCTTAATTTTTTACAAAAATGCTTCTGAGCAAAGGCATTTTTGAAGTGCAGTTAGGAATGTATATAGTTATGGAATCGATATAGACTTCAGCAAGACAGAAAAGGCCTTTAAAAAAACAAACGTGTAGTTGGAGCAAACACTTGGTGGAGCGCCAGAAAACTATTTACATATTAAGGGGTAGAAGGTGCCATGCAATTGTTTTCTGCTTTCCCCATTCTTGTCAGGACACACCATTCCATGTTTATACTTCTAAAATTTAGCTCCAGTTCTGTAACCCCTTGTCACAAATAGCTCACAACAAGAAGGGCCTGTGCCCTGCCTGCTATAGTGATTCCTTTTCCTGTGGGGGATGGGGGGGATAGATTGTAGGTTTGCTGTTATCTTCTCTGCTGTTGCTGTTCTGTACTCGGCTGCCTTATCTCAAGGTGCTTGGGAACCAGCTGAGTGACCTACATGCCTGCTTCTCTTTTCCTTCCAGCTTTCTCGTGAAAAACTGCCAAAATCGAGGTGGTACTGGGGTGGGAAGCCCCTAAAACTAGGCGGCAACTGCAGTCCTTTTTGGAATTTGTAAACTTCTTCCATCCCTGTATTCAGAACTTTGCTCAGACTACCCTGCCGCTTACAGACTTATTGAAAACCAAGGGGAGGGCCCCTAGCAGAACCAAGCGAAGCGCTAAGCTGGCATGGACTGAGGAGTGTCAAAAAGCTTTTGAGGAGTTAAAGACTGTTTACATCTGAACCCATCTTCCGCCATCCAGACAAGGGCTGCAAATTTATAATCCATGTGGATGCCAGCGATGTTGCCATGGGGAGGGGTTCCCCCTGCAAGAGGGAGAGGAAGGGGAAATGCGCCCCTGTGCTTATGTGTCAAAAATATTTTTGGAGACAGAGCACAACTGGGCAGTCTGGGACAAAGAGGTGGCAGCAGTTAAATTGGCCCTCTGCACTTGGTGGCATTAGTTAGGGGGGGCCAAGGTGCCTTTTGAAGTGTGGACTGATCATAGAAACCGGAGGCAGGACTTTTTTTTCTGGGAAAAGAGGTGGTGGAACTCAGTGGTGGAACTCAGGACTGCACAATGACATCATTTTGGGTCAGTTAGAACAAGGAGGGAGTTTTTTAAAGTTTAAATTGCCCTTGGCGAAAATGGTCACATGGCCGGTGGCCCCGCCCCCTGATCTCCAGACAGAGGGGAGTTTAGATTGCCCTACGTGCTGCCAAGGGGGTGGGGCCACCGGCCATGTGACCAGTTTTAAGAGGTGCTGGAACTCCGTTCCACCATGTTCCTGCTGAAAAGCCCCGACCGGAAGCATTGCGAGAGCCTCATAAACTGGGAGCAAAGCTGCTAAGCTGGGCGGAGTTTTTCTCCTGCTTTAATTCTGTACTTAAACATTTTCCTGGGAGGTCCAGTTTCCTAGCTGATGCTCTGTCTTGCCTCCCCAACATGACAGTCAAAGGGAGGAGGTGGTGGATACAATATTCTCCCCTCCACAGCTGGGAGTGGCTGTCTTCAGGAGCCAAGCTCAATGAGTGGATCCCCCTCCCTCATCCCCCTCAGAGTGGGAGGAAAGAGTTCAAGCTGAACTGGGAAAGGAAGAGGAGGAGGAGCTGCCGGAGGCACTGGAGAGGGGGAGAGAATGGCTGCTGGTATAGGAGCGGGAAAATGTACATCCCAAAAGGGTTGCAGGGGGAAGTGTTAAGGAGCTGTCACGATGCTAAATTGGCTGGGCATTTTGGCTGCCTGAAAATGTTGAACGTGGTGCAAAGACAGTTTGGGCAGCCAAAAATGAGGCAACATGTATCACAATATGTAGCTACCTGCCAAGTTTGCTTGATGGGGAAATGGAGGGTGGAGAAACCGCCGGGACTACTACAACCCTTAGAACCCCTCCCCCCCAACCATGGTCAGTAATATCCATGGATTGATGGTTGTTGTGGGTTTTCGGGGCTGTATTGCCGTGGACTTGGCATTGTAGTTCCTGACGTTTCACCAGCAGCTGTGGCTGGCATCTTCAGAGGTGTAGCACTCTTAGAAGTGATTAATGGAGTAAAATTAATGGAGTAGCTGTCAAACTAGAACGGACAAAGAATTTAAAGAATATACATCCTGTTTTCCATTGTATCCTCTTGAAGAAAGCTCCGGATCCAGCACCCAGGGGAGTCCCCCCCCCACACACACCGATGGCGGACAGACAGCCTCACTACGAAGTTGAAACAATTTTGGACTCAAAATGGAACAGGGGACAGTTGTTTTATCTCATTTGGTGGAAGAACTTTGACCAGAGTCAACCAGAATGGGTCAAAGTGAGGGATGTAAGGGCTGATAGACTAATCAAAACCTTCCATAGACAGTATCCAGAGAAGCCAAGAGAGGGTTGATTTTGAGGGTGGCAGAATGTCAAGCAGGCCTGGGACCTGCCTGCCCTACTCAGTGATTCCTTTTCCTGTGGGGGATGAGGGGGAGAGATGGCGGGTTTGCTGTTCTCTTACTATCTTCTCTTCTGTTGCGGTTCTGTACTTGGCGGTCTTATCTCAAGGGGCTGGGGAACCAGCCGAGTGACCTTGGTGACTGCCTCTCTTTTCCTTCCAGCTTTCCCGTGAGAAACCGCGTGCCAAGACTAATGGGGTTTTGGTTGAAAAAGGGGGCATAACTAGCCCACCGGGCCTTCCCCAGGTATTCCTGGCAATTAAGTTGTACTGTGCTCTAATGGTGGTGATCTCTTAAATTAAGACCATTAACTCATCCAACCTGGTCTGATGAAGTGAAGCAATCTAGGAGAATCCACTAGTAGAGCCTGACAGCTCAAGATTACATAAATCAAGAAGTCCTTTGTGGGAAAGAGAATATAACCTGTAAGTAAAAGGGGGCAGTTTGGAGTACTTGTTAAAGCTTTAGACTAGGATCTGTGAGATGTATTCCCTACCTTACATGATTTTCTATGAGTAACCTTTAAGCAGTCACTCACCCCAATAGCCTAAACTAGTATTGCTAACCTCCGGGTAGGGGTTGGATTTCTCCCAGAATTACCACTCCAGACTATAGCGATCAGTAGCCCTGGGCAAAATGACAGCTTTGGAAGGTGGACTGTATGGTATCACTTCGCTACTGAGCTCCCTCCCCTCCTGAGACTCCACCCTCCCCAGGCTCCGCCCCCAATTCTCCCAGAATTTGCCAATTTAGATTTAGCAATTATAATGTAAACACCTGTTGGTGCCTTGAATTCACACAATTCTTCTAAAGAGGGCCCCTTTAGCTAGTCTTAGCAATTGGGGCCTCACACTGACTTCTCTCTGCTGTCCCCAAATTGTGCCACTGCGTGTGAGGTAATCAAAATGGAGGGTTGTCTTTCTGTTTGGATTATCACAATATAAATATATGGCTGAGAACAATGAAGGCTCTTGACTCGAGCATGCAAGAGCACACTCCAGAGCTCTTGGGCCAGTTCCCGGGTGGGGGGTAGAGGCTGGGAATGGGGGATCCCCCAGCCCCACTGGAGAACTGGGAATCTTAATGCTCATTTCAGTTTTTTAAAATAAACATAAGTACTAGGTATCAGCCATATATTTTTGAATGCTGACGAACATTCTCAGCTTATAGCTTGTCTGAATTTCCATGCCTGATTTCACAACTATAAGAATATTTTGAAGAATCTTTTTATTACAACAAAAAGGAGTATAAATATATTTTCCTGAGCAAAGTAACATTTATTTATGTCAAGGGCAAGTTGCTGTGCAAGGGAAATTTGTTGCAGAGCCCAATGTGTGGATTATTTGTTATGAGGACGATTGCTGTCATCTCCATTTGACCTTTTGACCTGGCTGGTGACCTTTCACCCGGCTTGTTGCTTCCTAAATTTGACTCAATTTTAGTCTTTTGCTTGCTTGACCTTTGAGCTCATAAATTAAGGAAGGTCAGGGAAGTAACTATGCAACTAATCCTGCAGTTCAACTTAGTTCAAGTGGAACAGTTCAGTGCAAGGCATTGTCTCAATGTGTAAACTCATGCCCAGACCTAAAAAGATGTTTCAGTCAAGTACTGAAATTAAAAACCCAACTGGTGGTGACAGAGAACAATTTGGGCATTCATTGGCTAAAGCTCTCAGCAAGAAGCTTCATTCCCAGGTGTCTGAATCACACCAATGCGTTTGGGGTAGAGGTGAGATTCTTACTCATAGCTTCTGTGTTCCACTCTGTTCTCAGAGCAGCTCACTTTTTAGATGGACTGTAATGATTTCTTTTTCTCTCATGGAAATTCAGCGTTATGCAGAATTCTAGACGAGGCAGCTGTGACTCTCTAATGCAGTCAAAATAACCAAGCGTGTTAGTAAAGATCCATATTCGTTTTGGGAGTCAGCCCTCTCCTCATGAAATTCAGGTTGTGTTAAAGAAGATTTCTGACATGTGAAGGAAGGAAGTGAGGGCCAGGTTTTCAGAACAGGGTAGGAGTCAGCTTTAGATAAGGTTGTGTCAGCCTGACAAATACGTCAACACCTCCCCTCAGGGCTAAGTAAAATGGCATTTCTCAAGTGTGCGTGTGCCTCCTGTATCTGAAGCCGTAGTGATCTCCACTCTGCAGGCTGTTGTCACTACCCGGTCATATTTCCTGAATGCCCTTGTCAATCACGTGCCACTCACTTAAGAGGCATTATCTCCTCACCCATCTTTCCCTTTGACTCCACGATATATACAGCCCGTTTTGGATATCCCTACCTTGCCGTATGAGATCATTGTCTTAGACTGGTTGCGCACATATAAATTCAAGGACTGCCATGACCCAGTGGCAAAGCACACACACTGGCATGCAGACGGTTCCCAGCTCAGCGCTTGGCATCTCTGGTTTAAGGATTTTTGGTGGCTGGTCTTGGGAAAGGCCTTTCTGTGGCTGAGACTGTTGAGGGCTTGCTGCCCATCCAAAGTGACAATACTGAGCCAGGCAGAGCAATGGTCTACTCTAATTTAATAAGGCAGCTTCCTACGTTGCCAACTGAACACATGAACACATGAGGCTGCCTTATACTGAGTTGGACCATCAATCCATCAAGGCCAGCATTGTTTTCTCAAACTGGCAGCTGCTCTCCAGAATCGCAGGTGGATCATTTTAACTGGATTGAACCTGAGACCTTCTGCATGCGAGGCAGATGCTCTGCCACTGAGCCACGGCTCCCCCCTGTTGACTGAGGTGTTGTGAAAGCTCAGAATGAGTAGATCAAGATGGGTAGCCATGTTTGTCTGTCTGTAGCAGTACAAAAGAGCAAGAGTCCAATAACACCTATAAGACTAACAAAATTAGTGGTAGGGTAGGAGCATTTGTGAGTCACAGCTCCCTTCTCCATATCTGAGCATTTGTGAGTCTAGACATGGGCACAGACAAAAAAAATTTAACGACTCTGCAGTTCGTGGTTCGGTGCCGATGATGATCCTGAAGTCGTGAACCGCAATGGACATTTCCCGTTGCCGAACCGGTTCGCGGTTCATGGTATTCAGAACGGCCCTTGTGGCACTTAGAGAGCCCATATTCACAGGGAGTGTGTAGCAGGCTCTCCTCCAGCCAGCATCCAAGTTTGGTCAAGATTGCAGTAGGGATCTTGGAGTTATACCCCCTCCAATCCGAGGCCCCCAGGAAACTCCCACAAAAATCCAAGCTCAATTATACTCTCTCTGTCTCTCCCCAAAGGCTAGCAAGTAGCAAGCAGCAGCTCTGTCACACTCCACTGCTAGCTAGCTCCACTGCCAGCCTGGGAGCCCACGGCTATTTATAAGCTGAGGACTCATTGAGAAATGCAGGAGTGGCTAGTTGATATTGACAGGGAGGTTGTAGAAAGGCACCTGGCTGCACTGGACAAATACAAATCCCCTGGGCTGGATGGTGTGCACCCAAGAATGCTTAAAGGACTTTCTAGAGAACTTGCAGAGCCTCTGTCCATCATCCTGGAGGACTGGGGATGTGCCACAAGATTGGAGAAGAGCAAATGTTATCCCAAACATTAAGAAACGGAAGAAGGATGACCCAGGAAACTACAGGCTGGTCAGTCTGACTTCTGCTGCTGGGAAGATATTAGAGCAGATTTTAAAGGAGTTGATCTGTAAGCATCTGAAGGACCGCTTAGTGATCTGGGGAAGTCAACATGGTTTTGTCCCCAACAAATCTTGTCAGACCAACCTGGTTTCCTTCTTTGATGGAGCGATGAGCTTACTGGATCGTGAGAATTCTGTCGACATGATTTACTTGGATTTCAGTAAAGCTTTTGATAAGGTTCCCCATGACATTCTAATGGGTAAACTGGAAAACTGTGGACTGGACTACAGGACAGTTCAGTGGATAGGGAACTGGTTAGAGGACCGCACCCAAAGAGTGGTGGTCAATGATGTTTCATCAGATTGGAGGGAGGTGTCCAGTGGGGTGCTGCCGGGTTCGGTTTTGGGCCCGGTACTTTTCAATATTTTTATCAATGATCTGGATGAAGGGGTAAATGGGCTACTCATTAAGTTAGCTGATGATACCAAATTGGGAGGAGTGGCAAACACCCAAGAAGATAGAGTTAAAAATCAACAAGATCTGAATACTCTGGAGAAGGGGGCGGTTGTGAACAGGATGCAATTCAACATAGATAAGTGCACAGTATTACATCTGGGCCACAAAAATGTGAAGTACAAATATAGGATAGGGAATACACTTCTGGGTAGTAGTGTATGCGAAAGAGATCTTGGGGTAAGAGTGGACTGTAAACTAAATATGAACAGTCAGTGTGATGCGGTATCAAAAAAGGCAAACTCAGTCTTGGGTTGTATCAAAAGGGCCTGTCAGTCCTAAGGACAGCAGTCCATGGCAGATAAATCCCCAATCCCTCACAGCAAGCACTCCAGTGTCTTGGATGAAAAGGTTTTATTATAGAGATCCAGTAAGTTCATGGGTACATCCATAGATGGATAAATTGGCAGGAATGAAGATACAAGCATATGCACTTTGATATAAGGAGCATGTTTCCCCCCTCCCCTTGGCAGTTAGCAACAAGGCACGAAAATCCCAAAGTCTCATGAGAACACAATAGCTTTGTCTGGGCTGAGAAGGGGAAAAGATTACAAAGAATCCAACTCCCTCTGTCTCTTGTGTAAAGTTACCGTACAGCTGCAAGGTCAACAAGCAGACTCCAGAGATAACAGGCTCAGCATTAGTACTTTCATTTTTAGGCAGGCCAAGGATGGCATTATTATAATGGTTACAGTATATGAGCATGACATGAAAGCACACAGGATATTAATACAGTGATCAGATCAATACAGAGAACAGAGAATATATGAATGGCATGGATGAATGGTAGGCAGACATGACTGGGCCATTGCATCGAAATTGCAGGAGGTCATAATCCCTCTCTATACTGCCTTGGTCAGGCCGCACCTGGAGTACTGTGTGCAGTTCTGGAGGCCTCACTTCAAAAAGGATATGGACAAAATTGAGAGGGTACAGAAGAGAGTGACAAGGATGATCAGGGGTCTGGAGACTGAGCCCTATAAGGAAAGGCTGAGGGCCTTGGGAATGTTTAGTTTGGAGAAAAGGAGATTGAGGGGGGACATGATTGCTCTCTTTAAATATTTGAAAGGCTGTCATTTGGAGGAGGGCAGGGAGCTCTTCCAGTTGGCAGCAGAGGGTAGGACCCGAAGCAATGGGCTTAAATTACATGCACAAAGGTACTGGCTGGATATTAGGGGAAACTTTTTCAGGGTCAGAGTAGTTCAAAGGTGGAATCAGCTGCCTAGGGAGGTGGTGAGCTCCCCTTCACTGGCAGTTTTCAAGAAGAGGCTGGATGAATTTTTTTCAGAGATGCTTTAGGTGCATCCTGCATTGGGCAGGGGATTGGACTAGAAGGTCTGTATGGTTCCTTCCAACTCTGTGATTCTGTGAAACATCAGGAGGACTAAAAATCAGGATAAAAGAGGAAGAAAACCTCTTCTCACTCTAGCCAGTGACTGAGTACTGTGATGACATTAGAACTTAAAAGTGGCTGCGTTCCTTTGCTTCTCCTTCTAATTATCTGTGAGAGGTCTGGACTCTTGGAAACGACGCAGAATGGTTGGGGTTGCCCATCCTTGCCCTGAAGTCTTTTCTGCCCTTGGTCTAGCTGTTGGGAATTAGCAAGTATTTATGTTCAGTCATGAAAGAGTTAAACTGTTTGTGTTAATTGCTTAGTAAACCTATTTACGTGTAACCACTTAGGCTTTGAGTGAGGATTCCTTCCATAGAAAGAACAGTCTCTATTTTTAATTAAGTAGAAAGAGGATTCTCTATTGGGCAACCAGTTTATGGGAGGCAGTTAAGTAGGAAGATATACTGAAGTTTTATTGCTCTTTGTTCTCTCTTCAATCTAAACTCACTCTTATGATGTAACAGTCTTCTATAGACTAAGCTGTCAGACTGTGGCTAAATAAGGCTCTCACTACAGGGTTCCCTTTAGAAGCAAACACAAGTCCATTGTTTGAAAAAGGAAACTTTACTGCAGAAAAGGTCCATTATAGTCCACTGTCCTGAATAGGAGACTCAGGATGGTACATGATCATTGTTACCAATGAAGAGCAAGCATAAGGTACAGAGTAACAATACCCATCTGGATTAGCCTCCCCCCCACAGTTCTCAAAACAACATCTCTCAGTCCTGGGAAGCTGCTCTCCGTCAAGGCCAATGCTTGGTGGAACGATGTTAGACAAAACAGTCTCCTCCAGTGGGAATGCTGCCTGGGAACTGGTGCACCTGAGGAGAAAGCACTAAGACACTAGAAGCATTAGAAAATGGAGTCAGTACAGTTTAGGTATACACTGGACCTGACATTCTGCCCCCCTTAAAACAGATCCCCCCCTGGTTTATATGGGTAGCGAGTATGAAAAGCTTTGGTTAATCTAGGAGCATGAACATGTGCAGAGTTCACCCATTCATCGTAACCAGAATCAAAGTCCTTCCATCTAATGAGGTAAAAAAGCTGATTTCGCTTGAGTTTAGAGTCCAAAATTTGTTGTACCTCATAGTGTATTTGGTCGTCGATTAAAGTTGGAATGGGTGGAGCTTTGAGGTGCCATTTGTTGTCGGTGGGAGCCCTCTTTAAAAGACTGACATGGAACGTATCATGCACATGGCGCAGGTTCTTGGGTAAAGTTACAGCAACAGTCACTTTATTTATTATCTTGCGTACAGGAAAAGGTCCCAGGAATTTCAGAGCGAGTTTGCGGCTTGTCTGAGCTAGTTTCAGGTTCTTTGTGGAAATATACACATGATCTCCAGGTTGTAATTCCCATTCGGCCACACGATGGCGATCAGCGTATTTTTTGTAATCCAGTTTGGCTTTTTCAAGGTGTTTCTTAATAAGAGTCCACTGATGCGCTGCCTCCCCCCACCATGAAGACACATCTGGTAATTTGGAGGAGTGGAGAGGGGGAGCGTCCAACGGGAAGGGATTGAAGTGGGTTCCATAGACAATTTTGAAAGGGGCCTCTCCCGTTGATGCGTGTACACTGTTGTTATATGAGAATTCGGCTAGAGGGAGAAGGTCCACCCAATTATCTTGTTGAAAATTAATGTAGCAACGAAGGAACTGTTCTAGTATCTGGTTTGTTTTTTCGGATTGTCCGTCGGTTTGTGGGTGATGGCTTGAGCTGATACCTTGCTCAATATTCAACATTTTCAAAAGCTCCCGCCAGAAGTTGGCAACGAACTGTCCGCCGCGATCCGAAATCACCTTGGACGGAAAAGAATGTAATTTTACGATGTGTTTTAAAAACAAATCCGCTAGTTTCCGAGCGGAGGGTATAGCAGTACAGGGGATAAAATGAGCTTGTTTGGAGAACAGATCTACCACAACTAAAATACAATTATGTCCTTTGGAAATGGGTAGATCAGTGATAAAGTCCATAGATATTATTTCCCAGGGTCTGTTTGGCGTTTCCAACGGTTGCAGGAGACCCGGAGGTTTTCCTTTCCTGGTTTTGGCGCTGAGGCAAACGGGGCAGGAACTAACATATTGGGAAATGTCTTTGCGCATGCCCGGCCACCAGAATTGTCTTTGGATTAGATGCAAAGTTTTCAGATACCCATAATGACCGGCAGTGGGAGCATCATGACAGCGCTGCAAGACCTCCAGCCTGAGGCTGTCTGGGACATAAAATTTGCTCCCAGCTAGCCAATCCCCGTGTGGGGATTGGGTCAGTTTGTTTCGCGGAGCTTTATCCCCCTCCTTCTCCACTTCAGTTTTAAGTTTCGATTTCCACTCCTGGTTGGCCGGGAGGGGCGGCTTGGCACGACTGCGAGTAGTCACCACGCCCCCAAGTTGCGTAGGCGAGAAGACCGTATCGACAGTCTCCTCCCGTTTGCTCTTATGTTGGGGCATGCGCGATAGGGCGTCCGCCAAAAAGTTAGTTTTGCCCGGGAGATAATTTAGAGTGAAGTTGAATTTGGAAAAGAATTCCGCCCATCGCAATTGCTTGGCATTCAGTCTGCGTGGGCTTCGGAGGGCCTCTAGATTTTTATGATCTGTCCAAACCTCGAAAGGGTATCGCGCCCCCTCCAGCCAATGTCTCCAGTTACTAAGGGCTGCTTTTACTGCAAAAGCCTCCTTCTCCCACACATTCCAATTCCTTTCCGCCTCCGAAAATTTCCTAGACAAGAATGCACAAGGCCGCAATCTTCCATCCTCCCCCTTCTGTAGCAAAACCCCCCCTATCGCCGTATCGCTGGCGTCGACTTGTACTACGAAAGGGGATTGTTCGTTGGGGTGGGAGAGGACGGGTTCCGTCACAAATTGCTTTTTTAGGCATTCGAAGGCAGTTTGGCAATCGGGGGTCCATTGCAGTTTGGAGGAGGGTTTTTTAGCTTGGTCCCCTTTATCTTTTGTTTTCAGCAATTCTGTTAAGGGGAGTGTGATTTGGGCGAAGTTTGCTATGAAGTCTCTATAGAAGTTGGCAAAACCCAAGAAGGATTGCAGTTCTTTACGGGTGGTGGGTGTTTGCCAGTCTTGGATCGCTTGTATTTTGGCTGGATCCATTTTTAGACCCTCTTGGGAGATACAATACCCGAGGTAAGTGAGTTCGGTTTTATGGAATTCACATTTGGACAACTTGATGGGCAGTTTATTCTTCATCAAGGTGGCCAGGACCTTTTGTACCATTTGAATATGTTCTTCCTCAGTATCCGAATAAATTAAAACATCATCAAGGTACACCACCACCCCTTTGTACAGAAATTCGTGTAGAACTTCGTTTATCATGGACATGAATACAGACGGGGCTCCCGTCAATCCAAAAGGCATAACTAAGTATTCATATTGTCCGAGGGGCGTATTAAACGCGGTTTTCCACTCATCCCCTGCCTTGATACGAACGTGGAAGTAAGCATCTTTTAGATCTAATTTCGTAAAGATCTTACCTTGGGCCACGACGTTGAGAAGGTCTCGGATGAGCGGTATAGGATAGGCGTTGTTGGTGGACACTGCATTCAGTCCTCGGAAATCCGTGCACAGTCGGAGTCCCCCATCCTTCTTTTTTACGAAGAGAACTGGAGCGGCGTGGGGGCTAGTGGCTGGACGGATGAATCCTCGTTGGAGGTTGGTGTCGATGAATTTCCGGAGCTCTTCGCGTTCATGGAGACTCATGGGGTAGAGTCGTCCTTTGGGCAGTGAGGCTCCGGGCAAAATTTCCACCGCACAGTCCGTTCGTCGGTGCGGGGGTAGAGTATCAGCTTCCTCCTCAGAGAAAGCATTTAGAAAAGGCCAGTATGGTTCGGGTATTTGGTTGACTTCTTCTTGGGTGAGAAGGGCCTTTTCATTATGAGTTGGATCTTCGCCCCAGTTTTGATTCCAACGGTGATTTGTACAGTTGGCATGACTGAAGGTAATACATCCTTGTGCCCAGTCTATGTAGGGATTGTGATCACATAACCATTTGCTGCCTAGAATTAACGGGTACTTGGCAGTAGAGCTGATGACGAAGGACCTCTTCTCCCAATGTGGTCCCATGCCTGTAATCACTGGGATGGTTTCAGTTGTGACAGGGTTCATGCTGGTACCATCCATTTGCTCAAAGATTACTGGATTTTGTAAATCCCGAGTTGGTAAAACTAGTCCATTGACTAGAGCTGGGGCGATGATGTCTCTCGAACAGCCTGAGTCAATAAGGGCTTGCACCCGTATGTGCATCTTCCTCTCTGGGTTGATTAGAGTCACTGGCATAAACAAGATGGACCCAGGCGGCCGGTTCCGTGCAGGAACTGGCTTGGGGCGGATCTGTCGCTTGGGCCCTTTTACGACAGATCCATCTCGTTTCCCGACTGGGGACTTTCTGGATTGACTTCTGCGGTTGGGGAAGCGGGATCGTATTCCATAACTTCTTCCGCTTCTAGCCCTCTCTCTGAGGCTGGCCTTTGGGAAGCGCCGCGGCCTCTATTCGCTCGTGGTGCGGGAATCGGACGTTGGAGATTAGGAAACGGAGCAAGGGTTGGACGCCGTAGTTGAAGCGGAGGTCTTTGCACAGGCCAGTAGGGGCATTGTGCTGCAAAGTGACCAGCTTGTCCGCATTGCAAACACAGCCCTTGTTGCCATCTAGCATCTCTCGCTCCACGGGTGGCGTAGCCAGCTCCCCGTCCTCCCTTCTGTAATGTCAAAGGTTTTCTTTGTCCCGTTTGTTGTTGTTGTTCAACCAAACGGACTTCTAAAATGCGATTCTCCACTTCGCACACAAGTTGGATCCAACCCAACAGCGTGGGGGGATTGTCTTGCATGAGGGCTCTGTCCAAAAGTCTCGGGTTAAGTCCTTGTTTGAACAGAATAATCTTGGTGGACTCCTCACACCTAGGGCACTTGGCTGCTAACTGCCGGAATTTTGTGACATAGTCTCTTGCTGACATGCTGCCTTGTTTGATGGCTTGTAATTCTGTTCGGGCCCGGGTTTCTTCTAAGGGGTCTTCATATTGTGCTCGGATAGCATCCACTAACCCCTGGAGAGTATCGAGTTCTGGGGCCCCAACGTTATACAGTCCTACATACCAATCTGCTGCCTTGCCCTGTAAGCGAGATCCAAGATGTTCAATTTGACTGGCCTCACTGCCGAAAAGGTGTCCCCACCGGTTGAAAAACTGTACCACTTGCACCAAGAAAAATCCCAGTTTGGAGGGATCCCCATCGAAGGTGGCTTCCAGTTTCACCCAGCCCATCAGGAGTTCTTGTCTCGGAGCAGGTGCTGGGTAGAAGTCCATCGGCAGTCTTAATTGCGCCTGGGGCGCGGGAGGAGGTAACTGGAGTCTCGGTTGGGGCAACGGTGGCGGCTGTACTGGCGGCGGTTGAACCGGCGGAGGTTGGGCCGGCAGTGCTGGCGGAGGTTGCCGTGGTTGAGCTGCCGGGGGTGGTCTCGGTTGGGCCGGAGGCTGTAGTGGCGGGCGAGCAGGTGGCGGCAGCCTTGGTCGGGCTGGTAACACGGGAGGCGTTGGCGGTAGCTGTCGAGGTGGAGGAGGCTGGGGTGGTTGAGTGGCGATCGGCCGCTGAGGAGGGGGTTGGAGGTGTCGTAGTGGTGCAGGCCTTCCCGGTTGATTCGGGGGTGGTAAGGCGGGCTGGTCCTGTGGCTGCTGCAACGGTATGAGCTGCGGTCGAGGTGAGAGGGGCCGCAGCGGTGAGGGTCGGACGGGTGGAAGGCCGCGCGGGCTTGCCCCTGCGGGCGTCGTTATTCTGGGAAGTAAGGACTGGCTTCGTAGCGCTGGTAGACCGTCTCCCGAAGGTTGCCCGACGGGAACAGTTTCTTGCGGTTGACGAGGGGCTTCCTCCTCGGATGGAGCCGCGAGTGCCCCCGATTGGTCCGGCCGGACCGTTATAGAAGAAGTACGGGGGGGTATCACCGGTGTATCACTTGGCTTTTCTTCCCCTTCCGTAGGCTTCTCCACGGGAGTCTCGTCCGGCGGTACATCCCCTCCCGAGGTAGGAGGTTCGGTGGGAGTCCCTCCGGGTGGCTCAACCGGGTTATCGCCTCTCGGTGGAATTTCCTGCTGTTTGGGAAATTCCTTGGGTTGTTCTTCCAATGCGCCAGAGTCGGTACCCCCCTCGCCAGTAGGTGACGACCGTTGCTGGACTTCCTCCACCGGATAGGAGATGACACTTTGGAGGGTAGCTATCTGTATCGCCATCTCTTCAGGAGACAGTCTCTCTCCTGCTCCCATTGCAGAAATTAAATGAATGGCATGAGCCAAACTTTCTTCCATATCCATCAGTTTAGCTTCTAACTGTTGCATCCGACTTGGCCCCGGTTGCTCGCTCATGGAACCTCCATTCGTTGCACTCACCGGGGAAAAGGGGCCCCAAGGAGGAGGGTCCCCTTGAACGACTCGCGATCTCGCAGCTAGGATTCCCTTGGCCATACCCGTCACTGCCGAGATGCTGGTATCTACCGCATAGGTGCGACCTTGTATCTGCTCCCAACTTTGTTCAGGAACTTCCGTTGGCTCTTTCCACGGAGCAAGTTCGGAATAATCCCAGCTCAGGACGCCGCGGCGGGACGTGTCCCCCTCCGTCTGCTCGAACGTCCTGGTCCAATATCGCCATGGTTGGCTGCTATCTAGCTCAGGGACGGTTTCCAGGCTTCGGCGTCCGTCCATCGAAGCTCGCGGATGTAGTCCACCTGCCCGGCACTCTCTCGTTTCTCGGGGTCTGGCTCCCCACTCCGACGGGGTGGGTACCGAGATCAAGGGGAGAGCGGTCGCTTTCGGCCTTGCCCCGAGGTCGCCTTCGGTCTCGCCCCGAGCACTGAGGTCGATGAGAGGCGGGGTAGAAGTGGAGGCTCCGGTCCCGTTCCCGGCTGCTCCCAGCTCCTGGGAGTCTTGGGCTTGCACAGGTTGATTGTCGGGAGACGCATACGGATCAAACAAAGGATCCCTGTCCGGGACAACCTTGGATTCCGCTGGGCCCGACTCAGACATGATTGGTAACAAAATGTCAGACTGTGGCTAAATAAGGCTCTCACTACAGGGTTCCCTTTAGAAGCAAACACAAGTCCATTGTTTGAAAAAGGAAACTTTACTGCAGAAAAGGTCCATTATAGTCCACTGTCCTGAATAGGAGACTCAGGATGGTACATGATCATTGTTAGCAATGAAGAGCAAGCATAAGGTACAGAGTAACAATACCCATCTGGATTAGCCTCCCCCCCCACAGTTCTCAAAACAACATCTCTCAGTCCTGGGAAGCTGCTCTCCGTCAAGGCCAATGCTTGGTGGAACGATGTTAGACAAAACAGTCTCCTCCAGTGGGAATGCTGCCTGGGAACTGGTGCACCTGAGGAGAAAGCACTAAGACACTAGAAGCATTAGAAAATGGAGTCAGTACAGTTTAGGTATACACTGGACCTGACATAAGCCAGTATCTCTAGCTAGCAAAGATGTGCCTGTTTCTTATTTTATTCCGATGTAACTTTTAGCCTTTATCAGGGCTTTTTTTCTGGGAAAAGAGGTGGTGGAACTCAGTAGGTTGCCCTTGGAGAAAATGGTCACATAGCTGGTGGCCCCGCTGGAGCGGCGCGGAGGGCAATCTAAACTCCCCTCTGTCTGGAGATCAGGGGGCGGGGCCACCAGCCATGTGACCATTTTCAAGAGGTTCCAGAACTCCGTTCCACCACATTCCAGCTGGAAAAAAGCCCTGGCCTTTATGTAGTAGATTGTTTTATAGAGCTAAACACTGGAGTATGTGTGTTCTCATTATATCCAATGCACATTTCTGCTAAACTCTGCTAATTTAAGTTTTAAGAATATATATCTCTACACTAGCTGCAGAACAACTCTTTATGAGGAAAGTATAGAGTTGGGAATAAGCTTGGGTTAAAAAAAAAAAAAGGTTAGCCAGGGCTAGTTTTTCTCTGTGTTCAGGAGGACTGAAGAGGAGGAACTCTCTGGGTACAAAACATTGAAACAGCTTTTACATTTCAGTTCATTTGATTAAGAGCTGTTCACCTCTTAAAGAAATAAAGACAAAATTATGCCTGTTACCTTTTGAGAATTTTGGAAGAACAAGACAACCGACTGCTGGTGCCGGCACCTTGTTTATCAGGAAGCTTTAAAAAACCAAACCTCAGTCCGGAGGCTTGGAAGCTCTTCAGTAACTTTAAGGGGCCGTAGATGCTGCTCAGTAGTTCTCCTTGGAGCACCCTCAGTGATTTTCAAGCATTTCAATTTGTCTGCAATATTATCAGTAGAGCAAATCAGTGGGTGGCTATCCAATGCAGAGTTTCCAATAAGTGAAACTGCTAATCATTGCCAACTGTTGCTGGAAAACAATGTCTTGTGATCCTAATGAAGAACAACATAACAGTGCCAACCAGAAAGATTATTACAATGTTTGGAGCAGATTGCACAAACCCTATAAAAATGAAATGACTTTAGCGATGAATTCTATAGTATGAACTTGCAATGGTAATTAGACTCATATGTACCTACAGCGTTCTTGGGATGTTTTGTTTAAAACACTGACATGTCCTCTTGTCATGTCACCCTGCTCTGTTATAGGTTTAAAGACTGGTAGTCTGACAAGATCAGTCTAAGGTCAAGTGGTGGGAAACTGGTAGTTTCTGAGTGTGAAGTCTCTTGAAAAACAGTGTGGGGGGAGAGTATTGTTCATTTAAAGGGACTATATTGGTTTTGACTTCCGTATCATAGTCTGTGGTCATCAATCAACGCCTGATTTCGGTCAGTTCTATGTAGGCTTTCCAAGTCAAATAAATGTTTACGGCTGCTCACAACCCATGCAGTAGGACAACAAGTATAAACTAACAGAATTTGAGGGGTTAAAAGAGATTGCAGCAATAGCAGCATTGATTAGATTTAGAATCATAGAATCATAGAGCTGGAAGGGACCTCTAGGGTCATCTAGTCCAACTCCCTGCACAATACAGCATTTCCAGGGCTGCTGCCAGGTTCCGGGGCCAAGCTCAGTGGGCACCTCGGCTGACGGCTCACAGCATTCTCTCCTTTTCTGTCCTCCTCAATTCTTGTTTGGTGGCTCAGTGAGTCTTCATGTTGTGGTGGCCGCCCCGGGTGGTCGTGGGGGGAAGTGCAAAGGAAGTCCTCCTGGTTTACTTGTGGAAAGCAGTACTGGGTGTGGCTCGGGGGCAGCATAGAGTCCTCCCGCTTCCCCAAATTCACCTGTGGCAGCTGTGGAGGAGGCCAAAGAGGTCTTTCCGCTGGGGGGAGAGGATCTCTCTCAACATTTTGAGGAGCAGGTGGGTGACGGATCCCTGGAGGAATGGTTTGTGTTTTATGAAACATCCCTCCCTTCCCCATCCCAAACTCTTCGTGGTGTCCCTGCCTGCAGTCCACCCCTCACTCCGTTGTCCATGGCCAGTTCCGCAGCACAGCCTGTAACCGTTTGTGCCCCTTCCCCTGGGTCCACATTTTAACCCCTCCATATGGAGGCACTTTCAGGCCCTTCCTAATGACCCCCGTGTGGTGTGGTGCCGTTCCTGTGATGTCCTAGTGCACAGGGGCAAAAACCCAAAGCTCCTGTCATCGACAGCCCTGACTAGGCACCTGAAGAGGCACCACCCGAGCCTGTGGTCTCCATCCTCGCCCAGCAAAACATCCCTTGTGGGGAGAAAGGGAGCTACCAGCTCTTCCGAGCAGGGATCAGTGGGAGGGTCACTGGAATCCACCCCAAGCAAGAATCCTTGCCCTGAGGGTGATGCTGGTGGGAGCGGAGCACTCAGGCAGGCCACGCTCATGGAGGTTGTCCCCTCGGGGTCTGGGACAGTGCTGCTTCGAATGGCGAGGTTGAGGGCTCAGGAGGTGGGCCTTCATGTCTTGGCAGAGATGATTGCCCTACATGGCTTGCCCCTATCTGTCGTGGAGTGCATGGGCTTCTGCAGGCTTCTAAAACATCTTGCCCCTTGGTTCTCCATGCCATTGCCACGCCCCCTTGCCTGTCAAGTCTGGCGGGTATCTCGAGTGAGGGCTGGCACGTTTGGGTCAGGTGGGAGTGGCACGGTCAGGCAGGCCGCCCCTGCAGAGGTTGTTCCCTCGGGGTCGGAGACAGTGCCATTTAGAATGGTGAAGTTGAGGGGTCAGGAGGACTCATCAAGACACGGCTCTTTGTTCCACCACAGCTTCCCAGGCCAGGGGCCAAGCTGGGGTGGGGGGGCACCTCTGCTGAGGGCTCACCTAGATAATTATTAGTGCCTGAGCTGGTCAGGTATCTGGGAGTGTTGGTGTCGCTCTCTAGCCCCCCTCAGATCCCGGGGCTGCAAAGGTCCAGAGGCAAGCTCAGGGGGTTTCTTGGCTGAGGGCTCTCATAGGTTTGGGTCTTCTCGATCCTTCCTGTTCCGCTGGGTAACCCTTTGTCCTCCTCTCCCTGAAAAGTTCCACGTCACTCTTTCTACCTCTACCTCTCTGGATGGAACCACTCCGACCCGTCCCTATGACCTCTCCTGTCCCATCCATCCCCTCCTTTCTGCGATTTCAGGAAGGTGGTTGCTGTTGGCTGCTGCCCCTTTGGGCCACGAGGAACAGCTCAACTGCTGTTGCACATAAGGCTGAACATCACAGTGCCCCCTATCCAAGGCACCTGCTGTCCTCTCCCAGCAGTGGGGAATGGGTCCCACAACTCCGTCCTTTCCGCAAAGGCAGGAAGGTGGTTCATGTCTGCACATCTCATCACTCACACGGTCCCCATTTCTCCCTCTACGAATCCTTGGGAAACCTCTTCTGTCCATCCCATCCCATCCCATCCTTTCCATGAGGGCAGGAAGGTGGCTGGTTGCTGCCACCACAGAGTACCTCTGTGGGTTCCACAGATGAGGGCTTCCAATGCTTGGGAGCTTTCCATGTCCCAGTCAATACATCTCCCTCTCAGGAAATGTCACGACCCTTCCCAATGACTTGTCCTGCCCCATCTCCTCCTTTCCACGAAGGCAGGAAGGTGGGTCATGTCAGCTGCCACTGTCGGATCAGAGTTCACCCATTCCTGTCAACGGGACTTCCGGGTCTGGCTCCTTACTGTGGCTGGAACCCCTTGATCCCTCTATCCCTGAACACCTCATCTTCCCTCTTTCCACCTCTCCCTCTCAGGAAATGCCACGACCCTTCCCAATGACTTGTCCCGCCCTGTCCCCTCCTTTCTGTGAAGGCCGCTGTCAGATTGGGGTCCACCCATTTCTGCCAATGGGACTTCTGGCTCCGGCTCCTTACTGCGGCCGGAACCCCTTGGTCCTCCTCTCCCTGAACACCTCACCTTCCCTCTTTCCTCCTCTCCCTCTCAGGAAATGCCACGACCATTCCCAACGACTTGTCCTGCCCCATCCCCTCCTTTCCACGGAGGCAGGAAGGTGGTTACTGTCAGCTGCTGCTGTCGCATTGGGGTCCACCCTGTCAATGGGATTTCCGGGTCTGGCTCCTTACTGCGGCCAGAACCCCTTGGTCCCCCTCTTCCAGAACACCTCATCTTCCCTCTTTCCTCCTCTCCCTCTCAAGAAATGCCACAACCCTTCCCAATGACTTGTCCCGCCCCATCCCCTCCTTTCCACGGAGGCAGGAAGGTGGTTACTGTCTACTACTGCCACTTCTCAACAACAGGACCAGCTCAGCTGCTGTTGTGCAGATGGTAGCGCAACACAGTACCCCCTGTCCATGCCACCAGCTCTCCCCTCTGACAGGAGGGAATGGGTCCCAGTACAACTCACGTCCTTTCCGTGAAGGCAGGAAGGTGGTTCATGTCTGCAGATGACGGGTTCGGTCACCAAGGGCAGCTCAGGAACTGTGGCACATACAGTTGACTTGCATGGTGGCCCCAATCAATTGCACCTGCTGTTCCCGCCGAGGAAGGGGGAATGGGTCCCGCAATGCCATCTTTTCCCCAAAGGCAGGATGGTGGGTCATCTTGGAGACAGCCTCTGTTTTGACAATGCTCCATACATGTCCAAACTGGTGTGTTTTGTCCAGACTCCACACCACGCGAGGTGCGGACAACACCATCAGACCCTATGTCATGAAGTGCCCCATCTGGTGAACGTACATCGTTGTCTGACCCGCCATGTTGTGTATTTGTGTGTACGAGGCCTCCACATACACCAACTTGTCTTGCTAGAGGAATTTCTTAGCAGATTGTGGCTGGGTCATTTTTGTCTGTGGTGGCCAACGACATCATCCACCTTTTATACCTTCCAGAAGGTACCCACTAGGATGCCTGCTGGGTGGACACACGGGGGGTGCCGCCAGCAAGCAGCCAGACCCCCCCACCGCCTCCCCTAGCCCACCAGACCCTGCGGCCACCGACATGACCCACGTTCCGGCCTACGCCTTCACGGATGTATGTGGCCTGGCGGGCAGGCACATGGGGGGTTCCGCCAGCCAGCAGCCAGACCCCCCACCCCTGAGAGAGGAGGCAGCTCTGATCAGATGGGAAAGCTTATGAAAAAGCATAACCTTCAAGCAGTATTCAGACCCACCCGAAAAATACAACAGATGCTACGATCAGCAAAAGACAGTAGAGACCCCCTCACCTCTGCAGGAGTATACCGTATACCCTGCAGCTGTGAACAAGTTTACATCGGGACCACAAAGCATAGCATCCAGACAAGAATAAAAGAACATGAAAGACACTGCAGACTTGGACAACCTGAAAAATCAGCAGTGGCTGAACATAGCCTAACTCAAACAGGGCACAGTATCTTATTCCAGGACACCAAAATACTGGACAACACTTCCAACTACTTTGTCAGACTGCACAGGGAAGCCATTGAAATTCACAAGCATAAGCAAAACTTCAACAGGAAAGAAGAAACCTTAAGAATGAACAGAGCATGGTTTCCAGTTCTGAAAAACACCAGGCTAACAAAACACTCTATACTCGACAATAGCCCTGCAGAGAGGATTAGCACATCAAGCACCAATCCATATGCAAAAGAACCTCCTCAGGATACAGTGAAGCCTCCCGCCATTAGCATTCCACACCCTGGGAAACTCTTACAGGATGACTCAGCTCAACCCCACCCCTCCTGAGTAGATACAAATGACCTGCCAACACCTTTTCCACACTGTGACACTGAGAGATCTCTGTCTTTTGGTGCTACACCTCTGAAGATGCCAGCCACAGCTGCTGGCGAAACGTCAGGAACTACAATGCCAAGACCACGGCAATACAGCCCGGAAAACCCACAACAACCATCGTTTTCCGGCCGTGAAAGCCTTCGACAATACATCTAACAGACAGTACCTTGTTATCTCTAAAATTATGCTTGACCTTGCAGCTGTACTGTAACTTTTCACAGGAGACAGAGGGAGTCGGATTCCTTGTAATCTTTTCCCCTTCTCAGCCCAGACGAAGCTATTGTGTTCTCATGAGACTTTGGGATTTTCGCGCCTAGTTGCTAACTGCCCAAGGGGAGGGGGGAAACATGCTCCTTATATCAAAGTGCATATGCTTGTATCTTCATTCCTGCCAACTTACCCATCTATGGATGTACCCATGAACTTACTGGATCTCTAAAATAAAACCTTTTCATCCAATGCACCTGAGTGCTTGCTGTGAGGGGTTTTGGGGGGGTCTATCTGCCATGGACTGCCATCTCTAGAACTGACACAGGGCCTTCCACAGGTGCCACCCTGCACATGGGCAAAATCAACAGCTGCCTGTACCTGGCATTCTTGGTGGTGGCCGCCACTTTATGGAAGGGTCTATGTGAGGTTAGGAAAGCTTCCTCTCTCTTAGTCTTTTGTAAATGATGCAAAACTGAATTGTTCAAGAGGGCTTTTTGCTCAGATGGGAGGGCTGTACTGTAAGGAAGTGATCTCAAGAGATCCATCAATAAAGGGACAGGGAACCCATTAATACAGGGATAAGGAGGGACCACAGAGTTCACCACTATTGCTGTAAACAGTGAGGGACCATAGACTTCACTACTATTGCTCTATGTTCCACTGTGTAGTTCTTATGTTGTACATCAGTCATGGAATTTGCTTATGCTCTGTTTCAACATTGTTAAATCTGTTTCATTGTTAAAAATTTCCTTCCTTCCTTCCTTCCCTTTTTCTTCCTTCCCTTTTCCTTCCTTCCTTCCTTCCTTCCTTCCTTCCTTCCTTCCTTCCTTCCTTCCTTCCTTCCTTCCTTCCTTCCTTTCTTTCTTTCTTTCTTTCTTTCTTTCTTTCTTTCTTTCTTTCTTTCTTTCTTTCTTTCTTTCTTTCTTTCTTTCTTTCTTTCTTTCTTTCTTCCTTCCTTCCTTCCTTCCTTCCTTCCTTCCTTCCTTCCTTCCTTCCTTTCTTTCTTTCTTTCTCCTTAAATCTTGCAAAATTACATGTATATACCCATTACATGTACATTGAAATGTCTATGAAATTGATTGTACTGACTCACGCTGTATAATCCGCCTGAAACTGGTATCATTTGCCCAATACTGATTGGACATAAATACATGGAAGTTGAATTAGAGCATATCTGCATTTCAACAGGGTCCAAGGCTATTCTTATTTTCCTAAACTGAAGGATTATAATTACTTCTGCTATAGGAGATGTGATTTATCTTTAACAGGTCTTTTTATTTTCTGAAGTCAGCACATGAGTGATTTATATCACTCCTTACATCACCTGGAACTTCTTTTAAAATGTAGCCTCTCATCTTAAGAAGCAAAGGGAATTAGCTCATCATAGAATTTCTGCCGGATCACGCTAACATTTCCTAAGGTTTTATCTGCACACAATACGGCTCCCTTACTAGGGTAATAAAGCAGATCTTGAAATGTGGCTCTTATGAAAGCTTAATCCAAATGATAAAATACAGCCAGATGCGTATATTCCATAACTATTGCTCCCCACTGGGTGTGTATAGAGCTGTCACAATAAGTGTTGGTACAAAAAACTGAGATAACTTCCTTGCTTGTTAAGTGATTCAGTCGAGAATATTGAAAGGAGTCATTTGGCTGTATGTGTTTGCGTGTGTACACATACAGCTGACAAAGAGTTATATCTCCGTACGGAGGATCCTCAGCCAAAGAGACAACTCCCTTCTTGACATAACTTGGCCCATTTGGGCAAAGCCATTATTTCAAGTATTTACAGCTTTAAAATACAGTAATCTTGGACAACTCCCAAGCATTTCTCCCTGCTGAATTCCTTGAACTTGTATTTGTGCATGTTGCCAAATATTAATCATTCTTTTAATATGCTGGTGATAACAAATGATGGGCTTTGTTACATTAAAAAGTCCAATAATCCATTCGAAGTATGTCATGAGCACAGCCACCATTTAAGCAATTGAGAAAACAGACATGGACGCAGCATTATTGCTTGCATTATTTCTTTTTAAAACTTCCAGAGGAGAGCAAAGTTTATAAACCAACACTTCTAGATATGGCTGAAAAAAGAGTTGACTGCACCAGTTGTTACTTCATCTCCTCTTCTAGTACAATCTACAGCCCTAACAGATTTGCGCTGATGAATTTCCTTAGGAATGAATTTCCTCCCTCTTTGAAGGGTAAATCTGAACAAAGGCATGCATGAGGGTATCTGCATGTATGTATACATAAATGAATGGATTTCTGTTAGGGTTGCCAGGTCCCCTTCCCCTCCCAGTGGGAGGGCAGGGACCTGGTGCTCACCTTCCCTGCACCTGTGTGGTCCCACACCTTGGGAAGTGATGTCATCGCACAAGGCTGAGGAGTGCGCACGTGCTTTGCAGTGGGCTGACTTGGGCCCCAAATCGGTCTGCTGCGAAGTGCAGGAGCACTCTCAGGGCAGCATGATGACATCAGTGACGTTGTGCCGGCCCTGGGAGTGCGCCCGAGAGGCCCATTGCCCGCCTTTCTCCCTGCCGGCCAGGTAAGCAGTGGTGGGGAGATGAAAGCTGCAAGTGGGGAATCCCCTGCCCCCTCTGGGGAAAGGGATCTGTAATTTCTGTATGCAATATGCATGACTCCAGCCCAGTGACTTGGGTGCACAGATAGGAACTGTGAAATTTTAGCAGGACTTAGTAAAGAAATAAATATACAACCTGTGCCTCCATTCTGCATACTTGAGCTACACCTGGAGCTTCAAGGTCTTGCATACGTTTTTCACTTTACAAGGGAATTGCCATAAGAGCAATGATGAGATTCAGCCTGGCCTGAACAGTCAAGGCCCATCGTTGTAATCCATATGTCCATGTAATCCATTCATTCTAAGTCAAAATGAAACCATAGAGGGATGGAATAGAATCATGCCTACTGGTGACAACCATTTCTACGTGGAGTTAGTGTTTGCACAGGGATTAAAGCTAAAATAATTCGTTAGTAGCTACTGGATATGTCAAAATCCCTACCTGGTTTATCTTATTCACAGAACTGTTAGTGTAAGTAAATCTGGAGCTGCCAAATGACCCCCCAGAACCTGTCCAAAGGGAAATCACAACCCTTGTTCCAGGAAATGTTTTTTTGGGCCCATTTATATGGGTACATTTCTCTTTGACCCGACACGGGATAAAATCTGTACGTTTTATCCCTTGCAAGGTATTGATTGTCTACAATGTCGGCTATTCTTCTGTTGCCTGTTGCATGCATGAAGCATGCAAAAAAATCATTCTGCACCAGGCAACTGGTGGGATTCCTGATAAAGGAGCAGAAGGATTTCATATGGAAATATGTTATGCAATGACAGAGATGACAGGGCATCTTGGAAATTCTTTTAAACCCTTTATAGAAGGGAGATTTCAACATTTTATGGGCCCAAGTGAATGCAAAAGAAAATATATTTAATGGGAAAATAGTAGGATGTTCAGTACAAACCATTAGAACTTTATGACAAACAGGATGAGAAGACAAACCCTGGGACAACAGCAGTAATTGCCACTTGCAGATGTAGAGCTGTATGCTGCTGAAATTTAATTTGCAATTAAACTATAATTAGCTATCTGAATCAAAATCCTATTCACATAAATTATGTTGTTTCATTGATTTAAATGTGTAACCTACTTATGTATAGAAGGCCCAAGACAAAAATAATATTAAAATAACATTAAATTCATCAAAGTACCCATTAAACCAGAATAAAATTCAGCCCTGTCCATGACTTTTTTTGCTGGCTTAACTTTAACCTCTAAAACCAGCCCAAACAGATGGGTCTTATCTTAGACTTCCAGAAAAGATGTCCAAGATTATATCTCAGTGAATCTTCATGGACAGGAGGTTTTAGAGGTACAGGGCAGCCACAATGGATTATTCTCTGCATGCCCTTGCAATCTGCATATGAGTATATCTTTGGGATATTAATAATATTTGGTTTATATACCACCCTTCAGAACAACTTAACACCCACTTAGAGAAGTTTACAAAGTGTGTTATTATTATCCTCATGACAATCATCCCGTGAGGTGGGTGTGGTCAAGAGAACTCCGAGAAGCTGTGAATGACCAAAGATCACACAGCTGGCTCAAGTGGAGGAGTGGGGAATCAAATTCGGCTCTCCAGAACAGAGTTCTGTCACTCTTAAAACACTCACGAAACTGGATTTTAAAGGTCTGACCAGGACATCAATGAAGCATTCTCTTATCTTGGGCCCAAATCCATAGATTAAACCAGAACTTTGAGCTGACCATGGAGGACAGAAGAGTGAATGTACAGAAGTCAAGGAGTAACATTCTGAATTTGTGATTCCTTCCTTACAATCTTCACGGACAGTTCCCTTTTCTATAAGTTATATAGTCAATTAGTAAAGACTAGTAACAAAGCCCACTGTGGGGAAAAAATACAACAGACTCTAGAAAAGGGAGGGTGGCCAGGTGGGTATTGGCTCCTCCTCCATGACTGATCCCAGCTGGGTGAAGATGAGGGACAGACATTTTTACCTGCTCCACTCCTGATCCCGGATGGATGGGGGGGGGGGGCAGGAATTGCAGCCTGCTCTGCTAATGATCCTAGCTGAATGAAAGGAGGCGGCCATTGCCTCCCGCTCCATGCCTGATTCTAGCCGAGTAAAGGAGGGGTGAGCATTGCCACCTGCTCTGCACCTGATCCTGGGCAGGTAAAGGAAGGGTGGGCATTGCCTCCTGCTCCACTTCTGATCCTAGCTGGGTGAAAGTGGGGTGGGTGGGCATCACCCCCTGCTCCACACCTGATCCCAGCTGAGTGAAGGCAGTGGGCAGGCATCGCCAGCTGCTCTGCTCCTGATACCATTGCAAGCAAATAGTCGTGAAAACTAACTAAGTCAATTATCAGTAAGCATCAAGCATAATATATATAGTATTTCATTTACTCATACTTCATACAATCCTTTATAAGTTTCTTCTTACAGTTAGACACGCATAAATAACACCCAAGGCTGTAAAAAGTGTCAGTGCAAATTGCATATAACAATAAAAAATTCTTATGGACAATATCCAGTGCCAATATCATAATATTATTGCAATGATCCTCTAAAGTGCTATGTGGAGAAGAGACAAGAACTCAGCAAGTACTTATTTGCACAAATAAATTGGCATCATACATAGCTATATCAGGTCCATTCAGTCCAAAGGAGTCCACTCTCAAAACCAGCTCAAGGGTGCTTGGAAGGAATAAGATGAATTCAGACAAGGCAGAGCCAGGGTGCACCAGTTCTTATTCAGAGTCCCGTTTCAGGTCTTTGACAAAGATGGCAAGGCAAAATAGGGAAATTGACATGCTTCCAACTAATTTCCTACACATTTTAAAAAAGACAAATATAATATATACAATAACAAACATGAGAGCTGACTTCAATACAAGAGGCTACTCACATACTGCTTTGACAAAACAGCCTCAAGCATCAATCTCGATCCTTCAAAGGTTGCGTGTAATGTGAAAACAAGAAACCCCCATTTTATAAGAATCGCTTACAGCTGTCCACCAAGGAACGGAATATAAAGAGACATACTGGCCAAATGTCCGCTCCATTAGAGGAAGCAAGAGTAATCATTATTGTTATTCGTTCCCCCAGGGGCCAACGTCTGCTCCTGATACCAGCTGGATGAAGGGGAGCTGGCATTGCTGCCTGTCCACATCTGATCCCAGCTGGGTGAAGGTGTGGGTCGGGCATCACCACCTGCTCCACACCTGATCCTAGCTGAGTGAAGGGGACTGAGCATCGCCACCTGCTCCACACCTGATCCTAGCTGAGTGAAGGGGACTGAGCATCGCCACCTGCTCCACATCTGATCCTAGCTGAGTGAAGGGGACTGAGCATCGCCACCTGCTCCACACCTGATCCTAGCTGAGTGAAGGGGACTGAGCATCGCCACCTGCTTCACACCTGATCCTAGCTGAGTGAAGGAGACTGAGCATCGCCACCTGCTCCACACCTGATCCTAGCTGAGTGAAGCGGACTGAGCATCACCACCTGCTCCACACCTGATCCTAGCTGAGTGAAGGGGACTGAGCATCGCCACCTGCTCCACACCTGCTCCTGATACCAGCTGGGTGAAAGGGGGCTGGCATTGCCACCTGCTCCACTCCTGATTCCAGCTGGGTGAAGGTGGGGGGGTAGGCATTGCTACCTGCTCCGCACCTGCTCCTGGCCTGTGCTTCCCACCATGGAGTGCTCTTGGAGGGATGGGTTGCCTCTTCTAGGCTTCCCTCCACAGCAGCGCCCTCTGGAGGTGCACCAGGGTAGGAAGTAGAACATGGCCAGCCTTTTACATACTAGGATGAGGTGGCAAAGGCATGAATTGCTTGCAATGTTTGCACCTGGAGATTTTGCACAGATTGCTTCCTCAACTGGAAATCCAGATATAGCAATGAATTTGGGAGCAACCTGTGATGTGGGCCTGCTCTGAAGAGTCTAGTCCTCTTTAATGTGTGTCCCAGTTTACTCTTTCCAGATCTGGAAGCTATGTATTCAGAATCAAAAAGAGTCCAGTAGCACCTTTAAGACTAACCAATTTTATTGTAGCATAAGCTTTCGAGAATCCAGTTCTCTTCGTCAGACGTCTGACGAAGAGAACTTGATTCTCGAAAGCTTACGCTACAATAAAATTGGTTAGTCTTAAAGGTGCTACTGGACTCTTTTTGATTTTGCTACTACAGACTAACACGGCTAACTCCTCTGGATCTATGCATTCAGACTCTCCCTAAAAATGGAAGGTTGAAACCAGAGACTTTTTTGTTGGGAATAATGGACAGCCAGTTGGAAAGAAGCTTGGGAACTTTGTTTTTATATTTGGTTACAGCAGCAAGAGTACTCTATGCACAAAAGTGGGAAACTCCAACATTGCCTACAGTGGAGGAACGGTGGATAAAAGTGTTGGAGTTTGCCTCAATGGCAAAACTTAGTTCACTGATTAGGGAAAAGACATTAATTTCATTTTTGAGTGAATGGAAACCGTTTATAGACTTTTTACATGCAATGGATAATAAGGACTTGATGACATCTGGATTTATGGATTAAGAATCATGAACAATAGTAAAAAGAGGGCTCTTATGTTTAACTTAGAATAAGTGAGACTGTCAAAATGATCTATATTTGTGGCAGAGAAGATCGGAACTCAATCTGTAGTTTAGTTTCTTTCTTTTTCTTTTTTTCTTTTTTCACTTGTTTATGTAATGTTAGGGTGATTTGTTAGGATGTTTTTTTTTAATCTTCTATGTTAGTTGTTTATAGCTTTTGTGTTATTGTTTATAGTTTAAATAAAGAAAAAATCCATCATAAAAAAAATGTAAGGCTGAAGCAGGACCGTAGAGGTGTGTGGAATCCACATCTAGGTTAGGTTTTTTGTGTCCGTGCAGGTACTGAACATCGCTAGGCTGAGCTTCCTAATTTCTTTCGCACTACTCATTTGACCTCAGTTTGCTCTTGCATCATTTGCACAGGGAAATTAATGTTGCAAATCTATACTTGTGTATTTTCCGGTGCTAACCCTATGCAGAGTTAGACCCCTCTAAATTAATTGAAGTCGATAGGCTTAGGACAGGGTAACTCTGCATAGGATTGCACTGTTGATAACGGTTTTGCTGGCAAACACCAAAGTTCATTTAACTTGCTGGTATATATTTTCTTATATTTTTCATTTTCTCATTTTTTAAGATAAATTTGAAAGAATTCAGTTAACTGAACTTGGAAATTGTAGTTTTTATGGATTCTTATTTGGAGAGTGTTCCATCTAGCTTCAGTCCACGCTCTACTGGTTGCCTACGATAATGCAGAGGATAAACTTTAGAAGTCAAAGTCTTGGTCATATTTTGTTTTCTGTTCCAGGAAACCTAAATATGTCACTTGCTCTTGGAATAATGAGGCAGGTTTTTTTTCTTCCAAGGGTACACGATGGTGCACTAATGGTGCTTAAATTTTGAAAGCTGGGTCATAAATTTTATGGAATGTGGGGCGGGAAGTATAGTTCAAACAACTTGCTGCCCTTTTAGCACAGCTGGTGGTTTTGGGGTGTTATTATTTAGTTTAATATCAGGGTTCTTTGCAAAAAAATGTACACATTTTAGGATAAAGGTCGGCCACAATTAATACCAGCCGGTATCCTGGCCCTGATGTGACAAACCAGGATTGCATTATATTGATCCAATTTGTTATAATATAAACACGTGTGGAATTTGTGTAGAAATCTGTAGTGATTATATTGCTTTTCATCTTGCTTGCAGGTAAAATTCTAAATATATAATTGTGCCACTACAGTATAGAAGCCTGTAGTTTGATAATCATGCTTTTTTATTTATTTTTGAAAATTGTACACCACCATGAAAATCCTTAACATTTATTTTATTTTATTGTCCGCCTTTCTCACTGGGATCCAAGGCAGATTACATAGTGCAAGTGAAATACAATACAATCAACAGGTGAAACATTCACTGAGCAAGTATTATAAAGAACACAGTTAGGACTTTTGGTGAAACAGATACAATAGGGTACAATAGAAGAAAATTTGAAAATAAACATAAAGTCGAGCATAGAGATGAAATTTTTCCAAAACAACTCATAACTGATTTGCATGCCAGGTTAAACAATGTGGGAACTCCCTAGTGCCCTAGTGCCCTAGTGGCACATATCTGCATCAGCATACAGTATCCAGTAGAACAGCATATAGTCCCTGTCCCTATCAAAGCATTCCTCTGAGCTATTTTTTATGACATAGCCCAATAATCTGGGTAGAAAGCACTCCTGGATAGTTCATTTTGGCAAAGTTTGCATAGTTTGCAGAAAGCCAGGAGAGTGGGCGCTTTCTTGACTTCCTGAGGCAGGCCATTCCATAAGCTGAGGGCCATCACAGAGAAAGCACATGTGTGGACAGCTGTTGATTTTGCCTAGCTGCACGGCAATATCTGCAGAAGGCCCTGTTCAGATGAGCAAAGCTGCCCTGGCAGAACACAGGAGGAAAGGTAGTCATGCAGATTTGAGGGGCCAAGGGCATGAAGGGCTTTGAAAATGATAGCCATGGCCTTAAATTGAGCCTGGTAACTGATGGGAAGCCAATAGACTTGCTACCCTAATGGGGAGGTCTCCTTGTGAGTTGGGGGAATTAGCATTTTTGTCTAAGGATTTTTTTAACGTAGTAGATGGATGACTGCTTCTTTGAGAGGCTGAGGGAAGGTGCTTTGAGTTAATGACTGATTTATGATGGAAATCAAGGGCTCTTTTATGTGGTCTTCACATGGTTTTAGTAGCCAGGCAGTGGCCTTTACAGATGCTAGAATTCTGTCAGTATCCATGCCTGTAACTGGGTCAAAATGATTCAGAAATGGACTGGACAGTGTGTTAAGCATAAGCATCACTTCTGCTTTATCTATATTACGGGCAGCATCCAGATCAGAGTGTATTTGAGCTATTTTAAAAGCAAAAAACCCTTGGCAACGGTGTCACACAGCCCGTTGTCTGTTCTTGAACCAGCAAAGGTTTCAATTTAGGGGTCGAGAGATGTCAAGATACCTAAGTTGGGATGAACAAGAACTGGCTAAGGAACAGACCCAGGTGCCAGCTCTGCCCAGGGAATACAATTACAGGACCCAATGGCATCAACTACACTGTCTCTGGCTCTTACAGCTGCTCATCCTCCAATCTGATATATGCCCTCATGTGCCAACAATGTCCTTCTGCTCTGTACATTGGACAAACCAGCCAACCTCTACGCAAAAGAATAAATGGACACAAATCTGACATTAGAAATGGCAACATCCAGAAACCAGTGGGAGAACACTTCAATCTACCAGGACATTCCATCAAAGACTTAAAGGTCGCTGTGGTTCAACAGAAACCTTTCAAAAACAAAATCCAACGGGAGGCTGCTGAATTGGAATTCATATGCAAATTTGACTCTGTCAAGCGGGGACTGAATAGAGACTATGAATGGTTATCACATTATCACAGGTAACAGATTTCCTTTACAGAGGCGTGGTCTAGGGGAGCCCAGTGACGCCTGGTGTGGGCTTTCGGGGACCACAGTTCTCTTTGTCAGATGCATCTGGCAGGGAGAGCTGTGGTTATCGAAGGCTTATACTACATAGTAATTGGATGCTTTCACTGCTGCAAACTAACACGGCAAACACTCCACACCAAAAGGAGATGTTTACATATACTAGCAAAGGAATGTTTGGGTTGCCTCCCCGCTAATTGCACCCTGTCCCCTTGTGATATATGTCCCCTTCTTTCTCCCCTCTCTCCCCTCCTCTTCTGTATTTGACCAGTTCGGATCATGCATCTGACGAAGAGAACTTGATTCTCGAAAGCTTATGCTACAATAAAATTGGTTAGTCTTAAAGGTGCTACTGGACTCTTTTTGATTTTGCTACTACAGACTAACACGGCTAACTCCTCTGGATCTATGGCTAAGGAATGGTTGCAGAAAAGTAGCATTTCTTTGCTGCTATAACCACAGCTTCATAAGCCAGTGGGCCTTACACACAAATTAACATCTCAGATATAAATCAATAATAAAAAGAGTTGATAACAATTTTCTTGAAATATAAACCAGCAGAATAATACAAAAAACAGATGTACTTTCCCATATTAAAGCTCAGGAGAATAGGATGGACATAACTCACCATCAAATAGGTAACAAAACTGTGCCATTTAAATATGGCCGCAACCAAAACACCCCAGCAGAAAAACCTCTCTCTCACTCACTCCTCACCCCCCCCGCCCCCCAAAAAGCTATGAAGGTGATCAGGTTCGTATGCAGATTGGCAGCCCTGGGGTCAGATATTTTGCTTTCAGATCATTCAGGGCTATATTTAAAACCAACAATTTGAAATGTGCCTAGAAACAAACTGGGAGCCAGCAGAGGTATATTCGGGATATGTGGCTGGTGGGGGAAGGGCAAGATATAAATATTTTAATTAATAAATATATGTTCCCCGAAGCCAATTGAGAGCATGATTTGATATAACTTTCCTTGCAACTTGATTGTCTATGGAACTGCTAACTAGGAGGACATTTTCAGAACTTGATCAAAAACCTGTCTGTTTTTTGATCTGAACACACTACTTCTGGCCCTTGCCTGAGCAGACAGAAAAATGATTCCTCCTCTTTTTTTCTCTGCTCACTTAAATAGCTATTAATTCTTTAACTTTGGCCTTGCCTCTCAGCCTTTTCTCCTCTGACCTATGACTACAGCTCCCATAAGCTTTTCAAAACTAAGATTAGATACAAGATCAACCATACCAAGTAACCCTTCGTAAGACATATCATTCACCTATAAAGTCACACCCTGGAGATGTTGCTCCTTTCAGTTTAACATCATTTCCCTAGTTCATCCTTTTCCCTGAACCAGTTTCCCTGAATACTGGTGCTCATGGGTTGTATTCTTGAGTACAGCCCAATACAATACATGCCTTGTACTTCTTACAACATCCTTGGTGGTGATAAAAAAAGAGTATCTGAAAGAAGCAAGAAAATGCTCCAGTTGTTAAACTGGCAAATCCATTCTCAACACCAGGAGCCTGACGAGGTGTTTGATGCTTGGAAATATTTCATTAAAAAAACCTTAAGAATTTAATACAAAAACTTCATGAACTGTCTAATGTGATCCTGAAGCCTAACCCCAAAGAGACTTATTAAATTTCAGTTTAGTCCTTAAAAATGCTCCGTTCCGTCCCAATAAACAGGAGGGGATTAATGGCCAGAATCTGCTGCAAACCTTCAAAGTTTAGAGTAGCTAAAATCTCAGCCCATTAAGATCTCTCCAATCTTTTGAACATCAGACCTTGTGTGGTCCTCCAGACCACTTTCTAGGAACGTTCGCAAAATAAGAATCCATAATGGTTTAAAGATGTGGTCTACTCTGCTGCCCAACCCACATCTATGCTCGCTTGTAACTGAGACGGGTCTTGTTTAAACATTGCCTCATATGAATCCATTTTGTGAGTAGCCTTAATCAGAAAACTAAAACAGAGGTTTTTCTTATCATCAGTCTTACAAATATTGTTATAATATGCATCTTCTTTGCTCTAAGATAGCTTTGAAAGATATTTCTTCGTATTTCAATGTTTTGCACATTGAAGCTTATATTCCATCAGGAATGAATCAGTTTAAAGAACCAAAATTTATCAGGAAACTGGTTTTTTTCCCTACTTCATTTTCCATAATGAAACTCAAGGTAATATATGGATGTTTCATAGGCCCGCAAACAGAAAATACAGTTGCTGAAATTTTCTAGACCAAAATCAAAATGACGTTTTGCTGTTTTGTGGAAGAAGCAGCAACTTTATGAACATGTTTGTTTATCAAAGGCATTAGCATAATTGTGCAAAATGTAAATATGTGCAAATGTAAATATGTCATTCGGAAGTAAAACTCTAGGAAGACTGAAGGAAAAGGTTACCATATTCTATATTCAACCAAGAACAGTGGATATAGTTTTAAGCCTCTAGGTAAATGTCAAAGACTCTAGAGGAAAGTTTTAAAAAATAACAATCCCTATACAAAAAGCCTTTTAACCGATTAAATAATAAAAACTAAATTGGACACATTTCATTTCTAACATGGTTCAGATGTAACAGCAAACCGTGATTTGATGCTATGTGAATGACAGCACAACCCTCCTCATCCTCTTCTAACATAATCACTTACAGTTATAATAGATGTCTAGCAGAAGATGCAATGAGATACGCATGCTAGAAATACAGTACTTTAATTCACAATTTAGTGACACAAGCAGAATGTAAATAATTGGATTAATCACCGCTAAGTATTTCATGTAAGCCCAAAGTTATCAGTAAAAATAATCAGTGCCACGAAGAGCAATGATAATGCTACTTTTTCATATATGGAAGGAGTGCTCACAAGCTATAAAATATTGGAAAACAGTCGTATCAAGCATTTGCTACAGTTTAGATGAAAGTTAATAAGGAGCATCAAGATAGCCTAGTGCATAAACGCAAATCAGGCTGCAACAAATTTGGTCCCAAGCACAATTTAACAACAACAACAACGTTCAATGTATATACTACCCTTCAGGGCAACTTAACACCCATTCAGAGCAGTTTACAAAGTATGTTATTATTATCCCTGTATCAATCACCCTGTGAGGTGGGTGAGGCTGAGAGAGCTCTGAGAGAGCTGTGACTGACCCAAGGTCACCCTGCTGGCTTCAGGCAAAGGAGTGGGGAATCAAACCTGGCTCTCCAGATTAAAGTCCTGCCGCTCTTAACCACTACACCAAACTGGCTCTGACCAAACTCTTACCACACCACACTTTAGCTCGAATTCTCATAGCAGCCAATGTGGCCAATGAAGACACGTAGGTGACATGTTGGACTGCATTGGCTAGAAGGAATATCTCTACAATATTTTTGTTCAGATGTTTTCTCAACTTTTAAATCATTAATATTCACTTGCTTTTGCAAGATGTAGAATAGTACAAAAGCGTCTGGAGTGGAACACCTGTAAATCCTTCTCCCAAGCAAGTTGGAGGGTTTGAACTTCAGTCTCATCCAGTCACTGAGGTGTTTTTTTAAGGATTCAGAATTTAAATCTATAGTACAAGGTCATCTACCAGTTATAGTTGCAAGAGAAACACAAGAGTGTTTTCATAGCTGGAGATGTATTGGAATGAAAAATAACCATTTCGTTAAATGAAGCACTGTGCTATTTTAAGCTAATTTAATACATGTAAAAAACCCAATGGGGTGCTTTAAAAACTGCGGCTTGTGATTGGCGTTGGATCAGGGTCGAGGCCTTTCTTATTTTCAGCCATAGTCTCCCTTCTCAATCTGTTTCTAATGACAGAACAGAAGGTAGGGAGGAAATTCAGGTTTAAAACTTATTTTTTGAAAAAAAAATCTTTGTAATAGTGCCTATATTGGAACCCTAACACACTGCTGAACAGGAAGAGAGGAATATATGCTTTAAAACAATCTTAATACTAAAAAGTGTAGACATTTTCAGAGAATGAAAATATATTTTCAGGTATTCTCCAGTTTTCCAAAGGGATATGTTTGTGGGGAGAAGGTAGAGATATTACCAGATTTCATGAACAGATCGTTTCAGTCAGAACGCTCCAGTTTCTTCGGTGGTTTCTTCCTGCTTGGGAGGAAACTACAGTCATCTCTTACTTTCATATTATTGAAATTCAGTAGAAGTATTACTATCTAACTGATGCTTTCCCCCCATCAGTTTTGTCTATAAATGGTATAAAAGTGCCAAAGAAACCAGGAACAACCACACTGAAAAATGGATAAAACAGAAGAGCTCATTGTGAGGTACTGAAAGAGAAGGCAGCTTTGGAGCTAACCTACATGAGAGGATTTACACAAGGGTGCTCATGTGAAGGGAGTCACAACATTAGCCAGGAAGCTGAGTTCTAAAAGAGCTCAGAAGGCTCTGTCAATTTCCCCTCTCTACAAAGCCAGCAAAGATGGCTCCTCAGGGGGTTTGCTAATTTCCTCTTTGCCTCCCAGAAGCTCTGTCAGTATCACCTCCCCTTCTAGAAGGCGAAGAGGAAATAAACAAACCTTCTGAGGAGTGATCTTTGCTGGCTCTGTAGAAAGGGGAAATTAACAAAGCCTTCCAATCTCTTTTAAAACTCGACTTTCTGGCTAACATTGCGACTCCCTTCACGTGCACGTCCTTGTGTAAGTCATCTCTTGTAGCTTAGCTCTCAGTGGGGACTAGCCTGGCAAGCAGAGGGGCCACAGCTCTGGCCCTGGAAGTACCTCCCTCCTGCTTCAAAGCTGTAGTGATGGCAAACATGGGTGCTCGGCTGGCTGCAACAGGGATCTGTCTGTCTTGGAACTGACCTATCATCCAGCCCAAGTCTGGGGATGGTGCTGGACTGCTGGTGACAAGGATGACCTTGTGGGGCCCAAGGCAAAGTGGAATGAAGAGGAGAGAGGGGTAGGGAATGACATCGGAACAGAGACAGGATGGGACTTGGAGAGCCAGCATGAGGGATGACAGCAGCAGGAGGAAGATGGGAGGGTTGACGGAGGTTGTTACGTCATTTATAGTCTGCCTTTCTCACTGAGATTCAAGGCGGATTACCCAGTGTGAGATTAGTACAGTCAGTTTCAAGGATGTTTCCATAAACAATGCCAGAGGGTGAATAAACACAAGTTTACAAAGACACAGCATTAGTAAGAATCCAGTACAGAGCTGAAGAAATGCTGAAACAGAACCTAGGCAATTCTAGATCTGACATTAGACCACATGAAGCACAAGTAGCTCATAGGAGCTACTTGTGCCTGTATTTAAGACAACAGGCAGTACGTAACGCAACATAGTGGTGAAGTCTACGGTCCGCAATCAGCTTTGCTTTGCAACAATAGCTAACAGTAATATGTGGTAACAAACAGCCTGGCTTTGAATAAATCACTAACCGTTTGTGATGGCAATAAACTTTGCAACAGGGCTTGGCAAAATCCACAGCCTGGACACGGGGTGGTATGCACTGCTGAAGGGGACGTCATGGGTTTGGAGCATGATACCAAGCCAAAGAAGACACGTATACCTTGATGTAGTAGCACTATAAAAGCACCGGACACTCTGACCAAGTCAGAGGAGCATGGGAATTTGCTTTTGAGAGCTCTGTCCCTCTCCTTTATTGCAATAAAAAGCCTCTTGTATCATTCTCACCTACTCCTGCCTCTGTGTAGTTATTGGCAAACACACAGGGGAGCTGAGCTCAACACAACAGAAGGAGAAACTAGACTTGAGCCCTCTCTCAGCATTGCAGCCACTAGAGACCCTGGCAGGGTGTCAGTCCCGTGTGGCTAATGAGGTAGCCAACTATGTAAACCACATCCAGGCTATAACGGCAAAGCCAATAAAAAGGAAATTGTGAATGGCAACTTGCTGTTTGTGAGTCTCAGGGCCCGTGGAAGAAGATTCATTGTGCCCCTTCTCCCGGGACCTGTCACACTCAGAATGGCCTAGGGTTAGGCTTAGGGTTAAGGTTAGGGTTAGGAGTTCATATGCCTATGATAACACTGAAAAATGAAATCCCGCTCTCAAGTGATAGTTGGCTTATGACAACCCCTAGCGGAGTTTCCATGGCAAGAGACTAACAGAGGTGGTTTGCCTTTGCCTGCCTCTGCAACCCGAGTCTTCGTTGGAGGTCTCCCATCCAATTACTAACCAAGGCTGACCCTGCTTAGCTTCTGAGATCTGATGAGATTGGGCTTGCCTGGGCTATCCAACTCAGGGCTATGATCACATTATCAAGATGGCATTTTTTAACATTTTATGACTGGCCATGTGGAAGCTAGAAAAGATGAAAATGAAAGAAAGGAACTAAACAATGTGTTAAACTGTGCATGATCCAGTCCCAGAATTAATTTTAGAAATACTTAGTTATATTGCAATTAAAGAGGAGTGAAACACGGTGCAGAGTGAAAGTATACAGCAATAACTGAATGGAATGATGGAGTAAATAATTTCGCCCTTAATACTCAGAAGAACTCCTTTCATTTCAGGTATTGTTTAGGTCTGCCAGCTGCGGGTTGGCAGTTTGGGGATGGAGTCAGGTGAGAGCAGGGCCTAGGGAGAGGAGGGTCCTTCGCAGGGTATAATACGATAGAGTCTACCCTCCAAAGCAACCATTTTCTCCAGGTAAATGGATCTCTATGGTCTAGAGAGCAATTGTAATTGCAGGAGGCCTACGTTTTCCTGGAGATCGGCAACCCCATGTTTACATATTATTTCTGGGTAGTGGGAGTGCACTTGAATCATTATAAAAGTTTGAAATGTTTACGTTTTAATGGACCACAAATAAAGTTTACCAATTTCCTATGTATGCCCTTTTCAAAAGAGTGTGGAAACAGAGTGGAATCCAGTGTTATTTGTTGTTGTTGTTGTTATTTAGGTATTTGGTGTTTGAGAGACACTGAAGGATTGGATGGATACCAGGTAACCAAATTCTAATATGTTATTTAATACTATTTGGAAATGGGGGGAAATGTACCCTCCGTTTGAAACTTAGAGTTGAGTAGATTATTGGCTTTGTGTTGAAAAACAATCCTAGCTGTTAGTCTGACCAAGACTCTTTGGCCAACCATTGATTTCAGTCCAGATGAGTTTCAGTTTTAATTGGGGTTAGGGAAAGAAGGCTTCAAGGAGCAAGTGAAATCCAATATGAACAACAAAATAGTCTGCTAAATGTAACTAAAGAATGGCACAAAGAGACAGAAGTTGAAGACATATATTCAAAAATTAAAAGATATTATACAAGCCAAGCATAAATATGTATGGCATTTTAAAAGGTAAAAAAAATGTCTGTACTTCCGGATGCCAGATATAAATGGAGGCAGAATTCAGAACCCATTAATTAATTTAACCCGGCAGGAATGAGCTTCTTCCTAATAAAACTAAGGTTGTTTCCACACATCCTTAAAAGGACAGCCCACTCACGGAACACTGGTGGCTTTCCCCCAGGATTTGGCACTGAAAAAAAGGAAACCCAGCAGCCTGCAACCATTTGGCAAACAGAGACACCTGGAATCATGGGGAAAAGCCACCAGCGTTTTGTGAGTTGCCCGTCCCTATAAGGATGTATGGAAAGGACCTAAGACAGGTTGCAACTGAGGGGGTCAGGCACAGTGGAAGTTCCACATTTCATATATCAGTAACCTGTCATGTATGTCTGTACCCCTCCATCCATGTCATGTTTCTAGGGACTGCTAATTGTCAATCCTGTGGTTTGCTTTCATATTACAAATTTTAGATGCATCACTTTCATTTCTCTTCTTCCCTGCCTGGGAATGCAGCTGGTAATCTATGTATTTCTCTGAAGCTCACTGAAATGACCTTGGATGTCTGAAATGTTAACATCCCTCTCTATCTTGTCTAGCTGATGTAGGAGAAAAAGTTTCCCAGACTTTTCCTGCTCTAAACTGTGAGCTAGGGAGGAGGGAAATGTTTGAGTATTTTAGATCTGTACTTTCCTCAAGCCTCTATTCCTTTCAAAGAAGCTGTACTGCTTGGATACTTCTTTGGCTCTAAGTAAATTTATGGACCTGTGCATATGGAAAAGATCTGATTTCTGAATAAAAGTCATTTAACCCAGGACCTGTATCTTGCTGAAATGATCCAGGGATCTGTCTGCCTTATCTTATCATCCATAATCTGACATAACCAAGTACATTTAACATTGCCGCAGTATAGGTTATCTCTGAGGCTGGTGCTTGGGCACAGAACCCAATAACATACTTGTCTTGGGTGAAAATATGTCAATATGTCACAACTTTATTGATTACAGCCATTGGAGCATTGACGTGGCATAGGTCAATAGATCCACACCATCTAACAGCCTGCCTGTTCAATGGCATGCCATCCCCAGCTGATCTGCTGGGCATTGTGGGATGGCGGGAGGTGTGGCACCCATCTGGGCATGACCTGGTGGTCCCTACCACCCAGATTGTAACCCTGAACTCACATAGCTTGTACATACCTTTTGTCTTCCCCTGTCTCCTTTAAGGGGATCCCAAAAAGGGGGTGAGCCACCTAGCCAGCACAACTCACCTTGGTGGAACTGGTCCAAAACCCCAAAATTGCCACAAGAGGTAATTGCCTCCTGCCAATGCTACAATGGCTGCAGTCCCCCAAGTTGGAGCTACCTAACTCCCCAACTGCAACTCACTCTACGCAGGGCTTCCCTTGGGCTTGATCCGGAAACTGCAGCTGGTTCAGAATGCAGCTGCACGGGTGGTTGCCGGAGCACCAGTTATGGCTCATGTAACACCTATCTTCCATCAGCTGCACTGGTTACCGGTTGAGCACCGGGTCCGGTTCAAGGTTTTGGTGTTGACCTATAAAGCCCTATGCGGACTGGGCCCAGCATACCTTCGGGACCGCCTCTCCCCATATGTTCCCCGGAGGTCGCTTCGATCAGCCACTAAGAACTTGCTGATGGTCCCTGGCCCCAGGGAGGTCCACCTGGCCTCTACCAGAGCCAGGGCCTTCTCAGTTCTGGCTCCGACCTGGTGGAACTCTGTCTGAGGAAACTAAGGCCCGGCAGGATTTGTTATCTTTCCGCCGGGCCTGCAAGACGGAGATGTTCCACCGGGCATTTGGTGGGGCCTAGGCTGTCCTCTCACTGGCCATACCACTGAAGACCCTCCACCACCCATGCAGGACAATGCTGCATTTTAATATTTAATATTCTACACCCGCCAATTTTAATGGTTTTTTATACGATGTTTTAATGTTTTTATAATGTTTTTACTGTTTTTAATTTGTTGTCAAACCACCCTGAGCCCGTCTGACGGGGAGGGCAGTCTAAAAATGTAAATAAATAAATAAATAAATAATTCTCCCACCCCATGCCCAGAGGAAGCCCCCCCCCCAGGCCTCCCACCAATCTAGTCCCAAGTGTCCATACCTCCTCCAGGAAGGGGTCTGGGCTGCTCCTTATATTGGGGGTCAAGCCTCTGAACCACTCCTCCTGAAATTGGGCTAAGATATCTGCAACATTGTTATCCACACCTGTAACATAGTGAGCTGAGAAAAAAAATGTTAGCCTGCAAACAAACAAAGACAAATTTGCATACTGTCCGAGGGCCGGCCGCACGGCGCCCTCAGACTGGGGCGACCCCCGCCCCCAACCAGCCGCGTCCCGCACCCCAGCCAGCACTTACCCGGCCATGGGGCCGGCTGAAGACACGGGAGGAAGCTCCGCCGGGGAGGCCGCTGCCCCGCCGCCCAGCTCGACAGCGGGACCGGCCTGACCCCTGGAAACGGTGGCCGCCACCGCTGCATTGCCGTGGGAGACCCGAGGCAGGAGGGCCAACAGCATGCCGAGAAGAGGGCCGCCCACGGAACGCGGCACCCGGCCCTGGCGGCGGAAGCACCCACAAGGAAGGCGCCGGGTCTGTGGAAGGCACGGGGAGCCGCTGGCCAACAGGGCGTGCCGCGGCGAGACACCGGCACCGGTGCAGACGCCCCGCGAGGGCCCGGCCAGGCTGGAGAGCACACAGAGGGGCGGGGGCAATAGGCCCAAGGGCGGTGCGCCCAGCCACCTCCCTGATGGGGCCGCTCGACTGTCCATCACAGTGGAAGGGGGCGGCAGAAGGGAGGGAAGGGAGGCACGGGCCAGGGGGCCAATGAGACAGAGGCAGGTGGGGCCCGAAGGTGTGGCCACACCTGGTCCAGGTGGCAGGGATCACCTTGGGGGCGGGCATGTGGGGGAATGGGTGGAGGTGGACCTAATCCGAGAGGCTATTTAAGGGAGAGCAGGTCCCACGGCCAGGGAGGAGAAGCACAGCCAGCCTGCCCTGATGTTCAAGGGCGGCTGGCCGGGTGGAGCTAAGTGCCGACCGGCTTGCTGGTTCGGACGGAGGCCGCCCCCATCTGAGGCCAATGGGAGATGCCCTACACCAGCCCTCGGGGACGCGGTCCGGCCACCTGCCCCTCCAGTCAGGCGGCCAGCACGGACCCGCCGAGGGCGCCCCACTGCGACCCATCAACACCCCCGCCTCCGGGGGGCGCCCACCGACCTGACACATACCAAATACATCGTCTCCTCCGAGAGCAATGACTGCCTGTCCACTAACTGTACCACGGCCTGATTGTCACCCCCAAAACATACCTTTATATTCTGGAATTGCTCCCACCAGATGACCATCGCAACCAATTTGGGGAAGAACTCTAGGAACATCACGTCTTGGGCAACAGCAGTCCCTAACCTTATGCTTGAACTTTCTGGCTACCCCAAGATTTTCAGCGAAGACATCTGGAAACTTTGCAGTAATGTCCATAACATCACCTTCTGTACTATTAGGATCAAGAATAATTTGAAGATACCTTTGATGGTTCCAGTCTACTATGGAAACACTCTTCTGGGGTACTTAACGCTTTCCATGAGCCTTATTACTTTTATATCGATGATTAGCAGTAAAGAAGCCCTTGATAGCAACGGGAACCCACCATCTCCTCCTGGGCATATGTCTGAAGAATGCAGTGAAGGGCAGTTGGTGGCAAATACTACTGTGCACAGGTGATGAGGAATTAGAGTATATGAAGAAGCAAAATATGCTGACATCCTGATCTCATGGTCAGTGACTTGCTCCAGGTGATGTGGAGAAAGATATGCTTGGGTAACACTGAGAAGTTGGTCAGAAGAACCAGAGTCTGTATTCTTGTAAGTGGCAACTTCTGATAAACTGTTGACTGCAGACTTACAGACTGTAGCAAAATGTCCTTTTTATTGCACTTCCTGTATGTTATGCCCTTTGCAGGGCATTCTGTAAAATACGCTTTGTGACTGGAATGACCACACTGATAGCAGTGACAGGAATGCTGTGATGATTGCGGAGGAAATGTATTAGCTGGTGTTTACTTTGGAGATGTGTGCCCAACAATTCTGCTACATACAGCCTGTTACATACAGCCAGACTCATAGGTCAGATTTTCATAGGGCCGACTTCGATGAACTCAGAGGCTTGATGAGAGTCATTCCGTGGGGGAGTGTGCTGGAAGGGAAAGGAGCGAGTGAAAGGTGGGCTCTTCTCAAACATGAGCTTTTGCAAGCTCAAGCCCAGATTATTCCAGCAAGATGGAAACATGGTAAGGGCTCCAAGAAACTGATGTGGATGAACAGAGAGCTCCAGAATAAGCTAAGAGAGAAAAAGGAAATGGTCAGGAAATGGAGAGAAGGACAGACCTCTAAAGAGGAATATATGAGGGTTACTAGGTACTGCAGATCAGCCATCAGAGAAGCCAAAGCTCAGTATGAGCTGGGTCTGGCCAGGAGGGCTCGCTACAACAAGAAAAACTTCTACAGATATGTGAGAAGCAAAGGCAAGGTAAAAGAGGCAATTGGACCGCTGTTGGGAGTAGATGGAGAAACTCTGATGCAGGACAGAGAAAAAGCAGACAGGCTTAATGACTTTCTTGCCTCTGTTTTCTCCCTGAAGAACTTGAGACCATCTAGAGATGGTAGTAGACATGACAGGACACCTGGGTGGCTAGTTGACATTGACAGAGAGGTTGTGGAGAGGCACCTGGCTGCACTGGATGAATACAAATTCCCTGGGCTGGATGGTGAACACCCAAGAGTGCTGAAAGAACTTTCTAGAGAACTTGCAGAACCCCTGTCCATTATCTTCAAGACCTCCTGGGTCTGTGCCACAAGAGTGGAGATGAGCGAATGTTATCCCAATCTTTAAGAAAGGGAAGAAGGATGACCCGGGAAACTACATACCGGTCAGTCTGACTTCTGTTGCTGGGAAGATATTAGAGCAGATTTTAAAGGGGTTGATCTGTAAGCATCTGAAGGACCACTTAGTGATCCAGGGAAGTCAACATGGTTTTGTCCACAACAGATCTTGTCAGACCAACCCAGTTTCCTTCTTTGATCGAGTGATGAGCTAACTGGATCATGGGAACTCTGTTGAAGTGATTTACCTGGATTTCAGTAAAGCATTTGATAAGGTTCCCCATGACATTCTAATGGGTAAACTGGAAGACTGTGGACTGGACTATAGGACAGTTTGGAGGACAGAGACCTTGTTAGATGACTGCACCCAAAGGGTAGTGGCCTATGGCATTTCATCAGATTGGAGGGAGGTGTCCAGCAGGGCTCAGTCTTGGGCCTGGTACTTTTCAATATTTTTATCAATGATCTGGATGAAGGGATAAATGGGTTAATCATTAAATTTGCTGATGATACCAAATTGGGAGGAGTGGCAAACACCCAAGAAGTTAGAGTTAAAATTCAACCTGAATACACTGGAGAAGTGGGCGGTTGTGAACAGGAGGCAATTCAACGTAGATAAGTGCACAGTATTACATCTGGGCCACAAAAATGTGAAACACAAATACAGGATGGGGGATACACTTCTGGGTAGTGGTGTGTGCGAAAGAGATCTTGGAGTAAAAGTGGAGTGTAAACTAAATATGAGCAGTCAGTGTGATACGGTGGCAAAAAAGGCAAACTCAGTCTTGGGTTGTATCAAAAGGGCCATTGCATTGAAATCGCAGGAGGTCATAGTCCCTCTCTATACAGCCTTGGTCAGGCCACACCTGGAGTATTGTGTGCAGTTCTGGAGGCCTCACTTCAAAAAAGATGTGGACAAAATCGAGAGGGTGCAGAGGAGAGCGATGAGGATGATCAGGGTCTGGAGACTGAGCCATATGAGGAAAGGCTGAGGGCCTTGGGAATGTTTAGTTTGGAGAAGAGGAGGTTGAGGGGGGACATGAGTGCTCTCTTTAAATATCGAAAAGGCTGTCATTTGCAGGAGGGCAAAGAGCTGTTCCAGTTGGCAGCAGAGGGTAGGACTCTAAGGAACGGGCTTAAATTACATGCTGAAAGGTACCGGCTGGATCTTAGGAAAAACTTTTTCATGGTCAGAGTAGTTCAAAGTGGAATCAGCTGCCTAGGGAGGTGGTGAGCTCCCCTTCACTGGCAGTTTTCAAGAAGAGGCTGGATGAATACTTGTCAGAGATGCTTTAGGCTGATCCTGCATTGGGCAGGGGATTGGACTAGAAGGTCTGTATGGCCCCTTCCAACTCTGTGATTCTGTGAAGTATGGAGCAGGCAGCAATGCCCATCCTCCCTTCACCTGGTTGGAATCCGGCACGGAACAGGAGGCAATTCCCACCCACCTTCACCCAGACAGAATCAGGCTTAGAGGAAGAGGTAATGCCTGCCCTCCCCCCATTCACCCACCCAGGATCAGGAGAGGAGTAGGCATCAATACTTGCCCTCCCTTCACTTGCCAAGGATCAGGAGCAGAGGAGGTTGCAATGCCCTCCCCCCCCCACTTTATCCTGCTGGAATCAGGCATGCAGCAGGTTACTATATCTGCTCCTCCTTCACCCTGCCAGGATCAGGAGCAGAACAGGCAGCAATGCCCATCCTCCCTTCACCCAGCCAGAATCAGATGTGGATCAGGAGGCAATGCCCCCACTTTACCCGGCTGGGATCAATCACAGAGCCTGTGGCAATGCCCACCAGATAGGAATGACCCCCCCCCCCCACACACACACACACCTTTACCCGCCCTGGATGGAGTCACAGAAGAGGCAGCAATGCCCGCCAGCTCACCCTCCCCTTTCTAGAGTCCATTTTAATTTTTACCTCAACTGGCTTTGTTACTAGTTACAATATATCTGGCTCCCAGATATTTATTTTGGTGTGGTGGTTAAGAGTGGCAGGACTCTAATCTGGAGAACCAGGCCCCTTCCAACTCTGTGGTTCTGTGAGCATCCAGTGGCTCAGGGATCACTGATTGGGAGGAAGAGGATTTAGCACAGTAGAGAGCACTTTCTACTCTTTGGGTGATTTCTATGGATATTTCCCAAGCCAGGTCCTTTGTCATGAGAAGTTGTATCTTGGATTCCAGCACTATTGGTCTTCATAACCTCCTGGTCCCTGAACATTTCATCTGTAAAATTAGCAAATTCACTAGTTGCACTTAATTCACACAGTGCTGCTATGTATTGTTCAATGAATAAGATTTATTTACAGGTGAAATATGTGAAAGAAGAGTCCAAAGAAAAAGAGTCAGACCAAGGGTGGATTGTGCTGGTTTGCATAGGAGCCATGTCAGGTGTTGGACGCCTGATTTCGGGACCGATTGGTGACCTTATCCACGGGCTGAATAAGATTTATTTACAGGTGAAATATGTATTGTTCAATGGGCTCATATGGCAATTGTGAGCATGAGTAGAACTTGAAATGTTCCGATACCACGTTCAGTAAGGGGTTAAATTGATCACCCAGAGCGCAGATGGCAGCTTCGTATGGAGGGGAGTCTTTTGGCAAGACAGCGACTGCAGAAAGATGTCTGAAGATTTTCTGTCTTTCAGGATCCAGACAATGGCGCAGCAGTGCCTTTTTCCTTTCTGAGGTAAGATCAGTTGTTGTTATTGTCAGCAAATAATTACTGGAATAAGACTTCCAGTGTTCCCATGGAAGTGGAAGTTTTCCAGGGACAGATATGAGGAATGATGGGGGAGGGATCTGTACCATTGTAGTGTTACAGAGAGGAAACTGTGAACTTTCAAGGAGCTGAATACTTGGTGCAGGATAAAAGAAATGGAATGAGTGGCTGGTCTTTCAAAATGCAATGCTCAGGCAGTCGGAGTTGCATTGGAAGCCATCAATCAAGATCAGCCCAGGAAAACAAACACAATATATTCACTTGTAATTAGTGAATTAGTTGTAATTAGGCAGCGGGAAGAGTAGGCCCCAGAATTTTCCTCAAACCGTGCAGAAGCAGCCCATCTGAAGAGGGTTCTTAGCAAGTACGGAGAACTGAACGCACTCTCTCTGTGGTTCTCTATCTCATCGGCAATTTGTTTTGTGGCTTAATGCAGGCAAGGAGACAACATCAGGCATGGTACTTAAGAAGAGGTTTTTTTCTTCTGTTACAGGCCATGCTTTACTTTCTCCTCCATCTTTCTCCTTCCTTCCTCTCCCCTCAGATCTAGAGAACCTAATCTGCCTAGAAACCAGCTAATCTCCCTAATGGGACAAATTTCCAATTTTTAACAATGTATTCACTTGCAAAGCAGCTATTAAAACACAGCAGAAGTGCCATTGTCAAGAAATGCGTGCCATATCGGCTTGCTTTTCCTCTGGTGGGGGTGGAGGATCACTCACTCCCAGCCTCTTCCCCCTGCTGACTTGTACCTGGCCAGAGGGGGGGAAGAAAGGTGTAAGAACGCCATGCTGGAGACAAAGAATGTTCTGAAGCACCCTTGCACGCACCCACATCTCACCAGGAATGTTGCCTGGGGCTGATTCAGTGAAAATCAGCCCCAAATGCTAAATTTGGGGATGACTTTCACTCAATTGTCCTTCAGAGCAACCCATTACTTCCTCATTATGCTAGGAATGATGTTATTCCTGGTTCAATGAGCACTCTGGACCGCTAGTGTGTGAGGTCAGTACCCCCTGCATGACTCGCCCCGTGCCCACCCATCCCCCGATTTGCTCTCCTAGGCGACCCTAGCGCCACACCTGGAAGTCCTCCTTCATTCCTTTGATGATCCTGATGTGATGGCAGAACAACATAATGTCCTGTCCTTTGGCAGCCCTGGCTGCTGCCCACCTCCCTCAAAAGGGCTGCTGGGAACTGGAGTTGCTCAGGCAAGCAGGCCGGGAGTATGATCCAAAGCAGCTCTTGCAGATGCAGTCAAACTTACAATGGGACCTATGGCACCTTCCCATGTTGAAATCTCAACACACTCAGCGAATGATGTCTTGCCGTGGGCCAATCTTCCCCAAGTGTGCCAGGTCTGTGGCCTGACTATCATCAGCCCTATCTTGTCACTGATAAAGTCCCACCTTGCTCTCTCACAGTGAGAGAAAGAGAGTCACGATAAATAAACACAGAAGGAGAAAAGCAAAAGTGCCATGACAAACTAAGAAAAAATATATTGCACAATAAACTATGAATGAAAGTAAATGTATATAGAGTGTTCATTGAAATAAACTCACTAATCTATATTTACACAATAATGCCACCGAGGCAGTCACCAAAGAATTCAAACCATAAAGAACAGAAAAAGTAGGTCACAAATTGTACAGTATTCTCAAGGCAGTCCACATGACTTCAATAAAGTGCTAAGTGCCAAAATATAGAATAGAATTATAGTAACATTCAGCAATATTAGAACAATGAAAGTGACCAGTGCTTGTTCATTAAAGTGACAATGCCTCATTGAAACTGACAGAAAGGTAAATTACAAAGTCATAATTATCACACAAATGTGTCAACATTGAATCAATTTATAAAGATCAAAGTTCAAAGCGTCCAAGGGGGATACTAATCCAAGTCATGCTGCTTTGTAACTGCTACAGATGTGCTAGTATTCTACGTCCCGTTTCTGTTAACCGTCTTCCTGGCAGTTACAAAAATCATAAGATACAAATTAACTCAAAATAATATCCCCAATATGTTGCAAAGCGTTCCTAGCAGGCAGCCGTGGGGACTGCCCCTCAGTCCAAATGACTTCCACCTGCTGCAGGCGTTGCCACTCCCATACCACTACCGGAAGCTCCATGTTGGGAGGTCCGGACTCTAGCCACTGCCCTCCAATAGTTCCTGCCCTCGCGTATCCCTGTTCAAGGAAGACTCACCCAAGGAAACATCAGAGTCAGTTGAGTCATGGCTGCGGGTCCATCATTTGTCTGATGCTTCCTTTGGTTCTTCTTCCTGGCAGGCAACCGGCCAAGTCTGGCCCAGCCCTCAGGATGGCTGGAACTGTGAGAGGCACTCCGGGACCAGCCCCTCCTGGCACCCAGGTCTGTGGCCTTGCCCTAGGCCATGTCCTGGAACTCTAGCACCGACCCCACAGCAACACTCAAGGTGGCAGCACCATCCTTGTGAAAGGGAAGAAATCCCAAGTGTGTACTGGGGGCAGGTAACCACTCAGCAGTTTGCCTGCTTACCCACGTGGTTGCCAGCAATCAGCAGGAGGTTGCAGGCTGCCTGGCACTGGCAGGCACCTACATCCACAAGAACCAGAATGGGGTGAGAGGAGCCACCTCAAACCTTCACCCGGCGAGAAGCTGCTACTGGAACAGTCCTGGACCCCTCAAGGAAAACAGCAGAGCATTAGTAGAGGTGGGGGCAGCCAGATGGCTACCCACCAGCAGCCCATCTTGGGGACCTCCATGGGTAAATCCCAAGAGAACTGGTGTGCTGCCCAGAATCCAGCACACACAACCAGGCATTGCAAGGTGGAGAGGCTGCCGCTTAAGGCCATCACAGCCCCCCCCCCCATTGGAGCCATGTGAGAGGTCAATACCGGGTGAGTGCATCAAGGATGCCAGTGCAAAGCTGTCCGCCCGCTCCTCAGGGGAGGCAACCAAACTGCTGGGCACAGCAGCAGTTGCCCATGGCTCCCCCACCCCTACCACACAGAACGGCAGGAGCTGGCGAGCTTGCTGCTAGTCTGGCACGAGTCCCTCCCAGCTCCCTCTGCCACACGTCACAAAGGTGCAGAAGTGCTGCACAAGGCCCACGTCTCTCACGACCACTGGCCGCTCCCCAGGCTGTGGGGGGCAGCCCAACAAGATGGGCGCCTCGGAAACTAGGTGGGCCAGCACAACTCACCACTGCCACGGTGGCTCACAGCCACAACTGAAGGAAGGGCCCAGAGAGGCCCCTGAGGCCTAGGCTTACCAGGTCCCTATGCCCTCATGGTGGGAGGGAGGAACCTGGCCCTTACCTTGGGCTTCGTGTGTGTTTCTTTTCTTGGATCTTTTGTTGACGACGTCAGTTCTGGGAGGTGATGTCATCCTGCCGGTCACAGGGGTGCTTCTGCACATCACACAGGGCAAATTCAGTCCATTTGGGGTCAAAATTGACCCCAGCACAGTGTGAGAGCACACCTACAGCCAGTGCAATGACATCACATTGGAAGCAATATTGTCACACTCCACTACGAGCGTGGCTGGTGAGCACTTTCCCAGGTTGCCTGCCGGTGGTGGATGATCTCTGGGGGACTTGCCACTTTGGGTAATGGGGCAAACTCCCAGGAGATTGCCTGTCACTGGTGGGCAACTTGGAAGCCTACTGAGGCTGGACAAAGAGAGGGGAGTGGGCAAGTGCCATTGTCACTGGCAAAGTCCCCAAAGGAAGGCATCACTTGGCAGCCAGGGCTGAGGCTCAGCTCGCCTCTAGCCATGTGTCCCTTTCCTTCCTTTGTTTTCTTGTTCGTCTAATCTTCACTCACCTGCTGATGCCAAGCACACACCATTCAGCAGGCGAGTTGCCCTCCACTCCCGCAGCTGCCGCAGAATGGCTGCAAGCACCACAAGCGACTTCTGGCCTGGTGCCATGCCCTCTCCCCACCCCACCCCACTGAGACCCACTGCATGCTACTGGCATGAAGCCAGCCCTCCGCTGCAACCTCTCCTCCCAGGAGCATCGCAGCCCATGGTTAGTCTGTGAGCCTCTCCCCCCCCAACTTTTTTTAAAATTAAAAGGAAAGGGAGGTGGGCAGGGGGTGACTTTTGCTTGCTGCTGCTCAAAATCTCTCCCTCGGCTGTTTTTTCTCTTTCCAGAAGGAAATCTATCCCCTGCTTTCTTTTTTAAGTTCCACCCTTCCTCCAAGGAACTCGGGCCTTTATCCTTACAACAGCTCCACGAAGGGGGGGGGGGGATGCGGAGACAGTGACTGAACGTGTGGAGTTCTGAATCCAGATCACGAAGTCTGAGCCTGGAACTGGCTTTTTATCTTGTTCTTCGTCCCAAGAGCTCAGAACTGCTCATACAGTTCTCCTTTTCCTGATTTAGTCAATGAGAGGAAAAATGAAGACAGCCGATCACTGGAGACCCAGGTGTGGTGTAGCAGTTAACGCGTCTGACTAGGATCTGGGAGAGCCAAGTTCAAATCTCCAATGTCCCATGGAAGCTCTCTCGGTGACCTTAGCCTGTCACTCATTCTCAGCCAAACCTACCTCACAGGATTGTTGTGTTGATAAAATAAGTACATAATGACTTTTGATTTATGTACCTTCCTTCAGGCCAACTTAATGCCCACTCAGAGTGGTTTACAAAGTATGTTTTTATCATCCTCACAACCATCATCCTGTGAGGTGAGTGGGGCTGAGAGAGCTGTGACTGACCCAAGGTCTCTCAGCTGGCTTCAAGTGGTGGAGTAGGGAATCAAACCCGGTTCTCCAGATTAGAGTCCTGCCACTCTTAACCACTGCACCAAAATGGAGGAGAGGAGAATAATATAAGATGCACTGGAGAGAAAGGCAGAATAAATATGATGCAAATAAATAAATCAAATAACCTTATCCTCTCAAGAACCCTTTGAGGAGTTGAGGCTTATTTGAATATGGTTTCCCAAACCAAACTTTGCTATTCCACCTACGTCTTGGAATTGGAAAGCAGCTCTGGGTGATCCATTTAAAGGCAACAAGTGTTCCGGAAGGAACAGGTTAAGCAACTTGTTCTTTCTCCTCTCCTAAGTCCAGGATCCAGTTGTTGTTTTTCATGAAAATCAGTTAGGGAGAAGTTTCAAGTCTACTTAATGCTCTGTTGGGTTTTTATTACCCGGAACATTTCTATAATGAATCCATCCTGCACACATCATATGACAACTTGGTCTTAATATTTCTAATAACGGACTCCACGGGAGTATAAAAGGGTTTCATTCTGCAGGGACAAAACATTTGCTGATGTGCTGGAACATAACATTACATTCTAGCAATCGTGCCGTGACGATACTCATCTAGAGTCATCCATTTCCTCATCTGTGTTGGCCTCCTCCCCACTTCTTTAGGGGCCGGCGCTGAATAACCAAACCTCCCGGTGGTTGCAACAGTTCTTCAGACAGGGTTCATTAAATTTGTTCAGTTAACAAACAAACTCCTACAGAGGAAACAATTCTACTCTAATGCATTCAGCGAATACACTTCAGAAGCCATGAAGAGATGGTATGTGTACAAGGAAGACGCTTTTGAGAGATGGGGTGACCTCCACGGGAGCTGGTTATCAGCCTCATACTCCTCCGGGCCCTACCAGAACTGTTGCATGGGTAGACCAGAAATGATGTGATGCTGCTGGTGGCAGGCCAGAGCCCACACTCAGACTACAAATAGCTACAAGCAGGGCTTTTTTTCAGCCGGAACGCAGTGGAACGGAGTTCCGGAACCTCTTGAAAATGGTCACATGGCTGGTGGCCCCGCCCCCTGATCTCCAGACAGAGGGGAGTTGAGATTGCCCTCCGCGCTGCAGCGCGGAGGGCAATCTAAACTCCCCTCTGTCTGGAGATCAGGGGGCGGGGCCACCAGCCATGTGACCATTTTCTCTGAGCACAATCCACGTTGTTCCACCACCTCTTTTCCCAGAAAAAAAGCCCTGGCTACAAGACACTGGAAACAGCGAGAACGGCAGACATGGCTAAGGAAGACATGTGCCTAGCCCTCTTCCCGGGATCATTAGAGCCCCTGCTCTTAAACCACAAAAGAGTGGGTGCCTAACAAGCTTACTGTGTGGGTCTCATCCTCACAGACTGAAAGAATACAGAGGACTTGGCAAGACTAGAGAGAATCTACAGAGCCATCACTACCTGGACATTCATTCCTGAGATACTTACCTGATGTAATCCAACCTGTAAATAAGAGGCTAGCCTTTCATATCCTTCAACCCGCCCCCCACCCTAACAATTAGAATGTGTGCAGTATGACATAAGAGGTTGTCTGAGCCCTGTTGTGTCTTAGGGCAACATGCATGATTTCCCACTTCTAGTCTCACTTTTGAGCATCTGAATGTTGAAAGTTACATAAGGGGGAGGGGCCAGATAGAATACTTTTGTTTCTAATTTTGCCCCAGCATTTGAGAGCGGGGGTAGGTTTACCATTCCCCCGCTGGTGGCGGGAGACCCCCCTGCTCCCACCCTCCACCGCACCCCCACTTACCTGGCCAGTGGAGGAGTCACAGGCCACCTGGGGGCACTTCTGCAGGCCCTATCAGGCTCTGAATTGGCCCACATCAGCCCAAATCAGGCCCAAATCAGGCCTTTGCAGAACGCAGCAGTGCTCCCCTGTTCTGCAGCAGCTCGATCCAGGCCAATTCATGCCCGAATCCAGCCTGATTCAGGCCTAATCGAGCTCAATTTGGGCTGAATTGGACCTGATTTGGGCCCCTGGTGAAACGCAGGCGTGCTAATGGGGCACCTGGGCCCACTGCAATGATATCACTTCCTGGAAGTGACATCATTGCGTGGGGCCAGGAGCATGTGTGCTTTGCGCGTGGGGAGGGAAGGTAGGTGACATGTCCCCCACCTCCCACCACGAGGATAGGGGGACCTGGCAACTCTAAGAAGGGGGCTTGAATTGGCATTTAAAGCCTAATTAAACCCTAAAAAGCAGGTCTCATTTTTGGCCCCTCCTTGGAAAACAAATCCAGTGAAAGCAGGTAATTTAATGATTTATTTTACTGATCAAATGAGCAATACTTCTTGTCAGAGCTGTCTAATCTGAAACTTTTTTGAATACTGACTGATTCAGTACAAGGAGAAAGTCAATAAATGCAGGAAAAACCAGTTTACTAACAATGAAAACTGTTCTCTGAAAGGAAACCATACTTGATCAGATATTTCTGCCCATTATATACTGGCTCAGTTGAGACATCATGCAAAACTATGGCTTAATGAAATCAACTCTGGCTCCTGTGATTGTCTGAATGGGAGCCATTCTACGAATCGTGGTTAGTTAGGGTCCAGCAAACCAGGATCAGAAGATGGTTTGTTATTCACAGCTGGTCTTAACTATGGTTTTGCATGATGGGGAAATGCCAATATCCTAATTGAATCCTGTCTTGGATTATAAATAATTACATTTCTTTGATAGCAAAGTTGCCTAGTCAGAAGCATTTTCCCCAACATGTGGTAATCAATACTTCAGGCAATCAAATTGTAGAAAAAACAAAACTTATAGTTCATTGAGATAGATATCATTCACAGCAATATGTTGGAGTAGAAATAGTCCTAGTCTAAGCATTACTAGCCCTAAACTGTGGCCAACTAACTCAGCATTGAGGCTGGAAGATGTGTGTGGATGAGGCCTTCATGGTAAGAGCTTTGAAAAATATATCCTTTCCTATGAAAGAAGAGAATCTCTCAAAGGAAACAGAGGGAGAGGAGCAGTCAGAAGGTGCTCCCACCTTAGACAAAGACAAGCAGCTTACTTATCAAGAAAGTACATGCAGAGATACATGCAACGGCTCCAAATGTCCAAGGCATGCTGAGTCACCTATAGCAACAGCTTGTCCCTTGGCAACATAGTTCCAAGCTACATAGAGAAGGCAATGAAACCAGCATTTGCTTATATGAACCAGGATTTGAGAGGTTACCTGTGAGTTGCTGAGTTCTGTGTGTTGTCTGAACTGAGCTAAATTGTTGCTAAGATACTTAACTGCCTTCTCCAGTTGATTATATTTGGGGAACGTCTAACTTTCTGACAAACACCTTAGCCAGAACTAGAACATCTCTGTAACCACCAAGATGGAAATCCAACTAAACCCCCGAAAGAAATTTTCTTTTAGCAAGTCTTGTCTATAAGAACAACATTTCTAGGTCCACATTTCATCATGCCAAAATGGTATAATATCCCCCCTACCCCCATCTATTGCACAACTTCTCAAATGTAATTCCATGTCATCTCAGATGAATGTTGGACAAAGGGAGCATTCAAGAAACCTTAAACTCCTGAAGACTCAAGGTTAGACGAGTGAGTTGCTTATATAATAAGCTCCATCAAAGAGGATTTTATGCCCCAAGTTTCTGTGCCACAGGAATAGTTCAGAGGCCAAAGCGATATATCCAACTTCATGTCACCTGACACCTGGCTCTCTGTTTGCTCAGCCCTTATGTTCACTATATCCATTTCCTCAGCACATTGCAAAATGACAATTAGAGGCAAACTGGTATGCTTTCCTATCAGTTGGCTTCCCAGGGTACCAGATAAAAACTGGCTCTTTCTATGGGTGCCAGGCCATGTGCATGAATTACAAGCCATTCCACAGTAAGAAGATGCAGGTGACCTGGAACACCACACAGGTCAGTCCACATATGTTGCCAAAAACTCAAGCCGTCTGTCTCAATGCACACATTATGTCTAGGGGACAGCTGCCCTGACTTCTGAGAAGGAAGCAAAAAACAACAGGGAAATCTTAGGTAAGCAATAGGCATGAGCTTTTTGAAAGAGAGCTTTCTTCTAACTCCGTAGGCCTATCGTGAACTTGTGGCACACACACTTTCACACTCAACTGGTCATTAAAGATCTCGACCAAGCAGAAATATGCTTCTGGACTTGAAGTGAATAGGGAGAGATTTATCTTCCACCTACACATGTGAGCAGTTAACGATTATCTATATGCTAGCAACATAGCTGACCTCAGAAGAATAGTTGAGAGAGACTGTGGGTGTTTTTGTAGATACGAATGTATAGGGAGAAATTCTGATAAACATGAGAAACTCTCTTTGCAAGTTGCTTTCTTACAGTGCAGTCCTAGGCAGAGATACTCCTTTATAAGCCTGTTGACTTCAATGGACTTCGAAGAGTAAGTCTTTTTAGCATTTCACCATTGGAATTTCAAATGCTTTCTGCATGAAGACTTTACTTGGGGGAGAGGGGAGGCTGCCACAGCCCCGCAGACAAAGATTCCAGATGGCTCCCCTCAACCACCCAGTCCCAACCCACACATCATAGAGACAAATCACATGACTTGACCAATTCCAAGGGCCCCCCACCGGGTGACCACGGCTGTTTCTGTGGCACCACGAAAACGGAATCACAACTGCCTGTCTCCGTTTTGGGAACGATGACGTCAGAAATCGTGCAAAAGGAGACGCCAGCGTTCCGTGAGCGGGGCGCTATTTTTAAGATGTGGAGAAATGGCCCAGGTTCCATACACTTTGATTCTTTCTAGTCCCTTTACGCAGCATTTCACATAAAATGAACATGGGGGGGGATTTCTTTGTCCTTTTCTGACCACTGGTCTGAAGGCAACTTTGCTACCCCCCTCCAAAAACCACAACTAGGCTAACAGTATTCTGGTCAATTGGGAGTGTTGATGGGGAGGGTTTAACTGCAGGTGTGGTGGAGAGTGCCCTCAAGTCATAGCTGACTTATAGTGACCCCTGGTGGGAGTTTTATGGAAAGAGATTAACAGAGGTGGTTTTCCATTCTCTGCCTCTGCAACCCTGGTGTTCGTTTGAGGTTTCCTATCCAATTACTAACCAGCTTTTGAGATCTGATGAGATCAGGTTAACCTGGGCTATCCAGGTCAGGGTCTGCAGGCAGAGACATAGTTTTCATTTATTTGATAGTGCAAAAGAGCAGTGCAGATCTCCTATCATAACTATTATCCATCCCAGCAAACACAATTAATGATCACTACAGTACAAATGTGCTTTTTTATGGGAATCTTATTGTCTTTTTATTAGTTGATTATCTTGATGTCCTTTTATGCTAATAGCTGACTATCTTTAGATCATTTAATAAAAAGTAAAAGCTCAACAGTTCTGTTTTTCTTTATGCATTCTTTCTTTATACAAGTAGAAAAGGATTACTCCATGAAAAGAAAATGTTTTCCAAAGCTAGAATGCAACTTAACAAAGACAAAATCTAAGTAAACCTCGAAATAATTTTTTCTGATATTTGCACATTCGTTTCTATATTAAAAAAGCTTTAAATCTGAGCCTTTGACAGTAATTTAAAGTATATTATTGCTCTGGGGTCCTTTTATTAAATAGTTATTGTCATGCATTACAAAGATTACCACTTGGATCTACACAGTTCAGAGCAAAACAGCAACATCTCCACCCCCCGCCCCATATATATGAGCGACCACACATGGTTAAGCCGCACCTCCACCTCCATCAGACGTTATATGGTTTTTACATGGTGAGCAGGTGTTTTATTAGAAAGCTGTGTTAATTTATTGTGATTTTATCTTGTATATGTACAGTGCAATCCTAAACAGCATTACTCCAGTCTAAGCCCACTGAAGTCAATGGTCTTAGACTGGAGTAACTCTTCTTAGGATTGCACTGTTAATCTGTTGTAACCCGCCCTGAGCCCACTTGTGGGGAGGGCAGGATATAAATATAATAAATAATAATAATTATTATAATGAAGGTGGTAGACCAGTGTTTCACACTTAGGTGGCTGCAGATTTACGATAAAGTGGGATGGATGTTGAGGGAAGTCAATTTAAAGGGCATCTTGAGATTAGAATTATAGTATTACACTGTTGGACAAGTATTCGTCCAGCCATTCCTTGAAGACTGCCAATGAAGGGGAACCTACCATATCCCTAGGCAGCCAATTCCACTGCTGAATTACTCTTAATGGGAAGAAGTTGTTCCTAATGTCCAGCCGGTACATTCCCTCCTGTAGTTTAAACCCATTATTGTGAGTCCTATCCTCTGTTGCAACAGGAACAGCTCCCTCCCTCCAAAGTGACAGCCTTTTAAATACTTAAAGAGAACTTCTCTTCTCCAAACTGAACGTTCCCAGTTCCCTCTGTCTTTCCTCGTAGCGCTTGGTCTACAGGCCCCTGATTATCCTGGTTACTCTTCTCTGCACCTGTTTCAATTTGGCCACGTCCTTTTGAAGTGAGGCCACCAGAACTGCACACAATACTCGAGGTGGGGCCTGACCAACATGGTATACAATGGGACAATGACATCCTGTGATCTGGATGTTATGCCTTTGTTAATACACCCCGTTTGCCTTTTTTGCTGCTGAATCACACTGTCTGCTCATATTTAGCTTCCTATTCACCTGTATCCCAAGATCATATTCACACACACTGCTGCCCAGAAGTATATCCCTCATCCAGTATGCATGCTTTGCGATTTTGTTACCCAGGTGGAGAACCTGGCACTTATCCATGTTAAATCACATCTTATTCAAATCTGCCCACTTTCCCAGTGTGTTCAGATCTTGTTGAATTCTATATCTTCAAGGTTGTTTGCTAATCCTCACAGTTTGGTGTCATCTGAATGAGTAATTCCCTCACACCCTCATCCAGATCATTTTTTAAAAATACTGAAAAGCACTCAGCCTAGGACTTGGCTCTGTGGCACTCCACTGGACAGTTCTCTCCAATCAGGTATGAGGTCATTGACAACTACTTTTTGGTTATGGTTATCCAGCCAGTTCTCAATCCATCTAACCATCCTAGAGTTCAATCCATAGTCCACCAGTTTACCCATCAGAACATCATGAGGAACTTTGTCAAAAGTTTTGCTGCAATCCAGATAAACTACATTGACAATATTCCCTTGATCCAGTAAGCCTGTCACTCGATCATAGAACGAGCTGACTCTCCCGTATCACCATGTTCTCTGTCAGACACTTGCAGATTGACACCTTTAATATCTGTTCCATCGTCTTCTCTGGGACAGAGGTCAGGCTGCTCCCAGGATCATCCTTTTCCCCTTTCTTGAAGACTGGGATGACATTTGCCTTCCTCCAGTCTTCTGGCACATCACCTCTCCTTCAAGAGGCCTGGAAGATGATCAACAAAGGGTCTGTAAGCTCTTTTTTATCAAACTTGTATTACTTTAAATATAAACAATACATATTTAAACACAAACATTTTATGATCACAGAAAACTGTTATTACAGTAAGTACAAAGAACAAATTGAGATACATGCATAACCTTACTATGCCCGCCTGGCATCGACCAGGGCCAGGGCCTTTTTGGTCCTGGCTCCAGCCTGGTAGAATGCTCTGTCTGAAGAGACTAAGGCCCGGCAAGATTTGTTATCCTTTTGCCGGGCCTGCAAGATGGAGCTGTTCCACCAGGCATATGGTCGGTGCCAGGTGGAGCCCCCCTGGCCGGTTAATGAGGGATTGGGCCCTCCCCACCACCAATACCCCCATTTTTAAAAACTCTTTAATGCAGAGGTGCTCTGAAGTTGTTTTAAATTTGATCAGTGGAATTTTGTGCCGCTATGTTGATATTTATAATTGTATTTTAACTGTCAATTGGATGTTTTTAGAATTGTTAACTATAATAACTGTTTTATATATTTTAACCTTTATGTATTTTGTAATCCGCCCTGAGCCTGCTGGAAATATGGGGAGGATGGAATAAAAATCGAAAATGAATGAACAAATAAATAAATAAATCTGAATCAGGACAAAGCAGAATCATCCAGAAGAGCATGCCAGGCTAGGACCTAGTTTGGTCCTAAGAAAAGGTTATTATGTGGATTCTGTTTCTGTTTCTGGATTTTGCTTTTAGACCAGCACAGCTGTAAACAACTTTTATGACACCAGAATTCAGGCAATAAAAGGAGATATGTGAACTGGAGGATAATGTGACTAGCAAGAGATTGCATGTATGAGAAGGCAACATGAGGGAAAACAACGCAATTTGATCTTAATTGAATTTATATCTAATTCAACAGCTTCATTTTTTATTCCAGTGACTACTGAGGGATTTCTGTGTTCCCTTTGGAAAAGAAATTGTGAATATCAACTGATTTAGAGAGATACTAGAGAAATTGCTGGGACTTATGCTTAGCCTGTGGACTGTAACTGATGTATTTCCTCTTGTATTGAAAAACAGTCAGTGCAACTTGAAACCGGCACCCTTTGAATCTGCTCTCCATCTAACACACAATGCAGCTTTGAACTGGACTTAATATAATGTCTTTTGGTGTTCTCTCCCCTAACCCCCTTTTATACATTTTTTTAAAAAAGTAACATTCAGTCCAGGGAAGAGTTCTGGAGAACTTGAAAGCTTGCACATTGTTTCCTGTCATTTAGTTGATCCTAAAAAAAACCCCATGGATTGGTGTGGGGGTTAGTCGAGCTCAAATCCCCACCCAGCCATGAGGCTTGCTGAGTGACTCTGGGCCATTCACTCTCTTTGCCTGCCCTACTTCATGAGCCTATTAGAAAGACAAAATGAGGCGGGAGGAAGAAACTGTGTCCTCCATTGTGAGACTCATGGAGGAAAAGCAGGATAAAAATAGACCCCCATTCTCTCCCCACCTGTAATAACAGGTAAATAATACTAGCTTACCTCTTAGGGTTAGAAGTTTTAATAATATATGTGAAGCTTTATATGCATGTCATTTATGATATGCGTATTTATTTCGGGGGCCCAAAACAACTTTTGCAGATTGTATTGGGTGACATTATAGAGCGAGGGAGCCACACTGGGTCTGGAAACAGTCTGGGGAGGGGGTGGCGGTGGTGACCGTTCCCTCTGCCTTTGCTTTTCCACTTCAAAAGATCCTCCCCTGCACTCTCCCTCCCTACTTCCCACAGATCTTTTCCCCTGTCCCCCACTTAGGATCCTTAGGACTCCCCCACTTCCCAAAGATCCTTTCCTGTCCCCCGCATTTAAAGATCCTTGGCTTTTGCTTACCCTCTTCCCACTTACCCCTGCCTGTTTCTTTCTCCCCCCACAAACACTTTCTAATGATTCTTCCTCCCTCACAAAGAGCCTTCCTCTTTGCTTATCCTTTCAAATATCAGGGCTCATCTTCAGATCTCAAGTAAGTGGTTGTTGGGGGGCGTTAATCCCCCCCATTTTTAAAATCTCGAGTTTCAGATTTTTCTGCAACCCTGGCGAATGACCACATGACAGAAGGTAAGTGCCAGCCCCCTCCCTCCCGCTGGAAGGGTATAGGGACCTGGCAATCCTTCTGTGATAGACGCTCTATCAGGAAACTGAAGTAGCCATTATATATGGTTGTGAAGGATCCGGTGAGATTTTTAAAGTACCTTTCACCCTGTCTTTTGTGGAGAAAGTTATCTATTTTGAAGATTTATACTTAGTATTATCTGTGCACATGCAGGGCTTTTTTTCAGCGGGAACACGGTGGAACGGAGTTCCGGCACCTCTTGAAAATGGTCACATGGCTGGTGGCCCCGCCCCCTGATCTCCAGACAGAGGGGAGTTGAGATTGCCCTCCGCACCGCTGAGCGGCGCGGAGGGCACTCTCAACTCCCCTCTGTCTGGAGATCAGGGGGCGGGGCCACCAGCCATGTGACCATTTTCTCCGAGGGCAACCCACTGAGTTCCACCACCCACCTCCTTTCCCAGAAAAAAAGCCCTGTGCACATGTCTCAGCTGCCTGGAGGCAACTGATCCATGGGTGGGACACGTTCCTAAATTGAATCTCTATTTTAATTGAATTCTATGCCATTTTATGCCATCTTATTTTCAGACACAGATACAAAAATGTGTGCATCATTTTCAGGACCAATTTAGGCTACCATAGAAGTACATTGTTGCCCTGCTTCTCATAAACAGAAAACAAAAGGTAAAGTTCTATTGCTTTTCCTGAGAGACAGATAAAGTGATGGGAAATGGGAATAGCTGTACACTCTCAGCTTGCTATCAAGGGTGCAGGAGCCAGACTGGTGTAATGGTTAAGAGTGACAGGACTCTGATCTGGTGACGCGGGTTGGATTCCCTACTCTTCCACCTGAAGCCAGCTGGATAACTTTGGGTCAGTTGCCGCTCTCTCTCAGCCCCACCCACCTCACAGGGTGATTGTTATGTGGATAATAATACCATACCTTGTAAACCACTCTGAATGGGCAATAAGTCGTCCTGAACATTTGATGTAAATCAAATGTTATTATGTTGTTGTTATTATTATATAAATTGAATGTTGCTGTTATTGTCATCGCTATCATCATCATCATTATTATAAAAGAGGGAAATTCCCATGTAGAAATACTGACAAAGAATTAGAATGGTTGGGAACTTGTGATTTTCAGAAATCTTAGCTGGGGGACAGAGTCAAGAATACATTTTGACTGGTCAGAAGATGGAACTGGGTATTAGTTTGCTGGGCCGATTCCAGACGACTAACCTGAAGGCGCTGCATGCCGCCATGTTCCAGATCGCGACGGGGATAACGCGAAATACCGCATTTTCTTGCACGAGTTTGGCGCGACGTCTGGAATCGGCCCTGGCATTGGGTCTGGAGGTAGAGCCTAATTGGATGTGAGGGTTGGGTTAATAGAAATAATTTTCAGTGTGCCCCAGCTCAAAATTTAACAAAATACCTGTTAGTGAATTGGAGGCAAAAATACTGGTCAGGCAAAAGGCATGAGTTGGCCACATGAAGAACTGAATGCGAATGCTTTCTGTACTGTGATAACAGGGCTATGGAGGAAACCTGGGGGCAGGGACAAAATATAGAGTTGGATCTATCAAGCTTTTTCACTCAGTCTTCTCTACTTCCCCTATTTATTCTGGCCCCCATCACACACAACTTTTATTTGTGCAGGTCTCATAATCCCTACACAGCTTTTTGGGTGGTGAAATAGGATCCTCAGCTGGCTGGAATAAAACCATAGTCTTGGGGCCCTCCCCGTTGATCTGCTGCAAATTCTGTCCATTGATAACATTATGAATTTAAATTCAGAGGTGACCAAAATTGTACCTGTATTTTACTGTTTAGCATGTAATTATGATAAATTAATGAATAACTATGAATGCTAATTCACAAGACAGGCAAATACTTTTCCAGTATGCTATGGCTTTGAAGGTCAAAGGTGAAAGGTTGGGTGAGCACAACCTTATTTATCCACTAACCTTAGGCAATATGAACTAGGGCTACCCGTCCTTTGATGGGAGTGGGAGATCCCCACTCCCAGCCTCTGCTCCCCAGTCACCATTCACCTGGCTGGGAGGGGAGCATGGGGAACGGGCCCAGGAGCCTGTAATGTGCAGGAGCGCCCTCTGGAGCTGTTCCTTGTCATGCCAGAAATAACATCATCCCCAGCACAACAAGGAAGAGCTCCAGAGCCCTCACTTTGAGGTACGTTCCCCCCACAAACCCCCTCACCTAGTCTGGGCTCCAGGGGGCTTGGCAACCCTAATATGAACCAATGTGTGGGGCCTTGGGGCAGTCCATCCCCAGACTACTAAAAAACATAATTAAAAAGGGATAATTGTGTCTGTGTGAGTGTACACACATAAATTGAGAAGGAAATACTGCCTGGGATTCACAGACATAGGGCCCCCCTAATAAGATTCACCATAGAGTCCCCATGTTTGCTCACAGGTTAGAGTCTATCGTTTCATGTCTCCTCTTCTGCTAACCTGCAGTTTTTTGTGACTTTCATAATGAAAATGTGTATATGTATGTGTATGTATACTCTCTCCCACAAATCATCTTCCAATGAACTTGAATAAAATTGATGTTTAATTTTGGCTCCTCAAGGACATCAAACTGCTTTAATTTCTGTGGCATTTCTGCTGCAGCGGTCTGTTGTATAGCAAACTTCTTTGAGTTCTTAGCCAGTTTCTTCACAGTGCTAGCCAAAAATCCAGATGTGGAAACAGCAATGTATTCCAGGTTTTAAACAGTAGTTTTGGCTCCACAGAAATCATATAAAATTCCCCAGTCGACACTATAAAATTTTCAGCTGTCTTTTGGCTCCAAAAGAAAGAGAGAGAAAGGCAGAAAGAGAAAGACATGAAACCATTTTTGATTATCTTTGACTCTTTCAATGTGGTTCTGTTTTCCACACACATAAATTAATTTCTTGTCAGGATGTACCCTGATGGGAGACTCCATCATAATTCAGTATGCTGAAAACTTCCTCCCATAAGGAGATATTTATTCCTGTGGTTTTATTCTCTTGAGCATTATTTCTACCCATTTTAAACATTGTATGTTATAAAATCTATAAAGCAATTGAAATGGGTTATGTACCAATGGTGGTATTGTTCAGGGTATATTTATCAACTGTTCTTGACTTGATCTGTGACATATTCTATGAATATATTCTGTAAAAAAGAGCAGGATCTAGCATGGTCTATGGGCATACAGAAAATTTACTGTTCAGGGGCATCATTATGTGCAGGGGCATGGAGCAGGGGTCACTGGTAGTTGTTAATTTCCTGCATTGAGAAGGGGGTTGGACTAGATGAACCTGGAGGGCCCTTCCAACCCTATAATTCTATGATAAAGACCTCAGTATACCTGAAACCCTTATGTGGAATCCTGTAATTGAAACCCTAGAGCACAGAAGTGGATTTAAGTAAATTCTGCTGTATGTGGGATGCCATTTATGGATAAGATATAATACTATAGCTGTTTTAAAATGTAATTGGCAAAGCACTGTGTTGCTCTTTGTAAGAATACCTAATACATTTCAACATATAGTTTGTCATTGTTTAGTATGTCATGTTAATTTGCTTAAGTTTTGTCTCAGCATCGTTTCAACTCCGTATTGGACTTCTCCTGTTTTCATATTTCTGCAGTCCATACACAATGGTGTTAAATATCTCAGTCGTAGATTGTATGGACTTACTGTGTGGAATCTGCCTTGAATTTCAGTGATTGATAGATAGATAGATAGATAGATAGATAGATAGATAGATAGATAGATAGATAGATAGATAGATAGATATCCATTCTTTCTGAGACTAAAATAAAAAAAAAACAAATTCGGTCAGATGGCAAAGGTCTACTAATATACTGTGGCAGGGAATCCAAAAGGTACAAGTGGAAGCATGAAAACATAAGCATTAGCTCAAGAAACAAGCCATGTCTGGGGCTATGGACACAAAGCTGCCCCGATAGGAAAATTCAGTTGTGAATATTTGCTATAGTACAGGGATAGCACAACATCCGACATGGTGTGGATAGAATCATAGAATCATAGAATCATAGAGTTGGAAGGGGCTATACAGACCATCTAGTTCAACCCCCTGCCCAGTGCAGGATCAGCCTAAAGCATCTCTGACAAGTATTCATCCAGCCTCTTCTTGAAAACTGCCAGTGAGGGGGAGCTCACCACCTCCCTAGGCAGCTGATTCCACTTTTGAACTACTCTGACCATGAAAAAGTTTTTCCTAATATCCAGCCGGTACCTTTTAGCATGTAATTTAAGCCCATTGCTTCGCGTCCTACCCTCTGCTGCCAACTGGAACAGCTCCTTGCCTTCCTCCAAATGACAGCCTTTCAAATATTTAAAGAGAGCAATCATGTCCCCCCTCAACCTCCTCTTCTCCAAACTAAATATTCCCAAGGCCCTTAGCCTTTCATCGTAGGGCTCAGTCTCCAGACCCCTGATCATCCTCGTCGCTCTCCTCTGCACCCTCTCAATTTTGTCCACATGCTTTTTGAAGTGAGGCCTCCAGAACTGCACAATACTCCAGGTGCAGCCTGACCAAGGCAGTATAGAGAGGGGCTATGACCTCCTGCGATTTCGATGCTATGGCCCCTTTGATACAACCCAGGATTGAATTAGCCTTTTTTTGCCACTGCATCACACTGACTGCTCATATTCAGTTTACAGTCCACTCTTACCCCAAGATCCCTTTCACATATACTCTCCAGATACCACCTGAGAGTTCACACCCAGAGTACTGAACATGCAGTTGACTCAGGTTTTCAGCAATTACAAAAGGCTTGGTGGTGCTTTTCCTCTGGGCATGGAGCAGAGGTCATGGGGAGGGAGGTGGGGAGAGATAACTGTGAATTTCCTGCCTTGAGCAAGGGGTTGGACTAGATGAGCCTTGGCTTCTCTTCCAGCTCGATGTTTGTAATTGCTTTTTTTTAGTACACCAAGTGAGCATGGAGCATATTAGCTTGAACAGTGTGCAGTTCTGAGCAGTGGAGCTTGAACCAGGACATAAGCTAGTTTAGCTTCAGAAAACCCCTACAAGGGGAAGAGGGTAGTCAAAGGGATGCTGGAATCACACGGGGGCAGCTGAAACGCCCATTTGCTTTCAAAGTGGCAGTTTCAGTTTTTCCTGTGTGATGATGCTAGCAGCCGTTTTACTCCCCATCCTTTAGGAATTTGGGGGTAATAGAAGTGTCCAAATTTGGATAAAAGGGGAGAGAGAGATAAAATTTGTAACTTTGGAGAACAAGAGAAGAGGTGGGGAAGACTTGCTTTCTCAGGGTCCTGCTCACCACTCAGTAGCTTGCATAGTGCTGCAGCCATGAACCTGGCAGCTCCATCACCACCACTGATGAGGTCGTGGCTTTGCCCTGCCTATTGCAGTGTCTCACAGTGCTGAGGGCTGGAATATTCCATGTGACCCCCTCAGGGCCGGATCTAGAGGGGGGGTAGGGGGGTAGTCTGCCCCCAGCGCCGCCAGGGAGGGGGAGCCAGAAGCAGCTCCCAGAGTGTGCAGGTGGCAGCATGGGCAGCCGCGCTTCCTTTTGCTTGCCCCGCGGGACAGGGGGCGGCTGGCTTGCCGCACACCCCCTGTCCTGCAGGGCAGGAAAAGGGCAGCACGGCCGCCCACGCCATTCACTTGCCCTGCAGGAGAGGGGGCAGCCAGCCGCCCCCTGTCCCGCGGGGCAGGTGCATGGAGCGGGCAGCCTCGCAGCCCCCCGCACTGCCTTTTGCTTGCTCCGCAGGACAGAGGGCGCGCGGCAAGCCGGTCACCCCCTGTCCCACGGGGCAGGCAAAAGACAGCGTGGGGGGCTGCAAAGTCGACCGCGCCATTAGCTTCTGAAGCGAATGACGCGGGCAGCTTCTCAGCCCCCCGTGCTGCCTCCGGCGTGCAGCGTGATGACATCATCAAAATGATGTCATCACACCGCGTCAGGAGAGTGCGCACGCTGTGTGCGCACGCGAGGGCCGGCAAGCGTTGCCCTGCGTGCCGGGAGTGCTAGATCCGGCCCTGGATCCCCTGTGCGGACTGCTGCTGACTGGAACACTTTTATCCCACAATTTACAAGCTAATCATGATTTTAAAATAAAGAAAAATAACACAATAATGGAGGATCCCATGAACCAACTGGTCAACAACAAAATAAAACCACAGTCACTAAGTTTTTCCAACACAATCATTGATCACCCAGTCTGCCAAACCAAAGGTCTTTGCCAAAGCAAGGGGGAAAAACCTCCAAATTTCACATTGACCATTCTAGAGCAACGGAGTACTATAAGACCCTGTTTCTAGCGATTACTGACCTCCCCTCCTGTGCTGCTGGAATATGAAGCGTGGGAGAATGCCATTGGTGTGGGACTGATATGGGGAGCGGTGGGTGGCATAGAGAGAAAGGGCAGTGTCATAAGGACAGGCAGGTGCTAAAGGAATACGACCAACTGAAGAGCTGGAAGGGCTACAAAATTAAGGCTAATACTACCAGAGAATTTCTTTTTTTTACATTTTCATCATTGCATAGAGTTGCTCATTGTTGCTTATGCAAGGAAGAAAGCACATAAAAGAAGACAACCCTTTAAACTGGCTGCATCTAGAAAGCTGCACTCCTTTATTAAAAGATCCGTTCTTTATCCACCCCCACCCGTCCACCCAGAAACTCGCTGCTGCTGGGTTACACATCCCCTGAAAGCCCCTTTGCCCTGTTTTCAGAGTAATTAAATCCAACTTCTTTTTCCTCCCTATCAGTCTTTGTGGTTGTTGAGTTCTGCTCACTGTGTTCAGCAATTTAACAACTTCATTTGGCCAGGAGTACTTTTTTTTGTGCAGAAAGTTAACAAGACCCAAGGGATTTGGTACATGAGCTCCAGCGTACCCCCTCACATCAAGCCTGTGTTTTCCTACAGCCTGCTTGCTGTTGTAAGGTCAGAGGCTGTGGTTAGTGAAAGAAATTAGTCATGAAAACAGCCAAGTCCAGTGGGGATTTCTGAAGACATGAATCAGTTCCATATTTTGTTTGTTTAAAAGAAGATGGTTTAGCAAAGGCTCATTCTATCTTATTGATACCGTCTCTTCTTTGGAACAGTTCCTGTAGCATGCATCATGTGCAACACTTTCATTTGGAAGACAAAGACTGGCATAAAAATGTCAAGTAAAAATACCAGTAATTTGGACATTCCTGTTCAAGGAAAGGAAATTGCCACACCCAGTATAAGAATTGCTGTTGACTTATTGGAAAAGAGGGGACATGGGAAAAGATGACTCACCTTTTCCAGTAAGAAGATTTTAGGATGATTTAATGGGCGTGAGGATCACAAAACAATCACACCCAAAATCACAGCTTCGTTGTCACTGTTTTTTATCGCCCTTACTATGACTTATGACATACTTATGCTAGTGTTTCCTTTGGCTGAAGGTGCGTCCACTGACCAGTGTACATGTGCTGGGAGGTCATATCCAGTTTCAAAGTGAATCCACGCACGTTTGTCATACAAGACAGTTTGTATGTGTTCTGCAAAGAATGGCTATCTGTGCAGAAAGCTCTTCTCATTTGAAGCTGCCTTTTCCTTTCAAAACTGCTGTTTCATTTCCTCTTTTCATTTTAACCCTTACTTTCATTCTTCCTAGAATCTCATGGCTGCATTAGGTGGATCTTCCTCTCTGTTCTTCTTTATATCAGTCCTGTGGAATTAGGTTAGACTTAGAAATAGAGATGTGCATAGGGAGAGCTTGTGAATTTGTAACTAAGCAGAAATTGCAATGCCCTAATCGAAGCCTAAAACGCTGTCAATGAAAGCACAGTGACTCTCAGGTTTAAATAGCATCAGCTCCAGATTTTTCAACAGATATGTGATATTCCTTTGATTTCAAGAAAACCATGGTTGTTTTCACATGTTGTTAACTTCAGACAACATTACACAACACTCATGGAATGGTGGCGTCTTCATGGCACGATTTCTGACATCATCCCATCATGATTTCGTTTTCATGGCATGATGACGTCAGAAATCGTGCCATAAAGATGCTAGCATTCTGTGAGTGTTGCGCTATGTTGCATGAGGTTAACGCATATGAAAATGGCCCATGATTCTGTGCTATGTCTTCATACCTGGTAGGTGGGTTTTCCAGGTGCATCTTACTGGCTTCTGGCGGAAATAGATGTTTGACTAGATAGACTTTTGGCCGGGTATTTGGAGAAGTTGCTCTTTTTAGTGTCATACTTTACTCTCCATACTTAGTGTCACACTTACTTGGAGGAAGACTTCAAACTTATTATAGTGGAATTAACTTCACTGAATGATCCTGAGTCCCAGTATAATAGGAGAGTGAGAAAAAGTTCTTTGTCTACTTTCCGTAAGTGGATGGAGATAGTTTTTTTTCCTCCCCCTTCTTTAATACTTCCTCTTCCCACTTAAGTTCCTCACACAAGGTTTGTACTCTTTCTTCCTCATATAAACGAGGTGAGATTTATGACTGCCAGACCAAAAACTTGTTTTCCATGGTGGACCCAACCTCTCTTATTTCATCTAGTTTAGGCTGCAATAAAAGGCTACATGGGAGGGAAGGAGGCATGGGTATAGCCCAGTCTAGAAATATCTCAGAAGCTAAGCAGGACCCTCAAGGAAGGTTCTGAAGATGAAGGCAATGCCAAACCACCACCGCATCCCACTTGCCTTGGAAGTCCCTTGCTGGGGTTGCGTAACTCAGGTGGAACTTGACGGCACAAACATATAAGGGTGTATTATTTAGGTGGACTTGGTTTCGATGGCATTTAGTTGTGCTGATGTTAGAATATGGCAGGTTCCTTCTGCCCCTTAAGTTTTTTTTCTTGTAAACTGCTTTGAGTGACAAGGAAAAACAGTACAGAAATATTGTAAGTAAATACTAGAATCTAAACATGTAACTTTGCTCAAAATGAATTTCAAGGAACAAACGGAGAATCAATCAAGAAGTGAGAAATCCTGTAACGTTTGTAAGAGCAGATCCATCTATTGTCTCTGTCATCCTTGTGCTGAATTTGCCAGAAATCAGATTGTAGGCGGTCAGCTAAATGAAGGTTCCCTCTGCGTATGGTAATGCTATTGTTGAAGGGTGCAACTAGTTTGCTACTAGAAGTGATTTGCAAAATGAAATGAAGCCAGTTGAGAGACTGGTTGATTTACATGGGAAAAGCCAAGATAGCAGATGTGTGAAGTTTACCATATGATAACAAAGTAAAATAATAGCATTTTAGCATATGCTTAGGTGATGGAGAGGAGTTGGGATTTTTTTTTGCTTGTGGTACTGCTACTAGACAATGCAGAAGTTACTTTTTAACATGACATCCAAATAGTTGATACATATGCTTAAGCAATGCTGCTGTGAATGTTTTATCTTGACTTCTAAAGGGCATGCAACTTAAAACGATGTACCAGGGTGTTTTGTTCCATGCTTTGTTTTTCCCATCTTTTTTTATGAGAACTATAAATCATTGTTAAAATATTAATGTTAAAAAAGGGAGAACATTCCTCATTCAGAAGTCAGACATCCAAATAATGAGTGAATTGACTAGCCACACTCATAATAAAGCTGCATGCTCTAAGGCAGGTTACCTTTTTAATTGCTTTTCCAAATGATGTAGGGCTTTATTTGGGAAAGCACAGCTAAAATAAACTTGTTCTACAAAAATCCTTTTCAAAGTGTTCTTATGCCATACACTTTATTTAGTATCTGTGTTTATTATTCTTCAGTTCAATGCAAACGCCTTGGCTTTTGTCAACAGCGCATGGGCGTCTGCAACATGCCACCACAACAGAGCTGACCTGGAGCCATTTGAAGTTAGCTTGTTAAAGTCTTAGCATTTATCTCCCACTGTCAGTTTGGAGCCCCCAGTATGCATTCAAAGAGCTAACAACAGAGGGAAAAAGTCATGTATCAACCTTGTTGTTTCCTTATATTTGAACTATTTTAAATGAATAATCACTAATAATCATTAACTTTCATTGCCCAGTCTGGAAATTCATGTCTTGCATTTGTCATCTAGAGTAATGACAAGTTATCTAAAAATAACTATGTTATATATCTCTTCATAACATCCTCTGTAAAGGGTCACTGCAATGCAACATGTTGAAACAAAAACTAGTATATAGCTCAAAACAGATAATATATCTTTCTGACTGATGTTAAAACCACAGGAGTAATAGCCTTTTTTTAATGGAAAAGTCTATGCAGAAAAGAACTGGATTTAGCCCTTTGACTTTTCCCCTAATCTTCACAAGTCTATTCTGTTAGAATGAAATTATACATTGGCCGTTTCCACACACGTTGAATAATCCACTTTCAATACGCTTTAGTAAACATTTGTAACTGGTTTTCCATGTGCGGAACAAAAAATCCACTTCTAAAGGATAACTAAAGTGCATTGAAAGTGCAGTATTCAACATGTGTGGAAACGGCCATTGTTAGAACAATTAAGTCTTGCTCTAGAAATAGTTTAATAGAACAAGAGTCCTGATCCAAATTCTGCTAAATGCCTCTGAGTGCATTTCAGAATCTATTCTGGTTTGCGCATACTTAGTTCTACCATTTGTAATCCATTTTTTTCCTGAGGGTTTTGGGTGCTCTACTGATGTTTCTAGGCAGTCTTGTTCTACGATGGAGCAAGGGATGGGATACATTTTGCTAAACTGGTATAATATACTGTGGGGAAAATATATATCATTAATGAAGACTTCCACACTATTGTAAATTGATTCCAGCCTGATGCCAGTGCTTATCTAGTCCATTGACTGTCTGGCCTGGTTCAGGCGTGGGTGTCAGGCTTTGCTAAGGGATTCTCCTAGACTGTTTCACTTCATCAGACCAGGCTGGATGAGTTAAAGGTCTTTATTGTGTAAAATAATAATTATTAATAATAATTATAATAATAACAACAACATTTGATTTATATACCACCCTTCAGGACGACTTAATGCCCACTCAGAGTGGTTTACAAAGTGTATTATTATTATCCCCACAACAACAAACACCCTGTGAGGTGGATGGGGCTGAGAGAGCTCTGGAAGAGCTGTGACTGACCTAAGGTCACCCAGCTGGCTTCAAGCAGAGGATGGGGAATCAAACCTGGTTCTCCAGATTAGAGTCCTGCTGCTTTCTTAACCACTACACCAAACTGGCTCTGAGTGGGCGTTAAGTTGTCCTGAAAGGTGATTTGTAAATCACAATGTTGTTGTTATTAATTTTCCAATGTCTCTTCCTAGGTAGCCTGAAGTCAGGACAATGGTGTGAGGGGAGAGACTAAAGCCAGTTTGGTGTAGTGGTTAAGAGCTACAGGACTCTACCTTTACCCTTTAGTCTGAAGAGTTATTCTCCAAAAACAGTTTGGTGTCGTGGTTAAGAGCAGTAGGACTCTAATTTGGAGAGCTGGGTTTGATTCCTCACTCCTTCACTTGAGTCATGGCTCTTCCAGAGCTCTCTCAGCCCCACCCACCTCACAGGGTGTTTTGTTGTGAGGATAATAATAACCTACTTCATAAACAGCTCTGAGTGGGTGTTAAGTTGTCCTGGAGGGTGGTATATAAATCAAATGTTATTATTATTGAATATTATAATTCCTAGAGCTACACAGAAACTATAGTATGCCTTTATCATAGAATGTTTCCTAGAGCTACCCTTTATTACTTCCAGGGCACTCTAGGAATTACCAGAACTCTACAGTAAGAACTTCCTGTAAATAATGAAGCCTTATTTTTCTTTTCAATTTTTCTCCAGCCTGGCAACAAGACTGGGGGCAGGGGAGGCCCTGGCCCCATTGGGGCTTGGCAGCATTGTTTCCAGATTACATATTTGTAAGAAGTGTGATTTAGTACTAGATAAACATGACATATTTTTACTTTTCAATGTAAATGTTCAAGTTTAGTTCTAAGCAAAGAAAATATAGTTACAGTTGATTCTATTGAGGTTATTTGCTAGGTGTTGTGGGAAGACAGGCATACACGGCAGCGTGGGGCCGAAGTTTGCCTCCTCGGAAGGAGGAGGAGACAGACGGCCTTTCCCGGGCATCTGGGGGTGGAGACTGAGCCAGTAAAGGCGTCTCCGCCCCTGAGGGCTCAGTTGCTCTGTGCGATCAGCCCGCCCTCCTCTTCCCTGAGGTATGGATCTCTTAGCAGGGATGAAAGTAAGTGGCCCATCCTCTCCAACAACCCTCGCCCCATACTTCCCAGTCTCCATGCTCTCATCCAAGCACTTGGGCAGCTGTTGGGAGAAGAGCAAGCTGGCTGCAATTCAGGGACAGTAAAGCAACTGCTGCCACAGAAGTCACTTGAGAAAAGAGCAAGGTGGCCACATAGGGGGGTGGGGGGTGGAGCTTCTTCCCATTCCTCCGTGGTCATCTTACTCTCCCGCAGGCCCCTTGTCTGCTCATCAATCCCTTCTGCAAACAGGAAGAGGGAAAGCCTCCCTAGGAATCTATAATTGCTCACTTTAGCTCTTTGATTAATTGGAAAGCATAGCAATGAGTGATTACGGATTTCTAGAGGGGCCTCTAGATGTTGCCAAAGGCCCGAGTTTACAGGTACTGTGCCTGGTAACAGCAAGAGAATTGAATGAGGCCCGGTGGACTGGCTGGCTTCCTGGCACTCCCAGTGCTACCCAGGCCAGAAAATGTTCAACTGCTGTTGGACATCCTACTTGTCTACATTGGTGTGAACACAAAGGACTTGACTGTATGCTCGACATACGCCTGATTTTTTTTAGCAGTCGATCCACAAGCATTGAAATTGATTTGGAATCCATTCTTCCACATGTTTGTCCTGCCTTGGCATTTTTAGTTATGGAAATGGTTTATTTTCTTCATTACATGCTTTAAATAATCAGGATTTTTAAGTGAGGATGCTGTTGTCATTGGTGGCATTAATAGTGATATCTCAGTACCCTGCCCTCTTTTCGATTTTTTGCGGGGGTATGAACCAAGGAAGTTTCAGTTTCAGTTCCAAGGGGCTCTGATCTAATTGTGTGTGTATTGGCCCCCTCATAGTCTAAACCATTTATCCACTGAATTTTTCCTCAAGCACAATAACACACACAACAATGTAGCCGTAGAACACGAGTTTCATTGGGTGGAACCAGGGCTTTTTTTCTGGGAAATGAGGTGGTGGAACTCAGTGGGTTGCCCTCTGAGAAAATGGTCACATGGCTGGTGGCCCCGCCCCCTGATCTCCAGACAGAGGGGAGATCAGGGGGCGGGGCCACCAGCCATGTGACCATTTTCAAGAGGTTCCGGAATTCTGTTCCCCCACGTTCCCCCTGAAAAAAAGCCCTGGGTGGAACAGTGGTGCAGCGAAAGTTCCCAAGTAGGAAAACATTCCGACAAGTGCAGTACATTGATGTTCAGTGTTCCACTGCAAAATGGAGTATTCTTGCTGCCAATCTTCTCCATCACCTAAGTGCAGACAGGCAGGCAAGCAGGCAGAATGATTGGCTGAATTCTGCCCCCACCCCCTGTCCAAACAGACCTATAAGTTTTCCTTTTGCTGTAGGTGTAGGCAGGATTGTTTTTGAAAGGAGGGAATAGGTACAGTTTTGGCATTTGACTCAGAAAACGAGAGCCCTGGAAGAGTACAGAAGCAATCCTAAAGAGATCTATTCAGATGTAAGTCCCATGTTTTTCAATAGTGCTTGCTCCAAGGGATTTGTCTTTTGAATTGCAGCCTATGATTTCCAAATGTTTCCAAAGGTGATAGGAGGGGAGGGGTCTCCCCTTGTGAGGATCCAATTGACAGGGAGGCAGAGAATGCTATTTCCCGGGTAGATAAAGGGTGAGGGGGGTGGAGAGAAGCATTCATTGTTTCATTCCCTCTTCCCACAGAGTTAATTCATAACGTAAGGTCTCTCTCCCCTTGGAATCTGATTGACGAATGCTGTTCAGGAAAATAAGCTGCTGCCCTGCGAGGTGAGCCCAGTGCCTGCCTGCTGCTGGAAGGTACAAAACACACACACTTTTGGGCAGCAGAGACTCGCTATAATTTAGTTTCCCAGGTTTGGTCCAGTGTTCTGGAAGCTACTTTAATGAGCCAAATCAGTGTGTGTATTTTTGGCTCGTTTTTTCCATTATATATACCTCTAATGTATATATCGCAATATCAATGTAAGGGCTATTTTTTTTTAAAAAAAGAAAAGATTGAAAATGAATATACTGGCATGGGGAAGCATAAAAATGCAGTATTCTGCATTTTTTTTAAAAAAAAATTCATACAAACCATACATTTCATATTTCTATATTGACCAATGTTGTAATGGTAGGTGTAGCAGGTTCTCTGAATTCCCAGCTGTGATGGACTCAGCTTAAAATGCTGAGATTGCCGGACATTGAGGCAGAAGTGGAGAGGGGAGGATGATTGACATGTCCCCCCCCCCCGTGCGTAATGTTTCTATTGGTTTTCTTTGTCCCACCCATTTTCACTCACCTCCAATCCACTTTTTGATGGCCAGATGCTCATCATTATTGAATACCTCCTTCCCCTTGCCTTCCTCCCCCCCCCTTTCCTGGTTTTGCTTTCAATCTTTTAAAAATCATCTATTTTATATTAATACATCATCCTACCATTGTAATAGTCGGTGCAGCAGGTTCTCTGAATTCCCAGCTTTTATTTTTTTTTAAAGTTTCTAACCCCTTTCCTTTTGGAGATATGCCTTTTTCCTTATATCCCCCCAAGGGAAGGAGCTAAGGGTTTACTTTTTTATTTTTAAAAATGAACGCTGGTGTCACAAACCCTTGTCTAACTCAGGCTTGAGCTGACCTTCCTTCACCCTGAGGTAAAACTTCTTCTCTTTAAGCATACGAAGCTGAATACAGGGCCGATTCCAGATGACTAACCTTAAGTCGCTTCATGCCGCCCTCTTCCGGATCGCGACGGGGAAAATGCGAAATATCGCGTTTCCTCGCGCGAGTTTTGCGCGTCATCGCGCAAAACTCGCGCGAGGAAACGCGATATTTCGCATTTTCCCCGTCGCGATCCGGAAGAGGGCGGCATGAAGCGACTTAAGGTTAGTCATCTGGAATCGGCCCTGGGCTGGGAAGCCTTTGGTAGCATAGTTGAAATTTAGCTTCAACTTTCTTTCTTGTCCCACCCTTCAGGAACATGTAAGTAGTATGGTTACTGTTAAGTATTGAGATTTCAGCTCATAATAACAGCTTTATTGAAGACTGGAAGCAGACAGACACAGACAGGCTCAACAGGAGACAACTATATACACACAAGCCATGCCCCTTTTTCACAAGTGGACCAAACGCTCGAAAAAAGAGTTCGGAACAGATTGACTTCAGAAAAAAGAAAGGATTGAAGGTTTATTTTGCAAGTGTATTGAAAAGTTGTGGCTTTGGAAGAAGCATAACTCTTGCGAAACGGGAAAATTGCAAGCCGGCAAGCCCGTTGCCATCTCCCGCCGGGAGGTTTGGTGGTATTTTTGACTCATTATTTATATATATTAAGCTCCAGTGCATTGTATATTTCAGTTCTACAATTTGGAACATAAAAGCTGGATTTGGTTGTCATGGTCCCTGCATTTTCTTTGTTTCTGCATGCCCCTTTTTCAAGCAACAACCAATAGGCACATAACTAGAATCCTTAGTTTGCATTAACTATATACAAAGTAACTTATTTACAGTACAGCAATTGGTCTTTATTGTACAACACCAATTGGCTGCTGTCAGCAGGGAGCAACCAATAAAAATGAAGACTTCAGGAGCCTTTGCACAGACAGAAGATAAGTCAATACATAACACCCCTCCCCCCTAAGCTTGGGACCCCCAGGGGAAAAGTCTACTCAAAATCGGCTTCCAGAAAAAGATTGGGACAAAAGTAGTCTCAAAAGAACTGGAGAAAAAACTAGGGAAAAGCAAACAAAATGAAGAAAAAACTTAAGGCAAAAAAAATGCAGGCAGAAATCAGTGGCAGTACGGGACCAAAATTGATGAGGAAAAAAACAAAACATGGAAACCTGCAAGACCTGCTTTGCTGGAATAGAGAAATGCCAGAGAGACCTTGGCATATGGGCTTCGACTTAGCAGTTTAACGAACAGCATTTCTGTTACCACTTAAGCAAATCGAAGTTCCGCTGATCAGGATGATCATTTTAAATATGGAGTGCTGAAAATAATGTTGCAGTACAGTCAGACTTAACAAGGGAGGGTTATTCCTGTAACACTGAAAGGAGCGGGGGATAAACTGCGAAAGGGTATCACGCCTCCTTAAAGTTCTGGAACACTCCTGGCTACAATAATATTTTAGAAAGAAATTCATGCAGCGTGAACACATTTCCCCTCCAAATCATAGTGTTGCACATCAAAGAGAGGTTTGGGGTCTTTAATGCATCGGGGTAGTTATGTACTTTGTCACGTAGCTGAAGTTAACACGCTCAGTCCACATGTTTCAGTCCTGTGATACTTGGCTGGTACTTCTGTTAGCCAAATGCCTTCCAGATGCCATCATGGCTGTAACCAGTATAACCACTTCAGACTACCTTAAATTGGAAAAAAAATGTCATTGTTTAAGGCCCAGTCTAATCATTTTGATCAAATTTTAAGGCCATCTGTTACAGAAATGCCCCGTTTCATACTGAAATATAAAACATAAAAAGCCAAAAGCTGCTTTTACTGAGTGTTTGTGATACCTTGATGTGTTTGCACTCTGTTATGATTTTAAACACCAGGAAGCTCAAATTTGTAATTTAGTTTTATTTCATAATAGAGGGAGCTTTGTGTGTTTATATAATAAATAATAGGGCACAGTGGGGTGGATTTATTCAAGTTATAAATAAGAAAGCGATGGTTTGAACGCTATCATGTTTTCCTTCCTGCTTTACTGATTAATTATTCCTTTAAAAATATTTCCTTGCTTTTGCTACTACTGAAGATACACAATTTGGGCATGTATCATGGCAGTGTTGTGAGAGAAAGAGAAAAATAAAATGGATCCTTCAGCTGTGAGAAAGGGTTTTTTTAATCATTTCTATAGTTTCTGTATGAATTCTGTACATTTTTAAATGATTTCTGTAAGCAAAATAAAACTCAGGCATGTCCCCAGGCAGAAACTGAAAGTACACTTTGTATGTGTGTATGTGTGAGTGACACAGAGAGAGAGAGAGAGCTAGTGAGAGACTGAGAGATGAAGAGACTCCTTGCTCATTCACACATGTGGCTGATTTTAGCAAATCGAATTTACCCATTTAAAAACTCTGCCCCATCCTTCCAAAGCTCAGAGTGGCTTATGACAGAATCACAGAATCACAGAGTTGGAAGGGCCCATACAGACCTTCTGGTCCAACCCCCTGCCCACTGCAGGATGAGCCTAAAGCACCCTTGACAAATATTCATCCAGCCTCTTCTTGAAAACCGCCAGTGAAGGGGAGCTCACCACCTCTCTAGGAGGCTGATTCCATCTTAGAACTACTCTGATCGTGAAAAAGTTTTTCCTGACAACACAAAATACACAATAAGTTTCGATTTGCAGACCAGAACACCCTAAAATAAGAAAGCTACTTATTAGCCTATAGTACAATTGGGAACGGGGTTGCCCTCACTAAGACAGATCACATCAAAAGGACTATTTTAGTATCAAGAGGCGATGGTCCTTCTCTCGAGGATGGTGTTGCAAACAACCTCTAAGTTCCACCTGTCTCCAGGGCTACGAAATAGTCCTGGACATTCTGTCTGAAAGCAAGTCCTAGAGACTGGTCAGCCAATCAGAGTCTTTGGAACTTCCCTCAATGGGAGGGGGAATGAGCCATCTCAGTTTAAAAATGGGAGGCTTGTTACATTGTCCCTTGGGTACGTACATTGTGGTCTTGGATGTAGGCATAAGCTGAGAAGCTCTCTACACGAGACATCTTACACGAGGATGCTCAAGTGTAGGGAGACACAATGTTAGCCAGGAAGAATAGTTTAAAAAGACAGAGCTGGCAGAGATCGCTCCTCAGAGGGTTTGTTAATTTCATCTTCACCTCCCTGAAGGCTCTGTCAATTTCACCTCCACTTCAGGCCAGTATTGTGTCTCCCTACACTTGAGCATCCTTGTGTAAGGTGTCTTGTGCAGAGAGACTCAAAGTCAGGCTTTTCTTTCGGTTTCAGTGAGGGTCAGGTCAAGCAGGAATCTTGTTTTCATGAAGCAAACAAGCACCTTTTTTGAAGGCCCCACCCAAATCTGTTTTGTATTGCTTCTGAGGCCAGTTCTCTAAAAATAAACAGACTGGCCTAGAACCTGAGTAGAAGTCTATCAGCAGTGATTGTTGGTTGAGGAGCCCTATATGGAGGGAAAGGATTTTCTCCCCTCAGGTTTTGTGTGTGTCAACTTAGAGTCTCTCTACATGAGACATCTTACATGTGGACATGTCAGACACACCTCCAGCATATCTGTCATGGGTTATGGATTTCTTGCTGCAGTGTGTAGTGGACCTCTGAGAACATGCAGAGGGAACCTGTTTTGCTGACTGGTTGCTAGCTGCTTATCTTGCAGGTGTTTTGGTTACCATTTCCCAGCTGGCCTGTGAACGTGGCCTTGAAGTTCCAGCAGAGACTGCACTAACCTCCTAAGAGACTGAGCAGAGCTCATCCTTTCCCTCCTCCCCTCTCTCCTGGCTCCATGACCCAGCGTGCCAAAATCCTAACAGACTTTCTTTCCCACTGGGGGGCATGGACTGTGTCCTATAATTAACCTTGCTTTGCTACCTTGCGTCACTTCAGCCAATGATCCTGTCTGACCATCTTGATACTGGTATTCTTCTTTAATAAAGTAACTTTAACTCATACGCCTGAGTGATGCAGTGAAGTGCTTGGGGAAAATACCTGGCAAGACCTGACATTTTGGCTGAAGTCCCTCTGGTATCTCATGAGATCCCTTATCCACTTCGTCTTGCATGGCACAGATAGCCAAGTTCAGGACTCTGGTTCCAGAGTCCTGAACTTGGCTATCTGTGCCATGCAAGACGAAGCGGATAAGGGATCTCATGAGATTTATTTTATTTTTATTTTATCGTATTTATATTCCACCCTCCCCGCAAGCTGGCTCAGGGCGGATACCAGAGGGACTACCGGATACCAGAGGAACTACCATCCAGCCCAGTGGAACTGTGGGGCTCCAAAAGTGACGTGTCAAAAGGGTTAAGGGCATGCCCCAAGTCAGGCCAACTACCTGAACTGGCTGACCACTACTCCCCAGGAATGGGCACCACTGAGGCCCGACGGCTGCCAAAGCCGAGAGGAGAAAGTTAGGCGAAGGGGTTGTCAGACTGTGGCTTATTAAAAGTTGCAATCCAGACTATCTCTTGCAATTAGACATGACATGAGTCCATTGGTTTCAAAAGATTTTACTGAATATAAACAACCATTATAGTCCACTGGCCAAGATATCTTGGCTGGTACACGGGTATTGTTACGAATGAAGGTAAAGGTTAAGGTACAGAATAGCATAGCCCAGCAAATCCCATCCTCCCCCAACAGTTCTCAAAACAAGTGGCTTGAAGCTGAGAGAGTGAAACTTTCCGAAGGCTGGAAAGACTGTAGTCAAAACATTCCTCTTCTGTGAGATAACTGTTACTGGACTGCTTGTCACCTGCAAAAGAAGAGCTTAAAACACTGACAGGATTAAAATGGAGTCTCTCTGGTTAGATCGTACAAGGAACTTATGTCAGACCTGACAGGGGTAAGCTGTTCGAACTGAGCGTGAACAACCCCATTACCATGCCGGAGGAGATGCAAGCCACCCCAGGAAACGACAAGCTGGGAGGAGATGACGCTGGCTCAACAAAAGAGGAGCCTGAAGATCTGGATGAGCCCAAGGTCCCCCAAGATGTTACTGAGGAGATGCATGCCCTCTGAGGGGAGATAGATGACATTAAAGAAGGACTGGGAGAACTACTGGATGGCTTTCAGGAGATAATGCGAATCCTGCCACAACCCATGAGGAAAAATTACACCCCTGTGCCTAAGTGTCGAAAAATTTTTCGGATTCTAAGCACCACTGGGCGATCTGGGATTAAGAGGCAGCAGCAGTTAAACTGGCTTTGTGTACTTGGAGACATTGGTTGGAAGAGGCTAAAATGCCATTTGAGGTGTGGACAGATAATAAGAATTTGGAAGCATTATGTGCTCCTCGCCAATTGGGTGCCAGGCAGTTACGGTGGGTGGAGTTTTTCTCTCGATTCAACTTTGTATCGAACCACCTCCTGGGCAAATCAAACTTCCTGGCAGATGCCCTACCATTCCTCCCCCAACATGACAGTCAAAAGGAGCAGGTAGTAGACACTATGGTTTCACCCGCTCAGCTGGGAGGGGCGGTCATTACTAGGCAACAAGCGAGGAGCAAAGCAACGCTGCCTGTTCTTACAAAGTGGGAGGAGAAAGTGAAAGCTGAGGTGGAAAAAAAGGGGGAGGAAGTACCCAAGGGTGAATTGGAACAGGGCGAGCATGGAGGCTGGTGCCAGCAAGGCAAACTATATGTTCCTGCCAGCCCGAGAGGAGAGGTGCTGAAAAGTTTCCATGATGCTAAGTTGGCTGGGAATTTCAGGTACTTAAAAACCTTACACCTAGTGCAAAGACAATTTTGGTGGCCCAAAATGAGACATGATGTGTCACAATAGGTTTCCACTTGGCAAATGTGCCTGATGGGAAAGAAAAGGTGAGGGAAGCCTCCTGGGCTACTGCAGCCACTTGAAACTCCAGCCCGGCCATAGGGCACAATTTCTATGGACCTTATTACTGACCTGTCCCCCTCCAAGGGGAAAACTGTGATTCTAGTGGTGATGGACTTATTTTCAAAACTGGCCCATATCATACCGTGTCCCAAAATACCAAAGGCCAAAAGGTTGGCCACTTTCTTTATGCAGCATGTGGTCCATTTGCCCTAGTTTCCTGAGAAGGTAATCTCCTACAGGGGGGTACAATTCATGGCCAAGTTCTGGAGGGAGTTGCTACAGATGGCAGGGATAGAGCAAGGACTAAGTTCCACTCATCACCCTGAGAACGATGGACAAACTGAAAGGGTTAATCAGGTGTTGGAACAATTTCTAAGGTGCTACATTAATTATCAGCAGAATGACTGGGTGGACTTTCTGGTTTTTGCAGAATATTGTTACAACAATAGCATACACAGCTCCACGGGAGCCCCCCTTCAAGACTGCTCTGAGGGCAGAGCCATGCCATCCATAGGCACCCAGGATGAGAGCAAGGGAGGGGATCTGACTGAGTGTCAGACTAAATTAACTGACCAGGGGGAAGTGATCAAAAAGACCCTGGACAAAGCCAAAGAGGACTACAAGAAGCAAGCAGATCGTAAACACTCTACCCCCTGGAGTCTAAAAGTGGGAGACCCTGTTTATGTCTCCACCAAAAATCTATGGGGGGAGCAGCCGAGCAAGAAACTGGGGTGGAAATATTTGGGACCCTTTGAGGTCATTCGGGTGATCAGTGATGTGACTGTGGAGTAAAACTGCCAAAGAACCTAAAGAATGTTCACCCTGTATTCCATTTCAGCCTCCTGAAGAAGGCTCCATGCCCTGACATGTGGCACCCAGATCTGGGGGTCCCACCTCCCCTCATTGTGAATGGCCAACTGCACTACAAAGCTGAGAATGTTTTGGACTCTAAAATGAAATGGGGGGAATGGTATTACTTAATTCAATGGGTTCATTTCAACAAGAGTAATGTGGAGAGGGTAAAGACTTCTGATGTGAATGCTCCTAAGCGTGTACATCAGTTTCACAAGAAGTACCTGGAGAAACTCGGGGGGGGGGGTCACTTTAGAAGAATCTTTGGAGGGGGGGGCAGTATGTCAGATATGCCTCCAGCGTATCTGTCATGGGTTATGGATTTCTTGCCGCAGTGTGTAGTGTACCTCTGAGAACATGCAGAAGGAACCTGTTTTGCTGACTGGTTGCTAGCTGCTTATCTTGCAGGTGTTTTGGTTACCATTTCCCGGCCGGCCTGTGAACGTGGCCTTGAAGTTCCAGCAGAGACCGCACTAACCTCCTAAGAGACTGAGCAGAGCTCATCCTTTCCCTCCTCCCCTCTCTCCTGGCTCCATGACCCACCGTGCCAAAATCCTAATGGACTTTCTTTCCCACTGGGGGGCATGGACTGTATCCTATAATTAACCTAGCTTTGCTACCTTGCGTCACTTCAGCCAATGATCCTGTCTGACCATCTTGATACTGGTATTCTTCTTTAATAAAGTAACTTTAACACATACACCTGAGTGATGCAGTGAAGTGCTTGGAGGAAATACCTGGCAAGACCTGACAGGACGCTTAAGTGTAGGAAGAAACAATGTTAGCCGGAATGTGTAGTTTTAAAAAGACAGCTGGAGATCGCTCAGAGGGTTTGTTTATTTCATCTTCTCCCCGAAGGCTCTCTCAATTTCATCTCCCCTTCATGGGGATGAAGATAAAATTAACAAACCTTCTGAAGAGCAATCTCCACCTCTGTGTTTTTAAACTATGCTTCCCAGCTAACATTGTATCTCCCTACACTTGAAAGCATCCTTGTATAACTCATGTAGAGAGACTCTTAGGCTCACTTTCAACTAGATAACTACTAGCAGGGAAAGCATTACCTCTGGGGAGTGAAGTTGCTGCAAGCCAGTTGTACATTTGCCTATATTATTATTTTAGGGTTGTCAGGTCCCCTGGGGGCAAAAGTGGGCGATGGAGGAATCATCATGGGGAGAATTATGCAGGGGAGCCTTTAGCTCATACATGCAGCGCAGGCATACTCTAGATCATCTAGTGTTGGCTGGGAATGATGTCGTTCCTGGCATGACTGGAAAGTAATGGGTTATGCCAGGGGTGAACTGAGTACAAATTGGCTCCAAACACTTGAATGGGAGCTGATTTTTACCCTATCAGCCCCAGGCACGACCCATTACTTCTGCATCGTGCCAGGAATGACATAATTCCTAGTGTGACGTGGGCATGTGTGGGGACACTCTGGAGCGTGTGGAAGCATGCTTTGCCCCCCTCCACTGTGTGCCTGTATCTTTCTTCCCCCTGCTGATCAAGTGAGAGGTGGTGGGCTGGTGGGGGGGATTTCCCGCCCCCACCAGAGTACTAAGAAACAAAGAGTGGAGAAACCACAACTGGAGGGATAGTGGTGCCAATCAACCCAAGGGGCTCAACTACTAATTATCCAAGTATGGATTTATAGATGCAATTAATCAGTTATACAAAGTGACTACGTGCTTATATAAATGCTTATAAATACTCTTAAAATCCATACAAAATCTAACAACATTCCAATATGTACAGTAACAACACACAAATGGTGAGGTATTACACAGTCATATTCCACATTCACTGAACACTGGCCACTATCAAGTCCAATACAATAAGTCTTTTCCCTTTTTTTGGTTCGCCATGGAAGGACTCCTCAAGTGGAAAACCATCAGACGAAGGTCAGTCACTTGTCACTGGTTTCCTTATGATCTTTGAATAATTACATTTTTTATTTTTCATATTGGGCCGTGAATCACTGAGGGCACGGCAAAGCCACGGACCCCCAGCCTGACAAGAGGCCAGCTATTCAAACTATGTTTCATAAACATACTTCCTCAGGGGCAACAACCTGGGTCCAATGGGACCAAACATATGGCTGTTAATTGTGGTAAAATATTGAAATGCTGAAAAACTAATATACCGTGTTAAAAGGAAGTGGAGTGCTGAAACAATTCCTCTTCTTCTCTGTTACCAACATAGTTCATTGCATCTTTGCATGCCAGTGCTGTGTTGGAATAAAAGTGCATAATGTTGCCTACTCAAGTCCAAAGGACCAAGCTCATCTGTCAACTGGATATGTTTGGGATTTGACTGCCTGCTCTGCCTCCTAAGAATAAATGGTTGAAGACCACACAAAGGCAACTCCACTGTGTTAAAAGCCAATGTCACTAATGTATCAATAAACAACGATCATGCTGAAAATCCTAATATCCTGACTACCATAAATAAAACAACAGAGCTGAAATGTGGTGTATCAATCCATGTAGTTTCGTCTAAAGAAGGTAGTTAGAAAACAGCAGCAGGACTGGTGGGTTGATTATAATGAAGACTCATTAGTAATGTTTGTGTATATAAGAGAAAAGCCTTTCTTCAGCTACTTCTAGCCAAACAGACTAATCTTGCAGTCATCTGCATATTTTGTGCATTCCATACGGTGAGTAAACATGGACAGCTCCTTCAATCAATTAGTTGAAACCAAAGAATATCAGAAGAGTCCTGGTGTCTTGATCAGATCAAAGGTTTCTGTTGTCATGCATTCTGTTTGTAACCACGATGAAACAACAATAACAATAACAATAATAACATTGTTATATAACATGGTTATATCTGTCCTTTATCTCCTTTTAAAGCAGTCTAAGTTAGTGAACATCTTCCCATCTTGTGATGACAATGCCCATAAACTAATGATGTGTTGCAGGAAAATGTTCTATCTTTTATATTCAAGACTTGCTGCCAATAAATGTAACTGGATGAAGCAAAGTAACAATACTTTTAACACTCTGAAACTACAAAACTTTAGAATCCCAAGGTCTATAAAGCAGCTTACTTTCTTTCATACTAATCCAAATTAATGCTAATTTGCCCCTGTTAACACATGAGTGATGTGAGAATTATGCTATTATGCTATTTCTGCCTGTTCCAGAACAAGGCTGTTTTGATAATTCAGTGCCTGGCACAAATCATATCTCTAATTTATTTTTTTAAAATCTTAATGATTTTTAAAGCAAGTGAACATTCACAAGTGGCTGGTTGACTTTGGGCCAATTACACATTGATATTCACATGTACAGGGAAGTGGTTGGAGGATACCACCACTCAAAGAGTGGTGGTCAACAGCGTTTCATCAGATTGGAGGGAGGTGTCCAGTGGGGTGCCGCAGGGCTCGGTTTTGGGCCCGGTACTTTTCAATATTTTTATCAATGATCTGGATGAAGGAGTGGAAGGGCTGCTCATTAAATTTGCTGATGATACCAAATTGGGAGCGGTAGCAAACACCCAAGAAGATAGAATTAAAATTCAACAAGACCTGAATACTCTGGAGAAGTGGGCAGCTGTGAATAGGATGCAATTCAACAAAGACAAGTGCACAGTATTACATCTGGGCCACAAAAATGAGAAGCACAAATACTGGATGGGGGATACACTTCTGGGCAGTAGTATATGTGAAAGGGATCTTGGGGTAAGAGTGGACTGTAAACTGAATATGAGCAGTCAGTGTGATGCGGTGGGTTGTATCAAAGGGGCCATAGCGTCGAAATCGCAGGAGGTCATAGCCCCTCTCTATACTGCCTTGGTCAGGCCACACCTGGAGTATTGTGTGCAGTTCTGGAGGCCTCACTTCAAAAAGGATGTGGACAAAATCGAGAGGGTGCAGAGGAGAGCGACAAGAATGATCAGGGGTCTGGAGACTGATCCCTATGAGGAAAGGCTGAGGGCCTTGGGAATGTTTAGTTTGGAGAAGAGGAGGTTGAGGGGGGACATGATTGCTCTCTTTAAATATTTGAAAGGCTGTCATTTGGAGGAGGGCAAAGAGCTGTTCCAGTTGGCAGCAGAGGGTAGGACGCGAAGCAATGGGCTAAAACTACATGCATAAAGGTACCGGCTGGAGATTAGGAAAAACTTTTTCACGGTCAGAGTAGTTCAAAAGTGGAATCAGCTGCCTAGGGAGGTGGTGAGTTCCCCTTCACTGGCAGTTTTCAAGAAGAGGCTGGATGAATACTTGTCAGAGATGCTTTAGGCTGATCCTGCACTGGGCAGGGGGTTGGACTAGATGGTCTGTATGGCCCCTTCCAACTCTATGATTCTATGTTGTCTTTTTCTCTTTGATCCTGGTGCTGTTGATATAGGATTGTTCCTATCTGTGTTTATTACCAGAGATGAAAACTGCTCCAGGTTTCATTTATTTTTACATTTATTTATATTTTTGTAGATGAGTTTAGTTGTTCATATTTTTGCTGTTTTTGAAGATTTGTTTGTGTAACATAATACAAACAGTGCTGCTGATCAATATGGATAACCTTTTTTTAACTGGCTCTTCTGTATCTTTAGCAATAACCTGACTTATGGGTATTTAGCAGGCAAAGATATTTCTGACACAGAGATAATCGAAGGGGTAAAGTTCATGTCCTGTATTTCTACATGTTTGATAACCCTGAGAGCCGGTGTGGTGCAGTGGTTAAAATGTCGGACTAGGATCTGGGAGACTCAGGTCTGATTCCCCGCTCTACCGTGGTAGCTCTCTGGGTGACCTTGGGCCAGTCATTCGTGCAGCCTAACCTACCTCGCAGGGTTGCTGTTGTGAGAATAAAATGGAGGAGAGGAGAACCATGTAAGGCCCTTTGAGTTGCCGTTGGGAAGAAAGGCAGGGTATAAGTGAAGGAAATAAATGAAATAAATAAATAAACTAGCATCCTAACTAGGGATGTGCAATTTGGATTCGGTATTCTTTTAAAAATTTCAGAGTAGATTTCAGAGTAGGTAAATAGGTTTTATAAGGAACTCTCAGTTCTGGCTGGGTGCTTTGGGTGGGTTGGTAATTTACAGTTTCATAAGGTTCGTCCCTCTTTAGTGTAGGTTCCAGGGGGCAGAAAAATGAGTGAAAGGAGACCAGAGAGGGACCTGGAGGAAAGGCGAGGGATAAGAATAGAGGGGTGTGAGGGGAGGGAGATGGGGAGGGCTGCAATTCTCTCTCCACCTGAGGGGGCTCCCCCAGCACAGCTGCCATTCCCCAGCCTGGCTTCTGGTGACAGCAAGAGGGTTCACAAGGCTCTCTTGCCTGAGGCAGCTGCAGGAGCCCCCCCCACACACACACAGGTGCCTGAGGCAGGAGCTGGCACTGGGCAGGGGCCTGCTGCTGAGACTCCCCTGCCTCTAGCTGTAGCGAGAGGAGGGACTCCAAGAGGAGTCTTTTGGGATGGACTTGGGAAGCGTGAGTTTTCTGTCCCTTGTGTTCACTCCATGGGCCCGGATGATGTTGGAGGAACTGGGAAGGCCCATCATCAATGAGCCTTCCCCAGTTACCTCTGAGGCCAGTAGCAAGCCTTTCATGATGAGGCAGGAGGAGAAGATGGTGGAGAAAGAGGATGAGATTGTAGAAGTGGTGATGCCCACATCTCAGCCATCTTCTTCTGCACAGCCTAGACATAGAGTACACTTGAATATAAGTCCACACAGAAAGCAAGTCACTTGGGCATCCCTGTGTAAGATAAGCCCATGGTTTTAAAATTTCCAGATAATTAGAAAAACAAGAGATTTATTGAGCCTCAGGAGAGCCACAGTACAACGGGCTAATTTTGGAGGGTCACATGTATGAAAGCATCTTCTATGGGTATGATCAAAGCAAGGGATGTGAGGATCACGATTCTGTGTTTCCCTACACTCTTCAGCATAGTTTGGTGTAGTGGTTAAGAGTGGCAGGACTCTGATCTGGAAAACTGGGTTTGACTCCCCACTCCTCTGCTTGAAGCCAGCTGGGTGACCTTGGGCCAGTCACAGCTTCTCAAAGCTCTCTCAGCCCCACCCACCTCACAGGTGATTGTTTGTGAGGATAATAACAACACACTTTGTAGACCACTCTGAGTGGACATTAAGTTGTCCTGAAGGGTGGTATATAATCAAATGTTGTTATTGTTGTTGTTGTTGTTATGCATTGAATCATTTGCATTCATGTAGTAGAGTGCCTACGGCTCTCAGCAGGAACTACACCTAAAAACAGCCCAACAAGCATGCATAGTGGCCACTTCGGGATTCAGACAATTTTTCAGAATGGCTTAATAACTGACAGTTTAGACATGGTTTCAGAAGCACCATAGCCATGTTTTAAACATAAGAGGGTTGAATTTGGGCACAGTGATACACTTGTTAAGTAACAGCATACTGCCAATGGAGAACAAGAATAACAGCTAAGTTCATACAAAGGAGAACAAAGTCAGCTTTGAACCTCAGATTCTCCCACGGTATAACTAACTTACTGTCTCTACTAAGGCCACATGTGCAGAGCACATGAGCAGGTGAAGATGTGATGTGGAAGGGTGCGTTGACAGGTCTGTGTCTGCTGTATAATGACTCCAAGATGTACTTCTGTGCTGGTTCTATTCTATTATTTCCCCCATTCTTCAAAGGTTGCATTGATTGGTATGTTCAGTGCTTCCTCTACTGGTGGGCCTGTGTTGCTTGCTAGGTTTCAGCTGTAAGAATCAGCCCATTATATTTTTTCTTGATACATAGTGTATGTACAAAAACATCTCATTTTGTCAATAAGGTATGTCAAATTCAAATGCGCTAGAGTGCAAAATTCCATTGCCTGTCTAGATATCCAACCTTGTTTCATCAAATAAAGTCAATGCTGCCTATAGCATCCATGGGTGAGTCTGGCTGAGGAAGAGCTGTGGCTCAGTGGCTGAGCATCAGCACTGTATGCAGAATTCTCCAGGTTTGATTCCTGGCCTCTTCAATTAAAGGGATGAAGTAGTAGGTACTGTGGAAGATTTCTGCCACAATCTTGATAGACAATGATCTGCTTCAAAGATGGTTTTGTGTTGTTGTTGTTGTTATTTGATTTGTAACGCGCCCTCCCCACAAGTGGGCTCAGGGTGCGTTACAACAGAATTAAAAATACAGGCATAACAAAATCACAAATCATACATACAGCACTTCAGCAATTCACCTGCTCATCATATTTAAAAGGGTGACGGTGTGGATTGGTATCCTGCGGCTGCTCCTACATGGGGGGCAGGTGGGCGGCCGGCAGGGAGACTCATTTGATGGATTTAATGTTGGCCTCAACCAAATACCTGGTGGAACAAGTCTGTCTTGCAGGTCCACCGAAAGGATGGAAGATCTTGGCAGGCTGGAGTGTCTTTCGACAGAGAGTTCCACCAGGTTGTGTGTTCTAGTGAAGGCCCCCTGCCTTACTTTGGTCTTTGGCTTTATATCTCCTGAATATAATAACATTTGATGTACATACCACCCTTCAGGACGACTTAATGCCCACTAAGAGTGGTTTACAAAGTATGTTATTATTATCCCCACTACTACAATCACCCTGTCAGGTGGATGGTGCTGAGACAGCTCTGAGAGAGCTGTGATTGATCCAAGGTCACCCAGTTGGCTTCAAGAGGAGGAGTGAGGAATTCAACCCGGTTCTCCAGATTAGAGTCCTACCACTCTTAACCACTACACCAAACGTCTGTCAGTCCTTGGCAGGTAGATTCCCCAAGTTCTCCACAGCAAGCACACAGGTGTGTTGGTTGAAGTAACTTTATTAGAGATCCATCAAGTTCAAGGTGTGCAGACAACTGGAAATTAGCAGCAGTGACAAGGAGGGGGTTGGTAGTGTTAGTTACAGGGAAGTTCCCGCCATCAGGATAGGGACCATTAAAGTTTGGGCGCGTAGGTGCCAAAAGGGGGGAGGGGACGTAAAGATGAGAAGCTTGGTTTAGACTAGACAGAACAAAGAATGAAATCATCTCAGTTCCCAAGAAGGATACATTTTGAGCCGGTCACTTAGCCGCTGAGCCACTGAGCCTGGACCCCAGGTGGCTTACTCGGCTGTGCTCATTCGGAAAGGTATGGCCCCACTCTTGGAAAAATTCCAATGCTTGCATAATGAAGAAGCCCAGCTCTTCTGGGTCTGGCTTTTAATGTAAACGTTATCTGGCTGTTGTATGGATCTTGCCCTGTTTGACACCTTTCATGACCTACTTTAATGTCTTGTCTGTTTTAATTATTAACTGAGAAAAATGTCTAGGACACCTCCAGAGACCTGCCCAAGGTAGCTCACCATGTAAAATAATTCAACAGTAAAATGGTAAGAACAACAAACGCATGAAATTATCAATATTAAAAGCCAACAATAACAGACACACTAAGGGCATAAAATCAACACAGAATACCATAAAATCAGTATAAGCAGGGATAAAAGGTTCAGACAACAATTTTAGCACTGGGCATAAAGTGACAGTCACTAAGATGCAGCCATAAAAATGACAACTAAAAAGATGGGATACATTTCAATGAAAAGCCTGGGCAAACACCAGTGTTTCGGCTGGGCACCTCAATGACAGTGAGGTCTGCTGCTGACTTAAAAAACAAAAACTGATGGATGCTTTAACTCAAAGGCTGGCATGATTTTACATTGGAAGGTTTATTTTTATTGAATTTTTCAGCTGCTTACGTTCATATCATTCAGAGGAGTTAGCCGTGTTAGTCTGTAGTAGCAAAATAGAAAAGAGTCCAGTAGCACCTTTAAAACTAACCTACTTTACTGTAGCATAAGCTTTTGAGAACCACAGCTCTCTTCATCAGATGCATCTACAGTAAAGTTGGTTAGTCTTAAAGGAGCTACTGGACTCTTTTCTATTTTGCTCATATTATTGTTTTAGTTTGCATTATTTGTTTTTTCAATCCCCTTCTTAGCTGCCTCTAGCAGATTCTGGAAAGGGGGAGGGGTATAAATACCACAAATTAAAAAACCAGCAATGGCAGCTGCTACTGAGGATTGATTATATCAACACTCACTGTACGTGGCTCCTATACTATCTCCCATTCAAATGTGGACGAGGGCCATTTTCACTAGTGGTGTGCACCCCCAAAAGATTCGAGTTTCCCGCTTCTGCCACTGAGTTCCACTTTCCTCCTGCTGGTGCTCTAACTAATTTTAATTGTGGGAAGAGCGCTATTCCCCGGGTCCTAGACTCACAGAGGATGCAGGCCACAAGGAGGGCTCACCTCGGTTTCTCTGGAAGTCCAGTCCTGAGAAATCAAAGAGCTGCATGTTGACCTTCAGGAAGACCAACTGCTAAACTCTCCATGGGAGAAGGCGAGTGCAATGTGAGCTGACAATGTTGCCCGCATAAGAAAAGACACGCTCGCTCTCCATGCTTGTTGGAGGGTATGAGAGGAGCCACCTCACCTCGAGGGAGAGGTCCAGCTAGACAGCCTCCTTCTTGGCCCAGTAGCTCAGTGGATTGGTGGACAGCAACTCGCAGGGCTCTGTGAGGTAATCCCTGACCATTGCCTCCACCGAATCCTGTCTCACATGACTCACGATCCCAGAGGGTCCAAGGGCCTGCCGGAGCATCTCCATCTCCATGCACATCCCGGTGGTGACCACGGGGGGAGCTTGCTCAAAAGCGGTGTGAGGGGGACCCACAAAGCTGAGCCCCCTGCACATCTCCACTGCTGACAGGTGGCCCCTCTTGGCCTGCCTACGCCTCACCCACACACAGAGGGCATCTCTGGCATGTGTGAGGTTCCCGTCCCACTCAGCAAAAGTGCCCTTGATGCGCAGGTCGCACATGGTCACCAACATGTATGACTCGTTCACCATGACCGGCTTTAGCCTGGCAGCTATGCCCTGCTGCAGCCTTCTCACGAGCATGCACAGTCCTGGAACCAAGTCTGCACGTGGTGTGTCTGGGTCCACAAAGGAGGCCATTGAACTCTGGAGCACGTGCACCAGAGGAATGACCAGACCCAGGGTCACCATGTCAGACGAGACTGCACAGTGAAGTCCTTGAAGGGTTTCAGGACCTCCACTCTCTAGGAAATGGTGAGCCAATCCTCTCTGCTGAACTCACCCTCCTGCTTCTGAGTGTCACCCTTTGAGAGCCACACCTGGAGGGTGGCTGCTCCACCAATTGCTCAAGCATGGGGCAGGTGGAGTTCCAGCGAGTTGCCACATCGGTGATCAGACAATGCTGTGGCACACCTGGCCTGGCCTGCTTCTGGTGCAGTTCATGACTGGACCTCACGCTGCATGAGAAGTGACCCTTGAGTCTCTGATATTTCTGCAGGAGACACTGGAGCTCACGGGTTGTGGGGTCCTGGGGTTCCCTGGGGGAGTCCAAACCAAGCGTATCCTTCACCACGAGGTGAAGTTTGTGGACCGCACAGTAAATGCGCTCCCAGCCCACCAGCGCCACCTCTGCCCTCATATTTGCGCCACTGTCTGTCACCATGCATCTCATGGTAATGCTGTCCTGGCCTATCCAGTAGTCCAACTCCCTCCTCAAGGTGGCTGCAAAGTTCTTCACCATGTGCATCACATTGAGAATGTTGGCGTGGGACAGAGACTTGCAGTAGCCAGCCCTGTGGTCTCCCATCCATCCCTGCCTAACACTGGGCACCCCACCCCTGCCCTGAAGGTCCTCAGGTTGCCACCAGTGAGCAGTAAGTGAGAGGTATGCATGCTGCACACTAGAGCAAGTCCAGATGTCAGATGTGAAGTGCATGGTTCTCCCGGCAATGCGGGACAACTGTGCCTTCATATGGTCCCTGGCAGCCCTGTAAAATGAGGGCACCATGGTCCAGCTCAACGTTGAGAGATCAGGGATTGTGTACCAGGGATAAGCATCATGGAGCAGCCCCTGGAAGCCGACATTGTCAACTATGGAGAATAGCTGACCATCTACTGCTATCATGTTGACAATATGGTGCATGACATGCCTGCTCGCCTTCTGGATCCCCCCTTTGGGCACAATAATGCCCTGTGCATGAAGCATCTCCATCAGAGAGGCGTGATGTCAGATACGCCTCCAGCATATCTGTCATGGATTACGTATTTCTTGCTGCAGTGTATAGTGTACCTCTGAGAACATGCAGAGGGAACCTGTTTTGCTGACTGGTTGCTAGCTACTTATCTTGCAGGTGTTTTGGTTACAATTTCCTGGCCAGCCTGAGAATGTGGACTTAAAGTTCGAGCAAAGAAGATTTAAAATCTAGGTGCAACCACCCACAATTTTCCCTTCCCTCAAGCCACCAAGACTAGAGAGTCAAACCCCTCTCCCCCCAAAAAGAAAAAAACACAACAGTGTGAGTCTAGTGACTCTCAAACCAGTTGCAGACAGTCCAGTCCAGGTCCACCAGGGTCACCCAGTTGGTCCAGCAGAAGCAGCAGCAGCAGGTCGCTCACAGCACAGCCAGCACATGGCTTAAGCAGGGCAAGCTTCCCAACTTATGGCTGAAGCTGAACAATCCCCCAGTTCAAACCAGCAAGTCACTGCAGCAGGCCAGCAGCATTGGAAATATATATATATATATATATATATATATATATATATATATATATATATATATATATATAGTGTCCTCCCAGAGAATCCCCCAATCGGGATGGGAAGAGCTGCTTGCTGCTGCAGCAACTGGCTGTTTCTCTCAGCCAATCTCCCTTCCCTGATCATCCCCTCTCCCTCTCCTGTCTCTCTCACTCCCCTCTTCCCCCTCCCATCATGCAAAAGCCACGGGAAGGGAAGAGCTCTTTGAAGCTTTATTCCTCTTACTGTCAATAGGAACAGCAAGGGAAAAAGGCTTCACAGAGCTTCCTGAAGCAACCCAAAGCACTTTGGGAAGCTCTGCTTTGGATTTCCCGAATCAACCCAGCTCTGCTGGGGGCAGTTTGGGAATCACAGATCAACCCGAATCGGGCCTGATTCGGGCCCAGTCTAGGTTTCTGAAACCCAAAGTGCACATCCCTAGTTTTCACACATCTTTAAAATAGTGTGATACTCATGGAAGGCTGCCGGCTTCCTCGTATGATTTTTGATGACATCTGTAGGCAGGCAGTGATGATGGCACTTTCATGGAAATGGATGGCATCAAAAATTGCACGAGGAAGCCAGCAACCTGTTAGGTTCTTCCAGGTAGATTTCAATAACTTCACTGCATGAGTCCAAACACTGAGTTAAAGCTTTATTGATAACCTACGAGTTCGGCAATCCAGTACAGGTTCATTGCCAGGAATGAAGTTCTGCACCAACCCCCCAAGCTTACACTGAGTTCTGAGAACAGCCCAGTTCCTACCCGCTGAGCTGCCAGCCTAGCCTAGGTCCCCACTCCCCACCCCCCAATAGCTACAGTGTGTATGTAAAGCAAAAAGCACAGCAAAGCAGCTAGCAATGAAGTGGAGAGGATGTTTTAGAAAGTTCAGGAGTTCCAAGGTTATGTACCCATGACAACAGTTCTTCTTCTCAGGCTGAAAACAGATAAGCTCTGCAGAGGAGACAGCCGCAGCTCCTAACAGATTTCTAACACAATGTGAGCACCATGTCCATCAGAGTCCAGTCCTTAGCCTAGGCTCCCCAGGCTCTTCCCAAGCCAGTCAGGGCTGTCAAGTCTCTGTAGTATGGCAGGGGGTGCCAAGACCCCACACAGCCTTTTTCAAAGATGTGTGAAAACAGCCCAGGATGAGAATGGCTTAGCTTGACAATGTAAGCGTATCTTATGCCCTCTACCAGTCTTCCAGTGCCATCCTAGGAAGAGTCAACCCCTTCAATGGGCATAGAAGGGTATAACTGATTCAGGTGGCAATGTTAGAGCCAAAGAACCTCGGTCTAGCACAGATTTCATTCCCACTAAGGCCATATTGTTTGTAGTGTTGTTATGGTGAACGGAACTTCTTTTTCCAAAATGCAGTTTTTAGATATAGTTATTGATTCTTCTGATTCTCTTTTTTTCTGACTTGAAAGAGGGATTTTTCTTTGATCACTCTTTGTAGAGAAATGAATGCGCCCTTTTGTAACTTCCGTCCTTACAGAGCAGTGGACACTGCAACAGAGCAAGTATGAGCTGCAACACCATTCAAGTTCCATGCAATGGATGGGTTCTTTTTAAAAATTCAAACACTCTAATAATGTACATTTATACACAAAAAATCAAAGTTGGAATAACAGAGAAAGAATTTGGGGGGGGGGGGACAAAAAGAAAGAGTAAAAAAGAGGGATGAGCAAATTCCATCATTCTGTTCCTTTTCTGTTTGATAGATTCAGTCCGTGCTGCGTTCTTCCCCTGCCGTATTCTAGCGGAATGTGGAGAATTTCTAAAATTAAATCTTCTGAAGCCAGAGCATTGCACTGTTTTCTGTGTCATTTCCTTGACACTCACATCTTTTTTCCTTATCTATGTATTCCCCCCCCTCCCAAATTGCAAGCAACTCAGTTTTGATTTGATGGTATATACGATTGCACTGAGATTCTTTTTGTATAGGGGTTTCTTGGTACAGGCCTGTGTTCCTATGCCTTAGTACCCCTCGTCACATCAAAGGTTTTGTTTTGTTTTTAGTGTTCCATCAATATACTCTTACTCACCTACAATGTAGAAGAGAGGAAAATAAACCAATGGGCTGGGGAAAAAAGGTGCATGAACTTGTGTTCTATTCATCAATGGAAAAGAAAAACGGCAGATTCTTAATTCTTTAGTAATATTTAGGAAAGAAGACCAGATAATTTTGAATCTCAAAACTGGGGAGAATTCAGAGAAGGCAAAATTTGTAATAATTCCTTTAACACACCCCCCCCAAACACACACACCAGATGGTTGGGGGCAGAGGGGCAGTAACCCCTACAAATCCTTTTCTGTGATGATCTTGCAGATAACTTTGGAAGTGTTTACATGACGGCCATGCTATTAGTTGTAGCATCAAGCAGGAACTGCTCAGGTAATCCTAATGTTGATGTATCTTTAAATATTATGGTCTGGATGATGAATTACTTGCCACAGAGAACTAGTTTTGGTGATACCGTTTGATCTTTTAAGCATGAGCTTATTATACAACCTTATTTTCTTTAGAAAAAGGAAAACTTTCCATGGTGAACAATACAACAAAATATAATCAAAATGCTGCTAGGTTGCTTTCCTCTAATTTTTCATAACATTTTGCACTTGTGGAGAATTGGCTGTGGTTGCATACATTTTATCCAAAACTTCAGGAGACTGGCTGGTTTATAACAGTCTATAAAAAAACAGGGCTGGGTTGCTGGACAGCTCAAGAACAGGTGTCAGAGCCCTGCCTAAAGAAGCACAATATTTACTGGGGAGTCACAATGGCCGATGCATCATGTTAATTATTAAGCAGGTTACAGGAGAGACCAAGATTTCCTCTGAGGATGCCAGGTTGAGAAGGACAGAGAGTTTAGGTGGAGGTCTGTGGCTGTGTTCCAGTGGGTGTGTTTCCACTGATTCCAACGGGCTTTGGAACAACTCCTACGTTTTGTCACTGGGGAAGGTAAGTTTGGACGAAGTGTGGTATGTTTATACATTCCTAAAAGCAAGCTGGGAATTCCTTCTTGCTGCACAACATATGTATGCTGAGTCTAACAAGAAAACCTCTTTTAGTCCAGAAAAGATGGGGCCTCCTCATTCCTGAAAGACAGATGTTTTGAATACGTGGCATATTGAACATGTAACTCAGGAGCTATCTGACAGCTCTGGAAAAAACAAGTAAACCCTGCCCTTCCTGAAGGAGTTGCCACTGCTGAATGCAGGATTTCAGTGGACTTAAAGTACTGATATTGTGAGTGTGGAGTCATCATCACTTAAAGCTCCCCATTGCCTGAGCAAAGCAGCAGCACAACAAAGACGGGTGGTGGTGGCCAGAACTCGATTGGACTGTGTGAAAAGCACTCTGCCATTAGGAAGGAATATGGTGAAACAACCTGCGAAACAGACATGAATGGGCCACCTAAAACAAAAACTGGCGCTCCATTCATGATTGGCAAACAGGACATGAACTGGCAAGAATCAGAACATCCTTAGTTTGGGTGCCATGCCGTCAGCAGCACATTTTGATTTCCGCTGCTCAAGCTGGGGCTTTTTCTGCAGCAGTTCCTGTACCGTGAAGCATCCTTTCTGAGGGATATGAGGAAAGGGCCCCTGCTTTGATGGCTTTCCAACACCGCTGCAAGGCTGAATTATTTAGAAGGTCATTTTAAATGTAAATAGATCAACCAGTCGGATCTCAAAATCACCATCTGTATTTTCAGTCTGTTTTAGATTTGGGGTTCATACGTTTTGAATTTGTTGTCTGTATGTTTTTTGCTGTTATTATAACCCTCCTCAAGTCCCTTGGAAGGAAAGGTGGAATAGATTTGTTTTAAGCAAATAAGCATGCTACGAAGAAAATGGTTACTATTCATGTCCAGTAAGAAAAACTGGTAATCAAATTAAAAAAGAGTAAGAACCTGTATTAATCCTTAGCTATCCATTCAACATAAATGTCCTAATCTAGATGAACATACAGGGTTGCATCTGGTTGAGCATATCAGAGCAGGATTTCCCTACCATCCTCTCCTTTTGCAGCCCAGTATGCAAAAGGAATTGAATACGGATGCTGCTGTTTCATACTGCGTGTAATATATTTTTATTAAATACTTATTTTCTCCCCACTTTCTGACACTGTTAAGGCTCACATAACTCTATGAGACTAGAGCAAGATCAAAGCAAGAGGATTTTGGTGAAGAAATAACCCTGCATTTTTTAGTGAAGCGATGGCATAACGATCACATACCAAGAATGAAACCTGCCATTTACTGTACCTTGCCTTTACTCTTTCTCAGTTAGGATCTTGGATTGATGTCAGAGGAAACTTTTAAAATGGTATTGTTTGATTATCCTTTAAATATCAGTATTACACACAGAGAAAAACCCACATCTGTCAAAATGCATGGATCACTGGGCCACATAATTCATTTTTTAATTATTTGAGATCTGGTATGAATAAAGTATGTCCAGCAGACACATGTTCTCATATGCTAAAAAGTGTTATTTTATTCTACTATCTATGGTTATAATGAAATGTATTGTTTACTATAGCACAGGGAGTTAGATAGATGGGGATGCGGGTGGAACGAAAGAAACTCTTGATAGGGATCATTCTACTCCCTCCACACACCCCATTAGATGGGGCTAATTAAAGGGAAAGGAGAAATGCTTTGGAAAGTAATGTCAGGACAGTTGGGCTATTTTCATAGATAAGAATGTTGCAAAAAGAGTGAGTAGATAAACATCTCAATAGTATAAATAGTTGCTTCTGATGCAACCTGGGAAGATTAACTTTAGAGTTTTGTTAATCTTAAATACATTTAAAATTAACATTTTATTTGCACTTAAAATAATGGTTTTTAGGAATGCAATCAGTGATTTTCATTTTCTGAAACACAAATGTTTATCTCTGCAATAGCAGATATGGTCCATTTCCCCACGTCTTAAAAATAGCACCCCACTCACAGAATGCTGGCGGCTCTTTTGCGCAATTTCTGATGTCACCGTTTCCAAAATGGAGGCAGGCAGTTATGATTCAATTTTCAAGGCACTACTAAAACAGAGTGAGTGGGGCACTATTTTTAAGACATGGGGAAACTACCTTCAATTCTGAATGCAATAGCAAATTTTTAAATAGTTATTATGCAATGAGCAAAAAGAGAAAAGAGGAAAAAGAGGTTACACCTGTAAGATCTTGTGCATTAAGCCTGTTGCACAGAATGGGAAAGATGAACAACAGCTTGTACAATCACATGCTAGTCAATTAGCAGATTGAGTAAGGAATATTTGTTGAGATACAGTCTAGCATCCTTTGCAATTAAGGATAAATGCTGAGAATTGGATTGCAATTGGCCCAGAAATGTCCTGGCCCATGTTGTCATGTTCTCACAGGACTGACCCCTTCCCATGAGGGTCTGGAACAGAGTAATCAAGCAAGTATAATCAGCAGCTACCTGGTCAGCCACCATGAAGAATGCTTTCACTGTAATGTAAAACTGATTGTGATACTGCCAGTTTTGTGAACAAATCTTTGAGACAGTCAAAAGAAAGGCTAAAAAAGAAAATTCACACTTCGAACCAAGTAAATTCTCTTGTGTTATGCCGCCCGTGGCATAGGGTTGCCAGCTCTGGGTTTGGAAATTCCTAGAAATTTGCAGGTGGAGCTTGGAAAGAGCAGGGTTTGGGAAAGGAGGAACCTCAGTAAAGTATAATTACCATAGAGTTCATCTTCCAAACCAGCATCTCCAGCAGGTCTGATCTCTGTAGCCTGGAGATCAGTTGTAATTCTAGTAGAACTCTGGGATCTACCTAGGGTTCCCAGGTGCCTGCCAGTGGTGGATTTGCCCCCTCGCCCGCCAATTTGCCAGTGATTGGCAGGAGGTGGCAAGCTCCTCAGAAGTCACCCGTCACTGGCAAGAAGCCCGGGAAAACGTGCGGTGTGTGCACTCCCATGGGGGTGCAGCAACATCACTTCTCGAAGTGATGTTGCCACATTGGCTGCAGGAGCATTCCAGTGCTTCATTTGGGTCCAATTTGGGCCCCAAATGGGACAAATCAGCCCCTCACAGAGCATGGAAGTGTTCCCGTTGCCAGAGTGATGACATCATTTCCAGAAGTGACGTCATTGCACAAGCACCAGGGTGCACACAAGAAGAATGACCATGTGAGTGACACGAGGTAAGTGCCAGTTCCCCCCTCCAACTGGGAGGGTATAGAGACCTGTCAACCCTAGACCCACCTGGAAGTTGGAAACCCTGTGAGATCATACTCACACAATACATGTCCCTCCTCAAACGAAGTAAGGAAGGATGCAACAAGATGGAGAACATTGTCTGTTGTTGCCCCTATACGGCAAATTCCGAGGACAGACTCTATTGTGAGGACACTATGACTTTAAGTAGGTGGTGCTTAACACCACCTTGGCAGGATTGTTCCATGAGGATTTTATTTCCTTATTTCCCAATGGAAATTCTGAAAAATAAAAAAAATTGTCATCAACAAGGATGTGCCAGCAAATCTGTCACTGGAATTCTGGAAGAAATGGGGAGCAATGGACTTTTTCCATAGTTCTGAACCAGGTTAAAAGAAACTGATGTTCACAAAAAGCTAGGTTGATTGGAGTAACCAAAATGACTCATTACTTGTTCAGGTCTGCGTTCAGATACATACAAAACCATGCTTAGGGTTTGTTAGTGGAAAGAAGATGCAACTTTCAGATGATTACGGAAATGCTAGCTTGCCTTGACAAATGCTGATTCGTTGCCTTCATTCTGGAGCCAGGGCGAGTGGTGTCAGAGATGAAGCCAGGATGTTTGTGTTCATGCATCACTTAGAATTATAGTTAAGCCCAACTGTTTTTAATGAACTTACTTCAAATGGCTGCTCCAAATTGTAAATAACCATCGATTAATGGCCCACATCCAGACAATCACATTAATTAATTAAACTAATTAAACTATGGTTTCTCATGATGTCTGCACTGAGCCTAGGTATTTCTCAAATTACAAATTAAGCTGTATAATATAGACAAAATGTTTTAATTACGAATGCTGGTTATCTTCACCACTTATCACCTTTTAACATTATATGTATTCCAAATTGTTTAATACTTAGATTGGTTAGTTCCTTGGCAAAGTTCCCTCAAATGCAATTTAAAAATCAATATGAACAGAGTATACTCATTGGTCTCATTTCCCCTTCCTGCCAACAGAGTTAATTAATAACATAAGGTCTCTCTCCTTGAGATTTGTTCAGGGAAATAAGCTGCTGTCCTGTGAGGTGAGCCCAGTGCCTCCCTGCTGCTGGAAGGTACAAACCGAAACAAAACACACAAACCTTTCAGCAGGCAAGACTCATTACAATTTAGTTTCCCAGATTTGGTTCAGTGTTCCAATAGCTGTATCAATGAGCCAAACCACAGAGTGCTGTTTGTATTTTCTATTTGATTCTTCTATTATGTACACCCCTAATCAGAATAATAAAATGTTTATTATGTTGTTTGAAAGAAGAGAGAACAAGGGCCAACACATATGTTACAGGGCCCATGGGTCCAACCCATGGATGCTGATACCATTTTAGAGCCAAACTTGCAGCAGCAAGGGCTGATTCTGATTGAGACTGCAGTGCAGTTTGGACCAGGTGATCTTGTTCCCCATCCCACAGCTTTTCAAGTGCTGAATCAGAATGGCTGAAAAAGGCATGGTTTGAGAAGAACATGATATTCTCATCATGGAGTCTGTGTATTTAGTACTTTTAAAAAAGAATGTATATCCCACTCACTTTATTTATTTATTTGCTTCATTTACAATCTCTTCTCCATTTTATCCTCATAACAACTTTGTGAGGTAAGCTACGCTGAGAGTATGTGACTGGCCCAAGGTCACTCAGAGAGTTTCCATGGCAAAGTAGAGATTTGAACTTGGGCCTTCCAGATCCTAGTCTGTCACTCTAACCACTACACCACACTGGCTTTTTTTGTTCAAAGTGACTCAGAGTGACAAAATTAAAACATAGTACTAAAACCAGAATCAAGCAACTCATCAATGTATCAGCAAAATAGCCATAAAATACAGCCATCTTAGACCAAGACTCTATACATCTCAATCCATCACCATTCTGGGAGGGCCCTATGAGAAAAAAGAAAAACAGCTTTACAAAGGGTTGAAGGGTAGAGTTGAAGTGGCTGGCATGGAATGGAAGTCAGTACTTGGTAGGCTTTTTTCTGCAGCTACCACACGCTGAGGCAGTCGTGGAAACAGGACTGGCAAGAAGGAAATTGCTTAAGTTAATAAAAGGATCATTATGAGTGAAAAATAAATGTATTTGATCTCAGGAGAGCCAGTGTGGTATAGTGGCTACAGTGACAGACTAGGATCTGAGTTGACCAGATTTGATCCCATGCTCTGTCCTGGAAACTCATGGAGTGACATCAGACCAGTGGCAAACTCTCAGATTCACCTACCTGACAGGTTTGTAGAGGAGAGGAGAATGATGTAAGCCATGTTGGGTCCCCATTGGCGAGAAAGGCAAGGCATAAAAGAAAAATAAATAAATAATGTGTGTGTGTATGAATAATCCTTTCTTGGACGGGCATGGAGCCTAAGAAATGACTTAGTCATGCAATCGTACTTTTGCCAGCTGAGATTTAAATTCCTTTGGCTGGGTTCTTAGCCAAAAATAAAAGCAAGACCATTCTTTAGTTTTTATATCTATTTAAATCGATATTATAGTATGTCTTCCTGTAAATGTTAAGGTCTAATGATAATAAGCTTCTTATTTCTGAGAAGGAAGATGTTCTTAATAGCATATCTGGAGGATGTGATCATAATAATTGACAGAGATGAAGAAGCACGCAAACCAAGCAGTTTCAGCAATATTGGATCTGCAAAGGGGAAGTTTGTTAACTCCAACTCTGAGTGAAAAAAGTAGAACTTAGATGAGTTTTACTTTCATTGTTCCACATTTTCTGTGAGATTACTTTTGCACTTCATAATTACACCAAAAAGGGAATTGCAGTGCCATCCCATGAACACTTTCCTGGAAGTAAGCCCCACTGAACAGACCTGTGTAGGATTCTGAGTAAACCTGCTTAGGATTTCTCTCTTGGGGTATGCGGCACCAGAGGTGCCATTCTGAATTTCATTAAAGGTGGGCAAAATTGAGAAGGACAAGATGCCAACATCTGAAGTTTCATGCATTTGAGGTTAAATGTCTGGATAGGGTTGCCTGGTCTCCCAGAGGCCAAACTGGAGGGCAGGAGTGGGGAGTGCAGGGGGCAGCAGATACTCATCCCCAAGCTTACCCATTGCACTGGAAAATAACATCATTTTCTGGCATGATATGGAAGCTAACAGGTTGCATAGGGCTGGTTTGCTAAAAATCGCACCCAATACTTAGTGTTTGGGGTCCCAGACCGTTGATGGGGGACTGACATAACTATGAGTCTCTCTACCTGAGATATCTTATATCAGGACGCTCAAGTGTAAGGAGATGCAATATTAGCTGGGAAGCGTAGTTTAAATTTCACCTCTATACACAGAGCTGGCAGAGATTGCTCCTGCCAGCTTTATTAATTTCATCTTTGCCTCCCTGAAAGGGAGGTGAAATTGACAGAGGTTTTGGGGAGATGAAGATGAAATTAACAAACTCTCTGAGGAGGGATCTCTGCTGGCTCTGTGTAGATCTCTGCGCTTAAAATATCACTGGATCTAGCAACAAGGATTTGTGTTTCTGTATTATCTATGGGTTTTTAGTGCAGAAAGTACAATAGTTTTTTTCTAGAAGACCTTGGGGATTGGGGAGACGATTATTGAGAAGAAGGGATGAGTAGACAAAATCTAACATCCAGTTCTCCCAGGAGGTTCATATTCCAGAATCTGCTCGGTCCTGCTGCTATCTGGCAGCAATGAGTAGGATTAATGAGATGGCCACATCTGGATCAGTTTAATCATTTCTCAATTATAGTAGAGGACGAAGGAGACAACTAAATAAACCCATTCCATTTGTTTACACACATCTGGGGTTTGGAGCACTTATAATGTAAATATGATTCAAGCCAACATATTTCACATACTAAATATTAAAAAAAAAAAAGCCTGGATCAAAAAAGAAATGGCAAAACTAAATGAGAAAGGTGGTGGTGTCTATAAAAAGCACTCACATTAGGAAAGAATTAAGCAGCTTTTTGGTAAAGTTGAGCATGGTACAGTGTTAATTAGTTACAGTTCTTTAATGTGATAGTTTCAAAGGCAAACAGCAACATTACAGTTATAATGGGTGTTGTTTCAGAGGTAAATCCTGTTTTCCAGACATTTTCCTAAACTGTCTCTTTTCTCCCAAGAGAAATAGATATTCTTTCCCCATAGACTTCCAACTATCACCGTGAGTAGTTATTATGAGACTTTTAAAAATCTTTTAGCAGCATCATCCTTCCAGACATTATATTCAATGGGAAAAAATTAACAATAGAGAATCTCATGAACAAAATGAAAAACCTGCTTTTTAGTGACTTCTGCCTCTCCAGCTCAGTTGTTCACTCCTGCCCTTGGTAGAATTCCCAGAAGCCAAAACAAAAAATATGGTGCTAGAAAAACACGGCAATTCTGGTCTATTTTCTTCTGATTTACTTCCAGCAAGAGATATTTGCTCTAAATTAACGATGGCGTTTATCATTTAAGCACTGCAACATGACTCCGCGTAGAATCCTCATTGTAGCCCTCAGGAGAGCTTGAGTGTACGGTTGTGCATACGGGCAGGAATGTGTTCTCTCTCTCTCTCTCTCTCTCTCTCTCTCTCTCTCTCTTTGCTTCTCATATACAATGTTGATGTTTCAAAATATTTGGTATGATTTTTGTCCAAGGAAAAATACCTTTCATATTTTGTCTAACCTCAGTTTGAACCATCTGTTGGCTCATAATAGCATCTTGGCACCCACACTTAATGTGAAGATCCAAGATTTCACTTTGCTAGGTGTGATTGGTGCTTTGTTGCTAGTACCGTTTTTCAGTTTTCTGCCTCAGAAAATGAAACATACACGTACATCTGGTTTATCTGTCTTAACAACTTATAAGAATTAGAAACATGAAAGCACCATAGCCATGCTGCTTGTTGAATATTGCATGATTTTGCCTTCAAGGTTGATTTATTTCCTACTAGAGTAAGATTTGGGTCCAGTAGCACCTTAGAGACCAGCTCGATTTCCGGGGTATGAACTTTCTGATGAAGAGACCTTTGACTACTGAAAGCTCATACCCTGGAAATTGAGCTGGCCTTTGTTGTAAAGCATACAAGCAGCTTCTAGAGGATGAGCTTTGCACTTCCTTCAGTTTTGGCCCTGCGAGGCTCCTATAAACAATTGGCTACTGCTGAGGAGAGTGACCAGCTGGAGGTAGACTGTGCAGGCGAGGGCAAAATGAAACCTGTTCAGTTGCTATAAGCTGGTCTGTCCTAGTGTTCATGATGCTACAATCTCTAAAGAGCTACTGCACCTGAATCTTGATCTTCTACTATGGACCAACACGGCTATCCACCTGAAATTATTTCCAACTAAAGTATTCTGTTTGTGAGTCTTTCCATAAAGTTCTCTATTTTCTCCTGATCACCAGTCATTGCCTCCTGTTTCTGTTTCCAAAAGCAGTGTCCGGAGCGGCTGCCACCAGCCCTGGACTGAGGGCCGTTGCCACTCCCCTTGCACCAAGGACAGTCCTCAATTGCCAGTCCCTGCCCTGGTGGGCCCAATAAGCCTGGAGCAGCTGCGGCATCCCTGGGTCCACTTGCCTGGCCTGGAGACATCACAGACGGTGGTAGGACAGGAGGATGAGAGGCTGCTGGGGAGAGAAGACTTGCACAAGACACAGCTCCACGCTGAGACACGATGGTAGCTGAGAGCCAGGGAGGAGGAGGCAACAACCAACTCCAGGACCAGGTGGACACTGAAGCAGCAACAGCCCCGCAGGGAGGAGCTGGAGGAGGCAGGGCCAAAAGGCTGGTGGAGCGTCACTCCCAGATGCATGGACCTCCACCCGACAGTCTTGGGAGGTCACCCCAGCCCCTTGCTTGCACTGTGACAGCTGTAATGTTGCTGTGCCCATCACTGCCAGGCCTTGCAAGCCCAGAGCAGAGGACAACCCCAACAGAGTGGATGGAGGGAGGAGTCCAACACCTCCTGACAAGGCCCCAAGGGGTGCAGGACCAGGAGGAGGGAGCAGAGGGGCTTGAGCGACGGGCATCTAAGCCTGTTGCTTCCCCCATTCCCTGGGTGGCAGGACAGGATGGCCAGGAGACACGGGAGATTGGCTGCCCCCCAGGAGGGGGCAGGGAAAGGGTGCCGTAAAAGGGAGGCTTCCCAGACAGCTGGTGGTGGGGGGGAAGAGGCTGAGATAACTTGGCAGGTGGTGTGTCACTGCCCAGCGGGTAGGAGGAGGAACCAGATGGAACAATCCCCCCCCCCAACCCAGTTCTGAGGCCTCCCTGAACATCCAGCAAGATGGAGGAGGAGGCGGCTGAGGTGCAGACTCACAAGTAGCTTTTGTTATTCAACAAGTAGCTGAACATTGGTCCCAGTTATTTGAATCTGTTTTGGTGCCTGAACTCAGGTTTTACTCTGCCTGCTGTTACTTCTGCCTAGGGAGTATCTCATTTTTGTGTTGCAGCAGAAATATTTTTTAAGTATTTATTTATTATTTAACAAAATTTATATCCTGCCTGTTTGTCCTTCTAACGGCCAGCAAGACAGCTAACAAATTAAAACATATTAATTTTAGAGCCTGTACAGAGCAGTGATTGGTGTTGGACGAGGATCTGGGAGGGAGTTTCAGGTGTGAATTTTCACTCAGCCATGGAAGCTCACTGAGTGACCTTAGGCCAGTCACACAGTCTCAGCCCAAGGTTGTTGGGAGGATAAAATGGTGGTGAGGGGAATGATCTAAGCAAGTTTGAGTCAATACTGGGGAATCACAGAATCCAAGAGTTGGAAGGGACCATACAGACCATCTAGTCCAACCCCCTGCCCAGTGCAGGATCAGCCTAAAGCATCTCTGACAAGTATTCATCCAGCCTCTTCTTGAAAACTGCCAGTGAGGGGGAGCTCACCAACTCCCTAGGCAGCTGATTCCACTTTTGAACTACTCTGACAGTGAAAAAGTTTTTCCTAATATCCAGCCGGTACCTTTGTGCATGTAATTTAATAGCATGTAATAGCCCATTGCTTCGGGTCCTACCCTCTGCTGCCAACTGGAACAGCTCCTTGCCCTCCTCCAAATGACAGCCTTTCAAATATTTAAAGAGAGCAATCATGTCCCCCCTCAACCTCCTCTTCTCCAAACTAAACATTCCCAAGGCCCTCAGCCTTTCCTCGTAGGGCTCAGTCTCCAGACCCCTGATCATCCTCATCGCTCTCCTCTGCACCCTCTCGATTTTGTTCACATCCTTTTTGAAGTGAGGCCTCCAGAACTGCACACAATACTCCAGGTGCGGCCTGACCAAGGCAGTATAGAGAGGGGCTATGACCTCCTGCGATTTCGACCCTTTGATACAACCCAAGATTGAATTAGCCTTTTTTGCCACCGCATCACACTAACTGCTCATATTTAGTTTACAGTCCACTCTTACTCCAAGATCCCTTTCACATATACTACTGCCCAGAAGTGTATCCCTCATCCAGTCTTTGTGCTTCCCATTTTTGTGGCCCAGATGTAATACTGTGCACTTGTCTTTGTTGAATTGCATCCTATTCACAGCTGCCCACTTCTCCAGAGTATTCAGGTCTTGTTGAATTTCTTCTTGGGTGTTTTCTACTCCTCCCAACTTGGTATCATCAGCAAATTTAATAAGCAGCCCTTCCACTCCTTCAGCCAGATCATTGATAAAAATATTGAAAATTTAGGGGCCCAAAACCGAGCCCTGCGGCACCCCACTGGACACCTCCCTCCAATCTGATGAAACGCCGTTGACCACCACTCTTTGGGTGCGGTCCTCTAACCAGTTCCCTATCCACCGAACTGTCCTATATTCCAGTCCACAGTCTTCCAGTTTGCCCATCACTCACCAGGCTGAGTGAAAATTCACACCTGAATCTCCCTCCCAGAATGTCATGGGGGACATTTACTGAAATCCAGATAAATCACGTCAACAGAGTTCCCATGGTCCAGTAAGCTGGTCACTCGATCAAAGAAGGAAACCAGGTTGGTCTGGCAAGATCTGTTAGGGACAAAACCATGCTGACTTCCCCAAATCACTGAGTGGTCCTTCAGATGCTTACAGATTGATCCCTTTAAAATCTGTTCTCATATCTTCCCAGCAACAGAAGTCAGACTGACCGGCCTGTAGTTTCCCGGGTCATTCTTCTTCCCTTTCCTAAAGATTGAGATAACATTCGCTCTTCTCCAATCTTGTGGCACATCCCCAGTCCTCCAGGAGGCCTCGAAGATGATGAACAGGGGTTCTGCAAGTTCTCTAGAAAGTTCTTTCAGCACTCTTGGGTGCACCCCATCCGGCCCAGGGGATTTGTATTCATCCAGTGCAGCCAGATGCCTCTCCACTACCTCTCTGTCAATGTCAATTAGCCACTCAGGTGTCCTGCCACATTTTCTACTATCTCTAGATGTGCCCGAGTTCTTCAGGGAGAAAACAGAGGCAAAAAAGTCATTAAGCCTGTCTGCTTTTTCTCTGTCCTGCATCAGAGTTTCTCCATCTACTCCCAACAGCGGTCCAATTGCCTCTTTTACATTGCGTTTGCTTCTGACATATCTGTAGAAGTTTTTCTTGTTGTAGCAAGCCCTCCTGGCCAGACCCAGCTCGTACTGAGCTTTGGCCTCTCTGATGGCTGATCTGCAGTACCTAGTAACGCTCATATACTCCTCTTTAGAGGTCTGTCCTTCTCTCCATTTCCTGAACATTTCCTTTTTCTCCCTTAGCTTACTCTGGAGCTCTCTGTTCATCCACATCAGTTTCTTGGAGCCCTTACCATGTTTCCGTCTTGCTGGGATAGTGAGGGCTTGAGCTTGCAAAAGCTTATGTTTGAGAAGAGCCCACCCTTCACTTGCTCCTTTGCCTTCCAGCACACTCCCCCACGGAATGACTCTCATCAAGCCTCTGAGTTCATTGAAGTTGGCCCTACAAAAATCTAACCTATGAGCCTGGCTATGAACTTCCTTGGCCATGTCCAAAGGAGGACATGGTCACTTCCCCCTAAGGTCCCCACCACCTTCATCTCATCTACCAATTCTTCCCTGTTGGTTAATATCAAGTCTAGTATGGCCGAACCTCTAGTAGCTTCCTCCACCTTTTGAAAAAGGAAGTTATCGGCCAGGCAGGTCAGGAAATTGCGTGATTCATGACGCTTTGCTGAGCCTGTCTCCCAGCACACATCGGGGAACTTGCTAAAACATCTCAAGATACAGATGATGATACAGTGCAATGACCAACACAAATAGACCAAGGTACAGTGCAAAACTGACCAGACGCATTTCGGCCCTTAGGCCTTCCTCAGTGGTCAATTGTAAACAATTTATGATCAAACATACCCACACATATGGAAACCAATCATGCAATGCTCCCGGTGTTTTATCTAGAGCTGTAACAAAAGAAGAAGGGGGGAGGAAATTTTTTTAATATAATATAGTTCATTCTAAAGTGCTAGAATTATTCTAGGTAAAATACTGGATCAAAATTTACCTCTAGTATTGTGTGATAAACTGCAAATATTGCAGTAGACCCAGGACCGCATTTGCACAATGCTCTTCATTTATTGTTGCACTCTAAAGAAAAAATGTATCAAATTATAAAATTATTCCCAAGATTGATTCCCACCCCGGCAGCCTGCTGTGCCTGGCCCGCAGCTGCTGCACCTGGCTGGGAGTGCATGCTGGCGGCGGCGGCAGCGGCACCATGGGGCAGCTGAACGGGAGGGCTGGGAGGATGCAACAGCTGCGGGCCAGGTGCGGCAGGTGGCCGGGGCGGTGCGCGGTTGGCTTCCCAGCCTTCCAGCACTGCTGCCACCAGCTCCACAGTGCGTGCCCCCAGTCCCGGAACCCCCTCCAGCACCTCAGCTCTTCAGGGGGCTGCCAGACCTGCCTCTATGGATGTGCTAGCCCTGCTTGCTGCCAATCCCTCTGCTGCCATCTGCCATTTTCACACATCTCTTAAACCTGATGCCTCTCAAACTCAACCTCTGGCCTAAGTAGCAGAGGAGGAGGAGGAGGAGGAGGAGGAGGAGGAGAGGACAGTCTCAGGTACCTGACAGGGGGAGTTTTGTAAACTCTCCACTCTGAAGAAGACTCTTTGTAGCTGTCTCTCCCATGAGTGATAGATTTTATGGATGGCCTTGGTGGCTGTAATGAAGACCTCTTAATTTTCCCATGCAGATTATAAGCAGTTAGACTTGCCCCCACCATATTAGAAGGCTTATGATTATTGTTATGCCATAAGCCCCTTCTCAGAATGTGCTTCCAGCACTAAAACTGCTGCCCAGACAGACAGAAACACATGGAAGCTGCTGCCCAACTAGGCAGAAAACACGGAAGCAGCTGCCTGAGCAGGCAGAACCATGGAAGCCAGATTCTGGCCAGGAGACGGAACGTGCAAACGTGGGGAATGATAGGGGAGGCCAGCTCACCCCCTCCCATGCCCCGGAAGCATGATAAGGATCCAGATACAATAGGGCCTTGCTGGAGTTCCTGAATTAATCAATGCATCCCACCTTATCAATCTCATATTAACCACTTCCCTATTCTTAAGTGATTCTGAGAACTGATAGCCTCACCTGTCCACTTAGTGGGTCATCAATCATAATTTGATAACTTTATTTCCACCCGGGAAGACCTAACCTAATCAAACCTTTTTAGTTCTTTGTCACACCCTGGAGACAGTTTAATTGCTTATTGTCCCGCTTTGGAGACAGTTCACCAGCTCTTTGTCGCACCCCGGAGACAACTTCTCTTTGTCCCACTTGGGGAACAACCACTCAAGTCTTTGTTTTGGGAGCAGAAAATGTAATCTTGCCCCTGGGTAGGATCCATAGCATAAATTAGGCTGACTCTCAGCCCAAAACTGTGTGCATGCTTTGGATCAAGCATCCGCCCTCAAACTTCCATTTCCGCTTTGAAGTGCTGCTGGCTGCTCAATGCTCCTTCTCTCTCCCGGACATCTGGATGGTAACTATCACCAGACCTTTTCTCTCTTTTCTAGTCAGCCCTGAATGCATGTTGTGTGTGTGTGTGTGTCTTGCGTGCTGTTGATCTTTCTTATTTTCAATGAAAATTTCTTTTTTGTTTGAAATATCTGTTTATTAAAAGGCATTCTCTCGCTGGGACAATCCTTGTATGCATTGGTGGAGATCCCTAAGTTACCCCCTTTTGCTGCATTCTCCTTGCTGCTAATTCCCTCCCAACTCACAAGGAGACCTTCCCTTTGGAATAAAACACTCTGTGTTTTATCACAGAACAATCACTAATGAAAGTCTACACTTCAGCCTCTTTGAAGGTGGTTGGAGGTGATATAAAGCTCAATATTAAGCAGTTTTGAGCAAACAGCTGTTGAGTAGCATCTGCCCTTCTGTCCGTGGTGGTTTTTTCCCAATGGTAAAAGAACTATGTCTGCCTTCAAAGTTTAAATAGAAGCGAGGGGTGCTTTTACAGCATAGACCAAGCTAAGCCCCTGGCACTGTTCCGAGGTTGAAAACTAGGCCATTTTCATATGATTTACTTGCACTGAAATTTCTGCTTTGTAGAGAAAAGAACATGCTGTCATGTATGATGAACGCAACCAATTGTGCTGTCTCAGTAAGCAAAGCATGGACTAGACAGACTCCAAGGTCATTGTTCACCTAGAAGACCTTGGGCTGCCCCTGTACAGGTCACCATACCAAGTAAATTTGGGCTTGAGGGACACCATACCGAAAAGATTGGGAACCGTTGTGATATTATATTGCAATATCGGCATAGAAAATGAAATTGGGGCATGGGGTGTCTTCAAAAAGAGTTGCAAAAGGTGGTTTTCATGATGCAGAATTTTTTGACATCTCACCCCCATTATTGGCACTTCTGCATAATATTTTATTGTAACCTCTTTAATCACTGATGAAAAGCAATACACAAATATAGGAAATATCTCAACTCTGTACGGAATGTATGTCATTATGATGACATAGTAATGCCTAACAAGCAGATATTTGTCAGAGAAACTAATGAGCTTTGGGGAGCCCAGGAGGGTGGAGAATCTTGATGAGGGCTGGAGACAACTTGGGAAACGTATCCTGAAATATCACGGCGATGAACTCCGTTCTTGTTTTTCTCCACTCTCCACTTTAGTTTGTCCATACTTTCTTAGGTTTCACCTGGGATGAGAACTGAAGAATGTGCAGCCCTCCTGCGTATCCCACTGGTGCAGCATTCTATCCAATATCAAGTCATGCATACCACAGGAATGCTTTTTGGGGAACGATGTGAAAATGCACTCCAACTGTATGGCCAGCTATGATGAGATCACAGAAGACAAACCCTAACAGAAGATTAAGCGAATACAGGGAAAGAAGCAAGAGACTCCCAATAGCTTGCCCTGCTGTATTCAACATCCATTTAATTTTATTTAATAGGTGGCTGGGTTGGAAAAATCTATATTGAATAAAGATGTGTGCATTGCTTAATGAGACTTTATACAGAGAACAGACAGCAATGAATTACCCCTTTTTCTAATGTGCCTCATCACTGCCCTTTCATTCTTTACATTTAAGCCAGGAATTAAATTCAGCTGCAATGAACTATTTATTCCACCACCCTTCAGGCCAGAAAACCCATCCTAATCTCAGCAATATATCAAAATCTACTATTCCTATTCATAGGCTGCAAGCATGACACATAAAGTAAAATCTTTGATTTTTCTCCTTGTAATGCAAGACAGATGTGCAGCCATATGCCTCTTCATTTTGATCCAGATGTGCTTCTTCACAGTAAGCAAATTTATACATATTTATATTTTTAAAAGGCACTTGATGCTCCTCATCGCGCCGAGTTTGGTCCTGGGAGTTTTTGTTCAGCACAACTTTCAGCAAGTAGGACCTCTGGCATTTCCCTATCATTTCCCAAGCAAGCAGAATCAATAGTTTCGCTGCACTAATCCACCTATAAGCTTTCAAACTGTTATGCGCGGACAGATAATAAAACATTCAACTCCTTTTTAAAAGATTCACTCACTACTTTCTTTAGAGGGGAAATTGAGTTTGAAGCCCATTTTGTACAGCAGGAGCAGTGTGGGAATCAAAAGTGAAATATGGGAGATAATTTTTGTTAAATAAAATTCCGGCCATATTTCTTCCCCTTTCACATAAAGCATTTTACAGGAGAAAGATAGAAAAGATTTCCTGTTTTGGGGTCTCTATGGGGTTGCCAGGTCTCTTTAACGTCCTGGTGGGAGGGGGAGGACCTGGCACTTACCTGTGGGATCATCTCACATGTGCAAAAAAGTGTGTGAGCACTCCCAGCAGGTGCAATGATGTCACTTCTGGAAATGACATCACGTCCAGCAGAGGGCCTGCTCCCTCCCCTCACAGGGGCCAATTTTGGTCAATTGTGCCCCCTATGAAGATCGGGAGCATTCCTTTCCACCAAGTGCAATAATGTCAGTTACATAAGTGACACTATCATGCCTATGGGGAGCACGACCGCTGTGTGTTGTCCCAGGAGGCTTCTTGCCATCCAGGCCCATTCTCTGGGGCCTTTCCCCCCACAGGCCAGGTGAGTGGTGGCAGGGGGCAGAGGCTGGGAATGGGGGATTGGCAGCCCACTGGGGGACTGGTAGCCCTAGATCCCTATGCTCATTTATTTACAGAGAGGATACATTGTCCTTTCTTTGTACATTAAGATCAAAAAAAGACACAAAATGAAGTGTAAGCTTTTGAGCACTCCAGATCTCTTCATGAAGTTTCATGTTAGTGGGGGGGAGGGGCATTTTCGGTCCTTTTTGGGGAATAACATTCCAATGTATAATGCTATAAAAAGAGGTATGGATGGAACTTGTGTTTTGGGGCCTCTGGGACACCCATCTTTCTTTTTTTATCTCTTTGTGATCCCAAAACCTACTCTAAAATGGTGGGAAAAATCTGTAGGTGACCTCTCATTAGAGTTGCTAACAAGTTGTCACCCGCAGGGAAATTTTATTCAAATTTGGGGAACAACTTTCCAGCCTAGAGTGCAACAATTTGAACTATTTGATGCGAGATAGGAGAGTTTTGCTAAAACTGTTACAAATCTCAGGGGAAATCTGTACATCCATGTTCTATATCTGCATAAGGGTTGTCGTTTGGGATAGAAAATGGAGGTAGCCCCACTATCCATTCTGAAGTGCTGGGATGGCTGTCTAGATCACAGAATCACAGAGTGGAAAGGGGCCATACCGACCATCTAGTCCAACCCCCTGCCCAATGCAGGATGAGCCTAAAGCATCCCTGACAAATATTCATCCAGCCTCTTCTTGAAAGCTGCCAGTGAAGGGGAGCTCACCACCTCCCTAGGCAGCTGATTCCACTTTTGAACTTCTCTGACTCTGAAAAGGTTTTTCCTAATATCCAGCCGGTACCTTTGTGCCTGTAATTTAAGCCCGTTGCTTTGAGTCCTACCCTCTGCTGCCAACTGGAACAGCTCCTTGCCCTCCTCCAAATGACAGCCTTTCGAATATTTAAAGAGAGTAATCATGTCCCCACTCAACCTCCTCTTCTCCAAACTAAACATTCCCAAGGCCCTCAGCCTTTCCTCGTAGGGCTCAGTCTCCAGACCCCTGATCATCCTCGTCGTTCTCTTCTGCGCCCTCTCGATTTTGTCCACATCCTTTTTGAAGTGAGGCCTCCAGAACTGCACACAGTATTCCAGGTGTGGCCTGACCAAGACAGTTTAGAGAGGGACTATGACCTCCTGTGATTTCGATGCTATGGCCGCTTTGATACAACCCAGGATTGAATTAGCCTTTTTTTGTCGCCGCATCACCCTGACTGCTCATAACAATCAGCAACCTTTATTGGCATTACTAACCCTGACTGCTCATATATAGTTTACCGTCCACTCTTACCTCAAGATCTCTTTCCCATACACTACTACACAGAAGTGTATCCCCCATCGTACATTTTTGTGGCCCAGATGTAATACTGTGCACTTATCTATGTTGAATTGCATCCTGTTCACAACCACCCACTTCTCCAGAGTATTCGGGTCTTGTTGATTTTTAACTTCATCTTCTTGGGTGTTTGCCACTCCTCCCAATTTGGTATCATCAACAAATTTAATGAGTAGCTCGTTTACCCCTTCATCCAGATCATTGATAAAAATATTGAAAAGTACCGGGCCCAAAACTGAGCCCTGCGGCACCCCACTGGACACCTCCGTCCAATCTGATGAAACGTCATTGACCACCACTCTTTGGGTGCGGTCCTCCAACCAGTTCCCTATCCACTGAACTGTCCTATAGTCCAGTCCGCAGTTTCCCCATTAGAATGTCATGGGGGACCTTATGAAATCCTGGTAAATGATGTCGACAGAGTTCCTGCGATCCAGCAAGCTCGTCACTCAATCAAAGAAGGAAACCAGGTTGGTCTGACAAGATCTGTTGGGGACAAAATCATGTGGACTTCTCCGGATCACTAAGCAGTACTTCTCCCTTAGCTTATTCTGGAGCTCTCTGTACATCCATATAGGTTTCTTGGAGCCCTTACCATGTTTCCATCTTGCTGGGATAGTGAGGGCTTGAGCTTGCAAAAGCTCATGTTTGAGATGAGCCCACCCTTCACTCGTTCCTTTCCCTTCCAGCACACTCCCCCACAGAATGACTCTCATCAAGCCTCTGAGTTCATTGAATTCAGCCCTATAAAATCTAACCAATGAGTCTGGCTACAAACTTCCTTGGCCCCCCACAGCAACTGGAATTCAAGGAGGACATGGTCACTTCCCCCTAAGGTCCCCACAACCTTCATCCCATCTACCAATTCTTCCCTGTTGGTTAATTTTAAGTCTAGAATGGACGAGCCCCTTGTAGCTTCCTCCACCATTAAAAAAAGGAAGTTATTGGCTGGGCAGGTCAGGAAGTTGCCTGAGTCTTGTCACTTTGCTGAGCTTGTCTCCCAGCACACATCGGGGAAGTTGAAGTCACCCATAATTATAAGGTTCTGATGTCTGGATACTCTACCAATCTGTTCAAGGAGGGCAGCATCCATTTCCTCTCCTTGGTCAGGCGGTCTGTAGCAGACTCCAACAACAATATCCTTTGTCCTTCTTCCCCTTATTTCCCCCCATATACTTTCCTCTGGGCTGTCAACCACATTCTCCAGAACTTGCTAACAAACAAGCCCTCTCCTCACATACTATACCACTCCGCCTCCTCTTCTACATTTCTGGGTTTTTTTCTTGAACAACTCGTACCCATCCACTACCACATTCCTGTCATGGGAATCATCCCACTAAGTCTCAGTAATTCCTACTATATCATAGCCCTCTGTTTGCAAGAGAAGCTCAAGCTCTTCCTTCTTATTACCCATACTTATATGGGTATAACACATCAGGGAAGTTGAAGTCACCCATAATTACAAGGTTCTGATGTCTGGATACTCTACCAATCTGTTCAAAGAGGGCAGCATCCATTTCTTCTCACTGGTCAGGTGAGCTCAAGCTCTTCTTTCTTATTGCCCATACTTTGGACATTGGTATATAGACACTTGTAGCCTTGTACCTTTGTTTGACCTTTCCTACCCAGGTGGGTCCCCACTGTTTTCACTTCATCATTGAAATCACCATGTCGATCGTCCCCTTCCCTTTGCGGCATCAGTTTAAAGCTCTCCTGATGAAGTTCTCCAGGTTCGTTCCAAACGTTTTCTTCCCTGCCCTTGAGAGGTGAAGCCCATCATGTGCTAGAAGGCCTTCTCTAAGAAAACCTATCCCATGGTCCCAGAACCCAAAGCGCTCCTGCCGGCACCACCAACTCAGCCAACGATTCACCTCAAGTATGGTCTGCTCCCTGCGTGCTCCACTTCCTGTGATTGGAAGGATAGAAGAGAATACCACCTGAGCCCCCAATGTCTTCAACTGCCTTCCAAGAGCTTCATAATCCTCTTTAATTCTTGCAACAGTATTCGCAGCCATGTCATTCGTTCCCACATGAATCAGCACAAACGGGTACTTATCAGCAGGCTTGATGAGTTTCGGCAGCCAGTCGGTAATATCCTGAATTCTGGCCCCCATGAAGCAACACATCTGTCATGGGCTGGGCCCGCCCAAGCTGGTAGCCCAGGTACTAACATGAAGCCAAGGAGTGTTCAAGAGTCACAAGCCGAGTCCAGTCTATAGTCAGAGCCCAAGGTAAACGCCAGGGGTGTGTCCAAGATCCAAAAAGCCAAGCCAAGTCCAGTCCGTAGGTCAGAGCACGAGGATATCAAGGCAAGTTGCAGGCAAGAGTGAGATGCAAGGTACCAGGAGGTGGTTGCAGGTAATTGACACGTTGCTTCCACGCCCGGCAGTTCCTCCAAACTGGCTCTTATAGCCAGGCGTGGTTTTCAACCAGCTGCTGGGGCTTCATCCTGACGTTACTCATCGTCACTCTCCAGCAGCTGGCGTTGGCTCGAGAGGCGAGCACTGCGCCGTCCCTCCTGCAGTTCCAGTCTCTGGCGCTGCCTGCGGCGTTCCTTGGGCGTGGGTGAACCTGGGGGGGTGGAGGCTCTTGGCTGCGCTGCACCTGTAGAAGTCCCTGGCTGAGCTTCCCCTGTGGTGTTGGAGCTAGAGGGTGCTGGTGTCTCAGCTGCTGGCTGCAAGCTCTGATCAGCCAGCAGCTGTTGCTCCTGATTGCTGGCTTCTGCTGAATCAGGGCTAGGGCTGGCTACACAGGGCTCCTCTTCTCCTGAGGAGTCCTGGCTGGCTACACGAGGCTCCTCTCCTCCAGAGGAGACCTCACTCTCAGACTGGGCCATGACACCATCTCTCGGAATAGGGGATCTGGCCCAGAGACATGGCGTTCCATACCCCTGAGCAAGGAGTCCCCGACGACTACCACCTTCCATTTTTTTCCACTTCCATGTGGCCCCATGTCTTCTGCACACCCTCTTCCAGCACTTTGCGGCTCTCCTTCCACTCTCATCTCCGTCACCATCTCTAGCACTTCAAAAAGATTCTTGAGCTGAAGTGGACCAGAGCATCTTCTTCGTTGACGCCTTCGGGTTTGTACCGTAGATCTGAGAGGAGGCTCAGAAGGGAGATTGACTCTTTCTCCTCCTCCTTGACTTTCCTCTTCTTGGCTGTGCAGAGCCCCCAGGCTGTTTTCAATAAAATCCTCTCCCTCCTTGATCTCCTGAAGGGTGGTGATCCTCTCCTCCAGGCTCTGAACCTTTTCTTCCAAAACTCTGACCAGCTTACACTTCTGGCAAGTGAACTCTGTCTTCTCTTCTGGGAGGAAAACAAACATGGCACACTCCATGCAGGTGACTGTGAAGGGGGCTTCAGTAGACATGATTGCCTTCCAAATATATACCTAGAGTACCAGCAGAACCAGTATCCCAGCAGAGTTTCAGGTCCCCCAGGCAGATCCCCAGGCTAAGAGCCACAGGGCAAGAGCCCTCTGGCGAGGAGGAGCCTTTTGTTTCAAAAGGTCACTTCCTGCCTAGCCCAGCAGGGCCCCGGGCTTGTAACCAAGAGCAACAGCAACCAGCAGCAAACAACAGCAATTCACTCAGCCCCCAACAGCCCCACACAGAACTTAACCAGAACCACCCTCTAGCAAGCTACACAGAACCCACTCACCCTCAGCTTCTCACACAGTAGCTAGGAAAGGCAAAGGGCAAAAGGCAGAACCCCTTCTAGCAGCAGCTCTCCACCATGTGCTCTTGCCTCAGCCCAGGTGCTTCTTCTGTTCTTGCTTTTTCAGGTTCCATGTACTCTTCTATCACGGAAATGTCAAAGATGATCAAGAATCTTGATCTTTTGACTCTGGGCATCCATTTTGACTCTGTCTCTCTATACCTTTTTAGCAACCTCTTTGTAGTGCCTGTCAAGAAACCCTGTTTCCTTGCATGTCAGGCCACCTTAAGTGTTATTGTTACCACCAGAGTGGCTGGTGGTCAGGAGGGTTCAGGTGAGGGGGGGGGGCAGCTGGCACAAATCAGCAGCTTGGGTTAGCCGCTGCCCCAGCTGCTTCTTACCTGTCAGGGCTCCCTCGCTCCTTCCCCAGCTGGGACTCCAGAGTCAGATAACCTGCGAAAGGATTGGGTGGTTATTGTTAGTTAGTCAGACATTCTAGACTTTGCCCTTCTTCCCTTGAGCAAGTGCAAAGTGCTCCCAGTTTTCCACTCAGTCCCCCCAGAGCACTCATAGCTCACTCTCCCTCCTCACGCACAAAATCCCCGCAGCAGGAGACTGCCGGGCGGAGCCTCCAGCCACCATGACTTAACTCAGTTCATGAGCAGTGCAGCCGGAGGTTTCGTAGGATGTGTGGGCAGGTGACTGGGCGTGGGGAAGGGGGTCACCTACCTTGGAAGCACACACAGGTTGGTCCCCACGGCAGTCCCCATCCTATGCCTTGATTGGGCTGAATCAGCAGGGCTGGGTGCAGGGAGAGTTTTCCAAGTTTTCCCATTCAATGGGCGCCTATGGGCTGTGCCTCCTTTTTTGTGGCATAACTTGCCACCACTGCAGGGGGCATTCCCAGGCCTGGGGCAGCTTAGGAAGCCAACTCAGGGCCCGCCCCCTGCCCCACCTCCTCCAGCGCTGGTGCAGGACCTTGCACCTCACTTACGACTCCTCCCAGCCACCAACTGCCCCCAAGAGGGGCAGCCAAGGCGCAGTAGCGCACCTCGGGCAGGCGCTGGCGGAGAGGTGGTTATGTCCACATAAAGAGTCTTTTATGCCTGTGCAAGGCCTAGTTCGCTTCTTGTGCACTTTCCACCCTCCCGGTAGGATTGCGCTGTGAATGAGAGTATTAATTAATTCTTTGAAGATGGCTTTCTTTTGCAAGCCAGAATATCTATCTGTGTGCATGTGTATGGTGAGAAAGATGCAGAGGCTGCCTTCCCTCTTTCCCTTTCTGTCTATATATAATACTTTGATAATTAAACATAAATGCAGACGCTTGGGAACAATCACGAGATGTGTAGAATTAAGGCAGAAAAGAATGAAAGGAAAAATGCCGGCTGTTATCAGAGCCTCTAAATTTCCTTTCTTGGGAATGGATCCAAAACAGCATCAGAGTCTTAAACGGACTATGCGGGCATAAGTTGGGTACTGTATGTTGATGTAGATACGCTTCTACTAATTTCTGTGTTACTTGCACTGGGTCTCAGTGAGAAAGATGGAACAACAACAACAACAACAACAAAGCAGTAGTCAACGTAATCATTGTCCAAGGTAAATTGTAAATAGTTAATATATGAGAATGTTCGCTGTTCACATTTTGTTGTGAGGCCAAATATATTTTGCAAATAGTAAAAGTGAATCTGAAGTCCTCTAAACAAGAAGAAATTTGTTGATGAAACCTGAAGATGGAATTTGTTGGATGCAGTCTGCTTTTTTTGAGCGCGCTTCTGGCGTTATAAAGCTGGTGAATGTTTTCCAAGGTTGTACTGATGGTGGCTTGAAGCTAAACAAAGTGGTCCACAAATTTTAGACCTCATTTGAAACTTACTTGTGTTATTTTTTTAAAAAACGAAAGTGTATGAAACAGCCAAGTACTTTGATGTCCTGTGGGTTTCAGTGGGGAAAAGTTGAGCACTTCTAAATCAATGGGGCATCAGGGCGTTAACTGTAGCTGGACTGAACTCAATAATTTGTCACTTCAAATAATTTTTATACTTCTGTCAGTTTTCTGGATGACTTCAGCTGGTAGAATAAATGTCAGTGTTTAATGGTTATGTTCGTTGATCTTCGATGAGATAAATCATTTGGCACTCTTTTAAAAACAGATTTATGGAGCACTGTAGGGAAGTTAGAGTGACTTCATTTGCTGGCTGGTGTTTTAATTAGGCTAGCTAATGTACCTGACATTCCTGGAAATGCAGAATGAGGTTTTTGGGCTTCATAGAAGAATGAAAATGGCATTTCCTCATCTTAAGCACTAATATCTAGTTAGGCTAATTGGGTAATATCAGAGCCTTCTGTATGCCATAGCTCTGGATTTGGTGATGTTATGTCAGTGGATTACCCATCCCAGAGTCTTTATAATGCTTGCTTGCCTGTCCAACTCTTGTCAAATCTTACATCTGCTTCATTTAAAGAAAAAGCAATATGAATAACACCAGGCTGTCCCTTACCCAGTTTTCAGAGGGAGACAAACCAAAGAATTAGAAATATAGAGAGGTCAAGGATCTGTTGATCTTTTACTTTTTACTTCCATGCCCCACGTTTCTCTGCTTACTCTGCATCCAATTCTAGCCAAGAGACCCTTTCTTATAAAAGTGGTAGCCATGCTTATGTAACAGAACTCTGGCACCATAGATCCTTCTCCTAAATTATCTTTTCCAGTTGGACAGCTGGGGTGGGATTCAAGTCAATAAATGATAGCACTGTTGGGGCTTGGCAAGTAACCATGAAATTGCTTTACAAAGAAAACACTCAAGACTATGACAGTGTTCAAAGTTTCAAACATTTATCCCAAACCCAACAACTTGCCAACGACACGTTAATCACAATTAATCACAGTCGCTATAGACATAGCAATATTTGCAAAGACAGGATCTTCGATGCCCTTCAGAAAGGGCACTCTGACCAAAGGCAAGCACTAACAAATGATCTTCAATGACACAGAGAGACCAGCAAGTCCAAAGTATTCACTCAAAGAAGATGGGAAGGGTTGCTTCTTCCTCTGTGTGCTCTTCATTCAACAGCTCCTGCTGCTGCTACTTTGGGGGCTTCCTATCTCTGGCTTGGGCTTGGGCCAGCAAAGAAAACAGCAGTTCCCACAATCAAACTCTAGGTCTTCTCTTGTCTGCTGCAAGCCAGACTAACTCAGGGGAAAGAGTTTGGAAACAAAATCTGTGTGACAACCAGGGCTTTTTTTCTGGGAAAAGAGGTGGTGGAACTCAGTGGGTTGCCCTCGGAGAAAATGGTCACATGGCTGGTGGCCCCGCTCCCTGATCTCCAGACAGAGAGGAGTTTAGATTGCCCTCCGCGCCACCAAGCGGCGCGGAGGGCAATCTAAACTCCCCTCTGTCTGGAGATCAGGGGGTGGGGCCACCAGCCATGTGACCATTTTCAAGAGGTTCCGGAACTCCGTTCCACCGTGCTCCAGCTGAAAAAAAGCCTGGTGACAACCCCTTCTTTATAATATCTCCTAAAAGGGACGTTCTAAAATTTAATTTCTCTCTGGTTGAGCCCATCACATATGGTGGTGGAGAGTGCCCTCAAGTCAGAGTTGACTTATGGTGACCCTGGTGGGGGTTTCGTGGCAAGATACTAACAGAGGTGGTTTGCCATTGCCTGCCTCTGCGAACCTGGTCTTCTTTGGAGGTCCCCCATCCAATTATTAACCAAAGCCAACCCTGCTTAACTTCTGAGATCTGATGAGATCAGGCTCACCTGGGCTATCCAGGTCAGGGCAGGCCCGTCACATACCTGCAAAGAAATCAGCAGTTCCTTCAAACAAGTTTTGGCCTCCTCTTGCTGCTGTAGGCCAGACTGACTGAGGGGATGGTGTCAGGGCTTGCCGCCGCTGCCACTGGGCGTGGCACTGGGCGGTCTGCTCCTGACGTCACAGGGGGGCCAGGGATTCTGCAGGACCCTGCTCTGTGGAAGGAGGGGCGGTATACCTCACCCAGACTCCCTCTCAGTCCACTCGCTGGCCTGCTCAACCTGGCCTGCTTACCCTCTGCGTCCTCCTTCATCTCCTCCTTCCAGAACTCTCCTCCAAACCTCCACCCTTGCATCTTACTGCTCTCACTCCACATCATCACTCCTCACTCACACCCACCACCACAGGGCTCTTCCCAGCCAGCTTTTATAGGGCTTCCTTCTACTGCCCCACCCCTCTTCCAGCCTGGCCTTGGGCTGCACCAAGCAGTTGCAGCTGGGGTAGCTGATCTGGCCCCACTGACCAGCACCAGCTGTGCCTTGTTCTCTGGCTGCCCAGCCTCCCTGCCTTGGCTGATTGCTGAAGGCATGTCCAGCTGCAGTCCCCTGGCTAGCAGCCCAGCCTCCCTGGCAGAGCTGATGGCTGAAGGTGGGTCCAGCTGCGGCTCCTTGGCTGGTTGCCCAGGGCTTCCTGCAGAGTGCCTCCAATAGCCCCACCTGGAGTGGCTTGGCTTTTGGCAACTCCTGGGCCAGGCTACTATTTTCTAGCTGGGGCATGGCTTTGGGTTGTTGGGGCTGCTGCTGCTTCTTCTCCTCAGGTAAGGTCTTTGGGTGGGTGACTGCTGGGCTCCCAATCCCTCTGCCCTTGCCCCCTTCCGCCTTGCCTAGCCCCCTTTCCCTCCCTAGGGGAGTGGGACTCGCTGGCCTCTCTCTGTCTCCCCCTGCCTCCTGAGGCCCTGGGCTTTTGCTCCTTGCCCCTGGCACCGGCAGGTTCTGGCTCCATTTGCCTGTGGGAGGGGTTGACCTGCTGTCCCCCAGCTGCCCCCTCTGCCTGCCAGTCAGACCGGTTGACCTGCTGTCAGCTGGCTGACCAGTTGACCTGCTGTCTGCTGGCTGCCCCCTCTGTTTGCCCATCAGCCCGGCTGACCTGCTGTTCCCTCCTACCAAGTCTGGGGGCTGGGACCCAGACCCCGGACACACCCCCCCGCTTAGCTTTGAGTTGTGGGGGTCAGGGTCAGACTCAAACATGCGGGACATGAAGTCCGCATCCACATGCTGCGCCCCCTTGCGGTACTTGATGGTGAACCGGAAGGGGAGGAGGGAGAGGTACCACCGCAGCACACGGGGGTTGTGTGCCTTCATGTGGTGGAGCCACTGCAGGGGCGCATGGTCCGTTAGTAGGACAAAGGGATTATTGGCCAGGTAGTATTGCAGGGCCCCCACTGCCCACTTGACCGCTAGGGCCTCCCGCTCCACTGTTGCATAGCGCCTCTCTGCGGGCTGCAGCTTCCGACTCAGGAAGAGGATGGGGACATCGGTTCCGTCACGTTCCTGAGTCAGGACGGCCCCAAGGCCGGTGTCAGAAGCGTCTGTGGCCAGCATAAAGGGTCGGTCAAAGTCCGGGTTCCACAGGGCTGTGGTATTAGAGAGGGCTGACCGCAGGTCCTTGAAAGCTGCTTCTAGTGCTGGGGTCCACCGGACTTGGTTGGGCAGCCCCTTCTTTAAGCAGTCTGTCAGGGGGGCGGCTCGGGAGGCAAAGTGGGAGATGAACCGCCCGTAATACCCCAGTAGTCCCAGGAAACGTCGGACCTGCTTCTTGGTCCGGGGCTGGGGGGCATCAGCTATTGAGGCCACCTTGTCTGGTGGTGGGCGAACTCGGCCTCCCCCGACCACAAAGCCCAGGTACTGGAGTTCCTGGAACCCCAGGTGGCTCTTCTTTGGGTTAGCCCGTAGTCCGGCTCGCTGGAGGGCCCTCATGACAGCTTCCAAGTGTTGGAGGTGGGTGGGCCAGTCCGGGCTGAAGATGATGATGTCATCTATGTACGCCATTGCATACGCCCGGCACTCTCCCAGCACTTGGTCCACCAGCCGCTGAAACGTGGCAGCTGCCCCGTGTAGACCAAACGGCATCTTCTTGAACTGGAAGAGGCCTCGTGGGGTGGCAAAGGCTGTCTTCTCCCGGTCCGCTGGCCGCACGGGCACTTGCCAGTAGCCCTTCGTCAAGTCTAGGGCCGACAGGTAGCGGGCGGACCCTAGGTGGTCTACCAACACATCTGCTCGGGGCATGGGGTATGCATCGAACTGGGCCACCTTATTCAGTTCGCGATAGTCGATGCAGAATCGGGTGGTCCCATCCGGCTTGGGCACCAAGACTATCGGGCTCCTCCAAGCGCTTCGCGAGGGCTCGATTACCCCAAGCCTGAGCATCTCGTCGGTCTCCTTCTCCACTGCCTCCCACCGCTTCCTGGGGATGGGGCGCCAGGTAGCCCGGGCTGTCTGCCCTGGGTCCGTTGGAATGGCATGTTGGATCAGGCTCGTGCTGCCCGGCCTGCGGGAGAAGACCCCGGGAATCCGAGCCCAGAGGTCTTGTAGCTGGGCCCTCTGAGCTGGGTTGAGCTGAGGGTCCACCTTGGGCTCCTCAAACTCCGGGGCATCAGTGGTCCAAGGCAGCACACTGTCAGGGAGCTCTAGCGGGTCCTCAGCCACGCCGCACTCCTCTTTTGGGCGCTCGTGCCACTGCTTTAGGAGGTTCACATGCAGGGTCTTCCGCCGACGCCGGCCGACCCCACACTGGACTTCGTAGGTGGTGGGGCCCAGCACCCTTCGAATCTGGTAGGGACCCCTCCATGGGTCCCCTTCCTCTCTTGGGAACACCGAGTGGTGCACAAGGACCTTCTCTCCGGCCTGGAAAGTCCTCATCCGCGCACCCCGGTCATAGGCGGCCTTTTGCTTTGACTGGGTGCGAGTCAGTCTGCGATTTGCCTCCGCTTGGGACTGTTGCACCCGGTCACGGAGCCGGCTCACGTACTCCTGTATGGGGGGCGCGGGGCTGCTGGCCCGGGCCCCCCAGCGTTCCGTCAGCCGGGAGAGCATCCCCCTTGGCTTGCGCCCATATAGCAGCTCGAATGGGCTGAAGCCAGTGGAGGCCTGCGTGGTCTCCCGGAGGGCGAACATGAGCGGGTCGATGTACAAGTCCCACTGGTGAGGCTTGTCCCGCGTCATCTTCTTCAGGGCCTCCTTGACGGTCTGGTTCAGCCGCTCTGCCAACCCGTCTGTTTGAGGGTGGTACGCTGAGGTGAACACCTGCCGGATCCCCAAATTCCGGCAGAGCTGACGCATGGCTGTGGCACGGAACGGCCCCCCCCGATCCGTCAAAATTTCATCTGGCAGCCCCACCATCGCGAAAAACTTGGACAGGGCCCGTACCATCCCCGGGGTCTGCATGGTCTTCAGCGGGATGACCTCGGGGAACCGCGTGGCATAGTCCACAATCACCAGGGCAAAGCGATGGCCCCGGGGTGTGCGTGGCAGCGGTCCGATGAAGTCCATTGCGATGCGTTGGAAGGGCGTCTCCATGACGGGCAGCGGGGAGAGGGGGGCCTTCGGCGGGCGGCGGGCTGCCACCCGCTGGCAGGTGGGACACGAGCGGCAGTGGGCCTTCACGTCTGCATTCACGGAGGGCCAGAAGAATTGCTCAAGAACCTTCCTCAGGGTCTTGTGGTGCCCGAGGTGCCCGGCCCAAGCATGCTCATGGGCCGTGCGGAGGACTTCCGCCCGATAGGCTGCTGGCACAAGTAGTTGGCGGACCTCCCCCTGGCCATTTGGGGCACGAGCTATGCGAACCCAGACCCCTCCTTGCTTCTCGATGCGAGGGAGCCGTTGGGCCCTCCGTTCATCCCACACTTGCTCCTCCTCACGAGCGGCTGTCTCTCGCAAGCGCTGCAAGGACTCATCTGCCCCTTGGGCATCACGGAATGGGCGGTCTGCAAGGGTTCCAGCTGGGCCTCCAGCCCATGGTTCTGCCCCTGGCCTGGTGGAGGGACCCTCTCCCGGGTCGTTGGCCTCCTCCACTTGCAGAGCAGTGGCAACTTGTGGGTCTGTCACTTCCCCTGCCGCCTTCAGCCGAGACCCGGCGGTCCCTGGGGTGTCTCTTCCCAATTTCTTCGCTGCCTGCTGGAGGAGCCTGAAGAACCCTGGGGCATCTCTTCCCAGCAGTATTGGTACGGGTAGGTGAGCTAACTGGGCAACTTCCATTTGGTGGTGGACCCCTAGGTACTCTATCGTGATTAGGGCCGTAGGGTACGGCTGGGTGCGGCCCATCACATCCGTCACTGGGATCCAGCGGTACACTGGGGTGGCAGCTGGGAGGAGCTGGGGCCGAATTGCTGAGACTGCACTCCCAGAGTCCAACAGGGCTTGTAGGATCAGCCGGCCTATCTTCACAGTGGCACATAGACTCTGCACCTGCTTGCCAGGCGGTGGGTTATTTTCCCAAACGAGGGCGCAAACCCTTGGCAAGGCCTCAGTGAGCACGCCGGCTTGCCTCTGCAGCTCCGCTGTCTGTGCTAGTTCTACTGGAGCGGCTGGGTAGGCTGCCTCCAGCTTTCCCCACATCCTATCCTGGCGTTCCTCCAGCCACGGTCCAAGCTCCGCTGGGGCGGCGGCCTTGGGAGGCCGCCCCTTGACTGGTGCCTGCGTTGGAACGTCTCTCCCCGTACGGGCCACCAACTTGTCAGGGCTTGCCGCCGCTGCCACTGGGCGTGGCACTGGGCGGTCTGCTCCTGACGTCACAGGGGGGCCAGGGATTCTGCAGGACCCTGCTCTGTGGAAGGAGGGGTGGTATACCTCACCCAGACTCCCTCTCAGTCCACTCGCTGGCCTGCTCAACCTGGCCTGCTTACCCTCTGCGTCCTCCTTCATCTCCTCCTTCCAGAACTCTCCTCCAAACCTCCACCCTTGCATCTTACTGCTCTCACTCCACATCATCACTCCTCACTCACACCCACCACCACAGGGCTCTTCCCAGCCAGCTTTTATAGGGCTTCCTTCTACTGCCCCACCCCTCTTCCAGCCTGGCCTTGGGCTGCACCAAGCAGTTGCAGCTGGGGTAGCTGATCTGGCCCCACTGACCAGCACCAGCTGTGCCTTGTTCTCTGGCTGCCCAGCCTCCCTGCCTTGGCTGATTGCTGAAGGCATGTCCAGCTGCAGTCCCCTGGCTAGCAGCCCAGCCTCCCTGGCAGAGCTGATGGCTGAAGGTGGGTCCAGCTGCGGCTCCTTGGCTGGTTGCCCAGGGCTTCCTGCAGAGTGCCTCCAATAGCCCCACCTGGAGTGGCTTGGCTTTTGGCAACTCCTGGGCCAGGCTACTATTTTCTAGCTGGGGCATGGCTTTGGGTTGTTGGGGCTGCTGCTGCTTCTTCTCCTCAGGTAAGGTCTTTGGGTGGGTGACTGCTGGGCTCCCAATCCCTCTGCCCTTGCCCCCTTCCGCCTTGCCTAGCCCCCTTTCCCTCCCTAGGGGAGTGGGACTCACTGGCCTCTCTCTGTCTCCCCCTGCCTCCTGAGGCCCTGGGCTTTTGCTCCTTGCCCCTGGCACCGGCAGGTTCTGGCTCCATTTGCCTGTGGGAGGGGTTGACCTGCTGTCCCCCAGCTGCCCCCTCTGCCTGCCAGTCAGACCGGTTGACCTGCTGTCAGCTGGCTGACCAGTTGACCTGCTGTCTGCTGGCTGCCCCCTCTGTTTGCCCATCAGCCCGGCTGACCTGCTGTTCCCTCCTACCAAGTCTGGGGGCTGGGACCCAGACCCCGGACAGATGGGAGTCTTGCAGTTGGTAAAATAGGAGCAACATTACTAACTGTCCATGCACTGTGACTAGGGATCCCAGGTACCCACCAGTGGTGGGCGATTACCTGCTTGCTCACTGGTTGCTGGAGGTGAGCAGGAGGTTTTGGGCTGCCTGGAGATCTCCTGCCACTGGCAGGCACCCCAGGAAAACACATGGTGCGCATGCTCCCAGCTGATGCAATGATATCACTTCCAAAAGTGACATTATTGCGCCAGTCCTGGGTGTACTCCTGCATTTTGTTTGGGGCCGATTTTGGCCCCAGACTGGCTAATTCTCAAAGAATTGTCCCCTCACGGAGCGCAGGAGTGCTCCGGCAACTAATGTAACAATGTCACTTCTGGAAGTAGGGTTGTCAGGTCTTGGTTGGGAAATTCCTGGAGATTTGGGGGTGGGGCCTGGAGAGGACAGGATTTGGGAAGGGAGGGGCTTCAGAATGGTATAATACCATAGAGCCCATCTTCCAAAGCAGCCAATTTCTCCAGGGAAACTGGTCCCTGACACCTAGAGAGCAGTTGTAATTCTGGGAGATCTCCAGACACCACCTGAAAGCTGGCAAGCCTATCTGGAAGTGAAGTCATCATGTTGGCCCCAGGATTGTGTGTGCACAGAGGACACACTCCTGGTAAGTACCAGTTCCCCCACCCCGAGGAAGGATATAGGGACCTGGGAACCCTATTGTGTGACCTTTCACTCCCTAGGCTCTAAATTCTAAACTTTTAATAGAAATAAAATGTTAAAGAGAAAATGGCATGGGTTATACTTAAGTGAGATATGTTTAGAGCTAGAGTTGAAATTACAATCATTATAGGCAAGATTGGTGTGGGAGGCTTTTGGGCTTTGTAGGCATCATGTTGCCACAACAGAGATTCTACGTGCTTTATTGTGTTCAAGGTGTTCCTGTGCTTTTTCGACTCCTGAGGAAGAGAAATTGAAACAAGTTCTTTGCTGGCTCCTTGTAGAGTCGTTGGGGTCTTTGTACCACTTGTTTGGTCATGGACACCTGCAGAGAAAACACACAAGTCAAGCAACATTAAGATCTAAAGGCTTTGTCTTCAAACAAGATCTTCAAAGATTTGCACTGCACTTACCTCGCACCTTAGAACGTTGCTATATTGCACTGACTATTGCTGCCTGTGTCTCCCTTGTGTTTGGGGGCTTCATTTTATGTTTGGTTCAATTTTGAACCTCTATTCATCATTGATATATTAAATTTTGTTATATTTGGTATATTGTTGTTACATTGTCTGCCCTTGTATTATATTTGTAGGTTCTCTTCTTGAAAACTGTCAGTGAAGGGGAGCTCACCACTTCCCTAGGCAGCTGATTCCACCTTTGAACTTCTCTGACTGTAAAAAACTTCTTCCTAATATCCAGCCGGTACCTTTGTGCATGTAATTTAAGCCCATTGCTTCGGGTCCTACCTTCTGCTGCCAACTGGAACAGCTCCTTGCCCTCCTCCAAATGACAGCCTTTCAAATACTTAAAGAGAGCAATCATGTCCCCCCTCAATCTCCTCTTCTCCAAACTAAACATTCCCAAGGCCCTCAGCCTTTCCTCGTAGGGCTGAGAGCCAAGCTGCAAGTGATGCCTGACACAGGTTGGATACTTGTCAGCTTGCCTCAAGTTTTGATGGGAAATGTAGGCGTCCTGGTTTTACAGATTGGCTCTCCATTATAGCTGCAAGACCAGGATGTCTACATTTCCCATCAAAACTTGAGGGAAGCTGACAAGTATCCAACCTGTGTCAGGCGTCACTTGTAGTTTGGCTCTCAGTCTCCAGACCCCTGATCATCCTAGTCGCTCTCCTCTGCACCCTCTCGATTTTGGCCACATCCTTTTTGAAGTGAGGCCTCCAGAACTGCACAGGTGCGGCCTGACCAAGGCAGTATAGAGAGGGGCAGAGTATTCAGGTCTTGTTGAATTTTAATTCTATCTTCTTGGGTGTTTGCTACTCCTCCCAATTTGGTATCATCAGCAAATTTAATGAGCAGCCCTTCCACTCCTTCATCCAGATCATTGATAAAAATATTGAAAAGTACCGGGCTCAAAACTGAGCCCTGCGGCACCCCACTGGACACCTCCCTCCAATCTGATGAAACGCCGTTGACCACCACTCTTTGGGTGTGGTCCTCTAACCAGTTCCCTATCCACCAAACTGTCCTATAGTCCAGTCCACAGTCTTCCAGTTTGCCCATCAGGATGTCATGGGGGACCTTATCAAAAGCTTTACTGAAATCCAGGTAAATCACGTCAACAGAGTTCCCCCAATCCAGTAAGCTGGTCACTCAATCAAAGAAAGAAGATCCCCAGATCACTGAGCGGTCCTTCAGATGCTTACAGATTGATCCCTTTAAAATCTGTTCTAATATCTTCCCAGCAACAGAAGTCAGACTGACCGGCCTGTAGTTTCCCGGGTCATCCTTCTTCCCTTTCTTAAAGAGTGGGATAACATTTGCTCTTCTCCAGTCTTGTGGCACATCCCCAGTCCTCCAGGAGGCCTTGAAGATGATGGATCAGGGTGAATACACCGGGTGATCTTGTGCAAGGCAAACCATTCCTCAACCTTGTGAAGATAAATTTGAAGACAAAAGGAACTTTTCAGAGTGTCTGAACTCCTTAGATCCAAGACAGAATATAAATGTGGTAGATATAAAAATTGGGCTTCAATCTATGAAGCATTTTAATTCTTTACAATTGTAAGAACCGCCTTCAAAACAATATTCAGTTCCTCTAGCTCTTGAAAATGTATTATTATATGTGATACATTATTCTTGGCATTTTATTAAAGATATAATTATGGTACACATTTTATCACAAGTATTAGTTGCAGTATTTAAGAATGCTTTGATATGTCAGTTGTTATCCTTTATTCTATTTTTTTTTACACATGACTGTTGTTTGTTAGCTTCTTAATGTTTTCAAGTATACTGATGATCTTGGAAGACAACCAAATTTTGTTGATTACCATATCCTCCCACCTCTTTCTTGGCCTAATTCATAGAAAGATCTAGTCCTTAATTTAAATCTTGCTAAAGGAGTCTCATGTCTCCTTAGGGCTGCCAGTCCTACGGTGAGCACACGGGATCGCTGATCGGTGAGCACACGGGATCGCTGATCCCAGCCTCTGTCCCTGCCTCTGCTTACCTGGCTTGGGGGGGGGGGGGAGGCATGGGGAACAAGACTGGGAGGAACGTCCTGGGCAAGTGAACAGTGGGTGCACTCCCAGTGGATGCAATTACATCACTTTCTGAAAGTGAAGTAATCGTGCCTGGTGGCAGGCATGCTACCATGTTTTGCTTTGCACGCATGCAAGAAATATCCTCTCATGTCAGGATCTCTTCTCCTGCTGGGAGGGTATAGGGATTTGGCAACCCTAGTCACCTTGAATGCAGTGGAATCTAACTTTGTGTTCAAGTCCTGTTATATAAATGAATGTGTGAAATTAATTGAAGAGGCACGTTAAACATTCCTACTTCATTAAAAGTACTTTTTTAAAAGAGAAGCGAAACTAAAGTATTAGCAGTTGTTCCTATGAATGCTTTGTGCATTTGTCACATTAAATCAAGTGCCTGCCCTCTTCATTTATTGTCTTGAGGGCTGAAGACATTTCTCTTTCACTAAAATAATTTTGATTCATTCTGCTAATGTTCAGCCCATCACTTGCGTTCTGAAGGAAATATGCTTGTAGCAATTTAATCAAGCTGGCCTCTGTTAATTGAATGTTTCTTTCTTTGAAGAAGAATATGTAATTTGTGGGGATATTCATCAAGAGGTACTTGCTATATTTTATGATTTATTGTTTAATGCAGATATCTGTTACTGAAAGTCTTTTTGAGGTACTTATTTTGTGGTTTCTGTGATCACCATTGGAACTAAATATTAAAAATACTGAATAATTGGAGCTAAATATTAGAAATACTCAATAAGACATCCTTTTGTGCCTGGGGGAAGACAGGCAGAGAAAAGTGATCACTGGTAAATGCAACGCTCACTGGTAATAAAATGAGGAATCTTAAACCTTGCATGATAATGAATGACCTGACCACTTAGATATTGACCTCTACTGGTAGAATAATGCGAGGTATTTTAGCTGAAGAGGAAAAAAATAGATTATAGCAAATGAAGCAGAAAAAGAAAGAGATTAACAAACTGAAAGGGAGATGGATCACACAAGTATCATCCAAAAAGAAGTGCCATCTTCAGATGCTCAGGAGCACATAAGGGGATCTGTGTGCATGTTCTTGGACTGAAAAATTTGGAAAATAAAAGAATGACCAATTCCATGTCTGCGGGATGCACTTAGAGAATGCTGAAGTTCTCTTCCCTGTCAGGAGTGAGGTGACAGCAGCACAGCAGAAGCCCATTCTCCTCTTTCAAGTTCACTGCCTCACTCTCTGAAGTATTTTGATGTAGGATTCCTTCTTTAACTGTGCAAGGAACGGACGTCTCTCACAGTTCAACAATATGCCCCTTTCGCACTCTCTCTGCTCCTACCCTATTTATTTTCTGCTGCCAGATCCTACAGAGCACTGTTTACAGTGGTGTGGAACTGATTGTCTTCTGGCACAGAATTAGGCAGCTGTAATGGTTTCCTTTGCAGGGAACCATAAGAGCTGTGTGCCCTTTTAAACTGGAGAAGACTTGAACTTTGGAGCGGAGGGTAATCGCAAAGTACAGAGGATTAAGGAGCGTGCCAAGTCGGATTGCTGTGGGGTTGCTTTTGCCTCAGCCTTGTAGGTCTCTGAAAATTAGAACTACATGAGTGAGGGGCTGCCAGAATCTTTAAGTCGCTGCCTTTCTTCTCAATAACGAGCGGCAGTAATCCACCAGCGTATCTAAACGGCAGACTGAATACCCTTACAATTTTCAAGATTCTTTCTTCGGGCTCTGTTCATTTTACTTTTCTCCCCAATCTTGTTGGCCTTCTCCCACTGAGAGCCAAACTAAAAGTGATGTCTTACACAGGTTGGACACTTGTCGGCTTCCCTCAAGTTTTGATGGGAAATGTAGGCATCCTGGTCTTGCAGCTGTAATGGAGAGCCAAGCTGTAAAACCAGGGCGCCTACATTTCCCATCAAAACTTGAGGGAAGCCGACTAGTGTCCAACCTGTGTAAGACGTCACTTGTAGTTTGGCTCTGAGGCCTGACTCAACTCAACCCTGCCCCCCCCCCGCAACCTGTCTCCTCATCCCACCATGTTTTCTCATTTCTCACAAAAGTATGTATTCTCTATATAGTATCTGATGCCCCTCCCTGCCTTTTGGGAAATCTCCAGCCAGATTCCAGAACATTCTTGCCACCTTAAATGAGTCTGTGCTGCTTCCCCAATGTCCATCCCCCACCCCCATCCTTTTGTTCTTCTGGTAAACTATGAACGGATATCTTGTTACCTTTCCTTACTGGACAATAAGAAAGACTTTTGCTGCAACCTTTTGGCTACTTGTAAAAGTAATTTTTGGTCAGCTTCAAAATATTTACAGAGTGCAAATTCAACATTCACTATTCAAAGTTGTAGACTTTTACACAGATAATGTGAGGTGAAGTAACTACGTGAAAAATACACTGAAACTAATAGTTTGTATGTTGTGAGTTTTCCGGGCTGTATTGCCATGGTCTTGGCATTGTACTACAACGGAACTACAATGCCAAGACCACGGCAATACAGCCCGGAAAACCCACAACAACCATCGTTCTCCGGCCGTGAAAGCCTTCGACAATACATAATAGTTTGTATGTTTAATATGTATTAAACTCCCTTGGATTATTAGATTCTATATGTATTCCTTTCTGTTTTCTGTTTTCTCTGGTAACACTCCTAACGCTAGTTAATGCAGATCCAATGAGATGTGTGTGTGTGTGTGTTGTGTGCCATCAGGTTACTTCTGACCTATGGTGGCCCTATGAATGAAAAACCTCCAAAATGTCCTATCATTAACAGACTTGCTCAGACCCTGCATGCAAAAGATATGGACACACCAGCATACCCAAACTCCTCCCCCGTTCTCTGGTTCACACCCTCGGGCACCCAGCAGCCCTACTTGGGTCAGGACCCTGCAAAGAGGCGTGGCTCTCGCTCCCTGCTCTGGATCCAGGACGGAAGTGCATGCTGCCAACCTGGTACTTTGCCTCCCTTGCACTGCCTCGGCCCGAACCCTCTGCTAACACCGTTCTTGTGAGGTGGGAGCAGATTCTGAAGTACCCAGGTTTGTATCCTGCCCAGTGGAGGCCCAGTGACTCTCTCGGGAGTCAGCGGCAGGGTCTCTCTTGCCGGCGCTGGCCGGGTGGCCTCTGGTGCAGCGGGAGCATGGTCAGCAGAGGCTTCTGCCGTGTCGGGCCTTTCCGGGTCCCTCTGCCCGCCCCCCCCAGCCTCGGCTCATCATCAGACTCTTACGCCAAGTAGTCTGAGTCAGAGTCACTGGTCTGGCCTGGGGAGGTCACAACGCAGGTCAAGGCAGTTGTAAAAATGATGTTCTTTGGAAAACAAAAGAAAGATTTTGACAAAGCCTCTGTTGCCACCTTGTGCACCATGCTCAGGGGCGGATTCCCCCCACATGCTAATTTAAAGGTGGGAGCTAAGTCACGTGTTAAATGCCAGCTGGGGTGGAGTTTCTCCCAACTTGTGTTTAACGTAGGGTTCCCAGGTACCCACCAGTGGCGGACAAACTCCTGAGGATTTGCCCCCTTGCCCGCTGATCCACAGTGATTGACAGTAGGTGGCAAGCCTCCAGTGGTTGCCTGCCACCAGCAGGCACCCCAGGAACTCATGTGGTGTGTGTGTGCCCTGGGGGGGTGCAGGGACGTCACTTTCGAAAGTACCATCATCGTGCCAGCCCCGGGAGCATTCCTGTGCTTTGTTCAGGGCCGATCAGCCCCGTGCAGAGTGTGGGAGTGCCCCCACAGCCAGCATGATGATGTCACTTCTGGAAGTGATGTCATCGCACAAGCACCAGAATGTGCACACACCCAGATTGACCACGTAAGCGACGCAGGGAAAGGGCCAGATCCCCCCTCCCACAGGGAGGGTATGGGGACCTGGCAACCCTAGTTTAACGTATCGGCCTGTCAGACCCTTAGCAGAAGAGGGGAGGTATGCTTTATTTCTGTCTGATAAGGAAAGATCTCTTGCTTTTCCGTTAGAGCAAGATGCACATTTTCATTCCGGAAGGAGATTAAGAGCCAAGCTACAAGTGACGCCTGACACAGGTTGGAGACTTGTCAGCTTCCCTCAAGTTTTGATGGGAAATGTAGGCATCCTGGTCTTGCAGTTGTAATGGAGAGCCAAGCTGTAAAACCAGGACGCCTACATTTCCCATCAAAACTTGAGGGAAGCCGACAAGTGTCCAACCTGTGTACGGCGTCACTTGTAGCTTGGCTCTCAGTGTGAGTCCAACTGTATGTGCTGTATTGTTTTTGTCCTCCCTCTCGAGCATGTTCCCCCATCACAATGAGTTAATAGTCTGGTTTCCCTTGACTGTGCTTCGAACAGCCTGTCCAGTTTGTTACTCAAAGTGCTGCATGCATGCTTTCCCCATTTTATGTCCATTTATTCCACCCTCCTTTTCTGTTTTTATAAAACATATTTTTGTAGTGTTTTGTTGGAAGAAGGGGGAATCCAATTAATGACATCACCACTTTCCAGCTAATCAGATACACTCAGACAAAATTTGCTTGAAACACCTAAGAAAGCAACTCTGCACAGGTCCTACTCAAGTTTATCCCATGGTGCTTACTTTCAAGCAAGTGCTCTGAAGATGGCAGTGTAAGCGTGGCTTCCTCAGATCTCAGTCCAGGAAGACAAGATAAATGTCAGGCGTGTGCCGTTACAGCAAGATTGCTGTTCAGATTACGTATTCTGTAAGCACTCCCAGGTTGAATTTTTGTGTAAAGTTACAGGTATTTGCCTATATATCTGATTGTCAAAAATCTGACTTTTGCTTTCCAAATAATATTATTTTTCATTTGCTTGATCTCATTATTTTCTGCCTGAAGCCTTTCCCATTCTCTGAAGACCATTTTGTCCTCCAATAACCATGTCATGTCCTGACAGTTAGATCCCCATAGTACTCCACAGCACACACTCCAGTGTAAGAGTTCAAGTTGCTTTATTTGAGATCCATCAGTATCAGCAAACACAGACAAGGGTATTGGCAGAAGTGACGCGTGTAAAGTTGGAGGGGTTAGTTATAGGAAAAGTTCCCGCTTTTAGAATATGGACGGTTAGGATTCTGGAGCAAAGGAGCCAGAAAAGGGGGGGGGTGAGGGGTTTGAGACAGGAGGCGAGAAGAATTGTAGGAGAGATAAAGTTATTTTCAGTTCCCAGGGAGAAGCCAGCACTCAAGGACACATTCTCAAGCGGCTGTGAAAACGAAAGTAGACATCGCAGAAGGCACCTGTGAGATAAGCAACTCCCAGCTAAACAGGCCCCCCAAATGCCACTTCCCATACTCTCAGAGGATCAGCAAATAATACAGAGCACTGAGAATACTCATGGCAGATATGTAAACAGACATATATGACATACTGCCCCCCCCCCCCGAAGATGACTCCCCACCTCATGAGGGACCAGGTTTCTCAGGATATGTTTTATGAAATTTGCATTCAAGACTGGGGGCTTTGACATCAGAAGTTTTTACCCATTCCACATTACTTTTATCAAAGTGAACCCATAGGATCAAGTAAAATAGTTCTCCACGTTTTAACTTAGAGTCCAAAATATCTCCGACTTCATAATGTGGCTGTCCATCCACCAGGAGAGTGGGGGGAACTCCACAGTCCGGGTGCCATTTGTCATGAGGTGGGGGGGAGCTTTCTTCAGGAGGCTGAAATGAAATACAAGGTGAACTTCTCTTAGGCTCTTTGGTAATTGTACCTCTACAGTTACCTCAATTACCCTTTCCACTGGAAACAGCCCCCAAAATTTCCAACCCAGTTTTTTACTCGGTTGCTCCCCCCTCAGATTCTTTTTAGAGATATACACATAGTCTCCTGCTTTTAGTGTCCACAGATTGAACCTCTTTTTGTCTGCCTGAGTTTTATAGTCCTCTTTTGCTTTATCCAGAGTTTAATTTATTGTCTCTCATTGGTTGGTTAATCTGGACCACCAACTTTTTTTTTTTGACAAACGGCCTCACTGTACCCTCATAGCCCTGAGTAATTTTGAAAGGAGAAGCCCCTGTTGAACTATGCACGGAGTTATTGTAACAATATTCTGCAAAACCTAGGAAGTCCGTCCAATTAACCTGTTGATAATGGATATAGCAACGTAGGAACTGCTCCAACACTTGATTAACCCTTTCAGTTTGGCCATTGGTCTCAGGATGATGAACGGAGCATATTCCCTGTTCAATCCCCGCTGCTTTCATTAGCTCCAGCCAAAAGTTGGCAATGAACTGTACTCCCTGATCTGAAATTACTGTCTCTGGAAAAGAGTGCAGCCTGACTACGTGCTGCAAAAAAGGGTGGCCAGTTTGGGGGCAGTTGGGATTTTGGAGCATGGGATGAAATGGGCTTGCTTGGAAAATAAACCCACCACCACTAAAATCACAGTTTTCCCCTTAGAAGGGGGAAGGTCAGTAATAAAGTCCATTGATATTGTTGCCCATGGCCGGGTGGGGGGGGGGTCCAAAGGTCATAGTAGTCTGGGTGGCTTTCCTCCTCTTTTTTCCCCCATCAAGCACACCTGGCAAGAAAACACATACTGAGAAATGGCCTGTCTCATGTTGGGCCACCAAAACTGTCTTTGCACTAAGTGCAGCATTTTCACATATCCAAAATGTCCAGCGAGCTTGGAATCATGACGGTTCTTTAAGACTTCCCCCCTCAAACTAGCCGGAATGTACATTTTGCCATGTCTGCACCAGCGACCGTCTTCTCCTCTTTCTAGTTCCTTTTCTGGCAGGTCATCCCGTTCTTTTTCTATCTCCCTTCTAACTTTCTCCTTCCATACTTTCTGGTTGGATTCAGAGTTTTCGGACTTTGTCTGGCTCCAAGTGATCACCGCTCCGCCCAACTGTGCCAGTGAGGACATAGGGTCCACTCTTTCCTCCCTCAGGCTGTCATGTTGGGGCATGCGAGAAAGGGCATCTGCCAGGAAGTTAGATTTTCCAGGGAGGTGCTTTAACGCAAAATTGAATTTGGAGAAGAAGTTGGTCCACCGCAACTGCTTGGCACTCAATCTGTGTGGGGTCTGCAGTGCTTCTAGATTTTTATGATCTGTCCATACTTTGAATGGCTTTTTAGCCCCTTCTAGCCAGTGCCTCCAAGTACTCAGGGCGAATTTAACACCCGAGGCTTCTTTATCCCACACGGCCCAGAGGCATTCGGCCTCAGAAAATTTTTTTAGACATAAGCACAGGGGTGTAATTTACCTCCGTCACCTTCCTGTAGTAAGACTCCTCCCCATGGCTACGTCATTAGCATCTACCTGCATAATAAACTTGCGATTTTCATCGGGTGCCGCAAGGCTGGCTCGGATGTAAATAAGGTTTTCAGGTGCTCAAATGCATCCTGACAGTCTTCTGTCCAGCTCAGCTTAGCATTCGGCTTTACCCCCTGCTGCCCCTTCCCCTTAGTTTTCAAGAAATTCGTCAGGGGCAGGGACACAGTTCTGTATAATGGGTCAGTAAAAGTTGGCAAAGCCCAGAAACGACTGCAGTTGTCTCCTCATTCTGGTGGGGTCCCATCCCACTACTGCTTGTATTTTAGCGGGATCCATTTTCAGCCCCTGCCTCGATATGCAATACCCCAGGAAGTCCAGCTCCTCCTTATGAAATTCACATTTGGACAGCTTTATAGGTAAATTGTCATCCATTAGGGCTTTCAGTACTTGTCACACCATTTTTATGTGGGACTTGTAATCTTGTAAATAAATCAACACGTCATCAAGGTAAACAACCACACCTTTATACAGGTATTTATGCAAAACCTCATTAATTAAATTCATAAAAACACCAGGGGCCCATTGTGGGTACTTCTTCGGGGTCTCCCAGATCCCCTTTCAGAAATTCCTCAAGGTCAATCATGCTCTGGGTGAACAGCTTTGCCTCTGGTCCTGGTTGATTCCTGGATCTACGGGTCACCCACTTGTGCGGAGTAGTTATCAACCAGTCCTTGTGATTTGCCCCAGTCTTGGAAGTGGCTCCCAGTCCTCTCGCCACAGAGGCCAGCATCTGTAAGATGTTGGTAGTGGGCTCCTTTAGCTTCTCATTAGTTCTCTGGTCCGCTACTTCTGCCATGGAGCAGGTAGCGATCACAGAAGATGAAGTCCAAGGATCTAAAGGACTTCTGCCCCCAGAAGGGGGGGAGGGGGTTGAGACAGGAGGCAAGAAGAACTGTAGGAGAGATGAAGTTATTTTCAGTTCCCAGGGAGAAGCCGGCACTCAAGGACACATTCTCAAGCGGCTGTGAAAACAAAAGTAGACATCGCAGAAGGCACATGAGAGATAAGCAACTCCCAGCTATACATGCCCCCAAAATGCCACTTCCCATACTCTCAGAGGATCAGCACATAATACAGAGCACAGAGAATACTCATGGCACATATGTAGACAGACATATATAACAAACCATCCAACCTTCAAAGGTTGTCTCAGTTTTTTAACATGTTATTCTTTAAAGCTCATTGCAAAAGATATGTTGGTCCTCATTTATTTTGGCCACACTTTATACTCAGTATCTATAATTTCCAAGGGTTTTTTTCCCCCTGAGGTAGAGAGTTTATATTTATCATGTACCAGATATAAACAGGAGAGGCAGAAAAACTCAACATGGTGCCAGTTGTTCATTTGAGTTCATCACATATTGGAGAATGGAGATATTTATGTGTCAATCTGACCCTTGGGTTGAGTTCACATATGGAAAATGGCTGACATTTTGGCTGACTAATTCATGTGTATTCATAAGTTATTTGATGAGGAGAGAAAAATTCTTCACAATTCCTTTTCCGCAGAATTTTGTTTCAAGTTTGAAGCAGCTTAAATTTCATCACATTAGAAATATGTGCCAGGCATTTCTTACGTATTTTCAGTTCATTTTTCAAATTCTTTATGGTACCATTGGTAAACGTGTTCATTTTCAGATATTTGTTAGTCATTTCTAATAGTTTAATTAGCAATTACATATGTGTAACCTTTTTTCATCCGATTGGGATAAAACATCTAGAGATTGTACCCCTCATCTGAGAGACCCTCACTGTGAAATTTCTGGTAGGTAGAAGAAAGCATCTCTGTTTTATGGGCAATTCAAATTCTCACAGGCAGAGAGCAGGTAGGAATTACATCACTGAGCAGGTTTTCTCTCTTGTCCTCAACCCTTCAAGTAGGGTGGATGGGATCTTTTTATCCCAACAAAGAGAATGTAGGCAAAGAGCTAATTCTCCTTTCCCTCACTTTGTATCACTGTCCTTAGTTGATTCCAGCACAAGATATCTTACAAGAGAACGCTCAAGTGTAGAGAGGTGCAATGTTAACCAAGAAGAGTAGTTTAAAAAAACAGAACCGAAGGCTCTGTCAATTTTACCCCTCTACAGAGCCAGCAAAGATCACTCCTCAGAGGGTTTGTTAAATTCCTCTCTGCCTGGCAGAGCCTTCTTGTGTAAGCTGTCTCATGTACAGAGACTCTTACACAGGGATGCTCAAGTGACTTACTTTCTGTATGGTCTTATATTCAAGTGTACGCTGTCTTCCTAACAGTGCAGTGTGATCTGAGAGCTTAGATTTTGCCACCCCATGCAGTGGTTTGTTGGCTTGGTTGAAGACCAGCCTTCAGCGCTGCCTTTGTAGGTTGTAAATCTGTGGTCAGATCTCTTGTCTGTCTATACAGTGCCAAGGGATGCCGACTACAGGCTGGGGTGGTTCATAAAGAGGACACATAGGGAGGGCAAGGATTGGGGAAAAGAGGGACCTTCGCGGGTTATAGTGCCATAGAATTGTTGGTCTTTAAGGTACGACTGGAACTGGATCTTGCTCTTCCACTACCAACCAACATGGCTACCCACCTGAAACTCTTTTCTTCCGAGGAATTGATCTCTTTAGTCTTGAGATCAGTTGTTATTCTGAGACAACTCCAGGCCCAACCCTGAGACTGGCAAATCTAACACTGACTGGTGGTTCAGGGTGATTCTTATTCTCATTAACAGTCAAAAGGAGTGTACCATATATAGTAATATATAGTGTACCATATATAGTAATAGTATATGGGCCTGAAGAGAACAAAATGCAATTTAACCACATCCAGGGTCAAATAAGAAAATTAAGTTCAAAGCAATTGCTTATTTTTATGAGAGCTTTGAGATTTCAGTGTCAAAGAGAAATTCATAAGGTAGCTTTTATAGAGTTCTTCTAAAAGAAAACTGATTGTCATTTAATTGCATTCCAAATGTTTATTGAAAATGTATATAGTAAATATTGAATTTTAGCAAGCTTGCTGAAGAATGGTATCTGTTAACTGTCAATGAATGCTCTCTGCTAAAAACCAGCCGCCATTGGAATTTTATATTCAAACTATATAGTATATTGCCAAACTGTATATTGGACATTTTCTGAGTGTGATCAAGTGAATCCCCTCATTCTCCACAGATGTAGACTGCTGTTCATTTTCATCTGACAATTACATGCAGAAGCAGGACAAAAGAATTCTGAGGGCGAGAATTTTTTTTTCTGACCTTGGCTTGAAAAAGTAAGAAAGATATCATGCACGTGTGCAAAGACAATAATGACTGTCAGATTCTGTCAGTTGTACTAGTACCTTTGCACATCTGTAAATGTAAGAACAGCCACCACTGGCTATGAAATCAGTAGTCAAGGATCTATGATGATTGCACCAGAAGGAGGTGGTGGATGCAGTTGGATGGCCCCAGTAATACACATTACTGTTCAGTAACACTGTCACATGGTAGATGCTTCCACTGTAATTAAGTCTGTGGCCTTCATTTCTTCATGATCAGGATAAATGACTGTAAAGGAGCCTAACAACTTTGGAATGGAGTGGTTAGACATAAATACTTTTAAGCACTCCCTGGTGCTATAAGTCTTGGCAGCTGCAACAAGGTCCAGGTTCTCCTTAAAACTGCCTAGACTCCTACAGAGGGTTAAAGAGGGACATTTTGTTCCAGATTTCACTACCATAAGATATCCAAGTCATCCTGAGGAAATCTGCAAAGCCATCCTCTTATAAAGACAGACTCTTGCCAACTGTCCTATGGTGAAGGACTGAAGTTTGATTTATTTTAGGTGATAATACCTATATGTATCCACCACTCCATATGTGTTTTATATTCCTTAAATGTTAAAACGTCTATTTAAAAGGCCTGCTCAAAAGCTGGTTGTGTGTATACTGAATTCACATGGAGGGGAGCAAGATTGTGCCTGCTGCGCCCAGTCCATGACCTCTGTACATTCAGTGGAACACCTGGTCAGAATTCTCCACACGTTCAAACAAACTCTCCCATGCAGTGGTGCTTTGGGGGTGTATGTGGTGTCAAGGCACTCTCACCCCCAATGCCAGGGCTAAGAGTTCCTTGGTACAAACAGACAGCAGCAAATTACAAACGATGGCAGTTGTAACTAACAAACTATGGCAGCCCAGGAGCATAAGGACAAATCTCCTGATTCTCAGGGAATTAACAAAAAAGCCTACCTTGCAAGAAAGGTTTTCACTGAATGACTATATGGTAGATGGTATCTGGTCAAAATGCTACTTAGGCTTTAGAGGTTAAGAAGGCAAGGGCCACACCAAAATAAAAGGAATATAATTATTTATTAGGTGCAAAGGTATTAGAAAGCAGCAAAACAGATGGGGGAGGGGGCAACAAATCCTTAGCAAATACCTCTAAATAAACAATTTCAGTTACCAGTAATCTAGGCAGTTGGTCATTCAGTCAAACCAAAGTTCAAGCTGCATCAGGCTCACCTTCTCAGAAGTAATCAGACCCATATCCAGGCAGCACTCTGCAAAAGCACTGTGCTGCCCGCCTCTCTCTTACAGCAAGCAAACTAAATGTACGAATATCAGCCTTAATTGGCTCAGGTTTGTACAGCCAATCAGACTCTCAAAAATGATGCAACTATTGCTAACAGGGGATATGTGAGCAGGGAAGAAATGAAGTCTTGCTGCAGTTAAGGTTCACCTCCCTCGCTCAGGTGCAAAAAAATACACTCTGCTCTCAAGAATGTTAATTAGTGCTAAGCCCTAAAAGAGATCTTTCCTGCAAGCAATCTTTTAGTTGCAAGGTAACTAGACAGCAATAAACTCTGAAAACTAAGTCTTTCTCAAGAATAACCAAAGTTGCAAAAATGAAAATCCGTTTTCTTCACATATGGTTAATCAAACATGTAAACAGTACGATCCAGGTACAGAAACTGACCACTCTTTTCTTTGAAGATGTTTTCATTGGGATAAAATAAACTGTTGCTAGAATCTAGGTTAGAATCTGGGCATATTTTGAGAAGTGTTGTTATTAGAAACATTTGAATAAACAAAGATGATGAAAAGAAAGGGGAAAGGTAAGTGTGTTTTCATTTGCTGACTCAAACCAATGGTGATTAAAATCAGCCCGAAAGAAGCAAAACGGATACCCAGATGTCATTGTAGTTAAAGGGTGGATGAAATTTTTCTGGCAACAATATAAAATCAGGGCACTTATTGCAGGTGTTTTGCCTTGAACACAGCTGGTGTCAGCAAATTTATACTCAGGATGAATGCTTTTTAAAGTTTTGGGCTGGAAGGAAATCAGTTTTCAATATATCTAAGATACAGAAGTTTGTCTTTCCTTCCACATCTTCACAACTGCTCTCTGTATCCACCAATAATATCAACATTGACCCAACTAGGCTGGGTGTTTGATTTTTAAAATCACAAACACATTTACAACAGATGCAAGGATTCTTTGGGAATCGAGTAGTATATGTGTGGGCATGCTCATACATTTGTGCACATCTGTACCTGCTAGATTAGTGGTAATATCGGTGATGGAAATCACCCATTTTATGTCACCCATCCCATTTATGCCTATTTGGTGTATGTTTGTGTATGAGCTAAGCAGGTAACAACCAATCAGGGCCCATGAATGGCCGAAGAGGGGGTGAGACAGAAAAAGCTTTTACACTGTCAGCTTAATGTCTCTCTAAATGATTAATCTCATCTTTGCCTCCCCAAAGGGGAGGTGAAATTGACAGAGCCTTCAGGGAGGCAAAGATGAAATTAAAAACCCTCTAAGGAGTGATCTCTGCAGTTTCTGCCTTTTCAAACTATGCTTCCCTGCTAACATTGCATCTCCCTATACTTGAGTGTCCCCATTCAAGATATTTTGAATAGAGAGACTCTTAGACTTATCCAAGTGTGCACACAGTTTGCCTGACTTAGCCAGAATAACTACTCTCTGGAATATACAAAGACTGACTGGAAAGCTTTCCCTCAGCTCTCTGACTAAAAGCTCAGTTTGCTTCTCCCCCTTGGGTACAGTTACCGTCCAATCAGAGCAGACTCCATTCACCCATACAGCCCCTTCCTCCTTTCTTCAGAGGCCTGCTTTTAATCCACAGTAACAAATACATTTTAAAAAATTAACAAGTAGAAATAAAATCTTCAAACTTCTTTACACGCAAAACATTACATGGACTCTAATCCCAAAATCAACTGGAGAAATTCTCCTAGTTCATTTGAATGAATGAGGAGTGAACTATGGCACAGAGTGACTTTCAGGAACAGTAAAAGACTGGAACACTGGGAATCTATTGGGCTGGATGTAGAAATCCACTGGGATGCGTGGAACAAGGCAGTTTCATATGCTCAGATGTTAGAGACCCGTAAACACTAGCAAAAAACTAGAGGAGAAAATTAAAGTAACTATAGCCTAGGGATCAGTCATTTGCTGGGTCATACTAGTTCATCCATTAGAGCACCAGTTTTCTTTTCTTTTACTTCCATGGTTTTATTTTCTCCACTTCAATAAATGCCTTTAAGCAGCATTTACTGGAGGAAATTGTCAAGTAAGTGGTTTTTGAAAGAAAAAAAATCACTAACAATGGTTTATAGGCCACCTGTTCCCTCTGTAATTGACAGTTAATAAAAAGTGACGACTCCAAAAGGTATAATTACTTTTATTGCCTTTTCTTAGTGCGCTTAATAAACAATGAGCGCCGTGTAAAGATTGATAATAAGGGGTGGCTTGAAAAGAGCTAATTCTGCTGAACAAAAGGAAAAGGGTAAGAAGAAAAAGTCTGGAATCTTTTTAAGGAAACAGCATGTTTGTACAGGAAGCAAATAATATGTACCAGAAATATGCTCAAATATTATTCTAGCTAGCTGTTCTGTTCTTTAATTTCATTCCTCACTTTTCTCACTAGCTATTATATTTAGGATTGCCTGGACGGGGCCCCCAGCACTCACCATTGATTACGCCATTGTGCACACGTAAAATGTGTGCACCTTCCTGGTCCAAGCATGATGATGTCACTTCTGGAAAGTGATGTCATTGCTGGAATGTAGGAAGACAGGTGGGTGGGCTGCTTCCCCCAGCGAGCAGGGAGGAGGTTGGGAGGGTGAGTGGGCTGGCTGCTTCCCCGGTACACAGGAGGTTGAGCTGTCCAGTATTTTAACCCTGTTTCTCCTGGATGGTACAAGAAAAAAACGGACTGTCCAGGGGAAAACCAAACACCTGGCAGCTCTAGTTCTTTTTGTTACTTACATCTAACTGTAATGTCACATTCTTTGAATAATAAAACAAATGATCAATAGTCAGTCGATCTAATTCAACATATGCGTGCTGCAGACTTCAGCATGAATGCTATTGCCAAACAAATGGACCTTGCTCAGCTCTCTTACTTAGATGTAAAATGAACTTTAAAAAAAACCATTTATTAAAATTTATTTTAACTTATTATAAACAATGATAACATTAAAAATAAACAACAACATTAATGATAACAATAAAATCAGCTGCTGCAAGGAACAATATTGACATTCTCATGATATATGTCTGTTGAATCAATAACTCAGTGAGGTTATCTGTGTGGATTCTTTTGATGTTACATGAGATTGAAAGGTTTATTTTGGTGTCCATTGTTCAGGAGGATAAGATGTATCATGATGGACCAAACAATTGAATAAGTTGTTTGCACATGTCATATGTTGTTGTGCGAGGTCTGACTAAGGGTGTATAGTCACGAGTGTTCGTCGATTAAAATGAGCCTACGAAGGTGTTGCCTTAATGGCATTGTTAAAGATTGTCAGGGAGTTTTATGGCTGCTCAGAAGCCCCATTCTATAGGACCAGGGCACTGAAGTTTTGATTGCTACAGTTCAGTCTCTGAATGTCTGGCCATAGTTGCTTTTTTAAAAACCGAAATCAGCAGTGTTACTCCATTACGCTATTTCTACCATTAGGCAACATTAGTAGAATCATAACACAATAATATTAATTGGATGAAACTGAAAAAAAAATTACAGAGTTACACATGCACCAAAATCAGGAAACGGTTTCATGATCACAATGAGTAGACTCCAAAGGCTCACAGAGGCACGTAAATAGTAGGCCTCAAATCGAACAGATTCCCTCCCCCCGTTTTAACTATGCGCTATTTAAAATTGGAGCTGAGGCAGTGGTAATGGGGACTGCTGCAAAAAAAGTGCTGTAATTATACTGCTCATAACTAGAGATGGGCACGATCGGAATCACGATGTGAAACCCCCCCCGATAATGGCGTTTGCGCCATCGGGACTCAGCTGATCGGTTCCGTCCACGGCAACCGATCCAGCATTCGGGGGGGGGGGCTTGATCAGGGGGGCCATCGTGATCTAATCAGAAAGCCAGACACTCAGGCGCCAATAATCTATTCCCCTAGCAACGGAGCCAGGGGAATGACTGAGCTGTGTTTGCCCTCCTTCTGTCACTCTGTTGGGTTTTTCCCAGGCATCTGGGGGCTTTGCTGGGTGGGCAGAGCCAAAGGCATATAAGCCTGCTCTGCCCTTCCCCAGCACACAGCTTGTTGCTCGGGAGATGCATGCAAGTCCACTCTCCCTCCTGAGCATCTTCTGAAGCCTGGTGGAGATAGCAGGATAATGGCAGGAGAGGCTTTGCGTCGGCAAGCAGGGGAGGCTGACACTTTTGCGCCCCCTCCTCTTCTCCTTGCCTGGACTGGCTGGCCCACATTTGAAGTGCATCCTGCATGGCAACATCGGGTTGAAACTTAATCCCCCCCCTCCGCACACCATTAGTATCACAGCTGCAGCAGCCTTTGCTACTTGTAGGCAGCGCTGAGCCTGTGGTAGTGAGGCGCCTTTCCCATCATTATTTTGCTGTCAGTCCTGGTGGCTCCCTCTTTCTGGACAGTGGGGTGGTGGGTCCCCCATTTAGTGCCCAGCCTTGAGGGCTTGCTGAGTGCTCTTCGCCCCTCTTCTTTCCTGTGGGGTGAGGCAGTGGGCTGCAGTAGGTGGGCATATTAACACCAAACACCCCCCCCCCCTCAACCCCAGCGTTTGTGCATTGGAGGCATGGGAAAAGCTCATGCAAGGAGGGTGGCAGGCCTTGGGCCTTCTTAGCCAGCCTTGTTACTTGAGGGAGACTAGACCAGGTAGTGTGGGGCAGCAGCCATCTTTTATTAGTGATAACTAGAGATGGGCACGGACCGGGAGGCAGCCACCGACCACCGGTTTGTGGTTCGTGGACTTCTACGGACCACGGACCACGAACTTTTAAACGGACTGGCCCGGTTCGAGAACCGGTTCGAGAACCAGTTCGATTCAGAAAGGCCTTGTTTTTCCCACAGATTTTCACTTGAGTAGGGTTTCCCCACCAAAGGTTCTCATGTAACACTCCTCGATTATCACTTTTCCAAAGAGACAAACAACAACTTCCCCTCCCCTATTCTGTCTGACCCTTACCCGCCCTTGGTGGAAGGAGGGAGACTCCTGTCCAGGAGAGGTGGCTGCCCACAAAACCCACCTACATGGGGCTGCATCAACAATAGATGCCCTCCCCAGGGGTGGGGAGACCAACTCCCCATGATGGGAAATGAATGGATGTACTTGAGTGAAAGCCAACTCCGCAACAGGAGATCGTTTAGCAATTCAAAGGCCCCTTGCTGGAATGGAAGGCACGGGAGGGATGGAAAGGATGTCTTCCACACCTTGAGGGAAGGAGACTTATGCTACCCTGTTCAAAGGGAGCCTCTTTGGGCAGTGGACAATGAGTTCCACCTCAGTGACATGGTGTGTCTTCTTGCTTGGGTTAGGGGCAGGGCTCTGACCTGGGCCACTGTCCTACTTGTCACTGGACTTTGGGGATTGACCCTCAGAGGGGCCCTTGTGCTTGCAGGAGCAGGATGGTCACCGATGACACCCACTTCACCGAACATGGTGGCATCAACAAAGGAAGGACATGCAGGCACTGCGGACCCCCTCCCCCACACCTGGGGGAAGGGAGCAGAAGCGGACTCCCCAGTTGGAGGGGCCCTTGTGCTCACAGGAGCAGGAAAGTCACTGACAACACCCACTTCACTGAACTGAATGTGGTAGTGTCGGCAAAAGAAGGACATGTGTGCACCGCAGCCCCCTCCCCCACGCCTGGGGGGAGGGAGCGGAAGCAGCCTCCCCACTCAGAGGGGCCCTTGCGCTCGCAGGAGCAGGACGGTCCTCAGACTACAGCCTCTCTGCTGGAGGAGGGGGTAAAAAGGCAGAAGAGGGAAAGCACAGCCCTGCTCGATGAGAGTGTTGCCATCAATATCCACAGTGGACAGCAGCCGGAATGCACCTCTCTGACATGGTATGTGCACTGTGGGCATGAGTACTGCCCAGCCCAAGAACATCCCTCGTGACCAGATGGAGTGGTGACAGGAAAGCTTGCACTCCAGATGTCATTGGCACAGCATCCATCACACTGATGCACAGGGATGGGAGGCATGGAACCCAGAATGGAGGAGCCTGCCGTCCTCAACACAACCAGGACTGTGTAAACATCAACTGTCCGAACAACTCACCACCATGTCGGAGCAGAAGGATGGATGCCTTCCCCACCCCTGGTGGTGGGAGACCTCAGTAGTGTGCCCCTGTTGTTGGGGGGTGGGTGGGCTGGAAACATGGAAAGAATGTTATTCAGAAGAAAGTGACAGCCAAAAAACACCTCTCCGATGGGAATCCGCCAGGGAGGCCTTCTCCCATCAAACTCCAGTTTTACTTGGAAAAGCCAAACTGAATGACCGAGGGGGTGTTACAGCCATCCGGAATCCCACCTCTATGATGTGTTGCTCACCATACGAGTATATCCCCCCCCCAGGGTCTCTGGCAGCGCAAGCCTTCAGACCCCAGACAAGTGCATATTCCTCTGGCCACAAGGAAGACCTTCTGCCAACAAGACCTGCCCCTGAGATGTGGGGACCACAACAGGTCTGAGAATGACCTGATCAGAACACTGCACCACAAGCAAGTAAGGATTTGATAGAGTGAAATGGGAGAGGAACCCCATAGTTTCAACTTACTTGTCTGAAATGGGCCTGGGCAGAGCCCCATGCCACAAGCAAGTTCAGCACAGCGTTCTTTTACAAATTTGTCCTAGTTCAAGTTGAGTCAAAGGACAGGACACTACAGATTGCGTTAATGAGATTGTTATGTGATATCCTTTTAATTTGTGTTTGTATCTGGATATCCTGAATCGTTGATGCGAAGGCAAAATTGAACTTGAACAAAATATTATGAAATTGAAGAAGGCCACAACAAGAAAGGACAGAGAGAGGAGATGCCGGGCCAGACTGATGGTCCAGAAAAAGGGACTCATAGCCTGCTCCTTCAGGACAGAGGATCTACTGAGAGGGTGCGTATTGAAATGATGGATCTTGGATTTGCTGGTTTAGGTTGCAGCAGGTCGTAAGAGATTATGAAGGGAGAGGCTTAGAGATGAGAAAGAAAGTCTGGAGCAGAGAGGGAAGGCAGCTGTGGTGGGGAAGAATGGGTGAGTTCAGGAGGGCTTCCTGACATGGACTGGGGGTGCTCTGGAGCCTGACTTAAGGTGAAGCAACCTGCCATTGGTGCAGAGAGAGACTGGGGTTTCTCAGAGCCAAGACTCCAGGTCCCCAAGGTCCAGGGAAGGATACCCCAGCGGGGGGAGGTTGATCTTGATAAATGCCAATTGATCCACTAGGATGGGATCCAGGCGTGAGTGGCGGGGATGGAGGCTGTCTCCCAGGTGGGAGAACACCCACTCGCTCTGGACACTGGTGGGAGGGCAGGAGAGGAAGTTCATGGCCACAGATGAGAGGTCTGGCCAGATGGCAGATTTACGTGCCCAATACTCCAGGGGATTGGATTCAGGGGACTCTGGTGTCTCGGCAAAGTACTCCCGCACCACCACCTCTGCTGAGTCCTCTGCAGGTGCAATCCTGTCCTTCCTCATGGCAGCAACCTCCCAGTTCAGCACTGAGGACCAGTAGTTGGAGTGTTTCACGTGTGGTGGGCTCTCATGGGCTGAAGCACCAGGCTCATCCTCTGCCACTTCCCCCTCCCCCTCCTCCTCTGGCTCATCAGCCACCAGCCCCTCTTCCGTGCCCTCTTCCCTCCGGCCGTGTCTTTTAGCCTGAAACCTGCGAACCTCTTTGCGAAGCTCCTTCTTCCATCGTTCTAGCTCACACTGGTGCATGGCAACGGCGCCCTTCACACGTGGATCACACATGCAGGCCATTCTGTACGGCCACTGTTTGCAGAGAGGATGCAAGTGGGCGGCCACTCCTGCCTGCAACCTCTTCACCAAGTCCCTGACACTTGGAAGGGGTTCTCCTCGCTCCAGTTCTTTGGCCAGTGCCCGGTCCAGCCCACAAATCAGGGGGAGAAGAAAGAATTCATTATAGTCCACGGGCCCAGATACAATATCCAGGCTGGTACACGTGTATTGTTACGAATGACAGGCAAAGCATGAGTTACAAAGTATCAGAACCCAGCAGGCCCAACCTCCCCCCATAGTTCTCAAAACAATCCCTTTGAAGCTTAGAAAGCGAAAGTTTCCCAAGGCTGGAGAAGCGATAGCCAAAACAATCCTCTTCCGTGAGATAGCTGCTGGGAACATCTTGGCACCTGTGAACAAAGCACTTAGAATACTGAAAGAATTAATATGGAGTCTCTTTGGTTACATACAAACACTTCAACCCTGACACTATCATCATGTAGGTGGAGTTCCAATGGGTTGCCATGTCCTGGAAGAGCTCGTGCTCTGGATCTCCCCCCTCCCCCTGCTTCTTGTGCAGCTGTCGGGCAGACTTAATGCTGCGAGAAAAGTGGGTGCCGAGACGACGAAAGCCATCCAAGAGGTTGCGCATCTCCAATGTTCCCTGGTCCCAGCTGGGCTTGACCACACTACCCAACCCGAGAGCATCCCCCATGACCAGGTGCAGCTTATGGGCCAGATAGACAATGACCTCCAGGGATGCCTCATTCAGGGCTGCCAGCATGTTTCTACCGGCGTCCGTGACCATGTAGCCACGGACAGCATTGCCTGGGGACAACCAGTCCCTCAGCAAACCCTTCAGCACAGCGGCAATGTTCTTCCCGTTCTAATCCGCATCCATCCCCCGTGCCTGGAGAAGAACCACTCTGTAGCCCGCCGGCAGGGGTGGCTCCTCCTCTCGGGCCCCCAATTTGACCGTGGTGTTCCGGAGGTCCTCTGGTTGCCACCAGTGAGCAGTGATGGTGAGGTAACCGTGATGACGGCTGCTCCACAGATCTGCTGTGAAATGCATGGTCCGCCCTCTTGCTCTTGCCAGCTAGTTCCTGACCATCTCTGCCACGCAGTTGTAGATGGCGGGCAAGACTCGCCGGCCAACAGTCCGCCGTGAGGGTGTCGTGAACCAGGGTGCAAAATGATGCAGTGCCCGGCGAAAGCCCACACCCTCCAACACAGACAAAGGGAATCCATCCAGGGCTATCATCTCAGCCAGTACACGAGTTCCCGCCTCCTGAGCCTTCCCCCTGAATCTTTTGCTTGGCAGGGATGAGCCTGAGGGAACAAGTTCCTGAAGGGTAGCCTGCCTAGAAGTTCCACTCCCACCCACAGCACTCTCAGGGGTGTGAGCCTTCTGACTAGGGGTGGACTCCCGTTCCACTTGCCCTTCTCCCTGCTCAGCAGCCCTCTTGACCCCACTGCTTGATGGTTCTTCTTGAGACTGCAGGCTCGGGTGATGTCTCTGCAGATGCCTGCGGAGGACACTGGACGATAGGTGTTTGGGGTCCACACCCCTACGCACCATGGCATTGCAGACCTGGCAACGCACTGAACAGGGGTCGTTTGGGAGGGTTCGGAAGTGCCGCAAAGTGTGGGATTAAAGTGGACACCAGGAATCTGTGGCCAGGAGGAGGACAAAGCCTTAATGGTTGAGGTATGGGGCTGGGCCGGGGGGGGGGTGGAGTGCAGGCAGGGGAAGCCACAGGAGGTTGGGATGGGAAGGAGCTGGATGTTTCTGCCGGACTCTCCTGTGCTCCCTGAGATCGATCCACAGAGAGTGTTGGCAGCTGATCTTCCACAGGCAACGCGAAGAGCTCTTCTGCCTGCTCCTTGATCCCCCAAAGCAAATCTGTAGAACAAGGTGCTGCCTCTGAGGTCTCCCTGTCCCTGGTGCCACTGGAACTGGGCACCGATGGGCACCCAGGACAAACTTTGCAATTCTTCCCACCATGACCACTCTTATTCCTCTTTCCAACCCTCATGGTGCTATGAGAAACAACATCTCTACAAACAAGTGAGAATTTTAAATGAAGCACAGAGCCCCAAAAGCTTGGAGCAGGGTAGGGCAGAGCCAAGTGGCACCCAGCTGGACCCCAGGAGAGGGAAGAATGCACCACAAAAGACACTCTAGAGAGGCGTTGAAAGAAGTGAAGCAGAGAGCCCCCCAAAGCGTGCTGCTAGTCGTCAGAGAGTGGGTGTTTCACAGAGGCCAATAGCAGCCCGCCCTTCACCTCAAAAGCCAGGCAGGAAAGCTCCCCCAAAGTCACCCACTATTTAGGGAGTGAAAGGCTTTGAAAAAAGTGAAGCAGAGAGCCCCCCAAAACGTGCTGCCAGTCGTCAAAGAGTGGGTGTTTCACAGAGGCCAGCAGCAGCCCCCCTGCACCTCAAAAGCCAGGCAGGAAATCTCCCCCCAAGTCGCCCACTATTTAGGGAGTGAAGGGCTTTGAAAGAAGTGAAGCAGAGAGCCCCCCAAAACGTGCTGCCAGTCGTCAAAGAGTGGGTGTTTCACAGAGGCCAGCAGCAGCCCCCCTGCACCTCAAAAGCCAGGCAGGAAATCTCCCCCCAAGTCGCCCACTATTTAGGGAGTGAAGGGCTTTGAAAGAAGTGAAGCAGAGAGACCCCCAAAACGTGCTGCCAGTCGTCAAAGAGTGGGTGTTTCACAGAGGCCAGTAGCAGCCCCCCCTTGCACCTCAAAAGTCAGGCAGGAAAGCTCCCACCAAGTCGCCCACTATTGAGAGAGTGAAAGGCTTAGAAAGAAGTGAAGCAGAGAGCCCCCCAAAGCGTGCTGCTAGTCGTCAGAGAGTGGGTGTTTCACAGAGGCCAGTAGCAGCCCCCCCTGCACCTCAAAAGCCAGGCAGGAAATCTCCCCCCAAGTCGCCCACTATTTAGGGAGTGAAAGGCTTAGAAAGAAGTGAAGCAGAAAGCCCCCCAAAACGTGCTGCCAGTCGTCAAAGAGTGGGTGTTTCACAGAGGCCAGCAGCAGCCCCCCTGCACCTCAAAAGCCAGGCAGGAAATCTCCCCCCAAGTCGCCCACTATTTAGGGAGTGAAGGGCTTTGAAAGAAGTGAAGCAGAGAGACCCCCAAAACGTGCTGCCAGTCGTCAAAGAGTGGGTGTTTCACAGAGGCCAGTAGCAGCCCCCCCTTGCACCTCAAAAGTCAGGCAGGAAAGCTCCCACCAAGTCGCCCACTATTGAGAGAGTGAAAGGCTTAGAAAGAAGTGAAGCAGAGAGCCCCCCAAAGCGTGCTGCTAGTCGTCAGAGAGTGGGTGTTTCACAGAGGCCAGTAGCAGCCTCCCCTGCACCTCAAAAGCCAGGCAGGAAATCTCCCCCCAAGTCGCCCACTATTTAGGGAGTGAAAGCCTTAGAAAGAAGTGAAGCAGAAAGCCCCCCAAAACGTGCTGCCGGTCGTCAAAGAGTGGGTGCTTCACAGAGGCCAGTAGCAGCCTCCCCTGCACCTCAAAAGCCAGGCAGGAAATCTCCCCCCAAGTCGCCCACTATTTAGGGAGTGAAAGGCTTAGAAAGAAGTGAAGCAGAAAGCCCCCCAAAACGTGCTGCCGGTCGTCAAAGAGTGGGTGCTTCACAGAGCCTAATAGCAGTCTCCCTCTCCTTGCATCTCATCAGCAGCCAAGAAAGAACGTGGGGGAAAGAAGGCAAGAACTCAAGAAGACAGCGCCCGAAGCTGCCTTGCACCCACTGTGGGTCTGCGAGTGGGTGGTGTCAGAGCACAATAGAACCTACTGGCAACCCAGAAAAAAGGAATAGATTTTTTGGGGGGGGGAGGGGGGGATTAAGCCCGAGAAGAACCCAAGGACTCGAAACGCAGAAAGAAATCAGAGTAACCCGATAGTGTGGTAAAAGGATTTTTTTAAAAGTGCTCTCAAGAAGACTAGAATAGAAAGGAGAAAAAATTAAACAGGAATGGAGAAAAGAGAAAGCTCTCTTGCACCTGAAGCCCCAAAGCCCTAAGGCACAAGCCGCCCTCTCACAAAAAAAAAATCTTCCCTACAGCAAGCAGTTGCTAAGCTTAGAATCTAACTCGCGTCCCCGCGCCAGCAAGATGGAGCGGGGCTTCGCGCACTTTGTCTTTTATGCAGAAAGGCTGGTGATCTCTGTTTGGCTGACAGAGCTGCCAATCAAGGTTTCCTGAGCTAAGATTGGTGTGTTCCAAATGGGGAAGGTGGCTCCACACCGTTGCCTAGGAAATTGTTTGAGCAGGAATCCTGGCATGACGGGCCAACAGACACATGGACAGAAAGCCCCAATGTTCGGTGCTTTCAGGAGAAAAACACAAGCCCACGGCCCGCGTGTTCGCGAATGATGAACTTGGTAAGTTCATGACGAAATTAGGTCCATTATGCAGACCGTGCTCACCTCTAGTGATAACTATAGAGGTATTGTTACCAGCAGCCATTATATGTTGCCAGGACAGCCATCTTTGTTTAGGGCATCTTATTGGGCAGCAGCCATTTGATGTGTTGGGCAGCCCTTTTGCAGGTCACTCCATAGGCGGCCATGTCACTTCTGTACCCAGTTTAACCATGCTGCCCAAGAAAGGCCAAGGAAAGCCCAAAGGCAAACAGCCAGCAAAGAGGCAAGCCCCTGAAAGTGCTGTGCTGGTGCTGTCCTCCTCTAATAGGAGGAGTCCTCAAGTAGACGTGATATATTGGATTCCATTGCAGCCCAGGTACAGTCCAAAGGGGTCTCAGGGCCAGGGTGGCCCAAGAGGTTGAGGTCAGCTGCTCTGTACCGCTGCCTTTCAGCGGGAAGTGTTAACAAGACATTCTGCTTTAGAGGGACCTTCTGATGCAGGCGAGCTTGAGGAAGGGGACATGCTGGCGGTGGAAGGTGCAGTGACAGACCAAGATGCTGTGGAGCCAGCCGAAGGAGAAGTGTATGCTGGATGAGGTTCAGAGGGCAGCAGGGGCATAACCCCGGTGGTGGACGGTGCAGATGCGAATGTGGCTTCAGACAACCGTGCTGGCCTGCAGAGCCCTGTAGCAGTGGCTGTGGGTCCAGATGATGGAGATGATAAGCACACTAAAACACAGCGGGCATGTGCATGGCTGTGGGGGCCCTGGGGTCAGCCTCTGTTCCTACACCTTTGGTGCTTTACACTCAGGCAGAGCCCAGGCTAGCACATCTCAGGACCTGAGCTAGTCAAGACAGTGGCCTTCGTGGCCGCAGCTGTATCTACAGCTGGACAATATGGCAGGCAGGTTGCCAGTCCATACTCTCTGCTGGCTTTAGTCACTGGGCCATGCAGTGAAACAAGGGTCAGGCCTTAACGGGCTCCCTGGCTGCCCCCTCCTTTTTTCAGTACCTGGATATAATATAAAGGGCACAATGACTTAACTGGTGCTGCATGGCTGCAGCACGATGAGGAAACCAGGGTGTGGGGGCTGACCTCAAGCCTGGCCTACCCTGGGATAGGATGCACTAGCAGCTTGTTAATGTCTCCTGAGAAACCAACATGGGGGATCGCTCTGACAGCAGTCGCACGGGAGATTGTTCTGACAGTAGTCACCTTGTTCACAGGGCTGTTGATAATCCTAGGTACTTTCGCACTCACGGTTTGGCGCACCACTTCCGAGCACATGCCATGATTGCTGCGGCTCCAGCTTGGCCCCAATGCATTTCATACTTCATCTGAAGATTCAAATCATCGTCCTGCTGTTCGTTTTTATACTTGCTTTGAAGCCTCGAGTTGGTTGTGGATTTTGGGGGCTTCTGGTGCACATCACCTTTTTAAAAAAAGTTTGTGCACACGTTGTAACATTGTGATGTTAGCACTTTTTTCAGTGGAAAAACTTGCCCACTCTGATGTCCTGAAAGTACATAAATGTGTCTCTGGTTTCTTTTCCCAATCTATTTGAAGTCCTGGGTACTTTGTGGTCTTTAGGGAGTTTCAAAAGCACCTTAATTTTTAAGAACAATTTTTTGGAGATTGCGCAGGCGCAGTAAAAATTTGAGGTTGGCACTCTGCCCAAGAACCACCCATGCCCCTCCAGCAGCCCCCCCTTTTTATCAAGTTTGCACAGAGGCTACTCGTGCATCAACATACAACACCACCACCTATGTTCTTCAGTATTAAAAAAAGGTTAAAAATTGTGGAGTGGAATACTGAGAAGGCAGAGTGTGCTGAGATCTGCACAGACGGGTGGCCATAAGGGAAAGGAGAGGGGCGAGAAAAAAAACTGGCGCTCAAGAAAACATAATGCTGAAACATTACATGCATCATAAAACAAAAAAAAAATTAAAAGCCAGACTTGTAGTAAGGGATCCTGAGAAGGGAGAGTGTGATCAGAGGAACACGGACTATGGGGAGCACAAGGGGAAGGAGAGGGGCAAGAAGAAAAACTGTATGGTGCTCGAGAAAATGCAACACTGAAACAAAATGAAAAATGAAAAAAATGGCGGACCAACCAGATGGGGAGCTGCGGGGGGTGGGCATGGTTGCATCTGCACTCACCAATCAGCGCCAGAGGAAAAAGACAGGGGAGGAGAGAAGCAAAAAGGGGGCAAAAGTGTTCATATTGGCAAAATTCGAGCCAGCTGCCAGATGGCAGTGGACTTAAAAAAACTTTGTGGTATGTCCGTGTGGTGGGGGTGTGTGTGTGTGACTGGGGATACAGTGGACGAAAAGCAGGACTGCATCCCATGACTACCTTGAAAGTGTGAAAACCTTGCAAACATGGGACGCAGAACAAGTACGAACACGCTCTAAAAACCAAGTGTGAAAAGTACCCTAGTATCTGTGTCCCCAGTGGGGCAATCCGTTCAGCCCTGAATGCTTTGTTGGGAGTTCATCTCCCAAGGGGTGGTGCTAGGAAATTCTGTAGATTTGGTCATGAATGCCCAATGTGAGGTGCCTCCCCTGCCTTCATGGCCTGCAAACATCAGGGGCATGGAGGTAGGCCTGGTGGGAAGTTGGGCAATGGTTCCAACAACAGCAAACTGGAGAGGGGACCTGTCCCATAAATCTGAAGGTTCTTAGTGGTTGCTAGCTGCATATTCCAGATGCCAGTATGCCCCTTTATTTGCTAGTGGGTTTCACATGGATGTCAGATCCCTGTTCATGGTCGTGCTACAAAATAGCAAGGGAGTGTGGTGAGGGCATCGTGCTGCTCCACCTTTTTTGATGCCCCTCTTGTTCCATGTATAGGTCCTTTGAGCAGTAGTCAAGGTGGCTCAGTGATGTGGGGCATGCCCTGCATTGAGTCTGCCCTTCACCCCACCAGTTCATCTCAAAGATTATTATGCCACCGAGTTTCCCTTTCAAAGGGCTATATCATAAGGGCAATATCATGTAGTCAGAGCTCTTCTAAGGGAGTGCTCTGTCTTTTAATGGCCTTTGAGTGCTTCAGCTCTTTTCGCAAGTGAGGGCTCTGCAAGTTCTAGCCATTGCGAGGGTTATTCTGGCCATTGTAAGGCTGGTTATTCAGCCTTGCAGATGAGCCAGGAGTGCCTTTAGCTCATGGTTTGGCAGTGGGCACAGTATCGGTGCTAACATCCCTGGGCATATATACAGCTGGATATACAGGAAGAAGCATCAGATTTGCCAGCATAAAAGCCCTGGCCTTGTGGGTTGGTTTGGGCTTTTTCAGAGGAAGAATAAAGTTTTCCTTTTGGAGCTCCAGCAGCTTGTGGATCACTTAAATTTTGCCTGTAGAGTAGTGGCACCTGATGGGGAGTTTTTTGGCGACCCCCGCTTGAGGCCATGGGTGCCTCTCTGGTTGCTTCATCACAGGCTTAAGTTTTGCAAAGGTATGAGGAAGGATTTGGAAATGTGGCATGAGTTAAGTTTCCCAACTGCTTTAATGGGGTTACTTTTTGGAAGGAGGACCTGCTCTTCTAGGCGGAGTTTCAGGTTATCTCTTGGTTTCCAAATCTTAGTGGTAGTTGGTTTGTGGTAAGGGAGTTGTCTGCCGCATTGTCCACTTTTGGTGTGACAATTAAATGGGTAGTCCATGTTATCAAGTCACTGTCTTCTTAGCCATCTCCCTCCCAACAGAGTTATGAAACTGGTCAGACCATTTATGCTCCTGTGCTATAGTTTAGGTGGCAGGAGGGGAGGTTCACCTGGGCGTGCCTCTTTCCTATAGGCTTACACAAATTTGCTGTACCTGGGCAGGTAGTGTTCTGATGGCTCAAGGGAAGTGCAGTCCTCCACCTCACATCCTGGCCATTTACCTGTTGGCAATTACCTTGGATCACAGGACATGGCCCTTTCCGTACAGGCTCACACAGACCTGCAGCACCCAGGCAAGTGGCCTGATGGCTCAAGGGGAGGTGCAGTCCTCTGCCTCACATCCTGGCCATTCACCTGGTTGGTAATGACCTTGGATCACAGGGCATGGACCTTTCCGTACAGGCTCACACGGACTTGCAGCACCCAGGCAAGTGGCCTGATGGCTTGAGTGGAGGTGCAGTCCTCCGCCTCATGTTCTGGTCATTCACCTGGGTTGTGATGATCTTCCATTGCAGGTTCACACAGACTTGAAGTGCATAGGCAAGTGGTCACCCTGTGGCTTGAGGAGAAGTGTGTCCTCTGCCTCCTGTTCTGGTCATGGCGGACGTCATGGGTGACCCCCAGAGCTTGACCTGTACCATTAGTTAATTAGATCCCTTGCTATATTGACAGTTTATGTGGCAATTAATAAAGTGGCCCAATTTTATACCCAAGCTTTGTGTTTGCCTTTTATTTTGACTGAGGGGAGAGCAAATAATTCCTACTTGTTACTCAATCTTAACTTAGGTGTTATGGGAAGAATACAGATATATATATACACATATCTACTAAATGCTTGAAGTGCAGATATGTATATATCTTCTAATAGCTGTAAAATTGATGTAACAGTGCATGCCAGGGGGAGGTGCGTTCAAGCTGCTAGTATTTCAAATTATCATGGCATTTACAGCCTTCCTGTAATCATGTGAGTAATTGGTATTATGGCTATTTTTAAAAAAGGGGGGGGAATGGGTTTTCACTGAATTCTTGTTGGATACGTCACTTATTTTGTGAGCTCTTTCAACCTGATTTCTGACCTCACTGGTAGCCAGTCTGGGCATAATTGCATTGGGAGGCTGACTAGGTCTTTGTCAGGAATGCGTACATCCCTGCCATTAATGTATATGTGTTTTACTGCCTATACTGAGTTATTAATATGCTCTGTGCTGGAGGAGGGTTGGTTAAAAGTTATAACTATGTACTTTCATTTTAGCAGTGAATGGCCTTGGAGGCCAGGTGTGTAATGAAACATGTAGCTATTCTCACAGACAAAAATGACTTAACACTGTGCTGTGTCTAAAATGCTCTTATCAATTCTCCCGAAGCTCTGGGATGTTAGCGCCAGAATGCAATGGACCCCAGGGCAGAAAAATCTCCCTATATCTAGTTAGTCTCTGTTTGAATGATCACTTCTGCCAATGACCATCTTAGAGTAAAGACCTTGTACTGATAGATCCTTAATAAAGTTACCTTATCCAAGACACCTATGTGCTTGCTTGTAAGGGGCTTTGGGATTGAATTGCCAAGGACTGGCAATCTTTCACAGTGGCTGTGTTCAGCTTCCTATCAGGGTAAATAATCCTAAGCTTTGCTTTGAGGTAGTGGAGAATTCACATGACCAGAGTGAAGATCTACAAGGGCAGCTTGCATTAAAAAGATTGAACTGTATCAAAGATTCATCTTCACGGCAATCTGTAGCTGAAAGAAATTACATTTTCATTTATGATGCATAGAAGGTTACTTGCAGTCTGATACATTCACTGGAAAATGGATACTTATAATTATATTGTTATGGAGGATCTCAAGATTTTTGGACCTCTTTCAAAGGCAAATGGTTTAGGGGTAGATACAGTTGCTATCTAATTGGCATAATTGCTTTAAAGTTTATTTTCCTTGTTTTAAAGTTAGTCTACGTTTAGTGTTGCATTTTGTTTAAATTACTTAGCAGTACTTCTATATTCTTGTTATGGATTTATATGCATAGTCTTGGATCCAACGATCTGTCAGCAGAAGGTGCTAATGGTCATGCCCCGTAGATGGAAGAAGGAGGAGGGAACAATTTCATCCCCTTCCCACTAAAACCTCCTGATTCACCTTGCTGTTACTCCTACTCCACATGCCTCCTGTGACCCCGAGAACAACTTTCCCAGGATTGGAGATGGCTGCTTGAGGAAGAGGTTAAATTGTCATAATATGGTCCAAACACAGTCATTTCATTGGATATAAGAAATACTGGTCTATAACATGTTTTATATAATGCAATCAGAATTTGATACATGAGACTTGCTGAAATATCAACCCATTATATATTATGTGAGGAAGAGGATCAGCTGAGGAAGAGGGCTCCTGCCTTCTCTTTCACTTAGCCACCTGACTTAAAACACCTTTTAAAAAAAAATCATTAAATTTCTTAAATGGATTCTGTTCCTCAAAAATCCCAAGTCAAAACTCAAGAGAAATGGTTAACAGCCTTTCTCCTTGATTTAGGGTTCCAGAATTCTTAGATCTGAAGTTTGCAATGGTCTAGTTCATTGCTTAGGAAATTGCCTACATGGTTTATTATTCATGGTTTGGGCTGAATAAAACATGTAAAATGTAGGAGGCAGTTGCCACCATAGTAGAGGCCCTCTACAGATGACATTACATGAGCTGAAATCAACACACCTCATCTACAAATGGTTGCTGGCTCATGAATACAAAGTCAAAACATGTAGAAAATATGCACACGTAACCTCTGTCTCCATGTTTAGGTCCAGAGGAGTTAGCTGTGTTAGTCTATAGCAGCAAAATAGTAAAGAGTCCAGTAACACCATTAAGACTAACCAACTTTACTGTAGCGTAAGCTTTCAAGAAGCACAGTGTCATATCTGTGTACAGCCATGCCATGATTGTTTGGTTGCTATGTCACTGATGCCACAGTATGTTATTGTGTACTCATTATTTAGTGCGCTTGTGAAAAGTGGTTACAAATTGGGAGAAGACACCAGGGGGAGGGAGGGGAGGGAGGGGTGTTCTGTAGCCACAGGCACTCCAATCTCATCCCTGCAAACCCTGATAGGCAGCTCTGATGGCCAAACACAGACCTCCTGCGTTGCTCTTTGGGACCTCAGCATATAAAAAGCACTGCACTCCTAGGCTGGCTTTCACTTTCAGTGAGCAGTGGAGTGTGAGAGCTGCTGCTTGCTACTTGCTAGCCTTTGGGGAGAGACAGAGAGGGTATAATTGAGCTTGGATTTTTGTGGGAGTTTCCTGGGGGGCTTGGATTGGAGAAGGTATAACTCCAAGATCCCTATTGCAATCTTGACTAAACTTGGGTGCTGACTGGTGGAGAGCCTGCTACACACTCCCTGTGAATATGGGCTCTTGAGTGCAATGGGGGCCATTCTGAGCACCATGAACTGTGAACCATGAACCGGTTCAGCAATGGGAAATGTCCGTTGCGGTTCACGACTTTGGGATCGTCATTGGCACCGAACCACGAGCTGTGGATTCTTTAATTTTTTTTGGTTCGTGCCCATGTCTAGTCATGGGCCTCAAATGTGTTATAGCAGTGCCTCAGAGAGCCAAGCTGTACATTATGGTAGCCAGGGGTTTGACCCGTCCCCGCTGATACCATTTTTGATAAGAATTTGGCCATTTAAAAATGCTTCAAGGGCCAAGAGGTATTCTCTCCCTCTTGTGCCTTTTCTAGCACCAAAACTGCCTCCCATGGCTGTTTCAGCACTTGAAAAGGTGTGTGGGGGTGGGGGGTGGGGGGTGCCCGAGCCCTCACAGTTTTTTTTTTAAATAGTCAAATTCTTTTGTAAAATGGTATCGGCAGCCACATTGTGGCCACAGTAACATGTAGTTTGGCCCAGAATCCAGGCCTTCAGCAAATGATACCTATTTGATGTACCAAAAAGACTCAGCCCGTAAAATACCAGCTTAATATACCTCAAGGCTTGTTTTGTAACTATGCAGATTGCTCTAACATCCTTGGAGTAAATCCTTGGGTGAAATTGGGCAGATACACAAAACTGGGATTTTATTTGTTGTATGTAAGTCTTCTCCAATAGTGTATTTCATTCTTTATTCAGAAAATGAACTTGTGAACAAGAAAAAGTATTCGTCACTGGATATTCAACATCAATATCTCTTCCCATTGGGCAACATGTGTGTTTGATAAGACTCCTTTTTTCCTTGGTAATTTGTAATCGACTCAGGAGTTACAGAACAGACTTGTAAAACAGCCATTTCCCTGTATGTGATTTTTATGTCCATATGAGAAAAAGCCCAGCCATTATAAATAAAACCCTTTAAATAATTCACGAGGCTGGATAAGCTGGCCAGCAACAAGGACATTTGTACATAGTTTTGAAATGGTGCAATGCTCTTTTTGAAACTTAACAGTTCCTCTTTTTTGCAGAGTTGTTAAGCTTTAAGCAGAGGCATTATTATGTGCAATTCCTGCTGGGTAAAACTGTCTATTTTAAAACTTCTTTGACATTTTCAAGTAGTGTGAAAGAACTTGACAATAACTAGTAGAAAACAGTCGATTTCTCCCTTAGCTGCAAGACAATTAATGAATTCATTCAGGTTTAAATTTAATGCAGTAAAGTTGCAAGAGGCTAAAAATCTGCTTTAGACTATAATGACAGAAAAAGGTCCTTTTTATGATGGGAAATGAGGCAGAATTTTCAAGAACCAAGGGATGCTTCTTAGCTGTTTCCTTAGTTCTACCAAAAGTGTTCAACGTAGGATTGCCGAGCTGTCTAATGGCCAAAAGAACATTAAGATGACATGCTGTACCCCTGGCAACGAATGAGTCTGGCAAATCAGCTTGGGGCCCCAGCTTGAACGTCAGAATCTTGTTCCTGGTTCAAAAGTTCCTACAAGGCTTTTATATGCACAAAAATGGAGAAGTACAGTACTGCCTACAATATATGACTGGATTGTGAAAATGATGGAGTTAGCCAGCATGGCTAAACTTACAGCATTGATTAGAGTTAGAACATTGTCTGCATTTATAATGAACTGGAAACCCCTTATTGACTTTCTATGTGAAATGGGAAAAAAATGAATTGATGATCTGTGGATTTGACTTTTAAGGGGACAAATTTGGGGGAATTAAATAAAATGGGGGATACATAGAAAAGGTTAAGTTTATATATTAATAAGACCACAAGAATATTGCTTATAACGATGTTATACATGTCATTGAGAAAACTGGAAATGGTTTATTATATATGTAGTATTTTTCTTCTCTTCCTTTCCTATTATTTTCTGTTTCTTTTCTTTCTTCTTTTTTCTCTTTCTTACTCTTCAGATATACTTTATTTTTCCTTTTTTCTTTTCCCTTTAATGGGATTTTGATCTTTTAAAATAAAATAAAATTTTCATTTAAAGAAAAGTTCCTGAGCTGTGCACTGGAGTGCAACTATGCTGCATAATAAAACTGCTTAGCATATGGTGAGAAAGAAGAAATGAAAAAGAGGAAAGGTTCTCATGAGTCCAGAGGTCCCATTCATGGTTCCTGCTGCATCTATTCAACATTTGTTTCTCTGGAAATAATTCTATCCAATGAACTGCAGCATGGAACAGGGGGGCAAGGAGGGGTGTTTGCATCCAAATCCTAAATTGATTAATCAATATCAGGTGAGCAGCAGTTACCATTAAAAGATCTTGCCCCTTCCAAATTATATCTGCGGACACCCTAGTCCCCATAGTGTGAGCTGACCATTCAATCACACCTGGTCTAGGTAGACACCAGGTTCATCTCCATGAGTTGCTCTTCTAGAACTGCCGCTTTCTAATCAGGGGGCCACCCAGAACAATGAGCCACATAGGGCTTTTCCACATGGGCTATTTGTCCCGTTTGGCCCTTTTCTGCATTAAATGTTTTCCAGATGTCTGCATAGTATTCAGTACCTCTGGTGGTCACCCCAGTTGTATCCTGGGATTTGGATGACTTTTGTAGATGCTTCATCAAGATGGGTAGCCATGTTAGTCTGTCTGTGGCAATGGAAAAGAGCAAGAGTCCAGCAGAACCTATAAAACTAACAAAATTTGTGGTAGGGTATGAGCTTTCATGAGTCACAGCTCATGTCAGATACATCCCAGCGTATCTGCCATGATTGTCTTTCTGCATAATGTTCTGATCTTCTGAGAGTATACAAAGGTTCCCTCCCTGGGCTGGGAGAGAAATACTTAATTGCTAGCATCACAAATGTTTTAGTAACAGTCCCCGGCCGGCCGGGAAGAGTGACCTTGAAGTCTAGCCAAGAATGCACTAAGTGTCTGACAGACCTAAAGACTGTAGAATATGCTTTCCTCCCTGTGTTCTCACACTTTGCGCACTCAAACTCTAACAGACTTTCCTACACTATTGGGGGGTGGGGTTTTGACCTATAATTCCCTTAGCTTTAGTTACTAGCCTCATTCCAGCCAATAACCCTGTACAGTTAACTTGATATTGGTATGCTCATCAATAAAGTAACATTAACTCATACACAGTGAATGATGCAATGAAGTGCTTTGGGACACCTTGCAAGACCGAACATTTTGGCTGGAATCCACTAAGTACCTCTGGAACCGGGATCCTGAATGCAACCTCCTGCACAATGGCAGATGATCTGAATGTGCGAGTTCCTGAGATACCAGACAGAATGCCTACTGAATGAGAACCACCAGGAGGGCTACCCAAAGACCACACAGAACTGCGCGGGCTCAGTACAGCAGCACCAATAGAGTGTGGACTGTCTCCGTGGTGGGTGGCAGAATTGGAGAGCTATTAATCTGTTACTGGAACTGGTCTCCTTGCAATAAAATTTGTGGGGAAATTAGCTAGCAAGGAGAATGGCTATGCAAGAGGCCGGTAACTGCAGGGCTCTGTCACCAGTTTCTACCAGGTCCCTCCCCAAGATAGCAAATGAGGCTGGTTCTTAAGGTCCAACAATAACTTTTATTAAGAACAAAATGACATGCACATACACATAGAATTATGGAGTAAAATAATTACATGCACACACACACAGAGCCCTAGGAAGCTTAGTCAGAAATTGGGAATAGAGAGAGAGGGAGCAAATATATCTACCTATCCTGAAGAAGAGTCCAATTCACGGAAGAAGAGAGTAGCTTCGAACGCCAGCATCCTTGGCTAGGAGACCAAGAGGCTTGGACAAACCTCAAGGGAACAGTGATTATGGTTCCGGAAGCATGTACAATTTGAATGAGGCCAGGGCTCTACCTTTATAGGTAAAATGTGCCCTGAGGTGGAAGAGCCCACCTAGCTGTTAGAACAAAGACTCCAACGTTTGGTTCCTGGGTTTGGCAAAAGGTTTGAGTACCTTGATTGGTAGCTGCCGGGGTGTGTTAATGTAAATGCAAAACATGTTCTAGCACTATACAAAAGGGATAGTTTGTTAGTGAATTCCACCGGAGCTAAGTTGATGGTTTTTAAATGGGGACTGTACTTTCCCAGGAATAACTGTATATACTTATGAATGTCATTTGATTAGCTCCTCAATCAAGGACAGGAGATCTCCTCATGGAAGAAGGAAAAGGAATGTGTTAAGTGGGGATGATTCTGCAAGGCCTTTGTTGCACTGGGCACCTTTGGGGCTGGAAGGATAGTAAATCCAATCACCTCTTAATCACTCCGCATTCCTGTGTGGCATTCCATACATGCTGTGTTCTCCTGGGTGGGACTCAGTAACTGTTAGAGGCTCTCTAGTGGCAATACCGCAGCCATTTTAACTCCAGAAGCCTGAACATTTTTAATATCACAAGCAGCTATATATAAAACTGTCTCGCCACTGAGGACAGGCAGTTACCTACCCTCGGGAAATGTTACCCGCCCCCCAGGACTGCGCCCATTCAGGGCAGAGGAGCGTGAGGTGGGAAGATGGAAAAGAAGCCATTGGAGAAGCATCTGCCAGGGGAGTTTGTTTCTTGACAGAGGATCCCCAGAAGAGGAGCATGAACTGGTGTTGAAGGAGGAGGGGGAAAGCCCGTTGGCTGCCATCCGTGAAGAGTTGCATGTAATGAGATGTGACCTACAAGTATTGACAGGACTCATGTGAGGATGGCTCAGAGCAGCCTCACAGGCCCCCCTCCCACAAGAGCAGGCGGGACCACCAGAGCTGGTGGATATCCTGGAGGCACTAGCAATTTGAAGACCCCTTGGAGGAGGAGAGAGCTTAAACCAAGCTGAAGAGGATGCGCCAAGGCAACCGTTCGGTGAGAGAGTATGCGGTGGAGTTTTGGCAGTATGCAGTCAAGATGAGAGACTGGACGGAAGGAGCCAAGATTGAATTTTTCTGGGCTGGACTGAACCAAGACTTGGTGGCGAAAGCACTCATGCAAGATGATCCAAGGACCTCGCTGGGCTGGATCCAACTGGCGTGCGAAATCGAGAACCGGGAACAGGGGGTTGTAACGCATGCAGCATCAGACCGGATGGCACAAGCCACAAAGCGGGTCAAGATCAAAGGAAGAGAAGGCCATTAAGATCCCCCCTACAATGACCAAGAGAACCATGCACCTCAGGAAAGACCTCGGTCGGCAGTGTGGGGGGTGGGCCATGTAACCACGGATTGTCCCAGCCACCAGGCAATGGTGCCAGAATGGAACTGCAAGCATGCTATGACCCCGGCAGGATCTCCCCAGTAAGCAAGCAAGAAAGCCAGATCACAGCTCAGGATGGCCACAAGCCTGGAACCAAGAGAGGAGTCGTTGATGCGCAGAGCCGTCTGGGCCAGAAGAGGACCTGAGTCCCCCGGGGGGAAACAAGTGTGACCTGCTGAGAAGGAGCCCCAGCAGCAGGTCATCACAACACCAACACCTGTGGAGGTGAGACCCTGAGGGGCCCTGTTTTTTTCCCTGGTGACTTTAGTAAATCCCCGTAGGGGAATGCATATTCGAGTGAGAGCCCTACTTGATTCAGTTTGTTCTAGAGACTTGATAGCTCCTGCCCTTGTGACTGGGTTGGGGTTGGACGTAAGGAAACTTCCCCACCCCATAGTGTTTGAACAAATGGATGGATCAAGGATGAAGGGGAGTCCCCCCCTCCCCCAGTTATCAGACTGAACCAACCCTGATGGGGTTGGGTGGCCACTGGGAAGCCAGAACTTTTGTAGTAAGCGCAGCCCCCAAATTCCCACTGGTGCTAGGAAATTGGGAGAACTGTGGTTTCCCAGGGAGGAGTGTCAGCATCATGTGTGGAAAGGCCCAGAGATGGCCATGTTGACACAAGAGGAATGGGAGCGGATTCCCCCAGAGTACCAAGACTTGAGCTGTTCGAGGAGAGAAAAGCTGATGAACTTCCCACACACAGAGCCACTGACTGTGCTATTGAACTAATTCCTGGCCAAAAGCTGCCAAAAGGGAAATTGTATTCTATGAGGGGAATAGGAGGAGCTGCAAAAGTTCATTGATAAAAACCTGGAGAGAGGTTTTATTCGGGTGATGAGCTCCCCTGACACTACCCCAGTGCTTTTCTGCAAGAAGAAAGATGAGGATCTGAGACTGTGCACCGGGGGCTCAATGCAATTTCGATGTCCAATGCATACCCCCTCCCCCTCATCTGAGATTTACTGGGTGGCACAGGGGAAGATATTCTCCAAGCTGGACTTACAGGATGCTTACTTCTGAGTTAGGATCCAAGAAGGAGATGAATGGAAGACTGCATTTAATACCCCCCTGGGGCAGTTTGAGTACCTGGTCATGCTGTTTGGATTCCAAGAGGCTCCCAGCATGTTTATGAATTTAATTAATGATGTGCTGCACACATTTCTGTACAAGGTCCTTGTTTACATAGGTGGTGTGTTATTGTATTCACAAGACTATGAGTCCCATGTCAAGTTGGTGAGAGAGGTACTACAAACTTTGCAGGCCCATCAACTGCCTTTTAAACTTTTCAAGTGTGAATTTCATAAGACTGAGTTGGACAATTTGGGGTATCGTGTGTCAGGGCAGGGCTTGTGGATGGACCCTGCCAAAGTACAAGCAGTTGTGGGATGGGAACCCCCCAAGACCAGAAGACAGTTAAAGTCCTTTCTGGGATTCACTCATTTCTATCGACCCTTTATTAAAAACTTGGCTCAGATCACCCTGCCCTTGAAGGATTTGCTAAAAAGCAGGCAGATGAAACATGCTCTGCCCTCTGGAAATTACAAATGGGAGACTACATATACATCTCCACCAAGAATCTACAGGGAGAGCAACTGAGCAAGAAGTTGGGGTGGAAATTTTGGGGACCTTTTGAGGTAGTATGGGTGATCAATGAAGTGACTGTGGAGATGAAACTTCCTAAAAACCTGAGAAATGTTCACCCTGTATTCCATTTCACCTCCTGAAGAAGGCCCTCCCACCTGATACATGGCATCCGAACCGGGGGTTCCCCCCCTATGTCATCATGAATGGCCAACCTCACTACGAAGTTGAAGAGATTTTGGACTCTAAACTGAAATGGGGAGAATTGTTTTATTTGATTAAATTGGTTCATTTTGATAAAAGCAATGCGGAATGGGTAAAAGTTTCTGATGTTAATGCCCCAAAACTTGTGCGCAGGTTTCATAAAGCCTAACCAGAAAAAACGGGGCCTTTTTGATGGGGAGGTATGTCAGATACATCCCAGCATATCTGCCACGATTGTCTTTCTTCATAATGTCCTGATTCTCTGAGAGTATACAAAGGTTCCCTCCCAGGGGTTGGGAGAGAAACACTTAATTGCTTGCATTGTAAATGATTTAGTAACAGTTCCTGGCCGGCTGGGAAGAGTGACCTTGAAGTCTAGCCGAGACTGCACCAAGTGTCTGACGTATCTAAAGACTGTGGAATGTTTATGCTTTCCTCCCTGTGTTCTCACACTTTGTGCGCTCAAACTCTAACAGACTTTCCTACACTATTGGGGGTGGGGTTTTGACCTATAATTCCCTTGGCTTTAGTTACTAGCCTCATTCCAGCCAATAACCTGGTACAGTTATGTTGATATTGGTATGCTCATCAGTAAAGTAACTTTAACTCATACACAATGAGTGATGCAGTGAAGTGCTTTGGGATACCTTGCAAGACCTGACAGCTCACTTCTTTAGATGATGTGTTGCCATAACTTTACCCCAAATATGATTTAACTAGTAACAAAGCCCATTGTGGGGGGAAAAAACAACAGGCTCTAGAAAGGGGAGAGTGGGCAGGTACGCAGGCATTGCCTCTTCCTCCGTGACTGATCCCGGCTGGGTGAAGGTGGAAGGCAGGCATTGCCACCTGTTCCACACCTGCAGGGTGGGGGGATTTCCACCTGATCCCAGTCGGGTGATGGTGGGTGGCAGGCATTGCCATCTGCTCCATGCCTGATCCTGGCCTGGGCTTCGTGCCATGGCACACTGTCTGGAGCGATGGGCTGCCTCATCTGGGCTTCTGTACATGGCAGCGCCCTTTGGAGGTACACAAGGGTAGGAATTGACTTGTCAGGAACATGCTTACTCATTTATAGAGTAGGATGCTGACTTTGACTCCTACTGAAGACCACATGATTGGTCTTCAGGTTCCCCTTAAACCTCCACTTTCCTCTTCCTCTTGTTTCCCTCCTCTTTCCATTCCTTTCTCTCTCCTATGTTGTGTAACAAAAATAATTTTTAAAAATTCACTGGGGTCACTAGACCACTAAACTTTAACCATATCATTTCCCCATATGATTTCTTCCATCTTTTCACAAAGTGACATCAACTACCACTTTTACTTAAAACATGAGGGGTTTTTTTTTTATAAAAGATCACATTTACTATCAATGCTGGACTTGGCTGAGGAGGCTGAGGGCAACTTGTGCAGCATGAGCAGCCACAGCTGCAGCTTCTCCCTGTTGGCAACCGGCAAGAGGAGCATGGAGGACACCAACAAGGCTGCTGAGGTGACAGAGTGAAGAAGGCTGGCTTGGAGTGAGCTGCCATGCAGCGCTAAAGAGGCAGAGGGTATACTGGGGTGGGAAGGGCAGTGACAAGACGGAACCTTTATTGGCATAACCATAACAGTGTATACACGGTAAAGGAAGTTTGCCACCATTTCAGTGACTTCAACCTTGGTTGAGGCTAAAAAACTCACTATCTTACTCTCAACAGATTTGCCCTCCAGCGATTGCAGTAGATAATCCAAATAAAATGCACGTAAATCATCATAAAATCTGCACGATAAAAGTACATGGGCTGTATCCTCGATTTCCAACATCCCACAGGGGCATAATCTTTCTCCAAATGGGATTATTATGAATCTCCCAAATAGTACAGCAGAAGGGAAGGGCAGTGGTGGCAGCAGGCTGGGCAAGGAGTTGCTACTGGTGCTGCTGCCACCTCTTCCTTCAGTGCCTCCCTGTCCTCCACAGCTGGCTTGGCCTTGCAGTGCCTTCCAGATCTGCAATCTAGAGCACTTGGCTGGGCCCTTCTGCTCGGGCTGGATCCAAACCATGCAGGGATCCATTCATCAGGCTCTGCTCTGCAACTCCCTTTAAAAAAAATTCCAGTCATCTTATTGCTACTGAGTTGCTTAGCAATTACACACCCTCATTGGCCTGGTATTGTAACATTTCCCTTTGAAATAATAATAATTATTGATTGATTGATTATTATTTATATATTTTTTATCATTCACACATTTGCGCATAAACTTCTATTTGTCCATTTAACACTTTCTTAGCACATATGTTCAACTTCCCTTCTACAAGCTTATGTTTTGTTTTGGGTTGAGCTAATGGCAATTCTCACACAGGCATGATGATTCCTGGAGAATCATTGCTAGGAAACCTCTGAGCCAATTAGCTGCTTGGTTGGATGGAGCAATCCAATGAACACAGAGCAAGTAATTGGGCAGCATCTTCAATGTCAGCAATGAGAAAAGCACTGATGGACTATCAGTCTTCCAGTCCTTCCAATCAAAATTCTTCTTTCGATAAGGGGGGAAAGAACATGCAGAAAATTCACACAAACTTACCAAAGGAAAGAAATTCGACACTGAGCCAGAGGTGCGCAATGTAACAAGCAACAACGACCAAAAAATATGAGCTTTAACTTCTAAAAAAATCAGGATCAAGCAAAGATTGAAGAGGTAGGTCTTATACACCCTGCAGAACTGAAGCATGTCTCCAATTCTGATTTAGTAAAAAACTGTACCTCACCCACCAGGTTTGTAAAACACCTTTAGGTTATGAGGTGCAATGGTAGCGCTGTTCAGTATCTCATAGCATTGGCCTTTCAAACAATGTAACCTTTGCCCTGACTACAGTTTGAGAGACTAATACTTACCTCACCTTTAACACTATCAGTCCAATTTATTACGCTTTAGAAAGGATTACTTTTTGACTCCATTTATAGGGATTTGGTTTGTTTACTTTGGCTGCAGTTCTGCACCCCATGGCTCATACTGAGTCCTGTCAAAATAAATGCAGAGTGACAGCTATGAGACAGGAATAGTATTGCAGCCTTCTATAATGCAGTGGCTCTCCTGGTACTTGGAGGCTTCTCAGGCCCAGGGAGCTCCACCCAAAGAGGGGTCTGGGCCATCTCTTTCCTTCCTGAGGAAAAGACTCCCTTGAGCATGCCCTGCATTCAAAACCAAATAGAGGAGCCCTTCTTCAGCTTTCTCTGGACATCAGAGCTTCATGGAGCTCAGAAGTGGAGTACATTTCAATATTTTTTTAAATTAATTTTAAAACATTGATGTCTTGTCTTCCTCTTAAGACTTGGGCAACAGCAAGCCTCAGTGACTATTTAGAACAACACAACCAGAATTAAAACAGCCCACGTAGACAAAAACGTAGCCGAGCCCTCCCAGTAACACCTTCTCAACAGGGCCGTATTAACCCATGGCCGGGCCCCTGGGCTTTCAGGTATTTGGGGCCCTCTCTGGCACATCAATCTTTCACCCCAATACATCTGAAAGCCTGACCCTGGTAAGGTAGGTACTCAACCGCAGTACATAGCCCTATATCCATTTTGAGGGTCTCTTCAAGAATTCTATTCATAATTTTAAAAATATTTTTATTGCTCAAGTAGAACTTGTCAGGAAAGCACATTTTGGGGGTATAATTGTTTGATACTGTAATATTTTGAAGTGAATAAAATTTGTATTATTTATTAATTTATTGACAATTGTTTTAATATAAGAGACAATTTGTTTCACTTCAATAAGGATAGTTACAGAGGTTAAATAAGAGAATCAATTAATTTTAATTTACATGGGAGTGTGCCTCAGCAAAAGAAATTGATAGGCCCCTAGTCCCTGCAGGGCCCTTAGGCTTCGGCCTAGTCAGCCTTATGAATAATACAGCCCTGCTTCTCAACAGTTACTGTGTCCTCCACAAAAAGTGGAGTGAAGATACTCTCCTCCTCACCCATTCTCATAAGCCATTCCAAAGTACCAGCCCCCCAAGAAGGGAAAGCCCTCGTTCTGGAAGTTGTTGAATAAAATAACCTACGTGGGGCACTGCAAGGAGGCTGCTCCTGAAAAGTGCAGTTGCTATTCACAAAAGTGGCTAACAAATTTAAGCATACAAATTAAAGTCTCATCTAAAAAGCCATTGAAACCAATGCATAAATGCATCATTAAAACAATCTAAAATCAGACATTAAAATAAATGCAAAACATATAAATTAAAGTTAAAAACATTGGGGAGGGAAGAGGGCCTACCAAGGGAATGCTAAGGGAAACAAAAAAGTCTTCCACTGGAGGAAGGCAGCAACCGAAGGGGGCAGGTAGTTGGTGCATGCATGATATAGTCTGCTGGGTACCTTGAGCATGGTGTGCCTGTTATATATGGTAGCAGGAAAGTGCAAGTCGGCAGATTTGTAGCCTAGTTCATGCAGTTCTCGGACTCTATGAGAGCATCAGTGAGGCATGCGCAGTAGCTGAAAGTGCAGATGTGATAATAACTCATTCTTTGTACCCTTTGCAGGTACTTTTGTAGAAACATTATAAAGCCTTATTGTTACAGGTGACTGGTCCTTCACTTTCCAAGTGAGCAAATAAAATACTTCTAGAGTATACAAAATCACATTTCTAGCCAATCAATTAAAGACTCTAAAGTTCTCTCACTGTTAGGGTCAAACTAGACGAGACAGCAGTCATGAACACTTTGAATTATATTTATTGGGTATTTGTGTAAATTGTGGATTGATTTCTCCTGTGACTGTTTACTCTGTCCAGGGCTTTTTTCTGGGAAAAGAGGTGGTGGAACTCAGTAGGTTGCCCACTTGAAAATGATCACATGGCTGGTGGCCCCGCCCCCTGATCTCCAGACAGAGGGGAGTTGAGATTGCCCTCCGCGTCGCTCAGCGGCGCGGAGGTCAATCTAAACTCCCCTCTGTCTGGAGATCAGGGGGCAGGGCCACCAGCCATGTGACCATTTTCAAGAGGTTCCATAACTCCATTCCCCCATGTTCCCGCTGAAGAAAAGCCCTGACTCTAAGTAGCAACATATTGAACCCAAAGCTGCTGTAATGGTTAGTTTGTTTCTCAGTACTGTATTTTAAGATCCATTTTAACTTCTGTTTTAAATACTCCTCTGCGTTCTTTTTTTGTTTTGTTTTCTATGTGCCTTTAGGCTATGTTTACATCGGCATTTTTATGTTGCATATGGTATGAAGATGTGCTTCCTTGCTGTCCAGATGGCTCCTCCTTTGAGGCTTCATATTTTTAGGATGGCAATGGAATTCACCAGTGGATCCACCAATATGGCTCCTGTTGAGGTCTTGTGAGACAACATTGTGAGACCTGGAACACTATTTTGGTTTTCTGAGGCAACTCCATACAATATCACCAAGACTCCATACTTTGGATAGAATGTTCTGTAGAATTTACTGATGGGTTAAGGGCCCTTTCCAAAGTATTGGATAAAATAACATTCATCTGGTGGTTGGTTGGTTGTTGATTAGTTGAAGATATGCCTTTCTAACTGAGGGCCAAGCTACATATGGCGAATGACACTTGAACGGCAAGTGTATTTCTCCCTGTTCACTTGCCCTCCACTCAATCCACTTGCCGTTCAAGTGTCATTCGTCATGTGTAGCTTGGCCCTTAGATTCAAGGTGGATTATGCAGTGTAAGTCAATATGATCAATAGCTGGGACATTCAATCAACAATACAATAAGGATTGCAGAGATTCAAAAACAAGCAGAAATCCAATACAGAGCTGAAGCAACGTTGAAACAAAACATAAGCAACTTAACATGACATATTAAACAATGTGGTCCTTACTCAGTCAGAACTTACTTGCAGCAACAGACAGTATACAATAGTATAGTCTACCGTCCCTATTCCTTTATCAAAGCTTCTCTCTGAACTGTTTCCTTACAGCATAGCCATATTCCCTGTGTAAAAAAGCCCTCCTGAATATTTCAGTCTTGCCATGTGACCATTTTCTCCAAGGGCAACCCACTGAGTTCCACTACGTCTTTTCCCAGAAAAAAAAACCCTGTGTAGGACTATATCTTAACAATGCACACTTCAAATTACAATCTGATCTGCATGTTAATTAAAGCTAGGTTACAAAAACAAAAATATAAACAGAGAATACCTGAATACCATCATATATCTAATTCCCATGATGGCCCCACTAGACAGGTCAACAAATCCATACAGTGGGCCAACTCAGGGCTAGGCTTGATGTTTCTGCAATCCTAGGGAAACCTACCACTTTGCAGAAAAAGTTTAAAACTGTCTATATAGTTCCATTCCTTCAAAATGGAGAAACAATGCCTGCTCATGAGAAGACATAATTTTTTTTAAAAAATCCTTGAAAAATTGTCATTGGACATCTTGTAAGACTACACTGAGAGATCTTGATTGCCATTTGGGGTTGTCAGACAATTTCGTATAATAAGACCAAGGCCTCCTGCCATTGAAACAGTGTTCTGTGGAATCTGGTGATGTTTGGTTAAGGGCACTTTCCCAGTCAATGGCTCATTTGAATGGCTAAAAATGAACAAACTGAATCTGAACCTGGACAAGACAATAGTGATGCTGATTGGGAATATGGAGATATAGAAGGACATTGTGCTCCCCATTTTTGATGGGGTTCATTTGACTCTTAATATGGAGATATAGAAGGACATTGTGCTCCCCATTTTTGATGATGTTCATTTGACTCTTCCAAACTCAGTTAAAAGTCTACTGCATCAAGCATTGTTTCTAGCAGAACAAGTTAATGCAGCTGAAAAAAGACCTTCTTCCATCTTAGTCTAGCCCAGAAAATGCCACCCTACCTTAACGTGGCCGATCTGGTCACATGGACATCGAGACCAGATTACTGTAAAGCACTGTACATCAGATTCCCCTCAAAGTCAACTTGGAAACTCCAGTTGGTGCAGAATGCCATAGAACATTCATGATCAGGAACTAGGCAGAGCATACTTATTACCCCCATTCTGCAGCCACTCCATTGGCAACCCACCAGTTATCAAGCTCATTTAAAGTAGCTATCACATATAAAGCCCTTCATAGCCTTGGTCCCTCATATATACGAGATCGCCTCTCTCCCTGTGTTCTGCCACAGCAGCATCAGTCATGTGAACACCCTGCAAATGAGCAAAATCGACAGCTGCCCATACACTCTCTGTCTCTGTAGTTGCCCCTCATGGAATGGCCTGCCTGAATAGGTCAGGAAAGCTGTCACTCTCCTAACAAACACTGACTTCACTATTAGACATTACATTTTTCCTAAGTAATGCTGAGATAAGAATCAATCCTGCTTTTACATTCATATTAGCCAGGGCTTTTTTTCTGGGAAAAGGGGTGGTGGAACTCATTTTCCCCTTGGGGAAAATGGTCACATGGCTGGTGGCCCCGCCCCCTGATCTCCAGACAGAGGGGGGTTTAGATTTCCCTCCGCGCTTCGAGTGGGTGGTCTTTCCCAGCCCTGAGATCCTCATAGCCAGGGCTTTTTTTCTGGGAAAAGAGGTGGTGGAACTCAGTGAGTTGCCCTCAGAGAAAATGGTCACATGGTTGGTGGCCCCGCCCCCTGATCTCCAGACAGAGGGGAGTTTAGATTGCCCTCCGCACTGCAGCATGGAGGGCAATCTAAACTCCCTTCTGTCTGGAGATCAGGGGGCGGGGCCACCAGCCATGTGACCATTTTCAAGAGGTTCTGGAACTCCGTTCCACCACATTCCCACTGAAAAAAAGCCCTGGTCCTACATTTTTGATAGATCCACAGCTTGGAATTGCCACCACCCCATACTCATTTTCAAGGGGACGTCTCTCTTGAAAGATGTTAGACACTGTAATGTGATACTCCCCTTAAGCATATAGCACAATAAAAAGTGTTATGTACCGTTATGACACAACTTTGTTCAAAGTTCAAAGAAAACTATGAACTTCAAGGGAAAGAACAATGCAAAATACATTGTAACTTGAAAACTGAAATGAGGCTTCTTGAACATTAGTAAATTAGTGATTTTATGTTGAGGGACTGGTAATATTTTTAATTCCATATTATTGTAATCATTCAGGGAGGAAATTTCAATGCAAGTTTTCAAAGTAGCGAACTGTGAAATTTCCTTTTACTGCTTTAATTGAGAAGGCTAGTTGATTTTAATTGGGTCTCAACAGCAATGTGACAGATACCTCTAGCTGTTCATATATTGTTACTAATCTGAATATGATTCAATTAAGTGCCCCATATTCAATTTAACTAACCCCTGAAGCTCCAAATAACTTGGGCTCCATCATTTTCCTGTGTGTAATGTGAAATATACACACGACTAATTGAATACAGTTAAGCAGATTTTTGTGCCAAGTGATTAGGTCATAGAACTCGTCTCTGCGGCTATTAAATAACCACAGTTACATGACCTGTGCAAATGGATATTCCACCCAGAATATCACCTAACTACTGGACTGTTCAGAAGTGCCTTACACTGTGCCATTATGTTATATCAATTACTATTTTCCTGATATAAAACTGACAATAATGAAGAGTTATGTCAGCTCAGCATACATAAGGAAAGTGTCTATTCCCCCATTTTGAGAATATATTGGTGGCAATATAGTAAACATAAATCACTTGACTTTTTCTGCATGCAAAAATCTATATACCGCTTCAGGGAGCAGATATTGCCCTGATGACATTCACTGTATCCATAGACTGTGTGGACTTAACCAGCTAAACTGCTCCAGCTGATTTGAATTCTGATGTTGACAGATTCTAAGCAAGATTAACTGGACAATGTTGTCTAACTTCTAATATGTTGTGCAGTTCATTCCATGGCCATAGCAGCAGTAATTCGCCACACTTCTCAACTTTGCTCAGGATGTTCCACATGAACTGGATCCATTCGCTGTCATGTAAGCAATTCTACATAAGCAGCAAAGGGGGGTTCTCCAGCGGGCCCTTTGTCCTCTTCCCTGCTGACTCTTAACTGGACAGAAGATGAGCAAGACAAACTACAGCGTGCCCAAGGACCACTCTGAATGGGAAACTTGTCCATACCATTCACATGATGATCCAGTGGTACTGCAGGTCCTTACAAGCCAGTAAGCCATCTTCTTGGCTCGTAGCAAGATTATCGTAGCAGAAAGGAGTGATATCTCTGGATCCTGTTTGAGGAGAGGTGGGTTGTACTTAGGTTTACCTGCCTCCAGGTTTACCTGCCTGGAGTTCTCCTGAAATTACAAGTGTTCTCCAGTCTACAGAAAGGGCAGCTTCAGAGGGTGGAATCTATGGCATTACATCTCTACTGAGACTCCTCCCTTTCCCAAATTTCACCCTCCTCAGGCACCACCCCCAAATCTCCAGAATTCCCCAAGCCAGCTTTAATTTCAGCTGGTTAGCCATGTTGGTCCGTAGCAGAAGAGCAAGATGTGGGTCCAGTAGCATCTCAAAGACCAACTAGATTTCCAGGATATGAACTTTTGAGGGTCAAAGTGCCCTTTGTCAGATTTGTCAACTTTAGTAATGCTGGATGCTACATTCCTCAAGTTTAATTAAAAAGAGCAGCAGGGCAAGAAGGAAATAACTTGATAATAATCCTTTATGAGGAATTCCCTCCTGCTCAGAAGTACATGTAGGAAAATAAAGCCATGTAGGAAAATAAAGACAAAGTGGAGGTAAACGTAGAAATTTCAAGATGGATTAAATGAATTTTAGTAAGAGTCTTGAAGCACTTTTATTCCAAATGTAATTTTCCAGTCCAGGATTAAGGAGCAAAACAAAATGTTTCTGCAAGTCTGAAGTAAAGCTTGAATGTGTTTGGTGTTGATTGAATCGCCACCACAAGTCACCGAGACATCCTCCCCAGTCCCAAAGCAAAGGACTTGAAGACGTTTGATTTTCTTAATAAATAAGGTAATAAATGAATGGCTGCACAGATGAAATAGGCAATGCTTTAAAAATGAATAGAGGTTTTGTTCAAAAACAGGGATGTATATGGACCAGCATTCAGTTCACTGTCAGGTGTTTCAGTTGTCAAGCAGAAGGAAGCTGGGCTCATCTTGCAGCTAAGGACTAGAGATGGGCACGAACAGGAAAAAATGAACATGATATTCGTTGTTCGTTGCCATCCATGAACAGGGACTCACGAACAACCACAAACATGGCCCTGTTCACAAACATGTTCATGGTTGGCTGTTTATAGGGGCCAGCAGGCTCTCCTCCAGCCATCATCCAAGTTTGGTAAGAAAAGGGGGAGGGAAGGCAGCGAAAACCATACTAAACAATTATGGAAAACTTTTTATATATGCTGGTAATAGTGTAATGTAAATACAAAATAAATTGCTTGTGCAAAAATTAATTCCTCCAATTATTAGTCAAATGAACATATGTTGCAAGATAAATACAAGGTCAGAGACCAAAAGAATGCAATAAATACAATGAAAAGGATGCAATAAATACAATAAATGTCAATTAATAATAAGGATACAATAAATACAATGAATGTTAATTAGTAATGTGCAAGGTACCAGGACCAATAGCCAATGAACGCAAAAGTAAGTTGGTTTAGAACACAATGTATACAGAAGAACCATGATGATCAAAATAAATGTCCATATGTGGGTGGTACACTGGAAGGCTGAAGGTTCTGATGCAAACGCCAACGGGATTATGCCTGCATATTATTCCATTTCCCCCGTTTCACAATTCATTGCTTCCTCAGGGCATTAATCTGCAGGAAATTAACATGCATTGCAGATAACTACACTCAAAATAACAAAAATTAAACCTTCACAGACATGGTCTTACCAGGTTCCACGCACAAAAGAAAAACTAGTCACACTCCAGTACCAACCCAACATGTCGAATCACAGCCACAATGGGAAGGGTCCGGCAGCACAATGACTCAGCAATACTGGGTTGCATAAAGGTAGATATATAGCCATCCCCTTAAAGGTACAGATATACATTGAGACTGCTAGATTAAAGGTACATTCCAACTACTCCAGTTGGTTAAATTAAAGGAAACATGTCAGATCCAAATCATTATTGAGACCCATGGGGGCCATGCTCTGTAGTTTGTAAATAAATTCCATTTCCAGTTGCAACAAGTGCTGGGAGCAGTCAGCTTGTAATGGCAGATCTACTGTCTTGACAACTGAAATCTTCATGTCCCTCGGCTGGTGACCAGCATTAGTGAAGTGTGTTACTAACGGGGCTTCCATCGCTCCAGTTCTAATTCGAGACAAATGTTCCTGCACTCTCACCTTAAGTGCTCTTGTTGTGCTGCCCACATAGCATAAATTGCATATACATTGAATGATGTAAACTAAATTACGTGTTTTGCAATTAGAGAAGCCACTATCAGACAGTAGAGACCCCACCAGGGGGTGGTGAATTCTATCTATCCTAACCATCAAACCACAGACATTGCAATCACCACAAGGGTGATTTCCAGTGGGAAATCTAGAGGTAAGAGTGGGTAAGAGTGGACTGTAAACTAAATATGAGCAGTCAGTGTGATGCAGTGGCAAAAAAGGCCAATTCGATCCTGGGTTGTATCAAAGGGGCCATAGCGTCAAAGTCGCAGGAAGTCATAGCCCCATACTACCTTGGTCAGGCCGCACCTAGAGTATTGTGTGCAGTTCTGGAGGCCTCACTTCAAAAAGGATGTGGACAAAATTGAGAGGGTGCAGAGGAGAGCGACGAGGATGATCAGGGGTCTGGAGACTGAGCCCTACGAGGAAAGGCTGAGGGCCTTGGGAATGTTCAGTTTGCAGAAGAGGAGATTGAGGGGGGATATGATTGCTCTCTTTAAGTATTTGAAAGGCTGTCATTTGGAGGAGGGCAGGGGGCTGTTCCAGTTGGCAGCAGAGGGTAGGACCCGAAACAATGGGCTTAAATTACATGCACAAAGGTACTGGCTGGATATTAGGAAAAACTTTTTCATGGTCAGAGTAGTTCAAAAGTGGAATCAGCTGCCTAGGGAGGTGGTGAGCTCCCCTTCACTGGCAGTTTTCAAGAACAGGCTGGACGAATATTTGTCAGAGATGCTTTAGGCTGATCCTGCACTGGGCAGGGGGTTGGACTAGATGGTCTGTATGGCCCCTTCCAACTCTATGATTCTATGATTCTATGAAAGGTACCAATAATAAATAATAGCTTGGCCCCAGAGCCTGGCAGCAGCCCTGGAACTTGAAGGGGTAGATCCCTACCGCACCACTCCCAGAAACCCTACCTCAGCAGGCAGCAGGAAAGGTACCAATAGTAAATAATAGCTTGGCCCCAGAGCCTGGCAGGGTTCCCTTCCCTTCCCACCACACACAAAGAAAATTCAAGCTCCAATGCACTCTCCCTGTCTCTCTATCAAAATGCCAACAGCAGCTGTCTCTCCCTCTCCACTGTCTGCAAAGACTAGCCAGAGCTGGGAGCCCCCCCTCCCCCATGGTCTTTGCTCTCTTGTAACACATTTGGAGCTCCACACTTGGAAGGAAGACGTGCCTATCAAGCTAAATTGGGCTTAAATTAGGGTTTCCAGGGCAACAGCAGGAGTGCAGACAGAGTTTAGGCAGTCCCTGCCTCCAGTTGCCAAGGGAATTGATTGCAGGTGCCAGACCGTCTGGCATGATGAACAGCAACAACAGGAGGCTTGCAATGACCACCTGTTCATTTAGAATGGGGCCTCATGGACAGCTTGTTCACGAACAGCTGATTGGGCTGTTTGTGGCTTTTTTAAGTTCGTATTGCTGTTCGTGCCCATCTCTACTAAGGAGCATGTTGTTAGTTTGCATACTGAAGTTCTTAAAATATTTTAGTTTGGGGGGGGGGGGACAGGTGCCATCCTCTACATAACTTTGCCTAAAGCCAAGTCTGAGGGAAATTTGGAAAATCTAACTGGCTGCTGCAGAGTAGCTCATGTATCACCTGGAAGATCCATGAAAAGACTGCAAGAAGATATTAGTTGAGGCTGTTTTTTAAAAAAAGCTTTTAACTTCTTTGTCCTCCTTAGCTTCATTTCTAGTGCTAGTCAATGTTTTGTTTCTAGAATACAACAAAACTTGGAGGGGGAACTTGGGATATTTTTCATTAATCAGAATTAGCTCTCTTGAAAGGAAAGTCTGGTTATCCTTGGCTCAGAGCAACGTCTTCGGGAGTGGAGTAGAGCTGAATGAAACCAAGGGACACGATTGATCAAGAAATGTTTCATTCCCTTTTCTTTTCATCCATATTTTGGTTGAATGTGAAAGTGAAGCAAAATGTCTGCACATTTGGGCAGCCATACTACCCCAAACTGGTGGCCCTCATCCTGCCTCACATTTAAGATCTATATCCCAGCCTGTGCTGTGTGAGCCCCTACCTGTGGAAGTGGTGGCCAGGCAGGGCTTTTTTGGTGGTGATTTATGGACCCTATTTAAGAAATACTCTCCATAAATCCCCACCAAATTTCCCCAGAATTTTACAGGTGTTCTTTTTCTAGTCTAACTTTTAGTGTATTATTTGACTATATTTTACCATGTGTTTTATGGACATGTATTGTTTTGGATGGTCTGCTAGCTTTTGCTGGCTTTATGACTCCGTTAGTTCTTGTATTTCTGTCATTCTATGCTGATCTGGTTACTTTTAATTATTTTTTCTCCCCTTTAGTTATTTTGAAGGTTGATTTTTTATGATTTCAATTTCATTTTGAGCCTCATTGAGCAGCTAGAAATATACTAAATAAAAGAATTTGGTGGAACTCCTAGACACAGGCTCTGTTCACAGCCCCAGTTGTATATGGTAGGGCAGGAGTCCCTAATATGATACATGTGAATGCCATGGAGCCTGTTGGCACCTTTTCTGGTGCTCACTAAATGTTTTTAGAAAGTGGGCAAGACTAGGTAGGGCTTTAGATCAGCAGCTCTTCTGATTGGCCATTGAAGATAAGATTGCATGCACACATTCATCAAAAAGATCATTGCTTTGGCACCAGCTGCTGGCACAGCCAAGGGTCTTTACTATGTGACTGAAAATAAGCTGTATGCCTGCAAGAAAATATTTTTAAACAATATGTCTGTTTAAAAAAGGCATCCTGTTAAACAGAGCTTCTACCTGAAGTGCTGAAGAGTTAAATTGATGGATTACCTCACTTCTTGGCATTTTGTGGTTGGCTCTGCCTCCTGCAGCAGCAATTTTGTATTCGTACTCACCCTGTGGCAAACTCCTGAAGGTGTTCACAGGCTAAAAAATGTTGGAGATGCCTGCTATAGGGGCACCCCCCCCCCTTTTAAAAGTCAGTTTTCTCTTTCCAGAAACACAGCCAGTGAGTAGGGTTGTCAGGTCCCTGTATCCTCCTGGTGGGGAGGGGGAGGACCTGGCATTTACCTTGTGCCAGCAGTGTGCTCTTCTTCATGCGACACTCCCCAAATAGGCCCCAAACGAAGTGTGGGAGTGCTCCCATGAGCAGCGAAATGATGTCACTTCCAGGAGTGACATTGTCGCACCCCTTGGGAGCACAAGCACCGCGTGTGCTCTTGTGGTGCCCGCTGATGGCAGGTGATCTCCAGGGGCTTGCCACCTCCTGCTGATCATTGGTAGATCAGTGGGCAAGGGTGCAAAGGGTGCAAACCTCTGGAAGTTTGCCCACCACCGGCGGGCACCTGGGAACTCTACCAGTGATATTGGGCTATGGGACAACTTCACGGAGAATCAATGAAGCAAATTCAGAGCGAGGGAAATGCCCTACTCTTTTTTAGTAGGTCGTCAATGTCATTGTCATATAGAGCGGAACTACAAGTGACAAAAGGCACAGGTTGGACACTTGTCAGCTTCCCTCAAGTTTTGATGGGAAATGTAGGCAGTTTGGCGGAATGTTGGACAAGTGACAGTTGAAAAGTCCATTGGACAGCAGTCGGAGAGCGAAGCTGCAAGACCAGGATGCCTACATTCCCCATCAAAACTTGAGGGAAGCTGACAAGTGTCCAACCTGCGCCTTTTGTCACTTGTAGTTCCGCTCATAGTCAAATCTCACTGGCTATGTGAGAATGTCACTATTTCCAAAGCAAGAGATTGTGCTGTGTAGTGGAGTGGTTAGAGTGTCAAACTAAGCTATGGGAGATCCAGGTATGAACCACTCCTGACAGTAGGCAACCAATCATTGTCTCAGCGTAACCTACCTGAGTTCCTGTAGAGGGTTAAAAAAGAAGTAACTACAGAGGGGGCTGTGAAGAGACCAACGAGAAAGGTGGATGTTGGTGGGAATTCTCCTCCCACCCAATCCAAAAATGTATGCTAAATTTTTACAGCAATATGAGAGATCAGATAAATGCAGATACTTTGTTGTGATGAGAGCGTAGCAATGGACACTTCTGTGCTTAACTATAAACTATTGATTATCTAAGGAATTATCTGCCTTGCTTATCTCTGTCCGGCTTGATTTTGGGAGTGTAGCACTTTCCTGAGAATGGCAAAGGATTAGATGGAAACTGAAAGTCATTTGTGCTGACTCTCAGTGCTACAAACTGACATAAAGCAAGTGCTGCTGAAATGCAGGATGGCCCAAGGACAGAAGGAATCTTTTAGTTTTCCTGAGATTAATGTAAGAAATTTGTCCCGTTGTGCTGAAGGAGCTTGTGAAATTTGGAAAGGCTCAAGGATTCCAAGCTGCAAATTCAGTGAAGCACACCAGTTCCTGATTTGAGTTTGAGGGACAACTAAAATATTTATTCAGAAGTTTGGATAAAAAAGAAGTGCCATTTACAAAGGATTAGTGAGTCAGCATGAAGCAATTTTGCTCCCTGGATGCTTTGAGTAAACAATGGTTGGCTAAGAGGCATAGCATAACAATGCAACCTGTTTCGAGTGGGATCATTTGTAAATGAAAATCTGGAGTCTGGTAAAAGAACTCTAGTGAAGCTGCAAAGCATTTTTAAGAATTAGCACTTGTTAACTGTTACCTTCATCTAAGCCATATTTTTTGAATCACAAAGCAGCTGTTGCCAATGCCATTAATGTAATCATTTTTTTTAAATTTAATTTTTTTCTTCAGTCAACTCCTTGCTGGTGCAGAAAGTTAAGGACTGTTGACTTTGGATGTGAAAGCACTGTGTAGCATCATTCTGGAATTTTCTGGGAAAGAGATTAATTTGATTCATAAACCATGTTTGCTCATTGTCGTGTCTTCTCTGCAGGCACACATGGGATCTGCGCATGTGCAGGCCTGCCACAGAACATGAGATGCTCACCTAACCTTTTTGCATGCTTTTCTCCAAGGCATAGCTATAAAAGAGCCTTCTTCCCTCAGTTTTTCTTTTGTCACCACTGAAGAAGGACATCTCTTCTCTCTGCTTCTTGGTATCGCACAACTCTCTGCCCAAACCCGTTCAGGCACAGGTATCCCCCCTTGGCAGTATCCTCCTTTTAATAGATACAATCAGTTTAATTCCCAAGCAATGCATTCATCTTCAAGGGCCTCTCAATAGCCTTCTTCCTCATCCTCCATTCATCCTTGAGGTATTTCAGAACCAAGTCTAAGGATCAGGGCTTTTTTTCAGGGGGAACGCACGGGAACGGAATTCCGGAACCTCTTGAAAATGGTCACATGGCTGGTGGCCCCGCCCCCTGATCTCCAGACAGAGGAGAGTTGAGATTGCCCTCCACGCCACTGAGCGGTGCGGAGGGCAATCTCAACTCCCCTCTGTCTGGAGATTGGGGGTGGGGCCACCAGCCGTGTGACCATTTTCTCTGAGGGCAACCCACTGAGTTCCACCACCTCTTTTCCCAGAAAAAAAGCCCTGATAAGGATGGTTCTTGTTCCCTTAAGGACGAATCCAGTCTGAACAGTTTTTGACCCCAAACCCCCTCCTAATGCCATTGAATTACAATCTTCCATACAAAGGTTATCTGACTCTTCTCTTTTTCTTTACAGATTCCCTTGGACAGAAATCTCAAGGCAGATCGTAACGTGGAATGAGGTAAGCAAAGATTAATACAGATAAATCATAATATCAAGTCAGTACTGATGGTAATTTGTTCTTTCAACAGGTAGGACCATAATGAAGTATTGGGGCATGGGAAAAAACACCCAGCCCCCAGCCCGACACGGTGCCAGTGAAGTTAGCTCATTTTGGAACCAAACTTTGCCAAGGGCATCAGAATGATCCTGTGTTCTGCACATCCAAGAGAAATCCATAGTTCAAGATGGCGTCTTGCTAATTAACGACCATGTTCCATGTTTGATGGAACGTGGAAGATGGTAATTCAACAGCCGTGGACAATCACATAGGCTGTAACTCTGCTCAAAGTTCCACTGCAGAAAGGGAGGTAGCAATGTTCAACCCACGTTTTATTCAGCTGGCTTTGATGTCCCTAGTTTCCTGCCTTCTCCTGCTTCTGACCACATCCAGGTGCATAGGCTATGTTTTTGATCTTCATAGGAAAGGCTGCATTATTCTGGTGGAGCGTAGCTTCAGTCATGTTACTGGTAATATATCATTTCAGATAATTTAAAATAATATTGTAGACTCAATCCACCAAAGTACTGCAAATCTAGTTACAGAGTTGCTAATCTAGTTGATAATTTAGTTACAGATTTATGGCCCTTTGAGATCTTTGATTTTGCTGTTTTATTCCCTGTATGTTTATTTACCTGCCCTGAGCCCACTTGCAGGGATGGTGGGCTAGAAATTAAATTGTTGTTGTTGTTGTTGTTGTTGTTGTTGTTGTTATTTAGCGAATGGAAATCAGTCACCAAGATGAGGTGTAGTTGAACTGGCTTTTCTTGTTCTTTTATTACACATCATAGCTACTTACCTCCATTCTCGGTATTATTTACGCTCTCCCACTCCACTTCCTGTGAAAGGTTTCATTTGTCTGTCTGTATCTGTCTTTTTGGATAAAGTGTGCTATTATGAATCAATTGGTCTTTTTACAGTGCTAATTGCCACCCATCCATATGCATTAATATCTGTCTCTACTGTGTATATGATGTATCATTCTTGTCAGTTGATTTAATTGCTAATTTGCACATGTGGCCCATGAAAGACCTCACAAGTAGGGTGAAATTAGAGCCTATCAAAGGTTCTACCAACAGGATATGGGCTGATTCAAAGATTTATAAAAACTCCATTCACAGTTCCTTAATAATATGATAGTATGGGAAGTAAAACAGATTTAGCTAATTCAATGAACTGAAGAGCATAAAACTAGAGTATTTCAGGAAAGGGTTTCCTGATGTAATTTGATGTCAGGAAGTACTATGGTATTATATTTCTCTTTAGAAGCCTTCCTTTTTTGCTTCCAATAACCTATCAGTTGTTAAAACTAATACACACCATCCTTTCTTCTTGTATATAAAATTAGCAACAAAGCCCATTGTGTGAAAAAATACAACAGGCTCTAGAAAACTGTTGTTGATTTTTCTAATTTATCTTGAAACATAAAAATCAGTCATCAAATGGCCTGAGCCCCTCTCCTGGCAGTGAGTGGGCACTTCACAGCGGCCTGGAGGCCACAGCAGGAGGGTGCTGTGGGGAGGCACAGGGAGGAGTGCTTAGGCCACTGATTCAGTGGGCCCCCTCCTGGCAATGGCACCTACCTTATCTCTTCTTTCTCCAGAAAGTGACTTCATCAGGCAGGCTCCGGCTGCCTCCTTTAGCACTTCTGTGCTTCTCAGAGGCACAAAGGCACAGAGGCCTGAATCCTGGCCCATGGGAGCACACCACACCACCTAGGAGCTCGCCCCTGAAAGGCCTGTGCCTCCCCTGCTGGTCAGGTAAGTGGGGGTGGTGGGTGGAGTGTGGAAGCAGGGGATCCCTCACCCCCAGCGGGAGACAGGCAATCCTAGTGGGGGTGAGGGATCCCCTACTTTCACTCTCCACCCCCACCTCCACGTATCTTGCTGGTGGGGGAGGAAGGCATGGGAACGGGCCTCCCAGACACCCTCCCAACTTGGTGTGATGACTTTGTACTTTGCCGCAGGCTGATTTGGGCCCCAAACAGGCCAAATTAGGCCTGTTTGAGGCCCAAATCAGCCTCCTGAGAAGCACAGGAGTACTCCTGCGCCTACACAGTGTTGTCACCAGAAGCGATTAAGCAGGACTGGGACTCCCTTCAAAAGGATGCGGCATGAAAGTCCTCACTGCCGTTCATGGGAATTAAATATCCTACCAAATTTGACCCGCTTTGTTACCTCAGTATGCTAGTAGTCCTAAAACTGAGGCAATCATACATGGTTGCACATTGCAACAGATTGCCGACAGCACCGATGAAGGGCTGCTTCCTCAGGATGCCACTGGATCAATGCCTCGGTGACTGCCCTTGGGCTGAAGTTGACTCGCTGTCCCATACCTTCTTTCACTGTCCAAAACACTAACTAGCCAGAGAGAGATTCTTAAAAAAAAAATAGCTACTGAGTCAATTGAACATTTCCGGCTCCTCAAAATTAAGACTATTACTGAGTAGCCTTTGTAAAAGCTGTGTTGTAGACATGGCAACCTTTTCTTTAACTATTATTATTAATTCTTAAGCTTTGTTAGAATATATGACCTATGGGCTGTTAAGCTGAACAAACTGAAACTGAAGCTGAATAATATTGCTGTGGAATTGTATGAGACTCCAAAACCATCTCAGAAAGGAATCAGCAATGAAATCCTCTCCCTGTCGCTGTGGAAGGAAGGGGATGACCTGAAGATGGTGTGCTATGGGAGGAGGGTGCTATAATTCCTGTTTGTCTGCGAAGATGTGACATGATGAGTCTGATTTTACATCCTCATTAAAATGTAGGTGGCTATGGAGTAATCCGAGATGGTAAAACTTATGTCTTTGATAAATGTATTGCTTCGTGGAACTCCCTTATAGACTTTTTGTGGGAAAGAGAAAGACATCGCAGAATCACAGAGTTGGAAGGGGCCATACAGACCATCTAGTCCAACACCCTGCCCAATGCGGGATGAGTCTAAAGCATCTCTGACAAATATTCATCCAGCCTCTTCTTGAAAACTGCCAATGAGGGGGAGCTCACCACCTCCCTAGGCAGCTGATTCCACCTTTGAACTATTCTGACGGTGAAAAGGTTTTTCCTAATATCCAGCCGGTACCTTTGTGAATGTAATTTAAGCCCATTGCTTCGGGTCCTACCCTCTGCTGCCAACTGGAACAGCTCCTTGCCCTCCTCTAAATGGCAGCCTTTCAAATATTTAAAGAGAGCAATCATGTCCCCCCTCAACCTCCTCTTCTCCAAACTAAACATTCCCAAGGCCCTCAGCCTTACCTCGTAGGGCTCAGTCTCCAGACCCCTGATCATTCTCGTTGCTCTCCTCTGCACCCTCTTGATTTTGTCCACATCCTTTTGGAAGTGAGGCCTCCAGAACTGCACACAATACTCCAGGTGTGGCCTTACCAAGGCAGTATAGAGAGGAGCTATGACCTCCTGCGATTTCAATGCAATGGCCCTTTTGATACAACCCAAGACTGAATTTCAAAAGTGGATTCAGCTGCCTAGGGAGGTGGTGAGCTCCCCCTCACTGACAGCTATGGCCCCTTTGATACAACCCAGGATTGAATTAGCCTTTTTTGCCACTGCATCACACTGACTGCTCATATTTAGTTTACACTCCACTCTTACTCCCATACACTACTACCCAGAAGTGTATACCCCATCCTGTATTTGTGCTTCACATTTTTGTGGCCCAGATGTAATACTGTGCACTTATCTATATTGAATTGCATCCTGTTCACAACCACCCACTTCTCCCGAGTATTCAGGTCTTGTTGAATTTTAACTCTGTCTTCTTGGGTGTTTGCTACTCCTCCCAATTTGGTATCTTCAGCAAATTTAATGAGTAGCCCCTTTACCCCTTCATCCAGATCATTGATAAAAATATTGAAGAGGACTGGGCCCAAAACGGAGCCCTGTGGCACCCCACTGGACACTTCCCTCCAATCTGATGAAACACCATTGACCACCACTCTTTGGGTGCAGTCTTCTAACCAGTTCCCTATCCACCGAACTGTCCTATAGTCCAGTCCACAGTCTTCCAGTTAACCCATTAGAATGTCATGGGGAACCTTATCAAAAGCTTTACTGAAAGCCAGGTAAATCACATTGACAGAGTTCCCATGATCCAGTAAGTTTGTCACTTGATCAAAGAAGGAAACCAGGTTGGTCTGATAAGATCTGTTGGGGACAAAACCATGTTGACTTCCCCAGATCACTAAGCAGTCCTTCAGATGCTTACAGATCGATCCCTTTAAAATCTGCTCTAATATCTTCCCAGCAATAGAAGTCAGACTGACCAGCCTGTAGTTTTTCGGGTCATCCTTCTTCTCTTTCTTAAAGATTGGGATAACATTCGCTCTTCTCTAATCTTGTGGCACATCCCCAGTCCTCCAGGAGGCCTTGAAGATGATGGACAGAGGCTCTGTAAGTTCTCTAGAAAGTTCTTAGAGCACCCTTGGGCACATACTATCTGGCCCAGGGGATTTGTATTCGTCCAGTGCAGCCAGGTGCCTCTCCACAACCTCTCTGTCAATGTCAATTAGCCACCCAGGTGTCCTGTCATGTCTACTACCATCTCTTCATGGGCTCGAGTTCTTCAGGAAGATAACAGAGGCAAAAAAGTCATTAAGCCTTTCTGTTTTTTCTCTATCCTCCATCAAAGTTTCTCCTACTCCCAACAGTGGTCCAATTACCTCTTTTACATTGTGTAAAACCATCCCAAAGACCCTATGGAGCTGCATGGGCTCAGTGTAGCCGCCGCTGTGTCGATGGAGGGCAAAGTGATCTTACAGTGGGCCACGGGGGTGGAACGCCGTGTTAGCTCACTTTTTTGCTGAGACAGTTACCTGCAAACTAGGCACCAAACACCTACGTTGGGCAGAGTTTTTCTCCAATTTTCATTTTACACTGAAGCACCTCCCTGGCAAATCTAACTTCCTGGCAGATGCCCTCTCACTCATGCCCCAACATAAGAGCCAGAGAGAGGAAGTAGTAGCCACAATGTTTTCAGCAGCCCAATTGGGGGGGGGGAGTGACCACCGATGTTAAGACAAACAACTAAAGCAAAATGCTCCCTCCACGAACTGGGAGGAAAGAGTCAAAGAGGAAGCAGAGAAAGAAGGAGATGCCTTACCAAAAGACGAACTACAGAGGGGAGAGGGTGGTGGCTGGTGTCGACAGGGTAAATTGTATGTTCCAGCCAGATTAAGGGGGGAGGTGTTAAAACAATGTCATGATTCCAAGTTGGCTGGCCGCTTTGGATATTTCAAAACCTTGCATCTGGTACAAAGACAATTTTGGTGGCCAAACATGAGAAGGGACATTTCTCAGTATGTATCCATTTGCCAAGTGTGTTTGATGGGGAAAAGCAGATGAGGTAAACCACCTGCTCTTCTATGACCCTTAGAAACTCCCTCTCAGCCATGGGCTGTGGTCTCAATGGACTTTATTACTGACCTCCCCCGCCCCGCTCGAAGGGAAAACCTGTAATCTTAGTAGTTGTTGATTTGTTTTCTAAGCAAGCTCATTTCATTCCATGCTTCAAGATTCCAACTACAAAGAAACTAGCCACCCTCTTTATGCAACATGTGGTCAACTGCACTCATTTCCGGATAAAGTAATATCCAATAGAGGAGTCCAGTTCATTGCCAACTTCTGGCAGAAGCTACTGCAAGTAGCAGGAATTGAACAAGGCATTAGCTCCACCCATCATCCTGAGACTAAGGGCCAAGCTACACATGACGAATGACACTTGAATGGCAAGTGGATTGAGTGGAGGGCAAGTGAACAGGGAGAAATACACTTGCTGTTCAAGTGTCATTCGTCATGTGTAGCTTAGCCCTAATTAACTGAAAGAGTTAATCAAGTGCTGGAGCTGTTCTTATGATGCTACATAAAATACCAGCAAGACAACTGGGCTGATTTCCTAATTTTTGCAGAATATTGTTATCACAACTTGGTGCATAGTTCCACTGGAGCCTGGTAGAACATGGATATGAAGGCACAGCAATGTCATTTGTGAAAACCCCAGACACCAACAGACAAGGAGATCTGGGAGAATGGTGGTTTAAATTAACGACTCAATGGGAAGTAATTAAAAAGACTCTGGAAAAAGCTAAAGAAGATTACAAAAAACATGCAGACAAAAAAAGATTTGTCCCATGGAAAGTGCAAATGAGAGACTATGTGTACATCTCCACTAAACATCTAAGGTGGGGAGCAACCCAGTAAAAAGCTGGGGTGGAAATTCTTAGGTCCATTCCAAGTCAAAAAAAAAATCAATGAGGTGACTGTAGAGGTAAACCTACCCAAGAATTTAAAGAATGTTCACCTGCTATTTCATTTCAGCTTCCTGAAGAAAGCTCCCCAACCTGATAAATGGCATCCAGACCATGGAGTGGTGGACGGAGAGCTGCACCATGAAGTGAAAGAAGTTCTGGACTTGAAATTAAAACGAGGAGAACTGTTCTACTTGATTTGTTGGGAACATTTTGATGAAAGCATTTTGATGACGTTTGGAACAAACCTGGAGAACTTCATCAGGAGAACTTTAAACTGATGCCGCAAGGGAGTGTGCTGGAAGGGAAAGGAGCGAGTGAAGGGTGGGCCCTTCTCAAACATGAGCTTTTGCAAGCTCAAGCCCTCACTATCCCAGCAAGACGGAAACATGGTAAGGGCTCCAAGAAACCGATGTGGATGTACAGAGAGCTCCAGAATGAGCTAAGAGAGAAAAAGGAAATGTTCAGGAAATGGAGAGAAGGACAAACCTCTAAAGATGAGTATATGAGGGTTACTAGGTACTGCAGATCAGCCATCAGAGAGGCCAAAGCTCAGTACGAGCTGGGTCTGGCCAGGAGGGCTCGCTACAATAAGAAAAACTTCTACAGATATGTGAGAAGCAAACGCAAGGTAAAAGAGGCAATTGAACCGCTATTGGGAGTAGATGGAGAAACTCTGATGCAGGATATAGAAAAAGCAGACAGGCTTAATGACTTTTTTGCCTCTGTTTTCTCCCTGAAGAACTCAGGCACATATAGAGATAATAGAAAATGTGGCAGGACACCTGAGTGGCTAATTGACATTGACAGAGAGGTTGTGGAGAGGCATCTGGCTGCACTGGATGAATACAAATCCCCTGGGCCGGATGGGGTGCACCCAAGAGTGCTGAAAGAACTTTCTAGAGAACTTGCAGAATCCCTGTCCATCATCTTCAAGGCCTCCTGGAGGACTGGGGATGTGCCACAAGATTGGGGAAGAGCGAATGTTATCCCAATCTTTAAGAAAGGGAAGAAGGATGACCCGGGAAACTACAGGCTGGTCAGTCTGACTTCTATTGCTGGGAAGATATTAGAACAGATTTTAAAGGGATCAATCTGTAAGCATCTGAAGGACCACTCAGTGATCCGGGGAAGTCAGCATGGTTTTGTTCCTAACAGATCTTGCCAGACCAACCTGGTTTCCTTCTTTGATCGAGTGACCAGCTTACTGGATCGGGGGAACTCTGTTGACGTGATTTATCTGGATTTCAGTAAAGCTTTTGATAAGGTCCCCCATGACATTCTGATGGGCAAACTGGAAGACTGGGGAGTAGACTATAGGACAGTTCGGTGAATAGGGAACTGGTTGGAGGACCACACTCAAAGAGTGGTGGTCAACGGCGTTTCATCAGATTGGAGGGAGGTGTCCAGTGGGGTGCCGCATGGCTCGGTTTTGGGCCCAGTACTTTTCAATATTTTTATCAATGATCTGGATGAAGGAGTGGAAGGGCTGCTCAATAAATTTGCTGATGATACCAAATTGGGAGCGGTAGCAAACTCCCAAGAATTAAAATTCAACAAGACCTGAATACTCTGGAGAAGTGGGCAGCTGTGAATAGGATGCAATTCAGCAAAGACAAGTGCACAGTATTACATCTGGGCCACAAAAATGGGAAGCACAAATACTGAATGGGGGATACACTTCTGAGCAGTAGTATATGTGAAAGGGATCTTGGGGTAAGAGTGGAGTGTAAACTAAATATGAGCAGTCAGTGTGATGCAGTGGCAAAAAAGGCTAATTCAATCCTGGGTTGTATCAAAGGGGCCATAGCTGTCAGTGAGGGGGAGCTCACCACCTCCCTAGGCAGCTGAATCCACTTTTGAAATTCAGTCTTGGGTTGTATCAAAAGGGCCATTGCATTGAAATCGCAGGAGGTCATAGCTCCTCTCTATACTGCCTTGGTAAGGCCACACCTGGAGTATTGTGTGCAGTTCTGGAGGCCTCGCTTCCAAAAGGATGTGGACAAAATCGAGAGGGTGCAGAGGAGAGCAACGAGAATGATCAGGGGTCTGGAGACTGAGCCCTATGAGGTAAGGCTGAGGGCCTTGGGAATGTTTAGTTTGGAGAAGAGGAGGTTGAGGGGGGACATGATTGCTCTCTTTAAATATTTGAAAGGCTGTCATTTAGAGGAGGGCAAGGAGCTGTTCCAGTTGGCAGCAGAGGGTAGGACCCGAAGCAATGAGCTTAAATTACATGCACAAAGGTACTGGCTGGATATTAGGAAAAACTTTTTCACGGTCAGAGTAGTTCAAAAGTGGAATCAGCTGCCTAAGGAGGTGGTGAGCTCCCCCTCATTGGCAGTTTTCAAGAAGAGGCTGGATGAATACTTGTCAGAGATGCTTTAGGCTGATCCTGCACTGGGCAGGGGGTTGGACTAGATGGTCTGTATGGCCCCTTCCAACTCTATGATTCTATGATTCTATGAGAGAGAGAGAGTGAATACAGAGCTGCTGGGGCTGGCTCTCCAGAGGAAGTTAAGCTGCTTTGAGTTCATTCTGCTTTCATTTCATACAGGGGTTTCTGTGTATGTGTGTGCTGCTTTGAGTTCATTCTGTTTAATTTTCATTGGGGGAGTTGGTGGGTGGGGCTGTGTGTGTATGTGTGCTGCTTTGAGTTCATTCTGCTTTCTTTTCATGGGGTGGGTGGGGCTGTGTGTGTGTGTGTGTGTGTTTGTTGCTTTCATTCTTTTGTTGACTGAAGTTGACATTGTTATGGTTCCCACAGCTTTTGAATGCAGACTGGTTCTGTCTTATTTAAATATATCAGTTATGGTTATTTGTATTAGTTAAATTATCAGTTATGGTTATTCCAGTTTTATACTAGGAATGGATAGCTGTGTCCAAGTCACAGAAGGCTTCCATCAATATATTCATCAATATATTCATCAGCTCATAGGGGTTCTTATGTCTTTATTATGCCAAATGGTTCTTTCCACCCTCAGCTGAGTAACATCACTAAAATTGCAGTGGACATATGGATGTTAAGGAAGTTTTTATGAATATTGTTTGTCTGGGACATTGGAATATTTACGAGCAATGTTACAACAGCTTAGCCATTGGTAAGGTAGAGTTGGCAGGCAACAAAAAAAGCCATTTTAAACTAAGATAGAACTAATGCAGCTAAAGTTGAGTACCTAATTTTGATTTGCTCCAGTAAAGCAAAACCCTCCCTGAAAATGTGAAAATTCAATATTCATTAGGAATTTCAGACTGTGGAATTTTGAGAAAGAATTTTGAAAAAAAAATTCTACGCTGGCGGTGGGAATCTGTTAGAATTTAGATTTGTGAGATGGGTTTTGGATTTTTAGAGGCCCCCTCCTTCTTGCATATTTTAAAATACAATTCCAAAGAAATGAAATGTTTGGGAAAGGGAATGGAAGATTTCACTTCTTGTAGATACAGAAAGGGAAAAAAACATAGATCATTGGTAGTAGTGGAGAGTGCCCTCAAGTCATAGTTGACTTATGACGACCCCCCGTGGGGTTTTCATGTCAAGACACTAACAGAGGTGGTTTGCCATTGCCTGCCTCTGCAACTCTGGTCTTCGTTGGAGGATTTTCATCCAATTGCTAACCAAGGCTGACCCGGCTTAGCTTTCGAGAGCAGATGGGATCAGGCTCACCTGAGCTATCCAGATCAGGGCTTCCTATCAGCTACTTATGGACAAAAGCTACACTGGTTCTATGAAAGTTTGAGCTGGAACTATTCATGCAGTTTCATTGTTATTAAAAAACACATTTGCCTTTTGGACTAAAGCTGTTTTTAGCATTTTCCCTCCAAGTTCATGCAATCTGTAGCAAATCCCAAAGAGCCATTTTTAAAGTATCCAGGGTAAACAAGTTTAGGCAAAGTTCCCAAATCTTGGGAAAGAAGGTATGAAACTCTGCACCTAAGCTGAGCTCAAACAAAGCCAATTCATTTTATAGAAGCTCTTCTTCTACCTATGGGCATAGGGTGACTGTTTCAGTAGGCAGTGCACCAAATAAAAGAAAATAAAAACTAACATCATTTATTTTAATATGAGCTTTTGTGAGTCACAGCCCAGTTTGTCAGAAAGATGTGTGATGAAAAATCCTATGGGGAAATCTTACGGGGAAGGTTGGCGGGTGGGAGAGGAGTCAAGGCTTGGTGTGAATTACACTATTTGGCTGCATTGTGCCATCCCCCCCAAAAGAAAATGAGATGTTGACATCTGAAATGCATCAATTTTTGTCTGATCTGCCTGCTGGGCCAGACCGTGTTGGAAATGAGAAATGGAGGACGGACACAGTATGTGACATGAAGGGCCATGAGTGGTTGTGCATGCATTAAATCTGATAGCACAAGGGCAATGCCAGACATTACTTACACCATCCTGTGCTCCCACTCTGGAACTAGGAGTGTGGCGGTCAGAGCTATCATTTGCTTCTCACCAAAATTCACCTCAGCCCTAGCTGCTACTTATATGCGTGCTGAGAATGACTTGCTGAAAAAGAGCACTCAGGAGATGCTCAGGATACATGTTTCAAAGACCACAGACTGACTGCAAGCGCCTTCTGTTCTTCCTTTTCCAAATATTTACAGCTTTATAGATTACAATTTGAATGATCATCCAGCACTCCTGTTAATCACCTTGAAAGCAAAGCTTTCAGAGTATCCCTTTACAGGAACCTCTCTTCTTGATTATAAAATAAACTGTTTTGTTTTAAAAAGGTTTTCCCCCTTAATGAATGTTTATGACCAGCCCAGTCTTCAAAGCATATTTATTTCTTGAAACCACTTTCAGGAAATTGCACTAGAGTTAGTGTAGCTACTTGTAAGTAAGCAATCTCAGAAGTGGAGCCTGTGTCCCATATACTATGCACATGTGCAGACCGATCCAATAAAGGTTTAGTCAGAAGAAGTAAGTTTGACTGTATACAATGGGAGTTATTTCAAAGTAGTTACACACAGAACTGAAGGCCTAGGAAGCAATCCTGTACGGCACCATTGAAGTCAGGCAGCTTAACAGTGTGCAAGACCACACCCTTACTTATGATCTTCTGTTGGGGTGAATGGGAAATATTTTCAAGGGCTCATTTACATAGACACATTTATCACAGAAAACAATGTGGCTAGAAGTGATAGATTTTAAGACTATTATAGACCAGCTTTAGCTAGGGATGCCAGTCCTCCACCGGGGGTGGGGGATCCCCTGCTCCCTCCCTCCCTCCTCGCCTTGCTTACCTGGCCAGTGGGAGGGAATGCATCTCCTGGGGTATACTCCCAGGTGGTGCAGTGTGCTCCTGGGCAGTGTGGCGCACTCCTGGGTGGTGCAACACACTCCCAGATGGTGTGGCACACTCCTGTGCTCTGCAGTGACTGAATTCAAGCCAATATAGGCCAGTATCGGCCAGGATTCTGGCTGTATTGGGCTCAATTCAGCCTGAATTGGGCCACTCTGGAGAACAGCAGTGCTCCCCTACTCTGCAGCAGCCAAATTCGGGCCCAAATCAGGCCGCATCACTTCCTGCAGACAGGGGAAGCCATAAGGTATGATTCCTGGTATCCTCAGACTCCACTGCACATGCTCACATCTCACTTTAGATTTCACAGAGATCTCAGTGGCAAGTTGCACAGCACAATCCTACACTGGGCATCCAGATCCAGCCTTGAACCTCAAAGGCTTCTCTCATTGCTAAGTCAGTAGTGGATGTAAGCACCGCCTCCTAAGGAAGAACACATCTCAGGCTTCAGTCCTAAAGGTCAGAGGCCCCATTTAATAACATGGGGCCTCTGACCTGCTTAAGTTTTTCTCTCCCTTAATTATTTTTATTATCTAGAGCCACTGTGCAGCAAAAAGCCCCCAGGATTGTGAAATCTCCTGCTATGGCTCTTCCTGCTGCTGCTCAGACTGGTGATGGGAGAAATATTTTTTTAAAAATGCCATCAGGCAGACAGTGTGACATCACTTGTGAGGGAAACCTAGAAGTGACATCTAGGAATTGCCAGAATCTCTATGGTTTTGCCATAGAGGTGCCGGTGATTGATAAAAAGGTGTGATGTCACTTTCAGGTTGTCCCCACAAGTGATGTCACACTGTTAGCCTGATGACAATTTTAAAAATATTTTTTCTCTGCTGCCACCACTGGTGCTCCTCAACTCTCTCCCGCCCTCCCCCCCCCCAGCTGAGGCTTTTGCTTGTTGCCAGGATGCACTTAAGCAGTCACTCCACACTCATGGTTTTAGACATGACTGTGGTTTAAAATATTCCTGTTGTCAGGCAGCCAGCCTATAACATACAATTATGGTGACTGGTTGTAGTCCAGCCTATTGTTCACCCAGATCTCTTCTTTGTGATAGATTGCTTAATATGCATTAATTCTTGAATCAGACTTGTTTTAGCCTTGCTTTTTGTTTCCTTTATCTCGGAGGCATTTATTCTCCGTATATTTATTCTCAACGTGTTTAAGAATTAAGTGACCTTTCTTATGACTGAATGTCTGGTTTTAAAATCCATTATTTAGAAAATCTAATTTACTTCCTATTCATATTTCATCACCTGAAACTATCAAAATTAATGTTCCTTTTCATTGGGATCCCCAGACATTTTCACTTTGAGGTGTCATAATACAATGATTGTTTAAAGGAAAATCATATTATGGCTCTGTCCAACCATTGGAAAAATGGCAAGATCTTAATATATCTTGAAAGAGCTATAGAAAAACTGTTAAAACAATAGCCATTCCAAAGGTCATTATTTTTAGATTTTTCTAGTTTGTTTACATCTCCAATGTCTGAAGGAGACTGGTGATACATTTTAAAGAAATAATCAATAACACAGGTAGAAAAAAATGCTGCATATTTTATCTCCCAAAGATTAGAAATGCTTGAGCACTCACTGGTTCCACTCATATTTCTGTCCCCCGGTTTTGAGCAGGGAGCCAGGTTTTCATTAGTCAGTTCAACTTTTCAGGAGCAGCTCAGACCTGTTTAAGAGTGACTTCCCCACACATTCAAACAGCCTAGTACAATCACCAGGATTTCAGGTGTGCCCATTCTTGCACACTCCTCTTTCCCTGCCACAGACTTGTCATTGATAAGTATTACACTGCAGTGGGCTTGCTAGGCACCTGTCAGTGGCTGTCAAACTCCCAGTGATTTGCCTGTCTGCCTGGTGATTGCTCGAGATTGGCAGGAGGAGGGAAGCTACTTGGAGAGCACCTTCCATTGGCAGGCAGTGGCAAATTGCCTGCAGGCAAATTGCCCCTCATACGTGCTCTTGCACTTGTGCTTGCATGATGACGTTGTTACACCAGAAGCAACAGCATTGTATGAAGGCCAATTCTTTAAGAATTAACCCAAAACACTATTTTCCTGGCAACCCTAATCTTCAGCTAATAGTTTTAAATAAAGAGTAAGCAAACCAGTGAGTTATTTTTAAATACAGTCTTTCTAAAGTCTTATTTTTAGTGCATTGTTTACATTATTTCACGCATGCACAGTTTGCATAACCCCTTCCCCACACCATTTAATTACCTTCCCAAACCTCCACAATCCTGGGGGAGAATTATTTCAGCTACTGCTAGGGTTGCCAATTTCCAGGTGAAGCCTAGAGATTTCCTGGAATTACAACCAATTTCCAGGCTACACAGATCAAATGGCTGCTTTGGAGGGTAGGCTCAATGGAACTATAACCTTTTTAGGTTCCTCTTCCAAAAACCCTGGCTTCCTCAGGCTGTACTCCCAAATCTCCAGGAATTTCACAACTCTTGGTTGGTAACCATACCGTCTGCACAGATGCAAAGCAGCTTTCAATGCAGAAGGAAGTGAAGCTTTTGAGAGAAGGAACAGGTCTTAAACTTACTTACTGCTGCTAAATTAGGAAATGAAGAAAAAGAAACCCTCCTTCAGAGGTGTATAGTTCCACCATGTATGAAATATTGTATTATTAATTAAATTAAGAAAGCGCCCAGACTCAGTTTTCAATGTACAGAAAAAATTATTGAGAACTGAATATTGTTATAATGTTTTGGAATAATAACACAAGAGCAAAAATGTTTCCTATTTTAATGTCTATTCCTTTCTGTAGCTGGGAGTATGAAATGTGTTATGTTATATATATATTGCATTATAAATTGAAAATCTAATTCGTTTTTTTAAAGAAGGGTTTTGGCAATGCAGTCTGGGCTTATCTAAGGCTTTAGTACAGTGATCTCCAGCCTCCCACCCACCAAAGTATTTCCTGAATCCAGGAGACATCCTTTGTGTCTACACGGAGGACCCATTTGAAAGGATTGTAGAAAGATGCTTGGGCTTGTAACTTCTCAACATTTAAGAACATAAGAGAAGCCATGTTGGATCAGGCCAATGGCCCATCCAGTCCAACACTCTATGTCACACAGTGGCCAAAAAAACTCAGGTGTCCTCAGGAGGTCTGCCAGTGGGGAAGGGACACTAGAAGCCCTCCCACTGATTGCCCCCCCAAACACCAAGAATACAAAGCGTCACTGCCCTTGACAGTGAGTTCCATCTATACCTTGGGGCTAATAGCCACTGATGGACCTCTGCTCCGTATGTTTATCCAATCCCTATGCTTGAAGCTGCCACCACCTCCTGTGACAGTGATTTCCATGGGTTAATCACTCTTTGGGTGAAGAAGTACTTCCTTTTATCCATTCTAACCTGACTGCTCAGCAATTTCATTGAGTGCCCACAAGTTCTTGTATTGTGAGATAGGGAGAAAAATACTTGTTTCTCTGCCTTCTGTATCCCATGCATAATCTTGTAAACCTCTATCAGGTCACCCCTCAGTCATCGTTTCTCCAAGCTAAAGAGCCCCAAACGCTTTAACCTTTCTTCATATTTTTTATTGGTCTAGCAGTGGCAGGCATTTTGTCATAGATATTTTGTTGTGATGCCCACTTCCCACCTATGAAATTCCAAAGCGCCTACAGATTCGACAAGATTGGGAATGCCTGCTTTAGAACCTGTTGCACTACAATTTCATTATTTTAAAAACCTGCAGGTCACACTTTTACATTGAAGTGGACATCTATTCTTAATTCCTTTTGATAACACTTTAATTCCTGATATATCTCTAATGTCATATATCTCTAATTCCAGTTATGTTTAAGTTACTGGTAACTTCAGTAACTATTCTGAATTTTAAAAGTGTGTGTTTGCATCTATTATCCAGTTTTGCAGACAAACCAGAGAATCTATCACACCCAGCTAAAACAGGAAATTAAAAAAGAGGTGTGATCTGTGCTTTAGCAGATCACTTTTTAACCCTCATCCCAAATGATTTATTATGTGAAAGCACCTATTTTGGTCAAATAATTTCAGACTTTGCCTGAACACTGGAACACGAAAGCTCTTAAAAGTATGTTGAAAGAAAGACGGGCCTGCATCAGCTTCTCTCTGCTTTTTCTGCACTTGTCCCAGTGCTACATTGCTTCCTTTCTTAATGTTGCTATAAATATTCCACTGTTCTTCTTTTATGGATCTAGGTGCAGTAAAGTGCTACAGTGATGGTGGAAAGTGCTGTCAAGTCATAAGTGACTTATGGCGACCCATGCTGGGGTTTTCAAGGCAAAAGACTGGTTTGTCATTGCCAGTCTCTGCAATCCTGGTCTTCATTGAAGGTCTCCCATCCAATTACTAACCAAGGTTAATCCTGCTTAGCCATCAGGCTCGCCTGGGATATCTATGAGCTAAACTACATGTGATTAATTACACGCGCACGATACGTGAACACACATCTGTTTCCCCATTGCTTTCCTGTTCACTCGCACATCACGGTCACACTGCGCTCAATCTTCGCTCAATCCCGTGCTTGGACTGGCACATGTTTCTTCTCCATTCCTCCAAGATGAGAGATGGTATCCCATGAAGCACCTTCTCTTCGCACATGCTCAAACCTTCTTCTGCAGCTTTTCTGAGAGGGAAACTTGTTTACTCAATTGCACATAGCAGAGGGAAAAAAATTGTTGGGTTTCTTGGGGGGAGGGGGGGCTAAAAACAGGGGGTCCACATCTCTGCTGAGATCTTGCAGCTTGACCCACCAGGAAGGGGGGGCAATTATGCAAAGAGGGGTGGGCAATCTCCACTTTGGGAGCCACGGCAGCGTTCTTGCTGTCAGCCAGAATCAACTCTTTCCTGCCTGTTTGTCCCCAGCTGCCTCCAATCTCCATTATTCCCTACATGGAGAACTATGGGGCCTATCCAGGGGATGGGGTGGCACTTTGCAAAATAAATCTACAAACATTTTCAGGGGACCTACTGATAATTTCAGTGATGCATTAATGGCACATGCAGGGGTAACAACCCAACCACGAAAAGGGGGAAAAGACTCCCACGGGAGGAAAACACACTTCACACTGTGCAGACAATTTGTAACATTTAAAGTGCTCAAGTGCTCTTATATTTCATAAGTCATATAAAAATATCACAGTACAAACTACAATGTAGGAACAACACTATCCTCTCCATATAATCTGCAAATGTCCAATAAATGCACAGAAGAGGTAATTCTGGAAAATCCGAAAGGTAAGTATTCAATAATGACATAAAGTCTCGTTTGTTAATTTTTCTTCCTTCCTTCTTATTTCCTAGATGGACTGGTGGAAAGATGGATGTCCACAAGCTCCATGACCAACCTGGGGCTGGCTATCGACAACACAGATTTCATCCAACAAACTTCCTCCGGGGCACAATAACAGTCCACCTTATAAAGTACTAAGCATTCCTATAACCCGTAGGGTGATGGTGGTTTCTTCAGTCTCATGCCATGCTGATGCAGTGAGATGGCCCAGCTGGAACCACACATGCCCGGCCCCACTCCCTGTGCAGTGGCCCCAAGGTAAAGCCAGCAGTTGTGGCGCCGGCCGGCTCCACGTGCTGTGCCGTACCACCTGGGAGAGCTGGGGACGGGCATGCACCATCTTGGCTGTGCTGGGATCCACGCAACTCAGCCCATTCCATGGCCTTCTGACTGAGTGCCAGTGCAGCAAGCCAGCAGGCCGTGGCCCAGCTGGAGGCACATTCACCCACCATGCACCTTTCCCGGTGCAGGTGCAGGGGTGGGCTGGGAGTGGTGGCAGCGGCTGCTGTGGCCCAGCCAGGTCATGCAGATCCCAATGACCTTTGGTACAAAATCAACCCAATTCATCCTGACAGGACGCTGGCTACTTACCTGTTTCGTTAACCACTTTCTCAGGGGATAATAATCATTTCAGTTTTTGTCCAGCATATAATTACAACTTTTCTCAGTCAATGAGCTGGTAATTTACATCATGCCAGTTATTTAAGTTACATATTTATGGATGTGACCCAAAGGCAGCAATTATCAAACAACCCACTGCTAATAATTTGGAAATAAGGACAAACTCATAATTGCTGAAGTACTAACTTTCTCTCAGGTTGCTCGTCCATCTGTTTTGATGGCATCATTTTTGGAAGGTTCTGTTGCCTCCATGAGCCCTGAAATAATCCATAATGGCTTTGTGATGACATTTCTATGATTATAAAAGGCAAAGTCCTTTTGTAATATATCTCATTTATATCTAGATAACTGATGTTTTAAAATGCTCTTATCTCCCTTCTTTGTTTTCCTTTTTTAGAGTTTGTTAACATTTGAACTCAACATTTATCACTTTACTAGTTTGGTGTAGTGGTTAAGAGTGGCAGAACTCTAATCTGGAGAGCCAGGTTTGATTCACCACTCTTCTACTTGAAGCCAGCTGGGTGACCTTGGATCAGTCAGAGCTCTCTCAGAGCTCTCTCAGCCTCACTCACCTCAGGGTGATTGTTGTGAGGATAATAATAACAACACACCTTGTAAACTGCTCTGAGTATAGTATTAAGTTGTTCTGAAGGGTGTTATATAAATTGAACGTTACCATCACCATTATCATCACCACCACTACCATCATCTTTCACACATCATCATAATCAAAACTATGAAAATGTCAACTAGTAATAGTCAGAGCAGATACTCCCCTCCCAGTATTATATGTTTTTAACAGCACAATCCTAAACAGAGTTATATTTTTATGAATCCCTTGAAATCGATGGGCTTAGAATCACAGAATCACAGAATTGGAAGGAGCCATACAGACCTTCTAGTCCAACCCCCTGCCCAATGCAGAATGAGCCTAAAGCATCCCTGACAAATATTCATCCAGCCTCTTCTTCTTTTTTGAAAAATATTGTTTATTGTTTTCCAACACATATATACAAACATGAGACAGGTATCATTTTACTTGTCGATATCTATTATCTATTTCTTTTATCTCTTATATTCCACCTTATTACATCAATTGTGAACTCTATTATGACATTATACAGTTAATCTTAGTATCATATTTACGTTTACTGGTTATTGTTGTTTGTCATCCATTTGTAGAAGGGTTCCCATGGTACAGAAAAATCTTCTTCCACTTGCCCTTTCATTAACAATGTTAATTTATCCATTTCCGCCGTCTCCATTACCTTCCATGCAGCCTCTTCTTGAAAATTGCCAGTGAGGGGGAGCTCACCACCTCCCTACGCAGCTGATTCCACTTTTGAACTACTCTGACCGTGAAAAAGTTTTTCCTAATGTCCAGCCGGTACCTTTGTGCATGTAATTTAAGCCCATTGTTTCAGGTCCTACCCTCTGCTGCCAACTGGAACAGCTCCTTGCCCTCCTCCAAATGACAGCCTTTCAAATATTTAAAGAGAGCAATCATGTCCCCTCTCAATCTCCTCTTCTCCAAACTAAACATTCCCAAGGCCCTTAGCCTTTCCTTGTAGGGCTCAGTCTCCAGACCCCTGATCATCCTCATCGCTCTCCTCTGCACTTTCTAGATTTTGTTCACATCCTTTTGTATTGAGGCCTCCAGAACTGCACACAGTACTTCAGGTGTGGCCTGACTAGGGCAGTATAGAGAGGGACTATGACCTCCTACAATTTCAACGCAATGGCCCTTTTGATACAACCCAAGACTGAATTTCAAAAGTGGAATCAGCTGCCTAGGGAGATGGTGAGCTCCCCCTCACTGACAGTTTTCAAGAAGAGGCTGGATGAATATTTGTCAGAGATGCTTTAGGCTGATCCTGCACTGGGCAGGGGGTTGGACTAGATGGTCTGTATGGCTTCTTCCATCTCTATGATTCTATGATTCTATGAGTTTGCCTTTTTTGCCACTGCATCACACTGACTGCTCATATTTAGTTTACAGTCCACTCTTACCCCAAGATCTCTTTCACATACACTATTACCCAGAAGTGTATCCCCCATCCTGTATTTGTGTATATGTCTGCTTATGATTGCACTGTGAAGTTGGCAGAGCAGAATTGGCTTGAGTGAATCGATGCAACCTGACATTTTAATATTCCAGATGTCAAGCTCTTGTTAAAGCAGAGAACATTTTAGCAAAGTAACTTGGGTAGCACTGTAGATACAGCATCATTTTTTCGATTGAGGATGATATCACTTCCTTTTAAAATGTATATATGCTATCAAAATGTCCAAAAAGTGAAGTGCAGACATGTTCCTGGTCATGTTTTGTCCAAATTGTTAATTGACTTTGCTTGCATGAGAAGTTATTCAAAAAGTGCCATTAAGAGAACTTTCCATCCTTTTAACTAATTCTGGAAAATCTGGCTGGTAACTTTAGTTGACCATGTGACTCATATATGGTAGGTTTTGAAAACATTTTTTGGTCTTGTTTAAAATTCAGCCCATTTGGAGATTGGCAGTGGAGGTTGGCAACCCCAGGGTATAGCCTGATAGTGGATTACAGTTGCCAGCCAATGGTGAGCATGTTGGCCCACATTCCCTTCATTCATCTTGGGCTTGCCCTTGAAGAGAGGGCATTGGTGGATCCCAGGGCCAGCCCATCCCTGACAACCCTTTACTAGGCTGGCCCAGGGTGGATCAGGCAGGATGGGCCAGGCCGCTCCCAAGGAACTTTTGAAGAGGTGATGAGGGCTAAAAAGATATCCATATGGATGAGAAACTTTTAATTACTATTTTTACATACACTGTTAGGATAAAAAGTAGCAAGAACAAGCTAACAATTTTCATATATTTTAAGAAGACATTTCAAGTATAGATAATCTTGTATGGTGTTTGAAATTATAAAGTGCCCTGTCGGAGGTCACTCGTGTTCAGCAGGACCTGTGGATGTTTTAGAAACTTTATACAGCAGAACTATTCTGGAGTGCCTTTGCTGTTTAATATTCTTTTGTGAGGCAAAGCAAATCGCTGTGCATTTTTATTTACCTGCAATTCTTACGATATTCACAGGGTTTTATAGGCTGCGGTTGGGACTAGAGTGTTTTTAAATTATTTTTGAATATTGTATTTTTGCACAGTTTTTGTACAGGTTTTGTACAGTTATTTTTGAATATTGTATTTTTGTACAGTTTTTAACCATTGTATCAGTATCAGTATTTATTATGATGGTCTTAGATCAGAAGTCAGAGTCAAACTAATCAATAAATACAGGTTATAAATATATAAACATACTGAACACAATACACAAATCTTAATTAAAATTTGCTAAATTTGCTAAACTGTTTCAGGATCATCACTGAAGAGAAGCGGTATAAGAATGAATGAATGAATGAATGAATGAATGAATGAAATGAAATGATTTGTTAGCTAAAAATGTGCATCCTTATTAAGCTTATTAATTATCATCTGAACAGAATAATCTCCTAACAGTTAGGAGATGATACTAAAAGCTCATAAATATGAGGTTAAATTGATTGAAAACTTCTTCTCAGAAGAGACTCATTGCTTGTGGTGCCAGCTTAATCATCCAGGGTCGCTGTGCAGGAATAAAACACGCTAATGCTTTTGTTGGAGAAAAACAGGCCACAACTTTTATTCGTTACAGAATAGAAATCCCAGCATCGGCTGACCGGTCTGCCAGCCGATGACCCCTCACCCCTTTGGCCTGCCTGCTGAAAGGGGAAACCACAGGATGACGGTTGATAACGAATTGAAAGAGAAAAAGGGGGTGCCATCCCAATGAACCAAGAGGAAACCCCCAACCTTGGGAGACATCGCCATATAGGCTGACAACACACACAGAGGTCATGACCAGATGCATGACCTGCTCAAAGCACGATGATTGCCTATTTAGGACCTTGAAAACAGCCATGTTATCACACCAGAAGACCACTCTCCTGTTCTTAAACTGCCCAGCCCAGATAATGACCGCCACCAGGACTGGAAAAAGCTCCAAGAAAGTGAGGTCGCTTATCAAGCCTAATGCACGCCAATGGGGAGGCCAAGGCTTCGCACACCAATGGCCCTTGAGGTAGACTTTGAAGCCACCACCACCAGCAGCATCTGAATGGACCTGCAGGTCTGTGGCTGCAGTCCAAGTGTCCTGCCAAAAGGAAACCCCATTATAATTGGACAGAAACCTCTCTAGGAGGTCCTCTTTCATGCCCTTGGTGACCCTGATGTGATAATGAGGGGAAGAAGCCCCTGCAGTGGCCCTGGCCAAGTGCGCACTGAAAGGGCATCTAGGCGAAACCACCCTGCAGGCAAAATTGAGGTGACCAAGGAGGGACTGACACTCCTTGAATGTGGTCTTTGGCCGATCTAGCAGGGAAACAATACATGCCTGCAAGGTTTGGAGTTTGCCCTGGGGGAGCTGTGAGCAGCCAGCAATGGAGTCCAACTCAATCCCCAAATAGGTGAGCCGGGATGTGGGACCCTCTCCCTTTCCTTGGCCAATGGTACACCGAGCTCCTCTGCCAGCACCTGAAAACCCGCCAGCCTCTGAGTGCATTCCGCCCCCCCCCCCTGACATCCCCGCAAGGATGAAGTTGTCAAGGTAATATGTGACCTGGAGGCAACCCAGACAACCCTTGCCAGCCCACTCAAGAAAAGTGCTGAAAGCCTCGAATGTCGTACATGCCACTGAGCACCCCATGGGTATGGCCTTGTCTACATACCATGTGCCCTCAAACTTAAAGCCAAGCAGGCAGAAGTCATCAGGGTGTACAGGCAACAGCCTGAAGGCAGCCTGGATGTCACACTTGGCCATCAAGGCACCTGGGCTGCAGGTGATTCGGTTTCGTTTTCCTGGCCATGTCGGATGCTCCTCTCCGCAGGTCCGGGAGGAAGCACCTGAGCAGCCTGACCGGGTGGTTGACCTGCGAGGATTAACCCCCAGGACTCCCAGTGAGGGGGTCAGGGTCCGGAGCGCTGCGGGAAGAGCCCCCTGAAGTCGATGCAGGGGGTAAATTGCCTGTCTGCTCCTACGGAGGTCGGCAGACTTGCGTAGCACATCGCGTGCTGCCGGGCCATGGAGAACGGCAACAAGCAGATTTAAGGTGAAAACCTGTAAGTAAGCGAATCCCTTCTGCTATTCCAAGCGTATGCGAAGGATTGGTGGGAGTTGAAGCTAAGAAGGTCCGGATATCTCCCCCTTCACTGAGTTTCGCAACTTAGTTGGCGGTCTCCCCCCCCTAAGATGGCGATGAAAAAGCAGAGCCCTGCTGTGAGCAAATCGGTTTCGGCGACACTACAGGGGAAGGGAGAAACTCTTGAAGAGGTGGTTAAACGGTCGGTCATTGAAGCTATGAAGCCCTTTGTTGATAAGCTAAACGAAATCGGACAAAGGGTTGGCTCATTTGAGAATGAAGTGAAAACCATTAAAGATGCAGCGTCTGGGGCAGAGCAATCTGCTCAGGAAAACGCAGTGCTCATGAAAGCAACAAACAAAGAAGTAAAGCTTTTGGAGAATCAATTGATAGGATTACAAGTGGATTGTGCTCAGACAGTATTGCGTCTTCAGAACGTGAAGGAGGAGGAAAGTGAAAACTTAAAGGATTTGGTTTCGGAACTTTTGGCGTCATCCGCAAAGGCAACTAAAGAAGAGTTAAAAAGCGATATTCTAGAAGTCCGTCGGACATCTTCAAAATATGCAACGAAGCGTCAGCTGCCTCGCGAGATTATTATTGATTTTTCATCTAAGAAGACTCGGGACACCATCTTATATAATTCGTACAATGTGGACTTGGACTTTCTGGGCAACAAGGTTAAGATATTGAAGGACGTTCCATTTTCAGCTTGGAAAAGAAGATTCAAATATAAAAGGTTTGCAGCTCTTCTGAGGAAGCGTGAAATAAAATACAAATGGTTATTTCCGGAAGGCATCTGGTTCAGATATAAAGACCAAGCCTATAAGATAATATTGGAAGTACAGCTGAGGGACTTTGTGTTTAATCATCAAGAGTTCCAGCAAGAAGAAGATTTAGAATCTGAAGGGGGGAATGGGGAGGAGGGAGTGAGCACAGCTACTGTAGCTGTTCAGAGAGAACTGAGACCGAGACCCAGTGGGGGGAAGAAGAAGACCTGATCCTGACTGTAGTTTGTATTTTATAAGATCTACCAATCTAATAGCATATTAGAAAGTGTAACTTTAAATAATTGTATTATGAAGGGAATACAATACTTGTAGATGTAGCGTGTGTTTTATATGTTGTTTTTTCCCTCTCCCCCTGTTCTTTTTTTCCCTTTCTTTTTTTTGTAGTTTTTGATGTTAGCAATTAAAAATAAAAAAATTATATAAAAAAAGGCACCTGGGCTGCAGGAATGCACTAAGCGGATTGCATGATCAAATGACGCATAACAAACTGAGCACAACTCAGGCGGAATGGAATCATTGACTGAAGAGCTCTTTGGGTAAGAAAGATGGTGAATAAGGTGGCATTCACCCATTGCTTTCTTAGGGACCACCCCTAAGGGGGAAACCTGGAGATTAGGCATTGGAGGCGAAGTAAAGGGGCCCGCAATCCTCCCAGCCCTGATTGCTTTGTCTAGCTTGCTGGCCACAATATCAGGCATGCCCCTGGAGGATTTTAAATTGCCTGAGGTCATGGGAACCCTGGGGCCTATGAAGGGGATGCGAAAGCCCGATGTAAACCCTGCCCAGAGGAAATCAGCTGCTGATCTTTTAGAATAATGGTCCAGGAGAGACCATTATTCTAATGCAAATGAGGGATGGGGCGCGGGCCAGGCTCATGGATGTCTCACTGCTTCCCACCAGCTGTGAGCTGATTGGCACCATTGGAGCTGGCAGAACCTCCCTCTTTTTGGGCACCCGCAGTGGAGGGCTGCCTTCCGCGAAAGGGCAGCTGATTGGACCCTTGGCGGGGGCATGAGACACAGGGGTGCAGCCCTGAGCTATAATCACAGAAATGATCAAATTTGCAGCACATATGCTAACATTTGCCCTGATTGAACTCCCAACACACCATCTTTCTATCCCTCCTTGGGCCCCATCGCCCTTGGCGGAAGGAATCATTCCTACCCCACATATGAGGGCCAACCAACCATAACCACAATTTTTTATTAATCACATCCCATCTTCTCCAGGTGTTGTGTGAAGCTCGCTTGAGGAAGGCTTCATTGTATTCGATCACCACCCCCTCCCCGGCTAAAGCCCTGGCTCGGAGGACATTGGACAGATGATTAGAAATGTGCCACCCCCTTTTCTGGGTAAGCCAGCTGGACCACCCCCATGAACACGGTAAAGCCCTCCAACCAATTAGCAAAAGTCCTATCCACCTCCACTTTCTTGTCCTTCTCTTTATGTTTTCTAGAAGGAGGGTGAAAGAGGCCATCCTCTGCTTCAGGACGAATAAGTGAAAAAACATCCACATAATAGCCATCCAATATACGCCGTCGCATCTTATGCGACAGGTGTGTCCCAGGGGCATCCTCTTCTTCCCCATGGCCTACTGCGGGGTGACTAGCTTTCTCTGAAGCATCCTCCACCCACACAGACCCGGGCCCAGATGTACCACTTCCAGTCGTGGAACGCGCCGTAAAGCCCAAGAGGCCAACCTGGTAGCCGGCTTCCCCTTGCTTCTAGAGGGGGAAGAACCCCCAGTTGCCCCGTGGGGTGCCTCACGGGCGGCTTTGCCTTTTGCCCTGGGTTGAGCAGCAGCCCTGGGTTGAGCAGCAGCCTGGGCCCTGCCCCCTTGCCCAGGCTGGCCTTTGTCCCTGCTGCCCTGACCCGCTCACTTTAGGGGGCATGGCCACCTACCGCCCTGCACCTGAAAGATGCAGCATCTCTCCTGCTGCATTCAAAGAAGGGGGTGGCCCAAAACTGCCCACTCCTGCTGTTGGATTAGCGGTGCCCCTGTTGCACGGGGCCCCTCTGCCACCCCGTAAGGTCAATGCGCCACTCGCCCACAACCCAAGGGAGAACAAAAACCCTCGTAGCTGCAGCCGATAGCCATGCGGGGAAAGGAGCATTGGAGAGCAGGAAGGCCCAATGTGCCGAAGAACTCCAGAGCAGTGACAGCTGCATCTGCTCTGATCACTGCACCACAGACAACTGCCGAGTTCCTGGGCCGGCCCCAGCTATATAGAGGGTGGGAGGACCTGAGGGAAAACTTCAACTCTCAGGTCCAGCAACGGCTCCCACCCTCCTGCATCCCAGTCGGTTGCCCTGATTGGCCGGCTGGGTAATTCAAACTGCGTGGCACGGTGTGGCACGAAGCCCTGTGTGCCAATGCGGAGCCGGCCCAGGGAGATGCCATTCCTGCTGCCTTCCCAGCCAAGCATGCCTGCAAACGCCGGCCCTGGTATGTTCAGGGCTGGGGTCTTATTACCTGCTTATTTTGGGGTAAGAAATTTGTATGGATTCATGTAATTGCTCTCCTCTAATGATCTATGTAGTTACGATGGATGGTATAATTTTCTGTTGATTTAGCCAATGTTAAGAACGCTGAATAGTTGCATTTTAATAAAGGCTTAGAGTGGAAGAATAGGTTCTCTAATAGTATTGACCTGTGTACTGTGCCTGTAAAGGACCTGAAAAAGCATTCTTATCTTGCCAGGAGTTAAATGATCTGATCTAGGAAAGCTAATGAAATGTCCAGGCCTTCTTAAGTGCATTCCTATAACTGAATCTGGCCTGACCAGTAAATAACAAGGGACGCTCAAACCACTCTCTTTTGTCCAAGGTGCTCCAAAAGACTTTGGAGGAAGATGTTTAGGGGTTCCTCTGCATAATGAGGAAAGGATTGTTTTCATGGTAATCCCTCAGATGGTTGTGGCCCAATGGCCTTTCCCAAAGAGAATGAAAAGGAATTTGACTATCACAGCAGAAAGAAAGGACACATGGGCCCTTGATGCGTTCTGAATGAGGTTATCCAGTTGATAAGGGATCATTGTAACAACAGCATTTCAGGAGATGGATAGTATGTTTCAAACACTTTCGTGCAAATAAATGCAGACAACACATGTAAACATTTTTCTATCATCGGAAGTAAAGGGTTTTAAAAAATAATAAAGCTCATTGCAAAAAAAAAAATGATGTCGATCAATTCATTGCTCAGGCTGTACTGCCTGTCTAAATCATTTGTATTCACTGTTCAAAATGCATTCAAATGCAGGAAAACTCAGTCTGAAAAGCAATGTTGGCTGCAGTTAGACATTCTGTATTTATTAGTGCATTATAACGATGATTCCCTGAAGAATCTGTTGGGTTTCAGAATTTGGAAGGTCGACTTGTGGCTCAGTTCCGAGCCTCTCAGAGGTATGTTGTCATGATTAGAAAAGTTCAGCTGGAAACTGTCTCCAAACAAGGGCAACTCCTTTTTGCAAAAAGAAAAGGTTTATAATTTGAGCACATCACGTGTTTTATTGCCCTGTACATCTGGTCTGAAATTGTCAGACCTGGAAATAATAGCTTTTTGCATTGTCAGCCCCACCCTGCAATTTTATGAAAGGTCTGACCACAGAGCTCAAGCAGGATGCTCTTTGTTTACTTTGGTGGCCTCTTCCTGAACTACTATCTCCAGGGTATAAGAGAAAGGTGGAACCAAGTTATGTGGTTAAATACATTAGTCAGTACTCTTGGCTGTATCTTGGTAACTTGCATTCATAAGAATGCTCTGGAAATCAGAAACAGGGATATTTCAAAGCTGTTCCAGATATTTTCACCTTCTAGCACACAAGCATCTCAAGCAGGGGAGTTTCCTTATAAAGAGGAGGTGAGTCCTCTTGACCTTGTTTAGAGTGAAGATTGGGGGAATTGAACTGGTTGCCAAAATACCAGAGAGAATCGTTCTGTGCCTCCCCTTCACTGACACCTTTCAACAGCATTTCTGGTACCATGTTCCAGTGTACCTTGGAACAGATAGCCCTCGGTACTGGACATAACTATCAGGTACCCTAAGGAATACACTTCTTAGAGATCACTGATATACTGGAAAAGGAAGACAGTTGGAGAGAGAGATTACCACTACCAGCAGCAGCAGCAGCTACCTGCTTAGGAGGCCAGTCATCATAGCAATCCCCAAAGTAGAACTTCTTGCAGCAGTTGCCACATTACATGCAGTAGGTGAAGGAGAATCATAGAATCATAGGGTTGGAAGAGTCCTCCAGGGTCATCCCTTACACAATGCAGAAAATTCACAATTCCCCCCCCCTCCCAACACCCCCAGTGACTCTTGCTCCATGCCCCAAAAATGGCAAAGAAACCTCCAGGATCACTAGCCGAATTAGCATGAGGAAAATTGTTATGTGACCCCAAGGTGGTGATCAGCATTACCCTGGGGGTGTAAGAAGGGGCCACAAGAACTAAGAACTGATGCAGCCCTTCCTGCCCTCCCTCTCATGGTTCACAGATTCAGCATTGCTGTCAGATGGCCATCTAGCCTCTGCTTAAAAACCTCCAAAGGAGGAGAGCCCACCACCTCCCAAGGAAGCCTGTTCCACTGAGGGACGGCTCTAACTTTCAGGAAGTTCTTCCTAATGTTTAGCCAAAAACTCTTTTGATGTAATTTCAACCCATTGGTTCTGATCTGACCTTCTGGGGAAGCAGAAAACAACTCCATGCCATCCTCTATGGCAGCCCTTCAAGTACTTGAAGATGGTTATCATATCACCTCTGAGTCATCACCTCTCCAGGCTAAACATTCCGAGCTCCTTCAGACTTTCCTCCTAGGACTTGGTCTCCAGACCCCTCACCATCTTCGTTACGCTCCACTGGACATGTTCCAGCTTGTCTATATCCTTCTTAAATTGTGGTGCCCAAAACTGAACACAATAGTTTAGTTGAGGTATAACCAGAGCAGAGTAGAGTGATACTATCACTTTGTGTGATCTGGAGAAGACAGAGGTGGTACTTCTTCTTGGGTTTGGATAGACAATCAAATCCAGAGAACCTTTCAGGGGCTGCAATTGCCACTGGCCCTGACCTGGATGGCCCAAGCTAGCCCAATCTCATCATATCTATGCAGGATTGGCCCTGGTTACTACTTAGATGGGAAGACACCAAGGAATTCCACAGTCGCTATGCAGAGGCAGACAATGGTAAACCATCTCTGTTCAATCTCTTGCCATGAAAATGCTATATGGTTGCTGTACATTGGCTGAGACTTGACAGCACTTTGCTACTGATACCGAAGACAAGTGCTATGAGTTTCCTAAGGTCATATTTTGAAACTTGGAAGAACAATCTCAGTTCGCCTGACAACTTAGCTTCTGGAGCAAATACGCAGTTTCCACAATGCAGATCCAAATCATTATGACATATCAAATTGGCTTAATTGCACACTCAAAAACACAGGCATTTCTCTAAGCCATATAGCGCATTTCTGGATCATTCTTCCACATCACATGCATATTTTTTTATCAGCTGTTGACTTTATTTTCCACATCAGGGTACATAAAAAGAGCAGCTTTTTTCAGGATCCCTGACTGGTCGGTAACTTTATCCATGACAGTGAAATATGCAGTTTTCTTAATGAAAGCAGAAAATCAGGTATTCATGAATTTCCTAACTGAAAGTTAATCTTAGTATCTCTAGGACATGTAGGGGGTGCAGTTTTGGTTAACTGTAAGTTGCCATGCATTCACAATTTTTAGGGACAATTAGTATTTGGAGAGCTGAAAAGGGGTGTTCCAATTAGCTGTCATCTTAGGCGCAGGGTGACATTTCAAGTTGACCGTGTGCCATAAAACTTTCTGCTGCTTTGAGGCTTGAAAACAATAACAACAAAATGGGACCTGTATTTTCTTAGGCAGAGAATCTCTTCATGCCAACTGACATGGTTACTGCACTGAAAGACAACTTTAAAGTCTGGGTGGTATCTGGATGCATTAAAGAGTACAGAAATGAGCTTCAGAGATACAACTGCTTGGTTTCCACCTTGTGACTGCAGACATGTTGAGATGTGTCTGTTTGGAGCTGCCTTTTGTGGGGCTGCAGCCAATGTCACTTAAAAAAAATCAGCACATGAGTCATAGAATCATAGAATCATAGGGTTAGAAGGAACCTCCAAGGTCATCTAGTCCAACCCCCTGCACAATGCAGGAAATTCACAACTAGTTCCTGTAAAATTCCAATGTTGGAACCCTGTGCCATCCTGCTCTCTCTCCCTGTACTTGCTGATAAAAATAAAGAGGGAGTGAGTGGAGAACTGGGGAGGGAGGGAGCAGTTTCCACAGTCATTTGAGAGATGACAACACAGTGTTATGGCCCTTCTTTCACTTAAAAGAAATAATACAGAGTGTGTGGAGAGCTGGGGAGGGAATGGTTTCCACCAGGTGGCCAACCAGTCAGCACACAGGGAAAGAAAAAGGCGGGGGGGGGGGAGAAGCAGTTAGGGACTAAGAATTCTGCATACACATATCAGCTGCGACTCAACAGCGGCTCAAAAACAATCACCTTATATGAGCACGGAAAAAAGTTGAGAGAAAGCCAAGGAAAGGTCAGTTCTGCATCTCATGCCTCCTTTCCTTGTGTGGAAATCTGGAGACCAAGAGAAGCAGAATGGAATCTAAACGGACCGTGTGGAATGGGTCTGTGTGCTGACATCGCTCTGACCATAAAATTGAGGGCAGTACTTTCTGTACTAGTTACATTGTTGGCCCTAGCCAATCAGGGACCACTTTAAGAATAAAATAATTCCCCAGGCCTTTCCCGATGCCTGCTGAATAAATTGGCTAAAGTGAGGAGGAGGTGCTTTTGAGATTGATGAACAGTTTTGTGAGTTTGCCCTGCTTCAGTTTTGGTTGTGCACTAATACAGGCTGATGCCTGTAGGGAACGCTCAAAATATTATGAAAGCCATATGAAGCACTATCTTTGAAACAGACTTTTCATTGGGGCCGCCCCTATGAGGCACTGAGTGTGAGCAGAACAAGACGTGATTGGTGCTTAGCGAGCCAAGAGACGACTCCTCTCTCATTGCCCCTGACCTGTTCTTCAGCATCGAGAGGCAACTCCTTCTTAAAGATGCTAAGAACGCTGAAGATTTTTAAATCAAGCCAAAGCCAGACCATGAACGCCCTTCCTTTCTGCCAACTCTGTGAAATACAGTCAGGCCTGGAGAGGGAAGTAATCTAAAGTGCTGCTGATTGAAATGATTAAAAAATGATTGGATGGATCTGAAGTCTGAGTGTAACTTTCATATAAAATAGATTAATCAGTCAGAGCCTTCAAAGCATTCCAGAAAGGCTGAGGTCTGTGGAGAGCTTGGCCAGGCCTTCCCTCACAGACGCAACCCACAGCTCTAATTCATTTGCTTGACTCTCGTCACATTGAAGCACCTGCTGCACTTGCTGGTATTCAGAGGGCACAACCCAAACCCTCGGCAGGTTCATTGCTTACTAATGATTTCCTCTTAACTCACAGGCTGTGTGGCCCAAAAACCTTTGTTGGCCGAGCAGCATTCTGAACAGCGTTCTCTCTAGAGAGCTACGGGGCTCTAAAGCCGCTGCCTGCACTGTGTTCTTTTCCAAAGGCAAATGCTCAAAGAGGAACTGTATCTGTTTGCAATAGAGGAGGAGTCATTCATTACATCATAGTAGGGCTTTTCTCAACACGCTCAATGTCTACAATTCCTAAAACTGCATGGATTCCCATTAAAAAAAAAAACCATACAGGCAACACTTAAAATCTCACTCCTTTTCCTTGTTTACATTGTATTTTATTTATGTGCAGTTTAGTTGATGATAATAACAGGAAACCCATTAGCTTGTGTAAATCAATCCTTTTCTTGTATATGTTATGTCCTTGTACAGCCAGTACAGACTACACAAGGACATATTAGTGCTGGCCTGAAATGGGGAACTGTGCTTTGTGGACCTTTTTTTTTTTTTTTTTTGCCCCCTGCGCCCTCTTTGGTGATTTTTCTCATGTCTTTAGTGAAAGGGCACGGATTGGTTTGCAAAAGGCGATCTCACATATCATCCTTAGGAGGGGGTGCAGACCACCAGAAATGAGGGCCCAGTGCAGCACACCCTCGCTATATTTGCTGTCTCTGCTAAACTTCATGACAAGGTCATGAATGCTTCTTTTGACATTTAAAAAGTTTGGCTCCAAGATAGGCACATTTAGGAGCACAAATGTACAAAACAGAAGTCTAGCAAAGTGTCAGTCCCTGGCAGTTAGGTCCCTCAAGTTCTCCACAGTTAACACACAAGTGTTCCTGTTGTGTGGCTCTGAAAGAAAGTTAACCAGTGAGGAGATTCTTGTTCAGTCCATCTTTGGATGTCTCAGAAAAAGGATTCTGCCTAAATCAGGCAAATTGTGTGGAAGCCTGAGAGCCTAATTCTCTCTAAGGTGCAAACTGTGTGTGTACCTGGGTCAGTTGTGTATTTCCAGGGCTTTTTTTCTGGGAAAAGAGGTGGTGGAACTCAGTGGGTTGCCCTCAGAGAAAATGGTCACATGGCTGGTGGCCCTGCCCCCTGAGTGGCCCGGAAGGCAATCTCAACTCCCCTCTGTCTGGAGATCAGGGGGTGGGGCCACCACCCATGTGACCATTTTCAAGAGGTTCCGGAACTCCGTTCCCCCGTGTTCCCCCTGAAAAAAAGCCCTGTGTATTTTGAGGGACTCAGGGAGGCAGCAATATAAAGGTCACACAAACGCAAAGGCGAAGGTGTCCTCAAGGGAAACGCCTGGGTAAAGTACAGAACACCTGAAGCTTTGTATGAATGGAAATAAAAGAGTGTTGGTTGTAACCAGAGCCCTCCTGAGGTATAAGTTTAAGGCAGAGTAAGGAGGAGCTGGATTGAAGGTCTGAAGGCAAAGGTTTAAAAAGGATTAAAAACAAAACACAAAATCATTACCAGGATGTCTCTATGGTTGTCATCCTCCTGGTGGGGCCCAGAGATCTCCCTGAATTTCAGCTGATCTGCCCAGACTCCAGACTACAGAATGTGTTCCACTGGAGAAAATGGCTACTTTGGAGTATGGATTCTATGGCATTATACCCCATCAAGGTCCTTTTGCTGCCCAAACTTCACTCTCGCCAGGCTCCACCCAGTCTATAGGAATTGTCCAACCAAGAGCTGGCAACCCTAGACATATCTGACCACGTTGACTTGTACACAATATGTTTAAGAAGCAAACTCACGATGCATGGTTGTGACTTTGCAGGCATAAGAGGAGGACTCTCAAGACAGTGCAAAAGTGACTGCTGGGTCTCCCTCCAGCTGGGAGGCTAAGGGGACTTGGCAACTCTATCATAGGACCTCTACACATAGCTAGATTTGATAGGCCCTTCACAGGGTGCTTGTTATTTCACTAAAAACAACTTTCTCTACTCTGACCCAAAATCCTAACTAAAAGTTAAAATAAAAGCCTATCAACAGCCACCACAATGCCTGAGGGAAGCAGTATCTCTACTCCCTTCTTAAGCTGAGGCTGGCTCACCCCCTCCCAGCCAATGGAGTTCCAGGGGTTTTGAGTGGCTGGCAATCTCAGGGATTTCCATGAGGCCTAGATCACCAGGATTGGTTCAGAGGCCTAGAGGGTTGGCAAGATTTGGGGGTTGAATGTCACAGTAGCCTACAGAGCTCTGCCTCCTACTCCACCATAAACATCTCTGAATTTTGTTTTCTTTTGCTTTTGCGATCAAGTTGCAGCTGACTTATGGTTAGAGATGGGCACAAACCGCATTATGAACTTCAAAAACCCACGAAATTGGTAATCGCGCGATCACGATCCAGTGGTTCATGATTGTCTATGGCCAACGAACCAGAGTTCAGGAGACGCCTGGTTCGGTGCATTTGGCTGCGGTTCAGGAAGCCAGACAGTCAGGCGCCAGCAATCCATTCCCCTGGCAGCGGAGCCAGGGGAATGCCTGAACTCTGTCTGCACTCCTTCTGTCGCCCTGGAAACCCAAATGGAAGCCCAGCTTACCTTGATTGGCAGGTCTTCCTTCCAACCACGGAGCTGCAAAGTGGTTACAAGTTGGGAGAAGACACCCAGGGGAGGGAGGGGGAAGGAGGTGTTCTGTAGCCATAGGCACTCCAATCTCATCGCTGCAAACCCTGATAGGTAGCTCTGACGGCCAAACACAGACCTCGTGCGTTGCTCAATGGGACCTGTGCTTATAAATAGCCGTGGGCTCCCAGGCTGGGTTTCACTTTCATCGAGCAGTGGAGAGGGACAGAGCTCTTGCTTGCCACTTGCTAGCCTTTGGGGAGAGAGACTGAGAGTATAGTTCAGCTTGGATTTTTGTGGGAATTTCCTGGGGGCCTTGGATTGGAGAGGGTATAACTCCAAGATCCCTTTTGCAATCTTGTCCAAACTTGGATGATGGCTGTAGGAGAGCCTGCAAAAGACTCCCCAGGAATATGGGCTCTCTAAGTGCCATGGGGGCCGTCCCGCGCCCAACAAACCACGAACCACAAACCGTTTCGGCAACGGAAAATATTCATTGCGGTTCGCGATCTCGAGATCATTGTTGGCACTGAACTACGAACCGCTGGTTCGTTAAATTTTTTGGGTTCGTGTCCATGTCTACTTATGGTGGCTCCGTAGGGTTTTCAAGGCAAAGGATATTCAAATGTGGTTTGCCATTGCCTGCATCTAGACTCCCTTGGTGGTTGGGTTGCCACTTGCCAGGCCCTCTAGGGTCCAAACCAGAGGATGGAGGGTACGTGGGGGGGGGTCTGGGGGGGACTTACCAGGGGACTAGGAACCCTACTTGGCAGTTTCTCATCCAAGTACTAACCAGGGCTGATTTTACCTAACTTCCAAGATCTGACAAGATAGAGCTAGCCTTGGCCACAAGGTTGCCAACACTGATTTGGAAAATTCCTGGAGATTTGAGGGTAGAGCCTGGGGAAATTGGAGTTTGGGGAGGGGAGGGGCATCACCAGGGTATAATGCCATAAAGTATACACTCCAAAGCTGCCATTTTCTCCAGAAAAACTGATCTGGAAATAATCCCAGGAGATCTCCAGGCCTCACCTGGAAGTTGGCAAGAATAAGGTCAGACTGCCGGGGGAGGGGGGGATCTATCCTGTTAAATTCAGACCTGAAAATGCTGCCAGACCAGGTCAGATCTGTGCTTTTGGCTAGCGGAGCAGATGTGAGCATAGAAAGCAGATAATATTATTGAATGCAAAATAACAGCTTAGACCTTGTAGTGTCTCCAGCCTATTGCAGGCAGGCACAATCTCCTTAATCCCTAGCTGTCTCTTTGTTATATGAACAGTAAAAAGACCACCTCTATGCTATCCATTATCACCTCCACAAATCCTTCATATTATTAGAGGAAAAGAAAACCAGGAAGACATTGCTTGCCTCAGCCAGTTAAGATTTTTATGAGGACTTTCTTATAAATATGTTTATAGAAGCTTGTCCTTTCTGATCTAAAATCTTATCATCTACTCTTCATCCTGCATAGAAAGCCTAGCTAGTAAAAAGCTGCATTATAGTCATGCCAAAAAGACTTTAATAGAATTGCTTGATTACTTTCCAGCCAAAATATAAGTCCTCAGGACGTTATGAGCTTCTGCAATTCAACAAGAAAACCTTATAATAAAACTGAACTTAATAACTCTTTTATCTGATTTCCCTATAACATTGCAAGAAGGGGATCAAATAACTCTTGAATTAATCTTGTGCAATGCAAAGGACACATTTGACAAAACCACTGTTTTAATTGGTTTTCCATTTGTGATTACAAATTAATTTTTTTATCAGCCCAGATTAAATGTACCAGTGATAAAATGGTCAGCTAGGTACCCCACTAATTTAGTGTGCTAGTGGGCGGGTCACTTAAGGGCCTATTCCCACATTATGTCCTTGGGCATTATTTATTTAAAGCATTTCTATGCCATCTTTCTGCCCAACTCAGGATTCCCAAGGCAGTGAACATTTTAAATATTAAAACAGCATTTAAAATATAATATTAAAAAATGTATATGTATACTTTGATCATTCACAGGTAAATACAAGCGTGGAGAAGCTTCAATCTCCTCTCCCTAGTCCTTATGACATTTTCCTGACCTGGAATGACCACAGGGAGTTGCTATCTGGTGCTTTGGGAAACATAGATGTAATCAGGGCTTTTTTTCTGGGAAAAGAGGTGGTGGAACTCAGTGGGTTGCCCTCAGAGAAAATGGTCACATGGCTGGTGGCCCCGCCCCCTGATCTCCAGACAGAGGGAAGTTGAGATTGCCCTCCGCGCCGCTGAGCGGCGCAGAGGGCAATCTCAACTCCCCTCTGTCTGGAGATCAGGGGGCGGGGCCACCAACCATGTGACCATTTTCAAGAGGTTCCGGAACTCCATTCCCCCATGTTCCCCCTGAAAAAAAGCCCAGGATGTAATGATGGCTGCATGTAAATTTCCCCAGTGAGACAAATAGCAACTCCCCAGGTTAGGAAAGTGGTGTGTATTGGGAGGAGGGGTTGAAACTTCTTGTCCTTGAATATTGCAATCCCAAACCAATCTGGGTCCATGCTTAAATGGGAATTAGTGAACTTCCACTGCTCATGTGATTCAGGTTTCCTGTCTAAACCCAATGCAAATACATGGGAGCCACATGGAAGTTTGTGCAGGAGGTCTTCCCATGGAATTCTGTACCAAGTTCACAAAAGCAAATGCATAAATAAATTTCCTTGAGGTTTTCTAGTGGAGGATGGACAGCCATGTGTGAAAAATGCTCTAGTTCGGATTTTCTGCATCAATTAGGGTCAGACTAGGCAGGCTTTCCCATTCAAAGGCTCTGGCCTAAGCATAATCTCCTGAAACATTGTTTTTATTTCTTTCTGTGCAATTTACCGACTCCCTCTTTTGCAAGTTATGTTTGGAATGTGATTGACCTGCACCTTCAAAAGAAACATAGGAGAATGTAAATAGTTTCCTCAATGAAAACTGATTCTCAAGATCATTACATAAATCTATGAGATTTTAATGCACGTGTGCATGAAATAACTACTGATTTTGAATCATGCACAAATACATAGAATATAGTTTATTGGCAGATGTGTCTTGTTCAGGAAAGTGAATTGCATTAAACATCTAGTTCATGGACTGTAGTTATAGATCTACTAGCATTTGTTAATTGTTTGGCTTATCAGCATTTCACAGTAAAAGACCGCAGCCCAAGTGGAGTATCCTTTCAGCAATAAAAGAAGTCACAACCAAAAGCAGATTCATTTTTACGACTGCCAGAAACCTATAAAACCACTAATTTAGCTAATGTACTACTCATGAAGAACAAACCACGAGCAATTTACCTTTGCTCACTGATATAGTTGATAGTAACATTGCAATTCAGCACTGGAAATATAATAACTCGACTGTGAGCTTTATGTATGTTTCACTTCTCAAAACAAAGGATTGGGAGACTATGGTCTTAAATAGGTGGGACAAAGATTGCAGGTCTGGATCCATCCATAAGATCTGAATTGCAGGCTTGTGTCTTGGATTCACTTCAGGGAAGGGAGAATGAGCATAACGGTACTTCAACATCCATTTGATTTCTCTGTTTAAAATGGTTTCAGTACCATTGTAAAAAACAGAAGATGTATCCTTTAAAAACACATCATTCTCACTTTAAAATGCTAGTTGCTGAACAGGGGAGCTAGTTTAGAAAAGTTATACCAAATGGAAGTTGAAGGGTTAGACTCCTCTATTCTGTACATTGCCCTGAGAAAATTGAGGCTGCAGGAGCTGCAATTTATGTTTTATGGATGGACCAAAACTCATCATATTTGCAGTTTCTGATTGAATTTTTTGAATTGTAAACTGCACTGAATACCATGCGTTAGTTAATGTTTAACTCTACATGCTTAGTTCTACTGGTACATACTTGCCACTAAGTGCCACTCTGATAGGGGAAGCACATGTATATCCTCATAAGAGGGACCAAAGTTCAGTTAAAGATAATAAATGTTATTTATTGGAAAGGGTAGGACTGGAAAATTTAAAATGTTTTTGAGCCCTAACTATTTTGATTTCAAACTAAAAATTGATCTCAAAGCACCTGATTTTGCATTGGCCCCAAGTTGTAGTCAGATTAATTCATTGTATTGTCGAAGGCTTTCACGGCCGGAGAATGATGGTTTTTGTGGGTTTTCCGGGCTGTATTGCCGTGGTCTTGGCATTGTAGTTCCTGACGTTTCGCCAGCAGCTGTGGCTGGCATCTTCAGAGGTGTAGCACCAAAAGACAGAGATCTCTCAGTGTCACAGTGTGGAAAAGATGTAGGTCATTTGTATCTACTCAGGAGGGGTGGGGTTGAGCTGAGTCATCCTGTGAGAGTTTCCCAGAGTGTGGAATGGTAATGGCGGGAGGCTTCACTGTATCCTGAGGAGGTTCTTTTGCATATGGATTGGGGCTTGATGTGCTAATCTTCTCTGCAGGGCTATTGTCGAGTATAGAGTGTTTTGTTAGCCTGGTGTTTAATTCATTAATATGGATGTATGATCCTATCTTTGTCAAGAAGTCTCGGGAAAGAGTGCAGCTTTGACTTTATTTATTCTGTTTCTGCCATTCTGCAAAAGTATCAGCACGGCGACTCACCTACCTTTGTATTGTGGAATATATTTGAAATGTTTATGGTTCTCTTTGTGACGACTCTGAAGATTCCGCCAAATTGGTTTCTCCTTTTGCTGCAGGAGAGTTTGTGCAGGCCACAATAAAAGCCCTTGAATTAATAGAATTTATTCTGCCCAGCCAATGCAAAAGGCAATGCGAATGGGGTGTGCTAGTTATTTGAGAAGTAATTCCCATTTAACAAGTTATTGGATGTTGCATATTTAACAGCTAGTGTACCATATCAGCTTCCCCTTTTGCGGCTTTGTGATTATTCTTCTCCCTTCTCAATTACTTATTCAAGTCCACCAGCCCTTCCATTTCAGCTGACCGATATCAAGCCAGAAAAACTAGCTAAGATTACGAATTAGTCTAAGTAACAGCCATGAATGAAAGAAGTGCCAATAATTACTAGAAAAAAATTAATTAATGGAAAAATAAAATTGCTGACTCATCCTTTGGCTCACATCATAGAGCTGGTGCAGCATATCACAAACTACCTCGGGACTCCTGCAAGATTTGCAGTTTTTGATCCCATTCCCTCTTTAACAGATCAGAATGCACACTTTACTGCCTCGGTCCATTGGACTGGTTACTAGTGCACCTGATATGCCTTAAATTAGTCCCAGCTGTACTTGTTGAGGTAGATGGGTAGTGGAGCAAGGGGGAGGGAACAGGAGTTAATAGTTGCCATTTGTCAGGAAACTGATGACTGAGTCAATCTCAATTTGTCTCCCAATGGGTCATGTTTGAGAAGAGGCAATTCTTCTTTTTGCTTTAATCAGCACAGAGCTTTTCCTTCCATGAGTCATAGAAGAACAGCAACAAAAATTTAATGTAATGTCTCTATTGGGTACTGAGTAATCAGCACTCAACAGCTGAGCTTTTTCCATATTTCCATCTTCTAGCAACCACTTTACAAGGGAAGGATATCTTGTAAAGGGGCATGCATTTAGAAAATTTTCGTTGTGGTTTAGTGTCTGGGGCTGCTGAGTGAAATGTTTAATGTAATTGGATAGCTTTCTGGTGGGGCATTGCTGGGTTGGAGTTGAAATTTTTTCCATGCTCATGATTGTTGTGGCCATTCTTTTGAGTGGGGAAGGAAAGGGGGGACAACTTGGAAGCTCTGGGGCAACTGTTTTTGTACTTAACACTTAACAGCACCAAAATTGCACAGAACACAGAACACAGTCCTCCCTCTAATGTAAAGAACCCCTAAGTTTCAAGCAGATTGAACAAAGGCGGGTGATTTTAGAAACTATCAGAGCAGCTGCACTCTCTGAGCAGCTGCACTAAGTTATCTCTCATAATTCCTAAAATGGCCACCAAGCAGCAGCCAGCAGGAGAGCTTCAGCCAGCCACCACTATTTTAAAAACAAAGTCCTGTTTGTATTCATTCCATTTCCCTACTCTTATAGCAAATAACTATATTTTTTAAAACTTTTCCACTGAAAACTTTCCATTTGACTTCCTTCTTGTGGTTTGTTGTTTGTTTCCTTTCAGAAAGTGAAGAAGGCTTCCATTGCAGACCACCCCCACCCTTGCTATCGTTGCACTTTCAATATTCCCCATGGTGGACTTCCGGGGCCAGGGGGTGGGGTTGGAGTTGTCATTTATAACATTACTGCCATGAGCTCAGTAGGTGGCCTTGGGTAAGCCACTCCTCTCAGCCCCAGCTCCCCAGCTGTATTGTAGGGATAATAATAACACTGACTTTGTTCACCACTCATATGGGGCACTAATCTGTCTAGAAGAGTGGTATGTAATTGTGGTTATTATTATTTAGTGTGTCTTTATCCCACTTTTCTCCCCGGTGGGCACTCAAAGATGCTAATAAACAAACAAAAACCCATTCTAACAAGATTCAGTAAAGTATGGGGCTTCCAGGTTCCTATGGGAGAGAAGTATCCAGCAGGCACTTCCCACTACCACTCAGCTGGGTGGCAGGAGGGAGAAGGTGAGAAAATGTAACAGTAATGGGCAGTATCCTGACATGCTGATATCACCCCCTGTGTGCTCAAAAGTGGCATCAATGTGTCAATGGGGACACTCTAATGTGTGCAAAACTATATGGTTAAATGCTAGACCACCCCTGGTGATGTGCTAATCTCATTTTCAGGTATGTTGCTAGTGTTGTCATTATGTTGCCAATAAGCCCCTCTCCCCAGTAAGTCTTCCACTGGTTGAACACAATATTTTTTTTAAAGGTTATAACACATCCTGGGCTTGTGGATACCAGGTTACTCCTCCAAGGCCACGGGCTACAAGCCAAAGGCTAGGTGATGTTGCCATTCAATTCACACCCATGATCTCTTGCCTCCCAGCCATGCCCAGGCTTTTAATACTCACAGCAGGAAAGAAGGAAACACTCAACCTGGATATTACAAGCTGGCAGCCACCTTTCCACACTTTCTTTTATTGTTGTTATCAATTGTACAGGAGTGGTGCTGCACTCCTGAAGATGGGGAAAACAAACGTATCAAAACTAGTTCACATATTATCTGGTTATAGCAAGAGAATGCTGTACTCACATATGTATACAAACTGATCTTTGCTGCCATATGTTTTCATGATGTTTACTGAACTTGGTGACTTTATATAATTTCCACCATAACTGAAGAGCAATGTTCTGTCACGGGATTCCCAAAGACTTCAGTCCCCTTCTAAGAGCCAAATTGTACAAAATAAAGTTAGATGTCTAATCTATCCGGAGTGTCGTATCAAAGATGCACCATTTGCAGATTGGCATGCAGCCATGTGTTTTGAATAGTTTTTCTGACCTTGTTCTATCATTGCTTTATTGATGAATGTGTTGTCTATTATCTGGAGTATTCCAGAGCCAGGAATCCTGATGAACTGGCAATGTTTTGTATTGATGACTCTCCAAAAAGCTAAAAACAAAAAGCTCTTGGGCGTTTTGTTTTTAGAAGTCAAAACAATATGTAGAGAGAATCTAATTTAATTATACTGGAGATTGCCATGCTGTTGAAGAAGATCAGAAGGACTTCTGCTGCCAAGCATGAAACTTTGTGCCAAAAGAGCTCACAATCTGGACAAGGCAGTACATTCTGTCCACTTGCTATGACAGTAAAGAAGGATTAAGAAGAGGAGAACAAAGGGAAAAGCTTTTGAAGAGAAGGGGGGGGGGTGTCTTAAACTTCCTGTCAACTCTAACAAGAGTGAGCCCTAATGTTTCTCTCACAGCATAGATCACGGCAGATATCTCAATATCATATGGAAAAAGCTTCTCTGCCATGAGAGCAGGGATACGTGGACCCTGCCTAGAAAAACACAGGTGTTTGATTGACATTATTGGTTTCCAGTGGAGTTTGTCAGATGCTTTACAGGAGGAATCTCTAAGAAAGCTTACATTTCATTTTGGGCAGAATCTTGGAAACTGCCCCCCAACCCAACTCCCATCAAATATTCTATTTTCTTAATATTCCTTAAATGTGGTGGAGAGTGCTCTCAAGTCATAGCTTAATAATGGTGACCGCTGGTGGGGTTTTCATGGCAGAGGTAGTTTGACTGCTAGAGGTAGTTTGCCATTGCCTGCCTCTGCAGCCCTGGTCTTCATTGGAGATCTCCCATCCAATTACCATACAAGGCTGACCCTGCTTAGCTTCTGAGATCTTGATGAGATCAGGTTCTCCTGGGTTATCCGGATTAAATATTTAATGAAAAAATAATCCCTAGGTTCCCTTTGGATTTTGTTTTGGATGACATTATATTGCCACCTGCAGATTAGAACCCCTCTACTAAAATAGAAACCCACAACTAAAATGGCATATTTCAGTATTCATAACTTCTGAACTTCTGTCCTCATATGTTGTAGGCATTAGCCTGGAGATAACCAGAAGTGCAAGCCTTTGGCAAGAGATGAAAATGCTTTTAAATAAAATACCATGTTATCAGTTTAAACTGTTCCATCTCATTTAAAGTTTGGAGGTCACATGGGTTAACGATGTAATAGGATGTTGGACCATAATGGCTTTGCACAATCCTAATATGCAGATTAATAGTAACAAGATGATCATACAGGCCACATTGGACTGTCAAGTTTGGTTTGAGTGAACACAGCTATTTAGCAGACTTAAGCCATTTACTAACAGTTTCTAGTATCTGTTTGTTTCTCTTAAACTTGTAGCCCTACATCAGCAGCGGCAAGTCAAAATTTGGTGTGATTCATTTCCATGATAAAATGTTATTTCTGTGAGGTCCCAAATAAAAGGCTCTTAATAGTGGCTATCTCATTATTAGTTGTGCAGGATGATCAAATGCAACTCAGCTGGTCCCTCAACATAGTTATTCATTCATTCCTCAAATCCTTCCACCAAAGAACTCAGGATTAGACATGGGTGGAGTTATTCCATTTTTCTGTCACTGCAACCCCATAAAATCATTCCTCTGAGAAAGTGTGTGGTGGGTTTTCCTCCTGGAGGGAATTGAGGGGGACTTGCTATGTAAGCCACACCTAAGATGATTTCATAATTTTTTTTAAAAAAATTAGTTGCTCAGTTGTGGAATCCAGATAGTTTTTAACTTAGTCATGGTACTTGATGAGCTTCCTGGCAGAATTTCTGTCCTTCAATATCTACTTCAATGTATGCTGCCATCAGCAAACCCGAATGGAATATCTGAAATACTGATTGGAATGCTTACCAATGTGGTCATTTTCTCAACAAGTACCATATTTGTAGATGAGAGAAACAAATTGCATGTTGTTTATGAGACCGACTCCGGTTTCTGCAATACGATGTTCCAAGTCCCACATACAAGTGGCTACGCTTGGAGCTAGAAAGCACTATTTAGCTGAAGTAATACAAAGCCTTTGGAGACTATGTTACGAGGGCATCCTCCTGACTGCATCACCAATTGTTGTAGCATGATATGTAAAGAAATACCCTCCAACTGCTTATATGTGGAGAAGGTTGGTATTTTCTCTTGGGCTTGGTATAGCAGGGCATATTGAGCAGAAAACAAGAAATAAATAATAATCTCAGCACATTCCCCTGATGATTTTCAAAACCACACAACAGAGTAACGTAAGATTTTAAATCTAAACCATTGCATTGTAACGGGTAAACAACAATGAACTTTGATACTGAATTTCTCGGTGGATTTCTGCCAGATCATACAACAACTTCCTTGACTAGCAGACACTACATCAAATGCATTTTTGATCAATTTGTAAAGGGCCTTTAACGTTTATGTTACATGTCTTGGTTAATTAAATGAAACTGTTGCCTGACACTTTTCAGAGGGCTTTGTAATTCTTCATTGTCAATCCACAGCAAGAAGTTTAACAGCTCCTTCTACAGTATTCTTGGAACTGCTCGGAAGTTATCAGTACTAATGTTGGCATCATACATGTTTATTGTGTGTCTAAAACACTGTTCTTTTCCATGCATATGAAGGATACTTCTATGGTGCACTTTTGCATGTCTAACAGTGAAATCCTAAGCAGAGTTACTCCAGTCTAAGCCCATTGAAATTAATGGGTGTAGACTGGAGTAACTCTCTTTAGGATTTCACTGTAAATGTATCAACCAGCAGTAACATCCCAGATTTACCCTCTCATTGAAAGGCCATTGAGGAGACATGTTGTTGATGATGCAACTCTCCAGTCTTGGAAATGAATGGTTGGGTGGGAAGTGGTCATAACATTTAAGGAACAAAACAGCACTGGTAGCAAATTAGGGTGCAGGTAAGGAATTGAATTGGGTAGATCCATTGCATTAACAGTGGTACCTCCCTCTGATGCAAAAGGGGAGGCATGCCTTGTGTCAGAGGAAGATTCCATCATTAGGGGAATGGATTTGCAGGATCCAGACTGTGAATGGAACCTGGAGGCTGGCAATTCTGCAGATAGGGGTGGTTATGCTATGGAGTGAGGATGAAAGAAAACAGATTTGCCTAAAGGGAGTTTGTGGTGACCTTACCTTAAATATTAACTGGGAAGGGGACTTCTCAACTCATGCATTTACTGGGCTATACCACTGGCTCTACAAGTAAGCTATATTACATTGGTTGTAGTAGAGCGGGTGTAGTGGAGTGGCTAAAAGTATGAGAGTGAACAAAATACTGTTGTTTTACAACAGAAGGACACTGGGATATGCGGAACCACATCCTAGTTTCTGTAACACTCATCCAGAATGATAGAGTGTAGCTCTTGGAATTTCCAGAAACTCTATGTTTTCACCTTAGACACATCCTAGAGTACCCTACTTCTGGATTTTTCCAGAAAGTGATGTGGGGACACAGCCAGCATTACATGCTGCCCATGTCCCACTTCCAATCCTCCCACTAGTAGCCAGGGTCAGCCTGACCCAGCCTACCTAATACATAAAGGACCCCCTGGCCAACTATGAACCAAAACCTGAAATGAATTCATATTCTTTTTTCCTCTGTCCCTCTGTTGTCTCCCTTGCATCAAATTTCAGATTGTAAGCCCTTCTTGCGTGGGGACTCTGCAAAGGCCCATCCACATTCATGGCACAATATCTAATCAGTCTAAGTAACAATGATTATGACAGCGTGGAGCTGAGGAAGGTCGATAAAGGAAGGCCATTTCTTTGCATGGGAGCCAGAGTTGTTGGCCAGGGCTGCAGTTCTGGAAGGGAAAGGATTGATTGGAACAACTGCCCACCCTGCTCTGTCCACCTGCCTTGCAGCAGGATTGTTGCAGCTGCCATAGAGTGACCTCCCCTTCCACTGTAACAGCTGAAGCAACAGCATGAGAGTAGGTTGCTGGCCCAACTGGGCATGGAGGCTTTCCTCCTGTGCTTTAAAAATATTCACTGCGAGGCCTCACGGCTGTGAAAGCAGAGTACAAATGAGCGCATTTCTGCTGTTTAGTTTCTTTGCAGATGGTAATGGGGTAGCTCAGCCTTTTATGGTTTTTATCCAGTTGATGCCCTTCCTCCAAGGAACGCAAACCAGTCCATGGTTCTCTCCTCTCACAACAGCACCATGAGGGAGCGGTAAGAGAGAGACAGGCCCAAGGACACCCATGAGGAGTGGGGGTTTTATCCTGTGTGTCCCAGGTAGGGTGACCAGGCAGTGCTAAAGCACTATGCCAAACTGACTCCCTACTTTGCTCCACTTTCATTTTGGCAGGAGAAAAATGCCATATTATAGTTATTAGAACTTATTAGTAGAGCGGTCTGTGTAATGAAAATCCTGAGCTGTAAAAATCATGAAGTAACTGTTTTCGGGCCCTACTTGTGACTGTCTGGGCTGCTTGGTAGTCCCTCCTACCCAAACGTTCTGTATTTTTTTTTTAATTTCATGCCCTTTCAAGTGCTGCTTCATCACAGCAGTGTACAGCATGCTTGGTTATCTTGGTTATCACATATTTTTTCACTACACCAAAGGACCTTCAACATGTTTTTCTCAAATGAAACCCCCACACCTCCTCTTCCTCCTCTCATACCATGTAGCAAACTACTTTTCTTGCAGCTACAGGGCTCGTCATAAGCAGTTTGTGACCAAGGTTTCTTAGTGGTCAGGGAAAAAATGAGCAGTCTTCCCTTTTGTAGAGGTTTAATATGTAGAAATGAGCCACTGAAGGCTTTCATGGCATGGAGGAAAACAGCAGGACTCGATGATTTCTACAGATCAAACTGATATTAAAGTAGCAAGTAGAGGGACCAGTTTAAAACTTGGCATCCTTGTTTGTGATATGCCATGGGAGCAAGCTATTCAAAGGGGGGAAAGGCGAGCCCTTTGCATGGGCCTCTTGGTGTGATCCTGGAAATAAATGCCAACGTAGTGAAGGAAGCTTTCTCCCAAGTAACAAGCTGCTCGGTTTGGGTTTCACAGAGGCAGCTCCATTGAGCTCAGAGGGATTTACTTATAAGTAGAGAAGCACAAGATTGGTTGCTTGGGGTTCTTCTTAGATCCTAGCCCATGTTATGGAATGAAATTTTATTTGAATGTTTGTAATGCCAAGAAGAAGAAGTTTGTGGCAAAATTTGTAAGCATCATTTCCTTAGTGAAAAGCGAGCTGGCACCAAGCTGGAAAAGCTAAATATTTATGGGTTGAGCTTATTAAAGCTCTTTCTCACAGTGTAGTTGAAGGTAAAGTGATGCTTTCTTTAAAGGGAGAATTATTTACTATCATGTAATACACACCCTTGCCTGTATAAATTGTTTCTTGTCTTATAATCAGGGCAGTCACATAGCGTCTAGCATGTCTGCTTAGGATTTTTTTAAAAATCAGATTGAAACTCTTTGCTTTTAAACTATACAGAATATTTTATGGCTACATTGCTGTTCACTATCGAGTGTGGGCTGGCTTTATTTCTCACCTCTTGCATTAAAAAAACCCTACTAATTCTTTCGGAAAGAAACTAACTTTCCCCCTTCCCTGACCCAGTTGTGACATGTGGCCATTTTAAACAATCTGTGTAAATTGTGAGTATGAATTGGTTGCATTGACTGCTTTGCTGGTCTAATTCTGAGCCTCTCACATGGTAAGGAGTAGACAACGGACAATAGGCGGTCTTTGTCTCATAACGTTGTATGAGGTAAGGTCTCTGAAACCTTTATAGACTGTTTCTTTCCTTTCTCTGGAAGCCAGCTCTGCTAGTTAATACGACATACTTCTGGTACAACAATTAAAGTTCATCATTTCTGAGGGGAAACAAGGAGGTGAACACTGAGGCCTTTCTCTGGTTTCTTGTGAAATAAACACAAGGGTTTGGGAAACTGTATTTGTTCTAGGCACTAGGAGGGAAACACTTTTGGGTAATAAAATGCCCATTAAATGTTACCATTAGGTCATAACAAACCCAACAGCAAGCCCCCCATTCCTCCCCAATCCTGCACCCCCACCTTTACAAAGTAATTATGTTTCAGATACAAATTGTTTTCAGGCTACTGAGGAATTTAAATTAGCATCTACAAGGTTACATGGGAATAAAACAAAAATGAGAACTTTGGGCCTCAAATTATTTGTTAGATTTATGACCTGGCTGAATAAAAATTCAAGGCAGGGAACACGGTAGTCAGAAGTATAGCCAAAGTGCTGGGATTTAGCGAGTGTTTTCATTTCAGTCGTGAAAGAGTTAAACTGTTTGTGTTACTTAGTTAGTAAACTTATTTGCATGTAACCACTTAGGCCTCCAGTAAGGATTCCTGCCAAGGAAAGGGGAGTTACTAGTCTTAATGAAGTAGAATTAGGATTTTCTATTGAGCAACCTGTTTATTGGGGGGGGGGGCGGAAATTAAGTGGTGCTGTATTCTGACGTTTTATTGCTCTTTGTCTCAGTCTTGTGCTCCCCCTTTTACTAGCAAGATGTAGTCAGTCTAGCAATTTCTTCTTTTCATCCAATGTAACCCTATTTTTATCCTTTATGTAATAAAGTATTTTTACAGAGCTATACTGGATTAATTCCAAAGCGCAATCTCTGCCTTAAACTCTGCTAATTAAGTATTAATTTCCTACACAAAGTGGGGCCAGTGAACATGGATTCAGGGGAGAAAGTAAAGCAGTGTGGGCCAGATACTGGTAAGGAAGTAGTCAGTAGCACCCATCGCTTGCTTCAAGCTTAGGGTTGCCATCTTCCAGGTGGAGCCTGGAGTTCTTCTGGAATTGCAACTGATCTCCACAGTAGAGAGATCAGTTCCCCTAAGAAAATGGCAGCTTTGGTAGGCAGACCCTATGATATCACATCTCTTCTGATCTCTCTCCCCCAAATCCACCCTCCCTGCTCCTAAAACTCCAGGAATTTGCCAATCTGGAGTTGGCAATCAAAATTCTCAGAGAGAGTATAGTAAGAAATTTAAATCATTTTTTCTTGCGCCAGGTGCACTGATTTGCTACACCTGAGGGGTTCAGGTAATCTTGAAAACTCCCTCCTATTGCTATGAGCATGATGCTTAGAGCTTTTATTCAGCTGGAACGCGGTGGGACGGAGTTCTGGAACGTCTTGAAAATGGTCTGTCAGACTGTGGAATCCCAGTTATCCAGAGTTCGTCTCCCCCCCCCCCTTCTGCAAGAAGCACAAGGTTTCTGGGTTTCAAAAGGTTTATTGGAAGATTATGCTCAGGATACAGGTGTCCACAATCCAAGGGCTTGAGGCCCTTGGCTGAACAAAAGCTTTGTTGAGAATGACACATGAAATGAAAATAACAATGTTTCAAACACCCATTCCCAGCCTCCCCCCTTAGTCCTGTCTGCAAAGACATGGGAAGACAAGGACGTCAAGGTCGTCGGCCGGAACAGGCTGATAAGAACTCTTCGCTCCCATGGATATATGTGGCCTGGGCACCACCTGGGCCTAGAGGGAGAAAACTAAATAACTACGGATTATAGCATGTTAATATGGCGTGACTCTGGCTAGAGAACTGACAATTGAACTGAGACTCTGACACAGTCACATGGCTGGTGGCCCCGCCCCCTGATCTCCAGACAGGGGAGTTTAGATTGCCCTCCATGCTGCTGGAGCGGCGCGGAGGGCAATCTAAACTCCCCTCTGTCTGGAGATCAGGGAGCGGGGCCACCAGTCATGTGACCATTTTCTCCAAGGGCAACCCACTGAGTTCCACCACCTCTTTTCTCGGGAAAAAAAGCCCTGGTGATGCTTAACAGGCAGAAAGAGATAGGAAATTATTTAAGAAAGGCATTCATTGGAAGTGGGTGGAAGCTCTTGGGCTTTAAAAAATCCTGTTCTTAATCAAGTTATGTATTTCAGACAGACCTGTTTTGTGCTGGTGGCACACTCTCCTAGTCTAGATGGTGGAAGACTGGCAGGTGAAAATGGTGGCCCCAGATAATCTGAGGGTGCTCTACATCCTGCTTAAGTGAGAATTCCATCCCTGTCACAGAGCCAAGCTATAAGTGACTTTTTTCACACGTAGAACACTTGATCATTTTCGCAAGTTTTCCTGGGAACTGAAGTCCGAGTGTCCTTCCCCTCTCTGTTAGAATCGCTGCCTGAAGAGCCAGAGAAAGCCGGCGGCAGCAGCAGCTTTTGCAAATCCAGAGCAGCTCCCCGGGAGCAAGACGCCCAGGGAGAAAGCTGCAGCTGTCCGCCCCCAAAGATCATTGAGAGCAGGCTTGTGACTGGAGGAACGATTTGCAAATGCTGCTGCCGCCGCTGGCTTTCTCTGGCTCTTCCGGCAACGATTCTAACAGAGAGGGGAAGGACACTGGGACTTCAGTTCCCAGGAAAACTTGAGACAATGATCAAGTGTTCTACACGTGAAAAAAGTCACTTGTAGCTTGACTTTCAGTCTACCAGGCAATCTCTTGTCAGGTCTGGGTGGCTGAAACTGGATGGCAGATGAAAAAGGTAATCTATGTTGAGCTAGCTTATCCATACACTCATGTGATCAGCTTTTCCTCGACAGTACTGTCACAGGCGAGAGGTGAAGTCTTGTTGTCAGACACTGATGCACACAGCTAATTGGTCAGGAGGGCGGGTAAAGTCTAATGTTGAAACAGGCAGTACCTAACTAGATAGCTTCAGGTACTGGATATGCCCAAACAAAACAACAACAGAACACCTCTGGTGGTCACATACAGCTGTCAGCTCCAACCAATAACAACAACAACATTCGATTTATATACCACCCTTCAGGACAACTTAACACCCACTGACAGTAGTTTACAATGCTATTGTTATCACCACAACAATCACCCTGTGAGGTGGGTGGGGCTGAGAGAGCTATGACTGACCCAAGGTCACCCAGCTGGCTTCAAGTGGAGGAGTGGGGAATCAAACCCAGTTCTCCATATTAGAGTCCCACCGCTCTTAACCACTACACTAAACAGTACAACACATCATTAATGACTTGCAACTTATGCCAGACAATAATACTCTTCTCTCCCAAGCACTGGGAGGCAAACCTCTTCTTGCCCACAAACAGCCCCCTAACCTTAAGCAACTTTTCACTCTTAATAATGTAGTTCCTAACATGGATATGAACTCTGAGACCAGAGCTTGCAGTAAACCAAGATGGCAGCTCTGTCCCCGTGTTCACTCTGACAACACAATCACTGGAACTAACAACACCAATGATACCATCTCAGGTTCATTCATTTGTTCATCTTCTGTTGTTATATACGGCTGGGAGTCATAACCTGCAATAGGGCTGCCAACTGCTAGGAGAAAAAAACAAAACCTGTTCCTTTAATGGAAGATTAATAAGATGATATTTACCAGCTGATGATATCTACCTCCATGCCATGCATAACTTCAGCTGCACATTTTCACACATTAATCCCTCTATTAAAGGAGCTAGACATTTTCTCCAAGCCTGCTAGCAACCCAAGTATTTCATGGCCAAGGCAAGGCCTTAGGTGATACCAGCAAAGGGCAAATACCAAGACCCGCCACTCAGAACGAAGGATGAATCTCAGAAGCAGCAGGGTTTTTTATGTGGCACAGAGTGGTAAGCTGCAGTACTGCAGTCCAAGCTCTGCTCACGACCTGAGTTCGATCCCAGCGGAAGCCAGGTTCAAATAGCTGTCTCAAGGGTGACTCAGCCTTCCATCCTTCTGAGGTCGGTAAAATGAGTACCTAGTTTCCTGGGGGTAAAGTGTACATGACTGGGGAAGGCAATGGCAAACCACCCCATAACAAAAGTCTGCCAAGAAAATGTCGTGATGCGACGTCCCCCCATGGGTCAGTAATGACTCGGTGCTTGCACCTTTACCTTTAGGCCCCTTGCTTGTCTGAATGTGGCATTTAGAAAAAACTCTTAGGCTAAACTTGCATTGAATGATATACTAGTGAATGATATACTAGAAGGTATTTTCAGTTGGGAACATTCCAATGTAACTCTTTACCAGAAGTAATACATTTCAGGAAAAGTTAGTTGCTCGATTCCTCTGCGCATACTGGGGCTTAGGCCTGGTATACGCATCCAACAAAATCAGGTGGTAATGAGATGGTGAAGTGCAGAGATAGTAGAACGGATTCTAGCTGAAGGATTACAAACTTCAGAAATCCCCCAAGATCAATAATTTCCAGGAATTGGAAAAATAGCATAGCATTCTACCTAATGTGCTAATATTTAATTTGTAGGGAGTTTTTACGGGGAAGAGATTCATCAAATATGTGACCCCGCCTCCCCTGTCTGAAGTGGTACAGTGGTGCCAACTCATTTTGCTACATATACAGCTTAGGTCTTAGTCCATGGTGCATCGCCTGACTTACTTCGGCCTGTTAGTGTTAGGAGCTGGAGCTACGGTTGCCAATCTCCAGGTGGGATCTGGAGATCCTCTGGATTAGTTCCCCTGGAGAAAATGGCGACTTTAGAGAATGGACTCTATAGCATTACACCCTGTTGAAGTGCCTCCCCAAACTCCACTCTTCCTAGACCCCACCCTCCAAATCTCCAGAAATTTTCCAACATGAAGTTGGCAACCCTAGCTAGAGCAGCTGGTCTCCAGCTTCCTCTTTTACCAGAACTGGGTGATTCCCTAGAGGACAAAATCTCTGCCTGTCATCCTTCAGCTCACAAGACCCACTAGCAGGTTGAATCCGGCTGTCAGAGAGATTGGAAGCACGTTCCTCGCCCTTTACTAGCTTAGAAAATGAGCAAAGAGCTTTTGACTCTTTACAAAAACTCAGAATAAAGTGTTGGGGGAAATGAGTGTGTATTGCATCTCTGGAAACTATTCATGTGTATCTGGTTAAATGGCTGAGCCAGAGTGGGTCATCTATTGATCTGCTGTTTGCTGAGAAATGATGGTTCAGAAGGCTAATGAGGTCAGCAGGGGACGAAATCGATAGGCACAGGCCTGAAACTGATCTCGTGAGTAGTTTGGGAAGCGTTTAGTGTAACAGTAAAGTGTTGGGAGCATATGAAGAGGTATTGCTGGCTCCTGTGACCTCTGTGTCGCTGCATTCTCATCCTTGATGTGCTCGTTTTGCACTCCAGCCGAATGCCAAGACTTTCCTGTATTGATCTGGATGCCAGGAAAGGGCAGTCTAAAAATCCAAATAACTAAAGATGGAGCTGTATTTTGTGGATTGCAGCAGTATTTTCAACTTCTTTTATTTTGTGATGCTCTTGATACAGCATAGGGGGGCAGAGGTTAATTTCTGGAAAAGGGCTGCTGAGGCATCTTGCCTTGGAAGTTGCAACTTTTTGCTTTGAGGCTTTGCGCTTAAATCTCAGGGGTCAGCGCTGGTGATTCACTGGTGGGGACATATCGAGAAAAAATATACAGTTACCCATCTAGGGCTTACATGGATAGTGTGTTGAAGAATACACTTAACAAGATTTGTTGCTTCAGCAAATATGTGGTTCAAAGAGGAACAGGCATCTCCTAGACAAGCCTAGGTATCTTATCAAACATATGTACCTTCCCATAGTTTAAGAGTTTCCCTTCTTCCAGAGCTACTGCGTATGGGGAGTAGAGCGGCCACTAGAAGTGGAAGGGTATTATGGTGAGCCAGTTTAGTGTAGTGGTTAAGAGTGGCAGGACTCTAATCTGTAGAACCGGGTTTGATTCCCCACTCCTCTTCTTGAAGCCGGCTGGGTGACCTTGTGTCAGTCACAGCTCTCTTGGAGCTCTCTCAGCCCTACCCACCTCACAGGGTGATTGTTGTGGGGATAATAATAACACGCTTTGTAGACTGCTCTGAGTGTGGCATTATGTTGTCCTGAAGGGCGGTAAATAAATCGAATGTTGTTGCTGTTATTGCTATTGCTATTGTTACTGTTAGTCTCTGTGCCAGAGTTGTGGGATGCTCTCTCTGCTGCGGCATGTTGCGTGTTGCATGTTGTGATTTGATAACCCAAGAACAGTAAGGCAGGGCTTGATTGTCTGGCTCCTTGTGCAACTGCGCAGTTGCCAACCAACCAATAGTGTTGCCAACCTCCAGGTGGGGGGCTGGAGTTCTCCCAGATTTACCAAGGATTTCCAGACTACAGAGATCAGTTCCCCTGGAGAAAATGGTTGCTTTGGAAGGAAGACTTTATGACATCACATCTCCATGGAGATCTCTCCTGTCCACAAACTCTGCCCAAATCTCCAGGAATTTCTCAAGACAGAGTTGGCAACCCTACCAGCTAATGAGTCTGGTATGCTGACTCTAAGACTGGGCAGCTAGATGTCCCCTTGATGCCCACAAGCAGGTCAGGAGGGAGCACGTCGTTTGTTTCCAGCATCTGGTAATTGGAGTAGGCAGCCTCTAAAGATGCAAGTTCTGCTGCCCTAATGCCAAAATATTTGGTTGAGTGTAATCCAGGCAAATTGCATAGCTGTAATAAGCACTCAGATAACCCTATAGATAGTAACATGGTCCTACATGGATATCTGGGCACAGATTCACCATTGCCTAATAAGATCTGTCTCTAGACTAGATACAACTGTTTTTCACACATACCTTGAATGTGCAGTTCTACAAAGAAACGCAGCGTATGTTTTTCTGTGATTACATGAGAGGTTAGTTTGATCAAAATGCAGTACACAGCCAGTGATAAACACACTTGCATCCACAATGTCCAGGTGTGAAAAGAAAACTAGAACTGATCCTCTTAAATGAAAGTATATCAACATAGATAACTTTTAAGACAAATAAGTTCTATGGAATGTTTAAATGATTAAGAAGTACTTTGCTTTCCACTCCCTAAATTCATTATCTGAGGCTGTTGCAACATAAACGTTGGGTAAATTCATGACTATGAAAATGAAGGATGTGTCGGTTCTTAAGTTCTAATACTGGGTTGGCCTTTCTCAAAAAGATTTTGGAGGTTTTCATATTAGCATGGCTTAGACTTGCATCAGAAGATTTGGGAGGTCCTCTTTCCTCCTCCTCTGCCGCAGGAGTTGTAGCCAAGATAAATGATACAGTGACCATCCGGACAAGGAAGTTCATGACAAACAGACTGCTTCAGCAGAAGCAGATGGTGATTGACGTCCTTCATCCTGGAAAAGCCAGAGTCTCCAAAACGGAGATCCATGACAAAATGTACAAGACAACCTCCGATGTCATTTTTGTCTTAGGCTTCAGGACTCATTTTGGTAGTGAGGAGACAACTGGCTTTGGCGTGATCTACGATTCCCTCAACTACGCCAAGAAAAATGAGCCAAAGCACAGACTGGCCAGGCGTGGCCTGTGTGAAAAGAAAAAGACTTTCAGAAAACAGCGTAAAGAGTGTAAGAACAGGACGAAGGAAGTCACGGGCACAGCCAAAGCAAATGTCAGAGCTGGCAAGAAGTTAGCCATCCAGTGGATTTCACAGAAAATCTGAATTATTCTTGTGGAAAACGTGCTGATTTAGCAGTGGATCTTCAAATAATTTTTTTAAAAAACTGGGTGGGGGTGGAGAAGAAGATTTGGGAGCTGTTGTTTCCCTCTGAACTCCCATTGTAAATACATAAATATAATGGTCAAAAACTTTCCTTTTATATTCATTCCCTATTATCCACCTTTCAAACTAATTGAAAGTGGCAGACCTATTTCTTTAAAGATATGCCACTTTCTCATAAACTGGGAGATGGGCACCACTTATTTTTAGAGCTAAGCACTTTCCAGTTTTCACTTTCTTTTCTGAGCATCAGGAGTGATCCCAGCTGAAGGAGATGGGGGAAGATATGGAGAGGTTAGCGGTGCGAGAGTGGAAGGAATTCAGAATCCCTCATCTACACGCATCTTTCGCTCTTTAAATTGGACCTGCTCCCACACACTTTGGTTCTATTTTTGCTGGGAAGAGCTGGGTTTCAACAAATGTTTTGTTTCCGTCACATAGAAGCCGGCAGTTAGGCAGGGCTGCAGCCTTCTAACTGTTTCAACAGCTGTTCTCCAAAAGGCCCTTCTAGTTTAGCCTCTTCTAATTCACTTATAGAAACTTTGGTTTAGTTTGTTGTAAGATGTAAATATTTCCCCCAATAGGAGGATTGCTGGAGTTTTAGCAAGTGTCCTATCTTCAATCATGAAATAGTTAAATTGTTGTTCTGTTTGTTTAGTCAGATAGCTAGTTAGCATAAAACCATCTAGGCCTCAAGTAAAAGTTCCCGCCATAGAAAAGGGAGTCTTTAGTCTTAATGAAGGGATCTAGGATTGTCTATTGGAAGAACCAATTTATTGGGGGGGGGGAATTAACTAGCAACATATACTAAGGTTTTATTGCTCTTTGTTCAGTCTTTTGTCCAGCCTCTCATCTCTTCTAATCTGATCACCAAGCTGTAGAGATGTAGGAGTTAGTTATCTATTCGTTTCTTTTCTCACCAAATGTACCCTTTTCCTTGATAAAAGTATTTTTCTAGAGCTAAACAACACAGGAGTCTGTCTACTTATTTCCACTGCGCTAATATTTAACTCTGCAACTATATCATCCAACAAGGATACTACTCATGATGGAGAGGTTCAATCAATTAACTCAGGGAAGCTGCCCTACACTGGCTGAATCAGGGCCAAGCTACACATGACGAATGACACTTGAACAGCAAGTGTATTTCTCCCTGTTCACTTGCCCTCCACTCAATCCACTTGCCGTTCAAGTGTCATTCGTCATGTGTAGCTTGGCCCTCAGACCATTGAGTCAGTCTAGGGCAGTATTGTCTACTCTAACTGGCAGCAGCTCTCCAGTGTCTCGGGAGAAGATCTTTCCTGGCCCTGTCTGTGCTCCTTTAACTGGAGGTGCCAAGGACCAAAGCCAGAGCATTTTGCATGGTATCAGCAACCATTTCTTGTACATTGTGTGTATGTTATGTGATGTCAAGTCACTTCTGACTCATGGAGACCCTATGAATTAATGATCTCCAAAACACCCTATCATTGACACCCTTGCTCAGGTCGCAAACCGAAGACCATGGCTTCAGAAGATGTGCCTAAAGACAAGTGGCTCAGCACTTCTCTTCATAAAGTGCATTAAAATACCTTCTTCCCTCAATATTCTAGCATATATTTTATGAGGTCTGGCATTGTCGTGTCTGTCTCAGACAATAGTCTCCCAGGTGGAAATCTGAAAGGCCCGTCTGTTGGAAAGAGGCCTTCAGGGTCTCCAGACTGCCTTCACACACAACTGTCCCTGGTAATTCTCTGCATGAACATATTTCCATGTGTCTCATTTAAAGATGGACACAAACCGAAATACGAACCAGAGTTCAGCACAAACTGGGCCAGGTTGTGGTTCGCGAACCAGCAGTTCATCAGAGCCCATTTCTGACAAACCACCACAAGCTTTTGGACGGTTCGTTTGGTTCACTTTTCAGTTCATCGCTGCGGACAGCCTGGTGCTGATCAGTTCTAGACAACATGGGATGGGCTCTCTGCAGACCTTCTGCTGACCCAGACGTGACCTTCTGCTGACCTGGAAGTGACGATTTGTTGACCCAGAAGTGATGTTTTCAGAAACCAAATGAACCAGTTCATGAACCGGAGCAGGTTCGTGGTTCGTGGTTTGTGAAACGCAACAAACCATGAACTGCCCAGTTTGTTTTTTCCCCAGTTTGTGCCCATCTCTAGTCTCATTAGTTTTACTAAACAAAATTTTCTCAAGTACCAAATATTTAAGGGAGTATTCACATCCAAAGTTCAGAGGCCTTCTTAGAATTGCTTTCCTCATTTTTGTTTGTTGTGTGCAGGGAGCTCTAAAGATGGAGGTTCTATTTAATTTCTTCATCTTATTCCTTGTTCTTGAACCTAATTCCATCAATTGGCAACCAACAGGAGTGGGAGGAGGCAGGGATGGGGGTGATGTCATGCCAACGGTGTGGCTTCACCTCCAGTGAATACCCAGAAGTGGAATCATGTTGGCAGCAAGTCATACTGCCCATGTGACATCACTTCTGGGTATTTGCTGGAAGTGATGTCACACCATCAGTGTGACACCACTTTTTCAGCAGGGAGACCGGGAGGGACATGATCTCCCTGTTTCTGTTTCTCTTACAGTTTGCTTTGTTTACTAGATTTTCATCTCCCTTCTCAAAAGAGCTGAGTGCGTAAATGGTCCATTCCCCAGTTTAGCCTCACAATTCTATTGGGCAAACTGAAGGTGTGCTAGACTAATGTCTGGTTACTGGCTTGGCTACCACCAGTGAATGGTGGCTATGAAGTTTAGGTCAGAGTTTTGATGCAGAATGTGGAAGCAAGCATAGAGATAGAAATACTACACAGCTCTTAATTTGGGAAAGCATGGATCTCTGCCTGATTTGCCTGCATGTGCATGCATACACACAGAAGTGACACAATATGGTGGGTGGGGCCAGACATAATTGGTGATACAAGCCATACACTTGGCAGCAGAAGGGCTGTGCAGTATTGATGTTGTGCCTATCACTTTCCCTACTGAGAAGACCTTCCTTCCTTCCTCTGGCAAGGAGCATTCCTCCCAGAATATCCAGCATTATTTATTTTTTATATTACACAGTTATATTTGTCTTTACGTGATGAACACAGAATGAAAGGGAGAAAGATTGGGCTTTTCTAAGCAGGCTCTTCTGATGATATAGGTACACCTTTTCCAGGGAAGGTAATATGTGTGAGCAATAATTTGATGGAACATGAATGCAAACATTATTTATGTACTTATGTGCTGTCAAATTGCAATCTACTTTATAGTGACCCCATCAAGGGGCTTTCAAGGCAAGTTCTCAGAGGTGATTTGCCATTGCCTTCCTCTGCAGAGCAACGCAATGGTCCTGCTGGCCTCCCACCCTCCCTTCTTCCTCCTCCCTTCTTGGAAAAAAATGCAGGAGAAGGCAAGGTAACAGCCAAACAAGAGGTTGAAGCTGCATTTCCTGGATTTGCCCTAATTAACCTGAATTATTACAGGGTTCTTGATTTGGGGCCCAGATTGGATCCAGGATTCTCTAATTTGATCTGGAAAAGCTGGATTTAGCCGGATCAACAAAAATCTGGACTTTTTACTCAGTTTCCAGGTCCAGATTACACGCCTCTAGTTCAAAGTTGACTGTCAGGTCATCACTTTGCAATAACCTTTAAGCAGGGTCAACATTTTTATACCCATATTACAAATGGGGGCCTAAAGTGGAGTCAAGAGGAGAAAGGACTACTTAGTAGAGACAAGGGATTATATCCTGCCTAAAATGTCCACTTGTGCCAATGTGCCAATTCCCCTCCTAGTAAATGTAAACATCTCCTTTTGGTGTGGAGACTATGAATGGTTATCACATTATCACAGGTAACAGATTTCCTTTACAGAGGCGTGGTCTGGGGGAGCCCAGTGACGCCTGGTGTGGGCTTTCGGGGACCACAGTTCTCTTTGTCAGATGCATCTGGCAGGGAGAGCTGTGGTTATTGAAGGCTTATACTACATAGGAATTGGAGGCTTTTACTGCAACTGACTCCACACCAAAAGGAGATGTTTACATTTACTAGCAAAGGAATGTTTTGGTTGCCTCCCCGCTAATTGCATCCTGTCCCCTTCTGATATATGTCTCCTTCTCTCCCCTATCTCCCCTCCTCTGCTGTATTTGACCAGTTGGGATCATGCATCTGATGAAGAGAACTTGATTCTCGAAAGCTTATGCTACAATAAAATTGGTTAGTCTTAAAGGTGCTACTGGACTCTTTTTGATCTTCCTGAGTGTGTAACCAAAGAGACTCCATATTAATTCTTTCAGTATTCTAAGTGCTTTATTCACAGGTGCCAAGATGTTCCAAGCAGCTATCTCACAGAAGAGGATTGTTTTGGCTATCGCTTTTCCAACCTTGGGAAACTTTCGCTTTCTCAGCTTCAAAGAGATTGTTTTGAGAACTATGGGGGGAGGTTGGGTCTGCTGGGATCTGATACTTTGTACTTTATGCTTTGCCTGTCATTCGTAACAATACATGTCTACCAACCCAGATATTGCATCTGGGCCAGTGGACTATAATGATTGCTTTTTCAGTAAATCTTTTTGGAAACAACGGACTCTTCTCTGATTGCAGAAGGTAGTCTGGATTACAATTATTATTTAGCCACAGATCTGACATTTTGTTACGAATCACATTTTTCCAATGCCTAAGCTGGAGAAGACGGATTCCAAAGCTGCACCTGACAGGGACCTTTTGTTTGATCCATATGCCTCTCCCGGCTCTCAAGGACTGGAACCTCAAGGACCTGTTCAAAGAGGGACAGGGTCCTCTGTTACTACAATCTACACCCTCGTGCCCAGTAGGACAGATACCCGGCCTACAGCCTCCGCTGACCCACTGATCTCCTTGCCAACGCCAACACAGTGGGGATCGAGACCAAGGGACACGAGGGAGAGGAGAGCAAGTACGGTGTTCATGCAAGCCCCGATGGAAGGCCGACGGAGTCTCGAGGTGATTGCAGAGCACTCCAGTAGTCAACCTTGGTATTATTGGAATCAAGAGTCTGACCAGTTGGAATGGGATCGAAGAGCCTCGGAGAGTACCCACACTTGGGAAACATCGTGCCGCGACGTGATGAGTTGGGACTATGCGGAGGTCGTCCCGTGGACGGGACACCAAGATCCGAATGAACATTCGTGGATACAATTACAAAGCCGAACCATAGCCGTGGATGCTGGAATCTCGGCAGTCACAGGATTAGCGAAAGGAATCCTGGCGGGGAGATCGCAAGAAGAGCAAGGTGCGGGGGTCCAAGGCATGGGAGAAATAAGACCTTGGCCTGGAGCAACCTGTGCGGAATCTTATACAGAATACGGAGAGGCCCCACAAGGTCCCGGCGAACCACCCTATCAGGATACGGGAACCGAGGCCACCGCAGGGGACTCGACTCGGGTACAAGTCTTAGAAGAGAGACTGACGAGCATGGAGGAAAATTTGGCCCATGCAGTCCATTTACTCTCTGTATTAGTGGTCGGGGGAACAGAAGGGAATCAATCAGTTCCTACAGGGGTGCAGAATATCAGTCAAAGTCTGGCAACTCTGCAGAAGATCGTTCCCCAGACAGAGACGGCGGACCCTAACCAACCGTGTCACGCCGTGGGGTGCCCCCTGGCGGTAGAGGCAACGGGTCCTGGGGGGGTGGTCCCGATGGGTCCATTCTGGGCACCTCAGTGGGGCCAAGGGGGTGCTCGGGACGACGGGGCTCCTTCCCAGGCGGCCTCAGATGTGTGGGCGGCCCTTATCTGAACTGGGGGTGCCGGTCAGCACTTGGCTGCACCCAAGCCAGCTGCGCTTTCACTGCTCAGAGCAGCTGGGTTCCTTCACCAACGTCCGCTACACCGCTTACTGGCAAACTCCAACCTTCCTCCTCGGCCTGCCTCCAGAGCCTCCTTAAATCCCTTCCCCCCTCAGCTCCACCCCCGCTCCCAGGTGCTTCCACCCAGCGTCATTCCCACCACCTGAACCACCTGTGGCCATGCCCAGTGTACCCACCTCCCCTTACCCCATTGGTGGGTAGCCCGTGGGGTTGTTCTGTCCCCATCTGGCTCCCTTAGCCTATGGCCGCCCGCCCCCGTTACGGATGGCTGCCTCACCCATTGCCTGGGCTGTTGGTGAGGCTCGGCCGCCTCCTGGTTGGCTCTTCTGTTCTGGGCGAGCCGGCCCCTTCCCCCCTCCTGCTGTACCCGGCAACTGCCCAGGCAGGCCTCGTGCGCCTGCGCCGGCGTCTGGCGGCCTGGTGTGGCCTCGCCCGGCCCGGCGCGGCCTCTTTCCCCGCCCGTGCCTCTGCGCGGGCCTCTTCGCCGCTGTCGTGCGGCCGTCCTGCTCCCTGGCGTTCCCAGCGGCAGCGTGGCGGCAGCAGGCGGGTCTGCGAGGGCGCCGCGGCTCCTTGCTGCTGCTGCGGCCTTTAGAGCGCCGCGACTCGCTTCTGCTGCCACGGCCCTCGGGGCGCCATGGCTCCTTGCCACCGCTGCGGCCCTCGGGGCGCCGCAGCTCCTTGCCACCGCTGCCCTCGGGGTGCCGCGGTTCTTCGCCGCTGCCGCGGCCTTTGGGCCCCCCTCGGCCCCCGCAACTGGGTGAGTGGGGCCGGGGTCTCCGCTGGGGTGGGGGTGGGGGTAATCCGAGGGCGCTCCGCCCAGCCTCGGACAAACCGCCCCCGATTACTGAGGATCCAAATGAACAACCGTCAAATCCTGTCCCGGAACAAGAAGAAGAAGAAGAAGAAGAAGAGTGTGAGGAGGAAAGAGGAGGGGGACAACCACAGGATGAGCCTCCGACAACCTCGTCTCAATCTGGGGGTACTCCTCAGCATCCACCAAGAGGGACCCCGACACTCATGCCGACTACGAGTCAGCCTCAGGGGCCACCACTCGTCACGCCAACAACAGTTCCGCTACAAATAGTTCCGATACCTATAACCCAGACGAGAGGCCAACCGTTTTTGCCGAGACTTGTGGCTCCGATACCAAGAGGCACCACGCCTTGGCGAACCCCGACGCCAGGGCCGAGAATAACTCCCTTGCCCATACAGCCAATACCGGGAGGAACTCCTCAACTGCCTCCTCCACATCGACTTCCAGCTCCGAGGGGTCCGCCGCCGCTGCGACAGGCGGTGCCCAGAGGGCCTCCTCCACCGCTACAGCCAGTGCCTAGAGGACCCCCTCCACCAGTTCGACCAGTGCCAAGGGGTCCTCCCCCATTGAAACCTCAACCGGGGCCCCAGTACCCTCCGCCTCAGCCCCAACAGGTACCAATCGAATATTACCCTCTACCGGCACCGGTTGCCTGAGCCCCGGAATTGCCAATGGGTTGGGTGAAACTGGAAGCCACGTTTGATGGAGATCCCTCCAAACTAGGGTTCTTCCTAGTGCAAGCCTTACAATTTTTTAACCGTTGGGGACATTTATTCGGAGACGAAGCCAGCCAAATCGAACACTTGGGGTCTCGTCTGCAAGGAAAGGCGGCAGAATGGTATGTAGCCCTTTATGTCTTAGGGGCCCCCGAATTGAATACTCTGCAGGGTCTTGTTGATGCGCTTCGCGCCCAATATGAAGACCCCTTGGAAGAGAGTATAGCCAGAACAGAATTACAGTCTATTAGGCAAGACAGCATGTCGGCGAGAGACTATGTTACAAAATTCTGACAGCTGGCTGCAAAATGCCCAAGGTGTGAGGAGTCCACCAAAATAATTCTGTTCAAACAAGGCATGAATCCCAAATTGTTGGATAGAGCCCTCATGCAAGATAATCCCCCCCACCCTCTTGGGGTGGATTCAGTTAGCTTGTGAAGTAGAAAATTGCATGCAAGAAGTACGCTTAGTCGAGCAACAGCAAAACAATGGACAAAGGCGCTCTTCAGTACTGGTGAGAGGAAGTAGGGGTGCTGGGTATGCTACCAGAGGAGCGAGAGATGCTAGATGGCAACAAGGATTGTGTCTGCAGTGTGGACAAAGCGGTCACTTTGCGGCGCAATGTCCATACCGGCCTGTGCAAAGAACTCCATTCCAGCCAAGGCGTCCAGCCCCCGCTGCTCTACCTGCGCCAACCCGCCCGACGCCAGCTCCAAGAGCAACAAGGGGCAGAGGGGCATTTCGTAGAAATCCTCCCGAGAGAGGGTTAGAGTTAGAAGAAATTATGGACTATGATTCAACAGCTCTAATCGGGGAGGAAAATCCAGAGAGTCCTGCCTCGGGAAACGAAATGGATCTGTCGTAAAAGGACCCAAACGGCAGATCAAAGATCAGTCAGTTCCTACTCTGAACAGACCTCATGGGTCCATACTCTTCATACCAGTAACATTGGTTAATCCAGAAAGAAAAACGCATGTCCGCGTTCAAGCTCTCCTAGACTCGGGCTGCTCTAGAGACATTATTTCACTGGCCCTAGTAAATGGTTTAGTACTTCCCATTAAAGAGCTGGAAACTCCGGTCATCTTTGAACAAATGGATGGCACTAATATGAATCCTGTCACTACCGAAACCGTGCCCGTCATCACAGGCATGGGACAGCATTGGGAGACAAGATCATTCGTAATTAGTGCCACCGCCAAATATCCGTTGATTCTGGGAAGCAGGTGGTTCTGGGATCACAACCCCTATATAGACTGGGCAGTTGGAAATATCACTTTTTCCCATGATACATGTAAAAATCACAGCTGGAACCAAAATTGGGGTAACAACCCTACCCTCATTGGCTCTGTAGAGAGGGGAAATTGACAAAGCATTCTGATCTGTCTTTTAAAATTCAACTTCCTGTAATTTGCCTTGTGTGTTTTACCTCTCAGAGAACATACCAAGCTGCATCAGCTCTCCCCAGAGCAGTGGCATTTGGGTAGGATTTCTCTAGGTACAAGTCACAACATTTGCACAGGCATGAAAAAAGAAAGGCAGAAATAGATTGTGGAGTGAGGCAGGGAGTCACTAAATTACAACTTTATTTAAAAGAAGAAAAAAGACGATAGAAAGTGAGGTAAAGAATCTTGAACAGAACACAGAATAATCCATTAAAGCAACAACAAAAACTATACGCAATATATATAATTAAACAGCTAAATTTCATAATAGCAATTAATTAATAATTTTATTGAATAACAAAATAAAATATTACTCCTCACCCTCTCCTTAATCACTTATACCCAAAATTTTATACTCAACATTCTAATATTCATATACATCGCATTTTACACTAAACATTGTTAAGATCTTAATTTTATAATTGATTTATACCCAAGTTAACTGACCTTGATTTTTCCTTAATTTCTAACTCTGCATGTTTGGAGATGTCTTGAACAGCTGTGTTGAGAGTGTGGAATAAGATCTGCAAAGACTCTGCTCCTCCTGTGTGGGTGAAGCAGCCCCCATTTTGGCACCGCTGGCCAGCTCAGAGCTGAGCAAACCCGTGCAGCATTGGCAGCTGTTGGGGAGCTTACTTCTACCTACTCGCAGCTGGCAGTAGCCCAGCAGGGACTTTGCCCATCCACCACTGCTCCTGGACAACCTAAGGTTGCTCTAAACACTGAGGGCCCATAAAGCAAACTGTAGAAAGCCATCATGACATTTGATGCTCCATAGGTTGATGAACATCTGTGACGGATCCACATGTCATGGAATATGGTGGTATTGTGATTATTCACCTCCTAGACAGAAAACCCAGGAGGCAAATGTGAGCAAAGACCAATTTCCAAAGTCTGGATCCAGTCTGAGTCACACTTGATATTATTTAGGGTGGAGAGTGGGAAACTCATTGCAAGGTTGGTGGTTCGGGGGCAGCCTTGTGCTTTTTATAACATTCGGTTCCACCCTAAATCTTGTCTTCATTTTAGGGATTAGGGGAGGGGTGGATGACGGCATTCTTTTTTGGCACTGTATCTAACTTTAGAAAACCTACCCTGCTTTAAATAGCTACAAGGTTTTTAGAAAATCAAGAGGACCGCTAAAATGTTTAATTACAAGCTGGCTCAAATTCTTAGATCTCTCATCAGCATGCAACTCATCTTCATTCATTTGTTCATTCTCCATTTTTGTCTGGGCCAGAGCACTATTCTGCATCTCCCATAAAAATGAAACTATACAATATACCTTAATCTATGAGACTTCAGCATCTTCTAAACTGCAGCCTCCATCTGGTTGCCTCTGATCATAACTTAATTGGTGCAATCTTTCCATACTGCAGGTCTTTATGTGGAACTTTCCTCTGTGTGTGCGTCCTGTCTTCCTTTACAGACTGTTCAGTTTGCCACATTTTTTCTAGAGGCTTGTTTGCTCGCTCGCTTGCTTGCTTGTTTGTGCTTGCACAATTGCGGGAGTTCTATTGAATGCAATCTATTTGCTTATGAAGTTAATTGCCTAATTACAGCTCCCAAAGCCCATCAGCAAATTGTACCTTGGCTATATGCAGGGCTCATTTGGAGGGGGAACGCACCGGAACAGCGTTCCTGTAGATCTGAAAAGAGATCACGTGGGTTTTGGCCTGGCCCATATGCAACACCAGTGTCAGGGTTTCTGGCACCTGCGGCCACCCTCCTGTACGTGTGCGCACGCGCCCCTGGACTGCGTGATGACATCATCATGTGATGACATCATCATGCAGAAAAGCGGGGCCCATTGGCCAGTGGGTGGCTGGGGCAGTGCGAGGAGGTGGCCCGCGCTCCTTAGGCCACCCTGGCTGCCTGCCATGCCTGGCCCGCAGCTGCTGTGCCTGCTGGGTGTGTGTGGCGGCAGTGGCAGCGCGGGGCTGGCCGGCTGCAGCAGCAGCTGTGAGCCAGGCATGCCAGCTCCATGGTGCACGCCTCTGCCCTCAGCACCCACTCCAGCGCCCCCTCCAGCCCAGCGGCACCCGCGGCACCCGCCTCACCAGCCCTGCCCACATGATTCCTTTTCCTCCCCACTGCCTCCCCTCCAAAGGAGGGGAGGCTGCTGCTTTAAATTCATTCTGCTACTTTATTTTCATTTGTGACTTGTGAGAGAGAGAGAGAGAGAGGGAGAGCAAGCCGGGCTATTGGGCCTGGATCTCCAAAGGAGGGCAAGCTGCTTTAAATTTATTCTGCTGCTTTATTTTCATTCGTGACTAGTGATTGAGTGCGTGTGTGCATGTGTGCAAGCAGGGCTGCTGGGGCTGGCTCTCAAGAGGAGGGTAAGCTGCTTTGAGTTCATTCTGCTTTATTTTCAGGAAAAACCTGGAGATTTTGGGGGAAAGGGGCCTGAGGGGTGGGTGTTGCCTTCTGACACACTTCTGGTGATGTCAGGGTGTGTGGCATATGCTAATGAGTTATGCTAATGAGTTACTGCAGTTCTTTTTCTACGAAATGACCCCTGGCTATATGTGTGGGCTTTGATGGATTCATTGCTTTCCCATGCTTCACTGGTTGTTTTAACTCAATGTGCTGTCCTTCCTTTCCTTTTTGAATTATGGAAAGCAGCTTAAAAAATCCAGCAAAACTATGATTATGTCCAATTGTAGGCCTAAACTGCACTAGTTACTGACTGATTCAGGGTCAAGGTTAAAGTTTTGTCTACAGCATTCAAAGCCCTAAAGGGACTGTGATGTACATACCTATGGAACCGCTTTCCACTCTATGTTCCCCAAAGGGCCCTTCATTCAGCTGACCAACATCTTCTCGTGGTCCTTGGCTCCAAGGACATTTGTCTAGCCTTGACCAGGGCCAGGGCCTTTTTGGCCTGGTGGAACTCTCTCCCTGTCAAGAGTAGGGCCCTACGGGACTTGTTATAGTTCTACAGGGCCTGTAAGATGCAGATGTTCCACCAGGCCTGTGGTAGTGGTTGAGGTTTGGGTGGGCTTGGTCTGCTGTTTAGCTGAGACATCTGCAGCCTACCCTCTCTAACTTAATGAATTGCTGATGAAGTGTATTAATATCACACATTGTTGCTTGGATTTGGTTTTAATTCTGTATCTTGTTCTATATTATTGATTTTATATTGTATTTTATGTCATTGTAATATTATTAATGTTGTACCTGCCCGGAGACGGCGTGGGGAGGATGGGCTAGAAATGCAATTGAATTAAATTAAATTAAATGTTGCTTTGAAAGGTTATTGTCATATACGCCTGTCTACGTATCTGCCATAAGTATTTTCTGTGTTCTGTACTTGGTAATGATGATCCTTTGAGAGAACACAAAGTTGCCTATTGATAGTCTGCTGGGCTGGAAGTTCCTTATCTTGCAGGGGTCTACTTTTGTTCTTAGACCTACCTGAGAGAGCATCCTTGAAGGCTGGGTGAGCCTGGGAACTGAAAATGACTTCATTTTTGCTTCTCTCCTCCAGTCCCTCTCCCTCCTGCCTTGCCAGCCCTTCCTCCCCCTCCTGACCCCTTTGCGCCAGAATCTCAACCGTCCTTATCCCAAAGGCGGGAACTTTCCCTATAACTGACCCCTCCAAACTCCCATACATCACTTCTGCCAATGACCCTGCCTGAGGATGCTGATGCTGATAGATCTCTAATAAAGTCACTTTAACTCATACCCTGGAGTGTGTGCAGTGGAGTACTATGGGGATCTAACTGCCAGAACCTAACAGTTATAGTTGAGGTTCTTCCAAGCACCCTTGCACTGTTTTGGTGTCCTGTTCATCAATTTAAAAAAAATGATGTGTTTATACTCCATCATCAATACTGTGCACAATTTGTGTGTGTGTGTGTTTGGGTAAATAAATAATGGTTAATATCAAGGCAAATGCTGCTTCAGAAACACCTAACCGCCTGTGAATCATTATTAATACCAAGAATTGCTGTCTTAGCTGCATGCTGATACGTGAATCATCGATTGTAAACTTTTGAATCAGCCCTGTGCTTTTTTAAAAAACGTGCCAGTATTCATCTATATAGTAGCAATGATTTCCACCAATTTCCCCCTCAGGATTTGGGAAAGCCTCCTCAAAAGATGCTGGTACTCAGCTGTACTGAGTACTCAGTGGTATTGAGTATCACTAGAAAAACAGAAAACCTGAGGAGACCAGTTTCTATGCTGGGCCATTGCGGTTGAGTGTTGTTTTTTCAAAGGTCCAAAGAGTTTATTGTCTATAGCCATAGGCCATCACAATTTACCAAACATTGACTAATAAACAGTTAAATCCATTGTCACAGTTTGTAAAGGTTAATTAAAATTAATTAAAACAATACAGTATGCCAAACTATCCCAGGGATCACGAAGCAGCCTCATTCAGGACTACCTTAGATCTTATCTTTTTGGCTGCAAGTGCAAACTGAGAGACTCTATAGGACACATGATTATCAGTGTCAGATAACAAAAACACAATCTTCTCGATTTCAGAATATGTGTTTGTCACTGATAGGATTCTGGCCAAAAATTTAGCTCTGGGTACACTATATAATGGACAATAAAGTAGGTAGTGGGAAAGGTTCTCCACTGTAGGTAATCCACAAATGCAGGTGTGATGTTCCATAGGGGCGTGAGAATAACGCCCTGACAAAAGAGCTGTCTGCATCATCTGAAAGCGAGATCAGTGAAAGACACTCTGAGGTTATACTGAGAAATGCTGGCTAGGTAGGGAGATCTTGAATGGTCAAATTTGATTAGTTTATACCAAGGAGCTGCCTTAGATTTTAATATTGATAGCCAATCCATCACTGCATTGGACTTGTAGATCCACTCCTTAAGTGGGAGGTTGTTGGCTGAGACCCCTAATAGGTCATCCGGGATGGTATACCTTTGGCAAATGGTGGATAGAAAGCCAGGGCATGGGGGGGGGGGGGGTCTTTGGATAGTAAGTAATTACTGATTGGCAGCTTAAGGAGTCAGAACTGGAAAATTTGATCCTTTTGCAGTATTTTAAAACTACAAGGTGTACCCACTCCCTAAGGGAGGGGAGTCCTGTTTCAGCCATCATCAGGACAACAGGAGCACCTTTGGGTAAAGCCAAGATCCGTCTCTGTTGAGTGTTGTTGGGTTTTTCAAGTTTCATCTCTTATGTCAAGAAATAATTAAGATGCTGCTTGCATTAAGCTAAGAATAGCAAGATTAGCATAGAACCAATTAGGTGTAGAGTAGATTCTTCCTGCCACAAAAAAGGGGGGGTGTAATAAGATGACCCTAAGATTCACTAACGGCTAACTAATTTATTGGTGTTAGGCTTTGCCAGTTAGATCCCTAGTTACTTCACTGCAGACATTTCAGGAGTCCAGTTAAAGTTTCTTTATTAGAGATCTATCAGTATCAGTGCACTCAAACAACTACATTGGCAGAAGTGTCAGTTCTAGGGACAGCAGTCCATGGCAGATAGAACCCTGAAACCCCTCACAGCAAGCACTCCAGTGCATTAGTTGAAAAGGTCTTTATTTAGAAATCCATTAAGTTCATGGGTACATCCATAGATGGGAAAGGTTGGCAGGAATGAGTATACAAGAATATGCACTATTGATATAAGGAGCACTATTCCACCCTCCCTTTGAGCAGCTAGCATTTAGGCGTGAAAATCCTAAAAAGTTCCATGCGCACACAATAGCTTTGTCTGGACAGAGAAAGACAGAAGATTACAAGGAATCAAAACTCCCTCTTTCCCCTGTGAAGAGTTACATTACAGTTTCAAGATCATTGAGCTTACTTTCAGAGATAACAGTTGCTTGTTCTGGGAGTAACAACACAACAGTGATCGCACCCGGGTATTCACTGCTCAAGATGTATCGAGAGAAACAAGAAACTCTTAAAGCTATAGTCATACAATAAACCCTTTTTCAAAATTCTTAAGAAGGTGTATTCAAAGTGCTAGTGCTACAAACATGCAACAGACAACCTTTTCCTGCACCATTCAGCAGCATACGTTTCTATACAAATAAATATACTTTCAAGAATCCTTTCCAAACGTCCAATGGGATTGCAAAATGTCCCGTCTTTCTCTTTATGCAAGTGGGAAAGTCCACTCCGTTGTTTCCTTTTTGCTTTTAGGTTGGGTATGTGCTCCGTGGGTAACAAGGTAAGGAGGGGTGCTCCGGAATTCTCCTCCGTTTTTTAGATGCAATCTACTTGTCTTCAGCCAGAGCCCCCACTTCCACCACAAAAAGCCACCTGCGATCCTGACTGCGCCCGGTTGGCGGCAGCTTTCGTTAGGACTTCTTCAGGGATCCGTGGCCCGGTAGTGTGTTCTCTTCTTGCATCACCCAGGGAAGACCTAGTGGAGAAACCACGTGTGCTGAGCAGTGTGGAGGGCAATCTAAACTCCCCTCTGTCTGGAGATCAGGGGGCAGGGCCACCAGGCATGTGACCATTTTCAAGAGGTTCCGGAACTCCGTTCCACCGCATTCCAGCTGAAAAAAAGCCCTGAATGTTCCTTAAAGCAGCAAGGAGAGGGTTAGTTACTTGTTTCTGAAATTCTGATTGGACGCTCCTGTTATTTAGTACATGTGCAATTTATTGCTGTTCTGGAGAAAATGGAGAAAAGCAGCAGGAAGAGATTGTTAATGATGTTGTGGGGAAATGGAAAAAAACCTAGTAGGGAAGGGAAATGAGATTGGAACATTAAGGCTGCCTGGAAGATGCCTTCAATGGAGGATCATAGAACTCTGCTAAGTGCTAACAAAGGGGGATTCTGCATGATCAATTTTGATCGGACTTTCTGAGCAGTCATGCCGTGGTGGAGTCCTACGAATCCACTTCTCCCCGATTCCACATTAGTCTTTTGTTTCACATATTTCATCGGCTCAAAGTCCATCATGTGGAATTTTTGACAGGATAAAAATCGATTCCTCATTGCTTTTTCCGGGGGAAGTGTTGAATGATGCACATCTTCATTTTTTAAAAAAAATTCCCCCCAAAAAACGTTGCTACACATAAACGTTGCATCAAATAAACATATTGGATAGGCCAGAGCACTTCCCGCCGATATTGTGGAAGAGTATTGGCTATTGACATTTGGAGGGAAAATTGTCACCAATGACCCCACGTCTATCTTTCCCACTTTCTTCGTGAGCAGTGTGGTTTAGTGATAGGTGTTGTGTTGAGGACGGTCTCTTTCTCCCTCCATGAAATGCCTAGACCACTAGTTGAACGCTGAAGTCCCTCCATCACACTTTCACTCTACCTCAGAAGCTGTCAGCAAGCAACAAGTAACAAATTTGGCGCGTTGTAAAATGGACCGGTTATTGGTCAGCTGTTGTCATGTGACACAGGATATGTTTCTGCATAGACATGTAGAAACGTTGCAACGTTTTTTTACATTTTTTTAAAAAAAAAGAGGGAAAGGGAAAGGGTAGTGGGTGTGGCTTAGAAAACATGATTGGCCAATCAAATTCGAAGGGCGAGAGAAAAGGGCAAGGGTGGGGAGAACATCGGATAAAGAATTCCACATGATTAAAATCCCTAATCTGCTGCGAATGGACAAATAAGTCGGGGGAAAGCAGGATGGAAAAAAAACAGACAAAACGTGCAGTGGCTTCGAATCTGCTGCTAGGATTGCCTTCCCATGTGTGGAAACACAAGAAAAAATCGAGGTCATTTAGAAGCTGAAGCAGGGAAAACCACTCGTGTGGAATCACCCAAAGTCTAAAGTCAAACTGAGCCCCCAAGAGCCTTTTAAATTTGTCAATGTTCAAATTTATGACTTTTGTCTGCTAAAATTTTTTAATTTAATTTAAAATTTTATAATTTAATTTAAAGTTTTATCCTTGATCCACCTCCCTTTTAAAAGAATAAGAAAGATAGAATTTCCACAATTTTATAAGTTACTCTACATTGGAACTCATGCTAAACAACAAACCATTGCATCAAGAAATGTTTGATTTCTTCAAGAATCCTTCCAATTTCATTCATCTAGAGAATGGATATCATTTTAGGATTAAACTGGCAACTCTTCCGCAGCTAATTATCTTTTCTCCAAAAAAGGAGGAATCCAGATAGAAATTTGGAATCATTGTAATAAAGCTATATTTTAAAAACAAAATAATTTTGCTTCCTTTTGGATATTTAGCGTACAAACGTATCAGCAAAACATCTATGTTTGTGACACTTCTAGCTGAACAGAAAGAGGGAAGGCCTTATTATTCCAGAAGAAGAAAACCCCGGCACAGCTAGGAGCAGAATGTCTGAGAACAGTGGTGGAATTAGGAATGTGATTTTGTACAGAACGGATATCATGGCTCTCTAGATCATACCTTTGGAGCATCTAATGCAGTGCCGGGGGCCGGGGGGGCGGGGAGATGTTGATAGAAAAGTACCTCCCTCACTAGCCCTCCCCTCATCTAATTATACAGGAGTACAGACAAAAAGCCTCACAATAATTATGTCCAATCTTCAACACATTTAAATCCTGCAGAGAGAAATACTTCTCTAGCATCACCTTAAAAGTCACCAGGCTGGTAGCCTTGTTGCAACAGGATTCAAGTCCAGTAGCATCTTAAAAACCAGTACCTTAAAGACCTGAAAATCTTGTTGCTTTCTGAGATGATACTGGACTCAAAGTTTGCTGTTCCAAGCAAGAAAATTCCCTATCTTCTAACTTTGATTCTTTGCTACATAATAGCAGAGTGTTATGATTTTTCCAATCTCTTTTATTATGATTGACATTAGAACTCACCGTGAGTCCTTTACAAAGGAAGGTGAACTAAATAATATTGTAAACAAATAAATGCAGTAAACTTCTGTAGGCGTCTCATTGTTTTTTTGAATTTAAAAAGAAATTCTTGAAGCTTAGCTTAAGTTTCTCTTTTTTCATTAAACACATAACTACTTTTGCTACCCTTCGTATAGCTTCTTCATGAGATCCTTTAGTCATTTTTTCCTCTTTGATACATACGCCAACTGCACTATTTTTTCCTTGGGGTTTGCCTTTTAAATCTATCATTGTGTGTTATTTGTCCTCTTGCAAGCCTGTGAAAGTTTGTCATGCTTAAGATCTCCATCCTATGCAGATTTACTCAAAGTGCAGACAGGTTTGCAGTCTTAAACATTTGTGTGTGTTCTATATAGCCTGCCTCTATGCTTGTTTACCCCCAAACAATGAAATGTGCTTCACAGGAAACGTACATCAGACTGTAGCCTAGTTGTCTGATTCTATGCACATTATACAGAAATAAAAAGTCCTCTCAAGTTCAATGGGATTTACTGGTAATAAGAACTACAATAAATGTACAGTTCCATTACCTTCAATGGGACTTAAATGTAATACTTTTCAGCAGATTGAATTTTTGACGAGCATAATTAGATTGTAATGGAAAGACCTAAACATTCCTTTGTCCACACAACTATCCTAAGTTAAAGTGTTTCAGCACTCACACATGATTCTGTTCTTGATTGTGGATAGGTAGGAAGGAGGAACAAACAAGACCATGTCAGAAGTAGCAGCAGTTTAAAGAATTTTTTAGGGACACAGATCATAGAATCATGACTGAAAGGGACCTACAGGGTCATCTAGTCCACCCCATGCAAAATGCAGGAAATTCACAAATACCTCCACCCCCCCCACCCCCACCCCACCCCCCCACACAGCGACCCTTACTGCATGCCCAGAAGATGGAAAAACTCTGTCAGGATCCTTAGCCAAACTGGCCTGGGGAAATTTGCTACCTGACCCCAAGGTGGCGATCAGCCTTGCCCTGGATATGTAAGAAGGGGCCATGAGAACTAAGCACTAATGTAACCCTTTCTCCCCTCCCTCTCATGATCTGCCCAGGTTCACATGAGATCTCTGTGTGAGATCTCTCACACAAGTAGGACACGCAAAATCCTGTAATGAAAAGATTGTCTTAAAATTGCAATAGTTTTAGCTTACATTTGGAATGAGTAATTTCTACATTATTTACTTAAATATGTGTGATTAAGCCAGATTAATCATAGAAGGAAACTGGACTCTTCATGCCTATCAGTAAACGGTTTTGTTTAGTGTGTGTTGATAGCAGTAAACTCAGTACAGTACAAGGGAGTAAAATAATTATTAGGCTTCTTGAGATAATTTGGAAGATCAGCCTCTTCCTTCCTAAAAAGGAATAAAATTAAAATGACACAGCTCACATAACTGTCTCTAAATAGCACCCCACCCCCTCCATTTACCTTAAAAATAGAGGGAACATTTAAAGGAGGGAATCTATTGGCTCTAGTCTTTTCTTTCAAACATTTCAGTCTGGTGTCTTTCCGGTATGATCACTCAAAATCTGTTACCCATTTAACTTGTGGATCCTATTGTTGTTGAATTGCCTTTAGTCTAATAATGCAAGAGTTCATAAAAGCTAATTTGTTTTGAATCCTAGTCTGGTGTGCCAAACTCTATGGAAGGAAAATTCCACCCTAGTTTAGTTCATAGGAAAATACTGTTACCTACAATTACCAAGGGAAAGGGTCTTGGTGATATCATACCTCTGGAAGGAATCCATATTTATTCATTCATGGTTGGCTTGCATGTGAGCTATTGCTAAGAACAGAAGAATGAATGCACAGAATGGTTATAGAATGAGTCTTATCAAAGGTCAGCTTCACAGGAACAGAGTGTGACTTGTGTTTATCATAGACCCTAACAACATGAAGTACATTTTTTAAAAAATAAAATAAAAAATAAAATGTGCAGTAAGATAAAACAAGGAGATGAACAGAGAGAAATGAATATGAAACCAGTCACTTGAAGCCTAATTTTATCTTTAACATTTATCATCTTATCGGACTACAACATGGTTCTCATTAAACTTTATCCATCTTATGAATTGCTTAAAGTCAAGCTAAAGATGTAAACTTGGCAGCAGCCGCCGCACGGGCCTGGAAACATACAGTAGCTAAGTAGAAAACACGGCCCAAAGGAGGGGGGAAACCCGAAGCAACTATGATGAATGGGACATGACTCATTTCATACAAAGAAGCATAAGAATGTGTCTGCATAAGAAGACCCCTATGGATTGCGTGAAGGGTCCTAGGCTGCATCCAGACTTCTCTGGATATTGTACTTCAGCAATTATTCACCACACAGGCTGCCTGGTGGACACCAGAATGATTGTTATAGTGCATTATCCATTTATGGGTATATGCAGGGCTTTTTTTCAGGGGGAACGTGGGGGAACGGAGTTCTGGAACCTCTTGAAAATGGTCACATGGCTGGTGGCCCCGCCCCCTGATCTCCAGACAGAGGGCACTCTAAACTCCCCTCTGTCTGGAGATCAGGGGGCGGGGCCACCGGCCATGTGACCATTTTATCCGAGGGCAACCCACTGAGTTCCACCACCTCTTTTCCCAGAAAAAAAGCCCTGGGTATATGCAACCCTTGTCCAATTTTCTGTTTCCAATGGAGGCAAGCCAGATGCTTTCTGGGAGACCATAACCAAGCTTGAAAGGTGCAGCTCTCCTGTTCAACCCAACATCTACTATACTGCTTTTAAAAATGCAAATCCAGTGTAGCTAATAGCTATTGATAGGCATATCCTCTATATGACTTCAAGAGAAACAGAGTGGCTTGCTTGTTGGTAAGCATCATTGGTGGCGAGCCTATTGTTCCTTTCAATAAACATCTCTGATTTGTGTTTTGTGGGCGAACATGGTCTATTCTGAATAAAGATTGCTATTCAGAAGATTGATAGATGTTGTAGAAGTCAAATTTAACTCCGTAGCATTTCTATGTATGGATCAGAAATTGGTTGAAGTATTTGAAATCCCAAAGTCAAATTCAATTTTTAGATCTGTTTTACTTGCCCCCATGAATTGTCATCCTTCTGTCTTTACACATTTCCAGATTTTGTCTTATAATGAGAATATTATATTCTACTAGCAACAAAGCCTGTTGTGGAAAAAAAATACAATGGGCTCTGGAAAGGGCAGGGAAGGTTGGCCGGGCATTGCCCCCTCCACAGTGCCCAATCGAGGCGGAGGGAGAACAGGTCAGCTGGGCAGGCATTGCCCCCTCTTCCGTGCCCCATCTAGCTGTGGAGGGGGGCGGAAGAGGCACGGAGTGCTTCTACGCCCAGTGGCCACCGCATTCAGCCCTGATTTGGGCCGAATGGGGTGGTTGCAGGGCCTGGGAGCACTTCCCCCCACACCTCCCCCATGACATCAATTGAGGGGGGATCAGGAAGGGATGGGGGCTCCCTCCTCCGCCTCCTCCAGCCACTTGGCCACTGTTCCCAAGGCCCTGCAGAGGCCCTGCAGTGGGGATCCCTGCCCTCCCCAGCTGCTGCGCGACCTTGAGAGGGCTCAACATGGCGGCGGGCTCCTGGGAAGCCCCGAGGTGGCGGGAAGGTTCGGAGCTCTTGCTGGGCCAGGGCTTCACATGCCTCCAGATGCCCTGAGTAGCAGTGGGCCTTGCTGCAGCCACACTGGGCCTTTCGGGGCCTCTAGAGGCCCTGAGGATGTGGCGTGGAGGCAAACCATTTTGCTGCCGACTTGCTTCTTATCCCCACATACTTTGTCTGCATGGGGATAAAAGGGTGTTTAAGGATAATAAAGGAGAGGGAGAAGGTGCTTAATCCTTCACTCAGTTTTTCTGTTTGAAACTTCCTGCTTTGTTCTTAGCATGCTTAAAGGACTTTCTCTGTCTTTTCTCTGTTAAAATGCTGATAAGAACTCAGGGATACTGGGTTCAAATAGTGAGATCGAGTGGAAGGTGAAGAGTTACACCTCCTCTTCCTTCCCTGAGTGGCCGAAAGGCAAACTGGGGCTCTATAAAGCTTCTAGTTTGCATTTTCTGGATGAACTAAGATCCATAATCCTTGTTCACGTCCTCAGGAAGTACAGAAAAAGGATGGCCGTGGAGCTCCTGTAAGGAGAGTAGCAGCTGGGTAGCTTCTAACATAAAGTGTTTGGAGCCAGATTGCTGTGGTACACTTGATGTGCCTCCCTTGGTTGGAGAAGCAAGAGATGCTTCCTTGGCAGCCCAGTCTGTCTCCCACCACACCTGCAGCCGGGTCCACACATGCGGGATGGGGGCTCCCTCCTCCTCCTCCTCCTCCTCCTCCAGCCCCTTGGCCACTGCTCCCAAGGCCCTGCAGAGGCAGTGGGGATCCCTGCCCTCTGAGGTGGTAGAATGAACTGCAGTTGGAGGGGGTCACATTATTAATGCCTTCCCTTATACTTATTCCCTGATCAAATGTGTTTTGCCCAATAACTGGGGTTGCCAATGTTGCTCCAGCAAATGCAGAGAGATTTTGGGGGTGGTGCCTGGGAAGGGCTGTTCTTCAGGGAATAAAGACAGGGGACATCACATCACATCCTCCACCCAGAAGAGATGTCACATCCACTGTGATGCTTTAGGAATCTACTGAATGAATTTATTGTATATGGCCACAGGCCCTCACAATCCAAAACCATCAAAAAGCAAAAAAATACAAGAATACAGATATAATTACATGCACATAAATAAAATTACTATAAAATGCATTTTACCTAAAATGTAAAAGTTAACAACATTAAAACCAAATAATTTCTAGCAGCTAATAAGACAATCTATATCAGATGTTTACTCTCCTGGTTGCCACATTTGCCAGGGCATAGAGGGCTATCCTGTTTGAAATAAAAGGGTCTGTATCTGAAAGTATAACATTTAGTTTATCAAAATCAGAAAGAAGATGGGGACCAGCTAAAATATTCACGAGAAATTTTCCCCTTGGTTCCTGGTATAGGGGACAGTGTAAAACATAGTGTGGTAAATCTTCAGTTGAGGTTCCACAGATACATATACACTGATCGATGGGGGAGTTTTTTGGAATTGCCCAAGTAGCATCTCAGTTGGCATAGACTGGAAGCGTAATGACGTAAATGCTACCCTGAGCTTACAGACTGTGATGTCAGTCAGATAACACGCTCTATAATGGTCTTTTTTGAAGGTTTTATACCATGGAACAAATTTTATTTTACTGATTAAAAAATTATCAATTAGGGCATCCTCTTTGTAAACCCATTCCCTTAAATCAACATTGCTTCCCAAAGGCTGGAGTAATTCATCTGGGATGGTATATCGAGATGCAATGCCATTAAGGAAGGCCGACCGGGGGACTTCCTGTTTGGGATCCATGGAGGTCTAACGCAGCTCCACTTGCAGAGCTGACCGGACTGCCGTTTTAACCGGCCGGCGGGGTGAAAATAGCCCGCGGCCGACTGCTCTCAGGCGGGGAGCAGGCAAAGAACGCTCAAGACCCTAGGGTGAGCTAGATCTCGGACGAGGGGGGGCTTTACACAACGAGTCTCCCCCCGATCCTTGAGGTCCCACCTTGCGACGGGTCAGCTATAATCTCTGCGGCAGTTTTGGGGCCAATTCGGCTGGCATAAGACCTACATACCCAAGCATCGATTGGGGGAAGAAGCTGAGAGGAGAACTTAAAATCGAAACAGCGATTACAACCCGAGAAAAGTGAAGAGAAGGTAAAGATCATTATCTTCTGAGACGGGACAGATTGATAAAAACAGAGAGGAAAAAAAGTAGATTTTTAAACTGCAACAGACTAGTGAAAAGGAGGGGAAGACTCGGCAGGAATCGAATTTAAAAAGAGACTAAGTTTAAAGAAGTTATTAAAGAAATGGGACTATTGTTTTGAATACCTGTGGCTTTGGAGCTGTGAGAAAAAGACACCATCGCGAGATCTGCTGTGGGAAGACGGGAGACAGGAAGTGCGTAATAACAATAGAGTGGCTGGAGAGAAGCGGCCCTTGCTGGAGGGCAGGAAGTAGGGAATCGCCATTTTTGAAAGGGGAAGGGTCGCGGCTTCAGCGGAAGAGGAAGTAGGCCATCTTGGATTACAAAATCATAGAGAAACCATAGAGAAAAGACGCCCGACATTTTGGACTCTTTAAAACTTAATTTCTATAAGAAGACCGGGACATTTAAAATAGAAAAACGTTAAATTTTACGCCACGGAGTTAAGGAAGAGAGCGGATTCGTGGGAGCGAGCTAAAGCAAGCCCCACGATGTCAAAAAAAGAGTGGCAATCGGCAATAGAAAACCTGGATAAAAACCTGGACAAAAAACTTTTAGATATGATTAAAGAACTTAAGGACACGAAATTGGAGCTGATAAAAGAGGTTAAAGAGGTTACACAGACAGTAAAATCGGAGCTGTCAGAAGTGAAAAAAGGTATGGAAACAATACGAAATGAATTACAAGGAACGCAGCAGAGAGTTAAAACAGTAGAAGACGCGATGGAGAATTTAGCAGACACGCAACAAACAGAGATGAGATTGGTGAAGGGGAGAATGTCAGTTGCAGAAACTAAACATATGGAGAAGCAGCTACGTTTTCGTGGCTTGCCAGAAGTGGAAGGAAAGTCAGCGCAAGAACAGATGACTGAGGTGTTGGCTGAGTACCTGGGGAAGGAGGAGGAGGAAGTTGTGGCTATCCTAGATGTGGCATACCGTGTGAATTCGAGAATAGCAACCCAGAGGAAACTACCAAGAGATGTGATTGTGCAATTTACAACACGAAATATGAAAGAGAGGATTGTGACAAAACAGTTTCAAGATCCATTGGAGATTGATGGCAAGACGATTATTATAATGAAGGAACTGCCCAGATCAGTGTTACTGGACCGGAAAAAATATAAAGTGCTAATTCAGATTTTGAAGGACATGAAAATCAGGTACAGATGGGAGTTACCGGAAGGAGTGTCCTTTGAGTTTGGAGGGGCCAAAAAACGCATCAGATCTGAGCGAGAGATGGAGCGATTTATTAAGGACAATGAAAAAGACTTACCAACAAGATCATGAGTATGGAGTGTAAAGTATTATCTTGGAATGTAAATGGACTAAACTCACCGAATAAGAGGAAAAATACTTTTCACTGGCTATTAAACAAAAATGTGACATTGTTTGTTTGCAAGAGACCCATATCAGAAAGCAGGATGTAAAATATTTAAAATCTGGAAAATTGGGCAAAGAATATGTAGCGGCCTCCAACAAGAAAAAAAGAGGAGTGGTGTTGTACATAAAAGAGGAGCTACAGCCAAAATTTGTTATGAGAGATGTGGAAGCTAGATTTGTAGCAGTGGAATGTATTTGGAATTTAAAGAGAGTGTTGGTAGTCGGACTTTATGCACCTAACGGTGCAAAAGAAAGCTTCTTTGAGGATTTAAGGAAGCATTTAGACGATCTTGCATACGACCAGATAATTCTTGCTGGAGACTTCAATGGAGTGACAGACTTGGAACTAGACAAAAAGTCTACAACGGCACAAAAGAAAAGAGGACTATTACCAAAGCTTTTTTTTGAGTTGATTCAACAAGAGACTCTTGAAGATGTATGGAGGAGAGAATATCCTAAAAGCAGACAGTTTACCTTTTATTCTGCAAGGCATTCTACATTATCAAGAATTGATATGATCTGGGCCTCAAAAGACTTAGCATTATGGACTAAGGAGGTAGAAATAATGCCTATGGTAGGCTCAGATCACAACCCAATTATGTGGAAATTTGGAAAAAAGAGAAAAAGGAAAGCATGGAGAATAAATGAGGACTTGTTACAGGAAAGAGAGAATATGGAAATACTGAGAAGAGAGACAAAGTTTTTTATACAATACAACGTGAATAAAGAAGTACCAACCAATAAAGTTTGGGATGCTTACAAGGCGGTTGTAAGGGGCATACTAATGGACTTAAATGGTAGAGCAAGAAAGAAGAAAGAGGAGAAAAGACAAGAGATTGAGGAGAAAATAAAAGCCAAAGAAATACAGCTAAAAAAGAGACCAGGGAAAAAGAAGGTATACCAGGAAATTAAAATACTTCAAGAACAGCTAACAGCAATGAGCAATAAAGAATTGGAGTGGAATCTCAAAAGACTGAATCAAAAAGCGTTTGAGGGTGCTAATAAACCTGGGAAGTACCTGGCATGGCAATTGAAGAAGAAAAGGGAAAAGAAGATAATAAATAAAATCTGCGAAGATAACAAAACGTATTTGGAGCAGGCTACCATTAGTAGAGCCTTTTATAAATTTTACGCTAAGCTGTATAATAAAAAAGAAGTAAACAAAGAATCAATAGCGTCATATTTGGAGAAAACCAAACTTCCAGAAATCTCGGAAGCTTGGAGAAATAAGTTGAATAGTGAAGTAACTGACGAGGAAATAAGTAAGGCAATACAATCTGCAAATCTAGGAAAGGCGCCAGGGCCAGATGGACTTACGGCTAAATTCTATAAGACAATGGCTAATGAACTGGCACCATTCCTAAAAGAGGTGATGAATGGGGTTTTAAGGGATCAAAGGATTCCAGAAACTTGGAGTGAAGCGAATATATCATTGATCCCAAAAGAGGGCCAAGACCTGACTAATGTGAAAAATTATAGACCTATATCGCTACTCAACAATGACTACAAAATTTTTGCGAAGATATTGGCGGAGAGATTGAAGGGGTGGCTCTCGGAAGTCATAGAGGAGGAACAAGCAGGCTTTTTGCCAGACAGACAAATAAGAGACAACTTAAGGACAGTGATCAATGCTATTGAATATTATGACAAGCGTTGTGACAAAGAGGTTGGTTTCTTCTTTGTTGACGCTGAAAAAGCGTTTGACAATTTAAACTGGGACTTTATGTTTGCCACTATGGAAAAGCTACAATTGGGAGAAAGATTCATCAGAGCAATTAAGGAAATTTATAGAGACCAGACTGCAGCAATTGTGGTGAATGATGAATTGACCAAGAAATTGACGATAAGTAAAGGAACAAGACAAGGTTGCCCGTTATCTCCATTGTTGTTCATTTTAGTATTGGAGATTCTGATGATACAAATACGTCAAGATGATGAAATTCGTGGAATAAAAATAAAGGACTATTCATACAAGGTCAGAGCATTTGCGGATGACATAATGTTAATTGTAGAGGACCCATTGGAGAACATGCCAAGAGTGATAGATAAGATCAAGGAGTTTGGAGACTTGGCAGGTTTCTTCATTAACAAAAAGAAGTCAAAGATATTATGCAAAAATATGACTAAGCAGAAACAACAATTGTTAATGGAAACAACGGATTGTGAAGTAACAAGTAAAGTGAAATATTTGGGAGTCGAATTAACTGCAAAGAACATAGATCTATTCAAAAACAATTATGAAAAACTATGGACTCAGATAGAGAGAGACTTGATTAAATGGAATAGATTGAATTTGTCATGGTTGGGCAGGATTGCAGCAGTTAAGATGAATGTGTTACCAAGAGTAATGTTTTTGCTACAGACAATACCAATCATCAGAGACTCCAAACAATTTGAAAAATGGCAGAGGAAAATATCAGATTTTGTTTGGGCAGGCAAGAAGCCTCGAGTGAAAGTGAAAGTTTTACAAGATGCAAAGGAAAGAGGCGGAATGCAACTGCCCAATCTGAGACTTTATCATGATGCAATCTGCCTAGTTTGGTTGAAAGAATGGATGACATTAAAGAACAAGAAACTATTAGCCCTAGAGGGATATAAAAAAATATTTGGATGGCACGCATATTTATGGCATGACAAAGTAAAGGTCAACTCGATGTTCCTGCATCACTTTGTTCGGAGAAGTCTATACATAATCTGGAAGAAGTACAGAATTTATCTACAAGAAGGAACCCCTTTGTGGGTGGTTCCATATGAGGTGATAGACCCGAGAGCTGTTGATAATGAACAACAATGTTTAACGTATAAAGAAATAACTAAAACTGAAGCATCCAAACTTAGAATAAAGACACAAGAGGAACTATCACCTAACTACGATTGGTTCCAGTATAGACAGATCAGAGACTTATATAATTCGGACTCTGTAAAGGTGTCAGGTCCAGTATGTCTCTAAACTGTACTGACTCCATTTTCTAATGCTTCTAGTGTTTAAGTGCTTTCTCCCCAGGTGCACCAGTTCCCAGGCAGCATTCCCACCGGAGGAGATTGTTGTGTCTAACCCAGTTCCACCAAGCATTGGCCTTGAAGGAGAGCAGCTTCCCAGGACTGAAAGATGTTGTTTTGAGAACTGTGGGGGGAGGCTGTTCCAGATGGGTATTGTTACTCTGTATCCTATGCTTGCTCTTCATTGGTAACAATGATCATGTACCATCCTGAGTCTCCTATTCAGGACAGTGGACTATAATGGACCTTTTCTGCAATAAAACTTCCTTTGCTAGACATTGGACTTATTCTTGCTTCTAAAGGGAATCTGGCAGAGAGTACCTTATCTAGCCACAGTCTGACATTTTGTTACCAATCATGTCTGAGTCGGGCCCAGCGGAATCCAAGGTTGTCCCGGACAGGGATCCTTTGTTCGAGCCGTATGTGTCTCCCGACAAACAACCCGTACAAGCCCAAGACTCCCAGGAGCTGGGAGCAACCGGGAATGGAACCGAAGTCTCCACTTCTACCCCGCCTCTCATCGACCTCAGTGCTCCGGTCGAGACCGAAGCCGACCTCGGGGCAAGGCCGAAAGCGACCGCTCTCCCCTTGATTTCGGTACCCACCCCGTCGGAGTGGGGTGCCAGACCCAGAGAGACTAGAGAGCGTCGTGTAGGTGGGCTCCATCCTCGAGTTTCTATGGAAAGGCGCCGAAGCCTAGGAACCGTCCTGGAGCTAGACAGCAGCCAATCATGGAATTATTGGAACAGGACGCTCGAGCAGACGGAAGAGGACACGTCTCGCCGCGGCGCCCTGAGTTGGGATTACTCCGAACTTGCTCCGTGGAAAGAGCCAACGGAAGTCCCTGAACAAAGTTGGGAGCAGATACAAGGTCGCACCTATGCGGTGGATACCAGCATCTCGGCCGTAACGGGCATGGCCAAGGGGATCCTAGCCGCGAGATCGAGAGTCGTTCAAGGGGACCCTCCTCCTTGGGGCCCCTTGTCCCCGGTGAGTGCAACGAATGAAGCTTCCACGAGCGAACAACCGGGGGCGAGTCGTATGCAACAGTTAGAAGCTAAATTGATGGATATGGAAGAAAGTTTAGCTCGTGCCATCCATTTAATTTCGGCAATGGGAGCAGGGGAAAGATTATCCCCTGAAGAGATGGCGATACAGATAGCTACCCTTCAAAGTGTCATATCCTATCCGATGGAGGATGCCCAACAGCAGCCGTCACCTACCGGCGAAGGGGGCACCTATCTGGGCGAATCGGGAGAGCAAACCGAGGAACTTCCCGAGCAGCAAGAAATTCCACCGAGGAGGGATGACTCGGTTGAGCCACCTGGAGAGACCCCCACCGAACAACCTAACCAGGAAGGGGATGCGCCCCCAGATGAGACTCCCGTGGAGAGGCCTACAGAAGGTGCCGAAAAGCCAAGTGATACACCGGTGATACCCCCTCTTACTTCTCCTATAGCGGTCCGGCCGGACCAAGAGGGAGCCCCGCGTCAACCGCCAAGCACTGTCCCCGTCGGCCAACCTACGGGAGAAGGTCCAATAGCGCCCAGAGGCCAGCCGCGGCTTCCTAGATTGACGACGCCCGGAGGGGCAAGCCCGCGCGGCCTTACACCTACTCAACCCTCGCCGCTGCGGCCCCTCTTACCTCGACCGCAGCTCACACCGGTGCAGCAGCCTCAGGACCAGCCCGTCTTGCCACCCCCGAACCAACCGGGACGGCCTGCACCACTACGACCCCTCCGACCGCCTCCGCAGCGGCCGATCCCAAATCAACCACGCCAACCTACTCCACCTCGACAGCCACCGCCAACGCCTCCGGTGTTACCCGCTAGACCGAGGATACCGCCACCTGCTCACCCGCCATTGCAGCCGCCGGCCCAGCCAAGGCCAACCCCGCCAGCGCAACCACGACAACCTCCGCCCGCACCACCAGGTCAACCCCAGCCGGCACCGCCGGCTCGACCGCCGCCAGCACAGCCGGCACCGTTGCCCCTACCGAGGCCCCAGTTACCTCCGCCTGTGCCTCGGGGACAACTAGAAATGCCGATGGACTTTTACCCAGCGCCTGCTCCGAGACAAGACCTCCCGATGGGCTGGGTAAAGCTGGAAGCCACCTTCGATGGGGACCCCTCCAAACTGGGATTTTTCTTAGTACAAGTGGTACAGTTTTTCAACCGTTGGGGGCACCTATTCGGCAGCGAGGCCAGTCAAATCGAACATCTCGGATCTCGTCTACAGGGTAAGGCAGCAGACTGGTATGTAGGACTATACAATGTCGGGGCCCCAGAACTTGATACTCTCCAGGGGTTGGTGGATGCTATTCGAGCCCAATATGAAGACCCCTTAGAGGAAACTAGGGCCCGAACAGAACTGCAAGCCATCAAACAAGGCAGCATGACAGCAAGAGACTATGTTACAAAATTCCGACAATTAGCAGCCAAGTGCCCCAGGTGTGAGGAGTCCACCAAAATTATCCTGTTCAAACAAGGCCTTAACCCGAGACTTTTGGACAGAGCCCTCATGCAAGACAATCCCCCTACGCTGTTAGGGTGGATCCAACTTATTTGTGAAGTGGAGAATCGCATATTAGAAGTCCGTTTGGTTGAACAACAACAACAAACGGGACAAAGAAGACCATTAACCTTACAGAGGGCGGCACGGGGAACTAGCTACGCCACCCGTGGAGCGAGAGATGCTAGATGGCAACAAGGGCTGTGCCTGCATTGCGGACAGGCTGGTCACTTTGCAGCACAATGCCCTTACCGGCCTGTGCAAAGACCTCCGCTCCATCTACGCCGTCCAACCCCGGCTCAGTTTTCTGCGCCCCAACGCCCGACTCCAGCACCCCGGGCGAATAGAGGTCGCGGCACTTCCCAAAGGCCAGCCTCAGAGAGAGGGTTGGAAGCGGAAGAAGTCATGGAATATGATCCCGCTTCCCCAACCGCAGAAGTCAATCCAGAAAGTCCCCAGTCGGGAAACGAAATGGATCTGTCGTAAAAGGACCCAAACGACAGATCCACCAGAAGCCCGTCCCTGCACGGAACCGGCCACCTGGGTCCATTTTATTCATGCCAGTGACTCTACTCAACCCTGAGAGGAAAATGCACATTCGGGTGCAAGCCCTTATTGACTCGGGCTGCTCAAGAGACATTATCGCCCCTGCGTTAGTCAATGGACTAGTCCTACCAACCCGGGATTTACAAAATCCAGTAATCTTTGAACAAATGGATGGTACCAACATGAATCCTGTAACAACGGAGACCATCCCAGTAATCACGGGCATGGGGCAACATTGGGAGAAGAGGTCCTTTGTCATCAGCTCTACTGCCAAGTACCCGTTAATTCTAGGCAGTAGATGGCTATGGGATCACAACCCCTATATAGATTGGGCACAAGGATGTATTACCTTCAGTCACACCAACTGTAAAAATCACCGTTGGAATCAGAACTGGGGCGACGATCCAACGCATAAAGAAAAGGCCCTTCTCACCCAAGAAGAAGTCAGCCAAATACCCGAACCGTACTGGCCTTTTCTAAAGGCTTTCTCGGAGGAGGAAGCGGATACTCTACCCCCGCACAGACGTACGGATTGTGCGGTAGAAATTGTACCCGGAGCCTCACTGCCCAAAGGACGGCTCTATCCCATGAGTCTCCATGAACGTGAAGAGCTTCGAAAATTCATTGACACCAACCTCCAACGCGGATTCATACGCCCGGCCACCAGCCCCCATGCCGCTCCAGTCCTCTTCGTGAAAAAGAAGGATGGCGGACTCCGACTGTGTACTGATTTCCGAGGGTTAAATGCGGTATCCACAAACAACGCCTATCCTATACCGCTCATCCGAGACCTTCTCAACGTCGTGGCCCAAGGTAAGATCTTTACGAAATTAGATCTAAAAGATGCTTACTTCCACGTTCGTATTAAGGCAGGGGATGAGTGGAAAACGGCTTTTAATACGCCCCTCGGACAATATGAATACTTAGTTATGCCTTTTGGTTTGACGGGAGCCCCATCCGTATTCATGTCCATGATAAACGAAATTCTACACGAATTTCTGTACAAAGGGGTGGTGGTGTACCTTGATGATGTGTTAATTTACTCCGACAACGAGGAGGAACATATCCAAACCGTACAGAAAGTATTAGCCACCCTGATGGAAAATAATCTACCCATCAAGTTGTCCAAATGTGAATTCCATAAAACCGAACTTACTTACCTCGGGTATTGTATCTCCCAAGAGGGTCTGAAAATGGATCCAGCCAAAATACAAGCGATCCAAGACTGGCAAACACCCACCACCCGTAAAGAACTGCAATCCTTTCTGGGTTTTGCCAACTTCTATAGGGATTTCATAGCAAACTTCGCCCAAATCACGCTCCCTTTAACAGACTTGCTAAAAACCAAGGATAAAGGGGACCAAGCTAAGAAGCCATCTTCCAAACTGCTATGGACCCCCGATTGCCAGACGGCCTTCGAATATTTAAAAAAGCAATTTGTAACGGAACCCGTCCTCTCCCACCCCAACGAACAAACCCCTTTCATAGTGCAGGTCGACGCCAGCGATACAGCGATTGGGGGAGTTCTGCTGCAGAAGGGGGAGGATGGGAGGCTACGGCCTTGCGCTTTCTTGTCTAAAAAGTTTTCGGAGGCGGAAAGAAATTGGAATGTGTGGGAGAAGGAGGCCTTTGCAGTAAAGGCAGCCCTCACTAACTGGAGACATTGGCTGGAGGGGGCGCGATACCCTTTCGAGGTCTGGACGGACCACAAGAATTTGGAGGCCCTCCGAAGCCCACGCAGACTGAATGCTAAGCAATTGCGATGGGCGGAATTCTTTTCCAAATTCAACTTCACTCTAAACTATCTCCCGGGCAAAACTAACTTTTTAGCGGACGCCCTATCGCGCATGCCCCAACACAAGAGCAAAAGGGAGGAGACTGTCGACACTGTATTCTCACCTACGCAACTTGGGGGCGTGGTGACCACTCGCAGTCGGGCCAAGCTGCCCCTCCCGGCTAACCAAGAATGGAAATCGAAACTCAAAACTGAAGTAGAGAAAGAGGGGGATAGGGCTCCACGAAACAAACTAACCCAATCCCCACACGGGGATTGGCTAGCTGGGAGCAAATTTTATGTCCCAAACAGCCTCAGGCGGGAGATCTTACAGCGCTGTCATGACGCTCCCACTGCTGGACATTATGGGTATTTGAAAACTTTACACCTGACCCAGAGACAATTTTGGTGGCCGGGCATGCGCAAAGACATTTCCCAGTACGTTAGTTCCTGCCCTATTTGCCTCAGCGCCAAAACCAGGAAAGGGAAGCCTCCGGGTCTCTTACAACCCTTGGAGACACCAAACAGACCCTGGGAAGTAATATCTATGGACTTTATCACTGATCTGCCTATCTCTAAAGGACATAATAGTATCTTAGTTGTGGTAGATCTGTTCTCCAAGCAAGCCCATTTTATTCCTTGCACTGCTATACCCTCCGCTCGAAAACTAGCGGATTTATTTCTAAAACACATTGTAAAATTACATTCCTTTCCGTCCAAGGTGATTTCGGATCGCGGCGGACAGTTCGTTGCCAACTTCTGGCGGGAGCTTTTGAAAATGTTGAATATTGAGCAAGGCCTCAGTTCAAGCCACCACCCACAAACCGACGGGCAATCCGAAAAAACAAATCAGATATTAGAACAATTCCTTCGTTGTTACATCAATTTTCAGCAAGATAATTGGGTGGACCTCCTCCCTTTGGCCGAGTTCTCATATAACAACAGTGTACACGCTTCGACGGGAGAGGCCCCCTTCAAAATTGTCTACGGAGCCCACTTCAACCCCTTCCCGTTGGACGCACCCCCTCTCCATTCCTCAAAATTGCCAGATGTGTCTTCATGGTGGGGGGAGGCGGCACAGCAATGGACTCTCATTAAAAAGCACCTCGAAAAAGCCAAACTGGATTACAAAAAATACGCAGACCGCCATCGTGTGGCCGAATGGGAATTACAACCCGGAGATCATGTATATATTTCCACAAAAAATCTGAAACTAGCTCAAACAAGCCGCAAACTCGCTCTAAAATTCCTAGGACCTTTTCCTGTGCGCAAGATAATAAATAAAGTGACTGTTGCTGTAACTTTGCCTAAGAACTTGCGCCATGTGCATGATACGTTCCATGTCAGTCTTCTGAAAAGAGCTCCCACCGACAACAAATGGCACGTCAAAGCTCCACCCATTCCGACTTTGATTGACGACCAAATACACTATGAGGTACAACAGATCTTGGACTCTAAACTCAAACGAAACCAGCTTTTTTACCTCATTCGCTGGAAGGACTTTGATTCTGGTTACGATGAATGGGTGAACTCTGCACATGTTCATGCTCCTAGATTAACCAAAGCTTTTCATACTCGCTATCCATATAAGCCAGGGGGGGATCTATTTTAAGGGGGGCAGAATGTCAGGTCCAGTATGTCTCTAAACTGTACTGACTCCATTTTCTAATGCTTCTAGTGTTTAAGTGCTTTCTCCCCAGGTGCACCAGTTCCCAGGCAGCATTCCCACCGGAGGAGATTGTTGTGTCTAACCCAGTTCCACCAAGCATTGGCCTTGAAGGAGAGCAGCTTCCCAGGACTGAAAGATGTTGTTTTGAGAACTGTGGGGGGAGGCTGTTCCAGATGGGTATTGTTACTCTGTATCCTATGCTTGCTCTTCATTGGTAACAATGATCATGTACCATCCTGAGTCTCCTATTCAGGACAGTGGACTATAATGGACCTTTTCTGCAATAAAACTTCCTTTGCTAGACATTGGACTTATTCTTGCTTCTAAAGGGAATCTGGCAGAGAGTACCTTATCTAGCCACAGTCTGACATAAAGGGAGGTATACGAATAGAGAATTCGGAACTAGAGCAGACCCTTCTTAAAGAAGATAAGAAAAGAATATCCAAGGTATACCAAGTACTGTTGAAGTGGTATACCGAGGATGAGATAGTTAAAACACAAATGGTGAAATGGGCTATAAACTTTAATAAAGAAATAACAATGGAGGCATGGGAATACTTGTGGAAAACTACAATGAAGACAACGACATGTATTAATATCAAAGAGAACATTTATAAAATGATCTATCGTTGGTACATGACACCAAAGAAGATTGCGCTAGGGAATTCGAATACTTCTAATAAATGCTGGAAATGTAAGAAGCATGAGGGCTCCCTCTATCATATGTGGTGGTCGTGTGAGGTAGCCAGGCAGTACTGGGGGGAAATAATAAGAGAAATGAGTGAAATTTTACAATTTCAAATTAATAAGAACCCAGAACTCCTGCTACTGAACTTGGGAATGGAGGGAATTCCAGCCCAACACAGGACGTTGATATTTTATATGACAGCAGCAGCTAGACTTTTGTATGCGCAAAAATGGAAAGTACAAGAAGTGCCAACTATTGAAGATTGGACTTACAAATTGCTGTATATGGCTGAAATGGACAAGATGACAAGAAAATTGAGAGATCTGGACTCAGGGCAGTTCAACACAGACTGGGAGAAGCTGAAACAATACCTGGAGAAGAAATGGGAGGTGGGAGGAAAACTGTGGCAGTTTGAGAACTACTGAAGTATTGAAGTAGAGGGGGGAGACTTTACCGGGGGGAGAAGAGATAAATGTGAATTAATAAGCAGTCAGATTAATAGATTGACATATATATAGATATATATAGGTTAACAAACAGAACATAGAGAAAATAATTAATTATAAGGACTAAATATAAGGAGCGATTAACTAACAATATTTTCTTTTTTTTCTGACAAGTTTTGTACCAAACTGAATGTCTGAAGATATAGATGGGTCAAATTGATTGACTACGTGAGGAGAGATATATAGAACTATTATAAAAAGATAGAATGAGTAATATATATAGAGAATAAGTCAAATTGTTTGATATAAACGAATGTATGATCTATATGGTTTATGATATATAGAAATACCTGAAATTGAAAAATTGGGATAAATTGTTTATCTAAGATGGAAACAAAGGCTTACAGTTTGGGCATATAATGTTAAAAATAGTTAAGGATGTACTGCTTAGAATAATGGAGAATATATATTTGTTTTAGATAGAGGAAGCTAATAAAAGTAAGGGAAAGGGGACAAAGGGTTGGAAAGCTGTTGGAAGTCAACAAAAAGGGGGGGGGGAAGGGAGGGGGTTAGAGATGAAAAAATTGGGGAAAATTGAATGTAAATGTGGAAATAATGGATTCTAACCCAATAAAAATTTTTCAAAAAAAAAAAAAGGAAGGCCGACCGGGTTTTATCCTTATTTTGCAGCTGGTGATAGCTCAGGTAGCTCAAATTACTGAAGGGACCAGGGTCCGTTAGTTGGTAGTTTTTCTGCATTTTGAGAATTGCTAAATGGGCACATGCTCTGATTGAAGGGAGACTAAGTTCTGCCCTTAGCAAGGCCGCTGGTGTCCCTTTTGGCAGGGATAGAACACGCCTCATGAACGTTTTTTGAATTATTTCCAGATTGCTAAGTGTTGGTTCCTTCCATCCCCAGATCTCAATTCCGTACAGTAAATGAGTAATAATGACCTTGGAAACCTTGTATGGCCGGTGCTATCAAGAAACGATCCTTAGAGTAGTAAAATCTCATTACTGCTCCTATTGTTTTGAGCGCTGAGGCTTTTATAAGCTTTATATGGGCATCCCATTTCAGGGTCTCACTAAAAGTTAGACCTAGATACTTATAGGTCCTACACTGTTCAATTGGGGTGTCTGTATACGCCAATGATACTTTTTTGGTCTCTTACTAAATACCATTGTTTTGGTTTTTGTGTAATTAATTGTTAGTTGTTCCTCTTTACAGTATTCACCTGTTGAATACTCTTTACAGTCTAACAGTCTCTTTAATCCAATCCTAGTTAAAGAAATTAGGACCATATCATCAGCGTATAACAGTACTGACACTTTCTGGTGGCCTAAGGTTGGCACAACAAATTCTGGTCTGGATAGTCTTTTAACAATATCATTTATAAATAGACTAAAGAGTATAGGGGCGAGGACACACCCTTGCTTTACTCTCTTCTCTGCTGGGATTTCCTTAGTTAGGGAACCCAACATACCAACCCTGATTCTTGCGAATGTATCTGTATATAGCTTGCATATGAGAAGCAACAGTCTCTTATCTATGTTAGTTTGTGCAGGCTTCTCCCAGAGCAGTCCCCTATCTATCGAATCGAAAGCTGTGGCCAGATCAACAAATGCCACATATAAATATTTGGTTGGGCCAGTCATACCTGCATTAGCCAGCTGGAGGAGTGTTTGACAGTGATCTGTCGTGCAATGGCCTCTTCTGAAGCCTGCTTGATTGGGGTGTAGTATTTTGTTGTCCCTTATCCAATCCTCCAATTTTTGGAGAAGATATTTACTGTATAATTTAGAGACTGTGAGCCAAGCTACAAGTGACGAATTACACTTGCCTGGCAAGTGAACAGACTCACGTGTATTGATCAAGTGGAGAGCAAGTGAATGGCAAGTGAACAGAGAGGAATACACATGAGTCTGTTCACTTGCCAGGCAAGTGTAATTCATCACTTATATCTTGGTTCTGTGTCTAAAAGGCTAATAGGCTGGTAATTATTTGGGTCTGACTTATCTCCTTTTTTGTAGATAGGGACAGGGCTTTTTCTCAGGGGGAACGCAGGGGAACGGAGTTCCGGAACCTCTTGAAAATGGTCACATGGCTTGTGGCCCCACCCCCTGATCTCCAGACAGAGGGGAGTTTAGATTGCCCTCCGCGCCGCTGTGCAGCACGGAGGGCAATCTCAACTCCCCTCTGTCTGGAGATCAGGGGGCGGGGCCACAAGCCATGTGACCATTTTCTCCGAGGGCAACCCACTGAGTTCCACCACCTCTTTTCCCAGAAAAAAAGCCCCGGATAGGGACCACTATGTTAGTCTTCCATCCTGCTGGAAAAACACCTGTGTTGTTCAAGTGGGAAAACAGTTTTGCAAGTATCGGGGACCACCAGCTGGAAAATGTTTTTATCAGGTCTGCTGGGATCAGACCTTCCCCTGGAGATTTTCCTGAAGCTGTCAGTTTATGGAATTCAAGTTACTCTGAATTCATCTCCCAACCCCTTGCTGCAAGAAATCCAAGGTCTTGAGTCAAAAGGTTCTTTATTGAAAGATTACATTCATAGCACAAGTGTCCATAATTAATCCAAAGGCATCAAAGCTTCTGGCTGACAGGGAAGCTTTGTTGAGAATGACTAGATAGATACCAAAAGCAGTATATCACACAGTCCTTCAGAATCCCCCCCCCCATTGTCCAGCTACAGTTGAAGCCTGGGAACACCAAGAAGAACTTCCTCCAAGGACGCTGCTCAGGACTAGGAGATCAGGTGCCTTCCCTGTTCCTTGGGAACGCAGCTGGATGTCTGCAACCTGTGGACGGAAAGGCACTGGAAAACTACAGCATGAGAAAGCATCTGAATACAACATGGAGTCATGATGGATAACAGGCCCTGACAGAAGCTAAGGAAGCTGTAAGATTTCCAGCTTCAGCTGCCATTCCAGTGGGCCATTCCGGTAGCATCTGCGCTTCTATGGCAAAAGACCAGTTCCTTAATTCTTGCTTAGCTGGGAGTAGTGGAGGTTGGTACATTTTCGTAAAATGTCCATACCAAATATTCCCAGGAATTTGGGCTTCTATTTGATAAAGAGATCTACCCAAACTAACTGAGACTAACTCCCAAAACTGGGATTCTTTCTTTTCGGCAGCAGCCTGAGGCAGCTCATTCCATGATTGCTTGGCATGAGCAGCCTTCTTGCTTTTTAGCAAGATCTTATACTGAGATCTTAATTTAGCTATATTCTCAACTCTAGAGATTTCCGTACTGCCTCACGTGGTCTTGATGAACTTAGATATTTTAGCTTTAAACGCCCTACATTCGTGATCAAACCAGCTATTGCTGGGGTGCAGTTTTTGATTTGGAGGTTTGCTGTTGACAAGTAGCGGTTTAAGAGATTGGAGTATCTCTTCATAATGTTGGATCGTATTCAGATCTGAAACAAGCATGGCTTGTCGTTCTGCTTCTAGATTGGGGCTCTTTAGAGCTATTGCTACATCATTTTGTAGTGGTTCTGACCATCAGCGTCTCCTGGTGGTGGGTAGCGTATCTTCATTATTTTCAAATATTCACCTCAAAAAATTCTGTTGTTAAAATTTAATACTAGCTTTAATGGGCAGTGATTGCTTGCTGTACTTTCACCCACTTCAAAGTAATACACTTGATCTAATAGCATTGGGGAAAGGGCTATATATCCAATTGTGCTAGTGTAAGCTGATGTTAAATATGTGTAGGTGCCTCCTGATTTATCTAGTTTTGTCCCATGCAAGATGTACAAATTGAAGATAGCTAGCAGCTCAAGGAATTTTATGCCAGGCTTGTTAGTTACAGAATCTAATGAAGTGTGCTTAAGGAGAGATGTATGTTCAGCAATCTGGGTATTTAAACCCTGCTGAGTCTCAGAACTACTTGACCCAATCCTAGCATTAAAATCTTCACCAAGGATCCATTTTGAGTTTGGATAGAGGAGCGCTAAGTCCTCCAGTGCTGTAAATAGTCTTCCACAATCTTGGGCCCTCAAGCATTTTGGAGGCAGATAGACATTAATACACAGAAGGACCTTCAACAGCAAAACCTGTATGTAATTAGGGCAGGGGCTGTCTAGGGCCTGTGTTTTTACTTTTAAATCCACTGAGAGTAGGATTGCCAGGCCACCGCTCCCCCTCCCTCTGCTGTAAGTTTTAATTGCTGGTGTGGCAAATGTTCTAGAGCCCCTGAGTGATAAAGAAGCCAGGGTCCTCCTGAGCCCAAGTTTCCTGTAAAAACTATACATCAAATTTACAAAGAAAAGTTAGAAATTCTGAGTCATATCGTTTGTTATGCCACCCACCCCACCCCCAGTTCCATGACAAGAGCCTTAATTGTCAATCTTCTAAGATCTCTTCCAGCTCTCCTTTAGGATCATGGAAAATACAAACATTTTTGGATATAGCACTGCCATCAGGGAGATTATGGTCCTTTGGTAGAGCCACTTCCTGTTTACATTCCATTGGATGGCTGCTATGTAATTCTCCAATACTTTTGGAAGCATCTGTAATAGGTTTAGGAGGTGGACCCATGACTGAAATAGACGTATTTGCTGTTAAATTATCGCCCTCTAGATGTTGGGGTATAATTTGAGTCTGTGAAGTTTTCTTGGGCCCTAGAAGCTTTAATCTAAGCCAATCCAGTCTTATTGTTATTGCCATTTGTTCTGGGGTGGAAAGAGTCAGAAAGGAGTTAATTAGGTCTTCTTCAATAGAGTTTTCCAGGAGGAAGCAGTGGTTATTAGCTGGAGATTCATAGGCTGTGGCTAATAGGGCCAGGTGTCGTTCAGGTGCAAAAGTCTTCATAGGTGAAGTTTTGATAGGCAGCTCCTTCACCTTTTCTGGCATTTTGGCTTGCTGCAGACCTGGAAACAGTGGGGTTATGTTGGTATTGGCAAAAACCCTCACTGGAAAAATCCCTCTGGAATTCAAAAATGATTTTTGTCGGAAAAGTAGTGCTGGTACTTGAGGGCTGTTGAAAGTGAGTAATACCCTCTGCATCTGGTTTGAACTGTTTAGCATTTCCACTGCAGTTAGGTCTACTGGAATCTTGCATTTTGGAAATAGGGTCCTCAGATGCCTAACTGCTTGCCTTTTGGAGCTCCAGATAATAGACTGGCCTTTGTATTGGCAGATGGTTAGGCAGACTTTTCCTGGCTGTAAGATCATTTTAAATGGCTCCTCCCTTGAGCTGGGTTGTCCCAGGCCTGCTCCTGGCTTATGTCCTGTTGGCATTAAGCTGCTACCAGTCTGGCCTTTGTTAGAAGTCTCTGTTGTTGGGCTCCTTAGTTCACATACCTTTGTCACTGTCCTTGTAAGCTGCTCAATATTGGAGTTAATTTGTTGCGAGAATATGAGTATATAGTCCACGGTCTTAGAAGTCAGCATTAAAAGCTCTTTCAAAACGTTATCAGTTTCCTCATTCTCCCCCTCTGCTTGTGGAATGGTGTCATCTGCCATTGTTTCTCCGTCTTGCTTTCCTTCAAGGGCAGATGCAACGGCTAGGGGTGCATACCGATTAGCAGTGGAGATATTAAATACAGCAGTCTCATTTGTTGAAAAGTAGTTTTCAATTCTCTTTTGTTTGCATGCAGGGGATATAACTATGTCCTCTGAGTCCTGGAGATGCTTGCATGTCTTCTTTGCTATTTTAGACTACCAGGTAATTCTACTGGTTATTGTTAGTTATTCTACCAGAACTCAGCTTATGATAGTTTGCAGGTTTCTTCTGTTGACAAATATGTCAAAATATGTTGCATAAAAGTTGTGAAAAACTAATTATGCTTTTAGGAAGTTGATTATTTAAGAGTATGGCTTGTAACTTTAATTTGCAACAGCTTCAGTGTTCCAGCCTCTGCGTTTCTTAGCCTATGAAATGCCAGGTGTTTCCTCCAACATAAGAATTAAGATAAGCTTTCAGAGCCTGTGTTGACTGTGGCTTCTTGTAGGAAAAGATAGAGAGAGCAGTAATTGTTTGGAAAGCTGAACAAGAAAATTGTAGAGACTAATGAAAAGGTAAGTAAATAAAAGTTAACTTGCGGAGAATGCCAACGGGTGCTTATCTCGATGATGCCATCTTGGATCCCACAGTGCTAGCTGTCGCTTTAGGAATCCATCTAGTCTTTATGGGCTTTACCATAGAGAGTGGGGAAATTCCTAGAGTGTCATCATCAATGCCATCCCCCCCTTCGATTTTTTTCTTCTGCTCTTCAGATCGGGAAGGGAGGGTGCTGAGGGCAGAATGGTAGACTACTTGCTATGAACATCCAAATAGCAAGCCTACCATTAACCAGGACTGGAATTTGGGGAAACAGTGAAGTCCAGATCCACCAATGCTCCATCCATAATCCATTCAATTCTAGCTGCATCACTGATCCATCAAAGTCCATACTGCCTCCAACCATGAGCTGCCAGATTCTCACTGACATCGCTCTGTTCTACCCATCAGGCTTGCCCCTACATGTCCAGCTTTTCTTCTTTATTTGAAAGATTTGCATGTCACCTCTCCATACGTGCTCAGGGCAGCTCACAACTAAAACAGTAAAGCAGAACTAAAAGCAAATAGTTGGTCTTAGACCAAATTGGTTGGTTGGTTGGTTGGTTGGTTGGTTGGTTGGTTGGTTGGTTGGTTGGTTGGTTGGTTGGTTGGTTGGTTGGTTGGTTGGTTGGTTGGTTGCAGTAAGAACAATAAAAAATAAATCAAAACAATACAAATAAAAATCAATAAACTTTGGCCAGTAAAAACAGCCAATAAAAGCAAGTACTAGCAGCAAAGCCCATAAAAGAGAAGTATAAAATGCTGTTGATAAGACAGTCCTCAGGCTAGGAATAGATAATAAAACATCTAAAAATGATGGAGCAACTTAGTTAAAAGCCTAGGAAAAGAGAAATGTTTTGGTCTGGTACCTAAAGGAGAGGAAAGTAGGCACCAGGTGAGGCTCGAGGGGGAGGGCATTCCAAAGTTGCAATGCCACCATGAAAAAGTCCTCTCTCTAGCTGCTGCTTGCTTTACCACTGCATGTGAAGTCACAGAGAGAAGGATTTGAGAAGAGGGTCTCAGCTTGTGGATGGTGCCTTGGATTCATTTTCCTGTCATTCCCCAGCTCCAGCTGGGGCCCAGTATTTTTCAAATCAAAGCAACCATGAATGTGTGTGATGTTGTGCATCATCCCTTGCATGTGCCTTTCCAGGAATCTAACAGTATTCTCTCAAACATGTCACATTCCAGTACATTTAAAAAGAACATTTCGATGGTTTTGATTAATTCCCTAATTATATAAAAAATGTACACTTGCTTAGATTTGGCATGCCTTTGGTCCATTGCAGATGTGTTTCCTTGAATGCATACATTTTCTTTCATGTAACATCCTGCTCAAGTCTTTAGGCAATTAAACTTCCTTTATGGCGATTATCTTAGGTCACTTTAATAAAATCGATTTAAGATGGTTATTTTAACAGCTGGCACTTTGACTTGCAAACATACTTTTAAAATGGGTGGATCATTGTCACAATAACTATAGCATCTGTAACTTAAAAGCAGCTGATCCATTAGAGAAATATGTTTTCATCGATATGTAACATTAGCTGCCTGGCACAGTTTCCTGTAAATTACATCACAGTCCTAAATTGAGTCACAACGAGTATCCATAAATGCTCAAAATTGAAAAGGTGTTTTCAGAAAGTTTCCAAATGGAGTGTTCAATACTAATTGATTTTTTTCACCCCTCCACTCTAGTTGCGATCAAGTAAAAACTGAGGCCAACTGGCCTTTCACCTTAAAAGGCTGGTCTTGTGATCCCTTGCACCAAACTAATGTACCTGCTCAGCTCTGGGAAGTATTGGCATCATTTGATAAAATCTGTTTCAACTGCGTTGGGAAAAATACTCCTCTTTTTATAGACCCAAGAGGCTGGAAAGCAGTCCCCAGAGAATTTTATTGTGGAGTCAGAGGAGTAAGTAAAGTAAGACATGGAGACCAAGTCAAATCTTGCACATTTGGGGGGATAGAAGGCGGATTTCCTGCTTCACTTTTGAATGGATTAGAAGCTGAGGTTGCTATTCGATGCTTTAGAAATCCTTAGCTGATACACTGGGAGAGCAGTGTTAGTTTGGATGGGGGTGTCAGGTTCAGACTGCTCTCATGTATATCCTTGCCTAACCGACTCCATCTTTAATCCTTTCAGTGTTTAAGTGCTTTCTTCACAGGTGCCAAGGTTCCCAGGCAGCTATCTCACAGAGACGGATTGTTTTGGCTACTGCTTTTCCACCAAGAACCGGCCTTGAGAGACTTTCGCTTTCCTAGCTTCAAAGGGACTGTTTTGAGAACTAAGGGGGGAGGCTGGGCCTGCGGGGATCTGTTACTCTGTACCTCATGCTTTGCCTGTCATTGGTAACAATGCCTATGTACCATCCTGAATATTGTATTCAGGCCAGTGGACTATAATGAACTAACTCTTCAGTAAAATCCTTTTGGAAACAATGGACTGTTGTCTGATTGCAGAAGGTAGTCTGGAGTAAGGACATTATCTAGCCACAGTTCTGACATTTTGTTACCAATCATCTTTCCCAATGCCTAAGCCGGATCAAACGGACTCCAAACCTGTCCCGCTCAGGGATCCTTTGTTTGACCCGTATGTCTCCCCCGGCTCCCAAGGATTGGAACCTCAAGAATCTGTACCAAGAGGAACCAGCTCCTCTGTTACTACGTGTCCGGAGCAGGCTCCTCCTGCCCCGGACTGGGCGCGCACACCAGCCTCCCTGCTGCCCGCAGAGCTCCCCCCCCACCTGCGAAGCTCCCCTCCCCACCCGCGGAACTCCCCTCCCCAATCCCGCGCACCCCCCACACACCCCCAACACCACTCGGGGACCCCCTACCTGCGGGGAGCATGGACGGGGCGCACGGCGAGCAGGGCCGAAACAAGGAAGCGCTCACCCGGGCCGCCGCCCCTGTCAGCAGAGCCGCACGGGCCGGCATGGACGGCCGCCGCGCCGAGGGAAGCTGCTCTGACGAGGGGAAGGGCTGCGGCCCAGGAAACACTGAGGCGGCCGCCCGCACCATCCGGGTCGGGGGCGCAGGAGTGGGCCTGGCCGGCAGCGGGGTGAGGGGGCGGGACGGAGAGCCAGCCACGCCATCCCCTGACTGGCTGGACGGCTCCTGGGAGGGCTCGCCGGTGTGAGCCATGGGCAGGGATTGGCGCACAGCCAGCACCGGCGAGCCATCAACGGGGAAGAGGAGACAGCTGGTGAGACAAGGAAGAAGTGAGGAGAGAGGATGATGGATGGGCACGGTGACCAAAGAGAAGGGGGGGAAACCGAGGGAGAGCAGAGGGTGGAGGTGGCACGCACAGGGATTGGTGACGGGTCCAGAGGCGGGGAGGAGAGCTGCTATAAAGGGGGAGGTCCCGATGACGCCGAGGAGGAGTAGCTGACTGAGAGGTGGCACAGAGAGAGGGAAGGAGAAGTTCTCGGAGACAGCTGGCTGGAGACAGAGGCTGCTGGAGCAGCCCGGTCCCAGCCCAGTCTGAGGCAGAGGGAACTCACCCCTCCCCCTGGAGGCAAAGGAAGGGACGGCGGAGCACGAGGAGGGCGCGGTTGGGGGCGGGGCGGGGCCTCACACTACGCTCTACACTCTCGCTCCCAGCAGTGCAGATACCCGGCCCAGAGCTACAGCCGAACCACTGTTTTCCGTACCCACTCCGACACAGTGGGGTGCGAGACCCAGGGAGATGAGAGAACGGAGGGCCAGCACGATGTTCACGCAAACACAGGTGGACAGTCGGCGCAGTTTGGAGTCAATACCCAAGCATGCCAGCAGCCAACCGTGGCTTTACTGGAACAGGACTACCGAACAAACAGAGTGGGAGACATCCCGCCGTGGCGCCCTAAGCTGGGATTATTCGGAAGTCACCCCGTGGTCGGGGCAACAAGAAGTAAGTGAGCACCAGTGGGTGCAGCTTCAAAGCAGAACGATTGCCATTGACTCTGGAATATCGGCAATCACTGGTTTGGCGAAAGGGATCTTAGCCGCCAGATCTGAAGAAGAACAAACAGTGGACGAAATCATACCTGGTCTACCGAGGCCACGTACTGAATATGTGCCCACCTCGCAAACTACTGGTTATACTGAACAAGAGGAAGTAAATCCTGACAGAGTGCAAGTTTTGGAGACCAGACTAGCAAGCATGGAAGAGAGCTTAGCCCACACAGTCCACCTGCTATCTGTACTCGTGGTGGGGGACGGTGGACGTGAACCGCCAGCTGGTCTACCAGACATCAGCCAAAGTTTGTCAAACCTACAAAATCTTTTGCCCCGTCCGGAAGGCCCTATCCAACCGTGGCCGCAACAGCCACTGGAGACGGGGGATTCTGATTCTGCAATCGGTGAAGGACCCTGTCCTGAAGACCCGTGTCCAGAAGATCCCCGTCCCGAACAGCTGATCGTACCAGGGGATGACGGAACCGGCAGCAGAGATGGAGAACTGAGCCCAGAAGACCCCCGTCCCGACAGTCCAATCATTCCCGTGGACGGAGGAACCGGAGGAGGTGAGGAACCAGGACCACCCCTGAGGCCCACGTCCCCTATAGTACCTCCACCCACGACCCAAGCGAATCAGCCACCAAGCCTCCCGAGAGGGGATCCTCCACGAGTCATCCCGGGGACGAGCAGAATTGGAAGAGGTACTACTCCCAGGCCACATCAAACGCTGGGGCCGCGGGGGGCTATAGCGCCTCTCCAACCTATTTCTCCTCACCCATCCCCGTGGCAACCGGCACCCCAAGGCCCAACTCCTGCTCCTCTTCTACCAGCGCCAGCGCCCAGATTACCAACTCTTCGACGCCCACCGCCTGCGCAGCCGGCACCCTTACGGCCAGCGCCGCTACAACCCATACCTGGAGGGCCTCCCCAGCCGATTCCGAGAGGGCCTCCCCCACAACAACCTCAACCTTATCCTCAGCAACCTCCGCAGCTGCATCCGCCAACACTGCGACAGCCTCCTCTACAACTTGCCCCGCTCGACGTCTACCCGATGCCTGCACCAGCTCCCCGGCAAGAACTTCCCATGGGATGGGTTAAGCTGGAAGCTACGTTCGACAGAGATCCTTCCAAACTGGGATTTTTCCTTGTCCAAGCAGTACAGTTCTTCAACCGATGGGGACATCTATTTGGAAGTGAAGCCAGCCAAATCGAACACCTGGGATCAAGACTTCAAGGCAAAGCTGCTGACTGGTATGTAGGACTTTATGATATTGGTGCCCCTGAGTTGGATACCCTTCAAGGGCTAGTGGACGCGCTCCGAGCCCAATACGAAGATCCCCTAGAAGAAACTAGGGCCCGGACTGAATTGCAGTCTATTAGGCAAGGCAGCATGTCGGCTAGAGACTATGTTACAAAATTCCGACAGCTCGCTGCCAAATGCCCAAGGTGTGAAGAATCCACCAAAATCATTTTATTCAAACAGGGATTAAATCCTAAGTTGTTGGATAGAACTCTAATGCAAGATAACTCTCCTACGCTGTTAGGATGGATCCAGTTAACCTGCGAAGTAGAAAATCGCATGCTGGAAGTTCGTTTAGTGGAACAACATCAACAACCCGCGAGCCAAAGGTGCTCCTCAGTTCTCGTTCGAGGGGGCCGAGGGACTGGATACGCTACTCGTGGAGCGAGAGATGCTAGATGGCAACAAGGTTTGTGCCTGCAGTGTGGCCAAAGTGGTCACTTTGCAGCGCAATGTCCGTACCAGCCTGTGCAAAGACCTCTGCTACTAAGACGTCCAGCCCCCGCAACCTATTTGGCGCCACCGCGCCCAACACCAGCCCCCAGATCAGCGAGAGGCAGAGGAGCTCCTCAGAAGAACCTCCCCGAGAGAGGGTTAGAGTTGGAAGAAGTTATGGAGTATGATTCCACAGCTCTAACCGGGGAAGAGAATCCAGAAAGTCCCACTTCGGGAAACGAAATGGATCTGTCGTAAAGGGACCCAAATGGCAGATCAAACCTCAGTCCGTTCCTGCTTTGAACAGACCTCCAGGGTCCATACTTTTCATACCCGTCATATTAGTAAATCCAGATAGAAAAATGCACATCCGTGTGCAAGCCCTAATAGATTCGGGCTGCTCAAGAGACATTATTGCCCCAGCCTTGGTGAATGGATTAGTGCTTCCTATACAAGAATTGGAAACGCCCATCATTTTTGAGCAAATGGACGGCACCAATATGAACCCAGTCACTACTGAAACCACTCCAGTCGTAACCGGCATGGGACACCATTGGGAGGTGCGATCGTTCGTCATTAGTGCCACCGCCAAATACCCCTTGATCCTGGGAAGCCGGAGGTTGTGCGATCACAACCCCTATATAAACTGGGCAGAAGGAAGCATCACGTTCAGCCACGACGCCTGTAAAAATCACTGTTGGGATCAAAATTGGGGTGTTGATCCTACCCACAAAGAATCAGCTCTCCTCAGCCAGGAAGAAATTAATCAAATACCCAAGCAATATAGAGCCTACGTCCAAGCCTTTACAGAAGAAGAGGCCAATACCTTACCTCCACATAGGAGGACAGACTGTGCTGTGGAAATTTTACCAGGCACCTCGCTGCCTAAGGGCCACCTATACCCAATGAGCCCCAACGAAAGAGAAGAACTCCGCAAATTCATTGACACTAATCTTCAAAGAGGATTTATACGACCGGCTAACAGCCCACACGCTGCACCAGTGCTCTTCGTCAAAAAAAAGGATGGGGGCTTAAGGCTGTGCACGGATTTTAGGGGACTTAATGCTGTATCATCCAGCAACGCATACCCCATCCCGCTCATCAAAGATCTTCTCAACGTCATGGCTCAAGGTAAGATCTTTACAAAATTAGATTTAAAAGATGCCTACTTCCACGTTCGTATCAAAACAGGGGATGAATGGAAAACAACTTTTAACACGCCCCTCGGCCAGTATGCATATTTAGTTATGCCGTTTGGTTTAGCTGGGGCCCCGTCGGTTTTCATGTCCATGATCAATGAAGTTTTACATGAATTCTTGTACAAAGGAGTTGTGGTTTACCTAGATGATGTCTTAATCTATTCGGAATCTGAGGAGGAACACGTGGATCTGGTAAAAAGAGTTCTGACTACACTAATGTGTAACAAACTGCCCATTAAACTATCTAAATGTGAATTTCACAAAACAGAACTCACTTATTTGGGCTACTGCATCTCCAAAGATGGCTTAAAAATGGATCCAAGCAAAGTACAAGCGATCCAAAATTGGCAAACTCCCGCTACTCGCAAGGAACTACAATCCTTTTTAGGTTTCGCCAACTTCTATAGAGAGTTCATTGCAAACTTTGCTCAACTTACTCTCCCCCTAACCGAACTGTTAAAGACTAAAGACAAGGGGGACAATGCCAAAAAGCCGAGTGCCAAATTGCCTTGGACACGAGAATGCCAAGAGGCATTCAATCTTCTCAAAATGCAGTTTGTTTCCGAACCCGCCCTCCAACACCCCGATGAAAATCGCCCCTTTGTAGTGCCAGTCGACACCAGCGACACCGCCATTGGGGGCGTACTTTTACAAAAGGGGGAGGACGGGAAACTCAAGCCCTGTGCCTTCCTATCCCGAAAATTTTCAGAGGCAGAGAGAAATTGGAACGTATGGGAAAAGGAAGCGTTTGCTGTAAAAGCCGCCCTCACTACCTGGAGGCACTGGTTAGAGGGAGCCCAACATCCATTTGAGGTCTGGGCAGACCATAAGAATTTGGAAGCCCTATGCAGCCCTCGGAGACTAAATGCTAAACAGCTGCACTGGGCGGAATACTTTTCCAAATTCAATTTCACTTTAAACTTTTTGCCGGGCAAAACTAACTTTCTTGCAGATGCCCTCTCGCGCATGCCCCAACACAAGAGCAAAAGGGAGGAGACTATAGACACCGTCTTTTCCCCTACACAACTAGGGGGTGTGGTAACAACACGCAGTCGCACTGCTCAGCCCCCTCAACCCAATCAGGGGTGGAGATTGAAGCTGAAAGCTGAAGTGGAAAAGGAGGGGGGGAAAGTGTCCAAAGACAAACTGCAACAATCGAAACACGGGGAATGGCTTTGGGGGACCGCTTTTATGTCCCCGACAGTTTAAGAAAAGAAGTCTTGCAGCGCTGTCACGATGCCCCTACAGCAGGACACTATGGATACTTAAAGACGCTTCATTTAGTACAGCGCCAATTCTGGTGGCCAGGCATGCGCAAGGACATTTCACAATATGTAGCATCCTGCCCCATTTGCCTCAGTGCCAAATCCCGCAAAGGTAAACCCCCCGGATTATTACAACCGTTAGAAACACCAAGCAGACCGTGGGAAGTAATTTCCATGGACTTTATCACTGATTTACCCCCCTCCAAAGGGCACAACTGTATTCTGGTGGTAGTGGATTTATTCTCCAAGCAAGCACACTTTATACCTTGCACCACTATACCTTCAGCTAGAAAACTGGCGGATATTTTCCTGAAACACATTGTAAAATTACATTCTTTTCCGTCTAAGGTGATTTCGGATCGCGGCGGACAGTTCGTTGCCAACTTCTGGCGGGAGCTTTTACAAATGCTAGATATTGAACAAGGTTTAAGTTCAAGCTATCATCCTCAAACCGACGGACAGTCGGAAAAAACTAATCAAATCCTGGAGCAATTCCTTCACTGTTATATTAACTTCCAACAAGATAATTGGGTCGATTTGCTCCCTCTGGCAGAATTCTCTTACAATAACAGTGTGCACGCCTCCACAGGAGAAACTCCCTTCAAAGTCGTTTATGGCTTCCACTTCAAACCCTTCCCGTTTGAAGCGCTCCCCCCTCCTACGGCGGTTTCCAGTGACGTAACAGAATGGTGGGGGGAAGCTGCTCAACAATGGACTCAAATTAAAAAACATCTCAACAAAGCCAAAGAGGATTACAAAAAATACGCCGACCGCCACCGTGCGGCTGATTGGGATTTACAGCCAGGCGACCTTGTCTATCTCTCCACAAAGAATTTAAAAGTGACTCAAACCAGCCATAAACTTGCATTAAAATTTCTTGGACCCTTTCCTGTTCGTAAAGTGACCAACAAAGTGACTGTTGCCTTGGATTTACCAAAGAATTTGCGCCACGTACACGATACTTTTCACATTAGTCTGTTGAAAAGAACTCCTCCTGCAGACCAATGGCACATCCGTGCCCCTCCAATTCCAACTTTAATTGATGATCAAACTCATTACGAAGTGCAGCAAATTTTGGACTCTAAAAAAAAAGAAACCATCTGTTTTACCTCATCCGGTGGAAGGACTTTGACTCTGGGTTCGATGAATGGGTGAACTCTGTACATGTTCATGCGCCTAGATTAGTGAAAGCATTCCATTCTTGCTACCCACATAAACCTGGGGGGAGGGCATCTTAGAGGGGGCAGAATGTCAGGTTCAGACTGCTCTCATGTATATCCTTGCCTAACCGACTCCATCTTTAATCCTTTCAGTGTTTAAGTGCTTTCTTCACAGGTGCCAAGGTTCCCAGGCAGCTATCTCACAGAGACGGATTGTTTTGGCTACTGCTTTTCCACCAAGAACCGGCCTTGAGAGACTTTCGCTTTCCTAGCTTCAAAGGGACTGTTTTGAGAACTAAGGGGGGAGGTTGGGCCTGCGGGGATCTGTTACTCTGTACCTCATGCTTTGCCTGTCATTGGTAACAATGCCTATGTACCATCCTGAATATTGTATTCAGGCCAGTGGACTATAATGAACTAACTCTTCAGTAAAATCCTTTTGGAAACAATGGACTGTTGTCTGATTGCAGAAGGTAGTCTGGAGTAAGGACATTATCTAGCCACAGTTCTGACAGGGGGTGGAACTGGAAAAGAAATTGTCTAAGGTTTTCTTAGCTATGGAGGTGTGCATTGTTCAGACACAGAATCCCCCCCCCCTCTGAAATGATACTGGGCTGAGGAGACTTCACTGAGGTCATTTAGTTATGCCTGTGAACATGGCACTTCAGTTTAGTCAGTGCAGCGAATAGCTGTTGACTTAATGTCCCCGATGAACTTGTCTAATGACTAGAGATGGGCACGAACAGGAAAAAAACCAAACACGATGTTTGTTGTTCGTTGCCATCCACAAACAGGGATTCACGAAGATAGACGACTATGACCTGTTCACGAACATGTTCATAGTTGGAGAGTCATGAGAGCCAGAATGGCTCCCTTGGAACTTAACTGAACTTGAGCTGGAAAAGGCATGATCCATGCCCCCCACCTTTGCTGTCATTTTCTGTTCACAGTGGCAAAAACTAGACTGTCTGCTGGAAGCTACTTTGAGGGGTTACAAACTGACCTTCCCAATGTTCAATACCCACAAAATTTGCAGGGGACATAGTCCTCACTGTCCTCTGAAGGCCCCCAAGTTTCAGAGAGATTGCACCCCGGGAAAGGCATGATCCATCGGTCTCCCCCTTTCCTGTCATTTTCACAGTGTCAAAAACTGGACTGTCTGCTGGAAGCTACTTTGAGGGGTTACAAGCCAGAAGGAAAGCCTGAAGGAGTTCATACAGAGTTCAGACAGTCCATGCCTACGTTGCCAAGGGAATTGATTGAAAGGTGCCAGACTGTCTGGCTGATGAACGCCATGAACAGGCCTTGGAACGAACACTTGTTCACCAGGAATGGGACCTCCTGAACAGCTTGCTGGCAAACAGCGGATTGGGCTGTTCGTGGCTTTTTATTGTCCGTATTGCTGTTTGTGCCCATCTCTACTAATGACCCTCTGAAAGTTCCCATTCTGCAGCAGCAAATTGCACAAGTTTCCACTGTCTGGCAGGTTGAATTTAGGCCAAGTTGCATTTTTTTTCTAAGAGAACAATGGCTTTATATTTGAGTTCCTGAACAACTCTTGGGTGTATGCCATCTGAGCCTTGTGATTTCTTAGTTTTTAATTTATCTATCAGCCCTGGAACTTCATTTCTTGTCACTTGTATTGGACCTGGTTCTTCCAACACCCTTCCCAAAAACAGGAGCTCTGCTGTGTGTAATTGCCCCACATTTTCCACAGTGAAAGCCAATTCAAAAGAATTAATTCAATTTCTACCTTCCTTCCATCAAAACTAGCTGATACCACTTAATAGTAAAAAAGGTTTTCAGTTAAGTGCTGAGGCACCATTACAAACTTGGAAGGAACTCTGGGATCAAGATAGAGTAAAAAATGGCAATAGAGTTTTTTTTAAAAAATCGCAGCACAGTTTCAGGTAGGTAGCCATGCAGGATTTGAGTCCAGTGGCACCTTAGAGACCAACATGATTTCCAGAATCTAAGCTTTTGAGAGTCGAAGCTGTCAGGTATCTGAAGAAAGGAGCTTTGACTCTTGAAAGCTTATATCCTGAAAATCCTGCTATCACATGGCATAGCACACCACTAATACAAACACCTGGGTGGAAGGATTAGCAAGCCTTAAGCAGTCAAGTAATACCAAATCTCAATATTCATTACCCAATACTAAGAACCCACTTAAAGCATAAATTATGTCAAATTCTAAGCAACTTATGCCCCTCAGGAGAAGGGAGGCAAATGACTAGAGAGATGTGAAAAGAAAGCCAAAAAGAGATTTCTAGCTAGAAGTACTGAAAGTTTGACTACTAATTAAATGTGGATTAGCAGTGGTGTAGTGCGCATCATTTTGGGGGGCTGCCACAGGGTGCCATGCCAAGGACAGCCTGATGCTCCACAAGAGGCCACCTACAACACCCTGGCTGCCTGCCGTGCTGATAGGGTGGCCGTCCTGCAGCTTAGGAGTGCGCCGAGCCAGCAGTAGTGGCGGCACAGGCGACTCCGGTGGAGGGCTGCCTGATGGGGGGCAGGGAGGCAAGTGGCCTAAATCTCAGGAGTGCTCCCACACCCTGCGTGATGATGTCACCTCCAGTGACATCATTGCGCAGTCCCAGGAGTGCACACATGCTTTATGCATGCATGTGTGGAGCCCGGGAATTGCCCTGGGCACTCCAAATGCACACTACACCACTGTGTAATCCACAGGAGGGCTAAGTGACTGGACAGCAATGCAAAACTGAAAGATGGAGCAGACACATGCGTTGTGTGTCAGTGGGGCCTCCACAGCTGTACAAATTCAGGTGGTTTGGAGGAAATCAAAGGTACATGTAAGAACACGCAACAGTGATTGTACAAGCATCAAAACACACTTTTAAAAAAAGATCTCCTAGTTATAGGACAACCAGCAAGGACATAAAGCAAAAGATGGGGACCAGATGTGCATCCTGAGAAGATAAGACTAGAGAGCGAGTGGTCTGGGTCCTCAAAACAATTCCTAGTAAAGCAAAAGAGAGGAGAAATCCAGGTGAAAGGGATTGTATTTGGGGACAGTTTCATTCTGGCAAAGAGGTGAGAATTGACAGGCAATGAAACAGCCCAAAGTGGAACTAGGTATGCAACCTTGTGCGGCGGTTAAACTTACTATGGGCCAAGCTACAAGTGACAAACGACACTTGAACGGCAAGTGGATCGAGTGGAGGGCAAGTGAACAGGAAGAAATACACTTGCCGTTCAAGTGTCATTCGTCACTTGTAGCTTGGCCCTAAGTCTGACTATGATTATCAAGTGCGAGTTGATCTCTGGGGCTGTTTAATACTAAGTAATTTGAATGCCTGCTGAACACATTTGCATTGGTTTTTGCAAAATGCTTGAAAACACTGCCAGTCCAAACAGTTTGCCAGCCATTAGCATCAGTATTGCTTACTTTGATGAACACCAAATGGTAGATTTTTTTTAATGCAGGATTTATTAATGAATGAGGGATATGATTTGTGACCAATTTACTGTCTATTTAAGCAATTACCTGCCAAGCAGAACAATATCATAGCAAGCACAGGGGGGAGTCAATCCAGTCAGTCTTTTATTAATACTCATAGACCAACAGCTCATAAGTAGACATGGGCACAAACAGCATTATGAACGGAAAAAACCCACAAACAGCCCATTCATCTGTTTGCGAACAAGCGGTTCATGAGGCCCCATTCTAAACGAACAAGTGGTCGTTGCAAGCCTCGTTCCTTGCCTTCATCAGCCATTCATGAAGCCAGACAGTCTGGCACCTGCAATCCATTCCCTTGGCAACCAGAGGCAGGGACTGAACTCTGTCTGAACTCCTTCCAGCTTTAACCCTTCAAAATACTTCCAGCAGAGAGTCCCATTTTTGCCACTGTGAAGAGAAAATGACAGCAAAAGGGATGGGACCCATGGATCATGCCTTTCCCAGGGTGCAATCTCTCTGAAACTTGGGGGGGGGGGTCTTTGGAAGACAGTGAGGACTATGTCCCCTGCAAATTTGGTAGGTATTGGACATTGGGAAGGTCAGTTTGTGGGGTGTTTAAAGGGCCCTGCCCCTTGCATGTGGCAGGAATCCCCCCTGCCACCTGCCAGCTGATAGTTTAAAGGGATCTTTAAAGGACCACGGACAATGAACAACGAACATGTTTGTGAACAGGGTCATGTTCGTTACAGTTCGTTCTTCGTTCTTTGTGGATGGCAATGAACAATTAACAGCTTGTTCAGGGTTTTTTTTTTCCCCGTTTGTGCCAATGTCTACTCATAAGCATGCAGGAAAGATTATATTAATATACAAACATTGGGAAAAGTGTAATTATACAATGTGGGAATCATAAATATGTAATTTTAAGTATAAAATTTTAGATTAGAGAGTGATGACATTTAATGACATGAACAAAAATTTTACTACTGCCAGAGTCACATTTGGATCAGTATCCAATAGTAACTTAGAGCGGGACCACAAGTGACGCCTGATACAGGTTGGACACTTGTCAGCTTCCCTCAAGTTTTGATGGGAAATGTAGGCAGCTTGGCGGAACGTTGGACAATTGACAGTTGAAAAGTCCATTGGACAGCAGTCAGAGAGTCAAGCTGCAAGACCAGGATGCCTACATTTCCCGCCAAAACTTGAGGGAAGCTGACTAGTGTCCAACCTGTGTCAGGCGTCACTTGTGGTCCCGCTCTTAGTTACAACATCTTGTTTTATGGCAAAGCTCCATTTTTGGATATAGAGGCAAATTGTACTATTACAATTTATAACAAATTGCCAGAGGCATTGGATTTACAGTGACATAGCCACTCAGAGAAAGGAATTCCTAGGAATCTGCCTGCTATTTCTCCTAAGACACTTAGTCTTGTTTTGGAGAAAAGTGTTCTATATTTAGGAACCATTAGAAACTTACAATAAGCAGGTAGATGTAAGGATCTGCCAAGCAACTCTCAAAAGACTTCACTGCAGGCAGTAAAAGAACTTTACTGAAAAGCTGCTAGTATCAGGAGCTTAATCCATCTTTGCCAGGAATAACATTCACATGCAAGCACCAAACACATATAGGCTTCCAAAGCACAGGCAAATTCTCAAATTTCTTCCCCAGTCTAACGGTCAGCTAAATTCAGCGGAAAAGCATCTAAGTGGGAAAACAGCAGAACTGATGTATGGGATTTTCAAGGCCGTGGTGTCTGTTCAGGTGCCTGTTCCCAGACCAGTTCAGAGGACTATACAGGTAACAGTATGAATAATTGCCTCCCTTGCATAGATTCTCATTGCAGGTCCAGGAGACAAGGGACATAACATTTGCAGTCCAGTCAAAGAATAGCCTTAGTATTTAACCATAACCATGACATGAAGCATTAGAATACAATCCTAACAGCAGGGTGTTGCTGGTTATGACAGGTGATGCTAAGCACCCGACAGCAGAGACTTCAGGAGTGAAAGTCCCAAGTACTGCAAGGAATATCCTCTTCGAGCTCTGCAGCCAGTGCTCCATTTATCAAAGTGTAAGGCTCTAGATTTAATCAATTTGTATGAAGAGGGGTAAAGCATTTGGTTAAAGAATTCAAGGGGTAGACCAATTCTCTGCAACATGTCATCAACTACTGTTAGCCATGAACTTCAGAAGCCATATTTAGCTAGATGATATAGATAGCTCTCCTCCAAAGAGTAAAAAAAAATCAATCTAAAGAGAAAAGTTGCTATCCATGCTTTAGCTTGCAAGGATGGTTCAGCAAATTCTGAACGGATAGCTGGACCAGAGACACACCTAGGAAGATTTGACAGTGAATGTAGGAAGGAAATTAAGCAGGAATCACTCTTGTCGTTGGCTTTAGCTATGGTCAGTGACACACCATATAATAATATAGCATGAATAGCAGCAGGTACATAATTACCTCCTGTGGTCTGAAAAAATATCAGAAGAGTGCTGTGTAGGAAGTATGAGCTAACACCTTTTCAAAAAAACGACCATATTTGTCTTTTAATAATTTATGTCCAAAGACTCCTGAAGGCAATAGGAAGCAAATCATTCAATAAATGTCTTTGCACAATATGGGACCCAGAAATCACCAGAGAGATGGCTATCTATTTTGTCTACATAGAGATTCAAAAAGTAGCCACTTACCTCAAAGGATTGTTGTAAGGATAAAATGGAGGAGATGAGAATTACGTAAGTCACTTTGAGTATCCATCGTAAAGAAAAGTGGGATATAAATGAAGTGAACAAATACATTTGAAAAAATAAATAAACAGCTCCATTGGACTGAGTGAGAAGGTAGATGTGCAAAGAGACAATGCAGCTGTAATGTACATTGTAATGCATTGAAGCAACCAGCTGAATAGCTATAAACCAGTTTATCATCCGACAAACAGATTATCAAAAAATTGGTTGCCCATTTGTGACTGGAGAAGAGAACATGAATCAACATGCCAGGTGTCCAAAGCTCTATGGAGCTTAGAGTGTTAGGTGTTAGGTATAAACAGGTGGAATGAGCTTGTGAGTCCAGAAACCCTAAATTCAGTATGGTTCATGTGCCACTTAAAGTATCTGGGATCTCGGACCCCTGGGGTTTATATAACTCTTTCTTATCCCTTCCACATTAGGCCATCTTGCCATCCACTGGCCAATCTTGCAGAAGAGGCTGGCTTAGATCAGATTCCATTGCCGATAAATATCTGGGCACTTTGGACCTTTTATTTGTCCCTGTTTTGGAACAATGTGACATCTAGAGACCCCAAGAATGGTGGGCCGGGGGTTAGGACTCCTCCACCATCTTGGTACACACTCTGAGGAACTTGCTACAATGTATGTAAAATTTACTTAGCTGAGTTAGATTAAGTTTATTGCTTTTTTGAGACGATGTTCTGTATGAAATTGCGTGCTCTTCCCTGTTTTTATATTTTGTCCCTTTTCCTATTTCTTTTGAATCTAACCACAATCCCTCCCTGTCAGGTCTGTGACCCACACGACTGCCATGTCGCTATACTGTTGCAAGAGACTAACACGTCATTCTCAACAAAGACTTTGTGTTCAGCCAGAAGCTTTCCTAGCCTTTGGATACCTATGGACACTTGTACTATGAATATATTCTCTCAATAAATAAACTTTGACTCAAGAGTCCTTGGATTTCTTGCTGCAAGGGGTGGGAGATGAAATCAGAGTAACTTGAACTCCATAGACTGACACTCCCCCTCAACTTTTTACTCTAATAAACCTTCTTTTTATAAAGCCATTCTTTTTGTTTTCCTCTGGTTTTCTTTAGTATATTTCCCTGAATCTCTTCCCTACATGCCAGATTCACAGGTGCTACTCAGTGGCTATAAGGTATTTTCCAGGGCTTCCATCCTATTACTTTGTTGTTGTTTTAGGGCTCTTTTTCACTGGGTGAGTCTAGATAATAATAATAATAATAATAACATTCCATTTATATACCACCCTTCAGGACAACTTAATGCCCACTCAGAGCAGTTTACAAAGTGTGTTATTATTATCCTCACAACAATCACCCTGTGAGGTGGGTGGGACTGAGAGAGCTCTGAGAGAGCTGTGACTGACCCAAGGTCACCCAGCCAGCTTCAAGCGGAGGAGAGGGGAATCAAACCCGGCTCTCCAGATTAAAGTCCTGCCGCTCCTAACCACCACACCAAACTGGCTCTCACGATGTTCTCATGACGAGATCTCTGAGTGGTAGTAGCTGCTTACCAGAGTGCGTTCCAGAGAACCTGGTCTTCCAGCAAGGAAAGACACCTTCCCCCATCTCTTTCCATAACAGAGTGGGGCAATGAGAAAGGTTATAAAGAGCTGATAACTAAGCATTGTAGCCACGACTTATGCAAACATCATCAAAAGTACGTGAAAACTAACAGAGATCATTGAAGTCCTATTTAATGGAGATTGTTGAGAGATGACTTGGTGATGTTCCTTCCCCCTCCTCAATTTAAAAGGAAGGCAGTCAGGGATGTCACCACATTGGCAGGTCTGATTGGTTATGTGAAACTGCCACGTCGTCATATTTTGTCAGTGAAAGAAAAACGAAGTCTCGCCTGCACAAAAGTGTCAACTCTAGAAACGAAAAAAAAGTGGTTAAAAGACTACAAAAAGCAACAGAGACAAGCAGGTAATTGGAGATACACCCAGAAAGCTTCCCATTTACATTAAAAAAAAGCCTGAGATCTTAATGTTGGGTGCATGTTAGCACTTGCTCTAACTAACATACTCGTTGATCCATCCCTCAAAGTACATTCCGCTATGAAAATTTCAGTTATACTATTCATTGTCCAGTGATAAGACGGTACTATGAATGGATGGGAAAAGAACCTGCTCACGTTTCTTTAAATGAAAAAATTCATTGTTTTTCAAGGAAAGCATACACAGATGGAAGTACTAGGCAAATTTAATTGGAACTAAATCCCACTGAAATCTTAAGAGTTATTTCTGAATATTCATGCACCCCATCAGGCGGGATAACATATTTATCTCAACTCTTAGTCAGTTGTAGTAATCTCTCTTAAATTACCTTTTTCAAAGGCAACAGTAGGCCAGAGAGATCCCTGTTATGTCTGAGAGCATCCAGGGAGTTTGTGCTTCTTGCTTTTGGCTGAATATATTCTCTCTCTTTCTCTCTCTCTCTCTCTGTCCAGATATGCTCCACATATCCAACCTGGCACCAGTTTCCCAAACAACACAAAGAAAAGCAATATCCTCATGAGCTACTCATTCAGTATGGAATTATTTAAATCCCCCTACGATCTATTAACATATTCAGGACTCTTCTTATAGTTCAGGTACTCCACAAGCAATTTATATCTGACATGAAGCAATGATCCTCTTGTTACTTACTCCTGTGTTTAAGCATCATATCTGCTTAAAGAGCAAGTGGAGTTTATGCATTTGAGAAAGTGGATTTTAATTAATCTATGGATGGTTTCAGGTTTTAATTAATCTATGGACTAATTACACAAGTGAAATGAGGCTGCTTCTACATAGCAATGCTTCCCCGTTGCGCAGTCATTTCTGCTGTAAAAGCCTCTGAAACTGAGTGTCTACACAGGAGGATTCTATGACTTGCCTCAGTTATGCCCTAGGAGCAGACATTTACCCTCCAACACACACACCTGAAGACTTTGCCAGGTTTTTTTTAATTGGCTGCTTCTATATCACTATTTTTTTTAAGTGAGCAAAAAGCCCTCCAGTGGTGCAAACAGGGGCAGAGAGAGTGGGTAGTTCACGTAATCCTTCCAGAATTTTTGTGGTAGTTGCCAGGAACAATACACAGAGTGAGTGGTGGACGATGCAACAATGAATGGTTTCAGTGATTGATTTGTGCGACTGTCAAACAATTTGCATAATATGCAAATCTGGGCTGACCTAATTGGTGGACCTGAAGTATGGCAACTCAATTGGGGGCGGGAGAAATGGTGTCATGTGGGTATTCTCAGAGGGAGCTCCAAGTATAAGTCCCTGCAAAGGATGATATGTTGAGACACAGCAAGTATTAATAACATTGGAGGAATATAACTGATACTATAAAACATGTTGTTGTGGGTGATCAATGGTTTTTGTGGTTCCCATTCATGAGAGAAAGACTGCAGGCTGAATACCTTCTTATGATTCTGTACAATGTCCATGAGAGCTATTTTTAATAAAAGTGTACCATGCTTTCTGTCTTGAGAGAATCTGTTATTTTTTTTTTGTTCGAAGCCCACTTTATATGCTCAACAAAATCAAGAAGTAACATTTATTCAGGATTGTACTACTTCCAGCTGCAGGTGTGGGGTGGCATGAAGCAGATTCCTGGCATTTAGAAAAATAGCATGTTTTTCTTCTTTTCGACAAACTTCCTGCCTGCAGGTGTTTTTTTGTTTTTTGTCTTGTTTTGGAGGAACATTCAGTTATGGAAGCCTCCACCAGCGGCAGGAAATGGTACACTCTAGGAAAAGCCATCTGGATCTGCTAAATGCACAAAGTGGGGCAAATGCAACTCAAAGTAGCCAGGGGCAAGTGATATGGAAAAACCAATCACTGGAGATGTAGGATAAGCACACTAAGTAGGGAGTAAATCCTGTTGAACCCAGAGAAGACAGCACAACCGGCTGTGCGTGAAACGTGCTCAGGCTGGGGGCCGCTTTTGCCTCACTACACAGAAGGGGAGGCAGCCCTGCATTCCTGGGCATCCGGGTTTTGGGGAGGCAGGGCCTGGCCCTATAAAGTCTGGCTTTACCTCTGTAGGGCTCAGTGGGGCAGTGGGTGACTTACCCAGACAGGTCGAGGAGGAGGTCCGGGGTGATCCCTTGGTCCTGCTGTTATTAAGTTTAATGTTGGTCAATAAATGGCTCAGATTTATTCCTAATTCTTCTGTCTGTTTATTCTAAAGGGGGGGGCAATGACTCTTGAAACCAGTTGGACTTTCAAGTGATGCCTTTTTGCTGGATTTTTATTTATTTACTTTATTTATACCTCTCACCTTTCTCCCCAATGGGACCCAAAACAGCTCACATTGTTCTCCTCACCTCCATTTGATTCTCACAACAACCTTGTAAGGTAGATTCAGCTGAAAGTGCGTGACTGTCCCAAGGGCACCCAGCAAGCTTCCATGGCAGAGTGGGGATTCGAACCTGAGCCTCCCAGATCCTAGTCCAGCATTCTACTCACTACTTCATTCTGGCTTTCATCTTGTTATTAAGTATATAAATATAGAAAATACATTTACATTTTGACTCCTTCAGTCCCAGAGAATTTGCAAGAGACTATATCTTCAAAGTATTGAAGAATAAATATGAAGATAGCAGTCTCATCTGAAAAAAAAATAAATTTACAAAACAATATGTTCTATAAAAACATGTTTATTTGGCACTCCCCCCTTTGGAGGTGTTTATGGCAACTTTCCACTGCAAGAAAGTTATAAGGAAGTCTAGTTTCTCACAAGTAAACCGTATCTACTACATCGATCCTATTGTCCCAACTCATGCAGACCTTTTCCTTCCAGCACTAAAATAGCAGATGCTTACAATCTGTTCCTGATCTGAAACAAGAGCCTCAATCTAAATGCCTCCTTTGACCCTACTAACCTATTAACTGAATCAAGCATCTGCTGTCAGCTCCTGGCTACTGCTGCTTCAAGGAAATTACAGTTTTCTTTTCTTCCGCAAACATTTGTTACCTCGGCAGACATGCAAGCCAGTTGTTCAAGGACTATGAATGAGGAAACCTGAATGTCTAGCTGACGGCATTGAACTTTGTGAAACAGGAGCCTATAATCTAGGTGCCTCTCCCTTTTCGGCGCTCCGGCATTTCGAAGGTGCGACAGGCAACCCTGTGATGAATGGATAGACAATCCTTTCTGAGCGAATGTTGTATGTGACATTCACAAAAAGGAATGTTCAGATCAGCCGAGAGATCGCTAAGGCATCAATCTATCCTTTTGTATCAATTAAATTAACAGATGACTCCTTAAAGGCAAATTTTAATCTGTGGTACTGAGAGTCACTATTTTGAGGCTATTTGGTTTCTTTAAAAAAAAATTAAATAATTTTATTAATTTTTTCAAACACAACATCAATAAAAACCCACCACATACATAACATACAATATTACATAAAAGAATAAGGAGTGAGCATATAATACAACAAAAAAATTAAATAAGAGAAGGAAGAAAAATGTGAGGGAAAAAACGATGAAAAAGAAAACAGGCAATGTTGAATTAAAATGTTAATGGAGGACTTTTCAAATTTATCTTGCACAATATAAAACATAGAGGAAATTTTTAATGGCATATGAGAGTTTTTTTAAAAAAAAAATTCTATATATACTGTGACTCTAATCTCTTTTCCATAACTTGAGGAAGTGTCCAGATAAATGCTGGCATTGAGTACTGTTCTGATTAGGTTATTTGGTTTCTAAAGAATAAAAAAGAGAATATTGAAGCTGACTTTCCTTTCTTACACTTAAAATTATTGATGAGTTTTCCTTCTAATAACAAGACTCTGGTTTTTACATTTTCTTCAGTATCTGACAAAGACACTTCTACAGAAGCTTCAGATTAGCAAAATGCAAATTGATTTAAATTTCATAAACAAAGCAATTAATTGGTTAAAGGCAAACTATGATTCAATTTCCAATTCTTGAATTGTTTGGCAGGCTTCAATGCGATATTCAGACTCTGTGGCATTTCTCTTCCATTTTTCCAAAACAAGGAAGTTGACATAGCTGCCTTCCTGGTTACCCTTTGGACTTTGTTATCATGACAACAGGGCCATGTATAGCCCGAACTATTTATTTGCATTGTAAGGCCATAAAGGTTGTCTCATTGGACTTGTCCAGGGAAAATGAGGCGGGTCTGTTATGACAGTCCCAAGTATCATTCTTAACGTGCATACATAGATATCACCTACAGCCGGGATGAGCTTGTCGTCCCTTGCTGCTGTCCTCCCAATTGAGCATGCTTAGGGCTTTTTTGCACCAGGGCTTTTTTTCAGGGGGAACGCAGTGGAATGGAGTTCCGGCACCTCTTGAAAATGGTCACATGGCCGGTGGCCCCGCCCCCTGATCTCCAGACGGAGGGGAGTTTAGATTGCCGTAGGGCAATCTAAACTCCCCTCTGTCTGGAGATCAGGGGGCGGGGCCACCGGCCATGTGACCATTTTCACCCCCCTTGTTCCAGCTGACCCCAAGTGATGTCATTGTGTGGTCCTGAGTTCCACCACTGAGTTCCACCACCTCTTTTCTCAGAAAAAAAAGCCTTACTTAGGACCATTTTTTATCCTATGCTCAGGAACACTGTGGGCAGCTCTCTTGGTCCAGACCTTCTTGGCCCACAGTGCGAGGCCCCTCCCAGGCCAAGGCTGCATGCTGGCCCTTTACTGTTATGCCAGTCTCTGCTGGGTGTCTCAGATGTGGGACAAAAGATGAGGTTTTGTCACTCAGAAAGCTTTCTGATGTTTGGGGGGGGGGCTCTGGGGGATCCATAAGCCTCTTTGGATGAATCAATTTTAAAAGATCCCCCCTCCTTTTTGGGATGCCTCCAGTAGATTATCTACCTTTGATAGTTAATGATCAGACCATGGTTTAGGCTGAATCTCCAGGCCCCTCAAAGGCTCAGTGCAAAAGTTTAAGGCCAAGGTGTGGCCTCTTTCATGTGTTGAGCCTGTCAGTATTCAAGAGAGGCCCACGTCAGCCAAAGAAGCTATACACTCCTCAGCCAGCCCTAGCAAAGTCAGCATGGATGTTGATGTTACCTGCAACAATCAGTCTATGTATCTGCATCACCACGTCTGAGAGCATCCCACCAAATCAGAATGGGTGTCTACTGGGGAACTAGGTGGCCAGTTCACAAGATGAATACTTAATCTACCCTTAGTTCTCAATAATAGGATGGCAGTTGACAAACACCCTTTTTAACCAAGCTAACACTGAAACAACTGGAAAATTGGTTGCAAACAAACATCCCTTGGACCAGGGATCCCCAGGAGCTGCTTATCTGCAGAGCACAAGAACCTGCAGGGGACATAATGGGATCTCCTCGATCTATGGCGGTGGGGAGAGTGAAAGTTCAGGAGGCTCTTTTCATTTTGCATTTTTAAAAGAATAGCAGAACAAATGGCAGCCAGAAGCCTGCCATTTGGGATAGTGGACACTGACGTTGCTCTGGGGTGACATGAGGCTATCTATCAGCTACCATGCTCAGTTCAAGTTACTGGTTATCACATATAAAGCTCTTCATGGCCTTAGCCCAGCATACCTACAGGACTATCTCCCTCCCTATGTTTCTCCACAGCAGCTTTGCTCATCTGAACAGGGTCTCCTGCAGGTGCCAGCCAGCACATGGGCAAAAGCAACAGCAGCCGATACATGGGCTTTCTCTGTGACGGCTTCTACCCTGTGGAACAGCCTGCCTGAGGAGGTCAGGAGAGTCCCCACTCTCCTAGCTTTCCACAAACAATGCAAAACCAAATTATTCAAAAGACGTTTGGCTCTCAGATGCTTTGCTAATGAGTTAAGGGCCATAGACTTCACCACTATGTTGGCTTACGTACTACCTGTTGTCTTAAATATGTGCTCCTATGAGATACTTGTGCTTCACGTGGTCTGATATCAGTCCTAGAATTCCTTATGTACCATTTCAGCATTTTTTCAGCTCTTCAACTCTATCATATTTTTACTAATGCTGTGTCTTTGTAAAATTGTGTTTATTTACCTTATGGCATTGTTTATGGAAACGTCCTTGAAACTGACTGTACTAATCTCACACTGTGTAATCCGCCTTGAGTCTCAATGAGAAAGGCAGACTATAAATGATATTAAATAAATAAATCTCTCTATATAAAGACAAGTGCCCTGACTGACTCATCAATGCCTAGCCCAAACCCCTGGACCTAAAAACGTGAAGTTTGGGGAGAACATTCCTTTTGTGATGTAGATGCTCACTAAGAAGGGATTTTAAGAAATTCACCCCCTAAGGGGGTAAAAAGGGTTAAAATGTGTTTTCCAATAGGGATACAGCTTCCCTGTGTGGCTGGCAGGGTGCTCCCCCCCGCCTCCCCTGCCAACTGCCACTCTTCCTTGAGGTCATTTGCATATACAGCCTGATTGGTCATTTCCCCAACATTCTAAAGGGTATACAGTTGCTATTGGGAGTTACTGAATGTGTCCTGAGGTAAAAATACACCTCCCAGTCTTCCTCTCTGGGGTTGCCAATCTCCCTGTGGGGCCTGGCTTTCCTGTGTGGTTGGCAGGCTCCTGTCTGCTTGCACCCTCCCCCTCCCTGATGGGTCAGTTGTGGAACTCTGTGTTCTCAGGTAAAAATCAGGTAAAGGAAACTGCAGACAGTTGAAGAAAGACAGTACAAGACTCCTGAATAGGGATTTTATATAAAAGTCAGCATGGCAACTGCGTTTTTAAATGTTCATGGGGAGATGACCTTTCTAGGGGCCATTTCAATGTGAACCTCTCACATGAACCTGCCAAAGTGCCCACCACACCACCCTCAGTTCAACTCCATCTCATACCTCTCACAGCCATCACCTCTTACTGTCCTGCTATCAGAGAGGATCCCCTGCAAATGCTACATCTAGGAAAGGCAGAATAAACTGCAAGCAGGAGCAAAAAAGAAATTAATCAACAAAGCTATTAGAATCAAGAAATCTACTAAGATAAGCAGTTACAAATTCAACAGCAGTTAACCATACACTGTACTTATAAACATTCATTAAAGAGTCACATTTGCAGACAAGCCGCTCCATAAAACTTTTTCAGTCCAACAGGTGCAGTCCTCCACTGTGATGTAGGGAAGTAGATCAGTCAAAGCAAAAAGTAAAGAGTTCCAAATGGCACAAAATTATTATTCCTGGATTTCTTTTTTCACAGGAACAGTTCCAATCAAGTAAATATTAACGAAGCTCGTGCTACCCCGCCCAACAACTTGGGCTGGCTGTTGCCAGTTGTTTCATGTGAAACACCTCTTCAGGGATGGCAAACAAGATCACCTGTGTTCATATAGACACCAATATAATACAATCAACATTGAAATATAGCCAAGGACAGTCAATTACAGTCAATGTTCAGTCAAAAGTGGCTTTCCTGACATCCTTAGGCAGGTCTTTCCTCAGGATAGGGGCCACGACAGAGAAAGCCCATGTACAGGCTACTGTTGACTTCACATGTGTGCAGCTTGGCACCTGCAGGAGACCCTGTTCAGATGAGCAAAGCTGCTATGGAGGAACACAGGGAGGGAGGCGGTCCCACAGGTATGCTGGACCAATGCTGTGAAGAACATTGTACGCAATATAATGTAATATTTATAATGTTTTTATTGTTTTAAACTGTATGTTATAAATTGTATGTTGTTACACCACCCTGAACCTGTCCAGTGGGGAGGGTGGTCTAGAAATGCAATAAATAAATAAATAATAACCAATACCTTGAACTGAGCATGGCGACTGTAAGATGGGAGTGATGTTCATGTGCCTGCTCACTCCTGATTACAGTTGAGCTGCAGCGTTTTGCACTAATTGGAGCCTCCTAGTTAACTTAGATGGGAAACCATTGTACAGAGCATTACAATAGTCAAGTCTGGATCTTACCATAGAATGGATACAGGTCAGCCATGTCAAGATAAGAAGCCGTCTTCCAGGCTAGAGTGAAGTTGTAGAAAGCATTTTTTGCAGCTGCCTTAACTTGTTTTTCTAGTAATAATGCTGGATCCCGTATAACTCCTAGGCTCTTAACTAAGTCTGCAAGAGTCAGATGAACTCCATCGAAAGTGGGGAGTACAACATCCTTCAAGAGCTCTGGCTTCCCAACAAGCATCACTTCAGTCTTGTCTGGGCTCAATTTCAATTTGTTGTTTTTCAACCATTTCACCACGGCTGACAGGCAGCGTAAGATTTCTACTGCATTCTGTGGGGACTTGGATAGCGAGATATAGAGCTGGGTGTCATCTGCATATTGATGACATCCAACTCCATAGCTGCGAATGAGTTCTCCTAAAGGCTTTACGTAGAGGTTGAATAACATGGGAGATAAGATTGCGCCCTGCGGAACCCCACAAGATAGTTCACATTCTGGAGATAGCTGATCTCCAATGGCAACCCTTTGAGTCCACTCCAAGAGAAACAATTTAAACCAGTCCAGGGCACATCCTTTGATACTCACTTCTGTTTCTAAATGCCTCAACGGGATGGCATGGTCTACTGTGTCAAAGGCTGCAGATAGATTGAATAGAAGCAATAAGGAGGCATGGCTTTTGTCTATATTCAGACGGAGATCATCCACTAATGCTACTAGTGCTGTCTCTGTCCCATGCCCTGGTCTGAATCCTGACTAGAAAGGGTCCAGAGTGCTAGAGTTATCCAAGAAGATCTGGAGTTGGTCAGCTACTGCTCTCTCAATCACTTTGCCCAGAAAAGGTAAATTAGAGACTGGGCTATAATTGACCACATCATTTTTGTCTAGAGATGTTTTTTTAAGTAGTGGAGAGATAACCACTTGTTTGAGCCACTGGAGAAAGCTGCCCTGAGTTAGCAATTGATTTACAATAGACCGTAGTGGCTCACTTATGTGGTCCTTACTTGATGTTAACAGCCAGGATGGGCAAGGATTGAGTGAAAAATTAGTGGCTTTCATAGACATCAAATTCTACATGTATCTTCCTTTTGTTTTCCAGCATCCTTATTGTGTTACCGGAATCGGTCTCCTTAGGAGTAAGAATTTGTGGGGGGAATTAGCAAGCAAGGAAGACTGCTATATGAGAGGCTGGTAACCGCTGGGATCTAGCACCGATTTTTACCGTGTCCCTTCCATTATAACAAATGAGGCTGGTGTTTAAAATCAAACATCAACTTTTATTAAAGAGCAAGATTTCATGCACATACACACACAGAATTTACGGGGTAAAATGGCTACACATACACACACAGAGTCCTAGAAAGTTTAGCCAGAGGTTGGGGATAGAGAGAGGGAGCAAATATATCTACCTATCTGGCGAGCAGGGAAGTCCGCAGACGGAGAGCTTCAAACGCTCAGCGTTCTTGGCCAAGGAAGCAAGTGGCTTACGGTAAAACTCAAGGGAACAGCGCTTTGGATCTGGTAAGCGTGCACAATTTGAATGAGGCCAGGGCTCTACCTTTATAGGTAAAATGTGCCCTGAGGTGGGAGAGCCCACCTAGCAGTTAGAACAAAGGCATCAATGGTTAGTTCCTGGGTTTGACAAAGGGCTTGATTACCTTGATCGGTAGCTGCCAGGGAGTGTGAAAGCAAATGCACAACATGTCCTAGTGCTGCACAAAAGGGATAGTTAGTGAATTCCACCGGAGCTAAGTTGATGGATTTAGGTGGGGGCTGTACTTTCCCAGGAACAACTGTATATACTTATGAATGTCATTTGATTAGCTCCTCAATCATGGGCAGGAGATCTCATCACAGAAAGAGGGAAAGGAATGTGTTAAGTGGGGATGACTGCGAGACCATTGTTGAACTGGATTCCTTTGGGGCTGGAGGGACTGCAAATCCAATCACCTCGTAATCACTCCACATTCCTGTGCGGCATTCCATTCATTCCGTGTTCTCCCGGGCAGGACTCAGCAACTGTTGGAGGCTCTCTAGTGGCAATACAGCAGCCATTTTAAATCCAGAGGCCTGGTGATTTTTAATATCACAAGCAGCCATAGTAAAATGGCTATTAAAATGGTGGAGGCTGGGTCGACCGCTTACAACCGGAGAACTGGGCATGGAACTTTGATACTGCTCCAGAGTCAGGGAACAGCACTGAAGACACCACTATCTCTGTGTACATACAGAGAGGCGGGTATGTCCTTAACTTTCATAATTTGTGAAATCAACAGCCAGTAACTGGAGTCCAAGAATCACATGCTGAGAGTCTAAATTCTGGTAGGCATTGTATTTGCTGTAACAGAACCCCGCCCAATCCTCTTCTCTTTCACTTTCACTTCTCCACCTGCACTTCCCAGGCATGAAGCTTTGGAGCGCTTCTACCATTTCTGAGGTACTGATAAGTGGCCACTGCTGCTGGGGGTGTCACCTCTAGGCTTTGAAACAAATGCTGATCATGGGACAATAAAATGTTATCTACATTGTGTTGGATAGGTATCATTGCAGAGTTGAATATGCACTGCTGATAAGGAATCACTGACCCATGTGTGTTCAGCTTGTAGAATAAATGTTTACTACATACAGGGGAAAATAGGGTACATTGGAGATAAAATAATAGCTAACTTAGCTCCTACATCCTTTCATCCCGATAATCTAAAGGTAACCCTTTAACTAACTGGAGAATAATGGCGTCCTGAGAAAAGGAAAGAACATTAATTCCACCCCCCTCCCCCCGGCAATAAAACTGGTCAGCCAATAATCAATCCTAGTTGTGTTCATTAAGCATGCAACTCCCCTTTTGCCCTGGGGTGAAAAACAACTCGACATCTAACTGGTCTCATGCAAACTAGTTGTTTCTAACTAAACACAAACAATTGAACTCTTCCATGACCGAAGAGAATGACATTGGTAAAAATCCCAACACAATGTTAATTCGTTTGAAGGATATGTGCTTTTCCTCTAAATGCAATAATATTTCCCAAGTAGTTGCTCTTGATTCCATGCATTTATTTTTTAAGGCATCTGTTCCACAGATTATTCTTCTGGTTTGGGATTCAGGCAAGAATTCCTGGATAGCCAGGAACTCCTTGTAGCAAACTGCAAAGCTAATCAACAGGGTAAGTATTATGCTGGGAACAGGTATGCTGAAAGACTGAACCACCCCCTTTTTTACCCTCTTGGTGGAGATGTCCTAGAAGATGCTGCTACATTGAAAGGTGTTCAGAACAAGAAGTGAGTTGTCACTCACGAAAGCTCATATCCTACCACGAATGTTGATAGTCTTATTAGTGCGACTGGTGTCAGGCCTGGCTAGGGGATTCTCTCAGACTCTCCACTTCATCCAACAAGGTTGTATGAGGTAAAAGTCTTTATTTAGATAAAACTCCCTAGAAGTCCACTGATACATAGTAATTGCCTGGAATGCCGAAGCAAAGTCTTCCCTGAGAGGTTATACCTCCAGTCCCCTCCCCCCAGTTCAAAGAAGAGTCAGTTGAAGTCAGCGAAAGGCCTGAAAAAGATGCAAAGCTGAATTTCCCAAGGTTGGTTCCCAGACGTTCCCAGCTGTACTGATAACACCTCTCAGCAAAGCATAGCCAAGATACAGTGAAGGAAGAAAGCTACACTACAGGAAGAACCCCCCCCCCCAGTTCACAGGTGGGCAGGCAGGCTGGCTTGCCTGCCTGACAACTGGATCCTTGCTCTTTTCTACTGGTATAAGAAGAAGTGACTCATAGCTCATATCCTACCACAAATGTTGATAGTCTTATAGGTGCTACTGGACTCCTGCTCTTTTCTAATGGTATCTGAAGAAGTGAGCAGTGACTCACGAAAGCTCATACCTTACCACGAATGTTGATAGTCTTACAGGTGCTACTGGACTCTGGCTCTTTTAAAGCAGGTTTCCTAAGTGCAGCACCATCAGAAGGCTGGGCGGGAAACCAGTGGGTAGTTTGAATATCGACTGTATCTTGGTCTGGTAATGAAAGGACACATATAGGTATTTCCCCATCTATAGCACTGGACATTAGATACATCCCTTGGGAAGTTATTTTTTGAACTCATTATGTTGTATGAACGTTGTAGGCCAGTTCCTGCACCCCTTAGTGAACTTACTGCTATTTCCCCCCTCTAGGTTTCATTGCTAGTTACTTTAATGGATGGTATATACCCGTGCTTCCCCTGCCAAGCAAGTTCTCTCACACACCTTCCTACCTTTTTTAATTCCAAAAGTAAGAGCAACCTGGGGTTTTTAAGTTGGAAAATGATTTCAGAATTTATTAAAATACAGAGAAAGAAGAAAAGACGGGAGAATCATGTTCTCAGATTTCTTCAAGTTCAAAACAGCACTGCCTAAGCTGTATCCTCCCTCCAGCCTTCCCCAAGTACATTCACTGGGAATTCATTTCCAAGAACTTTCTATCTGTGTCTCCGACTTCCTTTCCTTCTTCCAAGTAGTGCTGCTTATCATTTCTGTCATATCAAGCACCATTAACTGACACGGTCATTGCATCAGGCTCTGGACAGACCGGGGAAACTGCACTCCCCTTGCTTTTGCAAACGTTGCAGAGGACGGCACAGCTTGTGACATTCTTCTCCAACACCATCAGCCAGGCTGGTTGCTCCTTGAGACAGCCAAAGGGGTGTTCAGTGGCGTTGTGGGCCCTGCAAAGTCCAAATGTCTTTCATGGCTGTTCTTCTCTCTCTACTAAGGCTTCATTAGCTGCTGCCTCAAAGGGCAGGCACTAAGAAGTGGGTTTTGCCAACCGGAGGTTCATCGGAGGGCATTTCTTTCTTTCTTTTTGTAAAGTTTTATTGAAACTGTATAACACACAAAAATTTACAAAACACAAGAGAAGGGCATTTCTGATGAACCACAGTTTATTTGGTTCATTTTTTGGTTTGTCACTGCAGACAGCCTGGCACCGATCAATCAGTTTCGTAGGCAAGGGGGGGGGATAGGCTTTCTGCAGACCTTCTGTTGCCCCAGAGGTTATGTATTCATGAACCAAATGAACTGGTTCATGAACTGGGCAATTTTATGCCAGTTCGTGGTTCATGAAACGTGACAAACCACGAACCACAACAAACTGTCATTTTCCTGGTTCGTGCCCATCTCTAGCCAGCACCACCAAGTAGAGCATCCAAGACACTGCCCAGAGCAAGTGTGGGATTTCCTGGCCAAAAATCTCTCATGTCCATCACTGTAGGGATTGCAAAGTTGGCAAAAATGAAGGTGTTGTGGTTTCTACCACTCCAACCAACGTCTGCATCTATGAAGCATCTATGAAGCATGCAACAGTGCCCTGAAGCAGGATGGAACAGAATTTGTTTCTGTTGCTGTATCCATCTGTCCTCCTTCCGGGTGCCTGTACAGGAATGTGGCCTTGTCTATAGCACCAATATAGTGCGGCAACTCAAACTTCAGAAACCATCCATTATCTGAAATGTGAAAGACAGATATATTATCGAATGTTTTTAAAAAAGGAAATGAAACCTGCCACAGAGTAACATTGCAGAAATAAAGACATACGTTATGTCAGTCCCTGGCAGTTGGGTCCCTCAAGTTCTCCACAGTTAACACACAGGTGTTCCAGTTGAAGTAACTTTATTAGAGATTCATACAGTTCAAGGTGTTCACACAAAGGTAGCAATAGGCAGAAGTGACTATTTTAAATTTGGCACTATTAATTATAGGGAAACTTCCTGCCCTTTGGGTCCGTTGACATTCTGGTGCGAAAACCCCGAAGAGTTACATGGAAATTGATTAGTTTAGGCTAGACATAGAACAGAATGAAATGATCTCAGACTCTGAGAAAAGATTCATTGCTCGCTGCCTGCAGCTTGCGTCCAAGGACACTTACCATAGAAGTGAAAGTAAATACTTTCAACAGATAACAGTCAACCCGCACTGGCCCAGTACATTACATGTTAGCAGTTAACACACTCTCAGATGATTTATACAGTATACAGAATACAACCTTAGCAAACAGTTACGATCAGCACAAAATGCAAAACACATTAATGGCAGGTACGCAGGCATACATGACACGTTATGTGGAATAATCAAAATAGTTTTTTGACCAGCAGCAATGTTATAGCCCTGACCTGGATAGCCCAGGCAAGTCCAATCTCATCAGATCTCAGAAGTTAAGCTGAGTCAGCCTTGGTTAGTAATTGGATGGGAGACCTCCAACGAAGACCAGGGCTGCAGAGGCAGGCAATGGCAAACCACTTCTGTTAATCTCTTGCCATGAAAACTCTGCCAATGGTTGCCATAAGTCAGCTATGACTTGACGGCATTCTCTATTACTACTAGCAATGGTATAATATAATGACTTTTTTATATGTATCACAACCCATCACAACCATCCCTTCTGAGACTGAAACCTGCTGTATCACAAGACCTGAATGCATGCCACGTTTCTGTTGCTGGGGATAGAGTTTGGAAAGAAACCTTCAGTTAAGCACAGAACAACCACAGATCCTCTTTCTCCCTGGAACCACATGTTATGAATCTCATTGCAGCAATGGCTACTCATTCACAAATGAGGGGGAACACATACCCCTGCAAAAGCATACCATCTCGGACTTGCTCTTCAAGAACTCTGCTTTGAATTCACACAAGTACATTTTAATTATTGACCAGAATCCATAGTGCTCTTCAAAGGGTGCTCTTTAAAGAGGTGATGATGATGACCCATAGCAAAAGACATCTCTGCCTCATTTGGAACTCTAATGATCAGCTGTTAATTCAATGCAGACAGTGTGACACCACAAAGCACTGACACCAGATAAGTCTGCAAAGAGAAGACGCTCGTACAACTGATTTTTAATTATCCCTCCAAAATACAACAGCCAACCACCTCTCCAGAATTTTCAAAAGTTAATTGGGAGGATAACAATGTCCAGTCACCATCAGGGCTGAAAAGGGTAAAGGAGTGGGGGATGGGCCACCAAGAACCCCCTCTAGCATACCAACAGTATAACATTATGATGTATGCACAAAACAAATAAAGAAATAAACCTCTTGTGATTAGAGATGGGCACGATCCGCATTACGATCCAAAAAAAACCACGATAATGGCGAGCGCATGATCGTGACTCAGCGGATCGTGATCGGCCACAGTCAACGATCCAGCGATCGGGAGGGGGCTGAATCGGGCTGGGATCGGGAAGCCAGACACTCAGGCGCCAGTAATCTATTCCTGGGGCAACGGAGCCAGGGGAATGCCTGAGCTGCGTTTCCCCTCCTTCTGTCACCCTGGAAACCCGAATGGAAGCCCAGCTTTCCTTGATCAGCAGGGCTTCCTTCCAACCATGGAGCAGCAAAGCAGTCACCAGTTGGGAGAAGACACCCAGGGGAGGGAGGGGGAAGGGGGTGTTCTGTAGCCATGGGCACTCCAATCTCATCCCTGCAAACCCTGATAGGCAGCTCTGACAGCCAAACACAGATGGCTAAACACAAACACAGATGCCGCTGGCATCACCCACTGTTCTTTTCTCGCCAGCGCGCTCCTTTTTGGCCTGGTGGGTGGGCACATGGAGGGGGGGCCGCCGGCGAGCGACCAGACCCCCTGCCCCCTGAGAGGAGGTGGCTTGTCACTGTCTCCCTGTGCCAGGCGGGCCCCATGGCCGCCACCAACACCCACCTTCCCACATAACTGGGAATAGCAGCGCACCCTGCTTTGGCCTCCACGATCCACGATCCACGGATCGGGAACGGGAGATGATCAGTGTGGATCCTTTAGTTGGGATCATCATTGGCGCCGATCCACAATCAGCTGAATCAGCAATTTTTTTTGGATCGTGCCCATCTCTACTTGTGATGCCAACGCTGAGAAAAACGCTGATGTTGTCAATCCATTTAGGCCTGGATTGGGGCTGAAATGGCCTGGATTGGGTCGGTGCCTGGCGAGGGACCCCTCCCCTTCCTGGCACTGACCTGATCTGGGCAGTTTTGGGCCCTATCCAGGCCAAAACATACCCAAAATGGCCATTTTGAGCCCGTTTCAGCCTGGATTGGGGCCAAAATGGCCCTGATTGGGCCACTGCCATGTGGGGGAACACAGCCAAATCCCAGCCATTTCGGCCCAATCAAGCGGCATGGCATATGCTAATGATTTATGCTAATGAGTTCCTGCAGCTCTTTTTCTACGAAATGACCCCTGGAGGTAGTTGGGAATTTCCTGCATTGTGCAGGGTGTTGGACTAGATGACCTTGGAGGTTCCTTCTAACCCTGCAATTCTATGATTCTAAGGAAAGAAGCCGTAGGGTAACAAAGAGACAGAAGCAGATCAGACAAGTGGAAGGATATAGGAACTGACCTATCTAGTCATGGTATCTCTGTTGCTTCTCCTACATTGTGGTATGATCTGTACAAAGGAACATTGCACAGTCCTCGGGATGCTATAGCAATGCTATGGATGGTAGAGATTTCAACAGTTATTTGTCATGGTTGTTGTGGGTTTTCCGGGCTGTATAGCCGTGGTCTTGGCATTGTAGTTCCTGACGTTTCGCCAGCAGCTGTGGCTGGCATCTTCAGAGGCGTAGCACCGAAAGACAGAGATCTCTCAGTGTCACAGTCACTCTTATTTGTCACTCTTGCTAAGTGGTGGGACAAGTGTTGAACTCTCTCCTGCAGAGAGATTTGGCTAGTCTTCTTAGCACAGTTCCTTTACACCCCTTGTCGTTCCTAGTGACTGTTTTTCTTCAGCAGGAACATCTGCATTTGCCTTCAGCTTCTCCTTAGGGGGAAATTCTGTGGCAAGTCTAGGCATCCCCCTTCATTTCTCAATGTGAAGCAGAAGGTAGTTGATGCTATTCAGGCAGAACCGAACAAGCAGCTCTTCCTCTTTTATACTTCGACCTTTGGCTCCATATCTTAGTCTAGAGATCAGTGGTAATTACAGAAGGTCTCCAGTACCCACCTGGAGGTTGGTAAGCCTATAACACAGTCAGGTACTTATTGCCCTGGACCTTCCCCCTTCACACAGCATTTTTCTGACTCATAGGCAAGCAGTGCTTCCAGACCACTGGCAGATTTGAAAATAGGTGAGGCTGACAGGCAGGCAGGCGGACAGGCAGGCAGAAGCCATCTGGGGGTCTGTGCTTACCAGGACTGATTGGATCGGGACTGTGGCACACTGGGAGAGGTAACTTAAGACTTGCCCCTATGCTCTTTCCCTCACCTGAAGGGGTTGCTATTTGCCTGGTTGCAAAAACTTTTATGCATATTTCATCAGTACGTATTATGTTTCCACTGTAGGGTAAATAAATCCCTTGGACTGTACCAAGTTGAGACAAAGGTGTGGGGGGAGAGTTGTTAAGCCCCCTGTCCCTGTATGCCACAGGTCCTATCTGAATTGGGCCCAAACATGCTTCAGAAGCAGCAAACTCCTAGACCACATCTTTTAGCCAAACCTGGAAACATACCTGGCAATAGGGTTGCTGTATGCCTGTTGGAGGTGGGTTATCTCCAGCCCCTGGCACCTATTGCCCACTGGCACTGCAGCAGCCAGCATGATAGAAAAACAACCCAACTTAATTATGTAATCACTCTCTTTCCTTCTCCTTGGTTACCTATACCCAGGGCTTTTTTTCAGGGGGAACGCGGGGGAACGGAGTTCTGTAACCTCTTGAAAATGGTCACATGGCTGGTGGCCCTGCCCCCTGATCTCCAGACAGAGGGGAGTTGAGATTGCCCTCTGTGGGCAATCTCAACTCTCCTCTGTCTGGAGATCAGGGGGCAGGGCCACCAGCCATGTGACCATTTTCTCCAAGGGCAACCCACTGAGTTCCACTATCTCTTTTCCCAGAAAAAAAGCCCTGCTTATACCCAAATTATGATTTCAACTATTTTAATTAATCATTTCTCTGTGTTTTATCTTCTTATCTTTGCATTGAGTTACTTTAATTAATCTTAATTTTTGCGTGAAAAATCTTCCATTTTTCTCAAAATTCAAATATTCGTCTATTACGTACATAAATAGTTAATTATGTACATAAATAGTTAATTTGGCCATTGATGCATAATTATAGATCTTAATTAATTATAGAGGTCGCCCTGTACTTTTGTAACATTATTTGGTAGAATGTTCAATAGCATGGGTTTGGGGTTTTTTTTGGATTTAGCTCAAACCTGAGCTCAGTAAAAACATTTTTCATTGGCTTTCATTGATAGGGTTTATAGCAATAAACAGGGGCTGGGATTTTAATTGTATTATGTTGGAAATCTAAACACTCATTTTCCCCCCTTCATTCATTAGGATGCTCAAACCAGTTCAGTACTGGCCATGTTCCTATGCTTTCAACAGCAGCCTGCCCCACAGTGAGAAAGTGTGAATTATTTGAATAGTTGGCCTCCCAGTGTAAATTCTCTGTCTCCTTCCCCACCTGTTTGCATGGTCCTGATAATTTCCGCACATGAAAATACTTGGCAGGGCTTCCTCTCTATTCTCATGTCAAGAGCATGGAATGCTGTGACTCCTTGTTATCCACTTTGATGTTTGGTTTCCTCACTTTGGATGTCAAGGGCCTCAGAGCCGGCAGAAAAAGGGAGCAGGAAAGAAGAGCAAACCTCTTCAGGAATGTGGCGAGTCAATAGTTTCTGAATAAGCAGTTGTTAGGACCATTTTTCTTTCTGTCTCTGTGTGGTTTCACAGTCAGGTTGAACTCATTGCCGTGCTTCTGCCATACATGGATTGCATACAATAAAAATGCTAGGGAAGGAGAAAACACTTGCAGACTGGCAAAAGTGCATTTAGGAAGTTTTCCCTGTTGTATTTCTAGGATCTGCTTAGGATGAAGAAAGAACTCTAGCAGGACATCCGGCCAGGAAAGTAGCAGTTGACAAGAGATTGCAAATGAAGTGTTCAAGATACAATTAATCACAAAGAAGCTTTGTCAGATACTTTTGGATTTTGGGGTGTTGAAAATCCATAGGCTTACACAGATTTAGCATCAATATTGCATGTTATTTAAAAATATTGCATATTGTTCATTAGTATTCTTGCATAATCAAGTGTGCAGAATGTACCACTAATCCTGGCTGACCTCACTATTGTTGTTATGGGGAGCTGAAATTCTTTTTGCCAAACTCGCTTTTTCAGATGTAGTCATTTCAGACATTCTTCTTATTCTCTTTCAAAAGAAGAATTTCCCTTTGATTTCTCATTTTTGTTTTCTGTTAAACTTCAAACTTCAATGCATCCTTATGTATCTTCAGCCTTTACAGGGTTTTTTTTAAAAAAAGTTACACACCGCAGAGCAGGTTCCAGGTTTCTGTATGCCCTGGGCAACAATACTACTGGTCCCCCCTCTTTCCTCTTCTCCTCTAACCACATCCCTTCCATTTGTCCCCTCCCCCCTTTTTTTTAACCACTCCCTTTTTTATTTCAATTTGCTTACTTTGATAAAGAGAAATCATCTAAATTTTACTTTCTTGGTTACCATTTAATTCTTTATATGTAACCAGAGAGAAAAATATGCCTTCCGTGATTTTATTTGGAGTGGTGGTCAGTAAAATTGGCATCATTTGTGTCGAATCAGTACATAGATTGGAGAAGCCTTGCTCTCGAGGTCTGCAGAAACGTTTCTCCACTCCAAGGAGGAAGCCACCCCACATCTCTCCAAACTGTTTATGCAGCAGAACAATCCTCATAGTTAAGGTTTTCCTTTGGAATCATCTGGTAGAAAGAAAGGCACTTAATTTTATCACTCAGCACTGGATCAAAGGACCCATAATTTTGCTAATATAAGGTGGAGGCATTGCTCTTTGATGCAATAAATTTAATCTTTCAACAAATATCACAATCCAGATCTTTAAGTGTTGGTTTATACATACTGATCTTAAAATTGATTTGTATTATCTTCGTAAATTGTTTATCACCTTGAGGGTCCTAACTGGATACATGGACGGCTATGTACATTTTTTGTCCGTTTATACCATCACGATCAAGATGTATTCCATGGGAAAGCTCTTGTAACGCATCAGTTAGTTGTGGCAACAGCAGCAAAACAAATTTGACACCATCTGGGCAAGCACTACAAGGTGTTAGAGACAGAGCTTTCAGGGTCAGAAATGGCAAATGCAGAAGAAGAAGAAGAAGAAGAAGAAGAAGAAGAAGAAGAAGAAGAAGAAGAAGAAGAAGAAGAAGAAAGAGTCGATCTTCCTCTTGAGCTTCCTCTCAGTTCTGCAATACAAACTGGAAGACATGGACTAAGGTGATGCTCTGATCCACTGGAGCTCAAGAATCATTTTGAGGTGCTTGAGATGGTGATGGAGACAAGAGTGGAAGGAGAACCACAAAAACCTGGAGGAGGGCATGGGGCCAAGGGTAAAGAGGGCATGGGGCCAAACAGAAGTGGAAGAAAATGGAAGGTGGTAGTCATCGGGGACTTTCTGCTTAGGGGTATGAAACGTCATATGTCCAGGCCAGATTCCCTTACTCCAAGAGATGTGTTGCTTGCTGGGAGCCAGAATTCAGGATATTATAGACTGACTGCCAAAACTGATCAGACCGACTGATCAGTACTCATTTGTGCTGATTCATGTGGGAACGAATGACATGGCTGCGAATACTTTTACAAGAATTAAAGAGGATTATGAAGCTCTTGGAAGGCAGTTGAAGACAGTGGGGTCACAGGTGGTATTCTTTTCTATCCTTCCTGTCAAAGGAAGAGGAATGCAAAGGGAGCAGACCATACTCAAGGTGGATCGTTGGCTGAGGTGGTGGTGCCGGCAGGAACGCTTTGGGTTTTGGGACCATGGGATAAGTTTCCTTAGAGAAGGTCTTCTAGCACATGATGGGCTTCACCTCTCAAGATCAGGGAAGAAAATGTTTGGAAAGAACCTGGAGAGCTTTATCAGGAGAGCTTTAAACTGATACTGCAAAGGGAAGGGGACAATTGACATGGTGATTTCAATGATGAAGTTAAAACAGTGGGGACCCACCTGGGTAGGAAAGGTCAAACAAAGGTACAAGGCTACAAGTGTCTATATACCAATGCCCAAACTATGGATAATAAGAAGGAAGAGCTTGAGCTTCTCTTGCAAACAGAGGGCTATGATATAGTAGGAATTACTGAGACTTGGTGGGATGATTCCCATGACTGGAATGTGGATGGGTACGAGTTGCTCAAGAAAAACTGGAAGGGCAGAAGAGGAGGTGAAGTGGCATTGTATGTGAGGAGGGGGTTTGATTGTCAGCAAGTTCTGGAGAATGTGGTTGACAGCCCAGTGGAGGAAGGACAAAGGGTATTGTTGGAATCTGCTACAGACTGCCTGACCAGGGAGAGAAAATGGATGCTGCCCCTTGAACAAATTGGTAGAGTATCCAAACATCAGAATCTTATAATTATGGGTGACTTCAACTTCCTCGATGTGTGCTGGGGGACAAGTTCAGCAAAGCGACAAGACTCACAGAACTTTCTGACCTGCCTGGCTGATAACTTCTTTTTTCAAATGGTGGAAGAAGCTACAAGGGGCTCGGCCATACTAGACTTAATATTAACCAACAGGGAAGAATTGGTAGATGAAGTAAAGGTGGTGGGGACCTTAGGGGGAAGTGACCATGTCCTCCTAGAATTCCAGTTGCTGTGGGGGGCCAAGGAAGTTCGTAGCCAGATTCGTAGGTTAGATTTTGGTAGGGCTGACTTCAGTGAACTCAGAGGCTTGATGAGAGTCATTCCGTGGGTGAGTGTGCTGGAAGGGAAAGAAGCGAATGAAGGGTGGGCTCTTCTCAAACATGAACTTTTGCAAGCTCAAGCCCTCACTATTCCAGCAAGATGGAAACATGGTAATGGCTCCAAGAAACCAATGTGGATGAACAGAGAGCTCCAGAATGTGCTAAGGGAGAAAAAGGAAAACTTCTACAGATATGGGAGAAGTAAACACAAGCTAAAAGAGGCAATTGTATGATTGTTGGGAGTGGAAGGAAAAACTCTGATAGAGGACAGAGAAAAAGCAGACAGGTTTAATGAATGCCTCTGTTTTCTCCCTGAAGAACTCGTGCCCAACTAGAGATCATAATAGACAAGACAGGACACTTGGGTGGCTAGTTGACATTGACAGAGAGGTTGTGAAGAGGCACCTGGCTGCACTGGATGAATACAAATCCCCTGGGCCGGATGGGGTGCACCCAAGAGTGCTGAAAGAACTTTCTAGAGAACTTGCAGAGTCCATCATCTTCAAGGCCAAGTGGAGGACTGGGGATGTACCACAAGCTTGGAGAAGAGCAAATGTTATCCCAATCTTTAAGAAAAGAAAGACGGACGACCCGGGAAACTACAGACTGGTCAGTCTGACTTCTGTAGCTGGGAAGATATAGTCCCTCTCTATACTGCCTTGGTCAGGCCACACTTGAAGTACTTTGTGCAGTTCTGGAGGCCTCACTTCAAAAAGGATGTGGACAAAATCAAGAGAGTGCAGAGGAGAGTGTCGAGAATGATCAGGAGTCTGGAGACTGAGGGCCAAGCTACAAGTGACGAATGACACTTGAATGGCAAGTGGATTGAGTGGAGGGCAAGTGAACAGGGAGAAATACACTTGCCATTCAAGTGTCATTCGTCACTTGTAGCTTGGCCCTGAGCCCTACGAGGAAAGGTTGAGGGCCTGGGGAATGTTTAGTTTGGAGGAGACTGAGGGGGGACATGGTTGCTCTCTTTAAATATTTGAAAGGTTGTTATTTGGAGGATAGCAAGGAGCTGTTCCAGTTGACGGCACAGGATAGGACTCGAAGCAATGGGCTTAAATTACACACAGAAAGATACTGGCTGGATATTAGAAAAAACATTTTTATGGTCAGAGTAGTTCAAAGGTGGAATCAGCTGCCTAGGGAGCCGGTAAGCTCTCCTTCACTGGCAGTTTTCAAGAAGAGGCTGGATGAATATTTGTCAGAGATGCTTTAGGCTCATCCTGCATTGGGCAGGGGGTTGGACTAGAAGGTCTGTATGGCCCCTTCCAACTCTGATTCTGTGAATGTCCAGAATTCCAGAATTTTATTGCTGGAATAAAAAATAATAAATACAATATTCCAAAAAAATTCCTTTGCCTCTGTTACCCAAATAAAAGTAAACAAAAGACCAAAACCCAGGGAAAATGAATCAGTAAGACAACAATTGATACCAAAATATAAATACAAAATATAATTTTTTTAAAATAATACATTTTATTTATCAACAAAACAATAAACAACTTCAACCATACAACTTGAACAGTAAATACAAAAAGTAATATATGGAATTAACAATAAGATACTCTTCATAAATAAAATTGCTGACAGAATGCTATGATTTGCAGTTCTTACAGTTAAAGATATTATACAAAATTTTCTTGAAGCAACTTAGCTCATAACTAACTATCCAGTATTTTCTGATATAAGTGGTTTGGAGGATTTACTTCTGTCCTATCAATGTAGGGCCAAGCTACACATGACGAATGACACTTGAACAGCAAGTGTATTTCTCCCTGTTCACTTGCCCTCCACTCAATCCACTTGCCGTTCAAGTGTCATTCGTCATGTGTAGCTTGGCCCGTAGTCTAAGAAATGCCACCATTTTTCATAAAAGTTGGATTTGTGTGTTGTGTTGGTTAAATTGTCTGTTATTTTATCTATGATAAGCTGAACTCATACTTTGGATAGCCAGTGGGAGATTGGTGGGGGTATTTGTTTTTTCCAAAAGTAAGCAATTGAAGATTTTGCTATAGTTAGTAGGTTAATGATTAACTCTTTCTGCGAGTATGGTATGTTTTGATTTTGCCAAAGGTTTAAAAAGATTAAAAGAGGGCCCAGTGGTATTTTCTTATAATTCTTAAACACTAGACAGTAATAAATCATATATATCAAAAAGAAATTTTAAAGAACCATCTCAGTAGAGTAAGTGCAGACACCAGTCTTGATCAATTTCCACAGACCGTGCCTCCCTAGAACAAGAAAACGGTGCTGGAAACAAAGTAAATCAAGTGAACATCCGTTTGTTCTAGAGTCCTTTCGAAGTCCATGCATCCGTATAGTTCATAAGCCATCAATAATATAGCAGAAGGAAATGTGAAACCAAGTTGGCAGACAGTAATCTTCTGAATTTATTCTTGTACTAGGTGGAAACAGACAGATGGTTCCCAGGATCCAGCCCGGTCCCGGGTTGGCCTGACAAGCGGCTGGCAAGATTAAATCATTCAGCTTGTTACATCTAGCCACGATTCCATCAGGGGCCACAGCAAACACCACCAAAGTTATTCTATGAATAAAGAATATAACATAGAAATTGTGGCCTCTCTTAATTTATATGCCAAATTTATAAACAAGGTTGTACATACAAAAATCCATTTATGTTCACTCACCAATTGAAAACGGCTAAACAGGTGAAGTCTTTTCTCAGAACAGCAAGGTCAGTCAAGACGACAGCCCCCACCCTTATTAATATATGTTAAATACTTAACGCGCTGCTGGCTGTTACTCAACCTTAAAGGGATAGTATCCTATGTAACCTTATAGAAAACATGATAGATTACACTCTGAATTAAGACCCTTAGGATGTAAGCTCCCTTGAGAGTAAATCCATTGGGCTTCTTTCCTTAATAGATCTCTTTGAATATTTCCAGTTGATCCCCTCGGGGCGGCATAAAGAACAGTGTATTTTAACTCAAATGCTCCACTAGGGGTGCCTCCATAACACGATTTTTGATTCGTGATAAATGTTCCATAATATGAACCCAGACTGGGCATGTGGTACTTCCAACAGATATCATTTTACAACTACACATAATCAAGTAGACTACTCCGCTAGTCTGGCAGATAGAAAAATGTTTCAAAACAATGTCAGTACTTCTTCCCTCAATCTTAATAACCTTACCAGCTAATACAAGTGGACAAATGCGACCGTGGCCACACACATGATGACCCGTGGGTCGATTAGTAGCCTCTCTTCTTTCCTTACAGTCTGAGTGAACAACTATATCACGAATATTCCTGGTCCGCTTAAAACCCTCTTTTGGTGGGTTCTCGCATCCCTTGATCTCTGAGACTAAGTGCGAATGACGTAATAATATACGCTTGATGTTAGTCGCTAGTGGTGTGTATTCTATCGCACATCTGATGGAGTCATCCTCCCTAGGAACCTTTGATTTAAAAAGGTCCTTTCTGGAAACCAACACCACCCTATTTTCTGCCTGTGTTATAATCTTAGAGGGATACCCTCTATTTAGAAAGGCTCTCCTGATGCCATGAGCACCCCTATAGAAATCAATCTCCTCACCTGAATTTCTTTTAAGTCTCGATATCTGTCCATAGGGGATGTTGTGCCTGATGTGGCGGGGGTGATAAGATTGGAATTCCAAACAGGAATTCCTGTCTGTATGCTTCTGGAAAGGTCTCACCCCAGTTCTGCCATGATCGTTCCTATAGGTCGGTCACTACTTCTAAGAAACTGATGCAATTAACATTCATATGTGCAGTGAACTTGATGTTAATCTCCAATCCATTAATCCAGGTTATGAATGCCTCAACCTGTTCTATTCCTTTATATAGGATGTACACGTCATCAGTGTTGTTGATTTTATGGTGAACTGTTGTTTTATGAATTGTTTTAATATTTGTATTATATTTTTATAACTGCTGTTACCTTGCCCTGAGCCTGCTTGCAGGAAGGGCGAGTTAGAAATGTAAATAATAATAATAATAATAATAATAATAATAATAATAATAATAATAATACCTCTTGTAAATGCTAATATTGTCCAGAAAGGGATTGTGTTCTGTTGTAAATATGTGTTTTGACTCTAAATCAGCCATATACAGATTGGCGATACTCGGAGCGGCCGAGCGGCCCGTGGCCACCCCTTCGTTTGTAAATAAAACTGTGTTCTAAATCTAAAATAGTTCTTCTCCAAAATCAGGTCGAGTAATTGGAGAAGGAAGGGGGTGCTAGGATTTTGTACAGCTCTCTTATATTAAGTCGATTCTATTACCGCTCTGGCACCTTCTTACGGAATGGCGGTATAGAGTGAGGTGACATCTAGGGTGAGGAAGACATGATCCTGTTGTGTATTAACAGCCTCTATTTCTTTAATGAATGAGCCAGTATCTTTAAGGTAAGCCTGTGTACTCATTACAAAGGGTTGCAAAAAGGTAACCAAAAAATGGCCAGATGATCCAAAACTGAATCACACCCCAAGACTATTGGTCTTCCAGGGGGCAGTCTAATATCCTTGTGGATTTTTGGTAAAATATAAAATAAAGGGACATGAGGTGAGCTATTGGTCAATGCCCTATGGATAGTATCTGTAATCTCCCCTGCCATTAACCCTTCATCCAAAACTACTTTAACCAATCCAGCTACCTGAGTTGTAGGGTCACCAGCAATAGGCAAATAGCTCTCTCTATCCCCTAAGAGTCTCTCCACCTTCTCAATATAATCAACAGCATCCTGTACTACAACATCCCCACCTTTGTCCGCAGGCTTAATCGTGATTAAAGGGTCCTCACCTAATTTTTTCAGAGTCATCCATTCTATGGTTGTTGTGGGTTTTCCGGGCTGTATTGCCGTGGTCTTGGCATTGTAGTTCCTGACGTTTCACCAGCAGCTGTGGCTGGCATCTTCAGAGGTGTAGCACCAAAAGACAGAGATCTCTCAGTGTCACAGTCTGAAGATGCCAGCCACAGCTGCTGGCGAAACGTCAGGAACTACAATGCCAAGACCACGGCAATACAGCCCGGAAAACCCACAACAACCATCGTTCTCCGGCCGTGAAAGCCTTCGACAATACATCATCCATTCTACCCTGGATAGATTATGACCCACTTTTGGGAAATTATTTTCCGTCTTAGCTATGTCCCTTCGTACCGCATACTCAAAAGCATCAATTCTCGTATCCATAACTCTAGGTACAAAAGAAGATTTTATTTTTAGACCAATGTTCTCTCTAGGAGCAGAAGGTTTATCTTTTTTTAAAAAATTAAGTTTGATATGACGAATAAGCTTGTATAAATCAATCTGTGTTTGAAAGGGTCTATAAACAGGTGTCGGAACAAATCCCAAGCCTCTTTCCAAAACTCATCTCACTGGATGTAAGTTGCCGAGAGGACAAACTGAAGACTAAACTTTCTTTCAGGACTTCTTGTAATAGCGGCTGTAACGTCTCCCTAAAAAATGGGTCTGGGGATTGGTGTTCACAGTTCTGTTTCTTAGTGTCTTAGTATGGGATCCCTCATCCCCTGACGTCTCCGTTTCCGATGGCTCCGATGTTTCCAAGTCCAAAAACCTAGCCACCAGTTTAGCCCAGGGCAACTGCTTCTGTAAGGGTGCTTGGGAAGGGTCCTAACAAGAGTAAACCATCCCAGAGGCATAATCTTTACTGTCTCTTTTTAATTTCTTGATCTTGATTTCTTTAGTCTTCTGTTCAAATTCTTTTACAGACCTCTCTAAATCCTTAAGTTTACTCTTGTATTCTGCGCTGGTAAACATTCCCTTAAGATTTTCACTCACTCATTCAACTTCCTTGGTTACTTCTTCACATTCATGTTGGCTGGTTTCTATAATAAGTACCATTCAGTCGAATGAGCATTTATTTAAAATAGCTGCCCATCTGGATCGAAACTCATCATCATCGGCATACATGCCTGGTAGTTTATTCATCCTCGAGCCCCTCGGGATTTGTTCAGCTTGATGGTACTCAAACAAAGCAGCAGCGTGCAACTGAGACTTAACTAATTAGCACTTCAAAAACTCCAAAGTCTCCCAATCCTCCTTGTGGGGTGGTGGGGTCCTGTAGTCACCCAGCATTGATAGAACATTGGAAATTTTGTTTTTGTTTTTGTTCATCACTATATGCAAAGATAGCTTTATAACTCGCCATAGCCCTACTCGACAGATACAATACTAACACAACAAGGACAACCCTGAGTACACTGGACCAAAGCAAACAAAAGACCAAAACCCAGGGAAAAATGAATCAGTAAGACAACAATTGATAGCAAAATGTAAATACAAAATATAACAGAGCAAGAGGGGGTAACTGGGATTCACCACCAGCCTTTACAGGGATCATTCCATTTTGGTGTAGTGGTTAAGACTGGTGGGACTCTAATCTGGAGAGCCCAGTTTGATTCCCACTCCTCTGCTTGAAGCCAGCAGGGTGACCTCGGGTCCATCACAGCTTCTCGCAGCTCTCTCAGTCCCACCCAGGGTGATTGTCATGAGGATAATAAGACACTTTGTAAACCACCGGCATTAAGTTGTCCTGAAGGGCAGTATACAAATTGAACAGGAGGATGTTCAACCAAAAAAGGATTTTTATTAAAAGAGAAGTAAAAGCCAAAGCATACAAATACACACAGCATAACTACAAAACTAATTGAGGAAATCAGGGAGGAAAGGGGAGAAAGCAATTTCAGAGAGGGCTATAATCACTCGAAGATGGAGGTCCACTGAGACAGCAGCAAAAGTACCAGCATTTCAGAGAGAAGAAGGCCCAAACAGGTTTGGCAGTATATGCACAGGTCCCAAGACACACACACACATCGCACACACACTTTCTGGTGGCCGGGAACTCCAGATACAAGACAAAATGCTCCCTGGGGCAAACTGACATCTTTGCCCCCAAAACAATAACTTGGTGTGTTTTCTGGAGGTGGACAATGAACTTGAAGAAGCTTGATGGGTCTGAGGTGGACTAGGAGCATTAAGAGGTGCTTGATGACCCTGTAAGTACCAGATGGGAAAAGCTACCAGGTTTGGGGTGCTTAATCAAGGTAAATGGGTGAGGGAAAGTGAGGTCAGGAATGGCCCATCACTGTGCTGTGTTAAAAGCACCTTTGATGCTTTTAAAAATCCAGCCACACTTTTCCTTCCATGAAATCAATTTCCACATCCTTCTCTTTCTATCACGGCTGAACTACTACAGTTTCTATTACTCATCTGTAAAACAAAGCCCACTTTCCCTCGTCGGAAATGGATTGACCCATGTTCTTGAAATGCTGAAAACTGTTCAGATTAGAATGAAACGCAAGAGCGAGCCACTTCTGTAAGTTATCCATCGGCGAGGCAGAAGGCTGGGAAGGCAGCATTCCAGACCAAACTCCGCTTGCCGAGGAAACTGTTTAGTCTGCCATGCAGAGCTGATTTAAGAAACTATTTGTTGAAGCTCAGTTTTGGTGGAGGAAGTGTGTGCGTGGGACTTTGGATTCTTGCAGTTTTAATGAACAAGAGATCTTAATAGAAAGATTTAACTGGAAAGAAAAATACTGTATCTGTTTAGGCTGGATAAATAGTGCAATTCTTTGTGGTTACTCCAGTCACAAGATGAGTTCACAAGATGAGGCATACAGGAGATATTATATCTAGTGTTAAAATTGTAGTTTTTATGAGTCTTCTAGGATGTTTTTAGCTTTTTCATCACCTGATGCAAAAATCTTAATTGCAATTCCTACACACCCAGACAACCTTCATGTCCACGATTAATACCTGATCAGTTGAATCCTCCAACAACTGTATAGGGAGTATCTTCAAGATGGTAGTTGTTCAAAGGTAGCATCATTAAATTGATTCACTTTTCAAACACAGAATTGCTACATTTTGTCTCCTCTTTGTGCCTGCTTAAACAGCAGCATCTATCATAAAGAGATCACAAGATTAACTAGGTGAGTGGGCAGACGCACGGAGACTTCTAAATAGTAAATCTCATCTCAAAAATCTCAGATTTTCCCTCTTATGCTTTTTAACACCTGGAGGCAGTGGCATGTCGTAATTACAGCACACAATCATGTGAATGTAATAACATACGTTATTATGCAAATAGACACATCTGAGTAGTTTGAAAGAGTGGCTTCCTGTTTGAAACTGGTAAGCAAAATATGAAGTGAACTGGTGGTGGGTGATTGAGCATCCCTAGATTAACTTGGCATCACAAATGGACTAAGCCAAGAACAGTCATAATTCTCAAACATGCCAGACACGCCCATTGTTTTCAATTCTTTGGACAACATATACTACTACTTACTTATTGCTACATTTCCATTCCTGTTTTTTAAACTGTGGTTAGGCATTCTTTAGTACTCTGTACTGTAATCCTACTATATAAAAGGCTAACCATATTCCAGACAATTCACTTCCTACCCTGGTGTGCCTCCAGAGGGCGCTGCTGTGGAGGGAAACCCAGAAGAGGCAACAAGTCCCTCCGAGGGTGGAAACTCCAGGCACAGAGCAGCAGGAAATGCCTGCCTCATGCCTTCACCCAGCTGGGATCAGGAGCAGAGCAGGTGGCAATGCCTGCCCCCGCCTTCGCCTGGCTGGGATCAGGAGCGGAGCAGGTGGCAATGTCTGCCCCCTGCCTTCACCTGGCCAGGATCAGTCACAGAGGAGGAGGCAATGCCCGCCTGCCTGCCCTCCCCTTTCTAGAGCCCTTTGTGTTTTTTCCCACTACAGGCTTTGTTACTAGTATCATTATAAAAAGCAGACGCATAGACAATGTATGGCTTTACTGTTTATCACATTTCCAAGCCCATTTTGTTAGCATTCCTGATCAAGTGTGGTTGCATCAATCCCTTCCCACAGTTAATTCAGCAGTCTTTGTTGCCAAGCATCACTACCTGGACTTCTTTTATTGCTCTGGGAAGCTGAGATCACATGAAGCCATTACGATAAGGAGATCAAAGAAATACTTCCCGATATTACTTTGGGGATTTATTCACATGATTGCTACTCACTTACAGTGGAATTGGCTTTTAGTTCACAGTGTTTCTGCCAAGATGCAAAACAATTTTACATCAGTCTTTCTGTTAAGCATTAAAAATGACAAAAGAGACTTGAGCAGAAAAGTGGAGTTTCCTGAGACAGGGGCAAAGAAGATAATTGGAAAAGAAACAATGACAAGTCTTAAAGATAGTGGGGGGAAATCTTGGTCATTATCTTTTTTAAAGAAACAGATTGTCACTCTGAAGTTTGTTAACATAAAAGGGAGGAAAATTAGCATTTTTGAAGAAGAAAATTAGCACATCCAAATTTTATATCAGCACAAATGGGACAAAAGCAAATGTGTATTTTGACATCCTTCCAAGGAAATCAACGTCTTCTGCAGGCTGTAAATAGAATATAGCTAATTATTTGGAAAGCAAATGTACAAAAAATCCATTTTCATGTTTTTAGGTTTTCTATGAATAGAACTTGATTTTAACCATACCATATTTTAATGTGAGGTTATTCTTGCTTGTACGCTGCTGAACTGAAACCATTTGTTTCAGCTTTTTCCTTAATAGAACCCCATTCTCATTTTTTTTTAAAGTTCTCTTTTCACTAGTCAGATCATTTGCACAGCATTTCTTTTGCTCTTCTATAACTGCTTGGTCTTATACAGTTCTGTTCTAGCTTTTGAGTGTTTACTTTGCACTGTTCTTCAGAAGATTTCCTGCTGTTTGGACTTGGTTTGCAGGGCCAGTTCCCTGACCGGACCATGCAAGCAACTCTTTGGGACAGCAGAATGAAAGAGTGGCATCTGAGATGGTTAGAGAAGCCTACAGTGAGTAGGACAATGGTCACAGGTACAAGTTTTCAGGAGGCATTACCGCCATATCCAGTGCTGAAGTTGCCTTTATTGTCCATGAATGGAGGAAACCCCACAAAACCCATTTGTGCATAGAACAGTGGATTCTTTGCCTCTCTATACCTTGCTTGGAGAGATGAAATACCCTGAACCAGCCCTAAGGGTCTCACCACACGAGACAAAATACACTCAAATTACACAGGTAATTCAAGTGTATTTTGTAATTCAAGTGTAATTCGAGTGTAACTCAAGTGTAATTCAAGTGTATTTTGTCTTGTGTGGTTTGACCCTGTGTTTTTGGACAGCTGTTTTTTCCTTATCCATTATGGAACCAGTACCATGGTTTTTTGTTTTGTTTTGTTTTGGATGCATGAGATTTTTGGTTCTATATAGCCGTATAGAACCAAATGTCATCAGGTCTTGGAAGCTGAGGAGGGTTGGCCTTGGTTACTCACTGGAGACCTCCAAAGAAGCCCAGGGTTGCAGAGGCAGGCAATGACACACCACCTCCATTAATCTCTTGCCTTGAAAGCCTCAGCAGGGGTTGCCGTAAGTCAGCTATGACTTGACGGCATTCTTCATCACAATGAACTTAATATTAACATTTTGAGATACAAACAGAACTCTTTCCAGGTGTGTCCTTGTAGTGGTGTTGGAATCCTATAAGCTGTTGCTCAAAGGCCACTTTTCATATTATGATTTCCATATGATTTCCATATGCTGTGTAACCGCTATTGTGTGGGATCTATGGGACTAAATTAGGAAGAAAACTTTCACAGAATTTTAAGTTTTTTTTTCTTTTTCACCAAACCCTTTAACAATTAGAACAATACATTTTTTTTCCTTTTCTTTAACCAAACTCATAAGTGCAGCCATACAGAAACTTTCAGCCAACAATGTCTTAGAAAACCACTCAACTTGTCGGATCCCACCAAGCGATACAGTCCAATTTGAAATAAATGGAACCAGGGCTCCTGTCTTCTTCTTGGGGAATTACAGCCCTGTAAGAACAACACAGTCTCATAGCTCCAACCGAACAGAACGCACGTGCACCACTTCTACACTGCAATCCTAAGCAGAGTTACTCCAGTCTAAGCTCGTTGATTTCAATGAGCTTAGACTGGAGTAACCCTGCTTAGGATTGCACTGTCAGTCATATTGTTCACATACAACATTTCTGATTACCTTATTCAAGGTGATAAGAGCACATTCATTGTTGTCAAGCTTCTCAGCAAGCAGTTTTTTCTTCACCTGCCCGGCATGAGCTACTGACTCTACGCTATTGGGCTAAACCAAATACCTGATAGAGGTTACAGCTGCAGTATAGGAACTCTCTTTATTATTACAGCACTTAGCCAGTACGTTAACCATAAAATTTAAGTGCACATTTTACAACCATTTGAAACATGAAGCATATAAGTATATACAATTTAAAAACATAATTTCCTAATATCTATCAAAATTTGTAAAAACCAGGAAGTCAGCATAGTTCTAAGCAAGCAACCGAAATGGAGGCCGACACTCTAATGGGCTTTGACGACCAGAGTACAAAATTTCGCCATCTGGTGTAATGCAGTAAAATCTGAGTTTGACGGCAGTTTCTCTAATTTGTCCTTATCCGAATGTTCTGAGATACCATCCAGAAAGGGAATAATAAATCTCATACGTGCATCTCAGGAAAACATGTTCCTGGGTCAGTATAGGAACTGGGGAAGCCAGTGTTTGTGTATACCTTTAAGGTAAGGAAGACACACATTAATGTCGGGAAGTAATCGGCATCATGTCAGAGTTTGCCAGCTGTGACCCTTCCTGGAGAAAGCATGCTTGCCTAACTGTCGGCTATGCCCCTGGCAGGCCTGGAGCATTTAGGGGTATTGCCATCATATCAGACAGCACCTACGAATAATCCCAATTATCAGTCTTTGTATATAGAAAAATGGTCCCCATTTTTTGAATTTGTAACCCACTGTGCTACAACTGACAACTCTGTACCCCGCCCCCCCCAAAAATAAAGATTTTCTTTTATATTAATTGTATATGGTATAAAAATCTGTATATCAGGTTGTTTCACTCAGTATCTTAAATGTACTTATATAAATCACTCATTTGGTGTTAAAAGTTTACATTTTGTTAATGTTAGAAAAAAATTATAAAATAAAAAGAAAGTGTTATTGTTTTAAAAGAAAGAAAGAAAGAAAAATGTCCTGTGCCTCCTTTCTGAATCTCCAGCTTAAAAAGAAATCTGATTTAGGAAGCAAGATCAGGGGGAGGCCTTGGCTTCTCTACCTTGAAGACAGACCAAGTTGGGTAGCCACGTTAGTTTGTCTGGAGCAACAGAGAACAGCAAGAGTCCAGTAGCACCTGTAAGACTAACAAAATTTATGGTAGGGTAGCTGTGACTCACGAAAGGTGATACCCTACCACAAATTGTGTTAGTCTTACAGGTGCTACTGGACTCGTGCTCTTTTCTACTTCTCTACCATGTTTGTTGGCCACTGTGAGAGACAGGATGCTGAACTAGATGCTGCTCTGGTTCCAGGGCTGTTGCCAGGCCCTGGGGCCAAGCTCAGTGGGCACCTCGGCTGAGGACTCACAGTATTATTAGTGCCTGATCTGGTCAGGCCTCTGGGAGTGGTGGGTTAGGGGTCTAGTCCCTCCCTCCCTCCCTCTGGTGCCAGGGCTGCTGCCAGGCCCTTGGGCCAAGCTCACTGGGCACCTCAGCTGAGGGCTTATTAGTGCCTGATCTGGTCAGGTCTGTGGGAGTGGTGGGCTAGAGTTCTAGTCCCTCCTTCCCTCTGGTGCCAGGGCTGCTGCCAGGCCCTGGGACCAAGCTCAGTGGGCACCGTGGCGGAGGGCACACAGAGTCATCTCCTTTCCTGTCCTCCTTCTAGTTTGGTGGCACAATGAGTCTTCCTCTTGTGTTGGTTACCAAGGGTGGTTGTGGGGTGAAGTGCGATGGCAGTCCTCCTGGTTCAGTTGTGGAAAGCAGTATTAGGTGTGGCTTGGGGGCCACAGGGAGTCCTCCCGCTCCCCCCAATTCACCTGTGTGGGCTGTGGAGGAGGCTCAAAAGGTCTTTGCGCAGGGGGGAGAGAATCTCTCTCAACATTTTGAGGAGGGGGTGGGGGTATGTGTTTTATGAAACATCCCTCCCATCCCCATCCCAAACTTTTGGTGGTGTCCCCACCTACAGTCCACCCCTCACCCTGTCGTCCGTGGCCAGCTCCGCAGCGCAGCCTGTAACCGTTTGTCCTCCTTCCCCTGGGACAGTTAGCGGTCGATGTTTCAACGCCTTTGTATGGAGGCACTTCCGCCCCCTTCCTGATGACCCCTGTGTGGTGTGGTGCCGTGCCTGTGATGTTCTGGTGCGCAGGGGCAAAAACCCAAAGCATCTGTCTTCGACGGACCTGACTCTGCACCTGAAGAAGCACCACCCAAGCCTATCTCCTGCCTCACCCAGTGAAACATCCGTTGGGGGGAGAAAGGGGGCAAACAGCTTTTCTGAGCAGGGGTCAGTGGGAGGGTCACTTTGCCCTGAGGGTGACACTGGTGGGAGCAGAGCGCTCCAGCAGGCTGAGGTCACGGAGGTTGTCCCCTTGGGGTCTGGGACAGCGCCGCTTAGAACCTCGAGGCTGATGGCTCAGGAGGTGGCTGCTGCCATACTGTTCCTCAGTGGGACCCTTGGGTGAGGACCCACAGCTGCTGGGGGATCTTCCCACTCCCCCTCCAAATGGAAAGAAATAGGAAGGGGCAGATATACATAGAAAGATATAGATTCAGATAGATAGTGGTGGAAACACATAGGAAGAAACAGAGAGAGATAGAAAGTAGCAAATAGACAGTGAGAGGGAGAAACAGAGAAACAGATAGAAAGGGGTACACAGAAGTCAACCGTTCTAGAAGTAGAAATAGAATGTGAATGCATCAAGGAGATATAGAATCGAACAGAACATGACACATCCATGGAGAAAAGGATTGAAAATCAAAAACAGAGAAAGAGACAAACATTACAGAAGGTATAAATAGAACGAAAAATACACTAGAATGTATGTACATATATTAGAGAATGTATGTTAACGGTTAGAGAATGGTATATGGTTGGAGAACTGTATGTAGAAACAGAGTGAAATAGAAAGAGAGGGGACATCACCCGCCCTCCAGCCCTCGCCGGGAATAAACGCACGCTCCTGTGAGGCCAGGCAGTTGCAGGGGGATCTTCCCCCTCCCCCTCCTCATGATGACATGTTCTCTCCCTCCCATCCTTTCCAGCAAGGCAGGAAGGTGGATACTGTCGGCTGCTGTCGAAATTTTCCTCCATGGGACCCTCGGGTGAGGACCCGCGGTGGCTGGGGGATCAGGCCCCCATCCAAATGACATGTCCTCTCCCTCCCACACCGGGAATACCAGCGTGCTCCTCTTTGGCCTGGCCAGTGGGCACATGGGGGGTGCCGCCGGCAAGCGGCCAGACCCCCCACCCCCTAAAGGGGAGGTAGCTCGTTGCCGCCTCCCCGTGCCCGCCAGGTCCAGTGGCCACTGTCATCACCCTCCTTCTGGCCTGTGCCGGGAATACCAGCGCGCTCCACTTTGGCCTGGCGGTTGCAGGGGGATCTTCCCACTCACCCCCCACATGACAGGTCCTCTGCCTCCCATCCTTTCTGGCAAAGCAGGAAGATGGGTACTGTCAGCTGCTGTCAAAATTTTCCTTAGTGGGACCCTCAGGTGAGGACCTACTGTGGCTGGGGGATCAGGCCCCTGTCCAAATGACATGTCCTCTCCCTTCCACGCTCCTCCTGGCGGGCGGGCACATGGGGGGTGCCGCCAGCGAGTGGCCAGACTCCCCACCCCCCGAGGGGAGGTGGTTCACCGCCGCCTCCCCATGCCTGCCAGGCCCAGCGGCCGCCGGCATCAACCACGTTCTTGCCCTCGATGGGAATAAAGCATGCTCCTCTTTGACCTGGCAGGCAGGCACATGAGGGGTACCACCGGCGAGCAGCCAGACCCCCCACCCCCTGAGGGGAGGTGGCTTGTGCCCTCCAGGCCCACTGGCTGCCGGCAGTACCCACCATGCAGCCCTTGCTGGGAATACCAGCACGCTTCTCTTTGGCCTGGCGGGCGGGCACATGGGGGGTGCTACCGGCAAGCAGCCAGATCCCCCGCCCCCTGAATATGAAATCTGTGCCCTTGAATAAAGCACTAGACCTTGCCACTCTTTTTCCAACACAGGTCTCAGATGCTTATGTTAGGTACTACTTCTTGTAACCTTCTGAGAGTTTTCTTGCATTGCACACCCATTTGGAACCCAGGATTAGTTTTAACAAATGGAAAAGTGAGGGGAGAGGACAGGATGAATACATGCTGTTAAAAGGTCAGGCTAATGATAACAATGAATGAATGAGCTCACTGAAGTTGTTGCCCGTTGGGATGTGATGTGGGCTGTGTATACCTCAGACTAGCAGGTGTTTGGCCATTAGACTTCAGAGTCTGTCTGACCTGTAGTTACTGTGGGGTCCTTGGCTGGTGTCAAGCAGGCCTTTAGCCAGTCTCTATCGTCGAGTTAGTGGAGATCTTGGGCTAGATAAAAAGGCCACCACTGGCTCAAGCACCATCCCACAAAAACAAATAGCCAAGAGAAGGGTTTTAGGGAAGAGCTGAGGGGTGCGGGAAGAATTAAGCACTGCTACCTGCCGCTTGTTTCCTGCCAATGTCTTCCCCACACCTTGTAGCAGAGAAACTCATGTTTGCCTCATAATATCTAGTTCCACCCTGACAGAAGTTTTGGCAGTTCAAAACACTTCAGTATTAATTCTTCATACCAAAAATATGTCTTCCCCTCACTGAAAAGAAAAGGGATGAGTTAGCACTTGATAGGGACCCTCTATTTCTTGTAATGTGTTCCCCTCATGGGAAGGAAAAGCAAGGTTGAAGGAGGGCTGTGTGGACACAACCTCAACACATTTTGGTCTCCTGTACTCTGGATATTTTCTATTTGCAGAACTGCTTTTCTCTTTTACAGCAGTTAATAAGCTAGCGTTTGATGTTGAGTAGCTAATAATTTGCGCCTTTTATCAGGGACTATGTTTGATTAGAATAAAGTAAACAGAAGTCAAGCACCAGTTCATTACGATTCCTCTTAATCTCCATGAGGGCTTGCCATTCCATTTGGACAAAGTCTGCCTTTCCTTTTAATGCTACTGTGCCATTTTCCTACCATCCTTCTGCTGCTTACCCTTCTGCTTTTCCAACCTAAATTCTCAAGCCCATTTTTCTTTTCACATTTACCTTTCTTGTGACAACCACTGAAACACTTTTGGAGGACAGAGACAGACAAAGAAGACAGGATTCTCGTATCTTTTACAGAAGGGAATGTTAGACATATTGCCGCTTTTCTGCATGCTGCATGAGCTACCTTTTGTCTGCATGACAAAAGTTTCTCTTCTCTGCACAAACACAATAGGCCAAAACTTGCTATGTTCTGACTGAACATAGGGCCAGAGACTTGTGTCAGAAACAAATGCTTGTTCTCTTGTCATGTATGGAAAATGGGGAGAAGAGGGAAGCTCTCAGATATACCACCTGATTTGCTGAATAACAGCAACAACAACCATAAGAAGAACAATAACAGTCAGTCAGTACCTTTATCAGCATAAAACAAGGTCAAACAAAAAAAAAAATCAATATTTGAATATATAGAATTCAATCCAGAATCAGTTATCTCTCCAGAGTTTAAATCTTGTAGTACCTAATTCTCATGGCAAGCCAAAGAAATCTGGTTTCTCTTCAGATTGCATTAATCTTTCACCTTAACAACAATAATAAAACAATAATAAATAAGTGGAGTTGTCTTGGGTTTCTGGGAATATTTCCAAATCATAACTTTCCAGTTATGATCAGAGGCAGCATTGGATACCACACTGAGCTGGGTTTTGGTGCACATTTCAGACACTCCAAATGACGTTATGGGGATCATTGGACCCGTTGGAGGGAAATGCTAATGAGCGAATCATTCTTCTTTTGATAGAGTATTAACACAGCAAAGTCCTTTTGTGTGACTAGACATGGGCACGAACAGCATTACGAACAGAAAACCCCCACAAACAGCCTTATCTGTTGTTCTCGAACAAGCTGTTCATGAGGCCCCATCCTAAACGAACAGGTGGTCATTGCAAGCCTCGTTCATTGCCTTTGGCAGCCGTTCATCAAGCCAGACAGTCTGGCACCTGCAATCAATCCCCTTGGCAACCGGAGGCAGGGAGGGACTGAACTCTGTCTGAACTCCTTCTGGCTTTCCTTCTGGCTTTAACCCTTCAAAGTACTTCCAGCAGAGAGTCCCGTTTTTGCCACTGTGAAGAGAAAATGACAACCAATGGGGAGAGCGGTGGATCATGCCTTTCCTGGGGTGCAATCTCTCTGAAGCTTGGGGGGTCTTCAGAGGACAGTGAGGACCATGTCCCCTGCAAATTTGGTGGGTATTGGACATTGGGAAGGTCACTTTTGTAACCCCTCAAACTAGCTGCCAGCAGACACTGTTGTTTTTGCCAGGACAGGGCCCTTTAAACCAGCCAGCTGATAGTTTAAAGGGATCTTTAAAGGGCTAGGTAAGTGGGTTTGAGGGGAGGGGGGCTAAGTGGGGTGGGTGGGAGAGTGGGGGGTTCTGGCCCCCACAAACAATGAACAACGAACATGTCCAGGAACAGTTCATGTTTGTCCATGTTTGTTGTTCATGGACGGCAATGAATGATGAACAGGGTGTTCGGGGTTTTTTTCCTGTTCATGCCCATATCTATTTGTGACTAGCAGCATGCTGATTGATTTCTTTAAATGCCTTGATTAGTCAAGCCTGAATTCTCCCTAGATGCTAAAATGACAAAACTGAGGTTATTGTACTTTGGTCCCATCATGAGAAGACAAGATTCTCTGGAAAAGTCAATAATGCTAGGAAAAGTGGAAGGCAGAAGGAAAAGAGGAAGGCCTAAAACGAGATGGCTTGACTCAATAAAAGAAGCCATGTCCTCCAGTTTGCAGGATCTGAGAAAGTCTGTTAATGATAAGACGTTTGGGAGGTCTTTTCTTCATAGGGCCGCCATAGGTCAGAGGCGACTTGATGGCACATAACACACACACACACAGCAGTCTGATTGCCCAGTACTGGGCATGGCCTGGCTTGCCTCAGAAAAGCCTATTTTCTCCAGTTTGTGTGATGAAATTAGGCACTCCTCCTACCAGCCCTCACTCTTCTGAGGCACTAATAGCCACAAATGCATCAGCTGGACATGAGAGGCATTCCTCTTCCTTTCTTCTTCTTCTTACCTATTGTTGCCATGATGTGATTGTAGGCAAAAAAGAAAAAAAAGCTGTCCAACTGGCCCAGAAGAAAGGCCTCTCTCCATCCCTCCACCAGGGGCCCTGTTGTGTCATGTACTGATGTATACTAGTAAATGTAAAGGTTTCTGATCCATTTCCCAACAGAAGCCTCAGTTGTTGATGCAACAGGTAAGGCATTGTTGTGGGAAGAAAGGGGGGCACTTCCTTCTTCCTGGCCAACTGCTCACCTGCTGAAGGTAAACAGTGGGTAAATTGAGTTAGGGGCTTCAGGAATGTGTCTGTTTTCTGTTTAAAATGTTTAATAAGCTGTCCCCAAGATGCCTGCAAGAGGGCATATTTAATACAAGTTGGGATGAGCTGGTACTGTAGAAATAAATCATCTTCGACATGATAGTTGGTGGTGAAAACTAAAGTTTCCCCAACATCTGGGAACATCCATTCCTCTTTACTTCTTATAACTACGACTTCTTTAAAAATCAAAGAATGCTGATGGCGTATCTGAAGCTGGAGCAGACCCTTTTTCATGAAAGTTAGGGTGAATGGATTTCTCTTGCACCATTCTTATTCTAGAAGCATATCCTATACTGCATTTCACTCTTCCTTAATCCCCTTTAACTAGAGAGGCAGTGTGGTGTTGTGGACACTTTCTTCCTTGATGAGGTCTTTGGTTTCAGCCCACAGTTCTTCCAGTTTTTGATCAATTAAACCTAGTAATGTAAATCTGTTCTTTACATAGTTCTTAAATTCTTCAGGAATGTTATTTTGATTATATTTTGGCACTATAATTCTTTTAGTATTTGTCTTCATCTTAATTTTAATGTTTGATATTAACAATTCATGATCTGTATCACAGTCAGCTTCTGGTCTTGTTTCAGCAGACTAGAGCTTCTCCATGGTTTTCTTCGGATTATGTTATCTATTATATTCCTGTATAGGCCATGTGGTGATATCCATGTATACAATTGACTATTCCACAGCCTGAAGCATATGTTTGCAATGAACAAATTGTTGGCTTCACAAAATTCTATGAGTCACTCTTCTGCTTTATTTCATGACCCTAGTCCAAATTTTCCAACAATATTTGATTCTGCTTTCTTTCCTACCTTTGTGTTCCAGTCACCTATGATTATCAGCATATCATGTTTAGGTGTATGATCAATTTCTTCCTTGATACTTGCATAAAAGCTTTTCATTTCCTCCTCTTCAGCATCTGTAGTTGAGGCATAAAATTGAATGATAGTTATGTTGATAGGTTGTGTTGATAGTGGAATCAACTTAACCAGTTTAAAACTGTAGCCAACCAGTTCACAGCAGAGATAAAAAAGACACCAACAAACATGGCTGTGTACAACAGTACAAAATAAGCACAAGGACACATCAGGTCGTCTTCAGAAACAAAACCTGAGCCCAGGCATAATTTTGGATGGAGAAAAGTTTGGAAGCATCCTAAATCTAACGAGACAAGGGATAAGAGACTGAATCGTTGTTGGTCTTATGTATTGTATCATCCCAAATATACATGGAAAATATTCAGGTGATAAAAGGTACCCTTATTACAGAGATGTGTGTGCATCAAAAACCACCTGTTATATGCGACAATATAGAAATTCCTATTTCCAGATACCTGCATTACACCATAATTGTCTTTGTGACCTTCCACTTGGATTTCTAGAACTCATTGTATACAGGCTGTTGATACAGGGGCTGTAGAAACAAAGAAACATATTTTCTTACGCTCATTAATTGTGATCCAAGGCACACTTGCATTCATACCAATAAGAAGACATTCTAGCAGGCTTCTTAAAGGGAGCCTTCAGGAACCCTTATAGTGGTTACTTCAAAGGGGGCTGGGCAGGAGATCAGTGCAAGAGAATTTCTGGTGCATTGTGCTTTGAGAGAAAGAAATGGCTGAACTTCTCCTTTCTTGGATTCCACGAGCAGCTTGCTGCCAAAAATCATATTTGACCTGTTTTTAACTTCATTGACAAGCCTGATGCATACTGGGGCCACGTGCCCCAACTTTAGATTTAACCTTGTATTGTGGCCTTATATTAATGCATGCTTTTTCAGTGCAATTAAATACTTTACTTCTGCTTTTACAACCTAAGTCATAAACAGCAAACCCTCATCCCACAGGAGGAGAACCTAAGAGTTAGTTGTCATGTAACTCAACAACTGCTGCCAAAACGTTCAACTCGCACAGAGGCGTTTGTTTATCTTTATCTCTGAGTAGCCAAGATGATGTCGCTTCTGGAGAGAGAGAGAGAGAGAGTTCTGATTAAATAGTGGGGAGATCAATTCAGCTATTCATTCTGAAAATTTAGAACAATCAAAGAAGATGATCTGAACAAGGTCTCCTACAGGTGCCAGCCTGCACATGGGCAAAATCAACAGCATCCCATACACGGGCTTTCTCTCTGGCGGCCCCTACCCTGTGGAACGGCCTGCCTGAGGAGGTCAGGAGAGTCCCTGCTCTCCTGACTTTCCACAAACAACGCAAAACTGAATTATTCAAAGGGGCTTTTTACTCAGGAAGGAGGGCTCTATTGTAGGGATGGGGGTCTCAGATACTTCCCTAATGAGTTAGGGAGTGGGACCACAGACCTCATCACTATGTTGCCTTATGTACTATCGGTTGCTTTAAATATATGCTCCTATTTGCTACCTGTGCTTCCTGTTGTCTAATGTCAGTCGTAGCATTGCCTATGTTCTGTTTCAGCATTTCTTCAAGTCTGTATTGGATCCTTGCTAATGCTATGTCTTTGTAAACTTGTATTTATTTACTCTATTGCATTGTTTATGGAAACGTCCTTGATACTGTATACTACTCTCACACTATGTAATCTGGCTTGAGTCTCAGAAAGAAAGGCAGACTATAAATGACATAATTAATAATTATTCAATTAATTAAATGAATTAATAAATAATTAAATAAATCTTGTTGAAATTCTGCTTCTGCATTACGAATTATGCTTATTTCTAAAATTTTAAAGCACATTATTTATTATGAGGAATGAAAAATCCCTACATTATAGTGCAATAACATGCTAACTTTGAATCTGCGATTTGGCTAACTATGTTTTAAAAAATGGGTGTGTGAGCTCCGATAACACGTTACCCAAACATGAGAAAATACTGGAATGTATTTGCTGCTGAGTCATGTTTGCTTTCTGCACGCAACCCCGTTCCGTGAAGATGAGGCGCCTGGGACTGGAATGTCACCATTTAAACCTTTACTTTCAAACACATCTTGGAGAGGTCAGCAGGTTGTATTTACTTCCATGAAGGGGTGGTTCATACGTACATTTATGTCACTTGATGACTGAAATGCAGGATTTGACCAGGGTATTTGCATGAGCCATTTGACCAGGGTATTTGCATGAGCCATTATCGATTAAGCACATCAGCATGAACTCTGTACTTTCAATGGACTCAATGGATGTGATCCGATGTGATCTGATGAGTGCCTGTAAGTTCTCCAGTGCACACTCAATTCCCAGGCATTCAGGGGCCAATTGGGCAGACCCAAACCCAACTCAAGGACTGTGTGTTATATAGTTAGGCCCTCAGATCTCACAATCAACAGTGAAGAGAACTCACATATGGTGGTATATTGATCTCATATCTCTCTATATGCTAGAGATGGGTAATACTCGCTGCTCCCTTTGGTAGCAATGGAATTTCTACATAAACAGAGTTCACTTTTCAAGCAGCATGAAATCACAACTAAAAACTGAACGTATATTCAATGAAAGACAATCCATTCAATGCAAACAATCTTCTACCACTGCCAGGAGAAAGCATTCTACCAAAGGCTGGTTGGATCCACATGCTAAATGGAGCCTATCACACTTGGGTTCAACTGCACCTCCGTGGATGAGTTCCCCCTTCTGCCCATCCTTATCATCCAGAACTAAAGGTGGAGAACCACAACCACGGGGATCAAAAAATTAGTCGAGACAAAATGTATGTATAAATATTAGTATAAATATTATATAAATATAACTTAGATATTTGAAAGTGTAAAGTGACTAAGTGCTAATATATGTAATAAATACATAAATAAGAATCATCAAAAGTTCTTATAAAACATCTTACAATACAGCTGCAAACCAAAATAAATAGAAAACATCAGCCAGAGCCGATGCAGGTGTGCAGAAGAAGGGTACTCCGGAAGGAAATACCACAGCTGTCAAGTAAGTGTCAGGAAACAATGTTTAATTTCTTTGTCTTTCTTCTTTTGCAGGTGAAGCCACAAGCGGAAAGAGGAAAATTCCCCCAGGACTCAAAAAGGGGCCAGCTAATCTCTCACTTGTTTCATATCAGAAACTTCTTCAAGGGTCTTACGCTCGATCCACAATACATTAATCGGTAATAGCAAATAGTTGTAATACAATATGTATATGAAAACTCATGCTGTTCCATAATTTGGATGAAAATACCAACATTAATGCCTACATCCTTATCATCAACTAACATGAGCCCTTCATGTATTCCTTTTCACTCGAAAAAGCGCTGTCCCTTTAACCAGAGTCTGCAGTACCTTCCACACAGGTTTGGAGCCTCCTTGCTAACCCTGTCTTACCTTAGGAGCAGTTCTACCTGTTGCTGCCCTCTGACATCTGATTGTCAGGCTATGGATGGCAGGATGTGGTAGACAGATCCCTGGACCACTGCAGCAAGACGCAGGTTCTTGGTTAAATGGCTTTTATTCAGAAATCAGATCATTTCCATATATATGTCCATAGAACTACTCAGAAGCAAGGTAAGCATCTAAGCAGCAAGAGTAAAAGTTGACAGGAATGACATCATGTGAGAGAGACTTCTCTTTTAACATTCAAGTCCGCTCCTTTCCGTACTCCCAATCACAAACATGATTTGGGTGCTCTTCTTGTGTGAGAACATTTCACATATTTGTAATAGCAAGTTGAGTCACTAGAAAACAAGACATAGCAAAGTTGGAGAGGGAGTAGCATACAAGGTCAGAAACACTGGAGGCTGATAAACACCTGTGAAAGAAATAGTTATGGCACTGGTAAAATGACATTGAGTTACAGCAGGATACATTGGTTCAGAACAAAAAGATCATTAAAATTGGCATGGATGGGGCTCAGACATAACACTGGTCCTCTCAGACTCCAGTCCCAGAGCCTTTCCCTTCCTTGAAAGCTGTCTCTGCTCTTCCCTTGAGCGTGCCTTCGGTAGGGAAGACTTCTCCCGTTCTGCTCTGGGCAGCCTTCTTTCTGTGCACCTTCTTGCCGTGCACCTGGGACGCAGTGGGGAGGTGATATTTTTGATCTCACACTGCCTGGTCAGCTGTGAAGGAAGACTCAGGGAGAAACTGGGTTGGGAGACGCATGTTCCACCCACTCCTGCATTCCAGCCTATTTTCTGTTGTAAGGGATTCTGCTTACTTCCTCCTTAGAACGTACCATCCCTCTTCACATTACTTCTTGTACGAGTTCTCCGCGGAACCAGCCCACGCTCTGTGCAGACACACATCGCCTCGGGGATTGACTTCTATATTTTTTAAGAACAGCATGGAGACAGGCTCAGAAAGCTGGCTGCTGGAGAAGGGAATGCTCCTGCCTAGCTTCCCCCCCCCCCCCCCGTGCAAAATCGGTGTGGCGGGGAGACATTTCCCCATTTCTGCCGCTCCGTATGGGTCACTTGCTTCCTCTCACAGCCCACCTGCACATCACACTTGCTTCCTCTCATCTGTTGGGGCACAGCTTGAGGACTCTGTATCACTTGTATCAGGGAAATTTGGTGCCTCCCTGATACACATCAGCTCTTTTTTGTTTGCCTCCACAGCACACAGGAAGTGGCTGTCGCCTCTCCAGCTTTATCATGTCCTCAAACCATCCCATGAAGCTGCTGCACTGTGAAGCTCGTATTTCTTATGTGGCTGCACTTCAGCTTCACAGTGGATCCAATAGCAGCTCCACGGGGTGGTTTAAGGGTGTGAAATCATGCGGGGGGGGGGGGGCCCTTCAACTGATTCTCTCTGCAAACTGTGGTGCTGACACAGGTCTGGGATGCACAAAACTCCTATCACAAGCAGGGCTTTTTTTCAGTGGGAATGCGGTGGAACAGAGTTCCGGAACCTCTTGAAAACGGTCACATGGCTGGTGGCCCCGCCCCCTGATCTCCAGACAGAGGGGAGTTGAGATTGCCCTCCGCACCGCTGAGCAGCACGGAGGGCAATCTCAACTCCCCTCTGTCTGGAGATCAGGGGGCGGGGCCACCGGCCATGTGACCGTTTTCTCCAAGGGCAACCCACTGAGTTCCACCACCTCTTTTCTCGGAAAAAAAGCCCCGATCACAAGTATGATACAAAGTCCCTGTGTGGTTCTCCAACCAACACAAGGACTTTCTAATGGGTTGAGGGTGGCTCAGTCTAATGGTCGCCCATGCCAGAGAAGGGTGTGCCTGCCACAGAATTGCAGCGCAACATGTGGGCCTCTACGCTGCCCTCTTCCACACACAGTCACTCTCTTGCTGGAAGCGAGGTCACCTCCTGGATGTTTCCCAACAGCGTGTTTTTTTACAGCAGTTTATAAAAAATACGGTTGAGTGCCCCCCATTCCTTCAGGAGTGGAGGATCCCAAGGGCAGCACTTTCCTGGGTTGATTCCTGTTGGAAGGGAGACCACGGGAGACTTGTACCATTTTTGTGATATTTACTTTATTTACAAATAACAGTGATTGCTGTGTGGTAGCACAGGGGCCTTCGACAGGGCAGCAGAAACTAGGGATGCCATTCCCCCACCTGGGGCCAGGGACCCCCTGCTCCCACCCTCCCCTTCCCTCCCCCATGCCCACTTACTTGGCTGCTGGGGGGGTGCTCTCCCCAGGGTGCCCCCCCAGGTGGCACAGTGTGGCCCAGGGCAGCACAGCATGCTCCCACAGGCACAGCGGCCTGAATTGTGCCGCACAGCACCCCACAGTGGGCCCATTTCAGGCTGAATTGGTGCTGTGCGGGCCCTTCTGCCTGCGGACAGCCGCAGAAGTGATGTCATCACGCACGCCAGGAGCGAACAAAGACTCCAAGCCTCCACAGGGTAAGTGCCAGGATCTCAATCTCCCACCAGGGGAGTTAAGGGACATGGCAACCCTAGCAGAAACAGTACCCCACGTCAGAGCCCCAGAGACAGAGATCCTGCCCCCAGAGTGCTTCAGCCAATTCTGAGCCGTTTCTGTTGGTCTCTTTCTCTGGCTTGTCTAGCCTCTAAGCTGCCCCTTTCCTCACATGTATCTGAAGACGTGAGCAGTGATTCATGAAAGCTCATACCCTACCCCAAACTTTGTTAGCCTTAAAGGTGCTACCGGACTCTTGTTCTTTTCCACCTTTCCACACAGTCGCTCTTTTGCTGGAACGGAGGTCACCTCCTCCAGACCCTGATGTCTAGCTTGGATGCAGCCATTTCCTCACAATTAAAGTACATCAAGGTAACAGCAACAGTTACTGGAGCATAATACCTTTCCTTGTCGTGGGCTTCAGACCGAGTCCATAGCATAGACCCATGCACATTACACACATTCTTCCAAGGCAATATTTTTCATGGGAATTCCTAGATTATCCCCCTCCCTTTATGGAAAGCATCCCCTTTTCTCTGATTGGCACCATTTTGCTATCATGCCAGGTGGAATACAGCCATTCACTTTGCTGTCAAAGGAAATAATATTGACTATGTGCAATAAAACTTTATAGGATTTTCAGATAATTGAAAGACTCGAAGAGCAATCTGAAGCAGTGTTACTCTAGTCTAAGCTAACTTGAAAGATCTAATTCCTTTCTGAATTCTCCTTAGTCACATAACAATTATGTAGCACCTTTAAGACTAACCAACTTTATTGTAGCATAAGCTTTTGAGAGCCACAGCTCTCTTCATCAGATGCATCTGGCGAAAAGAGCTGTGGCTCTCGAAAACTTGTGCTACAATAAAGTTGGTTAATCTTGAAGGTGCTACTGGACTCTACTATTTTGCTACTACAGACTAACATGGCTAACTCCTCTCGATCTAAAACAATTATGGGTTTTAACAGAGGATCCTTAATTAAATTTTCGATTGGCCTTCCTCCTCCCAAAGCAATCACAGTTTGGCTATATCTGTCCTCTTTGCACTGTTTAGTGACATCTACTGGATTGTATCATAATGCATTTTACCCTCCTCTGAAAGGATTGCAATACAGCCTGGAGCACTCAAAGGTCAACATAACGAGAAAACAGAAAGTTCCTTACATTACAGTGGTACTTTCTCCTAATGCTTCCGTCACAGTCAGAGAGAAGTATTTATACGAGATTTAATTATTTTCAGAGCTCTTTTTTGTGAATGTGAATTTGTCCTTTTGAGGCAAACAAAGATGAGTGGAAATGGAAATATTAAAGAGAAAAGGTCATCTCTGAGAAGATCTGTGGCAATATTTATAGTTTACTGGTACACCAAGTTATGTGTTTTACTTTCAAATATTACCCAGGAGAATACAGCTCTTATAAATGCAAAAGAAAACAGATTTATAATTAAGAGTTACAATAGAACCCAAGAGATGTGAACTCCAGAGAGCATAACTTGTGATACGTGGCCTCCCGACTTCCCTCTTAGCCTCAGCACCTGTTTACAATATCATGCTTCATTCCTGGGAACATGAAACAAGGCTTGAATGCCTCTAGGCATGTACAGAGTGCCTTTCTGTCATCAAAACTCCACATTTCTGGAATTAATCAATGACAGTTTCTGGACTTGACTTCCAAACATGCTTGAGGTCCTCTCCCTAAAGATGTTAAGCAGTTCTCCTCACCCACTCGGTGTCAGGGTAGAAACCCACCTAAGTGGTTTAAACCCAAAAGCACATGGCATATGGTTTGGTGATCTGTGTAATGGCCAATCTCTTTCGGAATAGATTTTCACCTGATGGACAAAACAAACTATCCATACATTATAATAAAGAAGATTGGCATTTAACCTAATTTACTAAAGGTACTGTTCCTAAACTCAGCAGATCAGCCTCCTAGGCAAAGAGGAAAAGGTAAAGGGTTTGAATCAATAGTTGCTGTGGACTTCTTGTTTTCCAAAATCAGAAGTCCGGTGCCTTTGAGACTAACAAAATCCATACCCCAACTCTATCTCCACTGCACTGGCTCTTTCCCTCCCCTCCCTTCCCCCTATTCTATGGGCCCTCAGGACAAGAAGCAGGGCTGGCAAGGGGGCTCCTTGAGGTAAAACGGGTCTTGTGTCCTCTTAGTGTGGTATTTTTGCTGTGGTACTACTTAATATGTTTTGTGATTACTAATAAAATTCATTCCAACATGAGCCAGAGCTGATTTCATCAGATGCAAGAGCTCTGGCTCATGGAAGTTTATGCACGAATGCTTTCTCTTTGCATTTAAGGTGCAACAGACAAACAGGGTCACCCCTCTGGATATTATTCTCTGCTTTCCAGTGCTGCAGGCAACTCTGTTGAAACTGCCCTGCTCCCCTGATGGACTATAAACCAAACTGATAACTATCCAGTCTGAGCATGTTTACTGTATCATAAATTCCACTAAGCTCAACTTGGTCGCTTTCCAGGTAAGCATGCTAAGAACTGCAGCCAAATACCACTGATCTTCTTTGTGCCTCCTCTGCTTGGTCCCCCTTGACCTGCTCCCTGCCAAGCGTACTTAGAAGTGCATCTTGGTGGGGCTTGGAGCCAGCCCTGGTGGGATGCATTCACATGTATTTCAGCCCTGCAGGCTTCCGCTCGACGGAGATCTACTTCTGAGTAACCCTCACCCTGGGCTGGCAGCTGCCTTGAGTGTCTGGCATGCCTTCCCCTCGCTCTGCTCTCTCACCTGCCTGCTTCCCTGACTCAGGCGCGCTCCACCTCTTCTTTCCCTGCTTTCGCCTTGGCTCTCGTTCTCGCCTCTCGCAGCTCCTCGTAGGTGTGGCCTCGACATTCCTTTATGAGCCATCCAAGGAGCGCACGATGCGTTCCGGGCTCCGGCAGAGCCGTGAGGCGGTGCCTGGGCGGGTCTCCAGCTCCGGAGCGAGTGTAATTGGAAACCGCAGCTCCCAGCTACTTTCCATTCGCTCTTAGGGGCGCGATTCACTGGAATAGGAGGAAGACGCTCCCGGTGCCAGAAGGGATATTACTCGAAGGGTCTTTTTTTTTTTACTTACCCAAACTGGGAATTTACTTTCCACGGCCGGGAAGAAATTAGCTCTGCAACTTAAACAAAATACACTATTCTCGCAGGAGTCCAAAGTGACAGACGCTTGAACGGCATTTCGTTATTGAATCCGTCAGTGGCTCCTTGGTAAGTAGATAGGAACGGGCGCTTTGGAGCGTGGCAGAACCATATGATGGATTATTGTGCTTGATGATTGCTCCAGGCTACATGCAAGTAATTTTTGCAGAGGTTTTGGCCGTATCTCCCCCTTTGCCTGAATTATGCCTTGTTCCTCCGCAGTTCAGGCTCGAGCACATGACACCTGCCCAGTGCTTAAGCTGGAAAAGACTTTCCTAAGGCTGGAGGGGAGCGCGAGCTGGAGGGGGGCTTCCACCCTCCTTCTCTCCTGCCACAAAGGCTTTGCAGAAAAGCAACTTTCTGCCCCGGCTTGGCTCTTGGCTCTTGTCTCTTTCCTTCTTTGCCCAGGAACAATGAGAACCGCGCTCGGGACGCCGCTGAAAGGGTCCTGCAGGGGCAGCGCGCGGGGAGAGGGTGCCGGCGGAGCTCGTGTGTGCCTTGAGACGCGTGCCGGTTGTCTGCGTTTCGCGTTGCAGGGAGGGGTCGTATCGGGCATGCTGCTCCCTTAGAAATGAGACTGTTGTTGCACGGAAAGAATGTGGTGTTCGGTGGGGGGAGCAAAAGAAAACAGGTCTCGCTTGTTAAAGGAAAAAATCCCTTCCCAAGATTCAGGGGACTGCAATGACTGAACAAGGGCGCGTGCATCACAACTCGGCGGGGCTTACTCGGACGAAAGCCCCACTGGGTGGAAAAGGGCTTCCTCTCGAGGCAAATGTGTGTGTAGGACTGTTGCCTGCCATTAAGAAATAACAAAGCAATCCTAAACAGGGTTTCTCCATTGATTTCAATGGGCTTAGACTGCGGTAACTCTGCTTGTGGTAGAGAGTGCCCTCAAGTCACACCTGACTTATGGGGACCCCTGGAGGGATTTTCAAGGCAAGAGATGAACAGAGGTGGTTTGCCATTTCCTGCCTCTGCAGACCTGGTCTTCGTTTGAGGTCTCCCATCCAATTACTAAGCAAGGCCAAACCTTGCTTAACTTCTGAGATCACTTAGGGAGGGTATAAAAGTTCCTCTGATTTCCAGGCATGCTTACAACTGAGCATCCCTGAGACTCGAGCGATGGCTGTTACAATGACTTAAAGGAAAAGCCAAGTAGTCGCTAGCTTGGATTTGATGGGAAATTGTGGCTGCATCCTAAAAATGCGAATCCAGAGAATGAGTTGAAATAGTAAAATCGTTGATTATCCCCCCCCCTACATTAGAGTGGGGGGAACTGGGCTCTTTTAGATGGACATGTTCATTGCAGAATTCCTTCCCCATGTATTAAAAAGAATACGTTCCATAACTGTGGAATACTAATCTCATTGCTACTGTTAAACTTCCAAACTGTGTAGGATTGGCCATTTGTTTGGCCCTTATAAAGCAATCTTATCAGGATTTAATAACGTTTCATTCTCTACAAAACAGGATTATGGAGAAAGGTATTCTATTAGACAGTGGAGGAATACTGAGCCAGAGACAGGTTGAATTGAATTATTCCTCCACACCCCTGTACACACAAGGGTGCCAATAGAGGTAATACAAAAACTGGCCACGATTTCTGTGACCTGTAATTGCATTAGTTGTAAGTGAGGTTGGAAGCTGTTGCCAGGTTGAGGATCTGCTGCAGATTTGGACAAGGGCTACTTTGTGCACGTCTTCATCTGTGAAGTGATACAGACTTTGTACATTACCTTACTTTTAATCATTCTCAGAAGCTGCTGGGAGTCTTCTTCTGTGTTGAGTAGGAACGGCAGGCCGAGACAGGAATGATCCTTCCAGGTCATTCAGATGTGGTCTGTGGCTCCTTTCTCCGCCTCAATGACTTTTCACTGAGTCTGAGCAATGAATGCAGTCCTGCCACTTCATCTTGAAACTCGGCCACTGCCACATTTCCTATTAAAGAAGCTGAAGGCTGCAGTCTTAAATCTGGGATGTGGGTCCAGAATTGGACACAGTGTTCAGGCTACCTGGCACAACAGCAGGGAGGCCATAAGTCTTATTTAGGGCTACGATTAGGGAACGCTCCTGGCCCCAGTTTAATTCCTAACAAACTTTTAAAGACTGATCCTCAGTGGTGGGTTACAATCCTGGCCCCAGTGGTCACTTCAATTAATTCATCTGGCCGGATGCTGAACTCATTCGATTAAAGTTTTGAATATTTAGAAGTGGTTCAGATTAGATTCATGCAGCCATTGGCCAGTTAGCCTTCTTTCTTTATTGGGAAAGCGGTCATCCTCTTACTTAGGAAACTTTTGGATTGAATGGAATTGGAAGCTGTGTTAGGTTGTGAACTGATTGGTTTCAAACAAGGTTTCCTCGACTTATGACTACTGCCTAGTCCTCTACCATCTGGCTGAGAAATATCCATCCTTTAAAAGGGGGCAGTTATATGTGGCCTTTGTTGATCTTAAAGAGGCTATAAATTGCCCCAAATTGTAGAGTAACCTTGCCCAAACCACCACTGACAAAAGGCTTCTAGGGCTTATACAACTACTATGTTGTAGTTCAAGTGTGCTGTGAGTATGAAGGACATTTAATAAACTCATTTAACCTGGAAAAAGGGGTAAGATAGGGCTTTTACTAGCTCTCTTTCTGATTAATCTATATTTAAATAATTTAGCATCTAATTTTGACAAGCGATTCATTCCACTTAAATTAGCTGGGACCTGTCTCGCTTTATGCAGACGATGCTACCTTGTTGTCTTGCATCAGGGGTGATCTGCAAAGGGCCTCGCAGATATTTTCCAGTTATTGTCTACTTGAGAGTCTGGTGATTAACTTCCAGCAATCTAATGTCCTAGTCTTCACCAGAAGTAGGAGGTGACCCTTGTTACAATGGCCAATGGTCAACAGATTTAATATTGAGCAAGTTAGAACCTTTTCTTCTTTGAGGATTCTGTTTTTGGCAGACTTATCTTGGAACGATGTGTTGTCGAAGGCTTTCACGGCCGGAGAACGATGGTTGTTGTGGGTTTTCCGGGCTGTATTGCCGTGGTCTTGGCATTGTAGTTCCTGACGTTTTGCCAAGCAGCTGTGACTGGCATCTTCAGAGGTATAGCACCAAAAGACAGAGATCTCTCAGTGTCACCTGAGAGATCTCTGTCTTTTGGTGCTACTCCTCTGAAGATGCCAGCCACAGCTGCTGGCGAAACGTCAGGAACTACAATGCCAAGACCACGGCAATACAGCCCGGAAAACCCACAACAACCATCTTATCTTGGAACCTCCAACTTAAAATAACATTCAAGAAAGCAAAACCCTGTCCAAATGCTAAAACAGGTTCTTCTATAATAAAGGGGGGGGGGGATACATTCCCAGAGCTGTGCTGACTTTTAACTTGAAAGTGGTTCACCTAATTTTTTACGATTCAGATATTTGGATTAAAGCCATATCCAAAAATATTGATCAGCCCTTTGCTCAATTTCTAAAAAAACTGTGTTGAATGTATCCTGTCAGATTGCATTGTGGGTGGAATGTGGCCAAACATCTTTGGTTCTCTGCCCTCAAACTGAGAATAAAATTGAGATTTTTTTTTGCTGAGGATGACCTGTTGGCTGCCTTAAAACAGGACACTTTCAAATACTTTGAAACTTTGAATGAAAAATTGCCACTTGTCAGTATGACAACTAATCTTATCTCTGAGATGGGGAAATCAAAAGCTCTCTCTTTGATTAAAAAGCACATTCCAGAAATTGACCATGGAAGATTAACATGGTCTGTTCCCCCTTGTCCTTTGGCATTATTCCTCTGAAATCTTTACCTTTACCTTTATCTTTATATGTATTGTTTGACTATTCCATGCTATTGTTGTGTATTTTTATTTGCACGATTGAATATTATACCTTCTATGGTTTTAGAAGGGAGATTTTAAAATAGGCCTTATTCAGATAGAATCTGCGTTTGCGGTCTTAATAGGTTTGCTACGTCTTACACGTCCTGCTTGAATGCCATTTGTATGAGAATACCAGAGACTATTATATTAAGCCGCTTATTACTGATCAATCAGCCCCCATATCTTGGAAACACTGTTTTACTGCTTAGAGATAACAATCCTAAGATGGTAGCAAAATTTGTTTCAGTCCTTCTATCCCTTGAGTCCAAAAAACGATGGACAAGAACTCTCTGCTGCTCAAGATTTGTTAATCTTTGAGCTTCTAAGGGAATAAAAGGAAAGGGCACAGCTCGTTCTACTGAAGCAGGTGTGAGAGCTCCCTTAGAGACAATGTAGTCTAAATGTGGACTCAGAGAGAAATCTGAAATCTCTCCTTGAGTGTGCTGGCCAAAACTGAGTGCATAGTGGAAGCCTTGCACAGAACATGAAATATGAGGCCCAAAAGCTTTGGGCTGGCTGTCAGCACTCTAGGGAGTATATTGTTCATAATGCTACAGGGCAGGTGTTGTGTAACAAAGGGTTATGAAACTTAGGGTACTTAACTCTCTTACTCTGGAACCGCAATCCAATTGAAATTAATGGGATCATTCCAGTAGTAATTGGCCTTAAAAGCGGCCCCTGTCACTGCTTCAGAGGACTGATTTCCATGTTATATTTGTTCGTGTTTCTCTGGACATCCCAAAAAGACATGGCTTCTAAGTTTCCAGGTTCTGTCTGGGAGCAATCATGAAAAACGGTTCCCTGAAGTTCAATGTTATTGGGAATCCGCACAGATTCTCTGCTTAAGGTAAAGATTCTTCTGCTTCACCGCCTATTCCAATGAATGGAGCTGCTCAAAGAGTACGGCTGCAGTGCAGGAGAACTTTTCAGTGGATGTGCCATTTTTTGGAACCGGATGCCCTGGACCTTCAGGCTTCCTTGTGGCTCCACCGTGGCTGTTTCCACACAGCCTTAAAGGGACAGCCCTCTCACTGAACGTGGGTGGCTTTTCCTCATGAATATAGACATCTCCATTTGCAAAACGTTTGCAGGCCATCTGCTTCCATTTTTTTCAGTGCCTTTTTTGGGAATGCATTTTCCACTGTCCCAGAAAAAGTGCCGAAAAAACAGAAGCCAAACGGCCTGCATCCGTTTTGCAAATGGAGACATTGCCGGCAGTCTGCTTGCGTGCCGTCCCTTTAAGGGTGTGTGGAAACGGCCCGTAGCTGCTGCAAAAGTGAGAGAACTGGGTGGTTTGGGTGTGGGTACCTGATGTCATGGGAAAGGCAGCAGGGCACACGTACACAAGGCGTACCCTCTTCTGTAATACCCCACATCCTGTAACATAACATCCCAGTGAAGCCCTGTGCTGTGCTATGCTGCAGGTTTGTATGAAAATATTTTGGGATTGGGGGTGCACTTTGTGGGTCCGAATATCCTGATTGCTTCCCCCACCTCGTCCCTTTTGCTGTTCAGTGACACTTCATTGCCCAAGCAGCTGCTTTGACATTTTCTCCATGGCTTTGTGATCCCAGCCTGTTGGGAATTATGGTGACTAGACTGTTAATGTGGTCATGCAGTACTTCAAATTTGCAAAGCTAGTTCAGAGTTAGGACAATACTTTCTGCTCGTACTCTGAATGGACATACACTTTTGTCCCATTTGCTTGGTAGGTAGAGAGTCAGTTTGGTGTAGTGGTTAAGAGCAGCAGGACTCTCATCTGGAGAACTGAGTTTGATTCCCCACTCCTCTGCTTGAAGCCAGTTGGGTGGCCTTGGGTCAGTCACAGCTTCTCAGAGCTCTCTCAGCCCCACCCACCTCACAGGGTGATTGTCGTGGGGATAATAACACACTTTGTAAAACCACTCTGAGTGGATATTAAGTTGTCCTGAAGGGCGGTATATAAATTGAATGTTATTATTATTGGGTGCTCTTCAGAGTTTAACAAAGGTTTTGATTAAAATTGCCACCCATTCAGTTCAGATCTAAAACTACGCCTGGCATGTCTGTTTTCTGTTCTGACATTATTGTTGCCATTGTGGTGATCATCTAAGGAGCACAGAATGGTGTACGTGGGGATTACCTTACCCTTGTGAGACGTATTACGTTGAGAGAGGTTGACTTCCCCTGAGCTTCCTGGCTGTGAGGGGGCATTTGAATTCACGCCTGTCCAGCCAAGGCCATCGCTCTGGCCTGCTCATAAATTTCCTGCGACTGGGTGTAAAAGTGTTGCTGCTTAGAGACCCTTTTACGCAGTTTTGGAAAAGCCTCTGCATTTCTTAGTTCCATTTGACCTGCCTGCATAATGGACTCAAAGTGCTTGTTCCTATGAGTGGAATTACTTGGTAACATTAATATGTTAATGGCTTTATCCTTGTCTAAACCTCAGTTATAGAGTCTGAAAGCCAGCCGGCGTAGGTCATCTAATTGCAACTGTAGATTCTCCAGAACATTAACCAACCAAAGTTTAGACTACCAGATTGTTATGGGATTGCACCCCAAAGGTCCGTTCCCTCAAGTGCAGTGTCTTCCTCAAGCATATGGTGCTTTCCCTTTATGGAAGAAGTTCATCCTCTTGCAGAAGAACTGCTTGCATCAAAGGGAAGGATTTTGCGACAGGTTAAGTGCCGCCACTAGCAAAGCAGGTCTGCAGAATTCTCTCTCTCTCTCTCTCTCTCTCTCTCTCTCAATATTGACTGGGTAGTGTTCAAACCCCCTTTCATGCAGTCACTCTGCATTCTCTGCATCATCAAACACTGGTATGTGTCTCCTAGCCTCTGTGAACTATGTATTATTATGCCATTTGCCAATGTACATGTTTTTTGTCATTCAGAGCATGGAAAAAGAGCATTCAGTCTTGAGCTAAACTATTGATGAGCTTTATACAGTAACAGTAGTCTGCATAGGGGGCAACAATCTCTGTAGCATATAATTAACATTATATGTACCAAGGACTGAGAATGTGATATCCAAACTGTGTTTATATCAATGAGCACTTCCAGTGCATTCTAAGATTTCTGAACCTTTGGGGCAAAGCATCCTCGGTAGGGCCCTTTACTTGGCACAATGTGACCTTCCCGTCAAGAATTCTTTTATGCCGCCGCCGGTCTTCTCAAACGTCCTATACCAGGCGAGCAAGGTGGTGCGGTGGGATGATGGACTCTTTGTCAGTTGTTATGGCCTGGCCTTTTAGAGCTTTTGTGAGAACTTGGTCTCCAGGCAGGGTATTCTGTTTTCATTATTGTCTTGAACTTCACATCCTCAAAAGGGAGCAGACTTTGGTCCTTTTTTACGTTTACAGAGAGTACAGTAAAGACTGAGGTCTAAAAATATCAAGACGTTTTCATTCATGAAACCTTATCCCTTGGCCTTGCTTTGCTCTGCCTTGACATTTAGCATAATTATTTTTCCAGCAGGTGGGAATCCTCCTTATTGAAGTAAACGAAGAGTAATCCTTGCTGCTGGGCTTTCTCCACTGACGGTTTGCTTTAGGCGCCTGCAGCTTCTTTTTACCACTGGCGCTGCCAGATTCTTTGCATTTTAGGAGAGAATGATCAAAAGCCAACCCCTCCCTCTTACCTGCTCTCCGTAACTACTTTGTCCGGCAAAATATACCAATAATATTTTTTTTTTGCCATTTATATTCTGTCTTGCAAAAAAAAAAAAGCCCAAACTTAATGACCCTGCTCTCTTTCTTTTTTGTTTAGGTTTCATATCTCGGATATTAAATTGCACCTCTGAAGAGAATGACATTTCTCCGACTCCAAGTGTTCATTGGGGCTCTTGTGTGTTCCTGCAGTGTAAATGGATCTTCGCAGCCTCAGGCCAGGGTGTTCCTAACATTCAGTGGTAAGAGAACAGATAAACATCCCTAAGGCAAATATTATTGTAGAACGTTTTAGTCTTTCCTTTCACACCAGTGACACGGCAATAAATAACATGCTGTCTCCATCATCCTCTTGCCTGGTCTGAAATGTTAAGGTTGGGTTGGGTATGATTGTTACCAAGGTTTCTACACTGTACATGATTATTTCAGATGCATGTGATGGCTGAGTTTTGGAAGTTCGTATGTCCACTAGTTAGACTCTCCTTGTAAAGTGTTTGCTGCATTTGGAAAAAAAAAATGAAAATGCTTAGGCAGATGTACCTGATGATTTTTCAAGGAATGAATAAAAACTATTTCATTAGTCATGAATTTCCTGTAAGAGGTAGTTCATTCATGTAGGAAATGCTTGCAAACTGCACAAGCATTATTGTTTAGGGTTGCCAGCCTCCAGGTGGTAGCTGGAGATCTCCCGGAATTACAACTGATCTCCAGGCAACAGAGATCAGTTCCCCTGGAGAAAATGGCTGCTGTGAAGGGTGAGCTTTATGGTATTAAACTGCACTGAGGCCCCACCCCTCCCCAAACCCCACCCTCTCCAGGCTCAATCCCCCAAATCTCCAGGAATTTCCCTACCTGGACCTGGCAACCCATTTGTTGTGTGTGTAACAGGGAGCTTTACTTCATGCCCATATTCTGGGAAGCAGCAATTGGCTGGGGCTTCTCAGCCATGTATATTCTTGTACAACCTTCCTCAAGATTCAGCTGCTAAACTTCAACTGCCCTATTATCGAAATTCTGGAGAAGAGGCAGGAGGCCTCTGTTGCTGTGTCTGCTCCCAGATCTAGGAAGAGTCGTCTCTTGTGCCAGTCTCTTCCCTTGTCTTCTTTTCAGAAGAAACAGCAGTTCATGTTTGGGCCTTTTAATCCTGAAATCAACCCTTTAGGCTTGTCCAGTACTCCTCCTCATTTATTATTTTCTTGGGTCCATTTGTCTCGTCTCTTGTTGCTTCAAGCACTTTAAGGCCACAGTCTTCAACATTTCCAGACCTCAGACCCGCCTTGCGTTGACAGCATGGGATCCATTGAGCTGCAAGAACAGGGAGGAAGTCACATGACAGAAAGGGAAGGGGCTTTGACTTCGGTGGGGGGGGGAAGGGGCTGTGCCACCACAAGCTTATGCAGAGTGCTGGGAACTCAGCAAGCAGGGGTGGCTGAGCCAGGCTGTTCTGGGGGTGAGAAAAGAGAGCAGTAACAGAGGAACGGATGGCAGAGCCTTTGGACCTGCCTCCTCTTCTTGGATCTGCCTGTCCTCTGCACCAGCGAGCGGTGCTGCCTCCATGTCTGGTCCCTTCTCTCTGCATGTGTGCAAAAAGAGGTAGTGGGAAGGGTGTCCAGCCTCCTGGTGGTGTCTAGTGAGCTCCCAGAATTACAACTCTCTCCAGACTACAGAGATTAGTTTCCCTGGAGAAAACAGCTGCTTTGAAGGATGGACATTATGACATCACTAGCAGGGCCGGATCGAGGGGGGCGCAGGGGGGGGGTAGTCTGCCCCCGGCATCCCCATAGAATGGGCGCCAGGCGCAGCTGCCAGCTGCCGGGAGCGTGCCCGCGCTATTCGCCTGCCCAGCAGGACAGGGGGCATGTGGCAAGCTGGCCGCCCCCTCAGCTGGGAAGACGAATGGCATGGAGGGCTGGGAGGCTGCCCGTGCCACTTGCCTGCCCTGCTGAGGGGGCAGCCAGCTTGCCGCGTGCTCCCTGTCCTCTGGGGCAGGCAAATGGCTTGGGTCGCCTCCCAGCCCTCCATGCCATTTGCCTGCCCGGATGAGGGGGTGGCCAACTTGCTATGAACTCCCTGTCCTGCTGGGCAAGCAAGTGGCATGGAGGGCTGGGAGGCCGCCCGCACCATTCACCTGTCCTGCAGGATAGGGAGCACATGGCAAGCTGGCCACCCCCTCAGTGGGGCAGGCGAGTGGTGCGGGTGGCCTCCCAGCCACTGGCGCTGCTGCTGCTCCACTGGCGGCATGCCCACCCTGCATGATGACATCACAAAGTGATGTCATCACGCAGTGCTGTAAACATGCGCGCACTGTGTGCGCGCGTGAGGGCAGCTGGACTTGGGTTGTTCCAGGCACTGGGAACCCTAGATCCAACCCTGATTACTAGCAGCAAAGCCCATTATGGGAAAAAAATACAATGGGCTCCAGAAAGGGGAGGGTGGACAGGCGGCCATTCCCTCCTCCATCACTGATCCTGGCTGGAAGAAGGCGGGGGGGGGGAGTGGACATGGCCACCTCCTCTGTGCCTGATCCTGACCTTGTGAGGGGGGGGCAAGCATTGATCCACTCCTGATCCCAGCAGGGTGAAGGGAGGGCAGGCATTTCCTCATTCTCTGCGGCTGACCCAGGCCTGGTAAAGGGGGACAGGCATTGCTGCCTGCTCCACAAGTGATCCCGGCTGGGTGAAGGGGGGAGTGGGCATTGCCGCCTGCTTCGCACTTGATCGAAGCTGGGTGAAGGGGGGAGCGGGCATTGCATCCTGCTCCATGCCTGATCCCAGCCAGGTGAGGGTGGGGGTGGGCATTGCCACTTGCTCCACTCTTATTCTCAGCTAGGTGAAGACAGGGCGGACATTTCCACCTGCTCTGCACCTGATGCTACCTGAGTGAAGGTGGAGTGCAGGCATTACCACCTGCTGTGCTCCTGATCCCCACCAGGTGATGGCGGGGGGGGGGGAGGCATTGCTTCCTACTCCACTCCTGATCTGAGCTGGGTGAAGGCAGAGGCTGGGTATTACCCCCTGCTTCGTGACTGATCCCAACTGGGTAAAGGATGGATCAGCATTGCCTCTTGCTCCGCACCTGATCCCAGCTGGGTGAAGGCAGCAGGCGGCCATTGCCACCTGCTCCACTCCTGATCTCAGCTGGGTAAAGGGGGGGAGGCATTGGCATCTGCTTCACTCCTGATCCCAGCTGGGTGAATGCAGGGAGTAGGCATTGCCCCCTGCTCCCCTCCTGATCCCAGTTGGGTGAAGGCAGAGGGTGGGTATTGCCCTCTGTTCTACACCTGTTCTCAGCTGAGTAAAGGGTGGGTGGGCATTACCACCTTCTCCACACCTGATCCCATCTGGGTGAAGATGGTGAGTGTGCATTGCCACCTGCTCCACTCATGACCCCAGCTGGGTGAAGGGGGTCAGGCATTGTCACCACCTCCACTCCTGATCCCAGGTAGGTAAATGTGGGTGGCAGGCATTGCCACCTGCTCCCCTCCTAATCCCAGCTGGGTGAAGCTCAGGCAGGCATTGCCACCTGCTCCCCTCCTAATCCCAGTTGGGTGAAGGCAAGGGGCAGGCATTGCCACCTGCTCCTCTCCTGATCCCAGCTGGTTGAAGGCAGGAGATCAGCTTTGCCACCTGCTTTGCTCCTGTTCCCAACTGGGTGAAGGCGGGGGTTGGGCATTGCCACTTGCTCCACACCTGATCCCAGCTGAGTGAAGGTGGGGAGCGGCCATTGCAACCTGCTTCACTCTTGATCCCAGCTGGGTGAAGGCGGAGGATGGGCATTGCCATCTTCTCCACTCCTGATTCCAGCTGGGTGAAGGCAGGGGGGTGGTCATTGCCACCTGCTCTGCTCCTGATCCCAGCTGGATGAAGGTGGGGGCAGGCATTGTCTCCTGCTTTACTTCTCATCCCAGCTGTGTGAAGGCAAGGGGTGGGCATTGCCAAGTGTTCCTCTCCTGATCCCAGCTGGGTGAAGGACAGGTGGGCATTGCCACCTGCTCCACTCTGGCTCCCAGCTGGGTGAAGGTGGGAGGTGGGCACTGTCACCTGCTCCCAACTGGGTGAATTCGGGGAGCGGGCATTGCTACCTGCTCCACTTTTGATCCTAGCTGGATGAAGGCAGGCGATGCGCATTGCCACTTACTCCACTCCAGCTCCCAGCTAGGTGAAGGTAGGGGACAGGCATTGCTGCCTGCTCCATGCCTGATTTCGGCCTGGGCTTCCTGCCATGGCATGTTCTCTGGAGGTCTGGCTGCCTCATCTGAACTTCCCCCCACTGCAGCGCCCTCTGGAGGTGCACCAGGGTAGGAAGTGAGTTGTCTTGAGCATGCTTAGACGTTTATATAGAAAGATAGCCTCCCTATATTCCACCCTTCCTGGGCTCCACCTGCAAATCTCCAGGAAAAATGTTCGTCATATTAGTTCTTGCTGGAGAGTCGTGAGTGTGATCCCATTTGGGTAGGGGATGAATATACACTCTTTATGCTCTTGAAAAAGTGGAATTGATGAAACAGGTTAGCTGGCTTCCCTGTTGGGCACTTAGGGGGTCCATCCCCCTGGGATGCAGTAGCTGACCCGTCAAGAGACAAACACAAAAAGAGGACATTAGCAACTATTTTGAATTTTATATGCTTACCCGGCTTGTCCACAATTCATCTGCACTTGTCTTTTTAAGATCTTATCCCGACAGCTCTGCAAGAGCGAGAGTAAAGAAGATGGACTATTTATTCCTATTGAACAGTGGAATTATTGGAAGGGCTATTGTTATGTTGTTGAAATGTGGTGATTGTAATCAATAGATATTTATACAGTGTTTCATGAAGATTGTATGAGTTTTTATATTGTTGATATTTATTCACCGTTTGCACTGGGCACTTTAAATAGATTGTTTGCATATTTTCAACATTGTGATTTATTGTACCTTCCTCCGGTACGGGGGTGGGGGGTCCTGCTCTTTGCTAACTGTAGAAGCATGGTACCCTTGCTTTCCATGCATAATCACTATCGGCAGATCATTCCAAAGGCCCAGAAAAACAAGTAAGGGTAGCTCAGAGCTAAACTATAAGAAATGGATTACGCATGAAGGGAGCCGTAATGTCAGATGGGAAGCCAAGTTTTAAGAGATCGGCTCTGTCAATTTCCCCTCTCTACGGAGCCGCAAAGATCACTCCTCAGAAGGTTTGTTTATTTCCTCTCCGCCTCCTAGAAGGGGAGGTGAAACTGACAGAGCCTTTGGGAGGCAAAGAGGAAATTAGCAAACCCCCTGAGGAGCCATCTTTGCTGGCTCTGTAGAGAGGGGAAATTGACAGAGCCTTCCGATCTCTTTTAAAACTCAGCTTCCCAGCTAACATTGCGACTCCTTTCACGTGCGCATCCTCATGTAATTCATCTCTTGTAGCTTAGCTCTCAGTCAGGGCTTGTGAATTAGCAGGTGAGGGTCTGCAATCCCCTTGAAGGTTACAACTCATGGGCTGAAGACCTTTGCTTTGAAGGTCACGGTTCCATAGGTAAAATTCAAACCTGCTGTTTGTCTGTCCAGAGCTTTCAGGAGAGGGAGGTTGAATTTAAGTAAAGCAATAGATGGATGTGGGATCCATGTGTGCCTCAATGGATACCTTTAATTTCTGCTTTATTATCAACAGTTGAAGGTTGGCTGGTTGCAGCTCTCTTCTTCCTGGGGCCTTGCGTGGTTAAGAGTTAGGGTAGAGAGCTCTGGGGCACTTCTGTTAAGTTCTCATTAGGCTGACCAAGAAATGGGTCAGTTTCATTATCTGCTACATTAGCAGCAAGTAGGTTTGTGCAACTGGAGAATAATGTATCAAGGACACACTCACCATACATGCATGTTGGCTGTATGCCAGTAAGGCGCGGAATCCTACATGTCATTTTGTCCGTCACAAGAGAGTCTTAACTTCATTGCAGTGCCAATGAAAGTGTGGCTGAAATACCTTTTATGTTTGGAAACTTTTTCAGCCCTTGTACTTTTCAGGGCATGCAAGGAATGGTTTTGCAGTTACCAAATTTGAAGTTATCATATGCAGACTGCCAAATGAATCCACTGGATAAGCCTTTCGGTCGGTCAATCCATTCAGGCTTTCCCCTCTTTTTAAATTACAGACTGTTTGCTCTCCTGTTGCTACAGTCTCCCAAGTGTCTGGAAGGCTGTTTTGTTGCTGGCTTCATTATTCCTTGTTTGAAATCGTGACTCCTCCAGATGTCTTTTAAGAAATAAAACCTAAATAAAAAAGTGATATAGATAAAGGGAGAGGATTGATAACAGAACAGAAATGGAAACCATTCTTTTAAAGCACTGTGATGAAAAAAGGGCTGAAATTTAGTACCAACCAAATGGCCTGGTAAGCTTTCTGGGAAAGCTGCTTTGGACATTTTGGAACCCCTGTGAGGTTTTGCTTTGTGTGTGGAAAGAGCTTGGTCGCAGGGGGAAAGGCACTGCTGAGCACCTCCTCCTCCTCAGAAAATTTCTGTGTATCAGATTTTTAGCCCTTTCATCCTCCAAGGAGCTCAGGGAGATGCCTGCAGATTTCCCCCCTCCTTCCAACAACCCTGTGAGGTAAGCTAAGCTTAGAGCCAGAAGCAGTGGCTGGCCCAAAGTGGCTTCATGGGCTTCGTGGCCGAGTGGGGGTTCGAACCTAGGTGTTCTAAATCCTAGACTAACACTTCAACCACTATGCCACACTGGGTGCCTCTGTAGGGTTGCTAGTTTGGGGGTGGGAAATTCCAGGAGGTTTGGGTGTAGAACCTGGGGGCGATGGGGTTTGGGCAGGGAAGGGAATTTAGAAGGGTACCATGCCTCAGAGTCCACCCTCCAAAGCAACCATTTTTTTCCAGGGGAACGGATGCCTGTATTCTGGAAATCAGTTATAATCCCAGAAGATCCCCAAGCCCTCCATGGAGGCTGGCAACATCACCCCTCCCCATTACACAAGGGCTCCATATATTCAATAAGGATTGATTGTGGTTGCTACCGGAAGTTAGTTAACTGGGAGTGTACTGCTGTGTATTTCTTGGGAGCTAGTCTTACTGAAATAGTTGGCCATTGTTCTCTAACCTGTATCAGATTGGACAGCATAGGTATTCATGGTTTGTCTACACGTCCTAGTAAAAAGTTACATCTTCTCATTCCCCAAATATTCAAGAACAGGGAACTCTCTTCTACCAACAGTTTCCTTTGGACCATTCCACACATTAGTGAGCTTTTAGTGGTATTCAAGGATTTCAGTTTGAACACGATCTGTGTAGATGAAAATGCCTCTCCTCAACCAGTTCCCTTTTTCAAGAAAAAAACATCTAAGATGCTCTTCACATTTCTGAGAGAGACAGTCTGCGGTGAGCAGTTAGATTCAGTATTTTCTGGAATATAAAGTGGCAAATAGTCCCCGTCAAACGAGCGAAAAAAGTTTGGTTTTTTGTCTGTCTTCCAGATGGTGAAAAGAACTTTCAGGCTTAACAATTTCAGAGCATGCTGTAATAACTCCCCAAACTGCAGTATAGCAATTGCTTTTAGAAATATCATGGGGTGGGACCCTGAGTCAGTGATAAAACATTTGCTTTGCATGCAAAAGGACTTAGGTTGAGTCACTGACATCTCAGTTTAAAAGATCCAGAGGAGTTAGCCATGTTAGTCTGTAGTTGCAAAATAGTAAAGAGTCCAGTAGCACCTTTAAGACTAACCAACTTTGTTGTGGCATAAGCTTTTGAGAACCACAGCTCTGTTTGACAGATGCAAATGTTGTTGCCTTGATGAATTCTATCTTTCTCTCCTGTAACATCGCAAACACATAACCCATGATGCAGTATCAGCATGGTAGAGAAACTTATAATAGCAGCCAATGATACAGGACAAGGCTTGTGAGGCTTGACATTGGTTGTATTATAGATTTATTAGTGTTAGTAAGCTAGATGTGGGTAATTTTGCTTTTCTTGTGCTATTTACCACGTTTCTCTCTTATTGAGTTAATAATGATACAGGACAAGGCAAATGTTCCTGTCTGAGGGGATGCATCTAACGATGCATCTGACGAAGAGAGCTGTGGTTCTCAGAAGCTGACAATGCATCTGATGAAGAGAGCTGTGGTTCTCGAAAGCTTATGCTACAAATAAGTTGGTCAGTTTAAAAGGATCAGGTGAGAGGAGATCAGCCTGAGACCTCAGACAGCTGTTGCAGTCAGAGTAGACAATGCTGACCTTGACAGACCAGGCTGCTTCAAGCGTGTATTATTTCTCCTCTATGCTTATTGATTTTAATAAAAATGTGACCAGCAATGAAAACAAACCTTCCATGTGCTTAACAAATGATCCTGGAATCAAAGAGAGGCTAAGAGTAAATTTGTATGTTACAGTATGTGGGTGCAAGTCACCAGTTGAATGACCGGATGATTACAGCACCCATCCTAAGCCATTGTGTTGATCGGAGGAACTTGACCCAGTTCCAGTAATAAAATTATTAGATTCAGTGAATTGATCAAACTAATTAATAGCAGTTGCATTTTGCACATGCTTCAGGAACTCGGGGGAATATAATGCAAACCTTTATGGTCGCACAGTGATTTATCTGAGGCCATTCAATGAGTTTCATTGCTTTATGAAAGGGCTGCCAACTCTGTTGGAAAATTCATGGAGCTTTGGGGAGGGGAGGGACCTTGGCAGGATATGATGCCACCCTCCCAAACTGCCATTTTCTCCAAAGGAACTGATTTCTGTAGTCTGGAGATGAATTGAAAGTCTGGGAGATCTCCAGGCCCCACTTGGAGGTTGGCATCCCCCCCCCCCACACACACACTCTATGGGAAATTTGAAACTTGTGTGCTGTCAAGTTGCAATTGACTTATGGCAACCCCTGCAAGGAATTATGAAGGCGAGTGAGAAGCAGAGGTGGCTTGCCCGTGCTTTCCTCTGCAGAGTCTTCCTTGGTGGTCACCCAGCCACGTACTGATCCTGGGTAGCTTCCGAGATCTGACGAGGCTGGGCTCTGCCATGCCACCTTCCCTCCCAAACTGAACTTGGCTCTCCCCGATCTAGCTCTGTTGAGCTAAAGATATCTTGTAGACTAACTACGGGAGGGGATTGGCCTGTGATTATTTCTGACTTGGATATTGGTTCATCAACATGAATCACTTGCATAATATCCCTTTTGCAGTGATGATGACTGATGAGCCGGAACATTGCCAGAATCAAGATTTTGCACTTGTTGAATGGAGGCATCAATGTCTCTCTGTTCAGACTCACTTGACAATACTTCAACTGTATTATTTTTATGACTGGGGTGATTCATATGCTATTATATGTCTCTGTAGCATTGTAAAACTCTTCAAGCAGAGATAAGATACCTGCTGTTATTTGCATGAGCAATTATCTTAGAATGAAACAGAAGTGAGAGGCTGCATGTTGTACTAGTAACAGATGGTGCTGGAGATAAATCCACATGATTGCTGATCCAAAGTAGGGTGCTAGTATGAAGCTTCACTCATTACGTGGTTTGTGGTAGATAACATGGTCTAACCAAGGGGAATACCATAAAATTTCTTGTGATTCCTACAGCTACTCTATGCCACGTCCAGGTTTCCCCCAGAAGCGACATAGTGATGCGGCCGACATCACCCCTCCCCACCCCGGCGACCTCTCTCTGGTAATCCTCTCCCCTCTAGCAACCCTAGCCTGGGGCACAACTTGTCTCCAGACTGCAGCTCTGGTGTGTGTGTGTGCTATGTGCCATCATTGCCTCTGATCTATGGCGACCCTATGAATGAAAGACCTCCAAAACATCCTATCATTATCAGACTTGCTGAGTTCCTGCAAACTGGAGAACGTGGCTTCTTTTGTGGAATAAAGCCATTTCATTTTATGTCTTCCTCTTTTCCTACTTCCTTCAACTTTTCCATAGAATCTTGTGACCAAAGTACAATAATCTCAGTTTTGTCATTTTAGCCTCTAGGAGAATTCAGGCTTGATGTGAGCTAGAACCCACTAATTTGTCTTTTTGGCTGGCCATTCATGATATCAGCAAAACTCTTCTCCACCACCACATATCAAATGAATAAATTTTCTTCCTATCTGCTTTCTTCACTGTCCAAATTTCGTATTCATACATAGTGATGGGGAATATCATAGTTTGAATTATCTTGGTCTTGGTACCCAGAGAGACACCCTTATCTTTAAGGAGCCTTTCTAGTTCCCTCACAGCTGCTCTTCCAAGTCTCAATCTTCTTTTAATTTCTTGGTTGCAGTCTCCTTTCTGGTTGATGATTGAACCAAGGAATAGAAAATCTTGAACCATTTCAATTTCCTCATTGTCAACTCTAAAATTGCGTAATTCCTCAGCTGTAATCCTGCTTTGACATTTTCACCTTTAACCTTCATCAGTAAAAAAAATCCTGGGTTGTATCAAAGGGGCCATAGCATCGAAATCACAGGAGATCATAGCCTCTCTTTATACTGCCTTGGTTAGGCTGCACCTGGAGTATTGTGTGCAGTTCTGGAGGCCTCACTTCAGAAAGGATGTGGACAAAATCGAGAGGGTGCAGAGGAGAGTGGTGAGGATGATCAGGGGTCTGGAGACTGAGCCCTACGAGGAAAGGCTGAGGGCCTTGGGAATGTTTAGTTTGGAGAAGAGGAGGTTGAGGGGGGACATGATTGCTCTCTTTAAATATTTGAAAGACTGTTATTTGGAGGAGGGCAAGGAGCTGTTCCAGTTGGCAGCAGAGGGTAGGACCCGAAGCAATGAGCTAAAACTGTATGCACAAATGTATGCAGGTAATATCCTGTATGCAGGATATTAGGAAAAACTTTTTCACAGTCAGAGTAGTTCAAAAGTGGAATCAGCTGCCTAGGGAGGTGGTGAGTTCCCCCTCACTGGCAGTTTTCAAGAAGAGGCTGGATGAATATTTGTCAGAGATGCTTTAGGCTGATCCTGCACTGGGCAGGGGGTTGGACTAGATGGTCTATATGGCCCCTTCCAACTCTATGATTCTATGATTCTAAGCAGTGTGAAAAGGGCCCAACTCTGTGATTCTGTAAATCGTTTCAAATCTTTGCTATTTTCTGCCAATAACATAGTATCATCTGTATATCTCAAATGTTAATGTTCTTTCTGCCAATTTTCACTCTACCTTCTTGTAAATCTGTACCAGTTTTCCTAATGATATGCTGTGCATAGAGGTTGAACAGGTAGGGAGATAATATACATACTTGTCTGACACCTTTGTCAATTGGAAACCATTCTGTTTCCCCATATTCTGTCCTGGGAGTAGCCTCTTGTCCAGAGTACAGGTAGAACATCAGGACAATTGGATGTTGTGGCGCCCCCATTTCTTTTAACACCATCCATAGTGTTTCATGATCCACACAGTTAAAAGCTTTGCTGTAATCTTTAAAATTTAGGAGTTTTTTTCCTTCTGAAATTCCCTAGTATTAGCCATTGTAAATTTGCAATGTGATCTCTGGTGCCCCTTCCTTTTCTGAATCCAGCTTGAACATTTTTTGTTCCATATATGGTAAGAGTCTTTGCTGTAGAATTTTGAGCATCACTTTGCTTGCATGGGAAATTAATGTGATCGTCTGATAGTTGTGGCACTCTTTGGCATCCTTTTTTAAAACGTTTCCAGTCCATGGGCCATTGTTTTGTTTTCCATATTTGTTGACAGATTCTTGTTAAGATTTTGATGGACTCAGTTTCTGTAGTTGAAATGACTCTATTGGTATCCCATCTATTCCAGAAGCTTTATTTCTCCCAATTGCTTTGAGTGCAGCTTTCACTTCACTTTCTAAGGCTTCTGGTTCTTTGTCAAAAGATTCTTCTTTGAAGGTATCTGTCATCCTTCCATCACTTCTGTGTATTATCTCCATCTTTCCTTTATTTTGTCCTGACCGGATATTGTATTTCCATGTTTATATTTCAGCATCCTGAGCCATGACTTGAATTTCCCTTTGATTTTCTGGATCTTGTGAAACAGAACTCTTGTTCTTCCTTTCCTGTTGTTCTCTTCCATTTCTTTGCACTGGTTATTATAATAGATTTCTTTGTCAATGTCACTGAAAAGCTGCATTGAAAATTCTGACTCTATTTCTGTCATCCTTTGCTTTTGCTTTTTGTCTGTCTTTAGCACTTTTAAGAGTTCCTCATCCATTTACACCTCTTTCTTTTGGCTACAGGAGTAGTCTTTGCCCACACATCCTTGATAATATCTCTTATTTCTTAGTTCAATTTCTGCTTAAGGCAATAGTCATAGGAGCAGTCTAGATAGATAGATAGATAGATAGATAGATAGATAGATAGATAGATGATAGATGATAGATAGATAGATAGATAGATAGATAGATAGATAGATAGATAGATAGATAGATAGATAGATAGATAGATAGATAGATAGATAGATAGATTTCATAGTTCTTCTGATTCAGGATCAATTAAACTTAGTATTGCAAGTCAGTTCTTCATATGGTCTTTAAATTCTTCAGGAATATTATTTAGATAATATTTCTAGCAGTTTTTTTGCATCTGAGTCCAACATTCCTGGTGGGGTTTGGTGCAGAAACACTCTGCTCCAAAGTGACTGAGGCATGATGTTATATAGCTGAGGGATCATCATAAGGATCCCAGGTCCCCCAGTGGGGCAGGGGATCCTGCTCTCACCCTCTGCCCCCCCCCACATCTGGCTGGCGAGGGGGGGGCATGGCAGGGGAATAAGCCTTCCAAGCAGGCTTCACAGCAGGCCCGTTTGTGGTGCAAATTGTAAAGAAAGGGGAAAAGGATGACCCGGGAAACTACAGGCCGGTCAGTCTGACTTCTGTGGCTGGGAAGATATTAGAGCAGCTTTTAAAGGGATTAATCTGTAAGCATCTTAAGGACCACTCAGTGATCCAGGGAAATCAACATGGTTTTTTCCTCAACAGATCTTGTCAGACCAACCTGGTTTTCTTCTTTGATTGAGTGACGAGCTTACTGGATCGTGGGAACTCTGTCAATGTGATTTACCTGGATTTTAGTAAAACTTTTGATAAGGTTCCCCATGACATTCTAATGGGTAAACTGGAAGACTGTGGACTGGACAGTAGGACAGTTTGGTGGATAGGGAACCACAAAGAGTGGTGGTCAATGGCGCTTCATTAGATCGGAAGGAGGTGTCCAGTGGGGTGCCACAGGGCTTGGTTTTGGGCCTGGTACTTTTCAATATTTTTATCAATGATCTGGATGAAGGGGTAAAGGGGCTACTCATTAAATTTGCTGATGATACCAAATTGGGAGGAGTGCCAAACACCCAAGATGATAGAGTTAAAATTCAACAAGATCTGAATACTCTGGAGAAGCGGGCGGTTGTGAATAGGATGCAATTCAACATAGATAAGTGCATAATATTACATCTGGGCCACAAAATTGTGAAGCACAAATACAGGATGGAGGATACACTTCTGGGTAGTAGTATATGCGAAAGAGATCTTGTGGTAAGAGTGGACTGTAAACTAAATATGAGCAGTCAGTGTGATGCATCGGCAAAAAAGGTAAACTCAGTCTTGGGTTGTATCAAAAGGGCCATTGCATCGAAATCACAGGAGGTCATAGTCTCTCTCTATACTGCCTTGGTCAGGACGCACCTGGTGTTCTGTGTGCAGTTCTGGAGGCCTCAGTTCAAAAAGGATGTGGAGAAAATAGAGAGGGTACAGAGGAGAGTGATGAGGATGATCACGGGTCTGGAGACTGAGCCCTCTGAGGAAATGCTGAGGACCTTGGAAATGTTTAGTTTGGAGGAGAGGAGATTGGGTGGGGGGGGACATGATTGCTCTCTTTCAATATCTGAAAGGCTGTCATTTGGAGGAGGACAAGGAGCTGTTCCAGTTGGCAGCAGAGGATAGGACTCAAAGCAACAGGTTTAAATTACATGCAGAAAGGTACCGGCTGGATATTAGGAAAAACTTTTCACGGTCAGAGTAGTTCAAAGGTGGAATCAGCTGCCTAGTGAGGTGGTGAGCTCCCCTTCACTGGCAGTTTTCCAGAAGAGGTTGGATGAATATTTGTCAGAGATGCTTTAGGCTCATCCTGCATTGGGCAGGGGGTTGGACTAGAAGGTCTGTATGGCCCCTTCCAACTCTATGATTCTGTGAAGTGTGGTAGCACTCCCAGGCCCTGTGCAATGATGTCACTTCCTGGCAGTGATGTCATCATGCTGACTTGGGAGCACATGTGCACATTCCATGTGTGCGAAGACATCACAAAAGGTGAGTGCCAGATCCGCACCTCCTGCTGGGAGGGTAAGGGGACCTAGCAACCTTAAATCATCATAATCAACAATCCTGCTATATGGGGAGTTTATAATTTAGATCAGTTGTTAGTCAAGGGCTTGATAGGGAGCACTTTGACCGCAGATTTACTAGAAATTTGTAAAAGAAGTCGTGGGGGGGGGCGTTATTGCCCTTAAACAACTGTTTGGATGGACAGGCCTGGATAATATTAAATATTTAATAAGTCCATCACAGATTAATCACATTATTGAACACGATTGACTCCTTAGCAAAGGCAGCAAAGTGTTAAAATAATTTTGAGACATCAAAAGCCATAGTTTTTCTCAAGATTCAAGATTGCGGATTTCATTTGCTTTTATCTGCAAATTATGGATTGAGCAGCTGTTTCACATACAGGTCTATCTTTGTTCTGAATTATACATAGGAAATAGTTAATGATTGCCAGAAGAGGAATAAATGTATGTGAATATGTTTTGTACAGCTGTCAGTTCCAAATAAAAAAATGGGGTGAAATTTGGGCTGTTTACCAAATTCCACTGACTTCAAATGAATGGGACTGAAAAAGAGCTTTGCTTTTGGCTGGATATCACTCAGTGTTTATTCCAAAGTGAAATCTACCCACTTCATTAAGAGTAATTAAAAAGTGGGAAGTCACTGGGCAATAAAAGCACTTTTTCAAGTGTCAACATTTTTTTAAAAAAAGATTTAATATAACTCCCGTGGAGCCTTCTTTTTTTTCTTTTAATTTACCCTTGGGAGAGTTTCTTTTGTCTCCCAAGCAACAGTAATACTGCTTGTTTCCTAACAATCCCTCATTGTAATGTTAATGCTGTCCCCACAGCTTATAAAACGTTCATTTATTATATGGGGCATTTGGGGCAGATGACCGTCCAATAATCAGCAGAGGCGGTTCTTTGCTGAAAAGGTCAGTGGGATGCTTGTGGTGGTCAGAGTTGGTTTTGGATTTGTTTTTAACTTCAAAGGAGAAAGCAGAATGGTGAGAGGTTAAGAATAGACAGGGGGGAAAAGATTTTTCCTAACTTGTCTATGGCAGCCCCACAATTATGGAACAACCTCTCTAGGGTGGTGCAGCTAGCCCCTTCACTTTTGGTCTTTAGGAGACATCTGAACACAGTTTTATTCAGAATGGCATTTGATTAGTTTACTATTTATTGATACTTTTAGATAGCAGTTTTAAATTGAGGTTTTTATGTATTTTTATATCTGTTGCAAGCCTCCTTGATTGCCATAAGGTAGAAAGGTAGCTAACAAATGTTTTAAATAAAAAACAAACTCTGGCAATTAGCTGAGAATGTTTGGATTTATTAGAGCCCTAAACATCTTTTTAGTTAAGAAGAATCATTTTCAGACAAGCCCGTGGTATTGAAATCTACACAGACGTCTGCCCTGCTCTGCTGCTCCTTTATTGGTCTACTTGGGTGCATTTGGAAGTAACTTCAGAAGGCTTTGAATGTTCTTTTATTGACAACTGAGTGGTTTTCAGCTGTCTCAGTTTAAACTCCTGGAAATCAGGTTGGGAGCCTTAATTCTGTTTCTCCTACAGTGAGTTCCTTGCTTCCGCAGGTTAAACATACCAAAACCAAATAAGACCCTTACTACAGCTCTAGAGCAGATGAAAATTAAAGTTCCTTGTCCCATGCTTAAGAAAATGGGGTATTCATTTAATATGCAACTTTAAAACTGGCTGCACCTAACAGTGTGGTCTGAATCCATCTAATAAAGAGTATCATCTGGACAACATCTTGGCATAGGCTTCCCAGGAGGTTTGGCCTGTTGCCCACCAATCACTGGCAATTGACAGGAGGGGGCAAGCCCCCCAGAGATTGCCCACCAAAGGCAGGCAACCCGGGAAAGTACGCACCAGGGGTACTCCCAGTGGGGCGCGGCAACGTCACTTCCTGAAGTAATGTCATAGTGCCAGCCATGGATGTGCTCCCGCGCGTCACTGGGGCCAGTTCCAAATGGGCTGAATTTGCCCTGTGTGAAGCATGGGAGCACTTCCATTGCTAGCATGATGATGTCATTTCCCAGGAGTGACATCATCACACAAGCGCCCAGAAAAGAAACATACACAAAGCATGAGGTAAGAGCCAGGTCTCCCCGCTCTTGCTGGGAGGGTATATGGACCTGGTAACCCTATATAATGCTGTCAACTTCCAGGTGGTGGCTGAAGATCTCTTGGAATTACAACTAATCTCCAAGAGAAAGGCATCAGTTCCCTTGGAGAAATTGAATGCCTTGGATGATTGATTACATTTATTGCCCGCCCTCCCCGAGATCAGGTTACAGCAATAGATAAATTACCACAAATAAAACAGTAGAACAATAAAATCACATCTCAACATATCGACCTACATTTCAGTATCCCAGATAGGGCACCATTTCGTTTTCCCTGCACACCATATACATGGGGAAAGAGAGCAGAGGTGCAGGTTGGTGAACTCTAACTCCCCAACGCATGGGGGGGGCAGATGGGCCATATAGCCCCCCCCCCACTAGCAGAAGACTGGCAGGGAGGCTACTTAGAATGGATGCAAGTGCTGGATGCAAGTGCTGGCCTCAACCATATGCCTGGCGGAACATCTCTGTTTTACAGGCCCGCCGAAAAGATACAAGGTCTTGACGAGCCCAAGTGTCTTCCAACAGAGAGTTCCACCGGGTCGGGGCCAGGACAGAAAACTCCCTGGCCCTGGTCAAGGCCAGTCGAACCTCCCTGGGGCCAGGGACCATCAGTAGGTGTTTACCTGCTGATCTAAGGGCTCTCCGGGGTACATACGGGGAGAGGCAGTCCCTCAGGTATGCTGGTCCCAATCCGCTTAGGGCTTTGTAGGTCAAGACCAAAACCTCGAACCTGATCTGGAACTCCACAGGGAGCCAATGTAGCTGCTGCAGAATTGGGGTCACATGTGCCCTGAATAAAATTCCTGTCAGGACACAAGCAGCGGCATTTTGGACCCACTGCAATTTCCGGGTGAAACCCAAGGGAAGCCCTGCATGGAGTGAGTTACAGTAATCTAATCTGGAGGTGACCATTGCATGGATCACTCTCATCAGGTCATGGGCTGAGGATAGGAGGCAAGCTGCCTGGCCTGTTGGAGGTGGAAAAAGGCAGTACGGGCAGCTGCCACAACCTGGGCCTCCATAGACAAGGAGGAATCCAGGGTCATGCCAAGACTCCTGGCCAATGAGATGGGCGCAAATGGTGCCCCATCAAAGGTCAGGAGCTGAATTCCCATGTTTACTCCCCCATGGCCCAAGTACAGGACCTCCGTCTTCATGGGATTCAACTTCAGTCTGCTCTGCTTCACCCATCCAGACATGGCCCCCAACGCTCTAATTAGGGCATCGGGAACAGAGCCAGGCCATCTGTCCATCAACAGATACAACTGGGTGTCATCCGCATACTGTTGGCAAACCAGTCTGAAACTCCATGCCAGCTGGGTGAGAGGGCGCATATAAAGATTGAACAACAAAGGGGAGAGTAACGCCCCCTGCGGGATGCTACACACCAACGGTTGGTGTGCTAATAACCTCTCCCCCAGCACCACTCTCTGTCACTGACCGTGGAGAATAGAGACAAGCCACTGCAAGGCAGTCCCTTGAATCCCCACATCGGCGAGACTCACATTGGCTGAGCAGATCATGGTCGACACTGTTGAACGCTGCTGAGAGATCTAGCAATACCAGCAACACCGACCCGTCCCAGTCCAGATGCCTATGGAGATCATCTGTGAGGGCGACTAACACTGTCTCAGTCCCGTGGCCTGGGCGGAAACTGGACTAGAATGGGTTCAGGACCGATGCGTCTTCCAGGAAACCCTGTCGCTGCTCCACCACCACTTGCTCAGTCACCTTACCCAGAAATGGGAGGTTCGAGACTGGACGGTAATTGGATGGATTGGTGGGGTCCAAAGTTGGTTTTTTCAGGAGAGGCTTCCTTTAATGCCCCGGGGTTGTCAGACAGGGGTTATTCTGTCTGGCATAGAAGGCAGAAGTTACATAGTTGCAGTTTAATGTCTGACAGGCGTTAGCCCGTCAGTTGTAGAAGGAAGGGAAGTTACATAGTTGCAGTTTAGTTTTCTAGCGTTGAAAGGCTGTCAAAGCCAAGAGTTCCGTTCCATAGGAAAAGGGGAGGGGCAAGGAGTATATAGTCAGCCTTGTTGCAGTTAAACAGTCATTCTCGGCAATTGCCTTATGTTAGGTGGCTGTTGGGGGTTTTCCGGGCTGTATTGCCGTGGTCTTGGCATTGTAGTTCCTGACGTTTCGCCAGCAGCTGTGGCTGGCATCTTCAGAGGTGTAGCACCAAAAAGACAGAGATCTCTCAGTGTCACAGTGTGGAAAAGATGTAGGTCATTTGTATCTACTCAGGAGGGGTGGGGTTGAGCTGAGTCATCCTGTAAGAGTTTCCCAGGGTGTGGAATGCTAATGGCGGGAGGCTTCACTGTATCCTGAGGAGGTTCTTTTGCATATGGATTGGTACTTGATGTGCTAATCTTCTCTGCAGGGCTATTGTCGGGGATAGAATGTTTTGTTGGCCTGGTGTTTTTCAGAACTGGAAACCATGCTCTGTTCATTCTTAAGGTTTCTTCTTTCCTGTTGAAGTTTTGCTTATGCTTGTGAATTTCAATGGCTTCCCTGTGCAGTCTGACAAAGTAGTTGGAAGCATTGTCCAGTGTTTTGGTGTCCTGGAATAAGATACTGTGCCCTGTTTGAGTTAGGCTATGTTCAGCCACTGCTGATTTTTCAGGTTGTCCAAGTCTGCAGTGTCTTTCATGTTCTTTTATTCTTGTCTGGATGCTACGCTTTGTGGTCCTGATGTAAACTTGTCCACAGCTGCAGGGTATACGGTATACTCCTGCAGAGGTGAGGGGGTCTCTACCATCTTTTGCTGATCGTAGCATCTGTTGTATTTTTCGGGTGGGTCTGAATACTGCTTGAAGGTTATGCTTTTTCATAAGCTTTCCCATCTGATCAGTAATTCCTTTGATATATGGCAAAAACACTTTTCCTATAGGAGACTGTTTTTCCTTGGTTGTTTGATTCATCCTGGGTTTGATTGCTCTTCAGATTTCATTTCTGGAGTAGCCATTTGCCTGAAGTGCGTGGTTTAGATGATTAATTTCCTCATTGAGAAAGTGCGGCTCACATGTCCGTCTTGCACGATCCACTAATGTTTTCATTATGCCTCTTTTCTGTCGGGGGTGGTGATTGGAGTTTTTGTGTAAGTACCGATCAGACCGAACCACCTGAAATAATTTCGCTGGGCGTGAGCTTGCAGACACTATGGAGGTGGCATAATAATCCTCCTTTGCCGCCTTCACAGGCACCTCATAGGCCTTCATAAACGCTCTATAAGATGATCTTGCCTCTTCGCTCTGATTCCACCACCACACTTGCTCCAGCCATCTCAGTTCCTGTTTCAGCTGCTGTAGCTCCTCTGTGTACCAGGGGGCTAGTCTGGCACGGGAATGGAGAAGGCAACGGGGGTGATTTCATCGATGGCTTCGGAGAGACGGCCATGTCTGTCCTCCACCAGCTCATCTAATGAACCATCAGAAGGCATCGGATCCTGCAGAGCATTCTGGAAACCAATTGGATCCCTTTAGTCTCTGCGGGTGAGCATAAATCAGCTCGCTGCCTATGCAGGAAGGGGCTGGCACACCCAGACGGGCCTTCAGGACAAAGTGATCCGACCATGGCACTGCCTCTATGGCATCAAGGTCCATCTGAATGCCCACTCCAAAGATCAAATCTAGCATGTGGCCCGTTTGATGTGTGGGAACTGACACAAATTGGGAGAGCCCTAGTGCTGCCATGGATGACACCAGGTCCGTAGCTTGTATGGAGGTGGCATCATCGACATGGACATTGAAATCACCCAAGACTAACAGCCTAGGGTGCTCCAAAGCCCACCCCGCCACCGCCACCACCAGGCTCAGCAGGGTAGCTGCTGGTGCGCTAGGCGGTCAGTACACCAGACAGATAGCCGTACTCTCCTCAGCACCCCATGTCAGGCCAACACAATCAATGCTGGTGATCTTTGGTGCAGTGAGTGGCCTGAAGGAGAAGACTCCCAAATGAGTATGGCCACTCCCCTGACCATCTGTCCGGGACTAGTGAAGGACCGAGAATCCTGGGGGGGTGGGCAATTCCTTCAAGGTGACTGTTTCGCCATCCCTCACCCAGGTCTCGGTCACACACACCAGGTCCAAATTTTTCACTGCAAAGAAATCTTGCAGTGTCTTGGTCTTATTGTTTGTGGACCTGGCGTTACACAACAGCAGTGCCAGAGGGAGGTAGTTCATTCTCCTAGCCCCACAGCCAGCATGCCTCAGGATGGGACAAAGTTTGGAAGGACACCGAGCCCTACCATGTCTCCATGGCCTTCCATTCCAAAACAGCGTCCCACCGCCATACCTCCCTCGAACCCGGAGCACTGGGGTCCCCAGCTCCATTCCAGTCTCCTCTCTCACAGCCCGCCCCCCCCACAACCTCCACACCCCAGTATACACCACAACAATACAACACAGCAACAGAATCAACAGCAACAGACTCAATTACATCACTATGAGTCTCAGTATACTCATAGTATTTCCCTATACCCCCAATCGCATTTATCAGGCACAAAAACTCAATTCTATCTCAATTTAATTACAGCCCCCCCCCTTCAACTAATTCAATGAATGGTAGACTGTCATAGAATCATAGAATCATAGAGTTGGAAGGGGCCATACAGACCATCTAGTCCAACCCCCTGCCCAGTGCAGGATCAGCCTAAAGCATCTCTGACAAGTATTCATCCAGCCTCTTCTTGGAAACTGCCAGCGAAGGGGAGCTCACCACCTCCCTAGGCAGCTGCTTCCACTTTTGAACTACTCTGACCGTGAAAAAGTTTTTCCTAATATCCAGCTGGTACCTTTGTGCATGTAATTTAAGCCCATTGCTTCGCGTCCTACCCTCTGCTGCCAACTGGAACAGCTCCTTGCCCTCCTCCAAATGACAGCCTTTCAAATATTTAAAGAGAGCAATCATGTCCCCCCTCAATCTCCTCTTCTCCAAACTAAACATTCCCAAGGCCCTCAGCCTTTCCTCGTAGGGCTCAGTCTCCAGACCCCTGATCATCCTCATCGCTCTCCTCTGCACCCTCTCGATTTTGGCCACATCCTTTTTGAAGTGAGGGCTGTATGGCATTATACTCATTATTGGGAGGTCCTTCCCCTCCCCAAACCCCACCCTCCTCTGGCTCTAGCCCCACAAATCTCCAGGAATTTCCTGACCTGGTCCTGGCCGCTACAACTCACAGAATCTGGGCCTCTTCTTTCTGGTTGCTTCTGAGTGTTCTCCTTAAAGCCATAGTGCCAATATGCCACAATAATATACACTTAAGGAAGAACACGGGAGCCCACCCACATATAAACTTACTTGTCCAAAGAAAACCAAACCTCTTCCAGTTTGTAATCCCATATCTACTTAATTAAGAACAAATCCTATTGAATATAAACTAGGGTCCTTTTTTTTTTTTTTTTGCTTACAAAAACGCATTAGACAAAGCATAATCTTCAAGTGGAAACCATGTTTGTTGTAGATTGATATATGTTCGCAAGGCTTCCTTTGCACACCGTTCAAATACAGCCCTTTCTGAGGTAAAGATTGGCTTATCAAAGGGTGTTCAAGATAAGACCAAGATCAAGATTCCCCATTATAATGTATGGATGTGAAAGTTGGACAATGAGGAAAGCTGACAGGAAGAAAATCGATTTATTTGAAATTTGGTGCTGAAGGAGAGTTATGTGGATACCACGGGGGGCCAAAAAGACAAATAAGTGGGTACTAGACCAAATCAAGCCTGAATTCTCCCTTAAAGCTAAAATGACAAAAATTGAGGCTGTCTGTCATACTTTGGTCACATCATGAAAAGACAAGATTATTTGGAAAAGTCAATAATGCTAGGAAAAGTAGAAGGCAGTAGGAAAAGAGGAAGACCTATAATGAGGTGACTTGACTTAATAAAAAAAGCCACGTCCCTCCAGTTTGCAAGATTTGAGCCAGTCTGTTAATGATGGGATGTTTTAAAGGTCTTTCATTCATAGGATCACCACAGGTCAGAGGCAACTTGATGGCACATAACACACTCTGAAGTAAAGCATAGATACTTTTTAAACGGGCTTTGTTGCCTATTTCTCCCTCTCACATTGTCAACTTTTTCTTCAGGAGTCTTATCAGTTGAAGGCCATTCTGGGTCCCTAGACCTGAATGGCAGAATTTCATGCCTAACTCCCTATCTTACCATTGTTGAGTGTGAAAGTGTGCCAGTGACTGAATTGTAGGGTCATTTGTCTTGTGGAGAGAAAGTTTGAGGCTTGCCATTTGGTTTCCATGGATCTCCAGATTCCCCAGAAAAATCTAACCTGAAAAAGCCCTAATTACTGACAAAAAGCAAAGCTCCTGGTTACTTTCTACCATTCTTCCTTTCGCTATCCTAGAGATTGAACCCTGCAGTCAAACTCCTGCTGACTTGGGTAAATAGCTCATTTTCTTACCCTTTTAAAGCAGAAAGGGAAAGGTCAGAGACATTCTTAATATCCAAACACTGTTACCACACTGCGAACACTGGTAATAAATGCTGCACAGCAGGACATTCCAAGGCAACATTCTGCTCACAAAAGTGTACATGCTGGAGGGGTTTGGAGAATGTTTTGTATCTGTCCCAGAGAAGCAGCTGCATATACTAAATAATATATTCCTTTTGAGTGGGCATTGTAAGGGGACCCTTGGTTTGCCAACAGGAATCAAACAAAGCACAACTTCCAAGTAGGAGCCATTTTTAATAATGTGAAAACCCTGCCCCCCCTCAACTGCCAGTCACAAGTCCTGCAAAGTCGATTAACCTTTAAGTTACCCCAGTTGGCATTTGCAGTTGGAGGGAAATAGATTGCATTTTCCTTTTTAAAATATAAAACATATTTAAAGGGTTTTGTTTATTGCCGAGGTTTTTTTAATGACAAGGTGGTCACCTTTTCTTATTGGTGTCCAGTAGCACCGTAAAGTGATATCATGACACACGTGGCATTGGCACCCCCACGTCCCTACCTCCCCACCTTCTGCCAATGACCTGATGCCATTTCTTCTGGAAAAGGGGAGCATTTCAAAAGCAGCTTGCATTATGCATTGGTAGTGTTGAGGTTTGCTATGCAAAAGGGGAAAGTTCCATTAGACACCCCAATCAATTCGGATTCCATTCCACCTATTTCTTCCCAAAGCTGCTGTAATCTGTCCCTTTTTATCACTGGTGGAGCCACTGGGGCTTGGCTGGGCTTGTCCTAGTCACCAGTAGTCCTCCAGGGCAACAGACATCTGGGAACTTTCCCAATAATTTAAATGCTGAGTCTGGTTTCTTATAAGTTCGTGCTTCAAATTGTTCACCTTGAATGATTTGCAGAGCACTATAAATTTCCAAGTGCAAAGTTAAATAAATCCAACTATGCATACTGGAATTATTGGGAAATGGGATTGAGAGAGAGAAAAGGAGAGATGGAATAAACAAGGTGTGTGCACGCATGCATACACACTATTTCTTGTTCCTGTGTTCAGCAGGAAGTCTTGCTAACTTGTTAGGTAAAATAAGCTGGGCTTTTCCTGCATGTTAGAGTTGGCTTACCACTGTTGTGTTCCATAGATCCCATTTCAGCTGGACTGCAATAGTTAATAACTTTTGAGTTACTCCTTCCCTTGCTCCTCATTTTCTGATCACGTTCCCCTGCCCTTTTAAAATGGATATGGATGAAACAGCTCCTCCTTTGGGCTCCTTTCTGGATGCCCACTTGGCATTTGGGGTCTCTTCCTTTCCCCCTACATTACAGTCCTTTAAAGGGATGATGGCCTACCACCCCACGCAAGGATCTTTCCCCCTCCTCCTTCACATCACTAGCCTCCATGGAGGTGGAGTCAGTTTCTAGTGCTACAATATGAATGTTGGCAGAATAACGATTTGAAATCAAGATACCAAAAGCAGCTAGTGCAGTGCTGGGCTTTGCATGCCAGATTAGAACCTGGGAGAGACCTGGGTGTAAATCTTTAATGAGTCGGACTCGTGATGCTCATTTGGTGACTTTGGGCCAGTTAATCTCTCTGTTTCTCAGCGTAACCTTTCTTGCAGGGTTGTTGTGCGAACCAAATGATGTGTGTGTGTGTGGGGGGGGGGGCTGTGTTTGTTACCCAGGGCTCCTTGGAGGAAAGGATGAAAAAGCAATAGCTGGATACCAGACCCACCGATGTCTCTTTCAGATATCTTAAACAAGGTGAGATTCTAAATGAGAAGTTAGCAGGCTGCGGTTGCTACAGGTGATGCGGCTGAAGGGAGAAGGGATGGATGCACCACAGGCAAGAACTAAGCTGGAGAGGTGTGTACTTGCCTTCCCTGTCTTCAACCATCTAGCTTCTGCTCTTGGGTTGCCAACTCAGGTTGGAGATTTTGGGGGTGGAGCCTCTTTTCCAGACTGGAAATATGGAAAGGGAGGGGCTGGTGCAGAGCCAATACTGACAGATAGTTTAGTGCCCAGCCTGGAAAGTGGTCATTGGGAGGATTGATATGTGGTGCTGCTATTAGTCCTATGTTTTATTCTTTTAAAGTCAATGAGGGTGAAGAACAGGACCCTTGCTATAGTGGTACCCATGCTAAGGGATTCAGTCCCAGGAGAGATCTCTCTGACCACCTAACTAGCCAGCTTTCATTGGTGACTGAAGACTTTTCTGTAGAAGCACAGAAGTGCTTTAGCACTTCTGCTAAAGCACTTGTAAGCAAAGGCTGCCTATACTGAGGAGGACACACAGTTTCAGCTTGAATATAGTGGAGTTTATGATCTTTGTGGCTTTTTACTTTGGTGGTTGTTTTAATGGCCTAACAGTATTGTTGCACATAATTTCTTTGTATGCATTAACTACACTTAGGTATAAATGGTAACTACTGAATGCCAGAAATAAAGAAGGGCGGGGGAATGAGATCATTGCAGGATGTAGAAGATTGGCAGGGGGAACTATGGAGCCCCACACAGGGGGATGGAGCAGGAGGACTTTGAGTAGTAAGAAGCTAGACGGGGCACGCTACCTTCATGTTACTGTTCTAACATGCCACTGCCATATGGAGCATGTATCTGCCAGGTTACTATTCACAATTCTGTGTTTCTTGTTTATTGGTATTTTCTACTAAAGATTGATTCAAGGTATCTTGTTGCCCCAAGCAAGATACATCCATTCCCACCTGGGCTTGTTTTGCCACCAGCTAGATCCAAGGCAAGCCCTGTAGCAACGAGTCGTGACGTGATTTATCTGGATTTCAGTAAAGCTTTTGATAAGGTCCCCCATGACATTCTGATGGGCAAACTGGAAGACTGTGGAGTGGACTATAGGACAGTTCGGTGGATAGGGAACTGGTTGGAGGACCGCACTCAAAGAGTGGTGGTCAACGGCGTTTCATCAGATTGGAGGGAGGTGTCCAGTGGGGTGCCGCTGGGCTTGGTTTTGGGCCCGGTACTTTTCACTATTTTTATCTTTTTTTTTTTTAATTACTAGTACTACTGAAAGGAAAAAGTGGGAACAGGGAAAAGGGAAAGAAACAACACATAACTACACAAACATTACATCTACAAGTAATGCATTCCCTTCATACCGCAATTATTTAACATTAGAACCTTGTAAAATGCTGTTAGATTGGTAGATCTTATAAAATACAGACTACAATCAGGATTAGGTCTTCTTCCCCCCTCTGGGTCTCGGTCGCAATTCTCTCTGAACAGCTACAGTCACTGTGCTCATTCCTTCCTCCCCTTCCCCTTCAGGCTTGAAATCCTCTTCTTGCTGATACTCTTGATGTTTACACACAAAGTCCCTTAGCTGGTCTTCTGATGCTATCTTGTAAGCTTGATCTTTATAGCTAAACCAGATACCTTCCGGAAATAACCATTTGTATTTTATTTCACATTTCCTCAGAAGAGCTGCAAACCTTTTATATTTAAATCTTTTCCGAGCTAAAAATGGAACGTCCTTCAATATCTTAACCTTATTGCCCAGAAAGTCCAAGTCCGCATTGTATGAATTATATTGGATGGTGTCCCGAATCTTCTTAGATGAAAAGTCAATAATAATCTCGCGAGGCAGCTGACGCTTCGTTGCATATTTTGAAGAAGCCTGACGGACTTCCAAAATGGCGCTTTTTAACTCTTCTTTAGTTGCCTTCGCGGGTATCGCCAAAAGTTCCGACGCCAGATCCTTTAAATTCTCATTTTCCTCCTCCTTCACATTCTGTAGACGCAATATTGTCTGAGCACGATCCACTTGCAACCCGATCAGTTGGTTCTCCAACAGCTTTAGTTCTTTGTTTGTTGCCCTCATGAGTGCTGCGTTTTCCCGAGCAGACTTTTCAGCCCCCACCGCTGCTTCCTTAATGGTTTTCACTTCACTCTCAATTAAGCCAACCCTCTGATCTGTTTTGTTTAACTTGTCAACAAAGGGCTTTATGGCTTCGATGACCGACCGCTTTACTAGCTCCTCAAGAGACTCTTCCAAGATGCCAAGATGGATTTGCCCATAGCAGGGCTCTGCTTTTTCGTCGCCATCTTAGGGGGGGGGGAATCTGCCAGCCAAGTTTCAAACTCAGTGAGGGGGAAGAAATCCAAGCCTTCTTAGCTTCAAATCCCACCAATCTTTCGCATACGCTTGTAGTAACAGAAGGGATTCGCTACTTACAGGTTTTCACCTTAGATCTGCTTTTTGCCGTTCTCCATGGCCTGGCAGCACACGAAGTGCTGCGCAAGTCTGCCGGCCTCCATAGGAGCAAACGGGCAATTTACCCCCTGCATCGACTTCGGGGGGTTCTTCCCGTCGCGCTTCGGACCCAGACATACTCACTGGGAGTCTTGGGGGCTAACCTTTGCAGGTCAGCCGCCCGGTCAGGCTGCTCGGGCGCTTCCTCCCGGACCTGCAGAGAGGAGCGTCCAACATGGCCGAGAAAATGAAACCAAACCACTTTTCACTATTTTTATCAATGATTTGGATGAAGGAGTGGAAGGACTGCTCATTAAATTTGCTGATGATACCAAATTGGGAGAGGAGCAAACACCCAAGAAGATAGAATTAAAATTCAACAAGACCTGAATACTCTGGAGAAGTGGGCAGCTGTGAATAGGATGCAATTCAACAAAGACAAGTGCACAGTATTACATCTGGGCCACAAAAATGGGAAGCACAAATACTGGATGGGGGATACACTTCTGGGCAGTAGTATATGTGAAAGGGATCTTGGGGTAAGAGTGGACTGTAAACTGAATATGAGCAGTCAGTGTGATGCGGTGGCAAAAAAGGCTAATTCAATCTTGGGTTGTATCAAAGGGGCCATAGCGTCGAAATCGCAGGAGGTCATAGCTCCTCTCTATACTGCCTTGGTCAGGCCACACCTGGAGTATTGTGTGCAGTTCTGGAGGCCTCACTTCAAAAAGGATGTGGACAAAATCGAGAGGGTGCAGAGAAGAGCGACAAGAATGATCAGGGGTCTGGAGACTGAGCCCTACGAGGAAAGGCTGAGGGCCTTGGGAATGTTTAGTTTGGAGAAGAGGAGGTTGAGGGGGGACATGATTGCACTCTTTAAATATTTGAAAGGCTGTCATTTGGAGGAGGGCAAAGAGCTGTTCCAGTTGGCAGCAGAGGGTAGGATACGAAGCAATGGGCTAAAACTACATGCACAAATGTACCGGCTGGATATTAGGAAAAACTTTTTCACGGTCAGAGTATTTCAAAAGTGGAATCAGCTGCCTAGGGAGGTGGTGAGCTCCCCTTCACTGGCAGTTTTCAAGAAGAGGCTGGATGAATACTTGTCAGAGATGCTTTAGGCTATCCTGCACTGGGCAGGGGGTTGGACTAGATGGTCTGTATGGCCCCTTCCAACTCTATGATTCTATGAGTCTCTCTACATGTTACTGAGTACCTAGGTACACTCAAGTGAACCTCATTTCACGTCTCCCCTCCAACTTTCCATGTACTCACTCTCACAGCCACACTTCAATTTGGTCTGCATGAATGCATTCACGCATTTGATATCAATTGCTAAAGGTATCCCAGTTTCCTCCACATTCATTCATTGAAATGCAGATCTTGACAAATTGGCAATTCAAAAGAGCCTACAGTACTTGTTCTCCAAGCAAAAACAGAGCTGAATTGGCACCTTGTCCTCTGGAAACACTTGCAGGTGCAGTCACACAAAGGAAGCTCCCGTGAAAGTGGCATTCATGTGCACAGAGCAAGAACAGCCTGCATGTGAATCGAGGACTACACATACAATCCTTCACTTGAGCATCCGTGGGTACTTAGTATCATGTAGAGAGACTCAATGTCACTGGAACTTGCCTTGGACCTGGATGAAGGTAATGAGAATCCTGGAGGAGATGCCAGTCACCTCCCATGTTGTTAGGAGCAAGTTGACTCCCTGCAGTACGTCGGGGCTCCCCTCATTCTGCCACAAGCAAGCATTTGAGTGGCTGGCTGGAGAACCAACTCTATTTTTCCTCTTTTCCGTATGCCGCAGATTCATTGCTTTCATATTCAGGGGTTTCCAAAAATGAAAAAAAAAATCCATTCCATCTTTCATGGAGATTAAGTGGTGTTCTTGAACTCTCTCCTTCTCTTTCTCTCTCTGCCTGGCTTTGTGGCTAACATTCCCATTATCCTTCACAAATTTACAGGGGAGGGGGAAATGTTTATTATGGCAGCTGCTTTCCCAAGTAGCAGAATCGACCGACGGATGGCAATACAATTTAGCAAATATTTTCCTTCTTTGAACATCTGCTTAAATCTTTCTATGCTAGGAGTCCAACAGAAATGAGCTGGGAAGCTAGATTTGTGAAGGTTAAAGAAATACATTATTAGGTGGTTTAAGCACAGTTGAACCCTGATGCATGGGCTTTGAAGGAATTGGAGTAGATGTAAAAATGCTGTACTCTTTTCAGTGCAGTTAGAACTGAACTGGCCTTCTGTGGTTGTAACAGGAATGCCACATCCCAGGCCTGTGGTTGCACAGCCAGGAGATGAGATGGACCAATAAATGATTATCATCATGTTGAAAGGCCATCAGTGGCTGCCAGTAACCTGGGCAAAACCTACTTGCATACCACAAACCAGAGAATCTGGCAGCTGGCTCCTTGGCCCTGGCTAGGCTTTGGACTTGTCTCTAGGTCAGTAGCCCTCCCATGCTGCACGGGAGAGGCAAGTGACTTCTGAGACGGGGCAGCAGTCCTGAAGTATCGAGGTCCGCTGTTCATGAGAAACTTAAGGGGGCAGCCCCAGACACACTTAGTAGGGAATAAGTCCCATTGAGTTTAATATGGGTTTACGTCTTGCGCCGCGGAACTGCTCTTTGGATGATGCACTTGGGGAAGAAGATATCTGTGGATGGAGATGCAGGATATGGTTTCATAGGCCAGTTACAGATCTGGGTCTTGGAACTTTTGGACCATGCTGGGGAAGGCTTCTTCTGTGGCTTCTTCTTACCTGTAGCCCCAGCTGTCAGATGACATCAGCATCTTAACTTGATCATTGTCATGGAATTCTCCCTATCTGAGTTTTTTCATTCCAAACCACCTGCTTTGGTTGATGTGCTAATGGTGATGTCTGTGGCTGTTTTATGCTGAATATTTTGGTGCTCTTTTAGCTGATGCTTGTGTATTTTGTTGGCAATTGGGTTTGTCTCAGTCTTATACAGGCACGGACTGAGATATTAGAATGGCCCCAGAACAATCACCCTTTGTGGTGTTGGCTGTGCTGTTGGATCTGCTTGGCTTGGACCAGGCTGCAGTGAGGAGGGCAGTGGGTGTAGGTTTTCTTGGTCAGTATTCATCATCTCTGTGGCGAAACGGGGCCTTTCCTCCCACTGGTAGACCCCGCTGTGCCTACCCCTCCCTTGGGGACTATGTGGAACAGAAGATCTTTCTCCCTTCATAAATTCCAAAAATCATTTATTTAACTTCTAACTATACACAGGCCAATATACAGTGAACGGAAGGAATAACGAAACAGAAACAGAAACCCCTACTCTCTCTCCCTCATGCCCTAATGAGATGTTGTGTAGGGCAGGCCCAATCCTTTGGTACCTGGGGTTACACTAGATCTCCCTCTCCCCTCAGATCCGTCTCTCCCTCAGCTCTCCAGCCACCAACTGTCCACTTCCAACTCCCCTCCACCAACCGACTCGCTCTCCCTCCAATCACCTTCCACTCCAGAACTGGCCCCTCCCCTCTGCAGCCCATAGAAAGTTAACTCCACAAACAGAATGGCGTTTCTCCACAATCTCCAAGGCACACTGAAGTGTGAACCTTTGGGAATTATGGACCACCACCCCCAAGAGCCCTGACCTGGATAGCCCAGGTGACCCTGATCTTGTCAGATCGAAGAAGCTAAACAGAGTCAGCCTTGGTTAGTAATTGGATGGGAGACCTCCAGTGAAAACCAGAGTTATGGAGGCAGGCAATGGCAAACCACCTCTGTTAGACTCTTGTCATGAAAACCCCACCTGGAGTTGCCATATGTCTGCTATGACTTGAGGGCACTCCACCCCCCACCCCCGCCTAAGAAAGAGAGAAAAAGTTCTTGGCTGCGGACATATGGTGATGATATGTGGACTGGCCATTACAGGAGGAGGAGGAGGAGGAGGAGGAGGAGGAGGAGGAGGAGGAGGAGGAGGAGGAGGAGGAGGAGGAGGAGGCCTGGGCACAGTTTAGCTACTCTTCCTTCGAGTCTGCCTCCCAGCTAACAGAGACCTGTTTGCCTGAGTTTGGGACCCTTGACCTTAAGATCCTGCCGCTGAATGTCCGGTCAGTAAATAGAAAAACTATTGCTCTTCAGGATGTAATCCTGGGCTGGCAAGTGGACATATTATGGGGACCTGGCTGGATGAGACTAGGTGTGTAAATCTGACCCAGCTCTGCCCTCCAAGTTTCTCTGTACAGTAGCAGGCTAGGCCCATGGGACAAGGAGGTGGGGCTGCAGTGGTTTATTGCGTTTCCACCCCTCTACTGAGATATCTCTTCCAACAGTCGATGGGTTTTGTGTGTGTGCTCCTGAAGGTGGGTGGCCAGGGCTGGGTAGGGATTAAATCGGTGTACTGTCCCCCCAACTGCCCAGCCTTCTCTCTTCTAGAGCTGACCAAGCTGGTCTCAGGAATGTTGGTGGAGGCACCAAGACTTGTGGTCCTGGATGACTTTAACATCCATGCTAAGGCCAGCCTGTCAGGAATAGCTCAGAATTTCATGGCCTCCATGATGACCATGGGCTTGTCCCAGGTAATTACTGGCCCTAGGGGTGCCATTCCCTTGGCCAGGGTGGGGATCTCCTGCTCCCACCTCCCCCCCCACTTACCTGGCCAGTGGGCGTGCGCACCCCCAGGGAGCCCTCCCAGGCAGTGCAGTGTGCCCCTGGGCAGCGCAGTGCACTCCCATGCCCGCAGGGTCCTGATATGTGCTGAATCGTGCCCCAGGGCGGGGCCAAATCATGCCCCGCATAGGGACAATTCAGCCCCCTGGTGACTGCGGGAGTGCTCCCTGGCCTGCATGATGATGTCACTTCCTGGAAGTGATGTCATTGTGCAAGTATGGGAGTTCACATGCAGCAGCAGCAGCATCGCAGAAAAGGTATATGCTAGACTCCTGATCTCCTGCTGTGGGAGTCGGGGACCTGGCAACCCTAACTGCCTCCCCCCAAACTTAGCGGCGTGCACAGACCATTGGGTCTATTATACAGATGGGCAAGGTTATCTGGAGATTGGAGAGTTAAAACTTATTCATTTGTCATGGACAGATAAAAGTTTAGCAGGATTTGAGTCCGGTGGCACCTTAAAGACCAACCAGATTTTTAGGGTATAAGTTTTCGAGAGACAGAACTCTCTTCTTTAGATACCCTGAAAAAGGTATCCTGTTAAACAGAGCTTCTGCCTGGAATGTTCAATAAATACTATTGAAGTTATGCACAACCTCATCCCCTGACATTTTGTGGCTGGCTCTGCCTCCTGCAGCAGCTAGTTGGGTTGTGCCCATCATTTGTCAGAATTAAGGTTTTCAGGTCTCCCTGGGCCGAGTGTTGGGGGGTTGTGCACAGAGGGAATTTAACATGCACACGAGCAAAGCATGGGGGCCTTCCCTTCATTGTTGCACTGGGAATGAAGCACTCCAGAGCTAGCAGGCCTGTTACCTGCACCTTTTTCCCCCCACTGGCCAGGTATCAACAGCAACAGCAACAACTTTCGATTTATATACCACCCTTCAGGATAGCTTAATGCTCACTCAGAGTGGTTTAGAAAGTGTGTTATTATCATCCTCACAACAATCACCCTCTGAGGTGGGTGAGGCTGTGACTAACTCAAGGTTATCCAGCTGACCTCCAGTGGTGAATCGAACTCAGTTCTCCAGATTAGAGTCCTGCTGCTTTTAACCGCTACACCAAACTGGCAGCAGGGGACAGAGCCTGGGAATGGCCCCCCACCCCCACTGGGGGACTGACAACCCTAGTCAGAATTCCAAAGGTGCCCACAGGCTCAAACGGGTTGGGGAACTCTGATGGAAGGTCTAATAAGCTTGTGTACGTGACCAGCAGCTACCCCACTAGGCACCATACTGAATGCTGCTGCTGCTGAACAGATGCCAAACTTCCTCTTTTGAACTGCAAAATTTTTTCAGTGTGATCAAAAGAGACACTTAGCTTGACAAAAAGCAGACATTTCCTACAAGGTACATTCGAATATACATCATGAGGGTTTTTTTTTGTAAAGATCTTAGCATCCCTGCATGTAAATTCCCAGTGTCTGATTAAGCCTCTCTTCAGGTTCAGCAGCCCTGAACTGCATCTGAATGCCATCCAGATATTTATTGGACTGTTGATTTTAAAAAGTTTGCTGCTGCCCAATATCATTTGCAACTGATGCTTGCTGGCCACGCAGTGTTAAAAGCCTTTCTTCATCCCACTGTTGTAGCCACTCCAAGCTAATTAATTGCTCATCGCTTCAGTAATGTGAACAGTCCTTCGGAGTCAGTACAGAAAGACACACAGCATTCTTGGAAACCAAAACGTCAAGGCAGCAGGAAACAATGAAAGCACTGTCAATGCACAAAGTGCCCTTTGCTGCTTTAGTCGTAGGAACCAATTAAGCTGTTTTCAAGGCAAGGTCTGGCGTTTCATCAAAAAGTCATTTTTGGAGGCTTGATAAGGGTTTAGTCGGCCTGGGAAGCCTGATTGTAGGTTTAGATTTTTGTCGGGGTGGGTTTAATATGAATGCAGCTGGAATTTTTTAAGCTGATACGGTTATAAAGACCACTTCCCGCCACCAGTGAGAATAATTGCTTCCAATGCACCGTGTCTTTCATACATGCAACCTACAGCTTAGACAAAAGTCTTTTAGAACATCTGAAGAAGTACGGTTAGACTTTTTCTGTTTAATTCAGAGTATGTGTATGGATTTAACAGAAGAGGTCATTTTTATACACCTTGCTTCCTTATGCTTACGAAAAGCAAGGACAATCTGATGTGATTTTAAAAATGCTAACGCTGCACTCAGTCTTGTAAAAATCAGTGTGAACACATGAAGCTGCCTTATGCTGAATCAGACCATGGGTCCATCAAGGTCAGTATTGTCCACTCAGGGTGGCAGTGGCTCTCCAGAGGAGTTAGCTGTGTTAGTCTGTAGTAGCAAAATAGTAAAGAGTCCAGTAACACCTTTATGACTAACCAACTTTATTGTGGCATAAGCTTCCATGTGTTCAGTGTCCTTTACCCAGCACAGGAAAGGGTGGGAAATCCCGTTCTCACAAAAGATGCTGAACAAACTAAAGTGAAACTGCCGGCTTCCACTTTGAAATTGGAGGCATCTGGAATCTGTGAAAAAAACACCAGCATTCAGTAAGTAGCCCGTCGCTTTAACAGCATGTGGAAATGGCCTAGGTAGGCAGGCCTAAATGTCGTCTTTTCAAGGTTGTTGGTCACAGCACTTTCTACTCACTTTCATCCAGTACTGGCTTGGCTCATATGCATCTGTTCTGTGCTTTGCTCTGGAGGAAGGAGATTTCTCCAAATGCCAAAAAATGAGGAGTCTCTTGTGTCAAGGGAAGGCGCCTTCTGCTGGAGCAAAGTGTCTCCACTAGAGGAATGGATCCCCCACCCCCGCAATGTTGTTCTGGCAATCAAATTTGTGTGCCATTGATATAGTATGAAGAGGGTTCTGTTCGGATGAAAAAGTAATGTATATTGGTTACAGCGTTTCCCTGAAGCTGGCTTGGATGCCATTTTTGAACCTGCTGTTCCTTGTTGCCAGCTTTGATGAATCCCTTTGGATTTCAGAAACCAGTTTTAGAATACTTGGAACTAGATAAAAAGACTACAACGGCACAAAAGAAAAGAGGACTATTACCAAAGCTTTTTTTTGAGTTGATTCAACAAGAGACTCTTGAAGATGTATGGAGGAGAGAATATCCTAAAAGCAGACAGTTTACTTTTTATTCTGCAAGGCATTCTACATTATCAAGAATTGACATGATCTGGGCCTCAAAAGACTTAGCGTTATGGACTAAGGAGGTAGAAATAATGCCGATGGTAGGCTCAGATCACAACCCAATTATGTGGAAACTAGGAAAAAGGAGAAAAAGGAAAGCATGGAGAATAAATGAGGACTTGTTACAGGAAAGAGAGAATATGGAAATATTGAGAAGAGAGACAAAGTTTTTTATACAATACAACGTGAATAAAGAAGTACCAACCAATAAAGTTTGGGATGCTTACAAGGCGGTTGTAAGGGGCATACTAATGGACTTAAATGGTAGAGCAAGAAAGAAGAAAGAGGAGAAAAGACAAGAGATTGAGGAGAAAATAAAAGCCAAAGAAATACAGCTAAAAAAGAGACCAGGGAAAAAGAAAGTATATCAGGAAATTAAAATACTTCAAGAACAGCTAACTGCAATGAGTAATAAAGAATTGGAGTGGAATCTTAAAAGACTGAATCAAAAAGCGTTTGAGGGTGCCAATAAACCTGGGAAGTACCTGGCATGGCAATTGAAGAAGAGAAGGGAAAAGAAAATAATAAATAAAATTTGTGAAGACAACAAAACGTATTTGGAGCAGACTACCATTAGTAGAGCCTTTTATAAATTCTACGCTAAGCTGTATAATAAGAAAGAAGTAAATAAAGAATCAATAGCGTCATATTTGGAGAAAACCAAACTTCCAGAAATCTCGGAAGCTTGGAGAAATAAGTTGAACAGTGAAGTAACTGACGAGGAAATAAGTAAGGCAATACAATCTGCAAATCTAGGAAAGGCGCCAGGGCCAGATGGACTTACGGCTAAATTTTATAAGACAATGGCTAATGAACTGGCACCATTCCTAAAAGAGGTGATGAATGGAGTTTTAAGGGATCAAAGGATTCCAGACACTTGGAGTGAAGCGAACATATCATTGATCCCAAAAGAGGGCCAAGACCTGACTAACGTGAAAAATTACAGACCTATATCGCTACTTAATAATGACTATAAAATTTTTGCGAAGATATTGGCGGAGAGATTGAAGGGGTGGCTCTCGGAAGCTATAGAGGAGGAACAAGCAGGCTTTTTGCCAGACAGACAAATAAGAGATAATTTAAGGACAGTGATCAATGCTATTGAATATTATGACAAGCGTTGTGACAAAGAGGTTGGTTTCTTCTTTGTTGACGTTGAAAAAGCGTTTGACAATTTAAACTGGGACTTTATGTTTGCCACTATGGAAAAGCTACAATTGGGAGGAAGATTCATCAGAGCAATTAAGGAAATTTACAGAGACCAGACTGCAGCAATCGTGGTGAATGATGAAGTGACCAAGAAACTGACGATAAGTAAAGGAACAAGACAAGGTTGCCCGTTGTCTCCACTGTTGTTCATTTTAGTATTGGAGATTCTGATGATACAAATACGACAAGATGAGGAAATTCGTGGAATAAAAATAAAGGACTATTCATATAAGGTCAGAGCATTTGCGGATGACATAATGTTAATTGTAGAGGACCCATTGGAGAACATGCCAAGAGTGATAGATAAGATCAAGGAGTTTGGAGACTTGGCAGGTTTTTATATCAACAAAAAGAAGTCAAAGATATTATGTAAAAATATGACTAAGCAGAAACAACAATTATTAACAGAAACAACGGACTGTGAAGTAACAAGCAAAGTGAAATATTTGGGAGTCGAATTAACTGCAAAGAACATAGATTTATTCAAAAACAATTATGAAAAACTATGGACTCAGATAGAGAGAGACTTGATTAAATGGAACAGACTGAATTTGTCATGGTTGGGTAGGATTGCAGCAGTTAAGATGAATGTGTTACCAAGAGTAATGTTTTTGCTACAGACAATACCAATCATCAGAGACTCTAAACAATTTGAAAAATGGCAGAGGAAAATATCAGATTTTGTTTGGGCAGGCAAGAAGCCTCGAGTGAAAGTGAAAGTTTTACAAGATGCAAAGGAAAGAGGCGGAATGCAACTGCCCAATCTGAGACTTTATCATGATGCAATCTGCCTAGTTTGGTTGAAAGAATGGATGACATTAAAGAACAAGAAACTACTAGCCCTAGAGGGATATAAAAAAATATTTGGATGGCACGCATATCTATGGCATGACAAAGTAAAGGTCAACTCGATGTTCCTGCACCATTTTGTACGGAGAAGTCTGTACATGATCTGGAAGAAGTACAGAATTTATCTACAAGAAGGAACTCCCTTGTGGGTGGTTCCATATGAGGTGATAGACCCGAGAGCTGTTGATAATGAACAACAATGTTTAACGTATAAAGAAATAACTAAAACTGAAGCATCCAAACTTAGAATAAAGACGCAAGAGGAACTATCACCTAATTACGACTGGTTCCAGTATAGACAGATCAGAGACTTATATAACTCGGACTCTGTAAAGGGAGGTATACGAATAGAGAATTCGGAACTAGAGCAGACCCTTCTTAAAGAAGACAAGAAAAGAATATCCAAGGTATACCAAGTACTGTTGAAATGGTATACCGAGGATGAGACAGTTAAAACACAAATGGTGAAATGGGCTATAAATTTTAATAAAGAAATAACAATGGAGGCATGGGAATACTTGTGGAAAACTACAATGAAGACAACGACATGTACTAATATTAAAGAGAACATTTACAAAATGATCTATCGTTGGTACATGACACCAAAGAAGATTGCGCTAGGGAATTTGAACACTTCTAATAAATGCTGGAAATGTAAGAAACATGAGGGCTCCCTCTATCATATGTGGTGGTCGTGTGAGGTAGCCAGGCAGTACTGGGGGGAAATAATAAGAGAAATGAGTGAAATTTTACAATTTCAAATTAATAAGAACCCAGAACTCCTGCTACTGAACTTGGGAATGGAGGGAATTCCAGCCCAACACAGGACGTTGATATTTTATATGACAGCAGCAGCTAGACTTTTGTATGCGCAAAAATGGAAAGTACAAGAAGTGCCAACTATTGAAGATTGGATTTACAAATTGCTGTATATGGCTGAAATGGATAAGATGACAAGAAAACTGAGAGATCTGGACTCAGGGCAGTTCAACATAGACTGGGAGAAGCTGAAACAATACCTGGAGAAGAAATGGGAGGTGGGAGGAAAACTGTGGCAGTTTGAGAACTACTGAAGTACTGAAGTAGAGGGGGGAGACTTTACCAGGGGGAGAAGAGATAAATGTGAATTAATAAGCAGTTAGACTAATAGATTGACATATATATAGATATATATAGGTTAACAAACAGAATATAGATAGAAAATAATTAACTATAAGGATTAAATATAAGGATTGATTAACTAACAATATTTTCTTTCTTTGGTAAGTTTTGTAAAATGTACCAAACTGAATGTCTGAAGATACAGATGAGTCAAATTGATTGACTACGTGATGAGAGTTATACAGAATTATTATAAAAAGATAGAATGAGTAATATATAGAGAATAAGTCAAATTGTTTGATTTAAATGAATGTATGATTTACATGGTTTATGATATATAGAAATATTTGAAATTGAAAAATGGGATAAATTGTTTATCTAAGATGGAAACAAAGACTTACAGTTTGGGTATACAATGTTAAAAATAGTTAAGGGTGTACTGCTTAGATTAATGGAGAATATATATTTGTTTTAGATAGAGGAATCTAATAGAAGTAAGGGAAAGGGGACAAAGGGTCGGAAAGCTGTTGGAAGTCAACAAAAGGGGGGGAAAGGGAGGGGGTTAGAGATGAAAAATTGGGGAAAATTGAATGTAAATGTAAAAATAATGGATTCTAACCCAATAAAAAAAATTTCAAAAAAAAGAAAAAAAAAAGAAACCAGTTTTAGAATGAAGAAATAACACTGCTAATGAATGGGTTTGCTTGGTATCTTCTCTCTGAAACTGTGAAAAACATGTGTTGCTTTGATTAAGTTGGTGTGCACTGGCATTGGAGAAGAGAGATGGGATTGGGAGGAAAGTTTGACTTTGATCAGTCAGTTGGGATTCCATTCTCCTGGTGGGGACGGGGGAATCCCCTGCTTTCATCCTCTGACCCCCCCCCCCACTCCACTTACCTGGCCGGCAGGGAAGGAAGGCACAGGAACGGGCCCCTTGGGTGCACTCCCAGGGTGGCATGATGACATCATTGATGTCGTCGCGCTGCCCCAGGGGTACTCCTATGCTTCACCACAGGCTGAGTTGGGCCACAAACAGGCTACTGTGAAGCACGTGTGTACTCTTGTGCCCGCATGATGACATCACTGCACAGGCGTGGGGCATGAGCGCTACACGCGTGAGTAAAATGCAGAGAGAGAAAGAAAGAGGTATGAGCAAGGTCTCTCTCCCTCCTTCCTATCAGTCAGTAAAATAATCAGCTGGTTTGTATTTGGGAACTGAAGAGGTGGAGGGGTAAGGTTTTCATGCAAGACCTTTGTGGAAATAATTATATATATATATATATATAAAAATATTTGGCATTTATAGACACCTTCACATTTATAGACACCTTCAGAAGTGCTTTGTGTACATTTGTACCATTTTATAATCTTCACAGGTGGATCAATATTATCCCTGTTTCACAGATGTAGGGCTGAAAGAGGCGACTTGCCTAAGACCATGTAGCCAGCAAATGGATTTCACACCAAGGATTTCCCAAATTTTGCAGCTCAGTTTCTTAGCCTCTGTACTATATTTATTTGAAGCAGGTTTTCCCCTCTAATGTGAAGTTTGCCAGGAAAGAAGCCAGGGTAGCAGCGCTCTATAGATCAAGAAATACAGGTTGATTCTTTACATATTGGGAGGGGGGTCTGTCCTAAAAAACCCTGTGGGGTGTTTGTCCGCTGGTCCTGCTCGGGGAAACAGCCCCAGGTGTTCGCTAGCATTGCAACCGATTTTTTTTATTTTCGGAAATGTTATCTCAAGTAGGAAATAGACAGTCCAGATCCAAGGGCAATTCTTACAGCCTGACATTACTTTGAGTGATTTGGAATTAATCTGGTCCACCCTCAATGACTCAGTTTTCTTTTTTACTTCTTCTAACGATTCCGTAGGGACAGCTGCTTTTGCTTTGGAGAAAGGCTCTTTCCATTAGGAAACTTAAACCTTGGCATGCCTCACACCTTCCAAAGCCAGTTTCACTTATTTTAAAGGCAATTCTAGGCTATTGCCTGGAAGGGAAGAATATCTGCTGTGTGTGTATTTCCTTTTTTTTCTTGAGCTACAGCCATTACGTTCTAACAATACTTTCTAAGATGTGGTGAGTGACATGAAGCCAGATGAAATCAGACTGTCAGTTGATGATGACCCTCATTTTGTGACACTATTATACCTTGTCTCATTTGTAAGGAAGAGAAGATGGTGTCTATTTCATACTAATAAGTGCTGTGAGCCAAGTTCAGAGGGAAAAAAATGAACAAGGCAGGTCTCACTCAGTAGCTAAATCCAGCATCGCTGCTCTGTATATTTATTTCTTCATGCTTTTTAACCTTATTCAACACCAAGATGTGTTCTTCAGTTAGCTGAGCTTGCAGATTACAATAAGCATTTGAGTCTTTCTTTGAAAGATTTCTAATAAGCATTTGAGTCTTTCTTTGAAAGATTTCTAACTTTGCCTTCCAGCTACATCTGATTCAAATATATTTTCACATCAGTCGGTGGCACTTAACATGTAATTGTGTTCAGGAATGTAGCACATGCCTAACACAGGGCTTTTTTTCAGCAGGAACGCAGTGGAACAGAGTTCCGGCACCTCTTGAAAATGGTCACATGGCCAGTGGCCCCGCCCCCTGATCTCCAGACAGAGGAGAGCTTAGATTGCCCTCTGCGCAGTGGCACGGAGGGCAATCTAAACTCCCCTCTGTCTGGAAATCAGGGGCGGGGCCACCAGCCATGTGACCATTTTCACCAAGTGCAATTTAAACGTTAAAAAACTCCCCCCTTGTTCCAGCGGACCCAAAGTGACATCATTATGCAGTCCTGAGTTCCATCACTGAGTTCCACCACCTCTTGTCCCAGAAAAAAAGCCCTGGCCTAACATATGTTTGCGGTAGGCACATAAAGGGGTTAAAGGCCAACATGGTGGCTCTACAAAGCTGTTCTTGCATTTGGGCTCAAGTTCTAAAGGTTTGGTAGTGCCCTATAGGCCTACAATAAGGTTCCTCATATTGACAAGTTGGTAAAATGTGTTTTGGATCCTGTTACTGTTAGGTGGATCTGTAATTGGTTGACAGATCGCACCCAAAGAGTGCTTGTTAATGGTCCCTCATCCTCTTGGAGAGAAATAAAAAGTGGTGTGCCTCAGGGATCAATCCTGGGACCTGTTCTGTTTAACATTTTTATAAATGATTTGGATGAAGGAATAGCGGGAGTGCTTATTAAATTTGCAAACGATACAAAATTGGGAGGGGTAGCAAATGTGGTGGAAGACAGAGGATACAGGATGATCTTGACAAACTGGAAAACTGGGCTAAAACAAACAATGAATTTCAGCAGAGATAAATGCAAAGTTCTGCATTTAGGAAGGAAAAATCAAACGCATAATTATAGGATGGGGGAGACTTGTCTTGGCAGTAGTATATGTGAAAAGGATCTAGGGGTCTTAGTATACCATACACTGAACATGAGTCAGCAGTGTGATGTGGTAGCTAAAAATGCAAATGCAATTTTGTGCTGTATCAGTGTTCAGATTACATAAAGTGATGGTATCGCTCTACTCTGCTGTCATTAGACCTCACCTAGAGTATTGTGTTCAGTTTTGGGGACCACATTTTCAGAAGGATATAGACAAGCCGGAACATATCCAGAGGAGGGCAATGAAGATGGTGAGGGGTCTGGAGACCAAGTCCTATGAGGAAAGGTTGAAGGAGCTGGGCATGTTTAGCTTGGAGAGGAGATGACTGAGAGGTGATATGATAACCATCTTCAAGTACTTGAAGGGCTGTCATATAGAGGATGGTGTGGAGTTGTTTTCCATTGTCCCAGAAGGTCCGTCCAGAACCAATGGCTGGAAATTAAATCAAAAGAGTTTTTGGCGAAACATTAGGAAGGAACTTCCTGACAGTTAGAGCGGTCCCTCAGTGGAACAGGCTTCCTCAGAAGGTGGTGGGCTCTCCTCCTTTGGAGGTTTTTAAGCAGAGGCTATATCTGACAGCAATGCTGATTCTGTGAGCTTGGGCAGATCATAAGAGGGAGGGCAAGAAGGGTTACATTAATACTTAGTTCTGGTGGCCCCTTCTTACATGTCCAATCACACTCTTGGGGTCAGGTAGCAATTTCCCCCAGGCCAGTTTGATTAGGCATCCTGATGGTGTTTTGCCATCTTCTGGGCATGGAGCAAGGGTCACTGGGTGTGCGTGGGCGAGATAGTTGTGAATTTTCTGCATTGTGTGGGGGTTTGAACTAGATGACCCTAGAGGCCCCTTCGAGCCCTAAGATTCCAAAAGGAGCAGGAGAACAAAGCCAGAAAATCTTGTTGTCTGGAAATCCAGGTGACTTTTCTTAAATATGCTTAACTGAAAAGGAAGGCCCACAATGAAAATTAACCAGTGGCAGCTGGTCAGCAGCGCATGCAACTCAAGCGGTTGCTTAGGGCCCCAGTGGAACCATATACCGCAGCAGAAGTGTATCTCTAGAATCCTTTGCAAGGGCAGTCAGGGTACAAGTCTCTGAACACCTTAGAGATGTGAGTTTGGACATCCCTAAGCAAGGGATGTTTGGTTTATAAAAAAATAATAATCATTATGAAAAAGTGAATGGCAATAGTTGGAATATGCAGACCTGGCCACTTCTCATTACATGCCTATGTAATTTAGGTTTCAAGAAGATCAGAGGGAAGGGAGACAGTAAGAGCAGACCTATAAGAAGGGTGTTTACCAATAAGCAGAGTTAAACACAGATGGTGCTGCCCACAAAGTTTACATGGATAAGTTTGTCTAAATGTTGCCAGCTCACTGGCTTTGGCAGAGAGCTCTGAGCTGAGCCTATATAAGCTGCAGTAGCTCTTGTCTGCCTTTTTATTCTTTTCTTTTCTGCAGTTGTGTCTGCTAGTTTGCTTACAACATGCACAGCAGTCAGTAACACGAGAGACGCGGACAGATGAGAGAAAAGAGAACTTGGCGATCTTTTCTTTCATTTCCCTTAAAGGAAGTCCCTCACTTCATGCCATTTACCTGAGATAAACCATCACCATGGATGTGATTGCTTTTGGGAAGCCAAAATTACGGGCAGCCTCCTGTCTCAGATACAGGAAGTGGGACACGTGTGAAAGGTCTATTTTTTTTTTAAAACAGGGTGGGTCTAATGTACAGAGAGTTGCACAAAACTGGAGCCACCCAGAAGGATGTTTCTCCATGACACTGGCAGATGATGTTTGCCTCAGTGAAGGAGCCTGGAGTATAGCCTTTCCCAGAATGAATAGAAGGTCATATGGGAAGCATTAGCAGATGGGAGACGGGCCATCTCGGAGCCTGATGAAGGGGCCATTTTACTTTTATGCTCTAGGATGTTTCTTGGGTGTCTCTGAACTGATTTTGTGTACTGTTGGGCTCAGCAAAGGTACCTAATCCTGAATTGCTCGTGCAAGGACAAAAGTAAACACCTAATCTTTATGGGTGCAACAGATATTGTACTTGGACTGCAACCTTTCAGGAGGATATAATACTGATGTTATTCAGTGCTGCAATGCTTTTCTACTTGTGGTTTAAACTGAAGGTCACATTCCAGCATTCCTTTTTGCCCCATAGCTTTCGGGGATCCTGTCCAACTTGCCATTTCATTTCAGATTTTAGACCCAGGTTTGTTTGTTTATTAAAAGACTCTTTTTGGCCCATTTTTTTCCAGTAGAGTGGCTTACAAATATAATATACTTGTGTTTGTACTGCAAACCTCATAAACAATAACCAGTCATAAAAGAATTAGTAAAAACACATTAAACCACTATGTTGGACCTCAAAAAACAATTCCGTTTCCAGCCATTAAACTCTTTTCAGTAGGGTGCCAACTCCTTAATTCAATACAATTCACAGGAAAGGTCTTTAATAAAAAAACGTTTTTCACACTCTCTGAAATGTGGAAAGTGATGGAGCCCTCTGGGCCACCTTCAATAATCCATTCCACAAGGTAGTGGAGAAGACCTTTGTGGGAGCGCAAGCTAGTCGAACCGCTGGCCAAGAGACTGCTGCTAAAAGGAACTGTTGAACTAAATTCACCTAGAGTATTGTGTTCAGTTTGGGGCACCACAATTTCAGAGGGATATGAAAAAGCTGGAACGCGTCCAGAGGACGGCAATGAAGATGGTCCTATGAGGAAAGGTTGAAGGAGCTTGGCATGTTTAGCTTGGAGAGGACATGACTGAGAGGTGATATGATAACCATCTTCAAGTACTTGAAGGGCTGTCCTATAGAGGATGGCACAGAGTTGTTTTCCGCTGCCCTAGAAGGTCAGACCAGAACCAATGGGTTGAAATTAAATCAAAAGAGCTTTTGGTGAAACATTAGAAGGAACTTCCTGACAGTTAGAGCGGTCCCTCAGTGGAACAGGCTTCCTTGGGAGGTGGTGAGCTCTCCTTCTTTGGAGGTTTTTAAACAGAGGCTACATGGCAATCTGACATCATTACTGATTTTGTGAACCCAGGCAGATCACGAGAGGGAGGACAGGAAGCGTTACACCAGTGCTTAGTTCTCGTGGTCCCTTCTTACATGCCCAGGTTAATTCCGATCGCCACCTTGGGGTCAGGTAGCAATTTTCCCCAGACCAGTTTGGCTAGAGGTCCTGATGGTGTTCTGTCATCTTCTGAGCATGCAGCAGGGGTCATTGGGTGTGTGGGGGGAAGGGGGTAGATAGTTGTGAATTTCCTGCATTGTGCAGGGGTTAGACTAGATGACCCCAGAGGTCCCTTCCAATTCTACGATTCTATGAAATGAATCATGGTTTTATACAATATATTCTTCAGTATATGGGTTCCAGGCCATGAATATCTTTAAAGCTAAGAAACAGCACCGTGAACTGATCACGGAAGGATAATGACTATTGATTTTGCCGAATTGCAAGATGGCAACCTGCAGAAGGTCCTATTCAGATGAGTGAAGCTGCCATGGTAAAGTAGCGGGGGAGAGGTGGCCCTGCAGATATGAAGGGTCAAGGCCTTGAAGGGCTTTGTATGTGATAGTCAAAACCTTGAACTGAGCCAAGTAACTGATGGGTGGCCATTAGAGTGACTGCAGAATGGGAATAACAGGCATGCTCCACCTAGTTCCTGAAAGTAATCGAGCTGCAGCATTCTGTACCAGCTGGAGTCTGGGGAGAGACCTAGTTAGAGTGCATTACAGTAATGTAATCTTAATGTTACCGTGGCATGAATCCCGGAGACTGGATCAGCCGAGTCAAGGTAGGGAGCCATCATCTGAGTTGGGAGAAAGCCTTTTTTGCAGCAGTCTAGATCCAGTATAACTCCAAGGTCTTAGCTGAGTCTGCTAGGGTCAGAAAAAAAGTGGGAAGCACATGGTCCTTTGGGATCTCCACTTTCCGGCCAACATCACTTCCATCTTGTCTCGGTTCAGTTTCAGTTTGTTTGCTGTCAGCCATTTCACTACAGCCATCAGCCAGCAAGCCAGGCCAGGACCTCTACTGCATCACCAGGAGCTTTGAACAGAGAGAGAGAGAGAGCTGGGCTTCATTCACATATTGGTGGCATCCAATTCCATAGCTATGAATGATTTCTCCTAAGGACTACATAGAAGTTGAATAGCATGGATGATAAGATTGTTCCTTGTGGAGCCCCACAAGATAATTCCTACACTGAAGAATGCTGATCACCAACAGCAGCCCTTTGAGTCCATTCCTTAAGAAATGATTTAAACCAGTCCAAGGCACATCCCTTGATACCTATTTCTGTGTCCGAATACCGTAACAGGATGGCATGATCTACTGTATCAAAGGCTGCAGGAGGAGCAACAAGGAAGCATAGCCTTTGTGTACATACCGATGGAGGTCATCAACTTAAGCTACCAGAGCAGTCTCTGCCCCATAGCCTGGTCTGAACTTAGACCCTGAAAAGGGTCAAGAGCACCAGTGTTATCCAAGAAGACATGGAGCTGGTCCACTACTGCTCTCTCAATCACTTTGCACAGAAAGTGCAGATTAGAGACTGCGATAATTGGATTTTGTATAGATTATGGTGCAAATACAGTTAATTGCAACTATCAGTTCCATCTATTCTTTTAGTTCCAGCTATCCATTTACCTATTCCCCTCCCGAATCATTACATCTACTTATTGTTGCATAAATGTCCTTACATTGTAATGATTTACCACTGTAACTCCCCCCCCCCCCCGAAGTGTGCTTTGGTAAAACCATGTACAGATAATCTTAATACAATCACATCAGTATTGAAAAAAATGATCAAACATGCATGAGCCCTCTGGTAATTCAGAGGGGGGAAATGAATACAAATGAATGGAAATATGTAGCAAATAATGTATGCTCTAGTTCCAGAATTAATAGAGATTCTTCTAATTAAGGAAAAGTGAAATACTGTTGAAATTGATAAAGAACAGGATTGGGAAAATTCTATCATCCCCATTTTAAGTTACCCTTTATTACTGAATGGTTTCTTCTAGGCTAAATTGGGTGGAGGCTGCCCAAAACTGGAGCTGGCACTGACATAGTTTCCAGTTTGGCATTGCCTGAGTTGAAAAGTAAGCAGTCCAATACAGGCTGCTCAAAGGATGATGACGCTGGGAAAAGAGCTAATACCAAATCTATACAAAAAAGGTGCAAAACTTTGGTCTGAAATGATAGATTGGAGTAGATCAGTTTTTAAACAGGCTTATTCTCCCTCTGCTGAATTATGTGGGTCTGCTCTGTAATAAAGAGTTATTCATTTTCCGTTGATCTTACTTAATCCTGAGGATGTGAGTTTAAATCCCAGAGTCATTGAGTGATATTAGCCTGATACTCCCATCTGCCTTTCAAAGCTTTATGATGGAAGACTCCCAGCAGGTGCCAGGGAATCTTGTGGGGAAGGGAGGACTGGTGTATGTACAACGAGGAGGGGGGATCCTGGGGGCAGGAGACAAATTTTGAAGCTGTTTTAATCCGATGAAACAGTGAAATAGTAAATACCGACAGAAAAATATTAGCAGGAAGGTTGACAAATTTATTTTAGGACCTTCATTGGAAAAAAACATATTGATCCAGTCCACATAGTAGCATGTCTGGCCCAGTACTCTTGGTCTTCAGGAATTAATAACCCTTTGTGTGCACTAGTTGAGAGTAATGTAGCTGTTGTCTGTTTTCCCAGCTGTCGGGCCTGCTTCTGCCGTTCTTCCACTTCATGTTGGATTAAGAAGGAAAAGCAAAGGTGAAAGAAGATCCTACTGTTTTCAAAAATTGCATGGCATCTGCAATGAGATGAGTAGAGGACAGCCCCACTGCCAAGTGGGCACTACTGTACCTTGCCCGCTGAGGTGCCTAGGCACCAGCAGCCTCCCTAAGTCTCTGCCTGGCAACAGGCCACTCTCCTGGCTAACCTGGTGCTTGGAGGGGCTTTAGCCCCTCTTTTGGTACACCACTGCGCCACTTGGCCTTTGTAGGAATTACCAGTGGAGAGGGTCAAGGCTCCCAGCTCTCCTGCGCTGGCGTGCCCTTATAAGGCCCCACCTCATGCTCAAATCTCCCGCTGCCCAGCATTTGGCTATCTTGGTGACTCGGTACTGTACTTGCACAATACTGAGGGATCAGCAGTTTGTCAACAGACCACCCCCTTCACATGCCCCCCCTTTTAAATAGCATGTTTGAGCTGCAGAAGTCTATGTGGTACAGAGAAGAATTCTCAACGTTAAAAATTATTTTAAAAAGATGTTCACACATATACTCTCAAGCTTAGCAACAGATTGAGCAGGGGATCCCAAAAGAAAGGGCATAAACATGCAATTCCGCAGTCCCTCACTCTGTACATGTCCTAGCTGATCTTATTCTAAGACACGCTGTTTAATTTAGAAGGGTATATCTGGTGCCAGTCTGGGCTCAAATTCCTTCCTAGAAATGCTGGCATAATCCCACAATCATCTACAGAACTTTGCAGCCCAAGGTCACAGTTCATCAAATGTCAGTCATGTTCTTTGTAACCTTCATTGTGTGGAATTCCATGGATCCCTATTATTAAAGGAAGTGTTTTCCCGCAGTGAAAGAAGACTGAAAGGTCCTCTTGCAGTTTCAAAGAGCCTCTCACGGGAAGGCTCCTTCTAGCAGAGGAAATCACCTCCGCAAGTAGAGCGGATAATGTGGGAACTTCAGTAGGTCCAGTGGTGGAGCAGCGATTTCACCTTTGGGGTGCAAATAACCTCCTAACATCTATTAAAAGTGATAATTACCTTTATTTGCTTGTTTACATTTGAACGTTCTTACGCTACCTTCCCATGCAAGCATGCTCCAGGGCAGCGGATATAAAAATGCAAAATATATATTAAAAGGCGAAGTAAAATTGGGCTAAGACTCTCACCCAGAGGCCTCTGGGAATAAACAAGTGTTTAGATGCAGGTAGGGGGCTACAAGCAGGTCCTGGAGGAGGGAGTTCCGGCCTAGCTGCCAATAAGGCCTTTGCATGGGGGTCTCTCTCTGCTGTAACTGGGTCAGTGTAAGTTCCTGCAATACGGCCCCCTCGGGTGATCTCAGCATACGGGTACACATGCATGGATGTGCTGCTGCAGGTATACTGGGCACTAGGGTTGCCAGGTCCCCCAGGACACAAACCAGGTGGTGAGGGGGGCATGGGGGGGACCTACCTCAAAGCATGCGCATGCTCCGGAGCACTTCCTTGTTGTGCCGGGAGCGACATCATTCCGGGCACAACAAGGAAGTGCTTTGGAATGCACAGGTGCGTGTTCCAGAGCTCTCTGGCCCATTGTTCACATCTTTTCCCCTATGCCAGCCAGGTAAGCAAAGGTGGGGGTCAGAGGCTGGGAACAACAACAACATTCAATTTATATACTGCCCTTCAGGACAACTTAATGCCCACTCAGAGTGGTTTACAAAGTATGTTATCATTATGTTATCACCACAACAAACACCTTGTGAGATGGGTGGGGCTGAGAGAGCTCTGAGAAGCTGTGACTGACCCAAGGTCTCCCAGCTGGCTTCAAGCGGAGGAGTAGGGGATCAGACCCAGTTCTCCAGATTAGAGTCCTGCCACTCTTAACCACTACATCAAACTGGCTCTGGGGGAATAGGATCCCTCCTGAACACAAACCATTAAGGACTTTTAAAGCTTAAAATTAATACTTCGTACCGAGTCCAGAGAGACAACATAGTTGACATGGAATCAGTATCACATGTGCACTGAGTAGAGTTGCCAACCTCCATTTAGGGCCTGGAGATCTCCTGGAATTACAACTGATCATCGGACTACAGAATCATAGAATCATAGAGTTGGAAGGGGCCATACAGACCATCTAGTCCAACCCCCTGCCCAGTGCAGGATCAGCCTAAAGCATCTCTGACAAGTATTCATCCAGCCTCTTCTTGAAAACTGCCAGCGAAGGGGAGCTCACCACCTCCCTAGGCAGCTGATTCCACTTTTGAACTACTCTGACCGTGAAAAAGTTTTTCCTAATATCCTGCCGGTACCTTTGTGCATGTAGTTTTAGCCCATGAGGGGCGTATGAGGGGATGTGGAGTTTGGGGTGGCGAGGGAACTCAACAGGGTATATGAGGTCTAGATTACATGGGGCAATTGTTGCTGCTTTAGTGCCCCAAAGTGGCACCTACACATCTTGTTCTCATACTTCATACATACATACTTCATACTTACCTTGTGTCGTAACTGTTGGCAACCAACAATGTGGGATTAGGCAAATACTGAGCATTGTAACATCACAATGTGTAGATTTCTTCTAAATGTTACAAGGGGTAACTAGATGTTCAGCAGCTGTTTTCGGTGACTACCCTTGGTCCACCTTCACATGTAGTTGATTTAAGGGCAGGCGTTAGATATTTGAAAAAGGAAGAAATGCCTTATGCACAAAGCCATCATATGATTTGCTCGTATTTTTAGACCGTATGAGGACTATCATGTTATAAATTAAAATAAACTTGACCGTGCTAGGTAGTAGGATGAAAACAAGCAGGTTAATTAGTGACTGGCTATTTTACTGCCTCGACTGGCGTGATGTATGTTTGGGGAAGAGTCCTCTTGCTGAGCTGTGTCCTTGGGAACAGAAGGGAAAGCAAACAGAAGAAAGCATGAATAAAAGGAGGGAGAGTGACGTTCCCAAATTGTTTAGGCTATGCAGGGAAGTCTGGAAGATTATCAGAAGCTTACCCACACTTAGCAGAACGTTTGTCCTTGAGACGCTGTAGGAAACCACACAAGAATACTCGGGCTTTCTTTAACATCAGCCAAATTTCCATTTGCCTCTGAGAATAGGGCATTATTTCATGCCCTTAGCTTGGCGTTCCTCCGCTAGTCCTTGGACGCCCTCCTCAGCTACTGTTCTGTAGGCTTACTGAATGCTTTCCACAAGATTGTGGGCATGTGATTACTATTGTGGAGAGAGACAACAGAGTGCTGTCTTACTCTATCTCCCTTTTCTTCTGGGAGGAGTAGAACTTGAGATCATTCAATAAAATTGCTTAGTGGTAGGTTTAGACCAAAGTTAAAGAGGTGTGCATTTTGAATAGTGTGCTTCATGCCAGTGCTAGTGACTTTAAGCAACTTTACAACAGCTGTGCAACACCGTAGTTCACTATTATACAACACACTTTTCAGGCAGTAGCTGCTGCTGTGTAATTAGTTCAGGGATTCAGGAGTCAGCAAGGCCTCAAAGATAAGTTCGAATAAGATTGTTACAGCATCTTAAGTTTTTCCCAATTTATTCCACTTATTTATGAACAATTCCTAGGTAAGCAGAGAGATGCCCTGACCTGGATGGTCCAGGCTAGCCCAATCTTGTGAGATTTTGGTAGCTAAGCAGAGTCAGCCCTGCTTAGTACTTGAATGGGAGACCACTAGAGGCAGGCATAAGCTGGGAAAATGGCGCTTTGTTGCGGTTCGTGATTTATCGCATTTCACGAACTGCCATGAACTAGCCCAGTTCACGAAATGGTTTGCTTGGTTCATTGGTTCGTCACTTCCAGGCCTGCAGAAGGTCTGCAGAAAGTCCACCCCCCCCCATTACCTAGGTAACAGATTGATCAGCACCAGTGTCTGCAGTGATGAAACGAAAAACAAACCATACGAACCGCTCTAAAAATCATAGCAGTTTGTCGCAGTTCATCAGAAAGGAGCTCCAACAAACTGCTGGTTCGCAAACCAAAAAACGGCCTGGTTCATTATGAACTTTCCCTATAACTAACATCATTGACCCCAGTTACTTCACTTCTGCCAATTCACTTGTGTGAGCACCTTGAACTTGAGGGATCTCTAATAAAGTTACTTCAACCAATACACCTGCGTGTTTGCAGTGGAGAACTTGGGGATTCTACCTGCCAAGGACTGACACTTCAGACACCCAAGCAAAGAGATGCCCAGCTGCTTTGGCCCCCATGTGGAAGGAAAGGCAGATGTGTTGCAATTGGCTCATTCATGCTACATCTTGCATGAGAAGTCGCTGCTTGTTCTTTAACAGATCAGCAGTAATTTAGCGGTAGTTACAAATATGCAAGTTTTGCTTTGAAAATCGAAAACCATGAGAACACAAAGGCATTTTTAAAAAATGCTTCACAGAGATCATAAAGAAAAAAAAGTCAAGCCCTCTGTAATGTCAGCTAATGTATTGGTGGTTTTAATGTGCTGCGTGCAATGAAATGCAATCCACAAAGGCAAATGTTTATAGAATATAGGAAGTCCTTATGTTTGGAAAGAAAGCTTGTTTGTTGTCTGCTATCTGAGAAGGAAAACAAATCTTCAGAAACATTTCATGCATGGAAATTTGAACTGTGTGGTCATTGAGACCTATAATGTACTTGCAAATGTAAAGTTCATCTGGCGGCTTTGTGTGTGTGCATTTCCAAACATTTCCAACGGCATAGAGCCTACGGGAAGTTCTTTAAAATTAACTTTCTTGTCTTGCAGCTTCACGATTCTGTCCTCAGTGACCATATATGGAAAGCATGGGAGGTTAACTTGGGTTCACGTTAAGCATATCTCATCCTGACTTTTACAGGAGAAGACATCTCAGTCTAGTTGTCAGTACCTTTCTACAAGGTGTGATCAAGTTCTTAGATCTTTGAGTCAAATATTATTTTATTAGTAATTTTTTTTGCCTAAAACCCATGAATAATTTCTTGGACCATGAGCAGTTTTCAATGCTTTTCCATTTGGAAACTTGGCCCAGTTTCTTTGTGATGCTACAAACTTTCCGTTTTTTAAAAGAAGTTCTTTTGTGATAGCTAGCTTAATCTATACTCCAGTTTTGCCAGTTTGGGGGCCTTAAGCTCATTTAGGCCCATTGGCTTCCGGCAGGCACTTATAGCTATTTAATGGATTCCTTGTGCTCTATTGTCTTATAGAAAATGTAAATATTGACAGATGGATGAGAATTATTTTATGTATATACCTATTTCAGTTTCATGTTATGCTGGCAGAAATTTGGGATAATCACAAAATCCTATTAAGGCAGAGGTTGCAGTCAAATGTTCATCAGGCTGGTCCTTTATATTGGAATCCAGCCTGTGGAAGATCTAATGAGCAATCCGAGAGGGATTTATACTTTCGAAAGTTTTTACTCTTTCCCAGTTTTTCTGGTGTCTTTGTAGACCATGAACTGGGGGTGGGGGGGGATTTCTTCACAATCTCATAGATACACACATCTGTGATACCATGGTTCTAGGATCCCAGGAAAAGCAAAAACAAACAAAATACCACCTAAACCAAACCAAAAATATTATACAAAGAAACTCTTTTTAAAATACATATTTATCTTATTATCCAAAGGGTTAGCATTGAAGGGGTTTCTATTTTTTTGTTTCTATTGTAACAACAACAACAACATTCGATTTATATAGCACCCTTTAGGACAATGCCCACTCAGAGCAGTTTACAAAGTGAGTTATTATTAATCTCATGAAAATCACCCTATGCGGTGGGTGGGGCTGAGAGAGCTCTGAGAAGCTGCCTGTGACTGGCTCAAGGTCACCCAGCTGGCTTCAGGTGGAGGAGTGGGGAATCAAACCTGTCTCTCCAGATTAGAGTCCTGCTGCTCTTAACCACTACACTGCTGGCACCAAACAGGTACACATGAAGCTGCATCATACTGAGTCAGGCCGTTCGTTCTGTGAGTATTAGTACTCTGTCAGTGAATCTCCAGAGTTTTATGTAGAGGACTTCCACATCCTCTACTATTAGGTTTGTCAGGCATCATACTATGGCAAGAGGCATCTTGCCAGCAAGCGGTGGTGGTGGCAGCTGCATTGCCTGGAACTACTTTCAGAAAATGGAGGACCTTTGCTATGCCCAGTGCCAGAGTGAAGGTCAGCTGGGGAAGAGATCTTGCTCATCTCTCCACTCCTGGGCTGAGAAGCCATTTAAAGAAGCGTCACCAAGTGGTGCTTCTTCAGGCAGAGAGATGTGATGCCGGTCAGATGGCTGCCCAGCGACTGCACGGGGGGTGAGTGGTTCCCCTACTGTTGCCACCCCCAGTTCTGTTTCTTCTGGGTATCCAGTAGTCAGGTGGTGTCAGACATCCCTGACTAAGATGTTTGGTGTATCCAACACTAGAGTGCCTCAGAGCGGGCTCAGGCAGGCAACCGAGAGGGTCACTTGCCTCCTTGGTGAGATGATAGCAGACTCTTCAGTGTAGTGGAGGACATCGGCTTCCACTGTCTGCTCTGCAATGCGTACCCCTGGTACATGGTCCCATCTTGCACCTCGAGGAACTGAAATATAGTACCTGCCTTTTGTAAAGCGGCCAGGGTGTATGTGAAGGCACAATTTTTCTGTGCTTCCGAACTGTGTACTTCACATTGGACAATTGGACCAGCACAAGTGCCCAGCATGCGTACCCCTCACTTACTGCACATTGGTGGCTACCCAGGGACCTTCAGTGTGGGGCTGCCAGTGTTAGAGAGGGTGAGAAGTCCCACCAGGCCAGTTACTGCCAGGCTCTGTCCCATGCCCAGACGATGAATGAGGCGCATATGCTGGCCAGTCTCTCCGCCATCATACAAAGGAAGATAGGGGAGTGGGCAGGCAGGGATGCCACCCTTGGATTCGTGGTGATGGGTGGTGGCGCCAACATACAGTCAGAGGTTGAGGACTTGGGCCTCACTTGCATGTACTGCATGGGCCGCCTCCTTCAGCTCATTGTGAGGGATGTCCTTGGGTTGGGAAAGCTCATTCCCAGTTGGGATGCTGAGGCCTGAGACTTCCAGCAGCTGATCTGGCTCTGCCCGATGATTTGGAGCCACTTTTCATGCAGTGTGAAGGCTGTGCACAGATGGTGTGCGAAGTCTTCTGGCGAGAAGCCATCTGGTGTGCTATCTGGTGAGCCTCCCTACCAGTCTCCTGTTGGGAAGGGGCTGTGTTATCATCCTGCCCCCCCCAATCCAACATGAATGTTTTTCCCTGCTTCCCTTCCCTTCCCTTGCCTTCTCCCCCTGCCCCCCGCCCCCGTGTACTATCAGCAAGGGTGGATATTAAGAATGAGGACTGCCATCTTGGGATTACAAACTGCAAACTGTATGTGTATTGTGACTGTATGATTTTACTGTGATTTTAAATAGTATTTATGTCTGATGTAATCCACTCTGAGCCCGTTCATGGGCTAAAAATTGGCTAAAGGGTAGGCTAAAAATTGAATAATAAATAAATAAATAAATGAATGAATGAATGAATGAATGAATGAATGAATGAATGAATGAATGAATGAATGAATAAAAGCAGGTGAATTGGGTGCGCCACAGCCCTGCCTCATCACTGACATATTCACTTGCTGGAACTCCACCTATACCACACTCAAGTGTCTCTTGGTGCAAAGGAGTGCCCTGTGTGAGTTGTCCAGTGAGATTAACATCACATGGAGCGGAGGAACATTGCTGTGCAGTGGGAGACTCTCGCCTAAATGGTGTTTATCCTGAATCCCTTCAAGGATTTCACCAAGGCACTCTGCAGGGAGGGGTGGTGGTGTCTGCCAGCAAGGCAATGCTCCCTAAGGCCCACTCAACTTCAGCCTCGCCCTCCTCTTGTTGCTGTGGTGGGGCTGTGTGCAAGACAGAGTGGTACACATAAGTAGACATGGGCATGGACAGCATTACGAACAGAAAAACCCCATGAACAGCCTAATCTGCTGTTCTCGAACAAGTTGTTCATGAGGCCCCATCCTAAACAAACAGGTGGTCGTTGCAAGCCTTGTTCGTTGCCTTTGGCAGCCGTTCATCAAGCCAGACAGTCTGGCACCTGCAATCAATCCCCTTGGCAACCGGAGGCAGGGAGGGACTGAACTCTGTCTGAACTCCTTCTGGCTTTCCTTCTGGCTTTAACCCTTCAAAGTACTTCCAGCAGAGAGTCCCGTTTTTGCCACTGTGAAGAGAAAATGACAGCCAACGGGGAGACCCGTGGATCATGCCTTTCCTGGGGTGCAATCTCTCTGAAGCTTGGGGGGGTCTTCAGAGGACAGTGAGGACCATGTCCCCTGCAAATTTGGTGGGTATTGGACATTGGGAAGGTCACCTTTGTAACCCCTCAAACTAGCTGCCAGTAGACACTGCTGTTTTTGCCAGGACAGGGCCCTTTAAACTATCAGCTGGCCTGCCAGTTGATAGTTTAAAGGGATCTTTAAAGGGCCAGGTAAGTGAATTTGAGGGGAGGGGGGCTAAGTGGGGGGGGATTGGGGTTGGGGATGGTTCTGACCCCAAAGAACAACGAACATGTCCGGGAACAGTTCATGTTCATCCATGTTGGTTGTTCATTGTTCATGGAGGGCAACGAACAACAAACAAGGTGTTCAGGGTTTTTTTCCCATTCATGCCCATGTCTACACATAAGGAAAAGTGTGGCATAAACTTGCAGGGTATTCTGTTTCTGCGCAATCACAAACCAGGTGTTGCAAGGAGGTAAAAAGGGGAAAGGATAAGGTGAGGTAACGAACACAAAGACTTGTACACATGGCACAGCATATGGAGTAGGCACAAGAACATGGACAATGGGCACTGGGTATCTTGAGGAAAGACCAGCCTTTGTCCAAGGTCCAAGGGGGATTTTTCACAATAGACTTCTCAACCCAGTGAGGAGCCACTATCCGGACACCTCAACTCACAGAGCACTCAGAGCAAACAAGGACTTACTCCACAGCTTTCTCCAAGACTGGTAAAAAACACCCTGTCCCAATTACTCGCTCCCATTTTCCACCTGGTCTTCCTAGCTCTGTGTGTACGCTGTGTGTGTTTTCTGTGTGCTTACCTTTTTATTGCTCTCTTAATAAAGAAATGTTTTCTGTAGAGAGCCAGTTTGGTGTAGTGGTTAAGAGCAGCAGGACTCTAATCTGGAGAACTGGGTTTGATTCCCCACTCCTCCACTTGAAGCCAGTGACCTTGGATTGGTCACAGCTCTCTCAGAGCTGTCTCAGCCACACCCACCTCACAGGGTGATTGTTGTGGGGATGATAATAACATATAGGGAGAGCATACTACAAATAATAACATACAGGGAGAGCATACTACAAATAAAATAAATAAATACTTGTAAATTGCTCTGAGTGGGTGTTAAGTTGTCCTGAAGGGTGGTATATAAATAGAACGTTGTTGTTATATAACACCTGTTTGTTTATTTGAGAGTTCTCTAAGGGAACAATCCTGGTATACAAAGATTGAGATTTCCGGTTACCCCCCTCTCATGGTGTCTCCTTGAACGCTAATTCCCCCGACTCACAAGGAGACCCTCCCCTCATTAGGGTAACAGCAGCAGACCCAGCACCATCAACTGATCCAATCCCTTCCCTCCTTTTCTGTGTCCTTCGGCTGCTGCTGTGTCTCGCTTAGATGCTACTGCAATCCTACTATGACTGTCGGAGTTAACCTAACCTAACCAAGAAACGCCTGGAGAACCTTCATCTTGCCCAGAAAGTCTTGCTCTTTTTCTGGGCTCTTCTGATTAAAACTGTCAACCCAGGGGAGATAGCAGGGCTGTGCACAGTTGCATGAGCACATTCAAGTCTTTCCAGGTCAATATTCCACATGGATAACCAGTCTGGTTAAAGACTGGGCTCCCTTCATTTTCTTTATTGAGGCTGTGACTTTGGCTTCTGTTTAATAGCTTCTCTTTTTTCATTCCACTCTGGGTTAATGGTTTAAGTTGGGAAAGGGAGACTGGACAACCTGCCTGGTCTCCTACCTTTATTAGTAAATGATAGAAAAAGGAAAGAAGGTCATCTCTCATTACATCAACTTCCCGTGCACAAAATCCAGCCCCCAACCCCTGCTCTCAGTCTCACTGTGATGGGCTGTTTAGGAAAGGGAGAAATTATTTACTGGTGTAGGGGGCTATGAATGAAACATAACATTGACTCCCATGTTGATGGCTTGGCAGCATGCCCCCCCCCCCACACACAACATTTCTCTGCTAGTGGACTCTATCATGTTATGGGTATGAATCAACATTATGGCCCTGGCATTAAGTCAAGTCGTAGAAACAGATTGATTTGATTTGATTTATTGGATTTATAATCTTCTCTCCCCATGAACGGGCTCAGAGTGGATAACTTCACTATTAAAATGTACAATAAAATTTGCTTTAAAAACCATAAATACATAAACAATTCAATAATGAAACAGCTCTAGATGGTGGCCCGTATTTCCAAAGCCAACCAAACATTCCATGGAGTGGGAGATGAAAGAGTGGCAGTGGTCCAGCCAAACACAAAGGATCACGGTAAACTGGCATGCATGGTCTACTCTAGCAAAAAAACACCATAAAGTTTGAAGAACCGCAGACACTCAGAGGCAGAGAGCATCGAGTTAATTGCTAGTCACAGTTCCAGTAGGTCCCTCTGAATGGTCCACTTTGATAAAAATCTGATGCTGAGATTAAGGGTTTTATGGAAATGCTTCACTTTTAATTTTGAAACCGGAAACCTGGAGTTCTACAATGCTCTTTCCAGGCTTTTTGGTTCCCAAGTTCAAATATCCGAGCAGAAGACAGAGCTCAGCTCCATCAGCTCCAACTATATTGACTGCTTTCGCTTCTTTAATTGTCAACTAGTGTCAAAAAGAAGGATTTGCCCCTCATTGTGGAACAAAACTAAAAGGAAACATGGAATCAAGAGGCAACGACAGGCGGCAAAGGTGATTTATTGGCATTATCATGAAGCTGGAATTTTTTTAATGCCACTGGCCTGGTTGGAGTGCTCTCCTGCTTGGGCGCCACCCCACTGCCACCACTGCTTTGCCAGCCAGTTTTCCACCATCGTCTGCAACTGCCAACACTTGCCTTCTTCTGGGTCCACTGTATGTGTGTGTGTGTGTTACTGTGTTTGAAGAAAAACTCTGTGGGTAGAGGATTGGCTTAGAAAATTGTGTTCTATACAATTTTGGTGCCGTTAAGTGCCAAAACAGTTTCCGCAAAGAGCTTGGAAGCCCTCATTGCAAAGAATATGGCTGAAACTCATGATAATGAAAAAACCAAATGGATTAGATCCAAACCAGCAATCTTCATCTGGAAAAAAAACCCTGTAATCATACGTAATTCATCCAGAAACTCCAGATTGGAAACCGAAATAGAAATTTTCTCACCGCACACTCCTAGCACTGATGCTCAAATGGATCAATGACAATATTGGTGTGCACTTGTGCAGATTAATACTATGGCCAGTACAGTATTAGGGCATTTGCGCAACCTGTCCAGCTCTCATCTTTGGTTCTCTTTTAGCTGTGGCATGTGCAAGGTACCCCCGCTTACTTCTCATGTTTTCATCCTGTAGTTTCCTTTCTTCTACAAGCAGTGGTCAAATAAGTATTAAGTTCCAAAAACCAACAGAAGTAATCCTGACAAGACTTTCCCAATGATGTTAGAGCAATTTTCTCCCTAGTATGTAGTTTTTGAAATTAAATGACTATCAACAGGCCTAAATGACTTCACCTCTCAAAATACTTCACTTATGTTGATCTGCAACTAATGCATGCATTTTATAGACTTTAAAGAATTGTATATCTTAGCACAAGACTGATAAAAAGGAAAGTGAGCCTGAGACAATTATTAAAACTAGGCCACTGTTCTTTGTTGGCACTATTCCCTTGAAGTAAGAAATATCAGCCAAGAAGTTTTGACCTCTGGCCTTTTCAAGCTGACTTTCACTACCTACTATGGAGATAGGCTGAAGGAAGGCACAAAAAGCTTGGAAGAGGTCCCTGATTTTTAGAAATGTGCAGCGAACAAGTAAACTGAAGCGTTCACAGTAATGCTCAATATGATCTCAAAAGGGGATCAAGAAGATTTGTAATATTATGGCACGAAGCAGGATGTTCAAGGAGGATTTTATGAATTATTAACATTTTAGCAAGCATTCCTAGTACAAACAATGATCTACAGTTCACATATTAAAACCAAGATCAACACTTGCCCCATAAAAAAATATTACTTTAAGTATGAAATAAAACTGTTTCTAACTTTCTTCATCATAACACTCATTAACAGCGCAAAAAATACAGCATTATTTAACTAAACTTATGTATTTATAATTGTTTTATGCTGCCTCTTCAAAGGGCTGCTTATCATCTATGCTAATGTGTCTTTGGTATGGTGGTGGAGAGTGCCCTCAAATCACAGCTGACTTATGGCAACCCCTAGTGGGGTGTTCATGGCAAGAAACTACCAGAGGTGGTTTGCCATTGCCTGCCTCTGCAACCCCGGTCTTCGTTGTAGGTCTCCCATCCAATAACTAACCAAGGACGACCCTGCTTAGCTTCTGAGATCTGACAAGATCAGGCTCTCCTGGGCTATCCAGGTCAGGGCTTGTCTTTGGTAACAAGGAAGAAAAAGGGGGTGTGGGGGAATGTCCCCACAAACTCAACCCAATCAAGCAAGGGAACAAAATAGAGAGGTTAAGTAACAACCTAAAAATATATTAGAAAATATTTATTATAAATGTGCACAAATGTAGATTAAAAACAAGTTTAAAACATAAGGCCTGAATGGCAGGCTACATGTATACGCTAAAACTTGCTAAAACGTCTCAAGGTACAGATGCAATGACCAACACAAATAGACCAGGGTACAGTAAAAAAAACCAGACGCGTTTCGGCCCTAAGGCCTTCCTCAGTGGTCAATTGTAAACAATTTATAACAACAACAACAACAAAGCCTTTATTGGCATATCTCAGGTTATCAATACAGTACACAAATATAAAGGTAACAAGGGTAGTTTGATTATAATCAAACACACTCATATATATAGAAACCAATCATAAAATGCTCCCAGTGTTTTATCTACAGCTGTAACAAAAGAAGAAGGGGGGGGGAGGAGAAAATGTCTTGTCTTTAGTAGTCATGTTGTATTTGAATGGAGAAGTGGTACTACTCACTACATGAGTATCTGCATCTTTCGTGTGTGAGTAGTTTAATTTTACCTTTATTCAGTAGAATAAAGGTAAAAATTGCCTTTCTCTCTTCTGGCCAGCAGAAGAGAGAAGGGGAGGGGCATAAAGGGGGAAAGAGACTGAATGGGCTGGGAGCAGGGAGGAAAAGAGATGGAAAATGGGTGGGTAGTTAAGAGAGAAAGAGTGTGACAGGTGGTGGAGGAAAGGGAGAAAGAGTGAAGGGATGGAGGAAAGATACAAGGGGGAAGGAAACAGAATGGATTGAGGAGAGGGAGGAAAAGAGATGGAGAATGGGTGGGTGGTTAAGAGAGAAAGAGTGTGACAGGTGGTGGAGGAAAAGGAGAAAGAGTGAAGGGGTGGAGGAAAGATACAAGGGGGAAGGAAACAATGGATTGAGGAGAGGGAGGAAAAGAGATGGAGAATGGGTGGGTGGTTAAGAGAGAAAGAGCGTGACAGGTGGTGGAGGAAAAGGAGAAAGAGTGAAGGGGTGGAGGAAAGATACAAGGGGGAAGGAAACAGAATGGATTGAGGAGAGGGAGGAAAAGAGATGGAGAACGGGTGTGTGGATTAAAAACAGGAAGAGTGATTGGAGGGGGAATGAGAGAGAATGGACCGGGAGCAAGGAGGTAAAAAGATGGAGAATGGGTTAAGAGGGGAAGAGGGGAGGGGGATAATGGGGGAAAGAGACAGAATGGATCTGGGGCAAGGAGGCAAAGAGCGGGTAAGGAATCAGAAAAGATGGGTGGATTGGTCAAGAAGGAAAGAGTGAGAGGAAGGAAGGAGAAGGGGAAAGAATGGAGGGGTGGAGGAAAGAAAAGGGGTGTTAAAGGGGAAAAGAGACAGAAAGGGTTGGGAGGAGGGAAACTCCCAACCCATTCTGTCTCTTTCCTCCTTTAACTCCCCTTGGCCGAATCCACACTACCGTTGTTCTTGTAGCAGTTTTTCGCTTCCGCAGCGCCATTCCTTTCATCTGTTCACACGCATCGTCTCTGAAGCCGTCATTAATTCGGCATGGCGTCGCCACAGCCCATTGCACTTTCGCCGTGGGTTATCTTTTGATGAATAACTGCCCTCCGTTGAATTCCGAGCCTCTCTTGACCTGCCTCCCAATTAAGGAGTAATTCTCCGCCTTTGTCCCCACCCCTTTTTTTAAAAAATAAAAGAGTACCGTGTCGATATGGTGACATCTCATCATATTAATCTCATTTTAAAAAGGCGGGCAGACCTCAAATATCAGAGGAACAATTTCATATGTTAATTCAATTTATATATTGGGGGGGGGCATCCACATGATACTGAAATCATGGCTCATGTTACGCCCCGACACGGACTGTGCCGACGAGTTAGGCACAGATGTTAATTTTCCAAAGACAAAATGAAGCTCTGCTGTGGGATGCTGCTGTAGGTGATCGTGACCGCTCACCCATTCCTGGATGATTTCAACCAGCATGCAGGCTGTGATGTTCCGAGCGTTCATCGTGTCTCGGGTGATTTTTAAAAATATATTATATTAATGGTGTCGTTATACCATTGAACCAGGATGCTTACTTGTCAATATAGCGTCAATTTGTCCTTTTTAAAAAAAAACCACAGGGCCGTTCGGGTTTTTCCCGCCCCTTTACCCGTCTTTTTGAAAGGGGATGTGATCAATGGATTGCGCAGGAGAAGCGCTATTCAAAGGGTGATGTGGACAAACAAGTGAAGAGCGCACAATAACAGATGGAGCAATCATTGCACAAGAAAAGCGGGAGCTAAGGTAGTGTGGAATCGGCCCTTCTCTTTTTCCTCCACTCCACCCCTCTTTCTCCCTCTCTTTCCCCCTCACTTCCTGTCACTCTTCCCCTCTTAACCCACCCATTTGTTCTCCATCTCTGTACCTCCCTGCCCCGAACCCATTTTGTCTCTTAAGTCCTTTAAACCCCTATATCTCTTCACTCATTTACTCTTCCCCCCCTGTCCACCACCTCCTGTCACTCTTACCTAACCCACACACCCCTTCTCCATATCTTACCTCTCTATTCCCAGCCCATTTTCAATCTCTTTCCCCCATTAACTCTCCTTTGTCCGCTTCCCCTCTTCTCTCCATCCCTTCACTCTTACCCCTCTCTGCCACCTCCTGTCACTCTTTCTCTCTTATTCCACCCACCCATTCTCCGTCTCTTTACCTCCCTGTTCCCACTCCATTCTGTCTCCTTACCCCATTAACCCTTCCTTGTCCCCTTCTTCTCTGCCCCTTCACTCGTTCTCCCTCTCTGCCACCTCCTCTCACTCTTTTCCTCTTAGCCCCTCCACCCATTCTCCATCTCTTTACCTCCCTGCTCCCAGCCCATTCAGTCTCTTTCCTCCATTACGCTCCCTTCTCTTTTCTCTTCCTTCCACCCCTTCAGTCTTTCTCCCTCTCTGCTACCATTTACTCAGCCGGCTCGCTTCAGATGCCTGGTGAGGAAGTCCCCGCCCAGCAGCTGGAGCTGGGGTTTAAATGCCCCTTTCCATGTTGCTGCGTGGCTCGCTTCTTCTTCTTTAGAGCTAAGCTAGGCCTCCTTATCTTTTGTTTTTATATACTCAGGCGGGGTGGGGGGCACCCTGGACAATGATGTCACTTCTCGGAAGTGACGTCATCATGTGGTACTGGGAGCAAGGGAGGTACCAGTGAGTTCCACCACCTCTTTTTCCAGAAAAAAGCCCTGGGGGGCATAATAGCCAGGACTGGAGGTACATGCTGTAATAACTGCCCTGCGTTATTGGCACTGTTATTGAGACTGTGCCTGTGTTTACTATATTTAGGCCCCAGATTGTGGAACAAAACACAGCAAGGACAAATGTAAGTTTTAAAACTATAAACTTGTGTCACAGAAGCTGGTATGGGAACAGCACTACACTTGAATTCCCTTGTAAAGAGTCACTCTACAGGCAATGAGGGAATTTAAAAGTCCAGCAAGTTTCAATTAGCCAAACTCCAGATACCATAAAGAGTGAGCTGTTCAATTCACAGAAGAACATGATGCAAGTCCAGTAGTGCCTTAAAGACCAACAAGATTTCCAAGGAAAGTTGCTAACTCCAGACTGGCAAATTTCTGGAGATTTGTGGGTGGTGCCTAGGGTGGGGGGTGTTTGTTGAGGGGAGGGACCTCAGTGGTGTATAATGCCACAGAGTCCATCTCCAAAGCAGCCCTTTTCTCCAAGGGAACTGATTCATGTCACCTGGAGATCAGTTGTCATTCTAGGGAATCTCCAGGCCCCACTTGGAAGTTAGGATCTCCATTTCTACTTGTATATGACAAAGAGACCTTTCACTCCCAAAACATATACCTTGGAAATCTTGTTGATCTTTAAGGGGCTAATGGATTCAGATCTTGCACTTCTACTTCAACCGACATGGCTACCCACCTGAAACTAAGGATCCCACTCCCTCAGTGGGGACAGGTGATTCCCGCTCCCAGCCCCCAACACCTCTCACCTGACCCGCAGAGGGAAAGATCCAGGAGCAGGTCCACAACCTGTCTGAGCAGACTCCTGCACGTTCTGGAGCATTTCTGCATTGTGCATCATGCTAGGAATGATGCTATTGAGTGACCCAATTTGGGGCTGATTTTTACCAAATTGGCCTCCAGTGTCAACTGTTACTCTTGGGTTGTCCCAGGGATTGATGACATTCCCTGCACAATGCAGAAGCACTCCAGAGAGGGGTAAGTACTCCTCTCACACCCCACCCACTCCCGTCCCCTGGTTTAAGCCCCACGGGATCTGGCAACCCTACTTAAAGCTGCACAGGCCACTGTGTCATTCCGCTACAGTTGCTATCGGAACACTAAGTTAAGTCATAAGGTTTGGAATTCCCTCAGAGTCTTTGATTAGATATTGTTACTGTAAATGGTTCAGGGAGACAAATGTCATCAACGTATAGGAATTCCACATGATGCAGTGACCAGTTGATGATGGAGTTATCAATACCCACTCCTACAAGACTGTCTCATTCAGGATGTGCTTGGATTGTAAGTGGTGGTGCTTGACTGTTGATGAAAGTCTAGGGCATATAGGTCTGCCCAAAGCCTAGACAAGATAATCTTTCTAGTGCACTGAAAATGTGTTATTCAATGTCTATGCACAGTAATTCCAGAGGTACCACAGTGTGAGCAACACAAGAACAAGAACGAGAGCTGCTGTATCACAGTGGTTAAGTGGTTCAGCTGCAAATCAGCACTCCACTGGTTCGAATCCCGTTACTGCCATCAGCTCAGTAGGTGACCTTGGGTAAGCCACTCCTCTCAGCCCCAGCTTCCCAGCTGTATTGTAGGGATAATAATAACAATAACTTGTTCACCACTCTAGGTGAGGAATTAATCTGTCTAGAAGAGCGGTATATATGCACAGTTATTATTATTAATTATTATTATGTTTTTCTCTTCTCTTTTTCTCTACTTTCCTGTAGTGGTCTTATTGTGTGCTTTTTGCAATCATATTTCCGTAACTTCATTGTGTTTCCACTGGTGTCAGTCCCATACCAGTAGGTTTTTGAACTGCCACATTTCTGGTTAACACATTGGAGATAACGAGAAGGCAGAAACACTTCTGGGGCTGCAGTGAGAGAGGCATGTCTGTCAAGGGACCTTCCCAAGAACTGCATTAGCAATACCGTCGGGTCTGGATAAGTGAATGACATTCAGGTTGAGACCTTTAGCCTAGTTCTGAGCTGCCAATTGAATTGGCACCGAATTGTGCTTGGTGCCTCTAACTCCTCCACTTTTCTTAGCTCATCAGCATTTATGGGTAGCAAGAGAACTGCAAAATGATACTGGGCTGTTGAATTTCAGGCGCTATATTTTTGGAAGGCCATGAACTTTTTAAATTAAAGATGTGCCAAGCTAGTTGGGAAAGGTTCAGAAGTATACGAGCTTCAAATGTCTGCTAGCCTCAAGTGTCTGAAATAGGGAACAGTGGATAAACGTAGCAATCTAAAGCCTTTTTAAAAAAAATCTGAGCAGAGCTTGTTGATTTTGTGGCGCATTGAACCAACTCTAACAATGGAAACACCCTTTCTTTTCAAAGTCAATGGTCTTATTGTTCATGCTACAAAGTACATAACTAGAACATTTCAATCAATGAAACTTTTTCCTATAAAATTTCTCCTTTTATTTTATTGTTCTTGCCTCACCATTGTTTTCTTTTGCTGGACGCCATGTTGCTAAAATCCATTTGGTCAGTGAGTTCTTCGCTGCAGCTGCATTCTGTATGTTCAATGAGGCCATTGAAAGAAATTGGCTAGGGGGGCACAGCTGCATATTGCACAAGTTGTTCAACAGCCATATCTTTGGGTTGGGTGTTTAACTTCTTTGGCACTGAGAAGCATATTGGACAAGTTTGCCATCATGTATTTAGGGTTATTTCCACAGTCACACAGGCCAGATTTCTTTGATCTGGATTTATTTATTTATTTATATTCCACCTTTTTCACTGAGACTCAAGGCGGATTACATAGTGTGAGATTATTACAATTAGTGGCAAGGACAAGGGCAGGCATTTCCATACGGTGTCAAGAACATTTCCATAAACAATGTCATGGGGTAAAAGAATATAAGTTTACAAAGGTATAGTATTAGCAAGGATCCAGTATGGGGTTGAGGAATTGCTGAAACAGAACATAATCAGTTCTAACATTGAACAACATAAAGCACAGGTAGGATATAGGAGTGCATATTTAAAGCAACAGATAATATGTAAGGCAACATAATGGTGAAATCTGTGGTTTCTAACTCATTAGCGAAACATCTGGGATCCCTTTCCTACAATACCACCCTCTTAGCTGAGAAAAAAGTCCTTTTTGAATCATTCAGTTTTGCATCGTTTGTGGAAAGCCGGGAGGGTGGGGGGTCTCCTGACCTCCTCAGGCAGGCCGTTCCATAGGGTAGGGGCCACCACAGAGAAAGCCCGTGTACGAGCTGCTGTTGGTTTCACCCATGTACAAGCTATTAGCTATCAAATTAGTAGGATTATTTACATTTTTATCCCACCCTTCCACCGAAAGCTGAAGGAGGTACACATAGTCTGAGAAACAGTGACTGTGCCAGGTCTTCCAGCTGCAGGACAACACTTCAAGTGCTACATTGCACCAACTCATCATCGCTTCTCTCTGTGTATCTCATCAGGACCAGTACTCATGTTTTTTGACAATTACAAAGAAGAAAGCCAAAGACACACTTGAACAAACAGGGCTGAGTCCAGCTTCATCAGGAACCCAAACTGAATAGCTGTCCCTGGGGAGAAGCCTCTGTTTGCCGGTGTCTGTCGTTCACCCCAGCCTCCAGTGGGGACCGGTTCACCCGGTCATTCACCCCAGCCTCCAGTGGGGACCAGTTCACCCGGTCATTCACCCCAGCCTCCAGTGGGGACCAGTTCACCCGGTCATTCACCCCAGCCTCCAGTGGGGACCAGTTCACCCGGTCATTCACCCCAGCCTCCAGTGGGGACCAGTTCACCCGGTCATTCACCCCAGCCTCCAGTGGGGACCAGTTCACCCGGTCGTTCACCCCAGCCTCCAGTGATCAGTCATTGCAAACAAGCAGAGTCTGTTACATTAGCACTTCCCAAAGAAAGGATTTCCCACCTTGGACTGACCGTCACAGTGATATAATTTAGATGACTAGAGTTGCCTACCAAAAGCCTCACCTTTTTGATCAGAGGAATCCTGTCCTTAAACTAGAGGTGTTGTCAGGCTATAGATGACAGGCTATGGCAGACAGAGCCCTGTACCTATTCAGCAAGAATCCAGGCTCTTGGTTAAAAGGTTTTATTCAGGAATCAGATCATTTTCATAGATATGTACATAGGATTACTCAGAAACAAGGTAAGCAACTGAGCAGTAAGAACAGGTTGACAGGAATGTCAACATGTGGAAAACCCCTTCCTCTTAAAGAACACGGTTACTCCTTTTCCTCCCCCCCCCCCCCACCAAACAGCAAAACATAACTTTGGTGCAAACTCGTCCTGGGAACTCCTCACATATTGTAACTATTCAGTCTAGATCTGCCACTGAGAAAGCAGTAGATTAAAGTTGAAACAGTAATTCAGGGGAGCGAGCAGTGTACAAGGTCAGAAGCATAGAGCGCTTCCAAAGACGTTAGATAAGGCACCTGCTTCAATAAGCCTGTGAAAGCAAAACAGTTATGGCATTGGCAATATGACATTAAGGTACAGCATCAAACACTGGTTCAGAACAACAGGTCAGCATCACATAATAAACAAAGAACAGAACAAACTCTATGTAGAGGGAAACAAATAATAAAGTTGCCAGTCAAATGTATTAAATCACTAAACTATAATGTTTTAAACACCATGAAAAGTGGAAATCAAACAAGTGTAATTAAAGCATAAATCAAAACATGTTTTTATCTTTGTGTCCGACTTGGAAGCAAGCAGCCCTAACGCGCATGTGTGAAATGCTACTGACTATATTGTATATTTTGAAAGTGTGGAAAGTAACATGCCCAGCAGGCTGTAGCTGATCATGAAAATCAAACCTACATGACCTGGGGACCAACCCCAGGGCAGAGGGGGTGACGGGGTGGCACTGCGCATGTCTGTGTCACTGACTGATGATGTCATTTCCAGCATGATGCAAAAGTGATAGGTCATGCTGGGGGCGTTAGGGCTGCCAGGTCCCATGGTGGGGGATCTCTCACTCCCACCCTCCACCCACCGCCACCACTCACTTGGCCAACGGGGGGCGGGGGAGTGTTGAGGGAACAGGCCTCCTAGGCACAATTCCGGAGCAGTGTGATGACATAACTCCTGGGAGTGACGTCATTGTGCTTCCCTGGGAGCTCTCCTGTGCTTTGCGACAGGCCAATTTGTACCCCAAATCGGGCCCATATGGGACCCAAATAGGCCTGTTGTGAAGTGTGGGAGCACACCCAGGCCCTGCAAAGTGATGTCATTGCACCGCCCCAGAAGCATATGCATGTGTGCACTTCACAGCAGACCTGTTTGGGGCCATGTGTGGGAGCACTCCTGGGCCCTGCGTGTTGATGTCACTTCCCAGGAGTGATGTCGTTGCGCTGCCCTGGGGGCACATGTGCATGTTGTCCATGCACAAGTACATCAAAAAAGTAGGTGCCAGGTCCCCGCTCCCACTAGGAGGGTAAGGGGACTTTGCGACCCTAGGGCTGATTCTCACTGCATTCCAGGAGCATGAACCAGCCCCTTTTCTCTTTTGTCCAGATAGTTCCACCACATCTGAGCCCCCACTGTGTCTCCTCTCTGTTTTCTAAAACTTGGAAAGTAAGCTGCTGAACCCTAATTGATGCAAGAACCGTTTCTCTGCTTTGTGTCCCATTTTGATTTATTTGCTGCTTCATCTGATTGTCATGGCTTTTGCCAGCTGTACTTTCTCTCTTCCACTGTCTCTTTTGCCTCTCCTATTGAGTGAAATATGTTTGGATGCCTGGCTCTTTCTACCAATGTATATTACCAATAAGTGCTTGGTTCTTTTTTTACTGCTTATGGTTTGCTAATTCTCCATCCCAAGTATTATTCCCTTTAATACATTTTATTTCTGTTTTCATTCTCTCCATGTCTCACTGTTCCTTCCAAGGTTATAGCAGTGCCTTAACGCTTACAGATCCTTTAGACTGGGGGTTTCTTTAAGCTGAGTGCAGAACCTGTGCAATCAGCTCCTTAAGGTTCAAAAGGCAGTGCAGGGTTCTGATTGGAAAATGGGTGATATTCATGCTACAAGTGTCTGTTGCACATATCTTTTAACCATGATCAGGGCTTTTTTCTGGGGAAAGAGGTGGTGGAACTCAGTGGGTTGCCTTCAGAGAAATGGTCACATGGCTGGTGGCCCCACCCCCTGATCTCCAGTCAGAGGGGAGTTGAGAGTGCCCTCCGCGCCGCTCAGTGGAGATCAGGGGCCGGGGCCACTGGCCATGTGACCATTTTCTTTTCTTTTTAAAAATTTTTTATTGGATTAGAAATCTCTATAATATCTATTACAATCAATTTCCTTTAAATATTCCAGTTCTAACCCCCTCCCTTTCCCCCCCTTTTGTTGACTTCCAACAGTTTTCCAACCCCTTATCCGTTTTTTCCCCCTACTCATTTCAAACTTATTTTATTCTATTAAACATATACTTTCACTCTCTTCTAAGCTTCTATTATAACACAGTGCTATCTCTATTCCCTTTCCCACTTAACTTACCGACTAAATGTTACATTCCTGGCATATATTCTTTAATAATAACAGTCATTTGTCTACTTTTGTACTCCATATTATGTCTTATTTCATTCTTGTCTCGTCAATATGGGGCGAACAATTTGTCCCTTATTCTGCATAACTTTAAGTACTTCTATAAGCATTGTATACATTCACTGTAAGTCAATCAATTTAACTCATACTCTATATATTGCTCTTTACTTCCTTCTATCTTATATTCATTCTATCTTAATTATATAATTTCTCCACAATTATCTGCCAGAAATAAAATTAGTTAATTTCTATCCTTATAATTCTTATAGTAACACCTCTATTACTTAGTACTATGTATAGTAGTCAAATAAAATATTTGCTTAGAATTTCTCATTTAACTCTCCTCCCCTCGGTAAAGTCACTTCCCTCTTCTTTTGTTGTGTTTCAGTAATTTTCAAACTGCCACAGTTCTCCTCCCACCTCCCATTTTTTCACCAAATATTGCTTCAACTTTTCCCAATCCATGTTGAACTGTCCTGGATCAAGGTCTCTCAGTTTCCTTGTCATTTTATCCATCTCCGCCATGTACAGCAATTTGTGAATCCAGTCCTCGATAGTTGGCACTTCTTGTACTTTCCACTTTTGCGCATACAACAGTCTAGCCGCTGCTGTCATGTAAAATAACAATGTCCTGTATTGTGCCGGAATATCCTCCATTCCCAAGTTCAGTAGCAGGAGTTCTGGGTTCTTATTAACTTGAAATTGTAAAATCTCACTTATCACTCTTATTATTTCCCCCCAGTACTGCCTAGCTACCTCACAAGTCCACCACATGTGGTACAACGATCCTTCATGCTTTTTACATTTCCAGCATTTATTAGACATGTTCAAATTCCCTAACGCAATTTTCTTTGGCGTCAAATACCAACGATAAATCATTTTATAGACGTTCTCTTTAATGTTAGTGCATGTCGTGATCTTCAATGTATTCTTCCACAAGTATTCCCACGCCTCCATTGTTATTTCTTTATTAAAGTTTATAGCCCACTTCACCATTTGCACTTTAACTATCTCATCTTCTGTGTACCATTTTAGCAACACTTTATAAGTCTTAGAGATTTCCTTTTTATCCTTTTGTAAAATTACCTCCTCTAATTCCGAATTCTCCATTCTTACCCCTCCTTTCACACAGTCCGAGTTATAGAGATCTCTAATCTGTCTATATTGAAACCAATCATAGCCATGTGACCATTTTCAAGGGGTTCCGGAACTCCATTCCCCAACGTTCCCCCTGAAAAAAAGCCCTGACCATGATGTATACCAAAAGCCTAATGCTTAACAAAACCAAAAATGAGAGAAAATCATGGTTGTTGTGGATTTTCCAGGCTGTATTGCCGTGGTCTTGGCATTGTAGTTCCTGACCTTTCGCCAGCAGCTGTGACTGGCATCTTCAGAGGTGTAGCACTGAAAGACAGGGATCTCTCAGTGTCAAACTGTGGAGGAGATGTTTGCAGGTGATTTATATCTACTCAGAAAGGTGGGTTGGGTTGTGTCATCCATATGCAAAAGAACCTCCTCAGGATACAGTGAAGCCTCCTGCCATTAGCATTCCACACCCTGGGAAACTCTTACAGGATGACTCAGCTCAACCCGACCCCTCCTGAGTAGATACAAATGACCTGCCAACATTTTTTCCACACTGTGACACTGAGAGATCTCTGTCTTTTGGTGCTACACCTCTGAAGATGCCAGCCACAGCTGCTGGCGAAACGTCAGGAACTACAATGCCAAGACCATGGCTATACAGCCCGGAAAATCCACAACAACCATCGCTCTCTGGCCGTGAAAGCCTTCGACAATATATAGAGAAAATCATGCTCTCGTCTTTTGTTAAAAGTCGCCTGTGATCTTTTAGGAACAACTTCCTGGTTCACTTTTCAAACAGCGTCCAGACCAAGAACTGCTTTCTGTTGCTGTTGCGTACAAATCTGTGATTTCTTTCATGTACCATCGAGAATGGGAGATAGAAATGCAGCCTGCGGTTTAGCTACTGGATCTTCAGGGACAGGTCCACATGATAAAAATGGCTGTTTTTACACCCATCATTAATTGTATGCCACTGAATAATTTAGATCTTTAGGGAAGTTGGATTGCATAGCTCAATATGCAATGAAACCACTACTTTGATTGACAGGTGGATATTGATGAGAAGGTCCAGAGGGAAGGAGGAAAAAATTCTTTATTTTTCCATCCAAATGTTGTATATTTCAGTTTTGCTGCTGGGAAAAGCTATACAACAGTCTGTGGGGAGTGACGGTGGATTCTTTCCCCCCATTTCTCTTCATCCATTGGTCCGTCCATCCGTCCATCCATCTAACCAAACCTCTATATAAATCTAGGTCTCTGGGATTAACCCAAACTTTTCCTTGGCGTGCAGGTTTTCGATGTGTAAGGATTTGTTACAACTGGTATAGTTCAGGAAGCATTTTACCCTATAACGAGAAGTTTATTTAGACCAGGCCTGATGGTCGCAGCTGCTTCTTCAATATAACAGTTTTTCTAGGCATTAAAGCCTTTGTGAGGGGACAAAGAAATAATAAGAACAATAATGTGGATTAGGCCTCTGGGCTTCCATATGTAGTCTTAAGAATCACCATTTGTTTGCCATTCCTATGAAGTCTTAATGTCCTTCAGATGTTGTGGTGGGTTTCCTTTAGGTTACTGTACAGCTTATAAAAGAACCTAAGGATTTTCAGTAACTATGCATTTAGTTTCAATTGTTAAGGCACAGGAATTAAAAAATAAAAATGAAAAACCGTCATCTCATTCAACTCGTGTTGGGAAGTTAACCTAATATTCACGTTTTCCTTTTAAATTCTGAAGTTAAATGGTAGTCCTAATGCAGGCTCTTGCATCAGCTGCAGCCTGCCTCCGTTTCTCTGAATAATAATCATCTATTCTATTTAACATTCCCTAAATAAATCTTTTATATATATATATCAAAACAAAGAGGGGTACAGAAGACAGAAGGGAGGGGGATAACAGGGTCCAAGGAATGGTAAAATTTTGCACTACAAGGGTTGTTAAAACATAGCGTACACACAACATACCTTCATCCAGGGCTTTTTTTCTGGGGAAAGAGGTGGTGGAACTCAGTGGGTTGCCCTCAGAGAAAATGGTCACATGGTTGGTGGCCCCGCCCCCTGATCTCCAGACAGAGGGGAGTTGAGATTGCCCTACGCGCCGCGGGAGCGGCGCGTAGGGCAATCTCAACTCCCCTCTGTCTGGAGATCAGGGGGCGGGGCCACCAGCCATGTGACCCTTTTCAAGAGGTGCTGGAACTCCGTTCCCCCGCGTTCCCGATGAAAAAAAGCCCTGCCTTCATCATAGTTCGTCAATGTTAAAATAAAGATTGCATCTAATATTCCAGCTTCCGTGTACTTTACTAACTAAAAACATTTAGTTAGCAACATTCCCTAAATAAATCTTAAAGCTAATAATGGAATTGTGCAGTTAAAAGGATCTGTTGACCCCTTTCCCTGTCAAGCTGAGTTATGCTGAAGGTGTATTTTTAATTATGTTACTGGTTATGTGACCAGGTTTCAGATTATTATAACAGTGTGCACCAGTCACTTAACAATAGCCAAATAGTGGGTAACAATATTATTGCAGTGAATTGGGGATTAACTGGTTTTACTGTTCTTCCTGGCCAATCATTTCTGCAGCAGGGGGAAGGACTTTTATTTGATTTAAAATGCAAAATATGGCTGCTAAAGTGGACAGGCAGCTGTGCTGCAACCCTCCTTAAGGCAGTATTTTGGGGCTAGTCTCTGAAGTCTTGTGCAAGCAGAATTCCCTTTTTATGTTGAATCAAACCGAGGGAGGAGGCATTTCATGAAAAACTTCCCCCTTCCATTTTGACGCTTGGCTCTGCCCATTCAAAATAAATGCTGGAAGATTTCCCATTGCAGTGATTTAGCTTACTAGGATCATAATGTAGCCAGATCTGGTTGATTCCACAACATTAGGGATGCCAGCGGGGCTCGGGGGGGGGGGGGGGGACGAAGCAGGCTGGGATCCTGGAGCACGTGGCTAAAAGGGATGTGTGTTCTAGTGGCCATCTAGTGACATCACTTCTAGTTGAAACCGGAAACAATTATGTCTCTTTGGGGCAATGGTTGGCCCCGAACATAACAAAAATGCTATGTTTGGAGCTGATTTTGCCCCCCAAACACACCATCACTTCTGGTTTCAATTGGAAATGATGTTATCAGAGGGCTTGCAAGGTACACAGATCAGGGCCCACTGCCTGCCATCCCCCATCCCCGGTTTTGAAGTAAGGGGGGGCGGCTGGCATGACATTGTGAGTAAGCCAGTTCAGAGTGAGGGAAACATTTTCTCTTTTTACTCTGATTTGGCTTCATGGCACTGCCACATTACTAAATCTCGAAATTAACACAAGAGAGAGGTGCGGGGTGAATCAGCAAACAAACTGTATAAACCGCACCCTACTAACTAGATTATATGAATCTGCTGACGCCATTGAGCAGATTGCCACTTTGCACTTTAACTTTTGGAAAAATGTATTGAACTGCTACTATATTTATTGAAATGTCATCCATCAAAACTGTTTAGGTAACTGCTTTGATAAAGGGATTCCGGAATGGGAGTTCCTGCTGGCAACCCGTCAGCAGTTACCTTTATTGTATTAGAATCTTGCACAGCACAACAAAAATTATATATTTGAATTGGGTTATGATGGATGTTGATCCTCAGATGATGTGAATTTGTATTATGCTTGTATTAATGATTCTTATGAAAGTGCTTTATTAAACAAGTTGATATATTCATATAATCTAGTTAGTAGGGTGCGGTTTATACAGTTTGTTTGCTGAAATTACTAAATCTGGCTGCATGGCCAGATTACACCAGTGCCTGAGCGATCTCTACATGACTAGGATTGCCTCTGGAAGAAGCCAGTTTTTTTTTTTTAAATGCTCCTGAAGACTGCAGACCAGGAAAAAAAGCAATTACAATAAGTAGCAAACATTGTGCAATAAATGAACAATGCTCATTCTTCAGGAATCCCTTTAAAATGTTAGTGGGGGGGGGGGAATCTGACAATGCATCTGACGAAGAGAGCTGTGGTTCTCAAAAGCTTATGCTACAATAAAGTTGGTTAGTTTTAAAGGTGATACTGGGCTCTGTACCTGCAGGATCCATTTTTAGCTCTCTCAGTTAAAGACTGCTAATAAAGCATATATCATGAATGTATTGTACTTATTGATGGATTTCAAAGCTTTGAATGCATTCCAAGGCATACATGGAAGTCAAACAGTGTGTACTTCTTCCTATATTTTTTACAAATCCGTTATGCTGTTCATTGCAGTGAAGGTGGGAAGTTGAGGGAGGCAGGATGGATTCATTTTGCACATCATTTATGCTGTAGTTCCAACAAAATATCAATTTCTGATGTTCGTTGATCCCCCATATTCTGAAAATAACAACACTAACTTCATACCTGTATTCAGATGTCATACTGATAATTAAAACTACACATGGAGAAAGAACACAGTGAACAAAATAGAAGCCAATTCAACTACTAATGAATGAAAGATTGGAATGCCTGGAAATTTACACTTGCGTTTGGGGCTTTCTTCCTCCCCTTTCTTTTGCAAACCTGCTTCCAACAGCAGGTTTCCCAAACAGCCGTATGCTCTGCTGTCTCACGGGAAGCGGCTCCAGCTTGGAAATCAATATGTCGTAAGCAGCTTGGTGGTAATGGATGCTTAGAGCAGCCAGTTTTGCTGCTAATAGCCCAACAGGCAACAGCAGGTCACTGAAATAAAGGGATTTGTGGGCTGAGGCAGAGGCAAGGTTAGAGAAGGTCGAGAAAGACCTGTTTTTCTCCCTTTCTCACAATACAAGAACTCGTGGGCACTCTATGAAATTATTGAGCAGTCGGGTTAGAACAGATAGAAGAAAATACTACTTTACACAAAGGGTGATAAACACATGGAATTCGTTGCCACAGGAGGTGGTGGCAGCTACAAGCATTGCCAGCTTCAAGAGGGGACTGGACAAATATATGGAGCAGAGGTCCATCAGTGGCTATTAGCCACAGGAGATAGATGGTATTCTCTTTGTGGGGAGGTGGTGCTCTGTTGTCTTGGTGCTGGAAGGAAGGCAGTGGGAGGGCTTCTGGTGTCCTGGCCTCACTGACAGTCCTTTAGATGGCACTGGATTTCTAGCCACTGTGTGTGACAGAATGTTGGACTGGATGGGCCACTGGCCTGATCCAACATGGCTTTGCTTATGTTCTTAAGGAAAAGAGGGGATGCTGCTAAGAGCTAATCTGAAGTGCTGCTGCCACCTGGATGACTTTTGACCAACCCTGCCAATCTTTTCATGTCCAGCCCTCTTTATTTTTAATGGCCTGCTCCTTGGGGCCAGTTTTAAAAAAGGAAAGGTGGCAGCTTTAATCAGAAAGATACGTTGTTCCTTGGAAAGGAGGCGGCCTCTTCTTGGCTTTGCTCCAGCCGCTATTGTGAAGTGATTCCACTTGGTTGCCTTTTCTTTTTCAATCTGTTCTCATATCTTATGGCATAAAGAAGACATTGTGCCCTGTATGTTCCAATGCAGGAGTGTTCTTTCAGATGTCAGTTATAGAAGTGAGGAGCCTAGGAGATTTTAGGGAGACAGCAATGTTCAATGGCCAGCTGTTGGATGCAGAAGGGCTATAACTCCATGACAGTGCGTATGTTTTGCATTTCATAGAATCATAGAGTCATGGAGTTGGAAAGGGCCAGACAGACCATTTAGTTCAATTCATAATATCTCCAGTCATTTTTTAAAAAGATCTCTGTTTACAGGGCTAGGAAAACGCTTTTCTTGAGAGACTTAATTCTATATTACAATAATCTGGCTGACCTGTTCCTGCAGAATAGATTGGTGCCTAAACTGGTGCCTAAACTGGTGCCTAAACTATGGAATGATAGGTAGGAAAACTAGGACTGTCAACTCAGAAAAGAGCAAGTGTCCGCCTATATAGCCCCTATAAAACTAACAAAATTTGTGGTAGGGTATGAGCTTTCATGAGTCACAGCTCACTTCTTCAAATACCCCAGATTTTTCAGATGCCTCAGATTAGGAAATTCTTGAAGATTTGGGGGTGGAGCAAGAGAAGACACCTCTGCAGGTTATAATGTCTCGCCTTCAATCCCACTAAACACCTTACTTTTTATCTGCCCCCCGTCTTCACCTGTTTTTCTTAATGTACTTCATTTATATACTGCCTTTTTCCAGAATGGAGACCCAAAGCAGCTTATATTATTCTGCTTGCCTCCATTTTATCCTCACAGCCCTGAGAGGTAGGCTATGCTGAGCGCGTATGACTGGATCAAAGTCACTCAGTGAGCTTCCCCAGCAGAGTGGCAATTTGAACCTGGGTCTCCCGCACCCTGCTCTGAAACTTTAACCACTAGACGACACTGGCTTTTGTGAGGAGAGCCAGTTTGGTGTAGTGGTTAAGAGCGGCAGGACTCTAATCTGGAGAGCCAAGTTTGATGCCCCACTCCTCCACTTGAAGCCAGCTGGGTGACCTTGGGACAGTCACAGCTCTATCAGCCCCACCCACCTCACAGGGTGTTTTGTTGTGGGGGAAAATAATAACACACTTTGTAAACCACTCTGAGTGGGCATTAGGTTGTCCTGAAGGGCGGTATATAAATCGTATGTTATTATGTTACTATGACTGTTGTTAAACAGATCACGCATCCAGGCCTGGATGAGTCATGCAAGTCACGCGGCATCAAGTAATCTGGTGGTTGCTTCTGGGCCTGGCCCCAATGGGCCAAAACAGCCCTGGAAAGGGTTCTAAGGGTGTGCAACAGTAAATTTCTGTTTGTGTTTCAGTTCCGGGGGTTCCGGACTAATCCCATTCCATGGTTTGTTCTGGGTGGGCTGGGGCTGTCTCAGATCTGATATGTTTGGGGTTTTTTTTCCCTCTTCATTTTCATGAGTTTTGGCCTTTTGGATGCATGCACGGTGGGTGTTAGCCGTGCATGTGCAGACACATACTATTCCTTTCAAGGGGATTGGAGAAGCGAGGCTCTGGGGCAGCTTTTTTTGCACTTAACAGCATTGAGATTGCTTGAAACACACTCCTCCCTCCAAGTGATTGACCCACCAAGCTTGAGCACACACTTGACAACAATGGGGCTCAGTCACAGACCCCGAAGAATGTAGCTTTTCTGTAAACAAGTAAACTAGCCAGGTATTTCTTCTGAGGCGGGGTTCTGCTGCTGCCTTTCCCCGCAGGGCAGGGAGTCTACCTAGAGAGACTCCGTTCCTCTGCAGGGTGGTTCCTGACAGCCGTTTCCGTTGGACTCCCTTCCGCTGGTGCTTGTTTCTTCCTTTCCTGGGTTTCAAGGATGTGCCCTGCTCTCCTCGGGGCCAGCCAGGGTCCTTGTGGATCCTCATATGGCCCCAGGTAGAGCTGTTAGTGAGACAGTTTCCACCTGTCTGCAAAGTTCCCTCAATGCATACGGCTACTAGACTCTTAGGCAGCTGGGACACTTGGGGAAAGGGATTGATAGATAGGAGGGAATATCTAACCCGAGTGATATCACGGCCAAGCTCAGCTATAATAATTAACAATTAATTGAATGCTGATAGCAGTGATTTTTTACGTGTCTGCTATAAGTGATTCACAATTGCTTACTTACCCTAATAAGCTGTATTTAGTTACATTGAATACTGGAAGCAAGTATTCATAGTTCTATCTCCGAGATAATGGTACAGGCTAGCATTGTGTGTTTGCCAGAGAAATTTAGGCAGAAAGGAATTCTTGATAGGTAACGTATTCAGGCAATGGCTTATTCTGTAGGATCACACATGCACAATGTGAAATGCATTAAAGTGAAATGCACTAAAGAGTGGCATGCGTACTGAAATTTCTAACTGTGACATAACTGTGAACCAATCATGTTCTAACTGATTACTCTGATGGTCTGATGTCATAATTGTTATAAAAATCCTGCTGCTCAAAGGAGAAGCCAGAGGGAACCATTTTTGGCGTTTTATTCTTTCTCCTTTCATTGTAATTAAAGTTTTAAAGACCATCAAGCTGTTTCAGGCATAACAGAAGCAAGGGCATTGCGGGATGGCGGTTGGGGAGAGGGGCAGGGAGCAGGTTAGAGTCCCTATCTGGGCATGGATCAGCGGCATAAAAAATGGGCTGTATATAGTCCTTTTTGGATTAAACTTGCCCATGTCTTCTCCTCCTCCTTACTGCAGTTGCTGTTCCGTGTGCATTTTGTTCATGCCAGCCCCATGATCCCTAGCCTAGCTTGTTTGGGTGGTCAAAGGGGACTCCTCCTCCCATTTTTGGGTGGAAAAGCTGTTTGGATCCAGCTCAATGCATATCAGGAGACCAGACTGTCCTTCTCATGGGGACCAAGCTAAAGATCCCTTTGCAAATGACAGAGGCTGGGCCTCCTCTCTGTCCCATGATTCAAATGCACATATTAATAAAAAAAATAAAAAGTAAATACATTTTTAACTTGTAAAGGCCTATGGTCCAGGGTCTCCTGCAGGTGCCCCCCTGCACATGTGCAAAATCAACAGCAGCCTGTACATGGGCTTTCTCTGTGGAGGCCCCTACCCTGTGAAATAACCTGCCTGAGGAGGTCAGGACTCCTGGCTTTCCCCAAATGATACAAACTGAATTATTCAAAAAGGCTTTTCTATTGTAGGGAGGGGTCTGTCAGATGCTTCGCTAATGAGTGAAGGACCATAGATTTCACCACTATGTTGCCTTATATACTACCTGTTTTCTTAAATACATGTGCCTAAGAGCTACCTGTTCTTCATGTGGTCTCATGTCAGCCCTAGAATTGCTTATGTTCTGTCCCAGCATTTCTTCAGTTCTTGCTAATGTGTTTATAAACTTGTCTTTATTTATCCTGTTGTATTGTTTATGGAAATGTCCTTGAAATTGACTGTACTAATCTCACACTGCCTTGAGTCTCAGTGAGAAAGACGGACTGTAAATGACATAAATAAAATAATAAATAAATAAATAAAATACAATAAATTCATCTGTCATATTAATAAAAACAGATAGCAATGGGAGTGTCCCTACTGCCCTCTTCAAATTTTCCCCTGAAGTAATCCATTTTGTACCACCTAAGAATAGAGTGTGAACGCTGTGTTGAGAAATTCCTGGGGATTTGCGGGTAGAGCCTGGGGAGGACAGATATCTCCATGGGATATAATGCCCTAGAATCCACCCTCCAAAGCAGCCATTTTTTCCAGGGGAACTGATCTCTACAGTCTGGACTCAATCCCTTGTAATTCTGTGAGATCTCCAGGACCCACATAGAGGTTGGCAATCTTCCCTGAGAACCAGGCTTGATGTGTATTCTGTTAGTATGCTCGAAAAAGCTTGCTGCTTTCTCTTGAATAAGACATAGGTATCGTTTGTAAACTGTGGTAAGTAGGATTGCCAGATTTCTCAGGCAACCGTCCGAGGGGGCAGTTCTCACCTGAGGTATTTTCTTTCCATGTGCGCAAAGCTTGCACACACTCTGGCTAGGGACTTTTGTTCCCAGAGACATAACCACTCTGGATTAGTTGGAGGGTCCGGTGGTCCCTGACTATCTTGTGGGGTCCTTTGTGGTGTACCTGAAACCAGGGCTTTTTTTCTGGGAAAAGAGGTGGTGGAACTCAGTGGGTTGCCCTCGGAGAAAATGGTCACATGGCTAGTGGCCCCGCCCCCTGATCTCCAGACAGAGGGGAGTTGAGATTGCCCTCCGTGCTGCTCAGAGGCGCAGAGAGCAATCTAAACTCTCCTCTGTCTGGAGATCAGGGGGCGGGGCCACCAGCCATGTGACCATTTTCAAGAGGTTCTGGAACTCCGTTCACCGCGTTCCCACTGAAAAAAAGCCCTGCCTGAAACCAACCAATGTAAGAGAAATTTACAATTTGAGCTTACTGTAGATTTACTTACCTCCTAACTTGTAGCAGGACACAACCGGAGAATTTTCATAACTGCAGGAACAACATTGACGCCACATATAACTGTCCTTACAGAGTTCTCTTAAGGGTGCTGGTATACAAGCACCTTTTTGAGCTTTATGGTTTGACACAGTCACTATATTAGTGATAATTGGATGTGTATATTAAGTTGTGTGATCTTACTTACGTGAGACTCTGTATAAATTGCCAATCTATTTCTTAAGTAATTTTGAGTGTCATATTTGATATTTATTGTATATTTATTGTATTCTGGTTGTAATTATTCACTTTTGAGCACTTTGCACTTTAAAAATGATATAAAAGTATCTTTACAATTTATGCTATATTGTTATCATATTGATTAGCTGTCCACGGAGGATCTGGTTCCTTTTTGCATGTGTGTAGGTTCCATGGTGGCCTCTTGTTGTGACAGGATATACTCCTCGCCTTGGCACAATGACATCACTTCCAGAAGTGACGTCATCTCATTGGCTGTGGGAATGTTCTCGTGCTTTGCTTGGGGCTGATTCTTTGAGAATTAGCCTGTTTGTGGCCAAAATTAACCCCGTGTGAAGCATGTGAGGACTTCTGTGGCCAGTGCAATGATGCCACTTCCGGAACTGATGTCATTGCCCTCCGCAGGAGCTGATGCACTGAGTGTTTTCCCAGGTTGCCTGCTGGTGGTGAATGATTGCTGGGCTGCTTGCTACCTCCTGCCAGTGCTCAGTGGGCATGGGGACAAATCAGTGGGCGTTTGCCCACCACCAGTGGGTACTTCGGAACCCTACCGTAAGATTTTGTTATCTGATCCAGCAGCCGTTGGTTGACTGCTTAAAATTTATCCAGTTTTTATTATGAAATCATGTTTATTTACGCCCTGCCTGTTTTAAAAAACATTAACATCGATTTTCAGAATAACTCTGACCCCTGCTCTGCTGCATCCGTTAGTTCTGTGGCCTGTAAAGCTTGTGGGAACTCAAAACTCACTTGGCAAAGTTTCCTGAACTAAGGCTTTCCTGGCCCTGCCTACACAAGTCTTGCTGTTTATTTATTCCACAAGTCTTTAAAACAGTTTGTCTAACAAATTATATGATGCCTGCTGGGCTTTGTTTGAACTTTGATTTCTAAAAAAAGACCTGCAGCATTTGGTTCACAAATTTACAACACACATCAAAGGATGTTCTAAGGCAAGTGAAAGCTTCCCCAGCAAGAAACAGAAAGCTGCCCTATATAATCCTGTGGCACATGTGTTTATGGTTGACATCAACGTTCCGGGCCACCTTATTTCAAAGTTTCATGTTGTAGGTGTTGCTGCATACCATCCTCTGCATGTACACTCACCTTATGAATAAAAATCAATCGAGTATGTATTAGGACGCACTGAGGTCATTTTGAGATAACTGTTCATGCAGACTTGATGTTCTAACTGCAGTGAAGGAACCAAGAGCACCATCTGCCCTGCACCTCTCTTCCTCCTTCTTCTACTTGAATCCCCCCATCCATTACTATCTTGGAACCAGTTATTATGATTGGCATTACAACTTTAATTCAGGAATCCATCGGTGCAGGAATCATGGATTCCCTTCCCTACACACAGTTCTTTCCAACCCCTAAAAAGCTGATTCCTGGAATTGTGAAACTCATCAGATGGTGTGATATCCATGCAGATTGATGGGAGGAAGGAGCCAGGTTACCCCCTCCTCCCTCTTCAGTCAGACCTATTGGAGTAATTCTCTGGCAAGATCCATGTGCAGCTCTGCTGATTGGTAAATATCCCTGTCAGTTATGTGTCGCCTAAGTCATTCTCTCCCCTCCTTCATATTTCCATGAAATATAAACTAGACAGCCAGGCACCAAATAAGAGCTAGACATTACCAACTGTTTTTAATTCAATTCAGATTATTTATAGTAAATAGTATTAAAGAACAGGGGTCTTTTGGCTCAGGTTTTGATTAGTTAATGTCTGGCTGTATGTCCCTAGGCTTTATTGCACAGTGGTTTTTTCCCCCCTTTCTCAGTATATCTAAGTGTCTAATGATTTCATCCTAGACACAGCAGTGCAAGGAGAAGGGCTAAGAGGGATGAAATAAGAGTGACCATCCTATTTAACCAAGAAGATGGGAGCCTACAACAAATGACCAGTGTGAACATATTTTGTAAAAGCCTATGAAGATTATAAGACTCTTGCCCAAATCTAGGAGTGCTGTGCAGACCCCTTCAGGTCTTTCTGTTGAGTTTGATGCTGAATAGAAAGTTGTGTGTCATATTGAAAGTTGGTCCGAGGAGTTTCACAGCAGATTACCAACTCAGTTTCTGTATGTCTGGGCTCATCGGAAGATCATCTTCATTGCATATATGAAGTAGTCTAATAGAACGCAGTGATTATTATGAAGAGAATGCACAGAAGAAATTGAGTGCATGTTCTCCACATCCCCATTAATTTGCAGTTATCTTTACAATAATAACAACATTTGATATATATATTGCTCTTCAGGATGACTTAATGCCCACTCAGAGCGGTTCACAAAGTATGTTGTTATTATCCTCACAACAAACACCCTGTGAAGTGGATGGAGCTGAGAGAGCTCTGGGAGAGCTGTGATTGACCCAAAGTCACCCCAGCTGGCTTCAAGCGGAGGAGTGGGGAATCAAATCCGGTTCTCCAGATTAGAGTCCTGCCGCTCTTAACCACTACACCAAACTGGCTTTTAACTTAGGTAGTTTTAGTATTTGGGTTCATTGGCAGAACTTTTGCTTCACTTTAGACTCGTAGGTTTTCAATGGATCTAATTCAAATACGTGGCCATTAGTTTTTAGGGGCTGTCTCACAACAGTTACATCCTCATTTGATTTTTGTACACCCGATTGCTGAGATCAGCCTTCAGATGGGGTCTTCAGTTCTCTTGCAGTTACAACTGATCTCCAGAATACAGAGAACAGTTTCCCTGGGGGAAATAGCAGCTTTGGGGGCATCATATCGCTGCTGAGGAGTTCTCTACCCTCTCCTGATGCCATGCTTCTGACGAAGAGAGCTGTGGTTCTTGAAAGCTTATCCTACTATATAAAAGGCAAGCCATGTTTCAGACAACTCACTTCCTACCCTGGTGTGCCTCCAGAGGGTGCTGCTGTAGAGGGAAGACCAGAAAAGGCAGGCTGTCCCTCCAGAGAGCGCGCCATGGCGTGAGGCCCAGGCTGGGATCAGGAGCGGAGCAGGAGGCAATGCACGCCCCCCTTTCACCAAGTCGGGATCAGGAGCGGAGCAGGTGGAAATACCCACTCCCTGCCTTCACCCAGCACGGATCATGAACAGAGCAGCTGGCAATGCCCACTCCCCCTTCTCTCAGCTGGGATCAGGAGCAGAACAGGTGGTAATGCCTGCCCCTTTGCCTTCACCCAGCTGGGATTAGGAGCAAAGCAGCTGGCAGTGCCCGTGCCCCACCTTCACCCAGCTGGGATCAAGAGTGAAGTGGGTGGCAATGCCCGCCCCCATTTCAACCCACTGGAATCAGGCACAGAGCAGCTGGGAATTCCCGCCCCCCTTCACCCAGCTGGGATCAGGCACAGAGCAAGAGGCAATGCCCACCCCTCTTCACCCGGCCAGGATCAGGAGTAGGGCAGGTGGCAATGCGCGCTCCCCTTTACCTGGCTGGGATCAGGCATGGAGCAGGAGGCAATGCCCACCCTCCTCTTCACCCACCCAGACCAGGAGCAGAGTAGGTGGTAATGCCCAATCCATCATTCACCTGGTCGCAAATTCGCAATTAGGCACGGATCAGGAGGCAATGCCTGCCCCCCCCATTTACCCAGCTGTGGTCAGGAGTGGAGCAGGTGGCAATGCCCACCCCCTTCACCCAGCCAGGATCAGTCATGGATGAGGAGGCAATACTCACCTGCCTGCCCTCCCCTTTCTAGAGCTCATTGTATTTTTTTCCCACAACGGGCTTTGTTGCTAGTGCTACAATAAAGTTGGTTAGCCTTAAAGGTGCTACTGGACTCTCTACCCTCCCCTAGCACTATTCCTGAACCGGCAGGAATTTCCCCAAGCCAATGTTGGCAGCCCTGTAGAACAGCTGATGTCTGGCAGCAGCGGGTGTGAATGGCTCCATTGAAAAACACTGTAGTTGAGTTAGTGCGAGGTTAATATGAAAGTTTGTCTGTGTATGGAATGGCCCGTTCACGTATGTTAACCAGACTCCTAGCCTTGCTTGCTAAAAACAAACCCAGTTTAAGACATCAGAGTATGGCCTTTATTTAAAAAAACTATTTTGCTAACCTTCCAGGAGCTAATAGACATCAGACTTGGACTTTTGGTTTTTCTAAGTAATGCTCTGTGACATTGGTTTGTCTGCTATGAAATGTCACAAAAAAGAAAACTCTTTGTCTAGCCCTCGAGTAGATTTTTTTCTACTTTTCAAAAGTCCTGGTAGCCTGCCATTTCCCACCATCTCCATCTTGCAGTCAGACGGTTCACATTTTGCTCCAATTGTAGTGATTTCAGTTTCCCCTACTGAGGAAGCCTGTCCTATATACATAACTGCCTGTAGGTCCTCTTGGGATTTTCCATGTTCTTGGACAGATTATAGCTGATCCAGAAACCCCAGACAGTGCAGTATAGTATACCCTCAGCCAAAAACATAAGCCAGTGGAATGAACACTGTCTCTAAACTTAGTGGAAGTATTCTGACGTATGTGAAAAGAATTGTATAACGTTTAGGCTCCCTGATAGGTAGTAGCATTTGCTGGATCAGACCAAATTTGCTAGAGTCTAATAGTCTGTTTCCAGCAGAGACCACCCAGGCATGCTTCACATCATGCAGAATTAAGTGTTAGGATTAATTACCACAACACGCATTTGGATTTGACAAGTTTATAGAAACCATGACTATGAATGAGAACGAATAAAACCTTCATGCAAGGGGCATTTAATTCATGAATACCAGATGCTGGGTAAAAGTTGCATTAGATGGCTACCACTGTCTTCCCATGGCTATCAGCTTCCAGAAATATCTATTCAGCCAGTTTTTAGAAATGGGCTGCTGGACTGGTATGGCCTGATTAGACAGTTAGATAATTCCAATGTTCTTGTATGTGGTCATAACTTAGGTGATGATGGCAGAAACTGGAGACCTAATATCTCTGTGCTCATATTTAACTGTTAGGAATAATTTCAGAACCGTAATGTTTAAATCCACTTACGACCTTTTAAAAACATGATATTGATACCTGCTGAGTTTCAGAAGAGGGGCAGTCCTGTAGGACACAAGTCAAACTTCTCTATCATAAGCAACGATGTAGGTTTTCCAGAAAAATAATACTCAGAAATTTTTCTGGGAAAAAAGTCTGCAACCTATCAAATGACCTAAACAGAGTGAAATCTGATTTAGCATGTTTGCTTTGTCTTATATTTAGTGAACAAATTCAATAGGCACTGTAATGTTTTGCCACATAAATACTTTGTATTTTGTTTCAGCAAGTTAGTGTGGGGTTTTTGAATATTCTGAAAATTGAAATGCATCCACACGATGACATCACTTCCAGTGACAGCACTTCTGGGTGACCTCACCACATTGGTGCAGGAGCACACGCACACTTCGCAACGGACCAGTTTGGGCCTCAATTGGGTCCAATTCAGCCTGTTTGGGGCTCAAATTGGCCCACTGCTAAGTGCATGTGTGCTCTTGGGGTGTCTCCCGGGAGTGACATCATCACACCGCCCCTGGGAGCATGCCCAGGAGCCCGTTCTCCCCCTCTGGCCAGTTGAGTTGTGGCGGGAGGTGGAGGGTGAAAGTAGGGGAACTCTGCCCCCACCAGGGGAATAAAAATACGGGCAACCCTGGAAGGTCAAATGCAGGGAAAAAACCATTAGCACCACCTCTTCATAAGCTGCAGGAGAGCATAACCGGAGATTGTAACACATTTGTGTCCAGTCCGAATTCTGTCATGCCCAAGATGAAGTGAGTTTCTACTCACGAAATGGGTTAATGATATTTGCCTGCACATCCCCGTCGGCGTTTTTTGAATAATTTAAATTATTGGACTGTGAATGATACAACACCTCTCTATGACTCTCCACCCTCGGCTTTCCATCAAAATAAGACACTTGGCACTTTAAATGAATGTAATGAATTGTACGGACTACAAAGACTTTTTAATGATATGTGTACTGAATATGACCACATTGTGTATTTTTGTATTGTGAATTTATTAACTGTATAATTGCACCATTGCACTTTTGCACTTTCATATGATATACAGAACATACAACTATTGTGAATTGGTTCCCTGGTGTTGTTGTTTTTTCCCACCAGGGGAATGGCATCCCTACTGCTGACACTCACCTTTTATGGGGTCTGTTATTGTGTATGTGTTATTGTGCTTGAGGGAAAACCCAAGGGATCAGTGGTTTAAAGTAGGAGGAGAACTAGTGGTTGATGCAGTTTTTGGTTAAGCCTAGTTTCCCCACCCCCTTGAAAAAAAAAAAAACAATGTGTGTGTGTGTAGCCACCGAATATTTGCCTTGATGCCTTCCCCATATGGTGTATATTCAAACTTGGTGGGTCAATGGTTTGGAGAGAGTACTGTGTTCTGTGCAATTTTGGTGCCATTAACTGCAAAAACAGCTGCCCCAAAGAGCCTGGAATACTTTATTGCTAAGAATGGGTCTGAAACTCATGATAACAAAAAACCCGAAACAAATTATATCCAATGGTTGTTGTGGATTTTCCGGGCTGTATAGCCGTGGTCTTGGCATTGTAGTTCCAGCCCGGAAAATCCACAACAACCATCGTTCTCTGGCCGTGAAAGCCTTTGACAATAAATTATATCCAAGCTGGCAACGCCTCAGCTGGACCAAAACAGTAATGTTACATAGTTGGTTTGTAGCCTCCAGATCCAAAACTAAAGTGGAATTTTTTTCAATGTACACCTCTAGAATAAGCCATATTTTACATTGTCTGTATCCTCTTCAACCCAATACGCAGTGTACAGGGGATGATCTTGCATAATTCATAAATCGTCCGATGAAGTTTTAAAGACTATATCCTAGGATGTGGTTCCTACTGTAACAGCCAACCACTAGAATAACCTAGGGAGGTTGGAATCAAAACGTTTATATTAGGAGCAGAATTTCTCCCTTCATATGATAAGATATCAAAACATTCCTTGGCAAAGACTCAATATGGTAGTAGCGGATGAGATGTGTCTGCTGAATTTGAGAGGCTGTGGTTTCTTCTTGCATGCTGCTGGTTTGGATCAGAATCAGATGGCATTCTCCAAGTTGACATGTACAGCCTGTAGTCAGGGAGTTGTTCTTGGAGCTGATCCTGCTTCACATAGAGAAAAGTCAAACGGAGTGGCGAGCGGCATTACCTAACTGTACATTGTTTCATGGCCAGCTACTGTTCTGCGTTCTAATTTTGTTGGAGGAAAGCTGAGTGAGCATTGAGTTTTCCAACAGATATGCCAGCTGACATTAGAAAAACATTTTCCAAAGAGATGGCAGATTCTGGGGTACTGTTAAAGGGGTACCAAATGATTCGTTATTTGGTTTACATTTTCCACCATTTTGGTTTTTTCATCTTGGGATCCAAAATGCTTTGGATCATTTTTGATCATCAGTCTGCCCCCTGCTGTAGCAAAGAAAAGGAGAAACTTCTGGTGAACCAAACAATGTCTTTTCTCCAACCACTTGGATGCTGGCCAGCTTTTAGACTGAAAGCAAAGCTAGCTGGTTTAGAAAGAATGCTGATGACATCCTAGTGAGATGCTACTTCATATCACCAGCCTCATTTGGACAAACTTGCTTGAAGATCTGGCAATCAATTGCACTTTAGTCAAACTTGAACACCGTGCCTCTTATCCCATGATGGGTTCAGACAAGGACTAGATTTGGGTCATGCAATGGCTTGGATCCAACACAGCATTTCTGCAGGTACGAGGACTTCTGCCAACAGACTTTTATGTTTCTCCTCTCCTGCAGTAGCCCAAAATGCTAATCTGAAATCCCATTCCAGCAAGGTCCCCTCTCTCCCAGAGCAGTATTTGGGGGACGTTTTGGGCAGCTGTGGTGTGTGTGTGTGTATGGAAGTCATATTCTGCAGGCAAAGTTCTTAAACCCACAGAAGCGTTCTGGTAATTCCAACCCACTGGTTTGCCTGATCAAATATCCTTGTGATGTAAACAATAGATTTCAGTAAAGGAAGCCAGAATGTGAAGGCTTGAAATTCAGCATTTTTGTTCCATATCCGGTACATTGAAAAGTTTCTATGAGTATCTTTTCTTGTATAGCCCATTGGTCTGTCCTGTACATATTTACAGTTGTAAACTCTCTCTGTTCATTGAAACATTCAGTTCTACCAATTCCTCCTACAGAAATCTCAGAGCATTGAAAACAATAGGCTGACATGGATAGGAACTTGTAATTGGAATTTTGGCAGCTTCTGACTTCATGATACTAATTTATGCAGCCTGAATTATGGCAACACATAATCTTCATCCTAGACAGCAGTTGGGCATCTTTCTGCAACAGATGGCATCCTGACATCTCTTTAGCAGCTGTCTGGACATGGCGGTTTGTCAACAACACCATAGGGTAATCATTGTGTTTGCTTAAAGCTTGTCTGTTGAGTCCCAGTTGGCATTTGGTATCCTCCCGCTGGTGGCCATATTTGCAAAATTTGGGAGTTGAGTTTGCATGTTTGATACAATCTTTTCTTTGCCAAGTTTTATGAGCAAGGACAAATGTGTTTCAAACTGCCGTGTTTTTTTTAAAGCAAACAGGCATAAGAACTGGGAAATGAAACTTTTCAAAACCATAGGAATAGTATTTCATTTAGTTTATGCAGTTTCTCTGCATGTTTGTACCTCAGATTCAGGGAGGAAATGTTAATGTGTACATTAGGGTTGCCAAGTTCCCTTACCCTCCCGGTGGGAGGGGGAAGATGTGGCTCTCACCTCCCTTTTCCTCTCTTTATGCTGTACTTGTGTTTGTGCAATCCCATGGCTGTGCAATAACATCACTTCTGGTGACGGCACTTCCAGTGACATCAAAACGCAGGCCATTTGGGGCCAAAATCGGCCTCCTACAAAGCACGGGGGTGCTCTCAGGGCAGCGCAGTGACATCACTCTTGGGAGTGATGTTGTCACGCCGCCCTGGGAGTGGGGAGGCCCATTCCTGCACCTGTTTTCTCCCATCTGATTGGCCTTTCCATTCAAAGTACTGGCTTTCAAGCCAAAAACAGTCTGGGAATGGCGTATACTAAGAACCACCTTCTCCTATATAGACCAGTCTGGCCCTCCTCTGTGTATTTCACCTCTCAGGGTGGAAATACATGTTACTAAGTACCTAGGGATGCTCAAGTGAATCTCATTTCACATGTCACCCCTCCAGCTTCCCATGCACTCACGCGCACAGTCACACTTCAGTTTGCTCTGCGTGAATTCATTTACATGTTTGATATCAACTGCTAAAGGTATCCCAGTTTCCCCAGATTCATTCATTGAAATGCAGATCTTGACACTTCCTCATACCTTAGAGAAATGCAAATTGCCAATTCAAAGGAGACTGCAGTATTTGTTTTCGCAGCAAAAACAGAGCAGAGTTGGTGGTTTGCCCTTCAGAATCACTTGCAGACGCAGCCACACAAAGGAGCTCTTGTGAAAGCAGCATTCACGCGCACTGTGCAAGAACAGCCTGCACATGAATTGAGGACTACGCATACAATCCTGCTCTTGAGCATCCCTAGGTACTTTGTAACGTGTAGAGAGACTCTGCGTTGCCGGCCCGCACACTACAGTGTTATCGATTTGGCCCTGGGCCACAACAAACTGTGGGGCTTATGAAGGCCACCTGGCTTGGCGTGCTCCAGGGCAGTTTAATGTCCCACTGCACTCCTGGTTATAACCCCCGGCTTGAATGGGTTTGATAACAACACTGAACTGAGCTTTATTGTTGTGGGCTTAGGCCAGAAGAGGCTGCAGCAAACGCCCAAAGTAGTTTCTTGTTTTTAAAAAAAGTATAGTTCCTTGCTAAATATTATCTAAGGTGTGGCAAATGTTGGGCACTGTGTGGCCTACAGCCAGTACAGCATTGCCATGGATGGAAGGAGTCCCACTGCAGAGTGCAATTTTCTCACCTCTCCCTCAGCTCCAGATGCCGCCCCCCCCCCCCCGCCGCAGTCCTACTCCTGGGGAATTCTCTGTTATCCAGCTCACACGAAAAATGTGCCCTCCTGTCTTTGCTCAAGAAGGAAGAAGCAAGGAGGCTCCATGGAGGCTCCATGAGAACATTACCATATTGCTGTCGCCTTTGGGAACTGATTGCCGCCACTTGCCACCTGTGAGTAGATGCTTCAGGCGCACGTCATCGGTTCCAAATCCCTTCCCTGCACTGAGGGTTTTGCACTAACCAATTGCAGGTGCTCTGCGCGTTGTCAAGGTGGCGCCTGCTTTTAAAGCTTAGCCGTTCATGAGGAGGCCGGAACACTCCAGCTCTTGCGTCTTGAGACCAAAGAGTCTCTCTACACATCACTAAGTTTCACGTGTTGTCATGTTTGACTGTGCCCATTCATCCATGCCAATATTAATTTTGCTATGTATATGCTTAGTTGCCTGGTGTAACTCCATTTCCTGTTGCTAGTGTTCTAGTGGATTCTCAGACATTCCCAGGTGGCTGTCTGTTTACAATGTTGAACCTTTCTTCCGGACTATGATATGTCTTCTCTCTTCGTGGCATAATAGCACAAATATGCACAGTGTTCTCACACAGAAAAAACAACAATCAATTGTTTGGGCATTGGGAGGGGGAAGGAAAGTCGGGTAGAAAAGGGATGTGTTTTTCCCATGTTGCCATTCTTATCAAACTTCTACTAGAACTACTTAGTTGCTTACCTTACTCCTAAGTAGACCTTTGGACCTGAATGTGGAAAAGACCTGATTTCTGAATAAAAGTCATTTAACCAAGGACCTGTGTCTTGCTATAATGAACCAGGGATCTGTCTGTATTCTGTCATCCAGAGCCTGACACGTGTCCCCCCCTCCAACTTTCCATGCATTCGCTCGCACAGTCATAATTCACTTTGCTTCACATGAATAAGTTCACGCATTCAACTGCTAAAAGTATTGCAGTTTCCCCCACCTCCCACTTCAATTCATTGAAATGCAAATCTTAACACTTTCTCACTCCTTAAAGAAATGCAAATTGGCAAGTCAAAGGAGCCTCCAGTACTTGTTTTTGCACTGAATTGGCGCTTTGCCCTCCAGAATCACTTGCAGATGCAATCGCACAAAGGGAGCTCCCGTGAAAGCAGCATTCACATGCGCTGAGCAAGAACAACCTGCATGTGAATTATGAACTACACATACACTCCTGCACTTGAGCATCCCTAGGTACTTAGTAACATGTATTTCCACCCTCAGAGTCATGGTGAATGGGTTGGCGGGCAGAGGAGAGTGATGCCTCAGTAGCAGCAGCATCACTTTGTATTTCCCTGACAAGGCAGGTTTGCATGCTTCCCTTCCTATTATTACAGCCGTTGAGACCATCCTTTTGAAGAACATTTTTGATTTTTTAACTGGGAGAGGTGCTTGGCTTGTTGGCTGCTGTTTTCTAGCTGAATCCATTACTTTTCTTAAGTTTCTTATTTCTTTTTCCCTGGAAATGTTGTGCAAGGGTGGGGAGAAACGCTTTCATAAATTATCTAAGTCTTCATTGGTATCCATTGGGGGAAGGGAAGTATCACAAAACCTGACAAGATCTGCTAGCTTGCACAGCATTTTTTCCTGTTGATTTGCAATATACCCTCATTAGCATTTTGTCAGTTAATCAGTGTTAATTGTGAATACTCATCTGGGGCTTATATTCCCCCTTGTCAAGTTGTGCTGTAAAAAGCTGCAGCTCATCTCTTGGAGTCTAAAAATGCCAGACCACTCCCTAAGTGTTGTATCCAGTGTTTTTACGACATTCCATTCCAATCCAAACTACTAAGCTCCTAACTCATAAGGTAATAATATTTAACTGATATTTTCTTGCCGGGCCTGTTAAAGGAACATTTCTTCTTTCGAGGTATAATACCAGAATCTTCTCTTGCTATTATTATCCACTGTTTTCTTCGGCATTCTACTTAGATCTCTCTCTTGGGAGAGCTGATCTAATTGTAAGTGCTCCCCACAGCACATTAGAGTAGCACATTGCACAACAATGGAACAGTCAGAGCCATTAACTAAACAGAGTTATTCCAGTCTAAGCTCACTGATTTCAATGGGTTTAGAATGGAGTAACTACGTTTAGGATTTCACCGTAAGGGGCTTAGTGACCCAAAAGCAGTAGCACCATCTTGTTTCTGGCTTGATAACAAGTCCCATCAAAACAGAAACAAGGAGCATATGTGCATACAGATGTACCTATCTATGCCTCCATCATACATTATGCAATATACCAGAGGATTGCCATATTTCAGCAATCCAGTGGGAAGCCACACAAAAATTACAACCTCCTACTTAATGTAATACTAAAAACAATGTAATAGTGAACAGACAATAAATCAAAGAAAAATCAATAGCCATGCACGTTGAACATACTATGAAAACAGATTTTCCCCCAAATACATAGATAAGTCTGCAATACACTCATGAAGAAATGCTCTATGAATTGCTTGGTTTTGTTCTCTCAAAGGGAATTCGTATTTCAAAGTGAACAAGTTGGGGATGTCAAGAAATGCTAAAATCTGCTTGTTCTGCTGGGATGGCGGTGAATTGACAGGGTAAGCAGTAAGAAGAAGTTTTGACCTTCACTCTACTCTCATAACTGTGAAAGTGTGGCTGTTTTGGTATTTGATATGGCACAGGGAGGGAAAAAGAGTACCACAGCCTGCCATGCTCTGGGCCCGGTCCTGATCACTTTAAAATGGCAGAGGCATACCCATGACAGCCACGAGGATGACATCACATCACATCTAGTTTGTCCCTGAAAAGTGTTTGGGTTAGGTCTGGATAATGTGAGGGGAGAGAAACTATTCAGGAGGACTCTGGTAGCCGCCCTGAGCCCTTGAGATGTTGAGTTATGGAACCAGGGCCGGTGCCACCATTGAGGCGGTGAGGCAGGCGCCGTGGGCGCTGGGGCACCAGAGGGGGTGACGGGGGTGGAGGTGCGTGCCACGGAGGTGGCGTGCCTGGCCCGTAGCTGCTGCAGCCGGCCAGCCCCGCACCGCCACCACCGCCACCCGCCCCTGGCCGGGTGCAGCAGCCACGAGCCAGGCATGACAGGCTTCCGGAGCAGCGCGCGGAGCGCGGGCAGCCTCTGTGCGCCATCCCAGCCACCCGCCAGCCAGTGGGGCCGGCTTGCTGCATGATGACATCATCACATGCTGATGTCATCATGCAGCCCGGAGGCCCGTGAGCGCGCACATAGGGGTGGCTGTGGGTGCCAGAAACCCTGGCACCACCCCTGTATGGAACATTCTTGTGGAACCTTCAGATTCTTTTCAGCTCTCCATCCCAAATCAGGTTGCCGTTCCTCCAGTGGGGGCAGGGGATCCCCGCTCCCACCCTCCACCACCACTCACCTGGCAGGTGGGGAGGAGGGGGAAGGAGAGGGAACAAGCCTCTCAGACACGTTCCTGAGGCAGAGTGACAATGTCACTCCTAAAAGTGACATCATTGCGCTGCCCCGAGAGTGCTCCCGTGCTTTGCGTGGGGCCAATTTGGGCTCCAAAGTGGACCCATTTGTGGCCCAAATCAGCCTGGGAGTGCACACAAGCAACACGCACATGTAAGGGAAACAGAAGAGGTGTGTGCTGGTTCCTGCCTCCTGCTGGGAGGACCAGGGGGCCTGGCAACCCTAATCCCAAATGGCCAACTCCTTATCCTGAAGCAATCTGATATTTAGTTGTGGCAGCAACCTTAAAAGAACACACACGAAGAAGCCTCATAGTGCGTCTGTTAAGGTCCGGAATGTCGACTGTCACTGGCAGTTGCTGTCCAGGATCTTAGGACGAATTCTTCCACATCACCTGATTCTTTTTTAAACTGGAGGTGCCAGTTTTGAACTGTGCTCTTCTCTGCATGGAAAGCAGATGCTCTTCAATTGAATCACAGCCCCACCCATAATGGGCAATTTGGAATTAGAAGAGGGAAAGCATGGAATTTATTGCGGGCTCATCTTGCATCCAGTTCTTTGTGGTAGACAGAGGTTCTGCGAAGGGGGAGAACATTTTGAGTCATTTACTATGTTCCATTGTTTTCAGTATTGGCAAGTCAAACCTGCCTTCTCGGATGTTGGATATAAATCATCTGTATTGGCCTGGTGGTACTACCTAATTGCTGCAAGCATTTTTGTGTGGCTTGTGTTGGCAAAGAATAGAGAACTATGCTTGTCATTATACTGTACAATTGAATGAATGGAATTATTGCATATTAGGAGCTGGTTTTTCAGTGCATCCTTAATGGACTAATTAAAACTTGCTGTTATTTTAGCTTGCAGTCTCATATTGATCCCAGGCAAAATATTGTTATAGATCCACAAAGAACTGGATGGTGTTTACTTCCCTTTTCCTTATTAGGCATCAAGCGTAAAAGTTGAACTGGAAAGTGCTACCAAAAGACTGAAGAGCATTGAATCGGAACTGAAAGAAACTGGAAGAGATCACCATATTAGTGATATATTTGCTTACCACCACCCAAAATCCCAGGTTCTTTTTAGGGATGATGGACCAGACATCAGAGTCAGCGTCATATAATGGCTAGAATCCGGCAGATCCAGGTTCATATCCTCACTCTGCCAGGAAGCTCGCTGTGAGGCCAGTCCCACATTCTCAGCAGAATTTACATCACAGGGCTGTTGTGAGGATAAATGCAGAAGGGGAGAATCTGGAAGGAAGGGTGGGAATAAGGGCCTCACACATAGAAGTGGGACGTATCTTAGGACATGGAGCATCAAACACATGGGTTTTGTCATCTGCAGGGTGCCGCATCTTCCAAAGTTGCAAAGCCTGCTGCCGCACAACACAGGTAGCATACGGGTCATCTTGGGCTTGGGATATTTTTGCTTTCACATGCGAGATTTTAGCCATTGTAAGCCTCATAGTCCTCATATGGCAAGGAGGCAAAGCTGGTTAAATTTCAAAGACAGAGAAATGGTCAGGCGGATCTGCAGTTGTCAGGAGGAGCCGGGGATTCAGCGTTTTCTTTGTCTCTGTCCTTTTATTTCTTGAAACATAAGTCGGATGCGTTAGAGCCATCTTTTTCCGAGGCATTGATAGAAATACTGTAATAACAGGAAAGAGGATTTTGAAAATACTTAAGTCATACTCAGTGGAGGTGAGAAGAATCACAGATATATTCAAGAGAGCCAGATGGAAAAATTAGCACTTGTCAGATGCTGCGATAAACAGGTTCAGAATTCAGTGACACCATTCAATATGCTGATGCTTTGTAAGTATTCGTTGTGTGTTGTTAACCCCAAGAGATACCAGATCGGAATTGCTTATCCAGTTCTCTGACCTTCTATTATTCATACTGAAGTTAGAAATATCAGTGTCATATTGTTGTTTTATGTATTATTATCTCAGATTTAGGATTACTGTATTATGAATAGATCTATCAGTTCTGTCTTTTGAGGCAGTAGAATGCATTCTCTTTTGCTTTGATATTGCCTATTGTGCTTTCAGCCAGAATTTCATCTTATATATTACAATGTCTAATAAATGCTAAGATAGATAGATGATTATAAGAATCAAGAAGACTCAAACTACTAGAACCGCAGGACCTGCAACTTGCAAAATGTACGGTGTTCCTTTATAGAGATTGTCACCAACATTATGCCCTAACCTGGATAGTCCAGACAAGCCCAATCTCATCAGATCTGAGATGCTAAGAAGGGTCAGTCTTGGTTAATAATTGGATGGGAGACCTCCAATGAAGACCAAGGCTGTAGAGGCAGGCAATGGCAAACCACCTCTGGTAGTCTTTTTGTCATGAAAACCCCACCAGGGGTCGCCATAAGTCAGCTCTAACTTGAGGGCGCTCTCCACTACAACCAATGTTATATGATCCATGTGGCAAGCCAGCTCCTCCTGATAGTGAATCTATGCTCCATGGGAATTTGTTGTACTGCATCTCATGGGCGGACACACTTGTGGCACCACCTGCTTTTGTAGCATCTGGCACTGCTATAGAAACATGCCACGTTATCAAAAGCTTCCATGTGACATTATAGTGAGACATCAATAAAGTCACTACAGAGATACAGGCACCCCACTGTTTGGAAGAGCACTGTGTAGAGCCACGCTCTTTCTGTTTATTGCAACCCCCTGAGCACTTTACCTATAGAATTTTGTATGCATAGACATTTTCTACATGTCTGTCCACAATGGGCTCCAAATGCATGAAACAGCACTTGCTTCTAGTCATCATTTCGCCTTGCTTGTTCCATCCCACTCTCCTTCTATTGTTCTGTTGACTGATGTTTCCTTTTGGCTTAACTTTTTTGCTGCTAGTTTAAATCACTGAACCCTTACAAAACCCTGGATCTAGAAGACATGCTCAGTCACCCTAGCAGTTCAGTTCATACACTGTCAGCAGCTTGCAATCAACACAGTGGAATTTGAGCCAGATTATTATTGTTGGTATTCAGTTTGCTGATGTTCTTCATAAAGTAGAAAAGCTATTTGTATATTTGTGTGTTCATATTGCTTTCCAGTGATCCCCCCCCTATTCTGCCACCACGGCCTGTTCTTCCTGTCTGCTCTTTGCCTTATTCTTTAAGTGCATAAAATGTATGTCACAGTGAGCTACTTACAGGCAAGAGGTGTCTTCCTCAATTCCTTATGATTGCTTGGCCCAGTTTTCATACGTGGTTGAAGTGTCTGCTTTGGAAATAATTTGATCATGCCCTGTCTGTCCCATTCCCAAAATAATTATCTATCCAGTGAGGAGAAATAGTGTTGCAGGATGTATCTTCATTGGTGGTGAGCTTGCCACAGTCAGGAACCTTTTTCTTTTTCACTCCATTTCTTAAAGGTGTGCACCTCCCTTCCGAAGAGTGCCTTGGTTAATTTTGCTTTAGCTTCCTAGAATCAGTCATGCTAATACACTAACAATGCAGTCCTCGGTACAGTTAACATACAGCCAGTTTGGTGTAGTGGTTAAGACTTTACGGCACCTTTTTGGGACTGCTAGAAAGTGCGCTCACAGAAAAGGCGCTGAAAAAACAGAAGCCAAACAGCCTGCAATTGTTTTGAAAACGGAGACATCTGGAGTCAAGGGTAAAAGCTGCCAGCATTCAGTGAGTGGGCCATCCCTTTAAGAACGTGTAGAAAGGGCTGATGAGAAGGAAGAATGGTTGCCCCAGTGTAGCTTAGCTGCTTTCTAAAGAGACATCACAAAATAGCTTGGGGCACAGTGGTGTAGCATGGGGAGGGCAAGGGGGCGGCCACCCCAGGCACAAAAGTTCGAGGAGGTGCCATGTCCAGAGCCCCTCGCTGGGAGCGCTTCCAGCTCGCCTCCCTGCTCCTTAACTGAGCCGCCCGCGCTGCCACCGCCAGCTCAACAGCAAGCGAGCTGGGCACCCCAGCGGCATGGCAGGTGGTGTGGCAGGTGGTCCACCTCCCTGCTCATCTCCCTGCCCCTCCTCACTCCCACAGTTCAGGCTGCTTTCCTCCCCTGCCCCTTACCTCTTCGCCACAGCCACCTGCGCCGCCACCATCAGCTCAGTGCCCAGCAGTGGTATGGGCAGCTGCGGCGAAGAGGTAAGGGTTAGGATTAGGGTTAGGGAATTTCTTGATGTTGCTGACTTCACAGAGATTTTAGACATGTTCTGAGAAGCCGACTAATTCCCCTCAAATTAATTCCCCTTTCATTGCCTTTTAGTTGCACAATATAGGCACAGGTCAGAGTACATGCTATTCTTCAAGGAAAGCAGTCCAATAGACAGTTGATGAATCTCTGAAAAGCTTCCAAGGAACCTTGAGGTTCTTCAGAAAACTGCAGTATCATTGTTATGCCTTCTCCTGAGTTAGTTTGGTGCATTGCCAATCTTGCTAAATATTTTCCTTATTTCTGATAAGAAGCTTTCCCATGAGACTATCAGCTGAATGTTCTTCTGTTCACTTAAGCACATGCAAGTCTTAACCTCCCCTAAGCAACCATATCACTAGAGAAAAAATAGTTCACACTGCATACACACTTGCTTCATATTGTACATCCAGCTGTTACCGTTGCTGTTTAACAATCATTCACCAATGTACTAGACACATTTTGTTACCAGGAAAACAGACTGCCCATTGTTAAGCAAACTGATAAGGCATATCTAAATTGAAAGTAGAGTAAGTTATGAAAATAGCATTGCCTGATAGTTAAAAATGTGATACTGAAACAAACATGCTCAGTGCTAACAAATTTAAGATACATTTTTTTGTGTACAGCATGAACAAGGAAACCTCCCAGTGGACTCTTTACTATATTTTTTGAGAAGTAAATTGCCTGTATAAGGGTGGCGCCTAAAACTTCATGAGTGCATGTGAACAAGACCTTGGCCGAATCCACACTCACCAATTTTCCGCGTTTCAAACGCACAACATCCGTGTGTTTCTTTTCCGCAAATTTCTCCTCTCCGTTCACATTCATTTCTGAAATGCGTTTATCTTGCGTCGTCCGCCGTTCACATTCCCTCTCGAGAAGCCGTTGAAGTGGGTGGTTCCTTCATTCCACGCCCCCTTTTTTTTTATTTTCCCAGTGCAGAATACCGTTATTTCGATTCAGCCATATAAAGAAAATCATCCAAACCATGTGACATATTTCCATTGGACGGATAAGTTTCCCGCCCTATTTTCGAATTTTTTTGGGGGGGTTTAGTTTTCCGTTATTTCGATTTGTCCGTATTAGGGGAGATAATTAAAGCGGCATACCACATGATCGCTTTCGTAACGATTGGTTAGCGTTTTCGGGCGGGATGTTTGAAATGCCTATAAAAAGGGGTGCATGTAAGAAAATTCTCTTTGTGGGTGTTAGTGGCTGGTTGGCTTTGGAGTTGTTGGTGGCAGTGGGTGTTTCGAGAGTCATGGATCCTATCATTGCTATGATGTCTAATGTGATTTGGATCATGATGCAGTGCACTGCACAGATGATGCTCGCCTACAGGCGACACTATGTTCAGAGACGTCGTGTCGCTGCCAGACTCCTGTTTAAAGGTTCGGACACCAACTATGCCTTGTCACGTTTACGAAGGTGGAGGCGCACTCGCATCCAGCGTTGGTTTCAGTTGGCAGTGATGGAAGAGCCGAGGGAGCACTGGGTGTACCCACGCAGTACAGACTGGTGGGAAAACATTGTTCTTGTGCACTGGGACGATCGCAGATGGATGCGTCGTTTTAGAATGTCTAAAGCAACTTTCCTTGAACTTGTGGAGGCTCTGCGAGCGAGGCTCCAGCGCCAAAGAACGTGCCTTCGTAGCCCGATATCAGTCGAGCGAAGAGTCGCGGTGGCGATTTGGTGGCTGGCGAGTGGAACCAGCTATCAGGTGGCCAGTGATCTGTTCGGGATAGGGAAATCCACCGTTGCATCAGCAGTCGTGGAGTTCTGCCTCGCAGTAGAGATGGAGCTCCTCTCAAAGACCGTGACCTTTGGCGGTGCATTCGGAGAGGTAAGTTTGATATTGATACAGCACAAAATCGTTATCGCACCACAATGTTATATCAAACTTGTGAATGCCTTGCTAGAGAATCTTTTCAAGCAGAGTGGTATTTTTCTGTAAAAAGCCTTTTAGAGTGCACATTACAGTGATTCTTTGTGTCATGCGAGTGTTGATTTTATTTTGCAGTTTGCCCTGAGATCTAAGTTTATGGATACAATTGTGCAAACCATCAGCTGACTGTTGCAATGTTCGGAGAAGACTTTTTTGAGCCCGGGCAATAATTTTTTTTTGCCTAAAGATAATTTGATGAAAATGCATCGGGGGGGGGGCCTGTCTACCATTATGTTGCCCTGGGATGTTATGCGCAACCCTCACATCTGTCTGAAGAAAAAAAAACACTGTTAATATATTATTGGTTCCATGGGATGTCTTTTGCAAACAAAACATGAAAAGTTGGATGTATTGTCAAAGGCTTTCATGGCCGTAGAACGATGGTTGTTGTGGGTTTTCCGGGCTGTATTGCCGTGGTCTTGGCATTGTAGTTCCTGACGTGTCGCCAGCAGCTGTGGCTGGCATCTTCAGAGGTGTAGCACAGAAAGACAGAGATCTCTCAGTGTCACTGATACTGAGAGATCTCTGCCTTTTGGTGCCACACCTCTGAAGATGCCAGCCACAGCTGCTGGCGAAACGTCAGGAACCACAATGCCAAGACCACAGCAATACAGCCGAAATAACCCACAACAAGCATGAAAAGTTAGAGGTGCTTTATGTCCACACCATATTTCTCTAATGATATGAATGAAATTTCATTTATGGACATTATATGAAAACTGATGTTTCAGTAACAAAACCTGATTTTCCTTCTCAATAAGATATTATCACCCTATTTCTCCATCACATTCCTCAGCTAGCAGGACTTCCTTTGAAGTACAATACAGTCGGTTAGACAAACCAATAAATGATTCCTGCGGAGAGCGGACCTCCAGCAACAAGTGGTGCAGACATCAATTCCAGTGTTCACCCAAGGGATTACCTGTCGGTGCATGCAGAGGTTGTGTGAATGATATTTGTGCTAATAAAATGAATCCTGACATATGATAATCTCCCCCTCTTTTTTTTTTCAACCACAGATAATGGACGGCTTTTCAAGGCTTGGCTTTCCACATTGTGTGGGTGCCATAGATGGCACACACATCCCTATCTGTGCTCCTGGTGGGCGTCCTGACCAGTACGGAAACAGAAAGAATTATTCTTCAATTTTACTTCAGGGCACGGTGGATCACAAGGGCAGATTTGTGGATGCGGAGGTGGGCTGGAGTGGGAAAAACCATGATGCCTTCGTGTTCGCCCACTCCGCATTCTGCGCAGCAATGGACGCAGGAACACTGTTGCCAGGAAACCCCAGCATTGTGGTGGATGGGGTACGCATTCCGCCGGTGGTTATTGCGGACGGTGCCTACCCAATGCGAAAGTGGCTGATGAAGCCTTACGGTCGATCTGCCACAACCACAGTCCACCGTCGCTTTGATGGCAGGTTATCTCGGGCCAGGAACGTGGTCGAATGCTGTTTCGGTCGGCTGAAATCCAGATGGAGGTGTCTGGATCACCGACTGCAGGTCAGGGAACAAAATGTAGTCACCATTGTGACTGCGTGTGTGGTGCTGCACAACCTTTGTGAAACAAAAGGGCACCCAATAATTGGCGGAGAATCTAGTCCAGCGCCAATTCTACTATCTCGGCTGGAGGAGCCACAGAACACCACAGACCGCCGCCATTTGGAAGAGGGAAAGATGGTGCGTGATGCACTCTCCAAATTCATGCATAGCAGTAATGTCTTGCATTAGATCTTGAGTGTCCTGCATGGGCAAGACTTGCTGCGATATCTTGTTTGTTGTTTTATCATCTGGATAACATACCTAGCAATGTTGTCAATGGGAAAACTATTGTTTCACACCACTAAAATGTTGACCAACTCCTTTTTCTTTGGGTATGTATAATAAAAAGGTGTTTTTCAAAATTTAAGAGTAAACCATCTCTAGGTGTCTTTTTTTGTGATGTTGACTTCTGGAAGATATTTGTTTCAATATTTTTTGACAGCTGCAGAGCATAGTGTGCTTGTGTGCTGGGGAGACCCTTGATGAATCAACAATTAAAGCACTCTAATTGACCCTGCATAGAGATTGGAATTTCTAGCTTGCAGTTGATGCCACAGCAGCCTGCCACAACAGTAATTCCTTTATCATACCTTGACACTTTGCTGACGGGTTATCAATGAGATAAGGGCGGTGGTCAGGACCAGGTGGGAAATCTCACAAGATTCAAGCAACCCTTTGGAAGCTAAAATGGTTTTTCTAAGCATGAACCGCGTGACTGCGGTGCTAGTCCAAAAGTAGCCGTGCCAGTTCTGGACTGCAAGCAACACCTCGTCGGGGAATGGAGGTCTGTTGTGATAGTTACGTTGATCCCATCCATCACCACCAATCTCCCCAAAATAACACTTTTTCTCAATCAAAGGGGAAAAAAAGAGAGAGTTAAATTCAAGATGACAAACCGCTTTATCGTTTGCTCATCTGGGCCACACCTTCGGTAACAATCCGTAGCCAGTATTTTTTGGCACAACAGCAGCTTTGTTTGTGATGGTACTCATCACAGTTCCAAGCTATGGGTTTTTACCTCATGGTGAGGGCATGTGATTGTCAACATTGTCTAATTAGAGATCTGGAATTGTGGAGAGCAGAAAATATTCCCTGTCTGCATTTTTATCCACACACGGTTTTATTAGGATCTCTCCTTGGATTCCCTAACTTCTTGAATTTCGATCAATGGTTTCCTGGAATCAACAGTAATTATATTGCAAATACATCTAAGAAATCATACATAGGTGATGGTGAAAAATAAAAATATTGTGTCCAGGCATGTGTTGAAAATCCAACCAGCTTATAAAACAGTTTACACTATGGACATAGGTAATGAGATTGGAACATAAAAGCAGCACGTGAGAATCAAAGGAAGTCATCATCGAAGAGAGGAGGTTTATTTCCAGAAAGATTGTTCACACGTACTCAGGAAAATCATATATCTATCAGGTTGTTGTGATTGCATACTAAACACTGAATACAAAAAAATGTTGCTCACATTTGAGAGATCGAAAACAGGAATCGCACATGGTTGTCTCTTAACACAATTGTGATGCGTTCATTGAAAATGTCAATTGTATAAAATGCTAACAGACAGATAATTATGTTGTCATCAAGGAACAGACAGGGCACAAAAAGGTTTTAATGTGTGGCCCGCTCAATGCACAATTGGATCAAGCATCTCAACAAAGCAAAGTTATAACTATGTTCTCAGAGTGTTAGCCTTTCCCTTACTTTACCCACACATGAGCGCCTGGATGCAGCAGACTTTGACACAGCATTTGTGCTGGCTGCAGTGTTCTGCACATCATTTGTGTTAACTGCATTCTGTTGTCTCTGCTGGGCAAGCATTTCTCCTAGTGCTCTTAGTGTTTTTACAGCATCACCCATTACCTCTATATTTTGCTTCCAAGCCTGCGAGAAATTTTCCCTCTCCTTCCTTGTCTCCTCCAAAAACTCCTTCTGAATATTCTTTTCCTCTGCCTTCCAACCACACATTAATTCACGATCAATACGCCACTCAGCCAGTTGAGAATCATGTTCCTCCCTGGAGTGGCTCAGCATCTGATCCGCCACACCATAAATTGCGGCGTTCCTGCGCTTCCTGTTCCTTATGTTGCTTAACCTTGTGCCGGGCGACAGTTCTGCTAGGCAAGTGTTGCTTCTTCCTGGATGTCAAAAGGAAAAATAAGTTAATCGAATTTATCTACAGACAGTTGGTTCAATGCCAAACATACATGTTTGTTGTTAAAAGAGGTTCAACATTCCAATTTTCCACCACATGTTGCTTGCTATTTTGTTCCAGACCTCTGGTTATCAACAGAATTCATGCTGCAATGGTGGTCGTGTGGCACAAGAATGGTGTGGTTGCGGTCACGAATTCAGATTTCACACGACTCTTAAGGGTGTGGGAAATGTGTGTGAGGGTTAATATAGTCAAACATATTAAAACACTGGTGTAGTCCCGCAAAATGGACATCAATCTTGCGGCTTCAGAGACATTATTTTCAGTAACACGTGAAATTTATAAACAACCACAAAATGGAATATGTTCCCAGAGAGGACACAAAGGGGCTTTGGAGGTGACGGTATCACAACACACGCCATAACCAGTAACAGACATCCATTCCTTCTGTCCATAGTATGATGTTTCCATTTTGCTCCAAAAAATAGGCTCCAAAATGGGGAAAGGTGCAGGTATTTCGCAAACACTTCATCCAGATGAATGAGAGGAGATTTAGGTAATTCTATCTCCCGTTTCTGGATCGAGGTGTTCCAACCATCATAACAATCAATGTAACAAACCTTCAACTGCTCGTGTGCGAAGGTGCAACGGGAGATCGGAGTCGCTGTTTGCGTCCTCATCCATGTTTGCACGTGCATCTTCATTTTCTGGTGGGTGGAAAAGGTTCATGTTAGTTGTTTTGCAGAAAAAATTCTGCTTGCACAACATTAGGTAGCATTTGCATAAGCGTGCATTGAGTGCAGCATGTGAGAATGGCTGCAAACCAAGAATCAGTTAAAAATACAGATTAATTTTTTTTTAATTCGGGGACAACCAAAATTTGGATGTTGCAGATTATAACACCCATGCATCAAGTAGGATTGGTTTTCATGACAATATATGCTCACCTTTGTCCACCAGGCCATCAACTGTTCGGTCCAGGTCTTCCGCAGCACTGTCTGCCGATGATGAGGAGTTGTTCTCTGTGAAGATTAAATAAAAAAGGTGGGTGTCTGAAAGGAATTCTTTTTGAAACAGAAAAAGTGCTCTTTATGAAGTTTGGAAACTTGAGAATTGTGATTTTTACTCACTTTCACTAATGGACGCAGGTGAGGAGCTCCTAACTGGATCGAGATTGATGGTGACATACTCGTGTGTAAAGAGTTCCTCAGAGCCTTCCATCACCATTGCTGGAACATCGTTATGCGGGCAGCAGAACTCAAAATTTATACTTCTGGCAATACGTTTTGGTTTCACGCTTGCGTCTCCTCTTAGAATACTGTCCAGCTCTCGAAAATAGGGACATGTCATGGGAGCGTTTCCGGAGGTTGCATTATGTGCAATTACTCGTTTATACTCCAATCGCATGGCTTTTGTCTTATTGCGGCACTCTACTGCAGTTCTACGATGCCCACGGGAGGCCATCTGTCTTGCTATTTTTTCAAAATTATCCAAGTTTCTGTGTGAACTTCTAAGGGCTTCTTGGATCTTCTCCTCCCCCCAGAAAGAAAGCAAGTCAAGCACCTCGCGTTCCCTCCACGTTGCAGAGCGAGGAACACTGTGACCGACGCCTGCCATCTCTCAAGAGTTTGAAGATTCGATGATCTCCTCCACCAACCTTTGATGAGTGCTGGCTCTGCCTTTGTTCACGAAACCGGTGTCAGTAGAACAGGAAGCAACCGCTTACTATCCTCGGCGATCTTCTCCTGGACCACATTCAAATGTTCCCGCGCAAATTATTTCCGCCGGAAGACCGGTGTGTTGGGTGCCATGCGCAGAACTTGCCAACCGGTTTTCTCTATTTTTTAATTTTTTCAAAAATCAAAATTTCGATATACCATAAAAAAACAAAAACGTTCCCCCGAAGATCTGACCGAATGACACCGTGCGCTGCTCGAGGGACTGTGACGGATAAAGTCATCTGTTGTGAAAGAAAGTGAAGTTATGCATCCCAGAGGAGAATCAGAGTGTTAATGCCCAATCCACGGTCAACCAACGTCCAATGGAAATAGGCTTTCACGCATCCCCCTTTCTCCGTTTCCAAATGACACAAATTAGTCATGAAAATGGAGTTGAGCGATGCAAAGGTAGAGCAGCAAGTTTGATGATGTTTGAGGTGCACTGTTTGCAAAGAACAGGTAAAAAAAAGGAGTTTGAAATCATTTTCCCGCCATTGAGACAAAGCCTACAGCCTTTGGACAGAAAATTTGAACTTAACCAATCACAGACGACTTCGCTTCTGAATTTTCTGGGCCGTTACCAGAGCGTGCTCATCCCTTGCAGATCACATTTTCGGTATCCCGTTCAAATGATAAGATGGCCTCCAAAGCCAAGGGTGTTTTCTGGCGAGATGAGGAGGTGGAGACCCTGCTGGACCTGGTGGCACGCTCTGGTAAATCGGAGCGTGTTATGAAGAGCACACATCTGCCCACCAAGCTGGTTTTTCATCGGCTGTCGAGGCAGATGTGTGATCGCGGGTTCAGCAGGAGTCCAGAGCAGTGCCGCTCTAAATTCAAGCGGGTAAAGGCGGCATTTTACGGTGCGCTGGAGGCATGGCAGGGCATCCCTCGCCAAAGTGGGAAGCCCCCTTATTTTGCCTTGATGATGCGCCTCTGGGATCTCGCCGGGAAACCCAGCTGGCAAGCAAGGCGACACGCAGGTATGTTCTTCATAATTTGTTTAATATTACTTCTGTACAGTGGAAAAATAAAAAAACCCGAAAGCGTTAAGGCAGTGGCAAACTTTTTTTTATGTTATTTGAATGAATGCACGTAAAACACCTTTGGGTTCCCAGTCATCGTCGGTGACGCAAAGTAATGCTGACCCTGAATAACGTTTCATAGTACCGAAAGTCTATCCGTCAGTGGCATTCCCACCCGAAAATGGGTTTTCTTTACATGCTTAAAAAACCAACATCCGTAGTGGAATGGGCAGGAAATCCCTAACCTCTCGAAATAGCACCCAATTGCTTTGCCTAGAGATTTTTTGTGTGAACTGTAAAGATCATATTCAGAGGGGCCTGGCAGCGCTTGAAATGTTTTTTTCTACTTCAAACAGCGCTCATACGTGGCCGAGAGACCGTTGCCCGTGAAGTGGGGGGAGAGCAGGGGCCCTCTCATGAGCAGGCTGCAGGATCAGAGGAGCAAGCGGCGGCAGAGGGAACCGTCCAAGACTCAGGATACTATCCCTCCGGTGAGTAATGGGTTACCCTTTTCCCTGGTTTTGTCCCTCTCCTGTCAAGACCCTACATTTAATAGGCGAGAGCAGGTGTTCTTTTCAATTGCACTGGTCTACTTCTGAGGATCGGCATGCAAGCCCCACTGAATTCTCCAAAAAAACTATTAAGCGAAGGAGGGAAAGAAAGTAGATTGAGCAACTACCTAGGCAATTATCCGATGATTGTTCTGGGAGGCATTCTAGGAAGAGGTCAGCCTATCACTACCGGTGTGTGATGGAGATATACCTTGGCACCATTGTAAAGTGGGACACCAAAAACTAGTAAACCTCAGTCTTCTTGCAATGTTATGTGTATCTTTTCACAATTTAACTTCACATTAGAGAATCTTGATAGCACACGAAACGGAAAGGCACCCATCTCTGTGGCAAAAAGTCCAATTCTCTCCTGTTGAATAAAACTGTCTTCCCCTTTTATTTTCAGCAGGAGAAACAGCAAGCCAAACAGAACCCGCCGGTGATGCTCCGTCCACCAGCAGGCATGAACCCCCTCCTACCCGAGCCCCAAGGAGATCATTGGATGATATTCTGGTGGCAATGGAGGGGATGGAAGAGAGACTGGGATCCTCAAGTGAGTGAATTACATGTGGATCCACCCCTTGGTATGGAATCCCAAGTCTCTAAAAATTTTTTTTCCCCCTTTCACACACAGTAAACAGTCTACAAGAGAGGGTCTCTAGCACTGAGAGCCGTGTTAGCAGGCTTGGGAGACGAATGACTGCTATGGAACGTCGGGAGCGGCAGCGTTCTCTTGCATCCTCCTCTGGCCACTCTTCCAAGAGTCAATTGTAAAAAAATTTTCAACGTTTGATCTTTTGCAATGTAAATATGTTTGAAAAAGGTTTTTCTTCACTGCCCATTGCCCGTTATTAACAAAAAATGTAATGTTAAATATTCTTTAAAAGTAATAAAAACTCAATTCTTGGTTTTATAAATCCAGTAGTCCATCACCCCTTTGTGTAACAACCCAGAGTCTAATTCCAAGATCATTAATTCAGGCAGTCGTGTTAATGATTTGGAAGCCGATTCTGGATCCCGTCCCTGGTGTCAACATAACTCTACATACAGTACAATTCCCCCGGCACACGCATCTCAAACATCCATTAAAACTATATGTGCCACCTGGAATAAAACCAGTCATGAAAAGAATCACACAAGCATGTCACATAGTGTTTCAAGTCCAGCTTTTAAGAGGAAAATTCATCATGATAAGGTTTTTATAATTTGTGCAGATCATTTTCAAAATTTAAATGAGTTTAATCAATATGTGAAAACGTTTAGCACCAGTTCAGAATTCTCTCTGGAGGTAGTGGGCCCCCTTGGACAAGTCTCATTGAAGTTAAATCTTGGCTCTGCAACCCATCCTAAGCGTGACCCTCCACAATATCCACAGTGCATAGTTAACAAAAAAAAAAAACTGTGCAGCTTAATGGTGGTCGTTTGTTTGTGACTGGCTCAATTTTTTGTCCTCGAAGTAGCAAAAATAGGTGATGTACAATGACGGCCAATTTTAAGAAAAGATAGCATTGTCAAATTTGAAAATAGTTGATATTTTCTGCCGTTTCTGCATCCGCAGCACAGCCATCCGTAGCATGGCTTGTGCAAATTGAGAGGTGACCAAAATCATAGACCGCTTACGGTGTCCACAGGTACATTTTCCTTGAGAGTAGGTTAAAAAGTGTGGTTTGCCACGTCCCACCTCAACAATCGTGAGCCTTGCTGGAGGTATTCCCTCAAGTGATCCACAATGGCTCAGCCGGATTAGTCTGTCAGACTTCACATGTGCTTCTTTTGAAGGGCTACAGAGGAGAGATCATAATAACTGCAAAACATGCTCTGAGGGGATCTGATGTCATGCTTGGTGTGCACAGTTAGGTTTTCAACATATAAACATGTTGGTGAATCCACACAGTTCTGGGGTTAAACGGCGAGCATGGAATCATCAAACAATCCTGAAGTTTATTGGTCGTTGGGGTATCACTGGGGTGCTCATAGCCGTACTGTGTTATGGGTGGGAGATAATCCACTTGTTTGAAATTTGGTTAAAAGCACAGGAGCAAAGATTGTACAACGTGTATTGGCCTTAGGGTGGTGTACTGTCAAACATGAGTTCACATCTCCTTTTCACGAATGTCCAAGCACTGCTGAAAAGCAGAACCGAGATCAGAAAGTTTAATTTAAAAGTAGTGTGTTTTCACACATCAGAGCATGGTCACCAGCATCACATCAACATGCTTGGAAAGTTTAACACATGGCAACACAATCCATGCACTGTGCTTTGTGTTTGGTTGGAAAGCTTCAACTTTTACACACACAAAAAAGTAAACATCTTATCTTGATGTGGAGTTATCATTCTGAAACATAAAAACAATTTTAAGATGATGGGTGTGGACAAGCCATGGCACAATCAGAATGGGAAGAGCACGTCAGGTACACTGGTCCTGAACTTCCCTGGTGAGCCCAAAATGAGTATCTCTGCACATCGCTGTCCATGTGCAGGATAGCAGGATTATGTCCAAAAATAATTTGTGGTCTTCTGTTAAATAAAGCTCATACCATTTCAGAGCAGAATTCCTGATTTTGCCCCCATGAGGACAGGTCTGCAAACATCAGATGCACTTTTGAATCATGAGGATGTTGCTCCAGCGATGCGTGGCATCGAACCAATGATCGGTAGGACAAGGATTCGGCTAACTCACGGGAGCAAGCCAGGGCAGTCATGTGCGGGATGGGTTTTTGGGCAAAGCATGTTCCCCAAAAAATTAAATGCGTCTTATCCATGAGATGGGAACTTGAAATTTTTCTTCTAGACAGGATTTGTCAAAGTGCGGGAAACGCCGCAATTTCAGGTGCCCCCTTTTTATATATTTTTTATTTATCACGCTATCGATATACCAAATTATCGAGTAAAAGAAGGAAGTTGAAAACACCTCTTCCTCCACCCCCCCCCCCGGAAACACGAGACGGAACAATGGCCGTCCTTATAATCTTTGCTCTGATAGAACATGATGGTGAAATTTCGATATGGCATTTATTTTTATCAAAAAAAAATTACAGTAATGGAGAAAGAAAAAAAAAGGAATAATTCTAATAAAGAGTTAGGACATGAAATAATCACAGTTCCGCGAACGCCAAATTTTACATTGCGGAGCAGTTGGACAGTACATGGTGGATCGGCATTTATGGAATGCTTGTAAGCGGACTTGGCCAATAGGAATGCGGGAATCGTTCGGAGATACGGAAGTAAGGAATTTTTAAATTAAATATGCGAAACATCCGCTTCGAGGCGTTCACGTCCCCCATGAGAAACCCGCAAATAATCTGTTGTGGGGAAAACGGGTGGAATGCGATAAATAACCGGAAATTTATGGCGGTGGTGTGAACGGTGCTCAGAAAAACGAAAGAAAGGTGGGGAAAATGCGGGAAAAAACATGTAATGTGGATTCGGCCCTTAATTCAGTGGTGGAACACACGTTGTACTTGTAGGGCAGTGCTAGTTCAAATCCTGGCATCTCCGTTTAAAAAGCTCTAGCTCCTAAAAAGGGAGAGCTTCTGCCAACTGTTGTAGCCTAGACTTTGTTGGGCCAAAGCTTGGTAAAATTGAGCAAATGTGGTTTGTTATGAAAAAATAAAGTACAGAGGGCATGCTTCACATTGAAGGTAAAATCTAGGGGTGTGCACTTTGAGAAAAAATTCATTTTCAGTTTGTTTTGTTATTTTAGAAATGGCATGATTATCTCTTCCCTGAAATATCAGGATGGAGTCTTGGCATCATTTCCTAAATCTGTTTCAGGTCAACCTCCACCATTTTTAGTGGGCTGTAGACCAAGCATCCGGACTCCAGAGGGCCATCCCGTTCCACTGAGAGTCTTGCATTGTTCCAGCTATTTCCAAAATGAAACCGGGAATTTTGGCTACTGTTTGGGATTGGAAACACCCAAGTAAACCCCTCTAGCAGAATCTCTTCTTGGCATCTATCCCTAAATCTGGTAGTAAACTGCTACTCACAGTATGACGAAAGCAACAAACCTAGCCACTCAATACAAGATGGGGATCTCTACAGGAGTTCCCAGGTAGGCAGAAGAATATGACTTGTGAACCAAAGGACACCATTCTCCCAGATAGGGCTGATAAGAGCTAAATATGCTCCAGAAAGGTTTGAATATTGGGTGAAAAGATAAAAGGAGGGGGAATTGAATGGGTGAAATCAGCCTGCTGGGAGCATGCTGAATGGGCACTGACCGGATAACGGACTAAAAATATGCACGGTCCAGGCCGGTTCACCATTCGCGAACCAACGGTCCGTGGGCCATGCTGTCTTTCACGGACACAACAAACTTTGGCTGGTCCATCAGTCCATCAAACCAGACATCCTGGTGCTGAGCAATGTATTTCCTAGGCAATGCAGGAGCTTCCCGCAGACCTTTGGTCGTCCTTGAAACACACCATTTGTAGCCCCGAAAACCTTGCCAATCCGAGAGCCCCCATTATTCTCTATGTCAGCGTCTAGTATATAAGACAGAGTCACTTCCCAGCCCACGGTTACTGAGCGAGGAACTGCTTGCAACCAGGCATTTTTTTCGTACTGCGCCAGAGGGAGGGATTTGTGTTGCAACAAGGCTCTGGGTGGAAGCAAGCTTATTGGAGTTTCTCGCCTGATGGCTCATTCTTCTTTCTCCTTTTTTTCCCCCGTTCTCCTTTGCTTCTGGGGTGGAGGGCTAGCCTGGGGCTGTGCTGCATTCCAGTCTCTGGGTGCTAGGCAAGCTTCCTCAGCTGACAGCTCATCCTTTTTCTATTTAATAACTTTTTCTTTCCATTCTCATTTGTTTCTGGGGCGGTAGGCTACCCTGGGGCTGTGCTCAGAAGTAACCAGGGCTTTTTTTCAGCTGGAACGCGGTGGAACGGAGTTCCGGAACCTCTTGGCGGCGCAAAGGGCAATCTAAGCTCCCCTCTGTCTGGAGATCAGGGGGCGGGACCACCAGCCATGTGACTATTTTTTCCAAGGGCAACCCACTGAGTTCCACCACCTCTTTTCCCAGAAAAAAAGCCCTGCTGTGCTCCATTCCAGTTTCTGGGTGCAAGACAAGCTTCCTTGGCTAAGGGCTTGCTCTCCTTCTCTTTAATACGTTGCTCTTTCCATTCCTCTTGTGCTTCTGGGGTGACGGGCTACCTGGGGCTGTGCTCCTGTCCAGCTTCTGGATGCAAGACTAGCTTCCTCAGCTGACAGCTTGCTCTCCTTCTGTTGCATAAATTTCTCTTTCCATTCGCTTCTGGGGCGGTGGGCTGGCTTAGGAAATTTTTCTCTTTGGGAAAATATATTTTCTTTTTTAAAAACCTTCCGCATGCAAACTTCATTCCTGTTACTGTACCAGCACAAAGTTTTACAGTTACTATAAAGTTGTACAGTTACAATTTTAACAGTTTCATAATAAAACATTTGGAATGTTATCAGTTTATAAGCAGTCTCTCTAAGGCCCCTGTCCGATGCCACTTTTAGGGCAGAAGTTGGGCCAAGCCTGCTCGGTTTTCTTCCTCCCCCTCTTTTCCATTCTAATTTGAGGCGTGGGTGTAGGCCCCTGCCCCACCTCCGTCTCAGGGCTGCGGTCAGGCAATGACCAGGACCGAGCCTGTTGGGCTTCCTTGGCTGAGGGCTCTTCTTATAAAACCATGCGGATTGAAACAAGGCAGAAGTGGCCATGGGGTGGGGGTGTGGGGAGAAGAAGTGCCGGGGTTGTCCTGGTTGCCTATCACCATCGGTGCCCAGCACCAGCAGAACTGGGGAGGTCTCAGAGGCAGAGTCTCTTCCTGCGAATCTGCTTTTGGTGCTCGAGGAGGAGACACAACGGCTCTTCTCAAACATGAGCTTTTGCAAGCTCAAGCCCTCACTATCCCAGCAAGACGGGAACATGGTAAGGGCTCCAAGAAATCGATGTGGATGAACAGAGAGCTCCAGAATAAGTGAAGGGAGAAAAAGGAAATGTTCAGGAAATTGAGAGAAGGACAGACTCTCTAAAGAGGAGTATATGAGGGTTACTAGGTACTGCAGATCAGCCATCAGAGAGGCCAAAGCTCAGTATGAACTGGGTCTGGCCAGGGGGGCTTGCTTGCATTGCATTGAAATCGCAGGAGGTCATAGCCCCTCTCTATACTGCCTTGGTCAGGCCGCACCTGACCAAGTGTGCCGTTCTGGAGGCCTCACTTCAAAAAGGATGTGGACAAAATCGAGAGGGTGCAGAGGAGAGCGACGAGGATGATCAGGGGTCTGGAGACTGAGCCCTACGATGAAAGGCTGAGGGCCTTGGGAATGTTTCGTTTGGAGAAGACGAGATTGAGGGGGGACATGATTGCTCTCTTTAAATATCTGAAAGGCTGTCATTTGGAGGAGGGCAGGGAGCTGTTCCAGTTGGCAGCAGAGGGTAGGACCCGAAACAATGGGCTTAAATTACATGCAGAAAGGTACCGGCTGGATATTAGGAAAAACTTTTTCATGGTCAGAGTAGTTCAGAAGTGGAATCAGCTGCCTAGCGAAGTGGTTTTCAGATACACCCCAGTATATCTGCCGTGATTGTTTGTATGCATAATGCTCTGATCCTCTGAGAATGTGTAAAGGGCTCTTATTTGCTACTTGGCTGTTAGCTGCTTATCTTGCAGGTTTTTTGCAGCCGGCTTGAGAATGTGGCCTTGGAGTGCCAGCCAGAGCCAGGCCTCCCTGTGAACTGTGATGAACTTATTCCTCCCTGTTCCCTTCTCTCCCAGGCCTGGACCCTTCACGCCAAAACCTTAATGGTCTCCGGTTCCCAGGGGCAGAAACATTCCCCTGTAATTAACACTGCTCACTCACCTTTCATCACTTCTGCCAATGACCCTGTCTGAGTACCTTGATACTGATAAATCTCTAATAAAGCAACTTTAACTTTTACACACAAGTGTGTGAAGTGCTTGGGGGACTTATCTGGCAAGACCTGACAGTGGTGAGCTCCCCTTCACTGGCAGTTTTCAAGAAGAGGCTGGATGAATATTTGTCAGGGATGCTTTAGGCTCATCCTGCATTGGGCAAGGGGTTGGACTACAGAATCACAGAGTTGGAAGGGGCCATACAGACCTTCTAGACCTTCTAGGTATGTAGACCTTCTAGTCTATACAGACCTTCTACATGGTCTGTATGGCCCCTTCCAACTCCGTGATTCTGTGACTTTGCCTAATGTCCTCAGTCCTCATCCATGGACACGAGAAGACCTGTTGCTGTCACCCCATTGGGCACACATTGCCTCAGAGGCCTTTGGAAGATAAAAGCATCCCTCTGCCCATCTTTCCATTCCCTTCACGTCCCCAGGGCGGGGAGGGGGAGAATGGCGCCCTACAAGTGGGACTCACAGTAGCCTTCCAACAAGGTGGGGAAGGCATCCATACATCTGTTCCTTTCCGCCCCATTGGAGAGGTGGGTTTTTTGGACTGCAAATACAGCCACGGTTTGTTTCTATGTCAGTGGGCTTTTTGCTTCCATGCATCCCGTCCTTCTATGCTGGGGGGCTGGGTGGGGTGGGGCAGCCCACTGAGTTGGAATTGGAATAGGTGTCTCTATTTGTGAGCTCCTGGCCTGGGTGGCAATCAAGGCTGCCATGCAGCCAGACCATCAGAGAGAGAGATTTCCATGGGGCATCCTGCTGTTTCAGTTGTGTGCTGGGGGAGGTACTAGGGGAAGAAGAGTCGCCTTTCCCCAAAAGAGTCGCCTTTCCCCATCACATTGCTGAGGTGGGTCTTGGAGGATGGAAGATGGAAAAAGCCTCCTATTTTTAACACTTGTCCTTCCCCTTTGAAAGACACGCTACTAACCTTTGCCCCAGAGCTTGCTGTGCCACAGAGACTGCAGGGGACATAAAATGCTGGGAAAGGCATCCGTCCCTTCCCTTTCCCATCATGTTGCTGAGGTGGGTCACGAAAGGTGGGAAAGACTTTTTTCTTTAGCACTTGTCCTTCCTCATCAAAAGACACGCTACTAAGCTTGTCCTCAGAGCTTGGCTGTGTCACAGAGACTGTGGGGGACATAGAATTCTGGGGAAGGTATCCATCCATTCCTTTCCCCATCACATTCTGAAGTGTATTTTGGTGGTCACCTCTTCTTGATCGGTGGGATTTGGAATGGACTTACATGAAGGCGGGGGAGGTGTATGTTCCATCCCCTTCTGGCCGTCGGCAAGATGTCTTTTGTTGGTGACCATCACTCTGGCCTTTCATCTAGGGAAATCCCAGAGAGGCCATCCATGCATTGTGTTCCTGTTCAGGGAGGGTGGATGCTCACCTCTGAGGAGCACAGGTCTCCTTCTTTCCCCCAGGCATGGGGAAGGGGCCGCCATGAAAACCCACTTCAATGATGTGACACGGCCCCAATTAAGGAGGGGTGTTGGGTGCCAGCCACCTGCGCTGGACCCATTGCCCCTAGGGGAGGGAAGAGGGGCAGCCCCCAAAATCCTGCCTGACCCCCCATAAGGAGTGGGCAGCTGCAGTGAAGACCTGCCCCAATGATGTGATGCTCCCCAACTAAGAGGGAAATTGATCCATAAAGGGAGATGTGAAGAGGGTGAGTACTAGGTTTGCCAGGTCCCTTGTCTCCCCTGGCGGGAGATTGGGAGCCTGGCTTTCACCCTGCTGCCTCTGTTGGTTCTCTCCATGTGCGCACAGCACGCATGCGCTCCCAGCTTGTGTGATGACGTTACTTCTGAGAAGCGATGTCATGATGTGGGTCAAAGGGCAGCCCGCATGTCAAAGGGTGCTCCCTGAGCTCCCCGACAGGCCCAATTCGGCCTGAAATGGGCCTGCTGCAGAGCGCAGCGCGGGGCAATTCAGGCCGCTGGGGTTACAGGGGCATGCCGTGCCACCTGGGGTGTGCCAGGCCCCAAGGGGGGGCACCCTGGTGAGCGCACTCCTTCACCAGCCAAGTAAGTGGGTGCGGGTGGGAAGGTTGGGAGCAGGGGATTCCCCGCCCCGGGCGGCGAATGGCAGCCCCAGTGGCATGCATGCAAATGAGCAGGTTGAAAAACAGAATTTTAAAATATAAAATAAACAACAACAAAACTGCTCTGTAAGAAAATCCTAGAGTGTCGTAAGACCTCATTGGTGACGGAAAGTGCTGTCAAGTCATAGCTGACTTATGGAGACCCCTGCTAGGGTTTTCAGTACAGGAGAGGTTTGTCATTGCCTGTCTCCACGTAGCGACCCTCATCCTCCTTGGAGGTCTCCCCTCTGGTTACTAACTGAGGCGGACTCTGCATACCTTCCAACAGATGCTTAAATTGGGTATAAAGGTCTTGAAGAGAGAATATGTTGTATTGCAAAGCCTTTTCAATGGAGTTAAGTGTAATCATGACTAAAATAGCTGATTTTTCTGGGAAAGAAGGTAGCTTGTCTGTTAAAGTGGAGCCAAAGGCTTGGACTGTTTAAAGGCCGTGTGAGTGAATGCAGTTGAAGATCTATGCTTGAAGATCTATGCTTTTTAAAACCAACATTTACTAGCTTAGCCAAGCAATAAAACTCTGTTATGCCACATGACAATAGTAAATTTGAGGCCAAGGAGGTGCAAAGACAAGACCAGGATTAAACCAATTGGTGGCAGGGAACGGTTATAAATAGGAACATAATTCATATTTTCTTTCAGACTTCCTACTCAAAGGAAAATAGTGAAAGCTCATGTAAAAGTCTCACTCTTCTGTTATGGTCTGAGGTAATTTTTTCAAACTTTCTGTATTTGGATAACTGTCTCCACTGATTTCTCCTCCAAGGAATCTCCAGAGTGTCTGCCATAAAATAATTACACATTGCAAAGGATTTTAGGATATGTTGTACAGCATATTCTCTTCACACAGGGCACCAGGGCTGGTTTCTGGTGGAGGCGGAAATTGTAAAATGCCTCTGGAAGGCCTCACCTCAAACTGTCCTGGGTTCAGTGGATCTGTTCCACTGTGAAGTTACTTTTCTTCTGGAGAAAAGCCTTCACCAATGCATGAGGTTCTTCAGGCAGAACTTCCACTGAAGGAAACCACCTCACTAGTAGAATTGATCTTCAGGATCCACCTACTATGGTCTCTCCCCAACCTGTCGTCTCACACCTTATCTAAAGGTGTCCTGGCGGTCTGCCACCTCCAGCACTTCACTGGTGTCCACTTCACCATCAAGAGAGGGACTGAGGGTCTGTGAGGGAGTGAATGTGTTGCACACTAAAGGTTTGTTCTGTAGGCTCACCGTTTAAAAGATCTCACATAGCAGGGCCTTGCTGCCGCGTGTCTTTATAGCGGCTTTTCCCCAAGCATATACACATTATTGTTTGCCAGCCGTGTACATATTGTTCTATTACAGGGTTTTCTGTGTATTTACTGGGACTGCACTTGCGCCCATGTTTTCTTTTGTTGTGGGTTTCAAGGGTTTTTTTGTTTTTTGTTTTGCATTTTCTGGCATATAAATTTGAAGCATTTCTGAAGAAACGGCACACTCCTCTCAGGGCCTCTGAAGCTCTTGCCCTTCCTTCTTCATGTTTCTGTTCAGCCACAGACACCTGCTTGCAACAGTAGCTGCATGCAATTGCACATGTGCAAAGTAAAAAAAAATTAAAAGACCAATGGCCACTTTTAGTCTGTGGTTATGAAAGTACCCTACCTCCCCTCCAAAACCATTCCCTGCCCCCCACCCCCAACTGTTCGGTGATTTTCCTGTGACCTCACAAGCAAAAGTAAGTGCTTGTGGTGGGTACTGCATGTGGAGGACGAGTTATCAGGGCAACTCAGTAAAACACAGACCTAAAGCGGGGGAAAGGCGGGAACAACGGGCTGTGCAGAAACGGCCCAGGTGTTATGAGACTTTTATCTGAAATCCCAGAGAGCCACTATGAGTCAATATATGAAATTCTGAGCTGGGTGGACCGATGATTTTGCATAGGATAAGGCAGATTAATGAGTAATCTTGTAAGTAAAATGACTCAGATAAGGACACCCGCCATTACTAATCTTCTCACAGAGGAATCTCTGTCCCTTTCAAGAAACAGTATGGTTCCTAAGAGAACGGTTTAGAAACCACTGTTCTGAGTCTTGTATCTCAAACATTCTACTCTAGGAATGCAAAAGTGGTTTAAATAGTGACTAGCTTGTCACTGCTAACAAAAAACTTTCAGAAACACTTTGGGAACAGAAAGCCTTCATATTTTTCTTAGGATCCTGGACATCCCAGCTTCCAATGTGTCTATAATAACTAGAGAATAAAACTAATTCTAAAGTATTGCATTCTTCATTGTGCTGTAAGAGAAACATTCAAAGTTGACATATACAGTTGTTCTTAGAGTGAACCAATGATTCTCCATCAAGGTCTCATAGGAGCATCTTTTAATTTCTTCAGAAGTTGGTCATGAATAATTCACATAGAGATCTTGTTCTTCATCATCGTCATCATTGTCATTGAGAGCCAGATTGGTGTAGTGGTTAAGAGCAGCAGGGCTCTAATCTGGAGAGCCGGGTTTGATTCCCCACCCCTCTGCATGAAGCCAGCTGGGAGACAGCATAGGTCAGTCACAGCTCTCTCAGAGCTCTCTCAGACCCACCCACCTCATAAAGTGATTGTCGTGAGGACAGGGCCGGCGCACCCATTGAGGCCAGGTAGGCGGTGGCCTCAGGCGCGGGGTGCCGGAGGGAGCGCCGGAGGAGGCGTGGGGGGTGGGAGCACGCGCCACAGAGCTCTCCTATCCCTCCCGCCCCGCACCGTCCCCTTCCAACTCCGTCTCTCTTTTTTCCAACCATGGTGGAGGTGGACAGAGCCCCGCTGAGGCTGCAGCTCTGCGACACCGTGGGGCAGGTAAACGGGGGAAATGTGTGTGTTGGGGGGGGGGCGGGAGGCCGTCGGCTGCCCTTGCCCTTTGCTTCGGCTGCAGGAGGAGTTAGATGGGCTGCGCTGGCTGTGCTACCCACGCGCCATCAGAGCTGCCCACTGCAGTGATTGGGTTGGCGGCGGCAGCGCGCGCACGCTCCTGTGATGACATCATATGTGACATCATCACACAGGGTGGAGTGCGCGCGCTTGTGCGCGTGTGGGGGGGCACCCAGCCAGCCGCCCACGAGCGCAGAAAAACCTTGTGCCGCCCCTGCGTGAGGATAATAATAACATACATTGTACACCGCTATGAGTGGGTGTTAAGTTGCCCTAAAGGGCGTTATATAAATCAAATGTTATTATTATCATCATCTGTCTTTAGCCAGGAGAATCCTAGATTTGTACAAATTTACCTGCATAGGCTTCATGCATACAATCAGAGACACACACCCCCTCCCCAGTGCCAGATCTCCTGGAGGTCCAATGGTCATACCAGGGTTTGGCCCGGTGCAATCCTATTGCTCCCTGTATCTGAACAGAGCTGTTAATGTTTACCATGGTTGTCTATCAGCAAGTCAGGGGCTTTTAGCAGCTGTCCATCTGTAAATTTTTATACCCCCTCCCCGCATATTTTCCACCCTGACTGGATGACCCAGGATAGCACAATCTCATCCACTCTCAGAAGCTAGGTAAGGGTGGTCCTGGTTACTACTTTGATGACAGCCCACAAAAGAAGTCCGGTGTAGCTATGCGGTGGCAGGCAATGGCAAACCACTTTTGTCTTTTGCATTCAAAATGGGGTCACCATATCAGCTGTGGCTTGATGACCCTTTACATGCACAGTGTTTTTATGGAAATGAACTACATTAGGATTTTAAACCCTTTTACATTCAGTATTATAATCAAGTGTGGAGTTGGCACCCAAGTTTGCTTCAAGCATTTGTACATAACCTGTTGAAACTGCTCTTGAGGAATTTTAAAGACAGCAACCAGAGGTTCCACAAGGTGAGCAGGGTTTCTTAGGAAGGTTGACTTGGAAGTCTTTGCAGAGTTTGAAGATGTTACCAAGTTTTTTACTAAAGTTAAACTTCAAGGTATGTTGGAGAGGCTCCTCCCTCCAAAAATGCCTGAGGAATTTTGAAAGAAGAAAATGTCCACCTGAATTAGCAGAATTATTCTGATAAATCATGAAACTTAAAAAGTTATCGATGGATCTTCTGTTTGAACATCATGTCTCTATCATGATGAGTCCATTTTTACCATGTTTTCTAAGCTATTACTTCAGAATCATGAAAGACTTCTAACATTCTCTCTCTGCAGTTGCTATAGCCCAAGGGCTGAATAGTTCACTAATATGGTGGAGGGGGGGGGGGGGAAGAAACATTACCTAAAAGGCCACATACTTATTCTCAGCACACTAAATAACTCATAAAGTTTGACTTGTAAACACAACCACTCTTATCTGTAGCAACGATATGCTTAATCAAAAGGTAAAAGAGGAGTAAATTCCATTTTATTTTCTCTGGGCCAAAGTAAAACTTTTCTGCTGCCTCTGAATAAATATGGCAAGTTTAGTTTAAATATGATGTGAGTGATTGTAGATGGTTTATTTATTTAAATTGTTCTACGTTCAGATGAAATCTAAACAGAAAAGCATAGAAGTTATCTCTTAAATCGAAACCAAAGTTTTGGCTGAAGTCTAGATATTCTGGTTTTACAGAAAAAAATGAAACGTTCTTGAGTTTCTTTCATACAAGGCATGGAATAAAAATAGTTGTGGTATTCCAAACTGCTTTGCAGACATTACCTAATGCATCTCACGTAGGTTTGCCAGATCTCTTTACCCTGCCAGTGGGAGGGGGGCACCCAGCACTCACCTTCTTATTCTCTTTGCGTGCATAATGCTGGCATGGTGCGATGACACCACTTCCGGGAGTGACATCATCATGCACGTCCTGAGAGCATTCCCACACTTTGCACCAGCCCATTTGGGGTCTAGATCTACCCACCACGAAGCTTGCTCACCTGCCTTTCCTCTCCATCGGCCGGGTGAGTGGGGGGTGGTTGAGGACTGGACGTAGAGAATCCTCGCCCCCACCAGGGACTGGCAACCTGAATCTCATGACAACATCACAAGATGCAATGGAAAAGGAATCTCGCTCTTGCTCTAGTTCTCAGAATTGTGGCGTTAAAATCAGCACAGGCAATTGACACATCCATAAGATAATAATAGTAACCGTGTGCTTATATATTGCTGTTCCGGACAGATTAATGTCCCACACAGAGTGGTGAACAAAGTCAGTGTGACTATTCTCAAACTTGAAAGAAATCTACCAATAAACCAATTGACTTTCTCAAGTGTGATGAATGCAGGTCATATTTTGAGATGTTACCGCTCAATCTCCTTTTGATACAACCCAAGACTGAGTTTGCCTTTCTTGCCACCGCATCACACTGACTGCTCATATTTAGTTTACACTCCACTCTTACTCCAAGATCTCTTTTGCATACGCTACTACCCAGAAGTGTATCCCCCGTCCTGTATTGGTGCTTCACATTTTTGTGGCCCAGATGTAATACTGTGCACTTATCTAGGTTGAATTTCCTCCTGTTCACAACCACCCACTTCTCCAGAGTATTCAGGTCTTGTTGAATTTTAACATTTTATCTTCTTGGGTGTTTGCCACTCCTCCCAATTTGGTATCATCAGCAAATGTAATGAGTAGCCCATTTATCCCTTCATCCAGATCATTGATAAAAATATTGAAAAGTACCGGGCCCAAAACCGAGCCCTGTAGCACCCCACTGGACACCTCCCTCCAATCTGATGAAACGCTGTTGACCACCACTCGTTGGGTGCGGTCCTCTAACCAGTTCCCTATCCACTGAACTGTCCTATAGTCCAGTCCGCAGTCTTCCAGTTTACCCATTAGAATGTCATGGGGAACCTTATCAAAAGCTTTACTGAAATCCAGGTAAATCACGTTGACAGAGTTCCCACGATCAAGTAAGCTCATCACTCAATCAAAGAAGGAAACCAGGTTGAACAGACAAGATCTGTTGGGGACAAAACCATGTTGACTTCTCCGGATCACTGAGCGGTCCTTCATATGCTTACAGATCAATCCCTTTAAAATCTGCTCTAATAACTTCACAGCAACAGAAGTCAGACTGACCGGTCTGTAGTTTCCCGGGTCATCCTTCTTCCCTTTCTTAAAGATTGGGATAATGACTACATAGGCTGATTGCAACAGACTTATGTGACCCAGAGTCAATTTCATTGCCAATTTTTGAGCATGCACCCACAAATCCAAGCTGGTCTCATCCGCCATGTCCTCTCTCTCTCTCTCTCTCTCTCTCTCTCTGCGACAGGGATAGGCTTGCCAGTACAAGCCTGGCATGCCTGGCAACCAGTGAGAGACTTACTATGGGAGGGCGCTTGTTGGTGACATAATAACATTGCTGGCAAAACGCTGACATTTCCTCCTATGTGCCTGGATGTGACATCAGTGTGCTTCCGGGGGTACACTGGCATTTGGGCATTTGGGCAAAACTTTATGGTTTAGTCATAGAGTTTTGTCCAAATGCTAGAGCATCCCGGCAACATGCTGACATTGCTTCTGGGCACACAGGGTGTGATGTCAGTCCATCTGCTTATTTTTCTCCCACCAGCCCTCTAACTGGTGGAAGAAGCACTTGCTGGCAGTGGGGGAACCCTTGTCACCAGTAGGAAACTGGTAAGCCAATCCTGGGAACAGGACAAATCTCACTGAGCAAAAAGATCAGTCAGAGATGGATGGATTTCCCAAATCAAACAGGAAACCAGCGGCATGTGTTTCTGTAGTATTCTTCTATGGTTGTTCCCATGCTTTGTATCCAGCCCCCCTACTCCAAAGCTGTTCCTTATTTGCTAGTAGCCATAGTTTCCTCCTAAGGAACTGCACATGCTCTGTGTTTTGTTTTGGTTTTGAGTACCCCAATTACAGCAGAAACTTAAGCAGTTAGCCTACACCCATGAGGAGTTGTAGTGCATTTTCTGCAAACGGGCCCAATCCGTGCCCATTTTGGTGCGGATTGGGTCCGTTTCAGCGCAGATCTGGCCCATTTTGACACAGATTGGGTCCGTTGTGGGCCCATGCAGAGCGCAGAAATGCTCCCACGCTCCACAGGGGCCTAAAACGGGCCCAATCCGCGGCGAAACGGACCCGATCCACGCCAAAATGGGCATGGATTGGGCCCGTTTGTTCGCGGATCGGGCCCGTTGTGGGCCCCTGCGGAGTGCAGGAACACTCCTGTGCTCCACAGGGGCCCACAACGAGCCCGATCCGTGCCCAAACAGGCTGCGTGGTGACATCACTGACGTCATCACGCTTGCAGAAGCGTGTGCGTGCACCCCTCCTCTCCATGTAAGAGCCAGGCCCAATCTCCCGCTGGGAGATTGAGGGGGCCTGGCAACCCTAGCGCCACAGGCCTCCCTGGCATCAGCATGAGTGGCTGAGTTGCCGGATCCCAGCTGTCTCCCGTCTCCATCTCCAGGTGAGTCTGGGTACTGAGCCTCGGACCCAGACAGCACTTTTAATGCACTTTCAATCCACTTTCAATGTAACAATAATTTCCAAGTGGATTTTCCTGTTTCACACAAAATTCAGTTTTAGAGTGCATTTAAATTGAATTAAAAGTGTATTATTCAGCATATGGGAAAGCAGCACAATTCATTCCAGCATAAGCTTTTGTGAAGCAGAAACTCCCTTCATCAGATGCATAAAGTGTAGTATAAATATATCTGCTTAATGGATGAACACTTCATGCATCCGATGAAGTGAGAAGTGGCTCATGGAAGCTTATGCTGGAGTCTTTAAGCTGAGTGCTGGACTCATGTTTAATTTTGCTGCTAGGGACTAACAGCTAACTATTTGCTTAAAGTATGTCCACTTAAGGCCTTTTCTCTGATTGCTTGAGATTTCCAAAGTGTACACCTAAACATGTACATTGCATGTTGCAAGCAGACTTGAAGTCTCTGGGTATATATTGATACAGTTGTCAGAGTGCTCAAGAGATATCTGTGACTCCAGTGATGCCTGTTTTTAGTAGGCAACCTGGGTTTATTGTTCTATGGCAAGAAAAATGGTAATTAAACAGTAATTAGTTTCTTAATTGTTAGACAAGTTCCACAAAAGAAGGAAAATGTGCCACTCCTTTTATGTATTTTTTCATTGCTTTCTTGAAAATACCCTCGTGGCACATGGGTGAAAAGGCACAATAAATTTGTCCCAAATAATATCTCAGAAGAATCTGTTACGTGGCAGAAGCTTTGGTTGCAACACATTTTTAATTAAGCTCTGGTGAACCTGTATTTTATGAGCTAAGAAGCCAGCCTTTCAATTTCTTCATTATAAATCACCGTGTAAGGTTCCCAACCTATTAAAGGCCACGAGATAATATGAGAATATAAATGCATTGCCAACACAGGCTGGCCTGTTTTTAATAAAATGTGGTATGACTTCTGTAGATGTAATTGATCCCTCTGATTTGTGATTGTTTTGAAGAACACTTGTATGCTTTCTGAAATAGATGAAATGGTTATATTTCATAATCTTGTCAGCGCCGTCAGCATAGCAGCAATAGTACACTGAAAGCTGTTGCAGTACCAAGTTCACAGCATGCACCACCCAAGGAAGGCTTGCCTGACCCACCATATTGTCACCCTTTTGGAAGGGGGGGGGGTCACGAAAGTGCGGCCAGCCCACCCAGCATGCTGATCAGGCCAAAATGGATGGAATTCCCAAATGAAGCCGGAAACCAAAAGTGTGTGTGTGTGTGTGTGTTACTTAAGTATTTCCATCTTTCTTGGTTCCACATGCTCTGAATTCAAACCATGGCTAGAACCTCAAAGTCGTATATCATTGGTGGCAGCCAGGAGAGGAAGGAATGGCACTTCCCAGTTTTGCTTGTCTTGTTTTTAAGCCATAATAGCTGCAGTCCTAAGCACCTTTACTAGGAAGGAAGTCCCAGGGAACTCAATGGGATTTACTTCTGAGTATACATAATTAGTTGTGCTAAATATCGCAGAAAGCTGTCTTCAATATTCAGCTGTCTGTCTGTCAGCTGTCTGCCAGGCTTCTCCATGTGGTAGAGAAGTAGGTAAGCATTCCCCAATGTGTATATAAAGTGATGCCCTCTACATGTGTGCTCCGTGCATAGACTCAAGAACAAGATAAACCACGGTGAAACACAGCACTTGCCAAATGAAAACGAAATGGAAATGAAAGTATATACCCACTATTATAAAGAATGCTTTAGCTACACTTAGTAGTCCAAAAGTATCTGATAGTGTACAGGAACAATATACCAGTTTGAACAGTGTCAAGTAGATATCGATACTTAACAAAACTTCATATAGTAAAAGAGTAGTCATGAGAGTGTGTCTACATAGAGAACTTCTGTTATGATTGTAAATACTTGACTTTGACTGTACTCTTGATATTTTGCTGGTTGCTCTTACTGAAGGAGGAACTGAAATGCTGAAACGTGGGAGTCAAACTGGAAGCCCCGTCTTTGTGCTGTGGATACTGTGCAGATTTCCTGAAGCTTAGTTTCAAACTTTCTGCCTTGCCGTTTTTTCCCCCGATGGGAGGGGGAGGAGGGCAGGGCGTTTGAAAGCCACCCTTTTCTTGCCGCTTGCAAGCAGCGCGAAAGGGTGGCTTTAAGTTTGAAATGCCCTGCCACTTCCTTCACCCAATGGGAAGGTGAGCCTCCTCCTCCTCCCATCAGGTGAAGAAAGCGGCAGGCCATTTGAAAGCCACCCTGTTCATGCCACTTGCAAGCAGCGTGAGCAGGGTGGCTTTCAGACTTCCTGCCCTCCTCCCCTCCCATCAGGGGAAGAAAGTGGAGGGGTGGAAGGTTGAAAGCAAGCAGCACTTTTCTAGATGTTTGTAATGCAAACAGCTAGAAAAGTGCTGCAGGCACGGGTGGTGCTGCTTTGCCCGTAGCTTCCCGAAGCAATACAAATTGTTTCAGAAAGTTTTGCTTCAGGATTCCTGAATGGGCTCAGCAGTGCTGGGGCCGATTTGGGAATCCCAAATCTTTCCAAATTGGGCCCAATTCAGGTTAAAAACCCAAGTCAGAAACCTGAAGTGCACATCCCTGTAGATTGCTACTCTTTTACAAAAGCCGTTTCCACACACTCTTAAAGGGATGGCCCACACACTGAACTCTGGCAGCTGTCAAGCCTGGCTAGAGGATTCTCTCAGACTCTCCACTTCATCAAACACAGTTGTATGAGTTAAAGGTCTTTATTAGATATTGCTTTCTAGAAGTGCACTTGTATATAGTGATTGCCTGGAATGCCAAAGCAAAGTCTTCCCTGAGAGGTTATACCTCCAGTCCCCTCCCCCCAGTTCAAAGAAGAGTCAGTTGAAGTCAGCAAAAGTCCTGAAAGAGATGCAGAGTTGAGTTTCCCAGCGTTGGTTCCCAGATGTTCAGTTCCAGCTGCACTCAAACCAAGCAAAGCCTAGCCAAGATACAGTGAAGGAAGAAAGCCACACTACTACCCATCCCGCCCCCCCCCCCATACATATACATTCACAGATATGGCAGGCAGGCCTGTCTGTCAGCGGCTTTCCCCCAGTAATCCACGCTGCTCCATTTGCAAAATGGCTGTGGGTGTTTGGCTTCCATTTTTTCAGTGCACTTTTTTGGGAACATGGAAAGTGTATGTGGGAATGGCCTATATGAAGTTTTGTTAACAATCCATGTCTTTTTGACACTGTAAACCAGTATATTGTTACTGTATACTATTAGATACTTTTGGACTACTAAGTGTATTATTTATAATAGTTGGTATATATTTTCATTTCCATTTTGTTTTTATTTGAAAATCACTGTGCTTCACAGTGGTTTATAATAATGATAATAATAATAACTGCACTTATATACTGCTCTTCTAGACAGATTAGTGCCTCATCCAGAGCAGTGAACAATTTAGTATCATTATTATCCCCACAATACAGCTGGGGAGCTGGGGCTGAGAGGAGTGGCTTACCCAAGGACACCTACTGAGTTCATGGTAGTAGTGGGATTCGCACCAGTAGAGTGCTGATTCGCAGCTGAACCACTTAACCACTGTGCTATAGCAGCTCTCTTGTTCTTGTTCTAGTGTTGCTCACACTGTGGTGCCTCTGGAATAACGGTGCACAGATTTAGGCTGCTTTCATACACATTGAATAACACATTTTCAGTGCACTTTAGTGACTGTTCGCAAGTCAGAAAAACCCACTTGCAAACAATTACTAAAGTCCATTACTCCATATATGTGTAAACAGCCAGTTTCTGCACTCTTTGAAAGAGGAGAGAAACTCATATGTCTCAAACCTTCATGTCAAATAGCCTTAAGACCCTAATCAGTCAATAAGACCAATTTACTTTATATAGACATATTGCCTCATGATAGAAAATGCTTATGAATTAAAATTAAAAGCTCTTGTATTTTTAAAATATCACCTTATCAGGGTCATAGCCAGGATGGGTCCCACAATGAACACAGATTCATGCCACCTGAGGGTGTGTGTGTGTGCAATCCTAAACAGAGTTCCAAGTTTTGTTGTTGTATAACGCAATCTAAGTGCTAAATAGCCAGCTTTTGTAGATCAAATTTCAAAGCACAAACCTGTGGTTGGTATTACTTAATCACCTCAGGAAAGTTAAGACTGAATTCATTGACCTATTTATGAGGGAGAACAAAGGTAACTTTTGTGGAGGAACATTTGGTAGCTATTTACTGAAGGTGTACGCTTGAAGTTTGTTTTGATTGCTATGTAAAAAAATATTACTTGCAGCATTGCTGAGAGGCTTTGTTTTCCTGGTGGCTCATTTTACATGTTGCTTTTAATGCTTTCTTTGGGATGCGTTGGTTACATTTCCAGATTCATAAGGCATGCCGCATGAATTGTCTTGTAGGTAGGTTGTTCAGTGGAGTTCTCAGGGTGGAATTCACCAGGTGTTGCTGTTGTGAAGATAATAATAACATACTTTGTAAACCGCTCTGAGTGGGTGTTAAGTCATCCTGAAGGGCAGTATATAAATCGAATGTTGTTGTTGTTATTATTATTATTATTATTATTATTATTATTATTATTATTATTATTATTATTATTATTATTATTATTCTGCTTTGCAGAATTTCTGCCTGAAATCTAGCAATCCTTTTAGGAATTAGAATCAATCAGTTTTTCTTTCATGAAAAGGAAGATTCGATTTAGACCTTTATAAACAGACTAGTAACAAAGCCCATTGTGGGGAAAAATACAACAAGCTCCAGAAAGGGGGGTTTGGCCTCCTCCTTCGCGACTGATCCCAGCTGAGTGAAGGCGGGGGGTGGACAGTGCCACCTGCCCCCACCCCTAATCCCAACCGGGTGAAGGGAGGTGGGCATTTCCGCCTGTTCTGCACCTGATCCTGAGCGGGTGAAGAGGGGGCAGGCATTGCCACCTTCTCTACACCTGATTCTGGCAGGGTGAAGGTGGGGTGGGCATTGCTGCCTGCTCCACTCCTGATCCTGAGCGGGTGAAGGGACAGTGGGCATTGGCGCCTACTCTGCGCCTAATCCCATCCAGGTGTCAGGAGGCGGACGTTGATACCTCCTCCACTCCTGATACTTTCCAGGTGAGGGGGGGCAGGCATTACCTCCTACTCTGCACCTGATCCTGTCTGGGTAAAGGCGGGAGGCAGGAATTGCCGCCTGATCCAGGCCGGGTGAACAGGGGTGGGCATTATCTCCTGCTCCATGCTTGTTCCCATCTGGGTGAAGGTGTGAGGCGGGTATTGCCACCTCCTCCACTCCTGATCCCTTCCAGATGAGTAGGGGCTGGCATTGCCTCCTGCTCCATGCCTAATCCTGGCTGGGTGAAGGTGGGGGTGGGCATTGCCTCATCCTCCACTCCTAATCCCGGCTGGTAAAAGGGAGGAGGGCATTGCCTCCTGCTCCGGCGCTGATCCCATCTGGGTGAAGGCAGTGGGCAGGCATTGCCAGCTGCTACACTCCTGATCCCAGCTAGGTGAAAGAGGGCGGGCATTGCTGCCTGCTCCACTCCTGGTCCTTAGCGGGTGAAGGGACAGTGGGCATTGGTGGCTACTCTGTGCCTGATCCCGTCCAGGTGTCAGGAGGCGGACGTTGATACCTCCTCCACTCCTGATACTTTCCAGGTGAGGGGGGGCAGGCATTACCTCCTGCTCCATGCCTAATCCTGGCTGGGTGAAGGTGGGGGGCGGGCATTGCCTCATCCTCCACTCCTAATCCTGGCTGGTAAAAGGGAGGAGGGCATTGCAACCTGCTCCATGCCTGAGTCCAGCAGGGTGAAGGCAGTGGGCAGGCATTACTAACAATGATAGGGAGAATATCTCATAAGGCGCTCATTGCTATGGCAACTAGTAAAATGACGGTGGGACATTTTGCCTGCGGGCATTGTAATGTATGTGCACTGAGCATTCCGTTAAATGCGATTAGCCTTCCACGCACTGGTAATTCTCTCTATTCAAAGAGTTACTCCACATGCTCCACCTCGAATGCGGTATATATTGTTCAGTGCCCATGCTTGCTGTGCTATACTGGAAGTACAACACGGCCCGTTAAAATCAGGATTCAGGAGCACTTGTCCAATATTCGCACCAGAAGATTAGAGGCGCCCCAGGTAGAACATTTTACTAGTCACCATAGCAATGAGCGCCTTATGAGATATTCTGTATTGGAGGTTATGCAACAACACCATAACAGCAGCAATAACACAGATTTATTAAGGGCAGAAGCACAGTGGATCTTTAGAATGGAGAGCCTCTCTCCAAAAAGACTGAACAATGAAATTAATTTTTCTGCATTCTTATAAACATGCCACTGAAGATACAATTAATATAAAGCGGTTTATTCTCCTCCAGGATCATTTTCCTTTAAGTGTGTATATCAGGGCCAATTTAGATGAGCATATAATTGGAATTAGGTCCTTGGGACGACACCGCCCTTTGAGAATGACTTGGGAGATGAATGGTGAACACATTGGTTGTAACAGTCCATAATTGTGAGTACGCTAACCATTATGGGACATATTTGTCTGTATACAACTGTAAGTATATTTGTTAATTTATGGATGTATTTATGTAACAGATAGCTTAATGTGACTTAATTTCCTTTTGCTAGTGCCCTAACAGGTGGTTATCTGGTGGACTCCAATGTTTATGACCTTGCATCTCCTCTCCAACTATGATATGTCTTTCGTCCTAGCAACCAATTGTGCTAGCACAAATATGTAAAATGTTCTCACAGGGAAAGAGCAGCAAAAGATTATTTAGAATTGGGAGGGGGAGGAAAAACGAGATAGAAAAGAGATGTATTTTTCCCATGCTGTCATTCCTGTCAAGCTTCTACTCAAGCTGCTTAGATGTTTGTCTTGCTTCTAAGTAGACCTATGGACCTGAATATGGAAAAGACCTGATTTCTGAATAAAAGTAATTTAATCAAGGACTTGTGTCTTGCTATAATGATTCAGAGATCTGTCTGCCATATCCTGTCATCCAGAGTCTGACAGGCATAGCCACTTGCTCTGCACCTGATTGCACTGGAGTGAAGTGCAGTAGGCATTGCAATCTGCTCCAGGCCTGATTCCAGCAGGGTGAAGAGGTGGCAGGCATTGTCACCTGCTCAGCTACTGCTCTTGGGTGGGAGAAGGGGGCGGGCATTGACGCCTCTTCCAAACCTGTTCCTGGATGGGTGAAGGTGGGGGGTGAGCATTGCCATCTGCTCCACTCCTGATCCTGGCCGGGTGAAGGTACTGTGGGAATTGCTGCCTGCTCCATGCCTGATCCCAGCCACGTGAACCAGGGGGGGAGGAGGCATTGCCTACTGCTCTGGGGCTGATCCCATCTGGGTAGAGGCGAGAGGTGTGCATTGCCACCTCCTCAACTCCTTATTCCTGCCAGATGAGGGGGCAAGCATGGCCTCCTGCTCCATGCCTGATCCTAGCCGGGTGAAGGGGCAGGTATTGCCTCATGCTTTGCTTATAATCCTGGCCGGTGAAGTGGGGGAGGGCATTGCCTCCTGCTCCATGCCTGATCCCAGCTGAGTGAAGGCAGGGAGTTGGCATTGCCTGCTGCTCTGCTCCTAATCCTGGCTGGATGAAGGGGGGGCAGGCATTGCCTCCTCCTCCACCCCCGATCCTGGCTGGGTGAAGGGGGGGTGAGCATTGCCACCTGCTCTGTCCCCAACTCCATCCAGGTGAAGGGGGTGGGTATTGCTGCCTGCTCCACATCTGATTGCAGCTGGGTGAAGGGGGGCAGAAATTTCCCCCGCCAACAACCTGTTTCTGGCAGATTGAAAGGGGGAGGGCATTACCTGCTCCACCCCTGATCCCAGCTGAGTGAAGTCAGGGAGGCGGGCATTGCTGCCTGCTCCATGCCTGATCCCAGCCTGGCTTCCTGCTGTGGCTTCCTTCCATGGTTATCGCCCTCTGGTGGTGCACCAGGGTAGGAAGCGAGTTGTCAGGAATACAGTTTGCCTTTTATATAGCAGAATGTATTTATTTATATTCTACGAGCATAGTTGAAACATTAAGAATGAGGGAAGCCATAAAAGAAACAATTATACCCAAGTCAGGACTTGTCTGAACATGTCCTTGTTGCATCAGACTGCTTTTTGCCCATTGTATCATATTACAGTGGCACAAGAACTGGCAGAAATCCACAATTGAGGACATCTACACTATCATGTTGTTTAAAGAAACCTCTCAAAGATAAACTAATAAGAAATCAAAGAGAGTTCCTCTTTTGAAAGAGGAAGGAAAATAAGATGAACCAATAGCTATATCTAAAAAAGAAAATGTAGAGCTCAAATCAGTCCAGCGCGAACTGTTAACTCATTCCTGCCACTTTTTATCCATAATAATATAAAAATAAGGATTACACGCTTTTCATATTTGTCTGTCTATCAGACCCCAGCCAATACAATACCAAGTATATATTCTGAGTTTAGTGGGAGATGCTTGCCATCCTCAGGTGCTGCTTGCATCTGGCTTCAGACACATCCTATATCTAAATCTGAACCTGGATCTCATCATACAGATATTAATCTGCACATTTGGGTCTGGCACAGAGTAGAAGGATGTCTGTACAAACATCAGCCTTCAGGTTTGCACAAAATTCAAAAGAAAAAAGGGAAAAAAATTAAAAGTAGAAAAAACAGTAATTTGTGATGTTACCTTGTAAGATTTCAGCAGCCCTTTTAAAGGAGGAAAAGGGAGAGAGAGCTGCGCTGCCACCGCCACCTAAGCCAGGTAGACGGTGCTGGCTGGGCAGACATCCAGATGGATGAGGAGGAGGAGGAGGAAGCAGTCTGTTAGGAAGTGGCCATGGAGCTACAGCATCAGCTTACTGATGGGCAGGGGAGGAAAAGCAGTGATAGGCCCTGCTGTCAGCACTGGCCCACTTCGGATGGTGGTCACTGTGCTGCAAGCAGGTGAGTGCGTGTGGGAGCTGCCACCACATAACCAGCAAGGTAGTGCTGGCAGCATTGCAGGCAGGAGCGCCGACCAGTAAGAGGCCGACTGAGCGAGAGCAGGAACAAGTGGACCACTTCTCTGGGAGTTTTGAAGGACCTCTGCTTGTATCAGATCTATTGATATGAATTACATTATTTCTAATCTGCTAGAGGCCATATTATTCTGTTACACATAGAAACATAGAACTTGAAGGTACCCCAAGGGTCATCTAGTCAAACCCTGTGCACAATGCAGGAAATTCACAGCTATCTTCCCCCTCACCTCCCCCAGTGACTCAAAAGACCTCCAGGATCCCTGGCCAATGTGGCCTGGAGGAGGAAATTCCTTCCTGACCCCAAAGTGGCCATCAGCATTATCCTGGGTGTATAAAAAGGGACCACAAGAGCCTAGCACAGGTCCCTCTCTTCATGCTAGGGATGCCAGGTCCTCCTCCCCTCCCCTCCTAACAGGAGGGTGGAGGACCCGGAGCTTACGTTTTCTGCGTCCATGGCTGCTCCAGGAAGTGACGTCATTACACAGGCATAGGAGCATGTGCACATGTGTTTCTCAGCAGGCTAATTTGGGCCCCAAATGGGCCCAATTCAGCCCGTTTCGAGCCAAAATAAGCCCACTGAGAAATGCAGGAGCACTCTCAGGGGCAGTGGGACGACGTAACTCCCAGAGGTGACATCGCTGCACCTCCACAGGAGTGCACCTGTGGCGGTGCCCCTCCACCTTTCCTCTCCCATCAGCCAGGTGAGTAGAGGTGGAGGGTGGGAGCGGGGCATCCCCTGTCCCCAGTGGAGGAATGGCATCCCTACTTCATGCCATCCCTCTCCCGGTCTGCCTACATTCATACTGAGTCATAGAATCAGCATTGCTCTCAGATGGCCATCTAGCCTCCTCTTAAAAACCTCCAAAAGAGAGCCCACCACTTCCAGAGGAAGCCTGTTCCACAGAGTAACTGCTCTGTCAGGAAGTTCTTCCCATTGTTTAGCTAAAAAAATCTTTTGCTTTAATATTAACCTGTTATTTCTGATCCAACCCTCTGCAGAAACAGGAAACAGCTCCACTCCATGTGACAGCCCTTCAGATACTTGAAGAGGGCTGTCATATCACCTCTCCTCCTCGCCAGGATAAACATGCCAGCTCTTTCAATCTTTCCTCATAGGACTTGGTCTCCAGACCCTTCACCATCTTTCTTGCCCTCCTCTGGACATTTTCCAGCTTGTCAACATCCTTCTTAAACTGTGGTGCCCAAAACTGTACATAGTACTCCAAATGAGGTCTAACCAGAGAAGAGTAAAGTGATACCATCAGCTCACATGATCCAGACACTATACTGTTAATACAGCTTAAAATCACACTTGGTTTTTTAGCTGCCTCATCACACTGCTGACTCATGTTCAACATATGATTTACTAAAACCCCTAGATCCTTTTCATGTGTTCTACTGACAAATCTCTATCCTATAAGGATGCATTTGATTTTTTTCTACCTAAATGTGGACAACAACTCATTGATTCTTTGTGACCTAGGGTTGCCAGCTGTAGCTTGGGGCATGTTCCTGGACTTCTGGGGTGGAGCCTAGGAAGGGGGATTGGAGAAGTGGGGTATAAAGCCATACAGTCTACCCTCCGAAGCAGCCATTTTCTCCAGGGAACTGATGGTAGTCCAGAATCAGTCCAACCTCAGTGCACGTGGTGACACTTCAAACTTAACTTTAACATCACAACACAATGGCTGCTATTTCCTTATTGCAACAGCAGTGGAACATTTTCAACAGCCTAATTCTAGTGTCGTTAGAAAATTTGAATTGAGATCCTCAGAAACTTTAAATATTTTTAAACTGGAAGCATTTTCCCTGTCTGTATGTTATTCCTCTTTTTAGATTCAAGCCATAGTTAAACAAAGAGGGTTTTTTTTAATCAACTTAGAGAACAGGGAAACATTTCTTTGTGACATAATAATTGCCAAGCTAAATAGGTCTGAATTGATTCTAGCTAATTCATATCTTAGTAATGTTCTAAGAAATATATTTCTGTGGGGTTTTTTTATTGATCCTGGCCTGTCATAATACATGATGTGCTCATTGATTGGTTTAAGATATGTTGTGCTTTAAAAAGCAAAAAAAAAAAAAAAGCAGAGCTGTAAATAACAATTTCCATTAAAACAACAATGTGTCTTGGATGAATGAATAAAGCTAGTCCAGATGCTTTACGAGCATGGTTGGTTACTTACCTGTAAGTAAGCCCAATGCACTCAAATTCTGATAAGACAAATGATTCATTCTTACTTTAGTTGCTGATGGTCGCACTAAATCTTTGCAGTTTTATCGGTGCAGTACATCTTTTATTGAGAAGCAATTACACGAGCGAATAACAGATGAATAAATTGTCTAAGCTGCGGTTTGTCTTTCTTTTGCAGAGCTGCAGGAAACCAAGACCTCTCAGTTCTATGCCCTCTCCCACCACCCTTTAGACTACAGGATATTAGTAATGGATGAAGATCAAGACCGGATCTACGTGGGCACCAAAGATCACATCCTGTCTTTGAATATCAATAATATAAGCCAGGAACCTCTGAGTGTAAGTTCATAAAATGCGTTAGGAATCCCAAATAATTTAACTGCATGATTTTGGCTTAAGAAATGGGGGGGGGGGGCTGCTTCTACATGGACTTTTTCTCTGTCCTGCTATCCAAACTGGACCTCTCCTTTTTTCCCCCAGAGCATCGACATTGTCATGAAATCATCACCTTCTGGGTTTTCCTTGGCTTTGTTGAGGTCTTTGCCAAGCTTACTTTGCTATGATCTTTCCTGAAAGGTTGCTGTGGGTGAGAATGTGCAAATTAACCTCCATACACACAATGGCAACATTCCCCTTATCCTCTTGGGCTCACCATCTCCCCTCCCTGCTGATTCACTGGCAAGCTTTTCTCCAGATCCTTTATTACATTGCCAATTGCCATATCAGTATGGTGATGCTAGTAGCTACTATTGATTTTTTTTAAAGCTGGCAAAAAGCCTTTTAGTAGCAAGGCAGGAGTGGAAATAATAGGAACAAATGAATGCTGGGAAAAGCAGCTAACATGTTCCTGTGTTAATATGTTAAATAACATATTTATTTTAATGTCTTCACTGAACACATGCTATTTTGGTGTAGTGGTTAAGAGCTCAGGACTCTGCGCTCCTCGCTCCTCCACTTGAAGCCAGCTGGGTGACCTTGGGTCAGTCACAGCTCCCTCGGAGCTCTCTCAGCCCCACCCACCTCACAGGGTGTTTTGTTGTGGGGATAATAATGACATACTTTGTAAACCGCTCTGAGTGGGTGTTAAGTCATCCTGAAGGGCGGTATATAAATCGAATGTTGTTGTTGTTGTTATTGTAGTAGTAGTAGTAGTAGTAGTAGTAGTAGTAGTAGTAGTAGTAGTAGAGTGGCAGGACTCTAATCTGGAGAACTGGGTTTGATTCCCCACTTCTCCACTTGAGTCAGTCACAGTTTCTTGGAGCTCCCTCAGCCCCATCCATCTCACAGGGTGATTATTGTTGTGGGGACAATAATAACATACTTTGTAAACCACCCTGAGTGGGCGTTAAGTAGTCCTGAAGGGTGGTATTATTATGTTATTAGATGAACAAATATGCTAGTGTTCAAACAACCTTTACAGTGTTAGGCAATATGGATACCTGGCTGTTTTAATTTGAGCTATGGAGCTTAAATTCATGAGCAGTATCATAAAAGAGAGAACAGACTTCTCCCAAACCTTGAATAAGCCAGAGAGTTGCAACATAACACTTGGCAGGAAATCACCTATGAGGCACAGATATTTTGCTGTCAGTTGTTGTGCCCTTCCCATAAGTCTGGATTGTTCCCAGTTCCTTCCCTTGAAAGCCTTGTCTCCTCCAGGCCTGCTGGGGGCAGTGACTTCAGTTAGAAGGAAGGAGACGTTCCTCTCTCCCCATCTTTTTCACCCTGAAAGCCACTACACCATCATTTAATCTGCCAAAGAAATACTATTTTCCTGAAGTGCCAGTCATCTGCGTGTATGTGTGTGTGTGTGAAGCCCTTTCGCCATATGAGCCACAATTGCTATCTGAATCAGACACCACACCCACAATTCTCATCTGACTATTATACATGAGTCCATGTCCCATATCCCATCTAGGTCTTAGAGCCAATAGGCTCTTCGACCAGAAAAAGTCTGCAATATAACTAAAAAGTTATTGCTGTTCAATATTCATTAAAAACAAACAGTGTTTAATTGCAGCAGTTATACATTTACACACATCCAGGGCTTTTTTTCACGGGGAACGTGGGGGATTGGAGTTTCGGTACCTCTTGAAAATGGTCACATGGCTGGTGGCCCCGCCCCCTGATCTCCAGACAGAGGGGAGTTAAGATTGCCGTCTGTGCTGCTGAGCGGCCATGTGGTCACCAGCCATGTGACCATTTTTTCTGAGGGCAACCCACTGAGTTCCACCACCTCTTTTCCCAGAAAAAAAGCCCTGCTTAATGTTATATTAAAATCCGGGTCTTCTTATTCAGATGAGGATATGACATTTTTCTTCTCAGATCTGAATAAATCATACAAAAAAAGAAGTAGTGCTCAATAGATTCTGCCAAAGACATATCACAGATACAAACTCTATATCCTCTTTCTTGGCCTATAAATCGTCCATGTAAGACAACAAGCGGAAGTGAATTCATACACATGACTCAGGGTGGGGGCCCAACTGGTGTATTCTATAATGTGTGAAGAAGAAGCATCACCTTCCCTCCTTGTAGTACCACCTGAGCAACACCAGGGGGAGAAAGAGAGACCCCGAAACATCAGCAACCATATAAGTGGGTGGGAATGGGAGAGAAATCCATGCCAGAGAAGAATTCTGGAATTTATAATGCTTGTTTCATACTGAAGGTGAGAGTCACCAAGGTTTATATTGCAAATGAAGGGGTTGCAAAATCCAATGGCGTCACAAATAGCATTGTCAATATGAAAACATGCTTTCCGATAAAATATTAATAGGAAGTTGATGAGTGTGAGGCCCTGTCTATGGTTGTTCCTGATACAGGGATATAGCCTGGAGCAATACAGTTTAATACAGGAAGAGTCTGAAAAAAGCATATTAAAACAACTTAATATGGGGGAATCTGCTGTGCAGAATAAATTTGCTGAACTATAGTCAAAATAACTTCTACTGAAATTTGCAGACACCGTCAATGGAAAAATAGTTCTACACATTTCTGGCAAGGTATATTGCTACAGACTGGAATGTCTCCAACAGACATATATTACTGGCCCTTTCTCATTATTCTTTGTGAATGTACTTCGATATTCTTTTGCCTGTTTTGAATTCTATTTTGCTTTCGCTTCTCCAGGGCTGAAGGGGAGATCCACAGCATCCTGCTGAGAACTTCCATTAGTCTTTTCAAAACCTTTTCCCCAAACCCACAGCTCTTCTGCTGGACCCTTAGTCTCTTTGGTGCTAGATGCCTGCTAGGGTTACCAAATGTCCGGTTTTCTCACAAACAGTCCTTTTTTTCTTTGAAAAATGGAGAAAAAGGGCCAGTAATATATGTCTGTTGGGGGAAATGGAATCAAAATACTGGACATATAAATGTCTGGTATTTTTGTGTTCAGGCAGGCCCTTGCTGAGGAGAGCAGGCCTCCCGCCTCCCACTTCCACCTTCTGGCAGCACAGCCAGCCAGTCGGCTGCTGCTGGAGAAAGCAGAGGCCCACAGGACCAAGCTCTGCCTCCCTGCCTCCTCCCACTGTGCTTCAACCAGCTAGCAACTGCTCGAGGAGACTGGGGGCTCATGCTCCGCCTCCCTGCTCTCCTCCTCCCACGTGAAGCACGGGAGCACTCCAGCAGGCTGTGCAATGACCGGAAGCTTGTGTGCACTTTGTGAGAGACTTCCTTGGAGGCTTTTGGAGACATCATTTTTGAGTTCATTTATTACATAGAAAATAGTAGACTACTTTAGACATGTTACTACTATCTAGAAGGACAGAAAGTGCTTTCTCCTGGTTTAAAACAGGCTTTCAAAAATGCATACAGCTAGAGAGAAGTCTTATAGTCTTCTGAATTTGGGTGTGCACTGGCTAAGAATTCTTCTAGAAATTAGTTAAACCTCCAAGGCTTATTTCAGCTGAAAGCTTAGCAGAACATTTTTTCTTAAGAGACACCCTGCATTTCAGTCTTGTATCTTTATAATAATTTATTTTAAAAAATTATAATTTTGACTTTCTTTATAAGGCATTTTGTACTTTGCACGGTTGACCTCAGTTATTGGTGAATTGTAATGTAACTTTTTGTTAGAAAACAAATCTTCTGTACAACCATTCTGTATGTTGTGCTTTGCCTACCCCAGTGCACCACAGGTGAGAGGGCAGCTGATTCTGTTACGATTACATCATCTTGTTCAGGGATATTTGGCATGGGAGGTCAATCTCCTCAATGGGAATCCAGCATTTGCATGGAGAGGTCCAAGTCCCTCCATAGCACCATAGTTTTAGGAATATTTTGGAATGGCAGAAATCAAAGTGCTACTAGCACCCACAGAAAGCACTATTAGCACACACCCAGCCAGTAGCTGGGTGCTCAGTAGCTGCTTTTCTTTAGATTCCTGAGTTTGTAGTGGCAAAAGGGAGATGGTAGAGACCTGTTCCATGAGCAGAGCAGAATTTGAGCTTTTTGTGTGCTCAATTTGCTCCTGATTTTCTTGGTAGTTGATCCACAAGCACTGGAATGGGTTTGGGCACAGTTCTTCTGTATGCCTGCCCTCCATCTGCATTTTTACAGTTCTGGAGTTGGTTTATTTTCTTCTGTATGTGCATTAAATAATAAGGATTTTCCAAGGAGGGTGTGCCACAGCAGTCCTCCTTTACTTTTTGCACACACTTTTATGGATATATTGATATATAATGACTGGATTTTTTAAAAGACCAAAAATGAACACATGCTAAAGGATGAGGGAAAATAAGGAAAGGCAGCTGGGGTGGGGGGAGGGGATAGCATTTTCAAGCCGAGAGGCTGCAAATTGCTATTGGGGAGGGCTGATGCGAGCCAGCCCTCCATGCCGGCCTGTCTTTGCATGGGGAAGCCTAGAAGGGGAGCATCTTTACCTTATGTCCCTTTCAAATTACACTGCTTTTTTCTGGCACCAGAAGTGGCCAGCCCTGGCCACCAGGCCTTTTTAATTTTAATTTATTAGATTTATATTCCGCCCTCCCCACACCAGCAGGCTCAGAGCGGATTTACATTTTTTTAAAACATTGACACTTTAATATTGGTATATTGACATTTTAATATTGCTATATCATATCATTGTAATGACTGGTTTAGCAAGTTCTCTGAATTCCCAGCTTTCATTTTTAAAAGTATATCTCTAGCCCTTTCCCTTGCAGAAATATAAGGGGAAAGGCCTCTTTATGCAAGGGGAAAACTAGAGACTTGCTTTTTTTAAAAAAAATGAAAGCTGGGAATTTAGAGAATCTGCTAAACCTTTCGACTCTTTGGATACACGCAGAGATCTTCTAATCGGTGAGGACTGCCTCCCAGAGGTGGGTAAGGAGATCTGGCATCCTGTTTTGACAGTAACAGTACATTCATTGAAAAGCGCGTCGGAGTAGGCAGGACAAGGAAAACAAAAGAAACAACGCGTATGAGGGAGAAAGGCAACTCAGAATTGGCTTCCAGAAAAAGATTGGCGTAAAAATCATCTCAAAAAAGATTGGCGTAAAAATCATCATCTGGAAAAAAAAACCCCTGGAAAATAACAACAACAGAATGAAGTAAAAATTAAAGACACAAAAATGTGTGTGGAAATCAGTGGATAAACTGGAGCAGTATGAGGCCGGAACTGGTTTTTAAAAAGCATGAGGAAAAGCCCGTTATGACTCCTTGAATTCAAACCATTTTATTTATGGGAGCTTGTGTCTCTTTGGGGTGCTAACCTTGAAGGCTGCTAGGGTTTTTTCCCTCCCATTTTCTTTGATTTAGCTTTTCCATGCAGTGTTTGATAGCACTACCAAAGCACTCCCTAACCCCAAATGTTATGAAGCATACAAAGTCTTAGACTTTGACCTACAGCTGTTTCTTCTAGGCAGGTCTTCCCTTTCGTTCCCTTCCCTTCCCTTCCCTCTCTCTCTCTCTCTCTTTTTTTTTGCGTTAGGTGACATGCAATACAACCTAAAGTTGTGCAGAACACCCTGGAGAAACCTCCTTAATCTTATCAGAATGTTTCCTAACTGCCTCAAAATTCCTGCAGATATTTCACATGGGCTAGAAAAGGTCAAACTCAATTTTTTCTGGAGGTGGAATTCAGTGGCATAGTTATCCATCTTGATTACATTTGAAAATGTTGTCCTATGGGGTGCTAACCTTGAACGAATTAAGCACTGCTGCTTAATAACATTTGGGCAGTGGCCCAGGGTAGGGTCTGTAATTCTAAGGAGGAAGGAGCCTATCTTCCTTCCCCATAACTATGTGCGCAAGACATCACGTGAGCCATATACACCTTGAAACTTTTATCCCGAACATGTGTCCCAAACTTTATTCCAGTATCTCAACATTCAAGGAAGATAGGATATTTCAAACAGATGCCAATCAATTTGGACGCATGGACTTAAGTAATACATTCTTTACACAGACACGCCCTGCCAACACCAAAACACCTGCGCTCACCCCATATGGACCTCCAAGTACCCAATTTATACAGTGCTTGTACATCCAATTGGAAGGAGTGTGCCTGCTTCTTCCACAAAAGCTCATTTTTATGCCTCCCTTCCCCTGAGGAGCTCAGGGAGGTATACATCACTCTCCCTTTCCTAACAGATCCTCATAACACCCTTGTGATGTAGGTTCATCTGAGAAAGAGAGTAACTAGGCCAAGGACATCCATCTAACCTTCATGGTTTAAACCACCAGGGTCTCCCAGGTCCACTGCACCATACCAGCTCCCTACCTTTGGGTGAACATATGAACCTATGACGTCATTTGGGTATGCTTAATCCTAGCTACGGGAGGGAAGGTGGCATGGTATAGTACAATCTCGTCAGATCTTGGAGGCTAAGCGGGGTTGGTACTTGGATGAGAGACCACCAATGAAGACTCAGCAGAGGAAGGCAATGACAAATGACCTCTGCTTCTCACTTGCCTTGCTGACGCCATAAGCTAATTGTGACTTTACTGCACGTACACACAATCTTAACTACAATCAGATTAAAAAATGTTTGGATCCATCCTTTGTCAATATTTGTCAGCATAATGGCTGTGGCTTGTAACAGCCTGCCCCAAGTCAAGAGGACAGGTGCAGCCACTAACTCTTGAGTGCTTCTTTCTAGAATGCTCTAATTTAAGAACAGTTTGCACCTTAATTGTTCTAATCTGGATAGCCCAGAAGAGCCTGATCTGTATACGATATTAGAAGCTAAACAGGGTTGGCCTTGGTTAGTAATTGGATAGGAAATCTCCAACGAAGACCAGGATTACAGAGGCAGGTGATGACAAACCACCTCTGTTAGTCTCTTGCCAGGAAAACCCCACCAGGGATCGCCATAAATCATCTATGGCTTGAGGGTAGGATTTCTTTCTTTCTTTCTTTCTTTCTTTCTTTCTTTCTTTCTTTCTTTCTTTCTTTCTTTCTTTCTTTCTTTCTTTCTTTCTTTCTTTCTTTCTTTCTGATTATATATTTAAGGCATCGTTTGTTAAACTACACTGGAAACTAACCTAAAACTGTGTAGGCGTGGGTAGGCATCCCCTTTATTAGGTTTTCTGAAGAAGAAAAATAAGAAGGAGATATTACCTCCCAAAAATAGCTTTGCAAAAATATTGACCTTGTGAATTTTTCAGGCAGGAGCCCCGAAGGCAATGTGGTAGCAGGAACAAGGCGAGAATGATGACTTTTTCTATAAATATGCATTTAATATTATGCAATCCACTGGAAACATTTTTTTCCCTTCTTCCAAACAGATTTTCTGGCCAGCGTCAGCAAACAAGGTTGATGAGTGCAAAATGGCTGGCAAGGATCCTACTGTGAGTATTTTTTAACAAATTCTTTTAATTAAATATCTGGCCACAAGAATTGGGGCACCTCGGGTGCAGCCAACAGCCATGCGGGAGAGGCGTGTTTTCTCTTAGTACCATGTGAGCCAAATTATCTGGTGACTTTGTGACGCAAACGCTTTACTTGCGCAGCCCAGGTCTGCCAGCTGATGCCTGGGAAAATGAGGGCGTTGCTCATTTTTCAGAACCCGATTTCTTCATTCAGCAATGTGTATGAGCTGCTTCCCTTGTTCCTAGCAATGGATGTCATGGACAATGCCTGCTCTGAGTATCTCTGAGAGAATATAATGCAGACTGTTGAGCTACCGCTAATGTTAAGTGCTTGGACGGACTTCTGGATGGTATATGTGGCCACTGGAAAAAAAACCCTCTCTGTGCATTCCAACAACACTTATAAAGGCTCTTTTATTAGTTTATAAAGCCATGTTTCGAGCTGATGCCTGAAAAAGAGCATAAGTTCCTGAAAGCAGGTAAATGTAGCACAATTATTATTCATGTTTTTGTTTTTGCTTTTTTGAATCCTAGAGAAGAGACATCATCTATTGTGTAAATAACTTAAACCTCCTGTCCTGGGTCAAACAAACAAATCGAAACTAGTTAAACAAACCAACCAAAAATTCTTAGAAATTGCACCAATTGTTAACAAACTCTCTCTGGGTATCTTTTGTGGGTTCGGCTTTGGGGGTCATGATGACTGGGTGAGGCCAAGAAGATGGTGATATGAAATGTGGCCTTTGGGGTACCCTCATCACCCCCTGACCTAGATGGCCCAGGCTGGCACTATCTTGTCAGGTCTTGGAAGCTAAGCAGGGTCAGCCCTGGTTAGTACTTGGAAAGAAATCCAGGGTTGCTGCACAGAGGCAGGCAATGGCAATCCATCTCTGTTTGTTACCTGGAAAACCCTATGAGGTTGCCATTATTTTCATCATCATCATCATCATCATCATGTGATGTTATCAGAGCCCACCAGATGTTTGGGCTGGACTTGGGGGAGGGGGGTCCATCATGACCCAGGATTTTATCCAAGAATCCAGGAGTCAGTGAGGTGTCGCCTTCGTATACAGCCTATGGCTGTTTGCAGCTGTCCAGTTGTTATCCTGTTTATGCAGACATTGCCTAGGTGTTTAGTTAAGCCCTTTTTCAAATCTCACTTAACACTCCTATCACTACTGGAATAATGGCTGTATGTTTCTCCCAGAGACAATGAATTTCAAATCTTAGCTCGTGGATTTTTTCAGTCTTTTTCTTTGACTTGACAGGCACCGAGGATTGCCACATTGATCCATTTGATCTTCTTACTTTCAACCACAGTCCTATCCAAAGTATTATGTTCTAACTTCTTATCTGCTTGGATTTTGAAACACCTATTTTAAACAATTTTTTCAGGCTTATGTTCCCACCAATATTTGGGGGGTGGTAGCTTGTACTTTTTGCATCAATTATTATTGTTGTTGTTATTGTTATTAAACATTATTATAGTCCACCCTTCTCACTGAGACTCAAAGTGGATTGCACAGTGTAATAAGTCAGCTGTGACTTGATAGTACTTTCCATTGCCACCCTTTTCATAGAACTCCCTGTTCAAAGATTTCTCCATTAAGTCTTATTATTTTTACATGAATGATTAATTTTTTTTTAATTATTTGGAAAGGTCACTGAAGGTCTTAGCTGACTGCCATTTCAATGCTGTTGTAATTTTTTAGTATGCCTGTGGGACTGTTTTTGGGGTATGCACAAAACCTCAATACTTTTCCCTTTTTTAATATTATTGTTTTGTTATATCTGCTTAGTTTCTTTATTTGGTTTTCAACAAGAAGCACATTACTAGCTGTAAACCCCCACCCCCAGTCCCACTGCGATGAAATTTTCAGGGATTATACCCCTTACTGAAAAGCAAGAGAGCCCCCCAGCCAAATTTCAGCTGCAGTTCCTCGTTGTATAAGTCGGGGCTTGAAAAATCCCAGGTGTCAGGGCACCAAGAAACGTAATTGTGGAATCTAGTATTTTCATCAGTCATTTACTGTGACTCTTGGTGATTCTCAGCAGAAGTACAAAGCTTATTTAAGTGAGAGATAAAGGTTAGCTTTTTGTTGTGGTGATAACAAGTATTACCCCATATATATTTATACACTACAAAACTTTTGATATAGTTTTTTAAAAAATGACTATCAACTGTGAAGTGTTTGGAGTTAGGTCTTCTGGTAGCAATAATTAGAAAGTATGGTCATTAAAATATAAAACCAAAAAGGCTGAAAAATAGGTCCAGCTCCTACATTTTTGGAGTAGTTCTTAAAACTGAAGAAAATTTGTCACAGTCTTGTACAGGCAGTTAAAATTCTTCATTGAGCATGCAGAGGCAGTCTGAAAAAGGAGATGGACACAAATCTTTCTCTCAAAATGGTAGAGGATTCTCAAATACGAGCCCGCCCATTCATATCTAAAGTGAAAGTATGCAAATGAGTCTATTTTAAACAAGTTGAGGGAGGAGCTGTGCCCTGGGCCACCGCCTTTCCTCACTTTGTTTTGCTTTCAGCCTAGTTGGCTTTGGTGAAAGAGATGGACTAGAAGGAAAATGCTAAATTTCAGTTGACTGAATTTAAGGTAAGGGGGAGTCAGCATTTACCTGCCCTCACTGGTACGCTCCTTTACTGTGTGAAAATAGAACTAACCACTAGAACTCGCCACTCTCTGCTTTCTGGATGCCTGAAGTGGCAAACTCCTGCATAAGTAAAATTAGACAATTATGTTTAGTGTATACCCACTTGCTTTCATGGGTACCCAAATGCAAATGAGACTCTTACAGAGCAATCTCAAGCAAGCCCGCTTGGAAGTAAACAGAGATTGTAACTAAAATATTTCCTTCTGTACCTAGAAATCAAATATAGGAACAGATAAAATAATGGAATGCTGAGCAAACCAGATCCATTTCTACTTATACAGAATCAAGAAAACCATACCCACTAGGGACAGTGAATGATTGGGAGAAACTAGAAATGCCTTCCAGGATGATCTTCTTCAAAGGAAACATCTGCTAATTCTTCCAGTTGGAAACTGCCCCTGTCAGTTAGATAGTTCTGTGTTATTCTTATTACTTCCCCTCCCATCATCTTTGCCTTATGTCAATGTGGAAAACAGTTGGTGAAGCACCAGGACATATTTCATTGCCAAAGATTTCCAGAGATAGCTGACAGTTGTTATTTTTATTTCAGTCAAGAACCAGAAGGTTAAGCAAAAATAAAATAAAATAAACAGTACTGTTTATTACACACGGCACAAAATTATAGGATTAAAAATCCCATCTATGAAATACCATTAAAAACTCAGATCATTGTATACACCAATGACAAAAAATCACAATAATGGCTACACACGTATATTGACCAAAAGACCAAACATGTTTCGGCCCTGGGGGCCTTCTTCTGTGGTCAAAATTATATTAACACACAGACATAAAACTATAACATGATCACTATAAAAATATATATTTCCAGGCCAGGCAGGGTCTTTAAAAGAGAAAAGCTCCAAATTCTAGTTATAAATCATTTATGCATAAACTGAGGAGCCTTACTCATCAGAGATGGTAACAAAAGGCTAGCATTCTGTCCTGGGCTATAGTTGAATTCCCAGTGTGTGTTCATGTGAAAACCAGACACCTAAGTTATTATTTTTAGCAATCAGACTCAGGATATTAAAGAACAGATGGGATTTGGTTTTTATTATGAGGTTTATACTCATGATATGTATGTAAAATTTATAAACCTGATAAAGACTCATTGGTAGCGCAAAGCAAATTTTAAAAAAGAATATGCAAATAATTTATACCATGTTATACATCATGGCATTCTGACTTGGATAGCCCAGGTAAGTCAGAAGCTAAGCAGGGTTGGCCTTGGTTAGTAATTGGATGGGAGATCTCTAATGAAGACCAGGGTTGCAGAAGCAGGCAATGGCACCTCTGGTAGTCTCTTGCCATGGAAACCCCACCAGGGGGTTGCCATATGTCAACTCTGACTTGAGGGCACTCTCCACCACATACACCATGGCAAAACTGGTTAAGTTATTCAGTATCAGAACAAAGGAAATGTACATAATACATCCATATGACAACTGACAGTCTGTGTGCTAATCATAGAATAGTCAGTTGTTGTTTTGCCAATTTTGATTTATGTATTTATTTTATTAGATTTATAATTCACTCTCCCCTCAAACAGGCTCAGAATGGATAACAACAATGAAAATACATATTAAATGGTAATATAAAAAATTAAATAATTAAGATCAACAATAATACCGCATCCTCGATGCAGCGACATTTGGTAATGTAATAGGAATTAAATAATGTGAGCATTATGTCATGCCATAACAACCGTGTATTTGAGCATAGGCATGTAATTAAAAGAAGAGTATCTGAATACATCGAGTCCATTTTGCAAGTTCACTTCTCAAGGGAAAAAATATTAGATCTACTGGAGCATAACTGAGCATAGTGCTTTCCCTTAAGATGCCCCCAGAAATGGATTATAATGGTTTCCATTTAATCAAATTATTTTTTTTAAATGGTAGCATGAAGCCTACCTCTTTCCCACACGACTTAACAGTCTATTGTATCACGCTTTCTAAGGTTCAGAATTGTCTATTATTGTGCAAAATGCCAGCCACGTGTTTTACTTAACGGTTGTCTGTGTGAGTCTGACAGTATGCTATAATCATTGGATGAAATCAATGAAAAATGAAAGCAACAGACCAGTTGAGAGGAAGGAAAGGAAAGACAGGCTCATTGAACTCTTTGGCTGACAAACCACGCCCCCGCCCCCATCATGGCTCTGTTGCTTCAGGCCAATAATAACATACTTTGTAAACTGCTCTGAGTGGGTGTTAAGTTGTCCTGAAGGGCGGTATATAAACCAAATATTAATGTTACTATTACTCATTTGCAGTTGTATTGGCTTGTCCACACAGGAGAATCCAGTTGCAAATGCTTGCTATAATACAATGCTAAATACCCAGAGATGTGTGGATGCAACTGGTGAAACTTACTTCCCTGTAAATATGCCCAGATGTTGGTGGCCCAGAGTAGCCAGCTCAAATCAGCTCTTGGAAGCAAAGCAGGGTGGGCCCTGTTTAGTAATTGAATGGGAGACCACCAAGGAAATCCAGGATCTCTGTGCAGAAAAAGGCAATGATAAACCACCTCTAACTATGTCTTGCCTTTAAAACCCTGTGGGGTAGCCATAAGTCAGCTGCGACCTGACAGCACTTTCCACCACCACCAAACATGCACATGGCTAGATTTTAAATGTATATTAAATAATCATTCAAAACCTCGTGGGCTTGATTATAATTTTAAAAGGGGAAAATCTACCAGTTGTGAGTAAAAAGATGTATTCTGAACAAACTCTCAGTATTTATGTATGTATATAGGTATGTATGTATGTTTGTAATTTTTTAAAGCATAACACCTCGTCTTTCCACGTAGTTCAAGGTGACTTAGAAAACAGTTTTAAATTTCCAGATTAAAAGCAAGTAAAGCCTCTTCCTTCCCTCTCCTTAAAAGTTCTGCCCCTTCACGCCTTCTCAAAAGCCATGGCAAATAAGCAAGGATTGCAGTGCCTCCTGAATATCTCTAAGGAGTGGGCTCCTCTCATCTCCTTAGGCATCCTGTTCCACAGAGCAGGGTCCATGACGGAAAAGGCCTGGCCTCTGGTCAGTGTCAAGCAGGCCACCCTAAGTGGTGGACAGCCAGCAAATGGCTCAAATCACTGGTACAGAACCAAGACAGGCACATCTGGAGACTTGGATAATGACATATAGAGCTGGATGTCATCTGCATATCGATGGGACCCAATCCCAAAGCTCCAGATAACTATTAGGGGAAGGGAGGGATGCCAGACTCCCAGTGGGGATGGAGGATTCCCCACCCCCACCCCTCTCCCACTTACCTGTCCAGTGGGGGGGCGCACACCTTCCGTGCACACTCCCTGGCGGTGCTGCACGCTCCTGTGCACAGCAGCTACCAAGATCAGGCCTGTTTTGGCTTGGATCAGGACCGCTGCAGAGCACGGGAGCGCTCCTGCCCTCCACAGCGGCCCAAAATGGGCCCATTTCAGCCCAAATCAGGCCTGTTTTGAGGCGCTGTGGAGCATGGGAGCACTCCTGCATTCTGCAGTGGCCTGTTTTGGCATGGATCGGGCGCTCCGCAGCGGCCCCAATCTGACCCCTGCAAAGCCATGTGATGATGTCACTTCCCAGAAGTGACATCATCGTGCTTGCGGGAGCATGCACATGCTTTGCGTGCACGCACACACACACCCCCAAAGGTAAGTCCCCCGCTGGGAGGTTGAGAGGGCCTGGCAACCCGAGGGGAGGGGCTGTTGGAAACAGGCAGAGATGGATAGGTTTGGCAAATTAAACTGGAGACAAAAAGGTAGAGATGCCAGGTCCCTCTACCCTCCTGGCAGGAGGTGAGGGGATTTGGCACTTATCTTGTGCTGGCAGTGTGTTGTTCTTTGCATGTGCTCACTCCTGGCGCCTGTGCTTCTATGCTCTGTGTGGGGCCAATCTGGCCCATTTGGGTGGCAACCTCCAGGGGGCTTGCCATCTGTTGCTGATCACTGGCGGGGTGGCAGACAAGAAGGCAACCCCCCCCCCCCGGGAGTTTGCCCACCACCAGAGGGCACCTGGGAACCCTATAAAAGGGTGCTTCTTTTCTTCCAGTATTCCTGTTTGTTCCCGCACTGTATTCAGGCCTTGCCCTGAATTTCAAACCCGTTTCTCATTGTCAGTAGTCACCTTGCTACATGTGGAGGCCTTCCTCCCTGGCTCATCCTTCTAGGGAAGAGCACAACCCACGTTTCATTTATGTTTGAGCCACAATGCAACACAGTGTAACTGCCTGGGCTTAGAGAGCAGCACACTGGTAAGAGGGCACGGCAGGCAGTTTGCTTATATTAGAGATTTAGTTACATTTTGCACTTTTTTTTTCAAATTGGCAATCATAAGCCTGGACACCCCCCCAATCCCCACATTTCTTTTTAATATACTAATATCATAATGACATTAAATTGTTTTTAGGGTGTTTTTTTAACAGGGTGACTATTTCACAGCAGGGGAGAATTGGAATGTATTCGCCATATGATATCATCTTCTGATTTTCAGGGAAATCCATTTATTCTCTGCCATGTGCATTTGAAATTAGCACAATTTGCTAATTTCACATTTCTCTACACCTTCCACAGTTTGCTAATTTCTCATTCCTCCATACCCACTACCACTCTGCATAGCCCACCCTATTCACTCACACCTGCTATTGTCATTCACCGGCTGTTATCATTCGGCTTCTGTAATCACTCCACTCTCCAAGATATAAGGACAGATGGACTCACATTCTAGTTGTATCTGAAGAAGTGAGCTGTGACTCACGAAAGCTCCCACCTTAACCACAAATTCCGTTAGCCTTGTAGGTGCTACTGGACTCTTACTCTTTTCTGCTGCTACAGACAGACTAACACTGCTACCCATCTTGAAATTAGCACATTAGTGATTTTACCATAACAAACTGGAGAACAGCTTTGGACAACAAGGGAGAAGAGGAAGTTCCACATTTTTCATCTCTACTGGCCAAAACAGGCTTGTTCCTGGGAAACCTTCCCAGCCCTTTTTAAAGTTGGATACCCACACGGGGTTACAATTCAGACTGGAACTACAGCAGAGGATGAGGAGAAGTTTAACTCCTCCACCCCCACTGGGATTGTCTAACCTGTTTTGATTATTACTTGGGGGTGGAATGAGTCATCCCCGTGTGCTCCTAATCTGATTTGGGATACGGCAGAGGCAGGTGTTTTTAAAAACATTCAGAATATCCTATCACAAATCTCCCAGCCTCACGTCCGCTTGCCCCTGAGGCAGCCAGAAAATTAAGTTGTGTAACTTGTCTTCAGCTTGCCCAAAGGAAAGCACAATAGTACTGTAAATGTCAAAGGATTATTTTATAGAGCTATCATAAAATAAACAAGTTCTTCCCAACTGATTTTCTGTAGAATCTACACAGTGCTAGAAGTTATACAATGAAACTTATTCCATACTAATATTCTGTGCTGAACCCCAGTGACTCAGACAGGATTTTAGTCTGAACTTTAAACTGGGAATGGGGAACATGATAAAAATGAGGAATGTTGCCTGTACAGATAAGTATGCCCTTATTAACAATATTTTACTTTTACTATGATCTGGGTATTGTTTGCAAACTCTAAAAGATAACTCTCCTTCCCGTAATAAATGCAGTAATAGGTTTTCTATCTGGCAGTTGTTGGATCAAACCCCCTCCCCCAAAGTTTTAATCCTGCAGCAGATTGCACAACAACAATGTACAATGAAGGATTCCAATCAATACTGCACTGTAATCTGTATTTTTTGATAAGGAACACAATGTGCAATTTATCATCTTGGATATTCTAATGGGCACACGATACATAATGATTCAGATGCAAAAAGTGAAGATGTGTTTCCTTGATGCTTGTTTAAGGTCCTAGTGTGCAGGAAGAAAGGTGTCACAGTACAACGAGTGAGGTGTTATACCCGGCGGAACATCTGAATGTAAAGTTAATGGTGAACAATGATGAACAATGAACCATGTCCTCCCTAACAACAGTTCTGGAAGGGAAACATCTGCGTGTGAAGTGCAATGGCAGAAATTGATCACTGGCCGGAAGAGAAAAATGGAGGGAGGGAGGGGAAGGAGGGAAGCACATAGAGCAGCCCTGAGCACATATTTACGTTTTTTAATAAGAGTGTGGCTTTGAAAATCTTGCCTCATGTTGAAAGCATAGAGAAATGTTTCAGGTCCCCTGGGGCTTCTGCTGTAAGCATCTCAGGCTTTCAGTACTGTTGAGGGAAGCTGTCTAGACAAGTAAGTCTACAAACATTGTGTTTGCTGCCTCTGCACATGATATGATGGCGAAGCCAACATGCAGAGGGGAGAGGTTTTTAAAGGATTTTCTGAAGGGAATCTTATAATGTGCAAGTCTTATTTATTTATTTCTATTTATTTTATTCTATTTTATTTAGATTTCCTGACCTCCCCACGAACAGCTCAGGGCGGCTAACATCAACAAACAGCAATAAATACTGTCTTAAAAACACATAAAACTATAAAAGTTATCGCCAAGCACAGTAATTCAGTTCTAGGTGTTGTTAAAATACACAGGCCACTATAAAAGGTTAAGCTCAAATTCTACAAGGTCAGCTGTAGAACAGCTCCCAGAGTGGGATGGAAAATGGGGCATGGTGGTCAGGAAAAAAGTTGGAAGAGGAGACGGACGCCGGTCCTCAACCAAAGGCCCAGTGGAACATCACCATCTTACAGGCCCTGCGGAACTGCAACAGATCCTGCAGGGCCCAATTCTCCAACGGCAGTGTGTTCCACCAGGCTGGAGCCAGAGCTGAAAAGGCCCTCACCCTGGTCGAGGACAGGCAAACATCCCTCAGGCTGGGGACCACCAGTAATTGCTTATCTGCAGAGTGCAAGGCCCTGCAGGGGACATAATGTCTTGGTTGCTTGGCTTGGTTTCCCTACTACAGGATAAGAACTTATCATGGAAGGAGTCATTGGCTAGATACAACCATAGCAGCCAACCCTTTTGGTAAGCATGTAGCAATAGGTACCTCTTCAGGTCTTCCCTGTGCCTGTACGAACAAAGAGGTGGGTAGATAATAGGCTTGATCAGACCTTGTTTCCACTTTCCATTCTACTAGTTTGGAGGGAGAATTGCAGGACTCCACGTGTAGTATCTGACTCCAGAGTGGTATGGAGGCCACACATTTCACCTTGAGGGAACTAGCCAATTCACACTCTGCGCTTTACACTGGTAGCTACTCTCGCTCCTGCAACAAAACAGTGGTTATGAGAATATCTCAAGAACATGTCTAATATTACTGTGTTTATGCCAATAAATACTGTTGGCTAGAAGAAAATACCTGTTAATGTTGAAATTGGAACAAACACACCGAAGACCATCATGCAGTCCATCAGCTTTTCATTTGTTCTCTTTTTCTGTAGCACGGCTGTGGTAATTTTGTACGTGTGATCCAGACCTTCAACCGCACTCACCTATACGTCTGTGGGAGTGGAGCATTCAGCCCTGTATGTGCATATCTCAACAGAGGGCGAAGGTCTGAGGTAAGTGTATGTGAGGAGGGGGTTCTTTTGTTATATGACATTTCAGAAGGCGAGTGTTTATGATTTACTTCAGTATATTTTCATACATGGATCCAAATTGTATTCTCATAAAGCCAGTGTGCAGTGGTGGTTAGAATGCCCAACGACGAGGCTGTGGTCCAAATCTGGACTCAGCCATGGAGCTCATTGAGTGACTTTAGGCCACTCTCTCTCTCTTTCTTTCTCTTTCAGCCTAACTTATCTTACAGGCTTGTTGTGAAGAGTAAAGAAAAGATGGGGGAACTTTTATAAGCCCTCATTGTAGAACAGGGGTCCCCATTTGGAATTCTGACAAAGTGTGGTGACCACAGCTACAAAATGGATGCCACAAAATGGCTGCTGAAAGAGGCACAGCCAGCTACAAAATGGCTGCCACGGCTTACCTTCAGTCACACAGTGAAAATCCTTGTGATGTGAAAGCAGCATCTGCCAAAGCAATGTTTTTAAAAATCTGCACAGCCAATCAAATCTCCAACAGCCAATCAGAAGCCATGCTTGGCACCTGGCCCACCCACTTTCTAAAAATATGTGGTGGGCACTAGAAAATGGGTCAACAGGCACGATGGTACCTTTGGGCATGACATTGGAGACCCCTGTTGTAGAAAATGTGGATTAAAGTGTATTGGTAGATAGGTAGACCGGTAATTTTCCTTGTCTTCCTGAGCTTCACCAAGAACTACTTACAGGTCTGCAAGTCCAAGCAGACTTTGAACTTCTTGCCCTTCCCATCCCAATGCCAGCTGAAAAAGTACTTTGGTGTTCAGAGCACTTGTCATGTGGAGGGTAGGGTTGCCAGCAGCCTGGAGATAAATATCCTGTCCCTTAAATAAAGAATTTTCTTGGTTTCACTTCCCAGTATGAGCCAGATGAAAGAACTTCATTTCTTACAATACTCACTTTTGTGTAGCTCTCTATGTTGGTGGGGCCTGATCTCCATGCAGAGCCAACCATGCTACCCCCCTCTCAATTCAATTTGCTGGCAAGTTAAGAGTTTTCTGGTTTGGACAGGATTTTACCACTGAAATGCATTCTCTGAGGATTTTATTTAGCTTTGCTTGCATTTTGTATAGAATTAAAAAGCCGAGGAGACCTCTCCAGGCCAGTCGTTGCATTTCTGCAAGAGGGTAGACTGTGTGAGGCTGTGCCTGATGTTCCTTCTCTGCCTTTGCCAGACGCTTGTGGATACTTTGTCCTAAATCAGGACTACTTGCGCTGAGACTGAATGAAAAGTGATCTTTCTTTGCCTTCCCAGTTCACAGAACAGAGTTGCCGTTAAGGGGCAGGTAAAGCTCCCTTCTAAATTCCAGACGATTAGGCCCCATTACATGTGTTCATTTGCCTGCATTTCATTTCACTGTACTGGCTGATCAGGGAACATTCCTGATCTTTCAGGAATGCATTTCCCCAACTTAATGAAATGAGAACGTCTTTGCAATGATGTGTTTAGATTATGGATCTTAGGGCTGGGAGACCAAGTTGTTATTTGGATGTTTTCTCTCTGGTACACAAGGAGGAATTGGAAGACGATTTCAGAGTTTGGTGGGCAAATGTGAAGACCACGAGCAAGTGTGGAAACCAAATCTGAGAGACAGCTCAGGCCCCCAGGTGAAGATTCCATTGGAGCCCCCTCTCACACAACCCAAACTAGGGTTGCCAGCCTCCAGGTGGAGGCTGGAGATCTCCTGGAATTTCAACTGATCTACAGGCAACAGAGATTAGTTCCCCTGGAGGAAATGGCTCCTTTAGAGGGTGGACTCTATGCCATTACACCCCACTGAGGTCCCCTGCAAACACCACCCTCTCCAGGCTCCACCTCCCAAATCTCCAGGAATTTCTCAGCCTGGAGTTGGGACCACTAACCCAGACCCAACCCAAACTTTGAATGAAAACAAAGCACATAGCACTCCTATCTCTTGCTCTCCCAGTTGACTAAAGCCTTCAGCACTTTTGCCTCTCTTGTTCCGGTCCCCTCAGCAGCCCTGGCCAAGAAACCTGCCTTTCAAAATCTCATTGAATGTAGGAGATTTAGCCTCCTTTCACTGTGTCTAATCTTGCCTGTTTAGTGAGACTTTTGATAGTAGGATCTCTCAGTTGTTCACCTCTCTCATACAGAGGAGTGGAAGTGTGTACAAGCTTGTGTCCCATTAAGGGTATGATCTTTCTATAGGTATCATTTTTTAGAACAAAAAATATGTGTTGTTGAGGAATGAAAAGCTCCCTGAAATCCTCCTGCAGCCATTCCCATTTTTGCACCTGTTCACAGCCACAATCTATGTTGATTTGCCTCCTTTGTCTTCGGCCATTGTGGTGTACAGATTAAAGTGTTTGGCTATGACTGTGAGAGGCCAGAATTAACCCCACCACCACCATGAAGCTCACTAGTGATCCCTTTGACACTGTGTGGTCCATAGCCTACCACTCTGCTCAGCAAAGTTTGAAGGCTTCCTCCATCTTGGGGCTATGGCTTTTCTGTCAGAGGAAGAGCTAATAGAGTTGGCTGAAGGCCCTTTAGGCTGGAGGAAGGCTTCAGACTCTGCTGAAAAGAGTGAGAAGTTGCCTCTTGTTGTTCATGGGGGCCAGCAGGCTCTCCTCCAGCCATCAAGATCCCTACCGCACCACTCCCAGAAGCCCTACCTGAGCAGGCAGCAGGAAATGTACCAATAATAAATAATAGCTTGGCCCCAGAGCCTGGCAGCAGCCCTGGAACCTGAAGGGGTAGATCCCTATCCCACCACACACAAAGAAAATTCAAGCTACAGTGCACTCACCCTGTCTCTCTAACAGCAGCTGTCTCTCCCTGAAAGCCAGAGCTGGGAGCCCTCCTCCCCCCTGGTCTTTTCCTCTTGTAACAAATTTGGAGCTCCAGTCCACACTTGGAAGGAAGACCTGCCTATCAAGCTAAATTGGGGTTAGATTGGGGTTTCCAGGGCAACAGAAGGAGTTCAGAGTTCAGACAATCCCTGCCTAAGTTGCCAAGGGAATTGATTGCAGGTGCCAGACTGTCTGGCTTGATGAACAGCAATGAACAAGGCTTGCAATGACCACCTGTTCGTTTAGAATGGGGCCTCACAAACAGCTTGTTCGCGAACAGCTGATTGGGCTGTTTGTGGGTTTTTTTAATTTGTATTGCTGTTCGTTCCCATCTCGGCCAATTCCACACCACCTTAGATCTCGCGTCAGTTTTTCGCCTCTGCCACGCCATTCCCTGATCAGTTCACACGCGTCGTCTTTGAAGTCGCCATTAAATTGTCATTGCGTTGCCCCAGCCTATTGCGCTTTTGTCACCGTTTTTTTTTCTTTTGAGTAAGAACCTCCCCCCTGTTGATTTCAAATCCTCTCCTGACCCGCCTCCAAATTAAGGATCAACTTTCCGCCCCGCCCTTGTCCAACCCTTGTCCAACTCATTATATTGCTTTCATTTTCAGGTACTGCCTAAAACTCTAATAGCACAGTAGTAACTTTGATCGTTAAACCATGAATATTTATTCATTCACGGGTCGGCGAAATCAATTCTCTGGTGATGGACAACACGGAATGTGCTGCCGATCTTTTCGTTGCTCCCAAGTTTGCAAAGAAATTATGAAGCTCAGCTCTGGCATCCTGCTGCAGGGCATCCTTACCGAACCCCCTTTCCCATGGATATTTCACGCTTCACGCTGGCCGTTAATTATCCTGTGGTAATAGGGACAATCTGACCAATGACCATCGAGGGAGGGAACGTGTCTTCATTAAAAAAAGATAATTGCGCGTCGATATATTGTCCTTTTTCCCTTTTTTAAAAAAAAAGAAAAGAAAAACCCAGAACTGGTCGGGTTTTCCCCGCCCCTTATCCCGTCTTTTGAAATGGGGATGTGATCATTGTTTTGCGCGGTAGAGGCGCTGATTAGGGGGATGTGAACATGGTTTTGCGTGAGAGAGCCGCTTTTAGAAGGCTGATGTGGATGACCGAGTGAGAAACGCGCCATAAGGGACTGTGCAATCATTGCACAAGAAAAACGGGAGATAAGGTAATGTGGAATCGGCCCTCTACTCCTTACTCCTCCTTCGTGCACCATCCCCCCTTAACTTCTTCCTCCTCCTCTCCATGCAGTGTCTTCAGTCAGGATAAAGAGGAGGTGGGAAGAAAGATTGTGGCAGGTACTTATTCTTTAGTTTGGCTTGGCAATACAGAGCAAACTGGGTAAAATTTGACCATTGTTCCCAATGGGAAATGCGATTTGGGGCTTTCCAGAGGTCTGGGGGGGGGGGCGGGATTTTATGACCAAATTTTACCAAATTTGCTGGAGATCTACTTCTAACTGTTGTCTAAAGACCCCCCAATTTCATGAAGATTGGAATTTGGGAGGCCATTTTATGGGCCCCCAAAGAAGGTGCTCCCAGCAACCTCCAACCTCTATTATTCCCTATGGGGAAAACTAGGGGAGCTATTTAGGGGGCTGGGGTGGCATTTTGCAAGCTTATCCTAGCTGTCATTGCCACTGTTCAGGGCAGAAACATGGAACATCAGCACAGTTGCCTCAGCAGTAGTGATGTGTTCCCTTCTGGTTCTTCCCCCTCCCCACTGAAGCCCAGCACCATTGATTCCTATAGCTGTGAAAAAGATCTGGACTCATTCTCCCTCAAAATATTCTCTAATGAACCCATATGTAACATCAGCAGAGATGTTTAATTTCTTTGTATTATTGGCTCAAGCATGGCATCAGTTTTCAGTAAAATCTGAGGCTTCAAAAGGAGGCAAAAAGATGCTGGTGTTAAACTGAAAAAATATAGATATGAATCTTTGGCATACTGGAATGGGTCTCGACGTGTCTGTCATTTTTAGGCCCATGCCGATGATCAATTGATTAAATAAACCGCTGCCTCAGACGTCTGGAGTCTGTTAAACACTTGACTGGAGGCTTTGCACTTTCATTATGTTACCATCTAGGCCAACAATAGCAAAGCTGCTTCGAGTATACCCCCCAGCCCCCATGGTACCTATTGCATCTATATGCCTAATTAGCAGAGTGAATTTATTTTTAGCACTCTGCAAGCAAGCCTGTTGAGAAATTACATGGCTTATCTGCAAATGGTACCTTTTCTAATCCCTCTTTCCAACTTGCCATCATTTTTCATAAACAAAGTTTAAAAAAAAGAAAAAGAACCATTGTAATACTAAAGAATTTCCACTGATTTTTCACTAAGCAAAAATCTGCTTAGTGGTGGAGGGTTTGTAGTTTTATTTTGTTACTTTTATGATTATAATTTCTAAGTGCACCACAAGAAAAGCTGTGATATAAATATTCTAATAAATGAATGAATAAACAAATTGATTTCAGATTGATTGGCTTATTTGTCACCTTTTCCCACCACTGTGGGCTCGATAGTTTACATAAAAACACAGAAAACACTTCCTACAGTAAAACCATGCATCATTGTCTCCAATGTACAAATCAGCACTTTAAAACCACAAAATCTTCTTCAAAGACAACATTCTTAAATTAGCAGCACAAAAACAATGAATCAAAGTCTCTTCTAAATAAACATCCTACAGGCTTAGCAAAAAAAAAAAAAGGCTGATCGGGAGGAGAACAGTTCTTACTTTAATTGATAGTACAAAACATCATCCCAAAAGTGATGATGTCACTTCTGAGAAGTGATGTCATTGTGCAGGAGCTAGGAGCACTCCTGTGCTTCGCAGTGAACTGATTTGCCCCAAATCGGCCCTCTGGGAAGTGCAGAAGTGCTCCTGGCCCCTGTGTGATGATGTCACTTCCCAGGGGTAACATCATTGTGCCACCCCAGGAGTGCACCAGGAGGCCGATTCCCCTGCTGTCCCTCCAGGGGGAGGAGCAGAGGGCAGGAGCAGGGGAACTCCTGCCCCTACCAGGGGACCTGGGATCCCTAAGTAGCACCTTAAAGACCAACAAGATTTCCCAGCATATGAGCTTCGCAGTGTCAAGCTCTCTTCCTCAGATGCAAATAGGAATGGATATCCCTGACCCCTTATAACCCAGTCAGAAGGTGGGAGGGGTCTAAGATAGGATGTAGAGGTATAATATGAAATGTAGTTTGCATGATTAGAGTAGGTAAGGAAGATTAGCTAGTGAGAGTAGAAATTTTTGTCCCCATTCAGACCATTTGTAATGTTTTCTGTTTTTAAAGTTTTTAAACCCTTTGACTTTGGAACTTTATCCAGCTCCTCCTTAGTTTACCTTAAACCCAGGGCTTTTTTTCAGGGGGAACGCGGGGGAACGGAGTTCTGGAACCTCTTGAAAATGGTCACATGGCCAGTGGCCCCGCCCCCTGATCTCCAGACAGAGGGGAGTTTAGATTGCCCTACACACCGCTGAGCGGCGCGGAGGGCAATCTCAACTCCCCTCTGAATGGAGATCAGGGGGCGGGGCCACCAGCCATGTGACCGTTTTCTCCGAGGGCAACCCACTGAGTTCCACCACCTCTTTTCCCAGAAAAAAAGCCCTGCTTAAACCTATACCACTGGAAAATCAAAAAAAGTCCAGTAGCACTTTTAAGACCTCTGGAAGACTCTAATACCACTGGAAGACTCTAGTCACCTATACTCTTTTTATTTCCACTCGCACAAAGCTTTGGGTGTTCTTTACTTTACCCAGGCTTTTACCTTAAGAACCTTTGTGTTTGTGTGTCTTACGTATTGCTGACTCCTCAAAAGGTTTTTACTGCCACCAAAGTACTTTGCCTTAGGCCTTTTCAGTTTAACTTGTAGGAAGGATTGTTATAGATGGCAGTTCAACAGAATGATCAGTGGGTGGGGGGAGTTGTGAGGAAGAAAAGGATCTTTCTTGCTGAAACAAAGGCAGAGATTATTTATAAGAGCATAAGCATGATGATTTTGATAAGCGTAGTAGTTTCAGAATAGTTCTTACACTCGGTGGTACAGCTACGGGCCAAGACTCCATTTATCCATCCAACCCCACTCCTTCTCTCCTCAGAGACCTGCATTTAAATCTACAGTAACAGATATTTAGAAATCCCACATTAACAAGCAGAAATCAAATCCAAATTAAAAACATTACCTGCCAAAAATTGCACCATTGTTCTGAATTTGTATTCATCAATCTTGTATTATATTCTTCCCTTGAAGTTTCTCTGAAGACTGCCACTCTTAGGTCAACCATGGAATGTCTTAGAAGATTAAAATGTTCTTTCACTGGTTTTGAGTGTTGTGATTTTCAATGTCAGATTTACGTCCATTTATTCTGTGTCTGTCCAGTGTTGTGAGTGGAAGGGCACTGTGGGCTCTTGATGGTGTCTGTAATGTTGGAAGACGAGCAAGTGGATGAAGCTGAGATGGCATGGCTGGTGTTGTTAGGTCCAGTGATTGTGCTGTTAGGGTAAATAGGGGAACAAAGTTGGCATCTTGGTTTATTGCAGGCCCTGATCCCAGAGTCTGTGTCTGTGTTAGGGTTGTGAGTGAGGAGTTGTTTGAGGTTGGGGGGCTGTCTGTGGGCAAGAAAAGGTTTGCTTCTCTCAATGCCTGTGTGAGAGAAGTATCATTGCCCAGCATAGGTTGCAGGTTATTAATGATGTGTTGAACTGTTTTGAGCTATGATCACCAATGGTGTTGTTTCGTTTGAGCCTATCTTGTAGCAGGTTGTCCCTTGGAATCGTTCTGGCTTTCTTGATCTGTTTCCTTACTATTTCAGGTTGCACTCTTGAACATCAGGTAGTGATCTTAAACAACAAGTACCAAGAGCTGATCTTGGCTCCCGGCCTCCAAGAATAGGGTTTTCACCATGAAGGACTGACAGCTGGTAGAATTATGTCTGCTTGCCCATGATGTTTTTCCACATGAGCATCTGGGGTTATGGCTATTACTAATCAGAATAATGAACACAGCATGTCCATTTTGCCCCCTCCTTTCCCATCCCGTCAGCACTAGAGACACCCAACTGTGCACAACAGCTGGTGGAGAAGCTGGGCTGTGTAGCTGCTGACACACTGTAGCTCCTTGTCATGCCAGGGAAGACTGGCAGGGGACCACCACTCCTCCGGGGAGCTTTCTCTCCTCTTAATCAGAAAGAAGCCCATATCTTCTTTGTGTGGAAATCTAGTATCCCAGGCACAATGAGCATAACTAAAAAGAAGATGTCAAGGGCATTGGAACTGATGTAAACAAAGATGACTAAATAAAGCAGGCTCAGAAAGACGGGTGAGCACCTACCTCTGGCATCTGGGTGTACTGCTGACTTTTTAGAGCAAGCTGGCAACTGGAACAGAGCCACTGGAATTCTCTCCTGCTCTGCTTGGTACCCATTTCCCCTCTTCTTTTCGTATTCTTGCAGGGTTTTTTCCCATTTGTTTTCTGAACCTGCCCCAATGGCAGCTGTTTTGTGATTGGCACTGCCCCCATGGCAGCCTCCAGCTATAAATAGTAAGGTTACCAACCTCAAGGTGGTGGCTATGTTACCCTAAATAGGGGTGTCTCATTGAGAGTTGGGGGAATTAGCATACAAGGAGAAGCAGAGAGAGGGTATAACTAGCCAGGATCTCCACCAGTGTATCAGGATTGTTCCCTTAGAGAACTCTCTGAAAGTACCAGGCGGGTGTTCTTAAAGCAGCAGCAAAAACAAACACACATATGCACAGAACTAACTAGAAACAGGGAGGAAAACAGAGAGAGATTTAGGGTCAGATGATATTATCAGTCTACCAGTGCTTCATACCAAGAAGGCTCAAACACGTGCCTGAGTGTGTGCATAGGGTCTGAAGAACACACACACACTGAGCACATGACAGAATGATCCAATTATACTGTGGAACATACCCTGGGGCAGGATCATGTCTTCTGCCCAAAAACCATACCATAATGGCTGCCTCTGGAGGTGAAACAATAAAATGGGGAAAGCTTGATTATACCTTCCTGGGTGTGTAAAGCGTTTTATGACCCACAATTAATGGAAGGGAATAGTTATCAGGTCCCTGAATAACTCTGATTAGGAAGGGAGAAGGGAGGGAAAATTGGCAGGGTGTGGGTGAGATTAGTTTAAGAACTCCTGGAAGACCTCTTTTGTCCTTACACAACTCCAGGGTGTGGGGCTACTAGCCAGTCCTGCCTCATGACTCATGTTCCAGCAATTTCCCCTTCCAGCTGGATCGGGAACTTTTTAAAAAGTCAAGTGTACACTGTACATGGATTGTACATGTGTTCACTGTAACTTGTGAGCAGGGCTAGAGTGTGTGACTGGGGCAAGGTCAGCCAGCAAGATTTATGGCAGAATGAGGATAGCACCCAGGACAAACTGGCCAGTCCCTTCAACTAAGAATTAATGGACATAATTCTGACATCAGGAACCAAAACATTCAAAAACCAGTGGGGGAACATTTTAACCTTCCAGGACATTCAGTTGCTGACCTAAAAGTAGCAGTTCCCCTACAGAGGAATTTCAAAGGGAGATTAAAAAGAGAGACGGCTGAATTGCCACTGACCTGACCAATTACCGCCCTCTCGACCCTCCTGTTTCTGGGTAAGGTGATTGAATGTGCAGTGGTGGAACAGCTGCAGAGGTCCCTGAAGGATACCTCGGCCCTAGATCCCTTCCAGTCCAGCTTCCACTTGGGACATGGGACAGACACTGCTGGTTGCCCTCACAGATGTCTTTGCTGGCACCTGGATCGGGGTGGATCGACGTTACTGATATTACTGGATCTTTCAGCAGTGTTTGATAAGGTCGATTACGATCTTCTGACCCACCACATCACCAATGTGGGGGTTCAAGGGATGGCCTTGCAGTGGCTTGTCTCTTTCCTCCACATTTGGAGACAGAGGGTGTCGCTAGGGGAGAAGCTGTCATCCCGCAAACTGGCAGTATGCGGTGTCCCGCAGGGGACAATACTCTCCCCTTTATTATTTAATATCTACATGCACCCCCTCACCCAGTTGGTGTGAAGTTTTGGACGTGGGTGTCACCAATATGTGGATGACATCCAGTTGTATCCGCTGAAGGACGGCCAGCCCGGCTTGGCCCCAGAAGTCCTAGAGCATGCTTTTGAGGCTGTAACTGGATGGTTGAAGCAGAGTCAGCTGAAGTTGAATCCTATGAAGACAGTTCCTGTACTTGAGCCATGGGTGTGTAGCTTCAGGACTTCGGCTCCTGACCCTCAATGGGGCACTGCTTATGCCAGTTCTGAAGGTTAGGAGCCTGGGGGTGATCCTGGATGCCTCCCTGAAAATGGAGGCACAGGTCGCAGCGGTTGCCAGATCCTCTTTTTTTCATCTTCGATGGACCAGGCAGGTTGTCCCTTACCTCTTGACCCGTGACTAACTACAGTGATCCAGGCAATGGTCACCTCTAGCCTGGATTACTGTAACGTGCGCTATGCAGGGCTTCCATTGAGCCTGGTCTGGAGATTACAGCTGGTTCAAAATACAGCAGCGTGTGTCATTGTGAGAGTGCCAAGCGGAACGCATATAACATCTATACTGCGCCAGCTGCATTGACTGCCAGTGGAGTACCGAATCAGATTCAAGGTTTTGGTACAAACCTATAAAGCCCTATGCAGATTGGGACCAGCGTATCTGCAGGACCGCCTCTCCCCATACGTGCCACAGAGGATGCTTTGATCAGGAGATAAGCAACTACTGGTGGTTCCTGGCCCCAGGGAGGCCTGCCTGATCTCAACCAGAGCCAGGGCTTTTTCAGTCCTGGCTCCAACCTGGTAGAAATCTCTGTCTAGTGAGATCAGGGCCCAGCAGAATCTGCTATCTTTCTGCCGAGCCTGTAAGACAGAGATGCTCTGCCAGGCATATGATTGAGGTTGGGCTAGGCCTCTGCCAGCCTGGATAGAGGAGAAGAGAAGATCTAAGTCTTCCCTATTAGAGTTCTCCACCATTTAGCTTCCAAATTGGTGAATTGATTGCTCCAGTTGACGAACAGGTTGCTACTGTCGTGTATATTAGTTTATATACTGTATTGTTATGATGTTGTTGATTTTAAACTGTTTTTATGATGTAAGTATATGAAATGTTTTATCTGATGTAATCCACCTTGGGTCTGCTTGCAGGGAGGGTGGAATAAAAGTCTTAAATAAATAATAACAAAGCTCAAGACTATGCATCTACCTGGACTGAATCAAGACAAAGGCTTCCTGTCTCATTACCAATGCTAATTTTTCCACACCTACTACCCATCTGCATACCTCACCCTATTCAGTCTTGCCTGCCATTGTCATTCATTGGCTATTATCATTCGGCTTCTGCAATTACTCCACTCTCCAAGACATAAGGATAAATGGACTCACATTCTAGCTGTATCTGAAGAAGTGAGCTGTAGCTCACGAAAGCTCATACCCTGCCACAAATGTTGTTAATCTTTTAGGTGCTACTGGACTCTTGCTCTTTTCCACTGCTACAGACAGACTAACACAGCTAGAGCCCATCTTGATCTATCCCTTAACCTAGCATGGCATTCTGCCTCCTAAGTCACACTGTCTCTTCTAGTGATAGATTTTTTCAATTATTTTATTGTGCTTATTGATGTATTTTTATGTACCTTCATAATCAAAACTCAGTAATAGAAAAACAAAACTGGAGCTGAACTGGAAAGCACATGCACGATGAAGGATTCCTGTTTTAGGGAAAGAGGAAAACTCCCTGAAATTTTTGACATAAAGCATCATCCAAACCGAGCATGTTAAAATTAATTTCAAGGCGTTTTTACAAATCACATGTTATTTTTGTGTTCCAGGAGCAGGTTTTCAAAATCGATTCCAAATGTGAATCTGGAAAAGGACGTTGCTCTTTCAACCCAAACGTGAACACTGTCTCCGTTATGATCAGTAAGTGGAAACAACCAGGATTTCGGAATGCTTAAATCATTAGGTGTGAAGAGTGAAATGATAGGGTGTTGTAAACAAATTGAGCCAGAGGGCAAGAGAAGAAAACTGGGAAAAATGATCTGTCAGTGACTATTTACTTCTGGTGAATCCTGCCGCCCTTGAGGGGATGGCACTCCAGGGTCCTTCCAGCAATAGGCTATTATTCTTGGCTTAAATTCAGGTCAAAGAGATGCAAAGTTCAGAAAACATGATAAAAATCTTTCCGAAGCCCTGTTGAGGCAGGTAGAGTGTAGGCCTCAGGTGTCTTTGATGGAAGCTTAAACAGTTTTTAGGTTAGTTTTTTTTTTTCAGAGTAAATATGTGGAACTTTTATATTTTTATTTTAAAACATTCTGTTCACATTGATGAAGTAAAATGGGATTTGATAAGTTGCAGTACTTGCTGAGTGCTGTTCTTAAGGTCTGTGTTTAGTGGGAAAAAAGCAACGAAAAGGACGAAAGTGCAACCCCGTGCAGAGCTGCGCCAGTCTAACGCCCCTTCTGCACTCCAGGCTGAAACCAGGGCAACGGGCTTGGCCACGTTCCCTCCGCATCTCCTCCATATAATGGTGGTGTGATGCTGTTTTATTTATTCTGCTCCATACTCCAATAAATCAGAATTGAAGAGTGCTGGTGCTGTCGTCACCAACAGCGTCATTGGTGGTGTCACGGTGCCAGTCCTTAATTATTTTCTTTTTTACTTTTTGCACAAGCTAAATTGATGTAACACTGGAACGCCGCAGAGGTATTGCTGTTCCTGGAATTTCTCCCTCTCAGCACCCTCTTTGTTAATCTGACTGGCTGATCCAGGCTCTGTTCTTCTCCCTATACAATATTCCAACCTTTACAAACACAGAAAAATGAAAGCTATGGAGAATCCTGCACCTCTTCCACGGTTGCAAACGATCAGTGTATCAATCCAGTGCTGGATTTCGAAAAAAATGATAAAAGAGGAGGAGGGAGAGAGAGACAAGAAGGGGAGTGATGGAAAGGAGGGAAGAGGGAGTGGCTGGATAGATGAAAGTGGCCAATCACAAAGAAGTGGGCTGGCAGGGGGCAGGAGAGGGGCAGAAGTGGGCTGAACACTAAAAGACAGCATAAAGATTATGCACAGGGGGAAGCGCTGTTTGGAAAACTGCTTTTAAAAAATGTCAGGGGAAAAGTGGTCCCAGAAAACCCAGGGAAAACCTGCAAAAAACCTGGACCCACTACTAATGGTACAAAATAGAGTGTGGAGGGTTGAAAATAAATCGGTGCACTTTAGGGAATAAACCAATGAAATTAACTGGAGCAGAAGGGTTTAGGTCTGTTGATTTCAGTAGATTTAAACTGGAGTGACTCCACACTGGATTGCTGTGTAAGTGGGAGGAGGATTTGGGAATGGAATGGACTGTGAGCAACAACTTCTTTAAGTGATTCTCTTGGGAAAGTTCATTATAAGATTTTAAACAGATGGTATTTAACACCTGTGCAAATTCAGCACATATGTAAAAAGGTCATTGGAAATGTAACTAATAGGACATAAGGTCATTGGAAAAGATTTTTTGGGAAATGCTCTTTAAGCATTAATGGTGACTATGTAAATACATACAAGAATTTTGACTATAAGTAGAGCAGATGAAACCGATTACAGCTCACGATCTTCCCCTATTTCCAAACTTTGTTTTGTTGAATGATGTTCAGAAAGATGCGCAATTTTATACTTAACTGATCTTTTAATGTGTTTGTTAATGAAAGATAGGTATAGCTCAATACTAGAGTTGCCATCACCAGGCTGGCTACCAGTGGGAGACTTACCCAAGTTGGTGGGGCCCTTGTCAGCAGTATAATGACATCTTCGGCGATGCACTGACGTAACATCTTCTGGGTGAATGGAAAGTGACGTCAGCACATCAGGACACTGCCCGTCATCCCCCCCTTTCCCCACCATTTTTCTCTCGCCACTTATCTGAGAGTGTCTCTACACGAGACATCTCACATGAGAATGCTAACAAAGTGTAGGGAGACACACTGTTAGCCAGGAAGCATAGTTTAAAGGGCAGAGCCAAAGGCTCTATCAGTTTCACCTCTCTACATGAAGGTGGTTTAAAAAGACAGAGGTGGCAGAGATCACTCCACAGAGGGTTTGTTAATTTCATCTTCACCTCCCCAAAGGGAAGGTGAAATTTACAGAACCTTTGGCTCTCAGCTATCATTGCGTCTTCCTACTCTTGAGCATTCTTATGTAAGATGTTATCAGCATGCCAACCATTGGTGTGCGGTGTCCTGCAGGGGGCGTTACTCTCACCTTTGTTGTTCAATATTTATATATGCCCTCTCACCCAGCTGGCATGGAGTTTCGGATTGGGTTGCCAACAGTATGCAGATGACACCCAGTTGTATCTGTTGATGGACAGATGGCCTGGCTCTGTTCCCGATGCCCTAATTAGAGCGTTGGGGGCCATGTATGGATGGGTAAAGCAGAGCAGACTGAAGTTGAATCCCACGAAGACGAAGGTCCTGTACTTGGGCCGTGGGGGAGTAGATGTGGGGATTCAGCTCCCAGCCTTTGACGGGGCACCATTTGTGCCCATCTCATTGGTCGGGGTCTTGGCTTGATGCTGGATTCCTCCTTGTCTATGGAGGCCCAGGTTGCAGCAGCTGCCCGTACTGCCCTTTTCTACCTCCGACAGGCCAGGCAGCTTGCCTCCTATCTCTCAACCCATGACCTGATGAGAGTGATCCATGCAATGGTCACCTCCAGATTAGATTACTGTAACTCGCTCCATGCAGGGCTTCCCTTGGGTTTGACCCAGAAATTGCAGCGGGTCCAAAATGCCGCTGCTCGTGTCCCGACAGGAATTTCATTCAGGGCACATGTGACCCCAATTCTGCAGCAGCTACATTGGCTCCCTGTGGAGTTCCAGATCAGGTTCAAGGTTTTGGTCTTGACCTATAAAGCCCTAAGCGGATTGGGACCAGCATACCTGAGGGACTGCCTCTCCCCGTATGTACCCCGGAGAGCCCTTAGATCAGCAGGTTAACACCTACTGGTGGCCCCTGGCCCCTGGGAGGTTCTACTGGCCTTGGCCAGGGCCAGGGAGTTTTCTGTCCTGGCCCCAACCCGGTGGAACTCTCTGTCGGAAGACCCTCCAAGACCTTATATCTTTTTGGCGGGCCTGTAAAACAGAGATGTTCCACCAGGCATATGGTTGGGGCCAGCACTTGCATCCAGCACTTGCATCCATTCTAAGTAGCATCCCTGCCAGTCTTCTGCTAGTGGACTATATTGTCCATCTGCCACCCCTCATACACTGGGAAGTTAGAGTTTACCAGCCCGCACCTCCACCCTCTTTTCCCGTGTGTATGGTGTGCAGGGAAAGGGGAATGGCACCCCATCTGGGATACTGAAATGTAGGTTGTTATGTTGGGATGTGATTTTATTGTTTTACTGTTTTATTTGTTTTACACTGTAATTTATCTGTTGCTGTAACCCGCCCTGAGCCCGCTCGTGGGGAGGGCGGGCTATAAATTTAATCAATCGTGTAGTGGCAGCAGGAAGCCAGAACCTAGCAAGCCTGCTCAATACACACACTCAAGTGATGACAATACTCAAGCTGGGTAATACTCAAGTGGCTACAATTATGCAGTGTGCATTACAAGATTGGGAGAGGGTTCTTCGCAGTTGTAGAATATATCAGTACCTGTATAACTGCAACATTATATAGTGATGTCCCCAAAGTTCAGATTCCTGAACTTTGAAATGCAAATATTGGTGCTTCCTTTACAATTCTCCTCCCATCTAAAGCAAGCATCACAGTCCAAGAATTCATCTGGATTGGCTATCAGTGGCTGCAGGCAGGGGTAGACTGGGAGGGAAATATGGCCCTGAAAAAGGGCCCTGGTCCCACCCTCCAACGGAGGGAGGGAGAGGAACCCCGCCCCATCCCCATCCTTGCCCGTCCAAAGAAGGATGGGATAAAGAGGCAGTCTGCTTCTCGCTTGCCATGGCTGGCCAGGTGCCACCTTTCTGCCACGGGGCTGCTCTGGTCCAGGTGGCGGGAGAGGCCATCAGCTCGTCTGGAAAAGTCCCGCTGGGCCATCATGGCCAGTCTACCCTTGCAGGCAGGTAAGAGGATGGAAGACAATCTTTACCCCGCAGTAGAAATAATATTAAGGAAGGTCTTGCAGAGGAGGTTAAACAGTCCTCCCCTCTAACTAGAATTTAGGAGGCTAAAGATTAAGTTTTAGGGTTAGGGTTTGGAGTTGGGTTACTGCTATTTTCGTGGGCATTTATTTTTATTTGTGATGGTGGCTGATTGATTTTCATTTATGTTTTTGGTCCATGAACTGCCTTTAAGTCTCTTACTGGAGAAAGTGTGATATAATTTTTAAAAAATAATTCTAAAATTTCACTCCCCTCTAATTTCCACTCCTCCCAAATTCCTCTTTTACAAAGAGAACTTTTAAACTTAAATCAAGAATTGAAGGAACAACAGTTTTTTATAAGTTATTTGAGTCTGTCCCTTGCCCTACATCAAAAATTGTAAAAGATCAGTGTTGATGTGATCTTATGGATGGTTATTTTTTATGTAGTGTTTTACTACTGCATACATGTGATCAGGGCTTTTTTTTCGGGGAAAAGAGGTGGTGGAACTCAGTGGGTTGCCCTTGGAGAAAATGGTCACATGGCCGGTGGCCCCACCCCCTGATCTCCAGACAGAGGGGAGTTTAGCTTGCCCTCCGCGCCACCGAGCGGCACAGAGGGCAATCTAAACTCCCCTCTGTCTGGAGATCAGGGGGCGGGGCCACCCGCCATGTGACCATTTTCTCCCAGGGCAACGGAACTCCGTTCCACCACGTTCCAGCTGAAAAAAAGCCCTGCATGTGATTCTGCGCCTCAGTGCAACATCACACATGCACATAGATCCAAGAATTGAAAACTGTGGCCCACTGTACATTCATTGTGCTTTATTCAGAGTAAGGGAATGAAGAACAATGAAGAATTATGAATGCATTGGTTCCACTTCTGAAACAAGACAAGCAAAATCTGGAAGGAAATTCAGATGAGAAGAATTTTGGATTGATCCCCAATCTACCTTTCTTTTCAGTATTTCTGATGTTTACCCATCTTTTACCGTACTCTCCCAAGAGGACAATATATAAAAGGTCTGTGATCTTTCAGAGCCTACCAAAATAGATGTTCACAGGAAAATCTGGATTGTAAACTCAGCTCCTTGCTGATTTCCCAAGCAAGAAATGAAAGGAATCTACTTTGGAATGAAAGGGAGACGAAGGAATAGTGAATCACAACGTGGGTTAGCCGTTGTCTTGAATTTATTAGCTTTGCTCAGTTGGTTTATTTTTTTTCTTTTGCCCTTTGCCTGCTTACAGCCAGCATGTTATTCTCAGGGCTGTGCCAGCCACCCAGCTGGAAACAGCTGCCTACAAATCCACCCTTATTGACACTTAAGCAGCATGTGTTCTTGAGCGTGCTGGCAGCTGCTGCCTTTTCCTATAGTGGCACAGTTCTGTGCTCTTTGCAAGGCAAGGAGGGGAACTTTTGATTGTGAACCTTTGAATCATAATTTTGTGTCTAATCCTGCAGTCACCAAGCAAGCAGCGCAGCACGCCTGCAGTTTTAACCAGAGGGCGATGCAGTTGCTCTCCAGAGCTCTTCCAGGCAGACTTGGGATTTTCTTGAACAAAGGAGAGAAAACAACTGACAGAAGGGTTCAGTTTTTGTACTTTGCAGCAATTGAAAACAAATGGCGGAGACAGTGATTTCAGTGTAGCATGGTCTGGAGTTTTCCCGTTCCCTCCAAAATCAACAGCTGGAGGAGGATCGTTTATTCATCCACCATCCAAAGCTTGCCAGACTAAGGGTGTTTTGTTTTGTTTTTTTTAAGAGGCATTCTATTTAAATTCCTTGGTTTTCTTAGAATTTAAAAAGTGGTAATGTTCTGCATTAAGTACACTCATTGCCATTAAAAAAGTTCAGGTTGTTGGGATGTTTCTTTGCAAGTCAACAAAAAACATTCAGTGACACCCCCAAGCCCAAATTCTGTAAATGTGCTGGGAACAAACTCTATTATGCAAATTGTACTGAAATCTATAGTAACCCAACCCAGTTGCATGTTAACTTTTTTACCAATGCACAAATAAAAACACACATATCCAATGGTCATCTTCTAATCTGCGTGTACATCAGATATTAGCACAACCAAGACGGGAAAGGGAAGAATGCTGGAAAGAGATCTTATGCCTTGCCACAACCCACAGGCTCCGTGTATTACTTTACACAAGATTTAATGCTAGGAATTTGTATTTCAATTAGCTACATTTGTTCAATGTGGCAAGAAATAGTTGGATAAAAACTTATATCCTGGACTTTAGCTGTATAGTGGACAATTTGAGGTTTCTTTTAGTGGGGGTGGATTTTAATATTACATTGACAGTTGCCAAGTTCCTTTCTCAGTCGATTAAGATTAAAACCTATTAAATTACTATATTATACAGATCTATGTATTAATATATTTTCTCTTAATTCTAGTGTGACACTGTTCACAGCTGAATTGGCTGTATGAGCAGTATCATTAAAGTAAAGCAATCCTAAACAGAGTTATATGAAGTTGACTTCAATGGACTTAGAGCTAAACTACAAGAGATGAATTACACGAGGATGCTCACATATGGAGCTTCCCTTTACTCGTCATGGCTTGTAGCCACTGATAGACCTGTCCTCCATGAATGCGTCTAACCTTCTTTTAAAGCTATCCATGCCTGTGGCCATTACTTCATCCACTTTCAGTGAATTTCACAACTTAATTACTTATTGAGTAAAGAAATATTTCCTTTTGTTTATCCTGAATTCACTGCCTGTCAATTTCAGTGGGTGCCCCAGAGTGCTAGTATTATGAGAAAGGGAGAGAAAGTTCTCTCTATCCACTTCTCCACCCCAGGGATAATTTTATAAACCCCTATCATGCCCCCCAGTTCTCTTTTTCTAAACTCCAAAGCCCCAGTTAATGCCACTGCTAACCATGGGCTGCAAATTCACTTCAAACCGTGGTTTTGGCATTCTTGATTATGTTCTTTTCCCCTCCCTGACAACCAAAGCAAACATAATGGTTCTGGGCTTCTTCCTTTTGTCTTCAAAGCATCCTGTGATTTCACAAAAGCAGACATGCCTCAAGTGTATATCACATTAGAAAGAATTCTGAACAATGTGAGTTAGTACACTTGCTAAAGCAAATTGTTCTGGGGAATTTAAGAACGAAGCTAAAAGAATGTAGCGCTGACAATTTCTTTGGGTACCTGATTAGACAAGCAGGCTCTAGGAATGCTTAAGACCAGGAAGCTGGTAGGTGAGGGGCTTAGGAGCAGCATGGTGCCTCTTAAAGAAAGGAGTCTAAACACAGGAACTTGTGAGAACCGTTCACCTGAGTTGTTAAAAGTAATCCTATACAAAGTAACAGGGCCACCTGAAGCAGAATTACACTCTTCTAATCCCATTGACTTCAGTGGAGTTAGGAATGATTCTGCTTAGGACTGCAGTGTAAATGGCAGGATATGATGGGATGTGCGTGTTGGAAAGCTGAATAATACTTGGGTTTTATACAGCACGTCTTGAGCACACAAACCTTTTGCCTATATTATTCCAGTACAGTTAGCAGCCTTATCCCTTATCCCTATTGAAAGGGCAGCTTATGAATATGAAATATCACAAGTCCCTTTCTCATGTGCTTTAAGAACATGGCATTGTCTGGTTAGGCAGAACAAATGTCAACCCCAGCTGGAGTTGGAAAATTACCAGAAGGTGAGTCAGGTTGACTAGCTGCCCCTCCATGTCCCAGAGAAGCACTTAAATAAAACTAAAGAGATCTTCCAGGACCTCATCTCATCAACGCCCTTCTGTACCTTCCTCACCCCTCCTCCCTAATCTGGGCTATTCAGGGACCTGATAACCCCTCCTATCCAGCCATCACAGGTCATCAAGCACCCCTTTTTACTTTACCTATAGTTTCTCCCAGATATGATTAATCAAACCTTTCCCAATGTCTTGTTACACCTTTGGAGAAACCATCAAGCTATTGTTTCAGGGACAGGAGATGTAATTCTGCCCCAGGGTATGTTGTATACTATAATTGGACTGCCCCCAGTCCTATGCTTTGTGTGTGTCCTGGAATCCTTTGCACTCCCTCAGATGCATGTCTGAGCCTCCTTCTTCTTGCCACAAAGTGCTGGTCGCTCAAGCTGCTGCTCTAAGAATGGCCCCTCTATCTCCTGGACTGGTAAATATTACTGCACCCTGAATTTCTCTCCCACTTCTTCCCTGTTTTCCAGTTAGTTCTCTGTGTTTCTGTTGTATGTATTCTGTGCAATTGCTTTTTTACTGCTCCCTTAATAAAAACCATTCCTGTTGAGCACTCGCCTGGTTCTTTCAGAGAGTTCTCTAAGGGTAGGATCCTGGTATACATTGGTTGTTGTGGATTTTCCGGGCTGTATAGCCGTGGTCTTGGCGTTGTAGTTCCTGACGTTTCGCCAGCAGTTGTGGCTGGCATCTTCAGAGGTGTAGCACCAAAAGACAGAGATCTCTCAGTGTCACAATGTGGAAAAGAAGTTGGAAGGTAATTTATATCTACTCAGGAAGGTAGGGTTGGGCTGAGTCATCCTGTAAGAGTTTCCCAGGGTGTGGAATGCTAATGGAGGGAGGCTTCACTGTATCCTGAGGAGGTTCTTTTGCATATGCTTGATATGCTAATCTTCTCTGCAGGGCTATTGTCGGGTATAGAGTATTTTGTTAGCCTGGTGTTTTTCAGGACTGGAAACCATGCTCTATTCATTCTTAAGGTCCCTTCTTTCCTGTTGAAATTGTGCTTATGCTTATGAATTTCAATGGCTTCCCTGTGCAATCTGACAAAGTAGTTGGAAGTGTTGTCCAGTATTTTAGTGTCCTGGAATAGGATCCTGTTTCCTGTTTGAGTTAGGCTATGTTCAGCCACTGCTGATTTTTCCGGATGGCCAAGTTCTTTTATTCCTGTCTGGATGCTACACTGTGTGGTCCCTATGTAAACTTGTCCACAGCTTCAGGGTATGCGGTATACTCCTGCAGAGATGAGGGGGTCTCTACTGTCTTTTGCTGATTGTAGCATCTGTTGTATTTTTCTGGTGGGTCTGAATACTGCTTGAAGGTTGTGCTTTTTCATAAGCTTTCCCATCTGATCAGTGATTCCTTTGATATATGGCAAAACACTTTTCCTATGGGAGACTGTTTGTCCTTGGTTGTTTGATTTATCCTTGGTTTAATTGCTCTTCTGATTTCATTTCTGGAGTAGCCATTTGCTTGAAGTGCGTGGTTTAGATGATTAGTTTCCTCGTTGAGAAAGTGCGGTTCACGTATCCATCTTGCACGGACTACTAATGTTTTTATTATGCCTCTTTTTTGTCAAGGGTGGTGATTGGAGTTTTTGTGTAAGTACTGATCTGTGTGAGTTGGTTTCCTGTAGACCTTGTGACCTAACTGAAAGTTTGCTTTGCGGATGACCAAGGTATCTAGAAATGGAAGTTTCCCCCCAATTTCTTTTTCCATGATAAATTGTATGTTCAGGTGGATATTGTTGAGGTGGTTTAAAAACTCAGCCCAACCCTACCTTCCTGAGTAGATATAAATTACCTGCCAACTTCTTTTCCACACTGTGACACTGAGAGATCTTTATCTTTTGGTGCTACACCTCTGAAGATGCCAGCCACAGCTGCTGGCGAAACGTCAGGAACTACAACACCAAGACCACAGCTATACAGCCCGGAAAATCCACAACAACCATCATTCTCTAGCTGTGAAAGCCTTCAACAATACATCTGGTATACATTGGTGGAGATCCTGCAGTTACCCCTCTCACTGCATCTCCCTGAATGCTAATTCCCCCAACTCACAAGGAGACCCCCCCCCCCCATTTAGGGTAACAGAACTCTTTACAACTTTGTAAGTCAGTCGGTCATATGGTGGATGGGAATACTGAGTCTTCAGCAGTTTCAGCCGTTGACCTGATCCAGATGCTGGTATTTTAGTGTGTCCTGTAAAGCCTGATAAAGATCTTTGACACTTTAGGAATGCATAAATCAATTGCAAATTCAGCCATTCTGCATGATGTGCAGAGCACAAGCAACTATATTGGGGTGAATGTAGGTTTGCTAGTCCCCTTGAGGGCATCCCTTCCCCCAGCGTCTATCCCCTACCATCTCTCACCTGGCTGGTGGGGGGGAAAGTGCAGGAATGGGGCATTGGAGGCAACGTGTGCTACCATGCTCGAGAGCACCCCTTTGTTGTACTCAGTTGTGTCAGGTGCTGATTGAGTAAAAATCCCCCTCCCAATTTAATGTTCAGGGTAGTTTTTTACTCAATTAACCCCCAGCACAATTCATTACTTCCACATTGCACAGGAAATGACATCATTTGGGCGTGATATGGGGCCGCTGTTGAGCAAGATAAGTTTCCCTGTGGTGCAACTGCCCCCCCCCATTACACCCCATCCCCTATTTTCACCCCAAGGGGACCCAGAAACCCAAGACAAGTGGCTCATTGAAGACCACCAGATTCTGCGGTAGACAAAACACTGACACTGACCTTCATAGATCAGGAATAACAGCTCCTTTCTTACCCTCTCCAGAATAAATTCCTTCTTCATTTTCCTGGTTGTCTTTGACATAACATGTAACTAGGGTTAGAAAATCCAGTTCCCTCCTAGTTTGAAGATAAGTAAGATAGGAAATCCACTTAGCATTAACCAAGGTTTGAAGTGGAGGGCCATCTCTGTGTTAGCTTTGTTTCACTTTTGCCTTCACCTGAGTTGTGGCAGGCCTTCCACAAATGCTTGTATGAGGGCAAGTAAACCAGAACTCATCCCAGACAAGCCAGAAATCATGGGTGGGTCTGCTGCTGTGGATCTGGAGGGGTGATCTGCCTGTATTTAATGGGATCACACACTTGTTCAAGAACCAGTCAATTCAGAAACTTCTACTCCTCCAGACTGCAGCAGCTTGCCTTTCACCGGAAGTTAGCAGGTATTAGCAAGAAATGATGGGATTCTGTTGCCAGTAAGGGCAAAGGGAATGGCCCAGTGGATGATCTTCCTCCAGGTTTGCTACAGCAATAGAGTTTGTTGATTTTTATGCTTCCTTTATCCCTGTCCTATATAGTCCAGAAGAGCCTGGTCAGATCTCAGAAGGTAAGCAGAGTCGGCCTTCGCTCGTAGTTGGACGGGAGCCCTCCAATGAAGATCAGAGTTGTTAGGCAGAAGCAGGCCATGGCAAATCCCCTCTGTTAGTCTCTTGCCATGAAAACCTCATCAGAGGCTGCCATAAGTCAACTATGACTTGAGGGCAGGATTTCATCCGTTCATTCATGTTAACTAGTGTTCATTATAATCAGCTTCAATGAGAATTTTATTATTTTGTTTTATTGTAAAATACTCTGTGAGCCTTGTGTCAGAGAATCAAGATGTAAATTTAAATGTATGTAAGTGGTTAGCATCAGTCTGGTTATACTGCCAGCCTAGGGTTAAAGCTAATAAAGTTGGAGGGATTTTTTGCCCGAGAAAGATGTGAGTGTGTGAGCCATCATTGCAGCCAACTTACAGTGACCCTGTAGGGTTTTCAAGGAAAGAGATGTTCAGGTGTGGTTTGCCATTGTCTTCCTTTGCATAGCAACTCTGGCTTTATTTGGTCTCCCATCCAAATACTGACCGGGGCCAGCCCTGCTTAGCTTCTGAGATCTGATGAGATCAGACTACCTGGACCATCCAGAACGAAGAATAGGTAGATTGGCTAACATTATGCAAACTGTGGCTTACAGGTGTTACCATCTGCCCTGGACCCTACTACATTTATGGCTGGGGCAAGCAGTGAATGAGGATTTCTGAACTTCCTAAAACACAGCCCATTCTTCAAGCCCCTGAGCTCCACTCAGTCTCACAGTTAGTGATAAATCTATTGCTGTTTGAACAGTTCAGTTTCAGCATCAGAAGTCTGGTCTAGTACGGGCTCACAATACTGAAGCAAAACACGATCTTTAGTTGCCACCCTGCCCCTACACAACAGGTTTCATCCTGCCCTTGCTGAAAGAGAATCAGGCAGGCAACTTTAAGACCCATCATTATACCGGCTTGCATAATTGGTAGGCATCCAGTTCATGACCTCAGTAGCAACCCAGAAATACCAGAATTTAAGCAGACTTGTAGATGAGCTGGTATTTGTTGTAGCTGGAGGGGACTCTTCAAATCCCAGTCTTAAGGATACTACTGGAGGAGGGTGAATTCAAGCACTCGGTCTCAATACTTGTGGAAGTGAGAAGTTATTTTGGTGGATGTTTTATATCTCAGGGCTGCCTTGCTAATCCATGGGATTTATGTTGTTGGCCCCAGACAGGAGGAACTGAAATTTATATCTATGTACAGTGTACACATTCTGCAACATATGAGTTGAATTCTTTGTTTCAAAGAATTTAGGTACATAATCCTATTGTGGCCAGTCCAGGCTGGGTATCTAATTCCCTTTATGGAAACACTTTGAAACTGAAATTCAGTTTGACTCTTACAATGTTCAGGCTTTGTTGTTTGAAAGAATACATTCTCTTCAGCAGGGATTTTTTTCTGGGAAAAGAGGTGGTGGAACTCAGTGGTAGAACTTAGGACCACACAATGACATCACTTTGGGTAGGCTGGAGCAAGGGAGGGAGTTTTTTAAAGTTTAAATCACCCTTGGTGAAAATGGTCACATGGCTGGTGGCCCCACCCCCTGATCTCCAGACAGAGGGGAATTTAGATTGCCCTCCACGCCACTGGCGCAGAGGGCAATCTAAACTCCCCTCTGTCTGGAGATCAGGGGCGGGGCCATCAGCCATGTGACCATTTTCAAGAGGTGCCGTAACTCTGTTCCACCGTATTCCGGCTGAAAAAAAGCCCTGCTCTTCAGTCACGTTTAATAGGCTAAATTCTGCAAGGTTGCAGGTCAGGTTTCACATGATGTATGTCCCTATTCTGCAACTTTCTGAAATGAGGCTGTATTTTGAATTCAACTGGATTTGTGCACTCATTCATTCTTTCATGAGGCAAAATGAGCCAGATTGGCATTTTCACATGATGGGTTTTAGCCACCCCATTCCATGAATGTGGCTTTAGCAGAATTTCCCTGCCGTGTTTTCCTATATTGTTACCACTCCTAAGAATTTCCCATCATGTACCCCACAGCACAGAGAAGGGCCTCTATATTGGATTCTTACTAATGCTATATCTTTGTAAACTTGTGACTTCCCCACTATGTTGCCTTACGTACTATCTGTTGTTTTAAATGTGTGCTCTTATGAGCTACCTGCGCTCATAACGTCAGCCCCGGAATTACTTATGTTCTGTTTCAGCATTTCTTCAACTCTGTACTGGATTCTTACTAATGCTGTATCTTTGTAAACTTGTGTTTATTTATCCGGTGGCATTGTTTAGGGAAACGCCCTTGGTATTGACTTTACTAATCTTACACTGTGTAATCCACCTTGAGTCTCAGTGAGAAAGGTGGGCTATAAATGACATAAATAAATAATCCCCCCCTCCCCCCATGAACAGCAATAGGAATGAGGACAATTCCTTATTGCTTACCTCAGCTGTTCATTTCCACTGGCTTGTGTTTTTGGCTCCCTCGTTGAATAAAGCAACTGAGAGGAAATTCTGTCTAAGGCACACTCTGGGAGGAGTAGAGGAAACAGCCTTTGCTTAGGTCAGGCATCCCTAACCTTTTTGACCCTGTGGGCACTTTTAGAATTTTGTGGAAGGGTAGTGGGCACCAACACAAAACGGCTGACATGGGGGGCTTGGAGGAGGTTGACTCTTTGCTTCGGGATAGAGAACCTGTTTGGTTCCAAAGAAAGGAAAAGGCATGCTCCTGTGCAACATTCCCCCTAGCGAATTTTCCAAGTCCAGAGACAAGAAAGTCTGTGACTGTGGTCAAGTTAAAGGCACATGGCTGGAACACATCTGCCTAGTATGAGCTAAATCAAAAAGAGTCCCGTAGCACCTTTAAGACTAACCAATTTTATTGTAGCATAAGCTTTCGAGAATCAAGTTCTCTTCCTCAGATGCCTGATACAGAGACTGGTCAAATATAGAAGAGGAGGGGGGAGGAGGGGAGGAGAGAGAAGATGCAATTAGGGGGGGAGAGGGAGGATGCAACCAAAACATTCCTTTGCTAGTAAATGTAAACATCTCCTTTTGGTATGGGGATCAGTTGACAGGCTTCAAAGGAGTTTGCCGTGTTGGTTTGTGGCAGCAGAACAACCAGACCGTCCAATTCCTATGTAGTATAAGCCTTCGATAACCACAGCTCTCCCCGTCAGCTGCATCTGACAAAGAGAACTGTGGTCCCCGGAAGCCCATGCCAGGTGCCACTGGGCTCCCCCAGACCCCGCCTCTGTAAAGGGAATCTGTTACCTGTGATAATGTGATAACCATTCATAGTCCCTATTGTGATAACCATTCATAGTCCCTATTCAGTCCCGGCTTGACAAATTTCTGCGACTGAATAGGGACTATGAATGGTTATCACAATAGGGACTATGAATGGTTATCACATTATCACAGGTAACAGATTCCCTTTACAGAGGCGGGGTCTGGGGGAGCCCAGTGGCACCTGGCGTGGGCTTCCGGGGACCACAGTTCTCTTTGTCAGATGCATCTGACGGGAGAGCTGTGGTTATCGAAGGCTTATACTACATTGGAATTGGACGGTCTGGTTGTTCTGCTGCCACAAACCAACACGGCAAACTCCTTTGAAGCCTCACACAAGCCAATTAATCTCCACTCCAAAAGGAGATGTTTACATTTACTAGCAAAGGAATGTTTTGGTTACATCCCTCTCTCTCCCCCTCTAATTGCATCTTCTCTCTCCTCCCCTCCTCCCCCCTCCTCTTCTATATTTGACCATAGATTCAGAGGAGTTAGCCGTGTTAGTCTGTAGTAGCAAAATCAAAAAGAGTCCAGTAGCACCTTTAAGACTAACCAATTTTATTATAGCATAAGCTTTCGAGAATCAAGTTCTCTTCGTCAGAAGAGAACTTGATTCTCGAAAGCTTATGCTATAATAAAATTGGTTAGTCTTAAAGGTGCTACTGGACTCTTTTTGATTATATTTGACCAGTTTCTGTACCATGCATCTGACGAAGAGAACTGTGATTCTCGAAAGCTTATGCTACAATAAAATTGGTTAGTCTTAAAGGTGCTACTGGACTCTTTTTGATTTTGCTACCACAGACTAACACGGCTAACTCCTCTGCTAGTATGAGCTCTGTCAGTCAATTGGTAGTTAAGAAAAAATTATCCACAAGATGCCAGAAGGAAGCAGGAAGCCTATTAGTAGGTTCTGTGACACCAAACAAGCACAGTATTGAAGATCACTGTCTCATAAGACTGGGAGTTCTTTTTAGCTGTTGTAAGCTTTCTCTCTCTCTCTTGGCAAGTTAAAATTAATTCTTTGTGATCTCATTTCCATCTCCTAGAGTTGGCTCTAACTAGGGTCAACCACAAAATTATATTCCTCATGAAATGTTTGTGCCACATTTGTGGCCAGGCTACCTTATTTAATGATATGGTTACCCAAAGATTTCCATAACCATGTCATGGACTTGATGTTTCTGTCTTGATTCCAAGGAAACTCTGCTTCCATCCCACCCATCAAAGAGTTGGAAAATGTACAGTGTATTCAGCAAGAAATAGATTGCTAAAGCTGAACTTTCTCCAAAGCAAGTAAGGATTTTTTTTGTGTGCGTTTTCCTGTTTTCTCTACAGATGAAGAGCTATTTTCAGGGATGTATATTGATTTCATGGGGACTGATGCTGCCATTTTTCGCAGTTTAACCAGGCGGAATGCAGTGAGAACTGACCAGCACAATTCCAAATGGCTGAGTGGTAAGGTGATCATATTGAAATCTTTGGTTATGTGAGACTCATTTCTTGCACCATGCAACTATTAAAGAAAGTGTGAGTCAGAAATCAAGTACAATGTGTATTAGAAATGCAGGACATTTTTCATTGGATTTCTGCTTGTTTTCAAATTTTTGCAGTCATTATTCTATTCTATTATTGAATGTCCCAGCTGTTGATCGTATTGACATACACTGTATAATCCGCCTTGAGTCTCAGCAAGAAAGGCAGATGTAAATGTAAATAAATCAATAAATGTATAGATTGCTCGAACAACATGCAAAATGGTTATTCACATGATGCCAGAACTCTGTACTTAGGAGTACGGAGATATCTGATGTGCTTGACCTTGGGTCACGAGGGGAGGTGTCATTTGGATCAATTGCCCCTTAGGATTCTGCATGTTGCTATTGTGATTTCCCTAATGGCCTCAGCTCAGAAAAAAGGGTCTCCACCACGGTGGAAATAACAAAACAAAAGCTGTGAAATATTAAGCCCAACCAAAATAACATGGAATAATATAAGAATCTTTGTGATCTTCAGAATTGTTCATCCAGATGGGATGTTAAAAAAAAAGGGGCGGGGGAGATGTTTCAGGCCCTGGTCAGGAGACATTTGTTTGTATCCTTTTTAGAAGGACGTGCAGACTTAATTGGTTCTGGGTGGAGCTGGTATGTTGCATTTTTTGCATTTTGAGAGGACAATAGGTTGGATGTCTTGGCAATTTCTACTGACAGAAGGGATTTCTCTCGTTAGAGTGAGACGTCTCTCCCTCCCTTCTCCTGCTGCAGCCCAAAATTTACCCCAGATGCTGCTCTAGCAAGACAGGGGACCTCCAGGAACATCATGGAGGGAAACTGGAGGTTAGCTGTGAGAGGGGGAAATCTGAGGAAATCCCCCCTTCCATTTGCAGAAATCTTCTGTTTGTTCCAAGCGAATGACAGCCTGTGTTGCAGGCCAAAAGTGAAGAGCAGAAAATAGGAAATCAGGGAGAGGAGGCTGAGTGGCAAATCTGTATTTGAGAGCAAGTTTGGTGTAGAGGTTAAGAGTGGCGGGACTCTAATCTGGAGAACCAGGTTTGATTCCCCACTCCTCCACTTGAACCCAGTTGGGTGACTGTGGGTCAGTCACAGCTCTGCCAGAGCTCTCTCAGTTCCACCCATCTCACAGGGTGATTGTCATGGGAATAATAACAACACACTTTGTAAACCACTCTGGGTGGGTGTTAAGTTGTCCTGAAGGGCAGTACATAAATCAAATGTTATTATTAGTAGTAGTAATAGTAGTGTAATGTGAGACATGGCTATGAAATGCAGCCTTTGGAGAACTGAGACCCATTGCAAGAAGTTTGAGACAATTGGCTTAAAAAAAGAATTTAAGGGAAAAATTTATAAGAACGCCCATTTGACGAGTTCAAGTGCGGAAACTTAATCAAATGGATTACCAGAATAAATAGGGTTGCCAGTCTGAGCCTGATGCTCGCGACCAATGGAAGACTTAGCAGGGGAGAGCCTTGCTGGTGATGTCATGACTAGACATGGACACGAACAGGAAAAAAAAAACCCGAACAAGCTGTTTGTTGTTCGTTGCCATCCACGAACAATGAACAGTAACAAACATGACTCCGTTCACAAACATGTTCGTTGCTCATTGTTAGTGGCCCTTTAAAGATCCCTTTAAACTATTATCTGGCAGGAGGCAGGGGGGATTCCTGCCAGCTGATAGTTTAAAGGGCCCTTTACTGCCACGTGAAAGGGGCAGGGCCCTTTAAACACCCCACAAACTGACCTTCTCAATGTCCAATACCTACCAAATTTGCAGCAGATGTAGTCCTCACCGTCCTCCCCCAAGTTTCAAAGAGATTGCACCCCAGGAAAGGCATGATGCATGGGTCTCCCCATTTGTTGTCATTTTCTCTTCACAGTGGCAAAAACGGGACTCTCTGCTGGAAACTACTTTGAGGGGTTACAAACTGACCTTCCCAATGTCCAATACCCACCAAATTTGCAGGAGGCATAGTCCTCACTGTCCTCCGAAGACCCCCCAAGTTTCAGAGAGGTTGCACCCTGGGAAAGGCATGATTCATGTCCCCCCTTTGCTGTCGTTTTCTCTTCACAGTGGCAAAAACGGGACTCTCTGCTGGAAGTACTTCGAAGGTTAAAGCCAGAAGGAAAGCCAGAAGGAGTTCAGACAGAGTTCAATCCCTGCCTCCATTGCCAGGGGAATTGATTGAAAGGCGCCAGACTGTCTGGCTTGACGAACGGCTGACAAAGGCAACGAACAATGCTTGCAATGACCACTTGTTTGTTTAGAATGGGGCCTCACAAACGGCTTGTTCGCGAACAGATGAACGGGATGTTCATGGTTTTTTCCTGTTCGTAATGCTGTTCGTGCCCATGTCTAGACATGACATCACTTCCAGAATGATCTGAAAATGACATCATTATGTAGGGGTGATGCTCTAGCATTCACCCCAAACTGTATGTTTGAACCGCAGAGTTTGGGGTGAATGCTGCACATGATAATGTCCTTTCTAGGCCATACTGGAAACAATGGCATGGCGTCGGCCTGCACCAACTGTCCCTTTCCCTGTTTCCCCTAGTATTTTTCTCCTGCCACTCAGTGTGGCAGCAGTGGATAAAGCTAGCAGGAGACAGAAGTTTTCCCACCAAAATGGGGGACCTGGCATACCTAAGAGTATGTCAGACATGAGATTTGATAGATCCCCAGTTTCAAGTTCTCCAGTTGCTGAGATAAACCTAGCCTGCCACCTAGCAACTCAGATTTTGTCCTTAAGGACAGCATGATGCTTTTTTCCAAATTAATTGGCTCAGCCAATACAGAATTTAAGTCTCTTTTGCAGTGCAGCTCTGCAAATCATAGAGCTTGACATCCCCCCCCCCCAAAGAATGACATTAGTTTTCATTCTGCAAAGTGGCATAAAAACGCTTTCTCAGATACAATAACAGTGCATTCCCAAGGAAAGTTATAAACCCTTTTAAATTGTTTGAGTTCAGTGTTATTTAGAAGGGTGTAATGCTGTTTAGGATTGCACTGTGAATCTGTTCAATTTAGATACTTGGAGAATATTTCTGGGACACAGAGTTGAGTTCAATTTAGTCACAGGCTTGTGCATAAAGACAACAATCCAAACGTTTAGAAGACAAACTTAACTTCCCTTCGGTCACCATGTTTTCATAGGACTTCAGCAACTGCATGAACAGCAGTGAACACTAGGGGGATTAATGCCTCCGAGACAGACTCATAGAAATAAAGGTTATTTAAGGTCTTTGAGCCAGGTTTGATTCCTCACTCCTCCACTTGAAGCCGGCTGGGTGACCTTGGGTCAGTCACAGCTCTCTCGGAGCTCTCTCAGTCCCACCCACCTCACAGGGTGTTCATTGTTGTGGGGATAATAATAACATACTTTGTAAACTGCTCTGAGTGGGTGTTAAGTCATCCTGAAGGGCAGTATATAAATCAAATGTTGTTGTTGTTAAAGCCTGTTGTCAGAGAGAAAAATATAGCAGGCTACCATGTTCCTAGGAAGAGTGAATGAATGTGGACTGATACTTCCAGCTGAGAAGAAGGAATTCTGTTGCTTGCACATCATACTTCAAAGATCAAGAATTCACAAACATTAGTAGCATTAGTTTGCCTTGGCTATGCTTCCTGTATCTTCACACCCTTGGTATATGCCATTCTAGGACCATTTTATCATCGAGTAATCTGAGTGAAATCATGAGGCTACTCAACTGGGTCTTCTGTCATCAACCCATGTCCAAATTATCACATTATGAGAATAGTGGTTGCTGTTGCAAATGACTGCATCTCATGTGGCATTGCCTGTTATGTCAAGAATGTATGAGAGGGATGGGAACATATGGGAAGAACTGTGCTAATGCTGTACCTTTCAACATGGGCATGGCAGTGCCAGGGCTAAAACACATGAATCCGGCCTGTGTCAAGATGTATGAAATATTTACTGGATTATCCACTGATAGATGAGGAACCATATTCCAGGTATTCTCTTTCCATAGTACTGTTCTCAGAGATCCAAGCATGTGGTTTATAAGCCATAAAACAAGGGTGCATCTGTGAATTCCCATTAACTGCTTTGCAATGGAGAACTTCCACAACTGACGTTGGTCCTTGTTGTTAGTTTGTTTATACTGATTTATTTGGGGGGGGGGGGAAATACTCCACCTTCTCCATTTATACCCAAGACAGCTTACAAAATATGCATCCGTTGAAACCAATTCAGTGATCCGGATCTCAACACTATTGCCTGCTGGCTTCTGCATAGTTGAGCTACGCTCATGGTTCTCTGTCTTTCTGTTGTTTCAGAGCCCATTTTCGTGGATGCCCATCTCATCCCAGATGGTACCGACCCCAATGATGCTAAAGTATACTTCTTCTTCAAAGAGAAACTGACAGACAACAGCGGCAGCACGAAGCAGATTCACTCAATGATTGCTAGAATATGTCCCGTAAGCAAACCTTTTTCATGTGCTGTGCTGGCTTAATTGGTTTAGCGAAAAGAATGCCCTGTATTAAAATGATTCCAGGTCTGTTTGGATGATCAGATTGTAGGGAGCCAATAAATAGCCCGCGCCTCATTTTGCAAAGTAATACTGGAATGGCATGATGGAACGAGTGAGCAAGATTAATCCGTTCATGTTTCCATTTACAGAGAGGCATTATTGACTTTCTTGATCATTTCTGCTTTGCATAACTGGATGTGATCTTTCAACAGAGGATAACTGCCTAATCCAAAGCCATTTGGAAATTGCTGTGGCTGGAGAAAGTACTGCACTTTCCTCTTTTGAAAAAAAAAAGTTGCACGTCAATTTAAAACTTTCTCTTTCCTCTTAACAAGTTGTACATTCCATATGCCTGACCCCTGGCTCTGTGATCCCCAAAACAGATAAAGGACAATCCTAAAAAAAAACCTTTTTAAAAATAGAAACTTCTACTTGAACAAAAGTTCCTCTGAAGTAAGTGATTTATGCACCACAGTTTATTTGTTTTTAAAAGATCTTCTGTAAGTGTATTAACATAGCAGCACCCTATAATTACTACACTGTAGAGCTGAAATCAACATTCACAGAAAACTTGACAGTTCTCCAGTTCACGGTGGGTATCCCCTTGAGCTGGGATCCTTACTGGGAAATACCACCATGCTAATATTAAGCAATTGTTCTGTCATCTTCCCAGGCTCCCAGTTTGTTTCCCAGTGAAAGGTGCTGTTTTTGACCTTTAAAGTTCTAAATCACTTGGGTCACAAATACCTAATGGACACTTTTACCTGTATCTGGAACTCAAGAGCTGCACAAGGGCCTTCCTTGGTGAACCAGCCTTATCTAAAGCTTGGCTGGCTATGAACTGCAGGAAGGCATTTTCTGTTACCACCCTCTTCCTATAGAATACCTTCCCCCCAAAGGTCAGAATGGCCACATCCCCAAGGGCCTTCCATGCTGGCTTAGCCACTCCCCTGTTCTAGGGGGCCTTAGAGCTCCTTCTCTTATGTAGGGGTCCCAATCAGAATTAGGCCCTGTTGAGCATTTATTCAGTTGTTGGCACCAGGAACAAACAGAATATAGCTGCAATCTGCTGCGGTATATTCAAACAGTTGGTAATGGTAACATCTAGTTAGGCTCTTAGACCAAAGGAATGAAAGGTAGTCAATCAATCTACTTAATATATGTTATGATTTTCAAATACACACACATATGCAGAACTGGCACTGAAAGCAGAACTGGCACGGCATGCAGTATACACACGTTTGTTTGGCTGGCTGGCTGGCTGGCTGGCTGATATCCCGCCCTTACTGCAAATGGGCTCAGGGCGGCTTCCAACAAAAATATACAATTAAAACATTTAATAACAACTTAATCTGTGTGTATGTATATATACTGTATGCATTGCCAGTTCTGTATTATCTCTCTCTGTAAATTTCTGTGGCCTCAAAACCATCACATCTGTAGCATTGGAGCAATTCTGCTCTTATTTCAGTAATAAAATCCATTCTACCTATGAGATTCTTGATGTGGCCAGAAATTTATATACTAATAGCCAAATGGCCATTATCTGATGATACTTAAATCCAGAGGTTTGGGGACATGAATATACAAGACAGATCTTCCTACACTCCTGAATAGAGATGGGCACAAACAGCAATATGAACAAAAAAAAGCAATGAACTGCCCAATCTGCTGTTCATGGGGCCCCATTCTAAACAAACAGGTGGTCATTGCAAGCCTCGTTTGTTGCTGTTCATCAAGCCAGACAGTTTGGCACCTGCAATCAATTCCCTTGGCAATGTAGGTAGGGATTGTCTGAACTCTGTCTGAACTCCTGCTGTTGCCCTGGAAACCCCAATCTAAGCCCAATATAGCTTGATAGGCAGGTCTTCCTTCCAAGTGTGGAGCTCCAAATTTGTTACAAGAAAGCAAAGAACATGGGGGGCCTTAAATTTCTATGGTAAATGTACTGGCTATGTGCTGTAATAAAGAACTGATTGATTGAACATGGGGTGGGTGGGCTCCCAGTGCTGGCTAGTCTTTGCAGACAGTGGAGAGGGAGAGACAGCTGCTGTTGGCATTTTGATAGAGAGACAGGGAAAGTGCATAGGAGCTTGAATTTTCTTTGTGTGTGATGGGATACAGATCTACCCCTTCAGGTTCCAGGGCTGCTGCCAGGCTCTGGGGCAAAGCTATTATTTATTATTGGTACCTTTTCTGCTGCCTGCTCAGGTCAGGTTTCTGGGAGTGGTGCAGTAGGGATCTTGACCAAACTTGGATGATGGCTGGAGGAGAGCCTGCTGGCCCCTATGAGCAGCCAACCATGAACATGTTTGTGAACCGGGCCATGTTTGTGGTTGTTCGTGAGTCCCTGTTTGTGGATGGCAATGAACAACGAACATCATGTTTGTGGGGTTTTTTTCTGTTCGTGCCCACCTCTACTCCTGAATAATGCCCCAGGTTTGCAGAAAAATCTGAAATCTAAAAAAAAGCATCAGGGGGGAGAGTTAAAAACAAACAAAACCAAAATGATAAAAGAGTGCCAGTAGCTTTAACCTGGTGCCCTCAGTGGCTGTTGTTAGGCAACTGTAACAGTTTAGCCAATATTCCAGGTTGGTTGCTGTCAGTAAAAGGCAGGGGGAGGAATCAGGGCCTTTTCCAGGGCTGTTATGGCCTTTGAGAGAGGACTCATTGAGGCCAGGCCCAGAAGCAACCACTGCACAACTAGATACTACAAGACTTACATGACTCACCCAGGCCTGACAGCTTCCAACTGTTCAAAAGCGACTACCCCCTCCCCACAAAAGCCAGTGTAGTGTAGCGGTTAGAGTTTCAGAGTGGAATCTAGGAAAAACAGGTTCAAATCACCACTCTGCTGGGGAAGGTGACTTTGATCCTGTCACACACTTCCAGCCTAACCTACCTCTCAGGTTTGTTGTGAGGATAATATGGAGGCAAGACGAATGATGTAAGTTTCTTTGAATCAGTTGTGGAAAAGTTTCTTTGAGTCAGTTGTGGGAAAAGGCCGTATATAAATGAAGAAAATTAATGAATATAGATGAAAATGGTGGTGGTGGAGAATGCCCTCAGATTAATTTATGCTTACCCTGGTGAAGTTTTCATGGCAAGAGTCTACCAGAGGTGGTTTGTCATTGCCTGCCTCTGCAATCCTGGCCTTCACTGGAGTTCTCCCATCCAATTGCTAACCAAGTCCAACCCTGCTTAGCTTCTGAGATCTGATGAGATCAGGCTCACCTGGGCAGGGCATAGATGAAGATGGGGGGGACAGATAAAATGTAAGTAGTGAGTTTGAAGGAGAGAAAGACATAAGGGAAGGTGAGCATATGGAGGCTGCCAGGAGGAGGGAAAGAAGAAATAGTGTGGAGAAGGGGATACAGAAAAAAGTGAAGCCACTCCCCAAGCAAGTTGTTGCAGGTTCGTCACCATGCAATTGGGCCCTGCTCTGTTGGCACCACACAACGGGACATAGGGAAGAAATTGTGTGGGTGGGATTGAAGACTGAGGGGTAGACAAAGGTGTGTATGTGTCAGGTCTTGCCAGGTTATTCTCCTAAACACTTTACTGAATCACTCCAGTGTATGAGTTAAAATTATTTATTAGAGTAAATACCAGTATCAAGATGCTGTAACAAGGGAATTGACTGGAATGCCTAAAGGGAGTAAAGTAAGATCAATTATAGATCAGTGTCTCTCCCCCCCCCCCGCCAGTAGTAAGTAGAGGCAGTTAGGAGCTTGGGCACACATCGCCTGGGGATAAGGGAGGGGGGAAGAGGAGTTCAGTTCAGTCTCTGCAGCAAATCCAAGGTCACATTCTCAGGCTGCTGCAGGAACTCGTAACCAAAATACCTTGCCTGGAAGATAAGCAGTTAGCAACAAGACTACACAACTCTGGTTCTACTCTGCATGTACTCAGAGGCACTGAAGCAAAATACAGATGATACATGATGCGTGGCAGATATGCTGAAAGCCTATCTGACAATAGGAAGGAGAGAGGGAAGCAGGAAAAAGAGGAAGGCTATGGGGAGCTAGGAATGGGCATGGTTAGGGAAGGGAAAATGAGATTACCTCTGCAAGCCCTTGTGGGCCCCCCACTTATCTATATGAATCAGGCCTTGAGACTCTAGTAGTGCCATCCTAAGGAGAGTTATGATCTTCTAATCCTATTGATTTTAATGGTGTTAGATGTCTGTAACTCTACTGAGAATTAGATGTCTGTAACTCTGCCCGCCGCATGGCCTCGCAGCACAGCAGCCAGCCCAGTGAGGAAGAGCCAGCTGGGCCAGGCCATGGCCCCTGAGGTGGGTGCGCTGCTTGGCCGGAAAGGGCTGCATCTGACTGGAGAAGGGCAGGCCCGGCCAGGGTGGAGAGTGCAACGGGGGAAGTTTTCAGGGGGAGAGGTCAAAGGGGAAGAGGAGGCATGGGAGTAGAGGAATGGGGTGGAAGATGGGATGGAAGGAGGGCAAGACCTATCTGGGAGATGAAGGAGTTCCAGTGGACGCAGAAAGGGCCTGGAGAGGAGGAGGCTTAGGGGATTGGCTGAGGTGGGGGAGAAAAGGGGATATAAAGGGTGCTCCGAGTGAAGCTGGGGAGGAGACAGCTGATGTGACTGGAGAAGTCTCAGAGAGAGGGTGAGGTGGCCAGGGCCCAGCAGGGTAGGAGGAGGAGACGGATGACTTCAGCCCCCTCCTCTCCCCATATCTGAGGCAGAGGGAGCACCCACAAGGAGCAAGCCATGGTTGAAGGTGGGGCAGGGTCTCACACGTGCTATCCTCTGTATGACAGCCCTTCAAGTACTTGAAGATGGTTATCATACCACCTCTCAGTCATCCCATCTCCAAGTGGTGGTGCAGGCTGCTGCAGGTGTGGAGAAAGCAGCGGAACACAGACAACTAACCAATGCACATGAAACAAAGCCGCACTGTGCCAATTACAGCACATGTGGCTCCCTCCTTACTGTATGCAACTGAGCTCCAAACCACTGCGTGAAACACTTTAGCTTCCTCCTTCCTACTCCTTGGGAGACTTCATCTCCACAATTGTAGTTGACACCGAACTATAATTTCATGTAACTTGTAGGGGAGGTTAGTTTTCTTTTAATGTTATTGGGGTAAGCAGTAGAACAGCTGTTTTGCCTTTATTTGGTTCCTTCTGTGTCAAAGCAACAAAACACACGACCTAGGCTTTGATTTTGCTATTTTGATTTTTAAATGGGCCCAGAAGCGTTTTTCAGAAGATGTTAAATATTATTAAGTCATTGTTGTCGTAATGAATCCCAGATGACTTCTTAAAAGGCTTTGGGGCACAATTCTTTGTGTGCAATTGATGCCAAAGCTTGCAAGAGGAGGCTACAGAAGAATATGAGCTGGATGTGTGTGTGCTATTGTTCCATTGACAACTACAGGAATTTGGCATTAAGAATCTCCTCGGAAAGGTTGGATAGAGTCTCACCAGTCACTGTTAGAAAGGAAAATAGATATTCAACAGCGTGCCCATCAGATAGGCACCAATCATTTCATCTGACTGCTTGTTGGTCTGCCTGTGGCAGCGGGACCTGTTGATGTGGCTTTTTTTGGGTTGTGTCACATTCGACCATAGGCAGGGTATAGCATATTTGTGCATTCTCCTGTGGGGGAAACCACATAACAGGCAAATAAGGGAGAAGGCTTATGCTAGGAGTTCATCCTGTGGGAGAACATGAAGTCCGTTTAGCAAGAGTCTGACATAAGGCCTAGAAAAACTCTACAACACGATTAATTTGCATATGTAGTCTGCCTGGCAGAGGATTCTTTTATCCCCAGTAAACAAGCCTTTAACTTTGCTCCATCTCCAGTGTTCATTGATCGATAAGTAAATGTAGAGTTGGTTACCTGATTATGCATTAAATGTGCCTGGAAACAACTTGTTCAGAAGGCGAGAGCTGGAAGTCTGCAGTGTCCTAACATTGTCTGCATCCACACAACATTGGATAGTTCACATTGCGCACAACAGCAGTTGTTTGCAGCTGGATTTTTCATGTGTGGACAAGACAAACCAATTGCAAATCTTCGCTATAGTGCAGTATCCACCAATGTGCGGATGCTTCCTATGTCCTGTTTTTATAAGGTTAGGCAGAGACAGAATATTAGACGTCAGAATATTTCATCCATGTCATGCTTGTAATTTTTTTTCTTTTCAGAATGATACTGGTGGGCAGCGTAGCCTTGTGAACAAGTGGACAACTTATTTGAAAGCAAGACTTGTGTGTTCGGTAATGGACGATGATGGAACAGAGACCTACTTTGACGAATTAGGTAAAATGTCAGTAACTTCTTTGCATAGAAACATGAAAAGAAGTTGTGGAAAAGATGTCAGGAACTACAATGCCAAGACCACGGCAATACAGCCCGGAAAACCCACAACAACCATGAAAAGAAGTTGTTCTGGCTCTGATAGCAAAGGTTTTGACACAGATTCAGTAGATGGGTGCTGGGTGCAGGTTCACAGGTAGTACAAAAGCAAGATAGCCATATGAACTGGTTGAACCAGCAAGGCCAAGGGCTTACATATCCTGTTCCTGGGCTTCATCTGGTCAGGGTGTGATGGAGCACTGATCCTGTGAAGCACTGTGTACACTTAGGAAGTGATCTGGCTTATTATCTGGAACACTCACTGCCAGCCTGGCACTTCTCCATCACTGAAGTGCCTCCTCAGGGTCCTGCCATCTCTGTCACTCTCGTCAGGTAAGGGGAGAATCCAGGGGAATGGTAGTCGTCCAGGCTCCAGCCCCACCAAGCTGGGGATTGGCTGTCATGGATTCTGGCTTGTTGACAGCAGTGTCTGGAGCTAAGCCTTCATGGGTAGGTTCTTCAACAAGCCTCAGGATCCCAGCCTTCTGGGTCCAGGGGTTTCACGTGCCCACCTAAGCCTCCTGATCTCCCCTCAGCATGGCCTTTGATTTCTCCCAGTTTTCACCTGAGGAGCTCTCCCTCTGAGATCAGCCGGGTGCAGGGGACATAATTTTCATCTCTTATATAGTCCTTTGGTTGGCTTGAAGTCTGTGGGATGGCCCAGCCAGGCCAGGCCTCTACAGCTTGGGGACAAGAGGCTGGATATAAGCTATTCTGTAGCTCAAGTTGCTGTTTCAGCAAAAGCTGTAGGCTGAGAGGCTTTATTTAATTTCTTTATTTCATTTATACACTGCCTCTCCCCGCCGAACCTTGTGAGGTAGGTTAGGTTGAGAGTTTGTGATTGGCCCAACGTCACTCAGCAAGTTTCCATGGCAGACTAGGAATTCAAACCCAGGATTCCCACATCCTAATCCAATATCCTAACCACCACACCACCTGCATGAGGACTGTATGCTCAAGTCCCTCCTCTCTGTAAGAGGCAGGTAGCAATAAAAGGCACCCCACTCCGTTATGGAGGCAGGCACTTTGGCAAGGCTGGGGTTCCTCTGGAGCTCTTGGGTCCCATAGTGGCTGTTGAGCCAAGGCCTCTGGGGCTTCAGCTGCTCCTGGGGCAAGGGGAGGGCAGAGCTACCTCCTAAGGTGAGAGAGATGCTTTAGTCAAAGCCTTTTCAAAAATGTCTCCTGAAAATGTTCCACTCCATTCCAGAGGCCAGGAATTTAACACATCAAAATTTGTGTAGCTTGGTAGCACACTGGCAGCAGAATCAACAAACAAGCTCATACTTGGAGGCTGTGTCTCTATTTAGATGGAGTAGTGAGCTGCATGCCCTGACCTGGATAGTCTAGGTGAGCCTCAGATCTCAGAAGCTAAGCAGGGTCGGCTTTGATCAGTAATTGGAAGGGAGACCTCCAGCAAAGACGAGGGTTGCAGAGGCAGGCAATGGCAAACCACTTCTGTTAGTCTCTTGCCTTGCAAACCCCACCAGGGGTCTCCATAAGTCAGCTATGACTTGAGGGCACTCTCCACCATCACCAGTGAGTAGCATATATCACTGACCAATTGCGGAGGATGGTGGGAGGGAGCAATTTTCCAGATCTATCAGTCATTATCTGGTAGGGAAAAGCTTACCAGCTTTTGTGTAGTATAGACACTGCAGTTTTAAGCATAAGCTGTGTATGAAGATGAACAATAGCAGTTATAAGAATTGGAATTAAATGACAGGACTTAAGTCTTTTCCTCCCTTAACCATTTTGGGATCCTCAAATATAATATACTGGGGTGGGATAGGGGAGGAGATGTCCTAGGAAGCAAATATGATCAAGTGCAAAAATCTGTCATGGACTGGGACATGGACCCAATTCTGATCACAACCATAGAGTTCTGTCCCCATCTTTACCTCTTGAAGTGGCCCATGGGGGCCACTCTTTTCCCCACTTGGAAACTTACTTGTAACAATGGCTGCCACAGAGGTGAAAATCTCTCTCAGAGTGTTGGGCTCACCATTTGACACTTAACTGTTTAATCCTGATATTGGGAAAAAAAATCTGTTGTTGCTGATTTTGAGAAGCATGTTGTAATTTAGAATAGGGCTCTCTGCTGATTTAGAGACAAAATCAGTTTTGAGTGGGATCAAGGGCAGAGCATCAGTTTGAACACTGGAAATCATGAAGTGGTGCACAGACAGAGCAGCTGTGTGATTTCTTTTCCACAGAGGACGTGTTCCTGCTAGAAACAGATAATCCTAGAACAACACTAGTCTATGGTATTTTCACAACATCCAGGTAAGAACTGCTCAAGTTTGAATTTTACATGGGCACAAGAACTGCTTTGGGGAAATGACACCCATTAACGTGGGTTTGTGGATATGTATTTTTGAAAGTCTTTGTCACTAAGGGTATTTTTTATTAAGCAGGTGTTTGTATAGTTGTCCAGAGGCTGCAGTGGGGCTCTTGTGCTTACGGCTGCCTCTAAAATCTCATGCGGATATAATAGACGGTGTACATTTTAAATTTCTAACTGACCTTATTGTTTAGACTTGGAAATTATATAGCAGAAGCCTTTATTGTCATCAGGAAAATCAAACTGGAAAGAATTTTAGTGCCATAATAACTTTATTGTCATTGAGCCTGGTGTGCGTTCTCAGTAATGGAACACTGCTGTCAATTTGCATTTCCACAGTATGTGTCAGTCCCTGGCAGTTAGGTCCCTCAAGCCCTCCACAGTTAACACACAGGTTGAAGTAGCTTTATTGAGATCCATACAGTTCAGGTGTTCACCCAAAGGTGGCAATTGGCAAAAGTGACAATTCAAACAATTATAGGGAAACTTCCCTCCATCCAGGGTCCATTGACATTCTGGCGCAAAACCCCACGGAGCTTACATGGGAATAGATTAGTTTAGACTACATGAAGTACAAAGGAAAATATCCCAGTCTCTGGGAAAGTTACAGTGTTTGCTGTTAGCAGCTCTCCTCAAGGACACTTGCTGGAAGAAGTGAAAGTACATATTTTCAACACATAATGGAGGGGCCCCTGGCTCTTCTGTGATTAATATTAGTAGTTAAGACACTCGCAGATGATCTGAGATCTCAGACACAGAATACAGCATATAATTCTAGCAAACAGCATTGACCAGTACAACATGCAGAATACAATCAAGGCAGGTATGCTGGCATACATGACAATGTGCACAATAGAAGTAAACAGGGCTTTTTTTCAGCTGGAACATGGTGGAATGGAGTTCCAGAACCTTTTGAAAATGGTCAATGGAAAATGGTCAATGGAAAATTCTGCTCAGCGGCACGGAGGGCAATCTCAACTCCCCTCTGTCTGGAGATCAGGGGGCGGGGCCACCAGCCATGTGACCATTTTCTACGAGGGCAACCCACTGAGTTCTGCCACCTCTTTTCCCAGGAAAAAAGCCCTGGAAGTAAATGAGCAGAATGCATTTCTATTTGTCATCAAATTAATGAACGTTTTAATTTTTCTTGTTTGTCACTTGGAAAATAGCATTTGAAGACCTGATTTGATACATTGTTGACAATTTTAAGTGCAGGATTTAGCAGATTATACTGTGATTGATTCAGCTAATTCATTTAATGTTCCTGCAATGGAAATTCAGTTGAGGAACATATATAAGGTGGCAACAAAATGAGAGCAGAATCGGCTCCAACCCTGGAGGCATTTTCCGCGCTCTACGCAAGCGTCACGCTGGCCTTGGTTTCTTTTGGCACAAGCCCATGTGGATTCCCCCTTTTTAAAAACAGTCGAAGTGAACATAATTAAACCTAAAAGCCTTAATGGATTTAATTTGGCAACAATATCTATATTTCTTTCACCTCTAAACGTTCCAAATGAAAGAAACATGTTTCAACATAAAAGAATCATTAATTTTAATTAAAACCTGTTTTCTTAAGAGTGTTATTGAAATGAATAGCTTTTATAGGCTAAACAATAATAATTTCGACAAAAGGCACATTGTCTGAAGTTATTAATGCATCTTTTTTAAACAGATTCATAGCCAGAATTATTTGAAAAAACAAAAACATGAAGTAGATTTGGAGACAAGGTTGAACGATCCATATACACACACACACACACACACACACACACGTACATATACACAGTTAGCTCTCTGTGTTTCTGTTGTGTGCAGGGCTTTTTTTCTGGGAAAAGAGGTGGTGGAACTCAGTGGGTTGCTCTCAGAGAAAATGGTCACATGGCCGGTGGCCCCGCCCCCTGATCTCCAGGCAGTTTAGATTGAGGGGAGTTTAATCTCAACTCCCCTCTGTCTGGAGATCAGGGGGCGGGGCCACCAGCCATGTGACCATCTCAAGAGGTTCCGGAACTCCGTTCCCCCGTGTTCCCCCTGAAAAAAGCCCTGCATATACATATAGAAAGGATGAAATCTACTCAAAATGGATGCATGTGCTACAGTTGGAATTGCCAGGTCCCTCTACCCTCCTGGCGGGAGTGGGGAGGACCTGGCACTTTCCTTGTGCCTCTGGTGTGCTCCTCCTTGCGCCTATGCCTCCAGCACAAGCACGATGACATCACTGCCAAGAATGACATCATTGCACTGGTCATGGGCAAGCTCCTGTGCTTTGCGTGTGGCTAATTCTGGCCCATTTCAGGCCCAAATTGGCCTCAGCGAAGCACAGGAGCACACCTGTGGCTGTCACAACAATGTCAGTTCAGGAAGTGATGTCATCTCTGTCAGGCCTGGCTAGGGGATTCTCTCAGACTCTCCACTTCATCAAACTGGTTGTATGAGTTAAAGGTCTTTATTACATAATGCTCCCTAGTAGTGGACGAGTACAGAGTAATTGCCTGGAATGCCCAAGCCAAGTCTTCTCTGATATGTTATACATCCAGTCCCCTCCCCCCAGTTCAAACAAAAGTCAATTGAAGTTGGTGTGAAAGTCCTGAAAGAGATGCAGAGCTGAAGTTCCCAAGCTGCTCCAGCTGTACTGATAACACCACTTGGCCCAAGCAAAGCATAGCCAAGATACAGTGAAGGAGGAAAGCTACCCTACTACCCATCCCCCCAGTAGAAATACATTCACAGGTATGGCAGGCAGGCAAGACAGCCTGCCTGACAATCTCTGAGTATTCATAGTAGTTAAGAGGTTGGGATGCAAATCAGCACTCTGCTGGTTTGGATGCCACTACTGCCATGAATTCTATAAACTATTCCTGCCAGCCCCAGCTCCCCAGCTGTATTGTGGGGATAATAATAACACTGGCTTTGTTCACTGCTCAGAGTGGGGCACTAATGTGTCTAGAAGAGTGGTATATCTGCACAGTTGTTGTTATTGCTACAGATGTTGCTTTTATTATTTGAATTTTTAAAATCCCTGGTGTATTTATAGTTTAGATTTCAGATTTTTTGACAAACGATGGGCTTTCCTCAGTTTAACAGAAAAATGTCCCTTCTGTCTCCAACTCTTCTGTGTGGATTGTTTTGATCCAGAACATAGAGCCTGGTTAAAAAAAATTAAATGTAATGGTGATAAGCACCTCCTGTATTTTGAAGCAAATATCCATATTTTACTATATCTTCCCGCAGAGTGATGAGAAATGCAGTATGGTGAGGGTCGCATTCTGTGCTGGTTTCCCTCTCACAAATTTTCTCAGGGGTTCCTCAGGAAAAAGTCCCAGAGAGGTCACATGGGTCCAGGACAAAACATAGGCTCAGGAACCCTTCTCTTTCTCTCACTACATGTTTAAGTGCATGGACTATTGACATTAAAAGTGTTTTCTAGTGTTTAATTTGTAGTGCTTAGTGACGATAAATTCATAAATAACCATGAATGCTGATTCACTACTTAGGAAAACAGGCTCTCTGAAAACCATTGCCCTGAAGGTCAAAAATGAAAGGTCAAATGGGCACAACCTTGGCCGTTTCCACACTACTCACCTTCATCCGGAACGCTGTGGGAAGTCGTGAAAAAAACACGGAAAATAGCGTCTTCTCGTGTGAGTTTTGCCCGACATTGCAAAAAACTCACGCGAGAAGATGCTATCTTCCACATTTTTTTCGCGATGTTCCACAGCATTCTGGATGAAGGTGAGTAGTGTGGAAACGGCCCTAGTTTGTTCCGTTACCTCAGGAAATATAATTGTAATGGTCTAGTCATGTTAGTCTGTCATAGCAAAATTAAACAAGAGTCCAGTAGCACCTTAAAGGCTAACAACATTTATTTCAATATGAGCTTTTGTGAGTCACAGCTCAGTTCTTTAGATGTGTGAAGGGAAATATGAACTGATCTGTTGGGGTGTTGTTTGGCTGTGTAAGCCTGGGGCAGTTTTCCCCTTCCACCCCCAACACGCCAGGCTCATCTGTCTGGAGATGGCAAATAATTGTGAAATGAGTTTTCAATCGGCAGTGAAGAGACCTAAAAATCACTAGCTACTTTCTCTTCTAGATTCCTCTGAGCTTTCCCTGTGCTGTAAGTTGTAACCATAATTTACAACAATAAAATGTTTCAGTCTTTCTTTTTCTCTCTCTCTCTCTCTTACTGATTTTACAGTTTCAGTTTTTGCCAAATGCCTGTTCACTTCAAAGTGAGTTTATTATAAACAAAATACAGGACAGTTCCCATACTTGGAATGTTTTCTGTTCCTTTTTTCTCACAATTTCACGAAAATACCATTTTTATGAGAATGGGGGAAAAAAACAAGAGAAAGCAAAGCAAAGCAAGTTCCTCATGGCCCCATTCTCATCCATGACTATATTCCTACCGGTGGCCATGTGCCGTCTTTCTCAGTTTACCCAATGTAACATTAGTATTGTAGCTTGGCTGGGCTGATCAGATCCAGTTCAGCACTTTTGGTCTTAAATGTATTAATGCTTTACATTCTTTGACTCACACGCTCCCAATGACAAATTATTCCTTTTGTCATTAAGGCCATATGTTGTCTTTGAGAATGGTTTTGGTTCATTGGTCATCTTAAAAATTATTGGTTTCTTTTATGAATTGTTATGCAATTTATGAATATAAATAATGTACATCATATATGGAATAGCAGTGTAATGAATTAAACTGATTTATCGGTGGGCAAATACGGTTGCAAAAAGGCATATATTTAGTGGGGGAAATTGGATACAAGGAAACAGAAACTGGTAATAAAAATATAGGTCTGGGTCAAGTTTTTTGGGCTCATCAAGCAGTACCTCCTGGCCCTGCACTGCACCTCCTGGCCCTGCACTGCCACTGGTTTGGCCCAAGTCAAGTTCTGCAATCCCAGGAGGCAACACCAGTCACTTCCATATGGAAGTGAAAATAACTTACATTTCTTACCAGTGTTGTTTCTGTTGCGGGCTTCAAGGCAGAAGATGGGAGATGCCACTTCAGCCATTTTCTTACTGGTACTCAGTACTGACTGACTCATATCAACTTGCTTTTGCTGATAGCTGGGAGCCAGCCAAATGCTAATGCTTAGCTGGGAGCCAGCTAAGCATTAGCAGCACACGGCTTGTTGTGCCACCAAAGGAGTTGCTTGGCCAGAGAACTGGCCCCTGTACAGAACTTAAAGGGTCATGGTTTGTTTTGCACAAGGTAGAAGCAAAATCAAAACAGGGGTCCAGTAACTGACCCAGCAGTCTTGCAAAATCCAGTCACTCCAGTCCCTTATTGTAAAAATGAGATCCTAAGGTTCAAAGAGAGCAGCCAAGCAGGTGTTATTTGAATGCTGTTCTCAAAGCAGGTTTTCTGCCAAAAGATTTTGTTCATACCTTCCTTCTTTATCCTGGTTGTGTCTGGAGAAGCCATCTGGACTGAGTGTAACTGAAGCAGAATGCACCAAGTTGTTTCTTAACAAACTTGTTTATAACGTACTTAATAACTTTTGCATTTTTCGTTCCAACCAGCAGCCAACCAACCAGCATGGCTGAGAATTGCAGTCTACCAGACGTCAGGGGGTGGGATGGAAGGGAAGTGTAGACAAGGCAGTTTTTCCGAGTGGGCATTTAACCACCTTTGCCCTTCTTTGGAGCAGCCCTCATCTCACACCTGGTTCTGCTAGAATGGGCCATGTTTTACAGTGTTCAAAGCATTTGATTGTATCTTTCTCATCTCACCCAAATTCTGTCATTCCTGAAGCCCCTGCCCCACATGGCTTTTTAATATGCAGGTCCCATAAGCCCCAGCATAGCCTTTTTTGGTGGTCAAAGGGGTTCTTCACCTGACACTGAAATGATAATAATAATGATTGTAGGCAACTTCCCAGAGGAGGCTGTTCCACAGTTGTGGCACCACACTGAAAGGCCCTGTCCCAAATAACCAATTAACCACCCATCTCCATTATGCTGGCAGAGGCACCTGGAGAACCTCTGGGAAAGGTCTTGGAGGATGGGCAGGACTATTGGGAATAGGCAGATTAATTGATCGCAGACTTGGTTATAGCATGCACAGCAAGAAAGTGCGATCAGAAGGCTCACACCAAACTGGTATAGTGCTTTACTGTCTCTACACATGGTGGCGTTCTGATGCAAAGTGCAGAATTAAAGCACTAGATGGGATGAAAGACCTGGTTGTGTTAATATTTTCAATGACCTAGGATAATCTGCAAAATATAGAAAATATGGCAGGAAGAGATTGTGAACCAACTTTTTTTTTCATTTCTTCTCTAGTTCTGTGTTTAAAGGTTCAGCAGTGTGTGCGTACCACTTGTCAGACATCCAGAGAGTATTTAATGGGCCATTTGCACATAAGGAAGGCCCAAATCACCAGCTGATCCCCTATCAGGGAAGAATTCCTTACCCACGACCTGGAACAGTAAGTACCAGTGATGGTTCTTTTGGTCCAGACTCCAGCTTGCTTTGTTTCATCTATCATCTGTAAGCACAATTTACCACAAAGGTATTGTGTGCAAACTCAGCACAGTAGTGCTCTTTGAAGTGGATTGCATCCTATGGCTTTAGTTTGTGTTGGCCTGTCTGAAAATAATATATCTCCTGCCCTATATGGAGGATGCAGAGCAGGTAAGAATAGTATATACAGTAAGGGTCAACTTCCTCTGTTTATGAAAAGATTCCAAAAATTATTCAACCAATTGGCACCCACAAGGTGCCTTTTTGAAAGTACTTAGTATACAGGCAATATTATTTTTTGTTGACTTCAAAATTCATATCTGACAGTTTTAGATCATGTGACTGTACGTGGTGTGTTGCTGTAATTATTTGCAGCGCTCACAAAGACTGATTTCTGGTGTGCTTCATGCTGAATGAGTACACATGAGGTTGTCTCTGTATGTGTGTGTCTTTTTTCCATTCATATACATGTTAAGAGATTTCCCTCATGCATGTTTTCCACCAAATAACATCCCCGTCTGAACAGTGCAGATCTCTGTGCTCACTCTGGTAACCTAACTGATTTGCCCTCCCCACCCCTTTTGGAATGAAAAATCAGACACACACACACCCTTAAAGCTGAGGGAAGACTGGCTTATCCAGGGGTTTCCCACCAGCCAGTCTGTCCTCACAACTGGGCTGTAAAGCAGCCAGCCACTCCTGACAGACCACAATTCCCCACCAATGGGAATACGCCAAGGGGGCTCACCGGCCCACTGATTTCCCCCAACTTCTAACCTGTGAAAAGCAGTTCCTAACAGACCCACCTTAAGCCAATTACCTCTACATACAAACAGTGCAAGGTAGGCGAAAAACTCCTCACCCTGTTGCCAGTTGTGGGGAAAGGAGAAAAAACTCCTACCTGGCCCCAATGCACAGCAACTGGCTAAACCTGCATTGACATAGAGGGAGGCGAGTGGATCGAGCATAAGGCGTGAATGAGACTCTGAGGGGCAGAGCAGCCTTGTAAGACCTCCTGCTCCACCCTTGCAGTGTTCCTGGATGGCTGGGAAGGTGCCACTGCGACCTTCTCCTTCAGGGAGGCAAACTGCGGCCCCTAGCCAAAGCAGCTATTGCCGCCGGCCGTGAGTGCCATATTCAAGGGTTGCCCAACATCCGGGCAACGGGGACCCTTTTGTCATGTCTGTCTGTCTACATACATGCCATGACTGTGTTGCTGACATTTGTTGTTTACTACTACTGCCATTATGCTAAAGCCATGCTACTGTGTTAATGAGTATTAATATACACTCTCTCTCTCTTCCTGCATAACTTTAGTGCAGATGTTACTGAGGACCTAAGCATGGACCTCTCTCTTATCTTAGAGAAATATGCGAGTCTCGGCTAGCTGCAGCCTTGAAGTGTCTAAATGCCAGTTTCAGCTACTCTCCCCAGATGCTGGGAATAAGTCGTTGTCTATCTGATTCATAGTCATAACTCAGTTGATTCTCACAGAACCTGTGTAAGCTTGTGTGCCAAAATTCTAACTGTTGTTTGAAGCGCGGGAAATTGAAGTATAACAGAGACTGCCTAATTTGAATTGCCACTTCTGTCAAACTCCATGATGGAGTGCAGACCTGAACTGTATGGATTCTAATAAAGCTACTTCTCATGGATCCAACGTGTGCTCACTACAGATGGGCTTGAGGGATCTACCTGCCAGGGACTGACACCTTTCTTCAATCTGTGTGACATTTGGGAGGGTGGATCCATTGGGCAAGGGGTTCAAAAAACCCTCCAACTTCCACCCAAATTGCATATCCAATGAAAAAGTTACACACATAAACGTGTTTCCCATGGAAATGAAAGAAAAATGAATAATTCAATAGCAAGACTTGAGTCCAGAGGCACCTTAGGGTATGGCCTTTCAAGAGTCAGAGCTCCCTTCTTCAGACACAGCAGGAATGGAAAACCCCCAGCCTTTATAACACAGCCAAATGTGGGTGGGGTGGTACAAGTGAGGGCATCAGAATATAAAGGTACAATGCAGTTTGATTAGGTGTGAGGGGTGTAGGAAAGCTAATAGGCATTTATTCTAAAATAAATAATATTTATTTTAGAATAAAAATAGGCATTTATTCTAAAAGTGCACACCTGTGTTTTCCTGCAGCATTAGGGATGGAGCAGCCTTGTATTCTCTTAATGAGTCATGAAATAATTAGAAGCTCCTGTTAAGCTGCAAGGGCCTGGCTTTATGTTAGTAGCCTGCTGGTTTGCATCACTCATCGTTGTTTAGACCTGGTACTGGAGAATCCCCTCTGACTTTGCTAGCCAGCATTCAGGAAGCAAGTGGACAAATTGGCCGAGATTAAGAGGCAACAGAGATGATAAAAGGGAGCAGGGAATGGTTTTGAAATATGAGGAAAGACTGAAGGATCCATGACATGTTTAGCCTAGCGAGAAGATTACACTTAAAAGGCAGCCATAAAAATGAAGGTAAACCATTTCACTTCTTCTTCCTGAGTGTTAAAACAAGAGATGCTTCGGCTGAAGCTGCTGGGCAAGATGAATTTAAGCTAAAATACTGAGAAGAAAGTTGCTGACTTGGTGGAATATTTGACTGGTGGAAAACGATCAGTGGCAGCTGCAAAACCCCTTTCTCTTTCAGAAGAGCCTAGTTAAGCATGTTTCAGGGCTGAGGAAAGGATGCGGCAGATATTTATGACAGATCCGTTGCTGGACTGCATGATCTCATTTTGTTGATGGGAGTTTGAATGCCCAGATTTATTTATTTATTTTTTTAAAAAAACTGCATATCCATGAGTGCAGGGGTCCCTAGCATTTAATTTTTTAAAAATGCTTCATTTACACCCTGCCTTTATTCCCAGTTGGAACCCAAAATGGTTTACATCGTTCTCTTCTCCTTCATTTTATCCTTACAACAACCCTGTAAGGTAGATTAGGTTGAAAGTGTGGGACTACCCCAAGGTTATCCAGTGAGCTTCCATGGCAGAGTGGGAATTCGAACCTGGGTCTCTCAGCTCCTAGTCTGACACTCTAACAACTACACCACACTGGCTTCAGTTGTTCTCATTGTTGAACTGGTGGGCCTTTGAGAACAAATAGTAGGCACCAAAACAAATGACTGTCCAATAACAAAATGTAAGAAGCTATGATGGAGGCCGCTGAATGGGTGTTCTCAGCAGTTAAGAAGATGGTACCTCCTGGGCTCCCTAGTGTGGGAAAAATGGGATATAAATCTTGAAATAACTACAGTTGAGGTGTCCCCTGACAGTTGGAGCAGACACTGTGTAGTGCTTTACAGGCCAGTGTTCTGACTCAATACTTTCAGGCAGAAGTTTCACAGCATCAGAGAAGCAAACGCTCACTTTGCTTAAGCATAGATCCAGAGGAGTTTGTCGTATTAGTCTGTAGTTGCAAAATAGTAAAGAGTCCTGTAGCATCTTTAAGACTAACCAACTTTATTGTAGCATAAGCTTTCGAGAACCACAGCTGCATCTGATGAAGAGAGCTGTGGTTCTCGAAAGCTTATGCTACGATAAAGTTGGTTAGTCTTAAAAAGTGCTACTGGTCTCTTTGCTATTTTGCTTAAGCAGTAAATGAATGACATTGTGGTGCTCTCCTAAGGTCATGGGCAATTTCTTTTGCAGTATCCTGTCTTCCTTTCTCCACTCCCTTGGGAACCTACAATAACCATTCAGTGTTTTGAGACAGAGAAACGGCTGCTGCCCTTGTTAGCAAAGATCAGTTACCCAGCTGATTAACGAAGAGAGCTCTACTGATAAAACTGTAACTAAACCATAATGGCTGCTAATGGCATGACAGATTAAAATAATTTGATTAGCTTGGTCAGATCTGGTTTCTTCATCGGAAGTTTTCAAATATGAGCAATGTGAGGCAGGGGTGAAATCTAATTCCATTTAGCATCAAGTGTTCTCATTCAGCTGCATGTGAAGATGAAAAAGTGTGCTGTTGTGACAGATGGAAGGTAATGATCGTTTCCCTGGGATGACTTATTGAGTTTGCATTCCATAAGTTAATCACTTCACAGGGCTTTTTGGTGATACAGAAATTAAATGATTTGTTTATCAGGGAAGTTTAATGTGCTTAGGGCTTGGCCTCATGCTGCAGTGACCAAACCCAGAAAATCAGAAGAACAGTCCCAGAAGTCTATTCACAAGTTAGTAGAAAGAATATAGCTCAAGGCCAGAAGCAGATTTTTGCACTCCCATGCATATTTACTTGGTAGTAAGATCCGTACTACTATTCGTTACATTCTTTCAAGTGTTTAGGACTGAGATGACTCAACATGCGTAAAAACATCAGGAACGTGGCTCTCCCACATCTGGCCTTTGAATCCTTTAGGAAAGAGGTAGGCAGGATTCCTGTGGCCCACTTCTATAAGGCAAAAAAAAAAGAGCAATAATGTAGTGAGCAGGGAAAAAATATTTTTTTATTTTCTTCATATCTACAAAGCACCAGTTACCCACCTGGAACCTACTGACTTGGAAAGAGCTGGCGTAGTGCCATGGCTAAGAAAGTTGGTGGTGTTCTTAGAGATCTTAGAGACAGTTCTTAGAGATCTTGCATCATTTAACAGTTAGACTCGAACTGTCAGAGTACCAGACTACGACCTGGAAGACCTGAGTTTCAGGCCCCATTACCTGAAGCTTCTTTGGTGACCTTAAACTGGCCATTCTCCCTCAAATTAGCTATCTCAAACTAAATAGTAAAGAGTCCAGTAGCACCTTTAAGACTAACCAACTTTATTGTAGCATGAGTTTTTGAGAACCACAGCTCTTTTCGGCAGATGCATCTGATGAAGAGGGCTGTGGTTCACAAAAGCTTATGCGACAATAAAGTTGGTTAGACTTAAAGGTGCTAGCCACAAACATACTAGGTAATTTTGAGCAAATCATGGGTCTCTCAGCCCCATGCCCATCTGAGGTAAAAGTTAAGTAGGCCTGATCTGGGAACCTTGTGATCTTCTGTGTATATTTTTAATGTTAAAAGCACTTGGTTGGTGGCATTCAAATCTGATCTGAGGCATTAAGAAGGAAGAATTTAATCCTTCCACCCTGGGCTGTTGGCCCAGTGCCAACTAGCTTCCTCAGAGCTGCTAGTTGCTCCATGGGGAGAAACATGTAGGTATCATATGAGGGAGCAGTTTGTATGAGGAAAAAACAGTGTTTGAGTAAAATCCCCTCCCCCCCTCTGATTCTGTGACCATCATCTGAATTAGCACCCCCCTCCCCCCCCCCAACACACACTGCTGCATTTTCCCTGCAAAAAAAAATCCACAGATGATCCTATTCAAAGGTCTTCTGGAAAATGTCTTGTTTCTTCCTAAAAGAGGCCTCCGGTTCATGGGTATTACGAACTGCTTCAAGCAGTCTTGCTTAATGTGATTCTTATTGATAATATTAATGGCCTCCTCTTGTCTTGCCAAGGAGTTCAGCAGGGAAGGAGAAAGGTCTGCATTGGCATTAAATAAAAATCCAACTTTTACATATCCCTGTATTCTGAAGCTGATAGGCAGGGAGAGGTAATGCTCCTAGGACCCAATTGGTAGGGAGATAAAGCTTTGGGATAGACTGGGTAGACTGGAAAAAAACACAAGATGCACCTTCTCTCCACAGGGTTAAATTACAGGATCGTTTCCAAAGTTAGTAAGTGGGAAGGAGTTAGTCAGTGGCAGGGCTTCCCCAAGTTCCGATTGACAGGAAAATGATTGACAGGGTAACATTGCAACCTACAAAAGATGCACCTTCCCCCATCCCCTCCAATGGAGTTAAAGTGAAGGAACATTTTTAAAGCCGATAGGTGGGAAGGGGGGGTCGGTATTCCTCTTCTTTCGGTGAACTGATTGGCAGGGCGACAATGTCATTGCCCAGGGAGCTCCAAACAAAAAATGCATTCATGCACATATTCCTCTTCACCCCAACTGAGTTAATTGGTATAATGCTAAGAGCTCATCCTCTCCTTTGGAAATTGACTGGATGGTAGTCTTGCCATTAAGGAAAACAAGATGCCAGTGTCTGCCTGCACTGCCACTGAGCAGTAAGAACTGAAACGAAACACACAAACCTTTCACTGAGGGGGACTCATTACAGCTTCTTGTCCCATATTGAGTTCACTGTTCCAGAAGCCACTTTAATGAAACAAAACAGTGAATTCTAGGTGCTTCTGGCTTGTTTCTTTTATTTTGTGCACTGTTAGTGGGGAGGCAAGAGCCCCATGGCGCAGAGTGGTAAGCTGCAATACTGCAGACCAAGCTCTGCTCATGACCTGAGTTCGATCCTGGCAGAAGCCGGGTTCAAATAGCCAGCTCAAAGTTGACTCAGCCTTCCATCCTTCCGAGGTCAGTAAAATGAGTACCCAGTTTTCTGGGGGTAAAGTGTAGATGACTGGGGAAGGCAATGGCAAACCACCCTGTAAAATGTCTACCAAGAAAATGTCGCAATGTGACATCCCCCTGTCAATCCCTGGCAGTCAGGTCCCTCAAGCCCTCCACAGTTAACACATAGGTGTTTTAGTTGAAGTAGCTTTACTGAGATCCATACAGTATAGGTGTTCACCTAAAGGTGCAGAAATTGGCAGAACTGACAATTCAAACAAACGTCTGGCTATTATAGGAAAACTTCCCGCCCTCCTGGGTCTGTTGACATTCTGGCACGAAACCCCAAAGAGGTTGCATGGGAACCAAGTAGTTTAGACTACATGAAGTACAAAGGCAGTCTGTCTCTGGGAAAGTTACAATGTTTGCTGCTAGCAGCCCTCTCCAAGGACACATACTAGAAAAGTGAAAGTACATATTTTTCAACAGATAATGGAGGGGCCCACTGGCTCTCCTGCAATTAATATCAGAAGTTAAGACACTCTCAGACGATCACCCACAGTTACATCATATAATTCTGGCAAACAGTACAAAACAGCATTGACCGTTATAAAATGCAAAATACAATCATGGCACGTATACTGGCATACTTGACCCCCCCCCATGGGTCAGTAATGACTCGGTGCTTGCACAGAGGACTACCTTTACCTTTAGTGACAAGGGTCGCTGACTGGTATCTGTGGGGCCACAACCATTGGCTTGGGGCTCAGAATTTGTCAAAGAACCAAGGTATACCTTCAGAAATACCATATAGTTGAGCCCTTCATGGACCTCTCCAGTCAGCCTGTAGATGGAGGATTCCATGTTGGAATCTGATCCATCACATTAAAAAACTATGCACATAAGAAAAACCTTGCTTCTCTGGGAGAATGCTAAGCTAAAGCCTTTCTCACTGATGTGGAGAGCTCACTTGTACAGGGGAAATGTTCCATGTTGGAGAAGTTTTCCAACATAAAACAGCCCCTCCCCCCCCCAGTATTTTAAAGTGGTACAGTCCAGCAAGCTTGTGCCACATGACATTTTAATATGTACTTTGGCTCTTAGCTTGACAGTTGCCTGAAAGTTAAGAAATCTTTTTTTTTCCCTGTGATCAGATCCTAAGGCAGGGGTCATGCTTGGAAGAGTATAAAACATTACAGTATTTGTTCAGCTCTGGAGATTGAATTCTCCGTTGAAGTACAATATGGCTTTCATCTCTAACAAAAGCATGTGGGTATGCCCAGGGAAAACTGAACAAAAATTGGATACTATTCAGTTCAAGTTGAGATGAATTCCTGTATTATTTGACTTCATGTTTCTTAACTAGCCGAAAGGTCCATTTCAGACATAATAGAAGGTTTTAGCATTCCCTTTTAAATCCTTGGCATCTCGAAATAAGTGCTTGTATTCCATGTCATAAATGTATATTTACCATTATTAGCTCAGGAGTTCCACATTAGTACTGGACAACAATAATTGTCTGGGGGTGGCATTGAGATAAGGCACATAGTTCTGAGATACTGTTTCATACTGAAGGTTAGAAAGCAACCGCCTGGTAGAAAGCAACCGTCTGGTAGAAAGCAACCATGTCACTAAAATGGTACAAAGTCCAGGCTTATCCCTGTCTGACTTTTATTCTACATTCAGGGTGGGTGTTATTTTTTTGACATGGGGAAGTATTCGAATATGCAATCCCTCACTTTGGAAAGAATATGTTGTGTGAAGCCAGGCCTGTGTTTTATTCAGGATGTCTGAGGATTTTTTGTTGCTTGCCAGTGTACCTTTCATTGTGATTGCACACACACAAAAAATCCCTGCATATGAGGTTTACTATTACTACTAATGTGCAGGTCAGACTTGGTTTCACAATAATTCTGTGTTGGTTTTGTTGGTTGATCTCTGTGAACCTGCATGTTCAGTTCTGGCCGCTGACGAAGATGCATTGTCGAAATTTGTTTGGTTTTGTCTTACTTATCTATCATAATTAATGGTGTATTTAATTTATTGTGTATGTATACCTTAATAGAATTTTTTGTCTGGTGTATGTTAGAAATGTTTTCTTTTTTGGTTGAAGTGTTTACTTTTTGGATTTTATATGCAGGTACCATAGGTTTTTGAATTGTGTTTGGAGATATATATTTATCTCCATCTTTTGTTTTTAGTTTTTGCCTTTTGTTGCTATTGCATCCCTCCTCTTTCTTTTTGTTTGTTTGAAGTGGTGCAATCCCAGATAGGCTCTGCCTATTCTGAATATGCTGGTCAGTTCTTAGGTTTTCCATTAGATGGACACACTAGATTTGCTAGACTCTTAACCAAGAATTAACAGGTGGCTGAATTAGCAATAATCCTTTAGCAGGGTTGTCTACTCCAGGGCCGAATCCACATGGCTCAAGTTTGCCACTGTTTTCCTGCCATTTATGCGCTTCTCAGAGGGCTGTTCACATACTCTTACCTCAATCCCACCACTCTTATCGTATCTGTTGCGCTGCGCCTCAGACAAGGTTGTCCCGCTTTCAAATGCTTCTCCTGCGCAGTCCTCACTATGGATGTGAACAAATAGAAGCAGTTCCCAAAGAGACCGCCCCCTCTTAACCACCCCCCTTCCTTGTTTCTTGCCTTTCCGGAACATCGTCCCTCTTTCCCAAGCAATTCTTATGGTCCCAGCTCTGTCCGAGGCATGCCCACCCACCCCTCCTGTTTATTTTTTTTTTAAAGGGGGCATTCCTAGCGCTATTGTGAAATCCCATTCATGAAGATCACCCACAAGCGGTTTGGGAAGTGGCATTGTAAAAAGTCTGTGGAGGCATCAAGGGGGGGTGGGTTGCCATTTTTTTTACAGTAAATAATGTTTCACTGCCGAAGGAGAGCCCAGGTAATTTCTGATAAGTGGGCTGTGCCTGCAAAGGTTGACTCTTTCCGGGTTTTTTTTTTTAATTAAAATTATCAGTATAGCGAAAAATCACTATCCTGTAATTATAGTTGAGCGGTAACATTAACCAATCACAGGCATTGTAATTGAGCAGAAAATCGATATAGTGAAAATCTAGCATTAATTTTTTTTTAAAGGCTATGTGATGTCATCAGCAACGGCGGATCTAAACCTGCCCCATATCGCGCGATTCTCCCAGGGATGTGAACGGAGTATAGCACGATGCTGGCGCAGTAAAAGAGGGGATGTGAACACAGACTGGGACATTGCGGGATAGAATCCAGTGCAATTATTGTATATGAAAAGCGGAAGGTAGGGAAGTGTGAATTCTGCCCAGGTTGAGATATTTCTGGAAATTTGGGGATGGAGCCTGGGGGAGGCATGGTTTTGTGAGGGGAGAGACCTCAGCAGGGTATAATGCCATACAGTCTACCCTCAAAGCAGTCTTTCTTCCATGGGTAACTGGTCTCTGAAGCCTGGAGATGAGTTATAATAACAACAGCATTTGATTTATATGCCACCCTTCAGGATAACTTACTGCCACATTCAGAGTGGTTTACAAAGTGTGTTATTATTATCTCCATGACAATCACCCTGTGAGGTAGGTGGGCTGAGAGAGCTCTGGAAGAGCTGTGGCAGACCCACGATCACCCAGCTGGCTTCAAGCGAAGGAGTGGGGAATCAAACCCAGCTCTCCAGATTAAAGTCCTGCTGCTCCTAACCACTACACCAAACTGGCAAGCCTAGACTTTATTCAACGGAAGGCATGGAGTTTGGGAGCCTTCCAGAGGGATCCATCTGGCTGTGGCCGGCAAGCAACAAAATGAAGGGGTAGATGGACCTCGGTCTGATCCAGCAAGCCAGTTCTTACCGTTTTGAAGGCAGCTCTTTTAGAAAGAGTTAAAATGGAATTAAATAAAGTAATATACTTCTTGGCAGCAGCCAAGGCCTACAGGCTTTGGCTTCAAAACAGAGCAAATTGCTGCAGAGATTTCTGCCGCAATCTAATACAAGTAATAGGAGGGGGGAGGGGGGAGTAATGACATAATTGACCAGTTCGCTCTAGCCCAGAGGCCGTGCTTTAAATTTTGTGATCTAGACATTATGCAGATCATCATCTAGAGCCACAGCATATAACCAAATCCATTAGAAACTGACTTTATTTCTCTTGCCTAGAGGAATATTCCATGAGTCAGCATTATGAGGATGGTATGGTACAGGTGGTTAATATCTTTAGTGTGTAACATTTTAAAAGGTAGAGCCCAAAGGAAGAGTGAACAGCTCCCTTTCATGGCCTATGGATCCCATTGAGGCCCATTAATTCTGATCGCCAACAACACCTTCATGATACATGTAGAAACTACCTTTCTCTGTCTAGCAAACCATATACTAACCACGGCAATACATTAGTATGTGTTTCTGCCTGTGTTGTTCCAAGTTGGCAATTCTGGGTATCCAAAGGCGCTGAAATGGGACCATGATGCTCTTGTCTCAATACATAAAATGGATGGAATAGAACTACCTGCTTAAAGTGAGCTGGCAATAGGGGCCCGGTGATTGCCTGGAATTACAACTGATCTCCAAGTGACAGAGTTCAGTTTCCCTTGAGAAAATGGCTGCCTTGGAAGGTGGACTTTGTGGCATTGTATCCAGCTGAGGTCCCTCCCCTCCCCAAACCCCACCCTCCCCAGGCTCCACCCCCAAAATCTCAAGGTATTTCCCTACCAGCAGCTGGCAACTCTTGCTGGCAAAGCCACTTCTGTGCTAGGTGGAGCATAGGCTGCTCTTGTATGAAGTTACCTTTCCATCTTTCATCTACTAAGATTTGTAGTGGTTGCCCTATGTCTAAAGCAGAAGTCATTCTCAACAGTACTAGCTATTTTCCGTTTTTTACTGCAGGTGCCTGTTTGTCAAGACCTTCCCAGTAGTATAGCAGTAGTATAGCATATGCTATACTACTATACTACTGGGCAGGTCTTGACTAACAGTGATCTCCAGCTACTTCTTCCAGGGGTGGGAGAGAAGGAAACCGAGTTCAACGCTGAGAGAGCGGATGGGTTGGAATGTCCTATCCCCTCACTTCTGCGTCCATATTCCAGTCCAACTGCTCTCCTCCCCACCAAGGAATATCGATTGGTGGGGGAGCACATGCTTTGTTGCATAATTAAATCTCCACCATCTCTAAAAAGAAAGGAAAAAAGGTAGTAGGGTTGGAAAGAGCTTCTGCCTCAGAGCTTAGAGAGCCACTACTCCCACCCACCCACCCCGGTCTGCCATGGGACTTTGCTGGTTAACTTGGGGTAAGAAACTGAAAACTCTCCCAGAAGAGTAGTACAGCCCCTATGATTGGCCATCTTTTGGGCAGGAACAAAAAAAAATAGCCATAGGTAGTGGTGTCTGGAGCTGAATGGGGGTAGGCTACATTGAAGGGGAGGAGATAACCTGAGTAAACAGGCAGTAAAGATTAAGTATTAGGCAGCATAGAAAACTTTGCCCACCTTCTGGTAGTCGTTTTGGTGCCATGGTAAAGATTAAGTATTAGGCAGTGCAGAGCTGGTGATCTGATGTCTATAAAGTGTAGGGTTGCTAACTCCAAGTTGGGAAATACCAGGAGATTTCAGGGCAGATCTGGGAGAGGGACCTGTGGCCTCCAGGTACTTTAGAGCAGAGGCTAGGATTTGGGCTTCTGATGTGGAGAACTGATGTTTATATTTCCCTAGAAGGTGAACAGGGCAAGCTGCTGCACTGAAAAAGATATATATATATATTTGGCTTTCCTCAGTTTCCACAACTGTTGACAATTGGATAGATTTTTTTGTTGGCAGTTGTCCAGGCAAAATGTCAAACTGTGTTGGTCTGGTTTGACTCTGACATTGCCTTTCATGGACATTGTAGCCTTCCATGTGGTTACACAATGAGTACAAATATCTCATGCTAGAAAAGTCACAGAGCACAAATGAAGTATAAGGTTTCTCTGATGGGCCTTATGAAAGCATAACGCTGCTTAAGACCCAATCTGATAAGCTACAGAAGCATCAACTGAGTATTTTCTTTGCAGGTTGTACGTGCTTGGCTGTACCAGCACATCAAAGATTGTTGCAGAATTGCCCTCATAGTATGCATCAACCCCAGGATTTGGCATCACTCCATCAAAGTGTTGTTACTCTTACCCTGCTGGAAATAGCCTCCATTGCTGATGTGTTGCCATTAGAGATGGGCACAAACCCGGAAAATGGCAGCTTGTTGTGGTTCGTGGTTCGTCATGTTTCACAAACTATGAATTGCCATAGACCTGCCTGGTACGCGAACCGGTTTGTTTGGTTCGTACATACGTCTCTTCCGTGCTGCAGAAGGTCTGCCGAAAGCCCATCCCCCCGTTTGCCTAGGTAACAGATTGATTAGCGCCAGGCTGTCTGTAGTGATAAACTTAAAAATGAATCAAACAAACCACTCTAAAGAGCATAGCAGTTCATCATGGTTTGTCAGAAATTAGCTACAAAGAACCGCCAATTCGCGAACCAAAAACTGATCCAGTTTGTGACAAACTTTGGTTTGTATTTTGGTTTGTGCCCATCTCTAGTTGCCATCACATGTTAATTATCAGGCAGGGACATTGTGGGTTGAAATCATGCCTGGAGAACCAAACAGAACGTGCTGTTCCCTCAGTTTAATTCCCTTTTAGATCAGTGGGTTTCGTCTTGTATGCAGCTTTTCCAGAAAGTGCAGGATTCCAGTGATGCATGGATTCGGATGCAGTGTTTCTAAAATTAATTCCAGAATTGGAGCATCAACAATTTACTGTAATTTTTTTCAGTTCCTTTAGTTCATTTGCATCTTTTCCCCCTTGAGCTTTGTTTATTTATTTTATTTATTGAAAACATTTCCATGTCACCTTTCCACCCAAATAGGCTCCCCAAGGTGGCAAATATCAAATGTTAAAACATTTCAACTTTAAAGACATTTCAAATAAAGTGTGAGTACAATAATTTAATAAAAACATATAAACACACATAATACTAATAACCAAGGAAGAGGACAATGATAGTTATTAGGAGTATGCCAAATAAAACTTGCTGGTGGGAGATAACAATAGAGACAGACAAATCTCCCTGGGGAAAGAGTTCCAAAGTTTTGGTGGCACAAACAAGATGGCCCTTCCTCAGGTTGCCGTCCATCTAGCCTCAGGTGAGAGGGGCATCCCTTTTTGAAGATGACTGGAGTGGATGGGTAGGTTCATGTGGAAGAGGATGTCCCTTAAGGTATACAAAATAGAAAAGTGTCCCGTAGCACCTTTAAGACTAACCAACTTTATTGTAGCATAAGCTTTCGAGAACCACAGCTCTCTTCTGATGAAGAAACTATTTTGCAACTACAGGGTAACACGGCTAATCCCTCTGGATCTATAACTTTAAGATATGCTGACCCCAAGCCATATAAGGGCTTTAAATGTCAGTACCAGCACCTTGAATTGGACCCAGAAACAAATTTGGAACCAGGGTGGATGAAACAAGACTGGGGTGATATGGTCCCTATGACTCACTCCAGTCAGCATTGTGGCTGCAGGATTCTGCACCAACTGCAGCTTTTCGACAGTCTTCAAGGGCAGCCCCATGCTGAGTGCATCATGGCAATCTAATCTAGAGGTTACTAAAACATGCGCCACAGGGGCAAGATCTCTCGCCCTCCAGGGAGGACTGCATCTGGCACACCAGCCGAAGATGCTGAAAGGCAGCCCTGGCCACTGCTTCCACCTACTTATCCAACAGGAGGGGCAGGTCCAGGAGCACCCAAGCTACAAACCTGCTCCTTTGGGGTGGGTGCAACGCCTTCTAGAACAAGAGATAACCCATTTCCTGGATCAGATGTTCACCCCACTAGTAGTACTTCCATTTTGTTGGGATTAAGTTTCAGCTTTCTAGCACTCATCCATCCCAAATCTGCCTCAAGACACCTGTTCATGGTTTCTACAGCCTCCTTAAGATGTGCTGGAATCGATGAATAGACCTCAGTGTCATCTGCACATTAGTGGCAACTCAGACCAGCTTTCCAAATGACCATTCCCAGTAGCTTTACATAAATGTTGAAAAGCACAGGGAACAAGATGGGACTTTGGGACACGCTGGAGGCCAAGCAGCAGAGCAGCTGTCCCCCAGCACTGTACCCTAAAACCTTCCCTTGAGGTAAGACTGGAACCGTTGCAGACCATTGCAGACGCAGCCCCATTCCCAAAAGGCAACCATGACTGATAGTATCAAAAGCTGTTGAGAGGCCCAGGAGAATTAACACACACACACAACACACACACACACACACACACACCATCCATCTCTAGCGTTGCCATCTTCCAGGTGTTGTCTGGAATGCTCCCAGAATTACAAAAGATCTCTAGGCCATAGGGATCAGTTCCCCTGGAGAAAATGGCTGTTTTGGAGGGAAGAGTCCACCCACTTCAAGCTCCACCTCCCAAATCTCCAGGAACTTCCCAACCTGGACCTGGCAACCCTATCCGTCTCCTAGCACATGCCATTCATCAAGGTGAGCAAGGCTGTTTCACTCCCATAATCCGGCATAAATCCAGACTGAAATGAATCTGAAAAATCTGCTTCATTCAGGAATCCCTGGAGCTGGCCAGCCACCACCTTCAGTCAACTTGCTCAAGAATGGTATGCTTGAGATGAGATAGCAGTTATTCAGTTCTTCTGGGTCTAGAGTAGGTTTATTCTGCTGCCCGCTTCAAGGTGGGGACAACCACTCCCTCTCTCAGGGAGGTATTTACTGTCTCCTGACCCAGTCTGCCAGCCCCGCCCCCCCCCCAGCATATTTAAGCAGCCAGGAGAGCCAAGGGCGGTATGAGCAGGTGCTCAGTCTCACACTTCCATTACAGATGAGCACATTGATAACACAGTGCTAAAAGAAATCTTGATGTAATTATATGCACGATTGCACCAAGCTACTGTCTCTGGGGTGGCTGACTTGGATGAAGGTGTGCATTTGGCAAATCATACCAGCAGGGCTTTTTTTCTGGGAAAAGAGGTGGTGGAACTCAGTGGGTTGCTCTTGGAGAAAATGGTCACATGGCTGGTGGCCCCGCCCCCTGATCTCCAGACAGAGGGGAGTTGAGATTGCCCTCTGTGCCGCTCGGTGGCGCGGAGGGCAATCTAATCTCCCCTCTGTCTGGAGATCAGGGGGCGGGGCCACCAGCCATGTGACCATTTTCAAGAGGTTCCGGAACTCCGTTCCCCCGCATTCCTGCTGAAAAAAAGCCCTGCATACCAGTAAGTAAATGTGTGACAGTTTGTGGGTGCTTAAGCTTCCTGGCACACAATACTGTCATGCTCAGAAGCCACGTCATGCATCATAACAGTCCACTCACCAGAGCTCCCCCCCCCCCCACCGCCTTCTTCCAACTTGTGGCTGTTTCACTGGAAGAGAAACAATTAAAATCTTTAGGCTGGAGGAAGGTCTCAGTTAAAATGTGTAGGCCCCGATCTAACTTTTTTGTCACACTTTGTGTTGGGAGGGTCTGGGGGATATTGGGGACTATCTTTTCAGTGTCACGCTGATGCACAACGTCACTTTGGATTTTTCACTGGAAGTGACAAGCACGTCGGTGTGATGCCAAGGAGACCCCTTAACTTTTCCCCTGCCAGCCGGTTAAACAGTGTTGGGGAATGAGGGGCCCAGCCTGGATGGGCACTGGCCCTCTACAGCATAGGGTTGCCAATTCCAGGTTGGGGAATTCCTGGAGAACTTGGAGAAGGCAGGGTTTGTGGAGAGGAGGGACCTCAGCAAGGGATAATGCCACGGAGCCCACTCTTCATAGCAGCCGTTTTCTCCAAGGGAACCTCTCTCTCTAGCCTGGATATGACTTTTAATTCCAAGAGGTCTCTAGCCACTACCTGGAGCCTGGCAACCATACTAGCAGGCAACGAAGAAGAGAAGGAGGTAGGGGGAAGAGTCCCTATGGACTCAACCCAAACAAGCAGGGGGAAATATAGGGATCAAGTTACCATCTAAAATACAAAATTTCCAAAAAGGTATTTATTATGGGTGTGCACAAAGTTCAAGTTAAGAACAAGTTTAAAACATAGGGCCTGAATAGCAGGTTACATTTATATGTTAAAAATAGCTACAACGATCTCTGTACACAGAGGATGATACAGTCCAATGACCAACACAAAGACAGACCATATGTATTTCAGCCCTTCCTCAGTGGTCAATTGTACAATATTTATGGTAAACAAACACACCCACACATTCAGAAACCAATCTAAAAATACTCCTGATGCTCTTATCTTTTGTATTGTGTGGTATAATACAGCAGGCCGTGGACTGCACTCACACAATGCCCTTCATTTGATACTGTATTCTGAGGCTTGGTTTCTGATGTTTGGGGTCTGTTTCATCAATCTGCAGTTGCAGTCAAGTGGACTGTATAATCATCTGTTGTATGGAGAATGTTCTAGTAATCACACGTAGGGAAGCTTATACATTTGTCAAATACACTGTGGATCGGAAGAGCATCATGATGCAAATCTATATCCAGAATTTAGGGTTGATATGGGGTAGGAAATTTCTTTTTCCGAGGAATTAAGAAAATTTCTCTTAACAACTCTAATCCAGGTATTCATTTGTGTTAGCTTTATATCTTTGCTGTATCAAGGTGATGTTATTTAGTAGCTAGTTGTTTACTCCCACCTCCTACGACACATAACCTGCTGTTAAACTCTATGGGTAGTCAAGTTGCTATAGTAGAAAGCATCCTACAATTGGCACCATTCAAATGTATCTTTAACAACATTTTTATGAAATTCTGTTTGAATGAAGCATGCTAATGAGACCCAGAAGTGCGTAGTGATTCTGGCACGTTGGTCGCAAGGCCAGAAGTGGGGGCTGGGAATGAGCTGAGAGAGGAGGCTATTGGGACGGTCACTGGCAAATTTGGGTTTGCCTCTGCTTATTGCGTGAAAACTGCCTGTTACTCACTACTGTTATATATTTATGAATATTAATTGATGTAAGATTCTTGCAATTTATGTTGAGGAAGGAGAAAGCAGCATGGAGTTACTTTGCAAGTAGGATCCCCCAAACTACAGTAAATTTAGAATTGGGTCCAAATTCAGAAAGTTTGAGAACCTCAGAAGTAGGCTTCAACATAGCCTGCAATGTCTTACTTATTGATTTGTATTTGCCCAGTTGTTTCAAAGCTCAGAGGGAGTGGTGCGTTAGAGGGCATTATAATGGATTAGAAGTTAAAATAACCTTAATGCCTACCAACAGTTGCTAAATTGTAGTTGTCAATGCCTCTTTTGCAGTGTCCAGGAGGAGCCTTCACACCCAACATACGGACAACCAAGGAGTTTCCAGATGATGTGGTCACCTTCATTAGGAACCACCCCTTGATGTTCAATCCCATATATCCAGTCCACAGGAGGCCATTAATCATTCGGACAGGCACAGACTACAAGTACACAAAGATAGCTGTCGATCGTGTTAATGCAGCTGATGGAAGATACCATGTCTTGTTTCTTGGAACAGGTAAAAAAAAAAGCTTGCAACTAGAGTTTTGTAAAATATGTTAGCTAGTTTCCAACAACATACATACACAAATTAAGAGATGAGTTTTCCAATAATTGGTACACATTTCTAACCTTTGTCATGTTCTGTTTATGTAACCTTCTGATTTCAGCTGAAGGGGGAAATTAATTAAGATAACAATCATGTATATTGCCAGCTAACACACCATGCAACATTAGACATCCAAAAAGCAGAAGTAAAATATTACAACATCTTGCACTTATGCAATGCCTCACATTTTCCAAGCTCTATAGTCAAGAACAATAAAAAAAAACTTCACTTACAAAAAAATCTGTTTGGCACAAGGAGAAGAAGAAAGTTGTAAATATCCTTTTTCCAGTCTGTTTTCCTCCAATTCCTGGTACTCAGCTGTGATAAAAGTCTTCAACAGAAGCAGGTGGGGAAAAGAATGATATTCTCCACTGGAAAAGCTGGTTGGATCAATCTGTCTTTTTCTGAAGCCATCCCCATTTTTCTAATTTAAAAAGTGCATTTTCCAAAATATTTTCCAAAATCTGCCTTCCCGTCTACTAACAAAATAAAATAAATCTGTAACAATACAATGTAAAATTTAAAAATAACAAATAACAACAAAACAACAAGAAAACCAATAATCAGTCATTGAAAACAGCAGGCAGTAAAACCAGTGCTGTAAAATCAGTGTAAAAGCAATAGCTTTTACAGTGTAAAAGCAAAAGCAATAGCTTCGTTTTTTTTCCCACTGAAAAACGGATGGACTTGGCTCAAGATACCGAGTCACCAAGGGAAATACAATTGGACATGATGAATTTTTTTAAATTAAAAAGTTTTGCATCCATATCCTTCTGATGAGCATAAAAACTGCGTCACAGAGTTCTGTTGAGCTTGAAAATTAATGGTGCCGGCTTCAGCCTTGGCAGAGACAAATGGCATTTGACTCGTTGTCACTTCTTTGGTAACACTGGAGATTAGACAATATGGATGGATTCCTGAAGCTGAGTTGAGAACTTGCCAGTCGTGTCTGTCATGGTCTGAGATTCATCTCAGTTCTTCAAACTGGAGTACAGAAGGACACGTAGGGTTAGATCCTGCAGATCTTTCCCACCAGCAGAGGCACTTTCCTCCAGTGGAGGGAGTTTTCTCCTGACCTAACATTGTTTGGAGCATCTTGCCTCAGAAGAAAGCTTCATCCACCAGAACAGAGTGCCTCAGGTAGGGAATGAATCCATGGGGCCTTAAAGGGTTGTTTCGGTACCTTTTCAGAATGCCAGTAGCATCTTTGGATGCTTACCTCCTTGCAATAATAATAATAACATTCAATTTATATACCACCATTCAGGACAACTTAATGCCTGCTCAGAGCGGTTTACAAAGTGTGTTATTATTATCCTCATGACAATCACCCTGTGAGGTGGGTGGGGCTGAGAGAGCTCTGAGAGAGCTGTCACTGGCCCAAGGTCACCCAGCTGGCTTCAAGTGGAGGAGTGGCGAATCAAATCTGGTTCTCCAGATTAGAGTCCCGCTGCTCTTAACCATTACACAAAACTGGCTCTCTCCTTGGCTATGGAAGCCAGCTTGGAGCAAACTCTCCTTGGCTATGGAAAACTAACACCAGACAGAAAGTTCAAGGCACCTTCCTAATATATAGTTTTTATGTTAAGTTAGTTCATTAGATTTTTAGTCCTCCCATTTTATAGTCACAACAACCCTGTGAGGTAGATCAGGCTAAGAGAGAGTGATGTTTCCAAGGCTACTAAATGAGCTTCATGGCAGAACAGGGACTCAGGCCAACATTCAAGCCAGTGGCAGGAAACGTTCACCTCCTGCAGTCTGATGTCCCAAGAATTAGGTTCTGTGTAATTTATCTAGACATATAATTGAGCTATCAGTACCAGTCATTGATTTTGGACTGCAGGCAAATAGTTCAAAGAGAGAACCCCTCTACTGTGCATCACATAATCATGCCCCAGAAAGGGCACAATCGACCCTCACAATGTTGCACATTGCTAAGGAACAGAACGTAGAACGTCCTACCATAACTATAGCCAACAGTCTCAAGCGCACAGCAGCTGTCCCATGGAAAGCAATAATAACGGGTCTAGTGTGCTTTTTCTAGGAGTGAAATAAATCCTTTAAGCAGATAATTGTTCTTGTGACACTCTGCCTGGCTTTCTGAATTGACAACGATCTTGAATTTAGTATGAGCCATTCATATCCCCCCACCCCCAGTCTCCTAAAGCACCGTGCACAGCTTTGGCACCACAGGAACCCTTTTATCTGCTCCAGAAATAGAGCACCTTGCCTGGTGAAAAGGAGCCAGCATTCAGCCATAAAGAAAAGAGTATAGTCAGTGCTGTATACGAGTCTCTGTATAGGATACTACTTATGCGAGGATGCTCCAGTGAAAGGAGAGGCAATGGAGCTAGAAGTAGTAGTTTAAAAGCTGAAGGCTCTGTCAATTTCCCCTCTCCATAGGAGGGTATTTGTAAAGACAGGGCCCTATTGCTCCTCAAAGGGTTTGTTAATTGTTAATTAATTGCATCTAATTAACAAACCCTGTGAGGAGCATCTCTGCCAGCTGTCTTTTTAAACTACCCTCTTGTAGAGAGGGGAAATTAGCAGAGCCTTCCCTTCTGTCTTTTTAAACTACAAGTCCCGGCTCACATTGCTCTCCTTTCACTTGAACAGCCTTGTGTGATAGTAAAGAGTCCAGTAGCACCAACTTTATTGTAGCATAAGCTTTCAAGAACCGCAGCTCGCTCTGATTCCCGAAAGCTTCTGCTACAATAAAGTTGGTTAGTCTTAAAGGTGTTACTGGACTATTTTGCAACTACGGACTAACACGGCTAACTCCTCTGGATTGCATGTAATAGCATATCATGTAGAGAGACTCTAAGTCTCTTCTAAAATGAAAGGAGTAATTGACTTGTGCCTGGCGAAAGTACTGAAATTCAAATTTATCTGGAGCACAAAGAGTTATCTGAAGATCTCGGGAGGATCTCACTCTAGTTGTTTCATCCGTCTTTCATCTTTTTGAGAGGTCTGAATCTGCTCTGAATCTGCAATACTGTCCCTGTGAAAGGTACTTGACAATCTGTACCTCATCCATCCATTCCATGGGATAATGTGCTTGGCTTGAGCTTCAGAAGACTCCACCAAAATCCTTGTTCAGTCATAAACACCCTGGGTGTCCTTGTGCACATTTTGCTCCTCAGGCTAGAACTTATGGGACACATGTGGCTGCTGTCACAAACTGCAGCTCTGTGCCTCCTGCCTGCTTCGGCTTTTGTTCAATACAAAATAATACAAATTGGATGATACGACATCAGTGTGCTGTAAGCTTCCTACCAGTCGACCCTCTCCCCACTCCCCAGTGTGGGAGTTGATGAACAAAAGCTGAAGCAGGGAAATCTACAGCACAGTGATGCTGGTTGCTCCGTTAGTATTGGGGGAAAGGAGTTAACTCAGTGCTGCAGGTTTCAGCAGCGCAATGCGTTCCCCTAAATATTTAATTCCAGCCTAATTGCCCGCCTGTATAACGGGAAAGCAGCTGTCCCACAGCATAAGCCATATGAAGTACTTTGGGGAGAGTATTTCCAAGTTGTGGATGCTGGTGCATCTTGCCAGCGCTGTACCAGTGCAAGATTGACTTGGTCTCCTAAAGTGATGCAGAGCCTAGCCTGAGGATTGTTATCTAAAAGTTCTCAGTGGCAGAGCCAGGAGTATGTTTTTCAGAGTGTTAATTGAAACGGAGACATAGCAGTTTGCCCAAGGTCACTTGGGAATTCCTTAACTAGCCGCATGGTTTTCTGCTCTCTGGAAACTAGCTCATGGTGGTTCATGTACCAAATGAATCAGGCCATGTGCTTCATGCTACAACGCAACTTTGCTGGAATGCTGGAAGCATTCACCTTGGCACTAACAAATTTGCGCAAGCCACTGCTCTATATGAAAGGGTCATAATTGGGTATGAGTATTTTTAGGTGTGATAAATTTTAATTTCATCTTGGGGGAACTTTCTTTTGTTTCCCTTTCCTTGAAGTTTGTTTGTTTGTTTGTTTGTTTGTTTGTTTGTTTGTTTGTTTGTTTGTTTGTTTGTTTGTTTGTTTGAAACATTTCTGTGTCAACCTTTCCACCCAAATAGGGTGTCCCAAGGTGGCAAATACCAAAACATTAAAACACTGAAAATATTAAAACAGCATTTAAAATATTTACATCAAATATTTTACAGTACTATAAAACATATAAACAGACAAACACAACAGAACCTGGGCCAATAGAATAAATGTGTTGCCTCAGCAGAGACTTCCAAATTTTCTTCAGACTTTTGCTGTTGAAGAAGGTTGGTTTTGTGAAATGAGATGTGAGAATTCCAGTTCCCATTGCCAATATTGTTCGCTATGTTGTAGAACTTAAATACTCGCTGTGCAGACCAAAGCAAGTCTATTCAGAACCCTCCTGAAGTCGGGCTCATTCCCAAGAAGGTGTTCTTGTTGCTGTACCGCAAGATAGAGCCAAGCTACAAGTGACGCCTTACCCAGGTTGGACACTTGTCAGCTTCCCTCAAGTTTTGATGGGAAATGTGGCGTCCTGGTTTTACAGCTTGGCTCCCCATTACAGCTGCAAGACCAGGATGCCTACATTTCCCATCAAAACTTGAGGGAAGCTGACAAGTGTCCAACCTGGGTAAGGCGTCACTTGTAGCTAGGCTCATAGTCACGCAAATGCTAGCAGATGGTTAGCTTTTCCTGACCTTTGCCTAGTTTTCACATCTCTTGAAAGCGACGGGGTTGTACCGTGCCTGATGTATTGATGACCAATATTGAGAAGCACTCAAGCAGCTTTTGACAAGTCAGCAACTGTAGTTAGCCTGAAAAGAGTAAGTTCCCCTCATGTATGGTTTCGGTTTATAGAAACTGAAGCAGAGTAGCTCACACAGAGCAACAACTTTGTAAAGCTACTTAGTAAAAAAAAAAATCCATTGTTCTCTGAATGATTGTACACCACTGCATCTAAATTTCTAAAAGCAAAACTCAAAGAAATTTGGAGGAGGATGCTTGAGTGAAATCTCCAAGAAATGGCAAAGGATGCAAAGGCAGTATTGATCAGATGTGAAACATTTCTTGCAGGAGTAAGTCCACACATCTCTAAATGGCAACCCAGGTACACATAAAATAAAGTTTTAGTCTATATTTCAAGGGTCTACTGAGCAGAAAAATCCGAGAACCAAAGCTAGTGAAATTCTGTGAGGGTTTTTACACTTCCCTCACAGTCAACAGTCTCCCCCAAATCTAAAAAGACTCCTCTGTTCTCAAATGACAGATGTTTTAAACAGAATTTAGAGACAACGCTTACTTTTAAAGAGGTTTTTCTTTTCCTTCTCTTTCTGTCTCCTTGACCTTGAGGTCAGCCATTCCCTGCTCTGTATGTATACACTGGATGCATATTTGAGCCATAATTGTAACCGTGACCTGCTGTATGCTTCAAAAAATGAAATTGAGGGACCACCTCAAAGGGTGAAGTCCCTCCCTAAGGATGTCAGCTGGGCTGGTATGCATTACAATTGTGGAGGTGGTTTCTGTGATGTGGATGTGTTCCCCTTTCCAGTTGTTGTCTCTTGCTTACTTCTTGATCTCTTTTGGGGAAGGGCTTTCATGGGCCAGTTTTGAAGTCTCTGAAGTTTTCAGTACTGCATAGAATGATCTCTTTGGGCTGGTTTATATTTTTAAAATGTACGGAATTTTCTGTGGAGCTGCCAAACATCTGGGCATTCTGTAGTAGTTAAGTGCTATGTGTACCACAAACCCTACTGTAACTCGATGTAAACAATCTTCATTCTTTGAATTAACAGAACTAGGCTCCTTTTTATATACTGGCTGAGAATCTGCATCAATATTTATTTTTCTCATTTGGTTTCTCTCTGGCTCATGCACATTATGTTTTTTACCTGTTTCCCAGCCTCTTGACTGTCAACCTCACTTCCCCCTCTGCTTTCAAATTTGGATTTCTCTACACTATAGTGTTCTCTACACTTTATAGTGTTCAAAGGAATTTCCACGTGTATTATTTCTGTAATACTTTCAGCTACCATGTAGTGTCAGACAGAGCGATCGACCTCCTATTTTAGAGGGGGGATGATTTGCTAACTGACAGCAGCTTGCGGTCACTTAGTTCATGGCAGAGGTAACATTTTGCAATGGATAAGCCATGAAAACCCCGCCAGGGGTCACTATAAGTCAGCTATGACTTGAGGGCAGGATTTCATTTCATTTATCAAAATGTAGGCTCAGTTCACCCTCCAACTCGTTTATCTCCTACCAGTAGCTTATTTCAGTGATCAACCATGCTTGTTGAGTCCAAAGGCAGAAGAATGGAGGGATATTTCCTTTATTTCTCTTCCTCCCAGTGCAGACCCTGGCTCGCCCCTCTGTACTATTCCTTTAAGTCTGCTGACCTCCATGAACAAAACATCACAGGGCTCAGAGGGCTGCAGCAGGAGGGGGGGTTTCAGAGCAGAACAAATCTGCTCCATAAGGTCTGCTCTGCACCTCACAGGGTGTTTTGTTGTGGGGATAAAAATAACATGCTTTGTAAACTGCTCTGAGTGGGTGTTAAGTCATCCTGAAGGGCAGTGTATAAATCAAATGTTACTATTATTATAGGGCCTTGTTGAATACAAGCCACTGAATAAGACATCTGTCTTTGCTCTATTTTACAATATTATTATTGTTCTTATGGGGAATGTAAAAAGGAACAATAACAAGTATTCTTAAAAGTTTTTCCCTTCTGTAATCTTGAATTAATCCAATAGCTGTGTGATTCCCTCCTGAAAATCTGTTAGAATCCCCCCCAAACACACATACACCAGTATCTAAAATGTATTTATCACTTCATTTATACCACCACTGTTCTCCCCAGTGGAGACCCAGAATGGCTTATAGCATCTTCCCTTCTCCATTTTTATCCTCACAACAACCTTGTGAGGTAGGTTAGACTGAGAGGGTGTGATTGGCCCAAGGTCACTCAGTGAGCTTCCATGACAGAGTGGGGATTCGAACCTGGGTCTCCCAGATCCTAGTCCAACACTCCAACCACTACACCACACTGGTTGACCTGACAATGAATGCTCCAAATTTCCATAAAGGCTATGGAAATACTACCAATGCTCAGAAAGATTTTAAACTATAATTCAATGTCTAGCTCACCTTTCTGTATGACTGCAAGTGTTTGCCGGTAGTAGCTAACAGAGAAGAGCACCTGTCTAAACTGCAGAATGTCAAAATGTGCCTTAGCTAAGTGTCTAAATTCCTAACCTGCCTTAGGTTGCTATTAATTTGTTTATTCGTTACCTGTTCACATTGGCATCCCTCCTGGATTGCAGTCATAACACTCTCTATAGACATTTATTTTCCTGCAAATTGATAGAAGGGCTTGCTTAACTTCGTGGCAGAGTATAGCTTGCCATGGAAATAGAATGGCCAATATCTTTGAACCATTCATAACTTTTTCTTGGAGGTCTTTGGCTATTTATTATGAATAAATACTACACATTGGCTTTGACGTCATTTATGATGATGATGCATGGAAAGTTGAGGAACAAACCTTTAGTTTTTGGACAATGTATTGACTGTTCCTTTTTGCAAAGTCCACACTGCCTTTCTTCCTAGCTTCAGTTGCACACCTTTGATTTAAAATCAAGTCAAAACCCTTTCCCCCCCCCCCATTTGCCTACATCAGTATAATAGATTACCAGATGAAATGTACAGAACACTGCCAGACAGAGTAACAAAGACCCACAATTAGCTACACACAGTTTTGAAAAACACTTTTTTTTGCTAGTGTAAAAACCAGTACTGTTTAGGCTAACTGCTTTAGAGGCCAATCCTAAGCAGAGTTACTGACTTGCTTTATTTTTTTTTCTTTGGCTGCTTTTATGGATTGTAAACTGCAATTTATTCAGGAAAAACATATGTTTAGGGTATAATGGACATCACGGTGCCATTTTAGTAAAAGATTAAGTGCTGTGTCCAGTTGTTGATGTTGTAACTTACAAAATGTGTCTCTTAAGCATATGTTTTGGACATGTCCAGTTATTTGGTCCTTTTAGGAGGAAGTCATTGTTCATATTCATTCTGTATTAGAATACTCATTTAATTTTGAGGATGTTTATGTACTTTTAAATTATTTCCCTGTCTCATGGAACCTAGCCAATGTTCAATGGAAATGAACCCTCCGTACCCTTATAATCTCTAAAAAAATCCTTATGTTACAGCATTGGAGGGACAAAAGCTGGCCTCCCATAACTCATGGGATTGAGGACCTTATAAACATCAACATTTGAACATATAGTATATAGTTGACAATTGTATATGGATTATTTTTAGATGTTTGGAGATCTTTTATTGAAGCTTATATATAGATTCACCAGCATTGTTTCACTGGGGGGTTTTTCTCCACAAATAAATACAAATTTTAAACAATTATATAAAAAAAAGTTACTGGGTTTCTAAACCAGTCAGGATCCGACACCTGACCTACCACTTCACTGAGCAAAGTCTAAAGGCTTCCTCCAGCCTAAGGAGCCTTCCTCTAACTTAAATGGGACTTTTGTTGGAGGAAAAGCCACAAGTTTAAGGAAGTCTCCTTAGGCTGGACGAAGCCCTCAGACTTTGCTAACTCAAGCTGGACTTGCACCGGAGGAGGAGCCACTTAATTTGGAGGAAAGCTCGTTAGGCTGGAGAAAGGTTCCTTGGAGGAAGGTTGCATCCATGCCATTGACTTCAGTTGACTTGAAAAGAATGAAATCCTGCCCCCAAGTCATAGTTGACTTTATGGAGACCCCTGGTGGAGTTTTCATGGCAACAGACTAACAGAGGTGGTTTGCCATTGCCTGCGTCTGCAACCTTAGAAAGATGTAATTCTGCTTGGGCACTGATCTAAGTTGGTCAGTTGCCTTAGGGTTGCCAGGTCTGGGTTGGGAAATTCCTGGAGATTTGGGGGATGGGGCCAGGAGAGGGTGGGGTTTGGAGAGGGGAGGAACCTCAGTGGGATATAATGCCATAGAGTCCATGCTCCAAACAGCCATTTTCTCCAGGGGAACTGATCTCTGTCACCTGGAGGTAAGTTGTAAATCCAGGAGATCTCTAGCTAAAACCTGGAGGCTGGCAGCCTATGGCCTCCACATCTAAGCCTTTCTCCATGCTTCAGTCTTTGGGCAGGAAATAACGTTCAAACTAGAGTTGTTAACAAATATCATCTAAAGAGAAAATTTGTGGTGAATCTGAACATTCCTGCTTTGGAGAAGTTTTAAGGGAACCAAAGAGATAAAACTAGTGAAAGTTCTTCAGGGAGGTACATCATTATCATTTTATTACTAGTAAAGTGGGTGGTCATGAGAGCAGCAAAACCAGACCATCCACAGACAAAAGCCAAAGGTTTCTATGTACTCTCTGGGCTTTCCAAGTCTGATGAAAAATATGACTTCATAAATTAATCAAAACAAAACAAACTTAAAACAACCCGATGAGGATCCAGAAGAGATCCAGGAAATTACAGGCCAATTAGCCTAACATCTGTTCTGGGTAAATTGGTGGAAAGTGATACAATTAATAAGCAAATAGAGGAATGGGCCATATAGAGGACTGGCTTCTGTAAAAGGCTGTCCTGGGTGGTGCCTGGCTCGCTGTCACGTGAAACAGAATACTGGACTTCAGGGGATGCTGGCATGATCCGTCATGGCTCCTTTTAGATTCCCAGAAAAACAAAATGTTGGGGTAGTTACCATTTTAATTGTTTATAAGTTGAAATATTATGAAAATCATATGTTGCATATTATGGGCTTATTTGGGGAAGCTTTTTCTGAGCCAAATTGGCCCTGTTAACGAGTTTGATAGGGTTTCAGAATGGAATTGGGAATTGTAGCGAATATTTGCAGAGATGGGTTTGTATATCAGAATACATTATGTAGCAGAGTAATCACTGTAAGAGTTTTCAATTAGAGGAATGTTTGCTACTTAAGCAATTACCTGTGCAGAGTTACTGTAGTAGAGGATTGCACTGCGCATGTTTTTATTTAGGTAAAAAGGAAAAACTACAGTGGAAGATGCTTTCTAATGTAATTATGGAAAGAACAAGAGGTAATGGATTTATGTGTGCATGTGCACATCTTTTGCACGCCCAATCTCTGAACTTTTGCCCCTGGTCTTTGTGTCCTTTGGCATCTCTTCTGTTCTTTTCTCTGTTATGCAATTTTCTCTACTGTGGTCTTCCCAAATGCTCTGATCTCATTTTTTTTTCATTCTGTTGTTCTCTCTCCCTCTCTCTCTCTCTGTTCCAGACCAAGGCACAGTTCAGAAGGTTGTGGTCTTGCCCAGCAATTCCACAGCAAGCGGGGAGCTCATATTAGAAGAACTGGAAGTTTTTCAGGTGTGTCTTGCTGGTTCTTATTCTTCTCAGTTGTGTGTGTTCACTTGTAAGGAAAACTAAAGGAGCTTGGCGAGGTTGAAATGTTTTTGATAAGAGAACAACGAACTGTAACTTTTTTAATTGTGAGACTGGCATTCTCTAATTGAAGAAACACAAGATCCTTAAATGCATTTAATACTTGATTTAAATTGCTTATTGTTTCTTATGTTGTCATCTTGACTTAAAGGAATTTGGTAACTGCTTTTTTTGTCCATGTTGTGACAGCTGCCAGAAGCTAGAGCTTTCTGCTGTATCATGCTTGTCATAGTTCACAGCAGAACGCTAAATTCTCTTGCTTTGTGATTATCTGATAAGCTTGCCAGTGCTAAGCTACAAATCTCAAGCAAAACAGCCTTGTTTTTGTTTCCCTGTACTTTTCTAAACCTCAGATGTTACTGGTATTGGAAAGCCCTAGGCCCGAATCAGCCTGAGTCGCCAAAGATAAACAATTGGGAAGGAAAAGCCATCATATGCCATTGTACATGTCAGTCATTGCCGAATCCCTCGGTAACTGCATATAAAGTTTAGAAGAGGAGACATGTTGCAAAACCAGCGAGTCCTCTGGTACTTCAAACACTGAACCCGAATTAATGCATTTTACCATCATGTGGCAGGGATTGTTCCTGGAAGTTTGGGCTGTAGAGACGGGGAGGAGCTCCCATCAACATTCTGTGAGGCAAGAGGGGCTTACTGGTTTGCCACTGGCACTTTAATAATAAGAATAATAATAACATTTGATTTATTATTATCCCCACAACAACAATACCCCTGTGAGGTGGGTAGGGCTGAGAGAGCTCCAGAGAACTGTGACTCGCCCAAGGTCACCCAGCTGGCTTCAAGTGGAGGAGTGGGGAATCAAACCCGGCTCTCCAGATTAGAGTCCCACCAGTCTTAACCACTACACAAAACTGGCTTCCCCACTCTTTCTCAGTCTAATCTTCCTCTTTGCCTATTTCCAGCAGTTGGGCTGTCTTCATAAAGGAGATTCTGGCTATGCTTATATGAAAAGTAGCCACAGGTCAGCCAAGTTCTGAATCCCCCAAAAGCTTCCCCTGACACAGGAAGAGAAAACATGGAAAAAACGTAGAGCCCCTGGCCACCTTCTCCCTGTTTGGTGTAGTGGTTAAGAGCACGGGACTCTCATCTGGAGAACCAGGTTTGTTTCCCCACTCCTCCACTTGAAGCCAGCTGGGTGATCTTGGGTCAGTCACAGCTTCTAGGAGCTCTCTTAGCCCCACACAACTCACAGGGTGTTTGTTGTTGTGGGGATAATAATAACATACTTTGTAGACCACTCTGAGTGGGAGTTAAGTCATCCTGAAGGGTGGTATAGAAATATAATGTCAGGCTCTGGATGACAAAATACAGCAGACAAATCCCTGGTTCATTATAGCAAGACACAGGTCCTTGGTTAAATTACTTTTATTCAGAAATCAGTTCTTTCCATATTCCAGTCCAAAGGTCTACTTAGGAGTAAGGTAAGCAACTAAGTAGTGCTAGTCAAAATTTGACAAGAATGGCAACGTGGAAAAAACACATCCCTTTTCTACCCGACTTTCCTTCCCCCTCCCAATGCCCAAACAATTGATTGTTGTTCTTTCTGTGTGAGACATATCATAGTCCAGAAGAAAGGTTCAGAGTTGTAAACAGACCTGGGAACATTTGGGAACCCACTAGAACACTGGCAACAGGAAATGGAGTTATACCAGGCAATTAAGCAGATACATGGCAAAAGTAATATTGGCATGGATGAATGGGCACAGTCAAACATGACATATAATGTTGTTTTTGTTGCTGTTGTTACTCCCTCCTCAACCAGGCTCTAAAGGACAGATTAGCACAGATAAGCACAAAAAATGTACAAAGAAAGGGATCTTTTAGCTGTAGGATTCCCTCCAGCTGTCTTTGTCCCGGGTAGCTTTCAGAATTCTTAACCATCAGAGCCGGTTGTTACACATGGCTCCAAGCAATCGTAACATGTGGCCAAGGTCTTTGCTAATACAGCTGCCATTTCATCTGACTGCAGGCACTGCTGTAAGATAGCTTGGCTGTTACAGCCAACAGTAAGCCTTTTCCAAGATGACTGCAAGTGCAAAAGACAGATGTGGAAGGGCCAAAATGGTACTGGCTCCTCCTCCATGTATCTCTTGAAAGATTGCAAGGCAAGCAGTAGTGAGAGCCCCTCTTGACCCATTCAGTGTGTCTGGGGTTCTGGTCAGTCGGAGATTTCCCCAGGCCTCAGAATTCTCAACAAGACTCCTAAAGATGTGACAAGTGCTGACTTTAACCCATGTATTGATGCATAAGCTGTTGTAAATAAGTTTCTGAGGAAGTAGACCCAGGGCTGGTTCTCCAGTTAAGCCACCTAAGCAACAGCTTGGGGCAGCTCTATGAGGAGGGGGCTGAAGCACTCCAGGGTATGCAAGGGCATCTCTCTGCACAATTTTAGCAGAGGCAAAGGAAAGCAAGGTATGTCCTGTAGCTGTGTTGAGCTTGGAGCCATGGTGGCGGGGGGGGGGGGGGACCAAACACTGGCAAGCCCAATTGGGCAGCTTGTTAGGGAATCTGCACTGAGGGTCAAGTGAAATAAGTAAATTGCACAGTTCAGTTTTAATTAATAATCCCTTGTTTAAACCATGTAGAATTTCTCTACATGAGACGTCTTACATGGGACACTCAAATCTAGGGAGACACAATGTTAGCCAGGAAGTGTAGTTTAAAAAGACAGAGCCAAAGGCTCTGTCAATTTCACCTCTCTACACTAGAGAGATTGCACCTCAGAGGGTTTGTTAATTTCATCTTTGCCTCCCCAAAGGCTCTGTCAGTTTTACCTCCTCTTTGGGAGGCGAAGATGAAATGAACAAACCCTCTGAGGCGCAATCTCTGTGGGCTCAGTCTTTTTTAACTGCCCTCCTGTAGGGAGGTGAAATTGACAGAGCCTTCAGCCCTATCCTTTTAAATTATGCTTCCTGGCTAATACTGCATCTCCATACACTTGAGTGTCCCAATGTAAGATGCCTCGTGCGGAGAGACTCGTAGCGTAGCGTCTTTATTTGGGGGCATGGTGATACCAACCTTGCTGGATCAGTCTGTGTTCCATGCAGTGCAACATTCATTGTGAGACTTGGGGCAACTGGGAGATAACAGATCATGGCTGGTGTTCCGCCCACAGCCCGTGGTCTTCCTTTTGCCCATCACTGGCCTATTCTGCTCCAGATGTTCCATGTATCTGGATGCAGTCAAACCAGATCTGCCATAACTTCATTTTTCTCTGGTGATTATTCTGGTTAATCCACGAGCCCCAGAATAATGACTTCAACTCTTTTCCCTTTATCGTGATTTTTAAAAATGGAGGAAATGCTAGCTCTTTAATTTAACCTGACAAGCCTGTTAACACTTTGGAGTGCCCTTTTGCATGTCTCACTGAAGGAAAAGAGCAACATTCTAACTAGCTTGATGTGTCCTTTGAATAAGTCAATCGCAAACAAAATGTCAAGTGGGCCAGCACTTCATTTTTAACGCTGACGTTTTGCAATGATAATCTAAAGCTATGCCACCAAACTGTGTGCACTGCTGGGTGTTGGGTACAGGAAATGTTAGATATTTCCCTCATTCTGCTTACAGGCTAATTAAATATGAGCTGTGAAACAAAATGCTTCATGGTATCATCTCCAAAGCATAAATACAGGGATTTGTCACAGAGCGAAAGTGACGGTTTGAAGGGCTAAGCAGCCTGTCCTCGTTGGCGAGGTGGCTCTTAAAGGGCTGTTCTTGTCGGACTGTCTAGACCTGGTGAATGTTTGTCTTGAATGATGCTATCACATCGCAGGGTTCAGGCATATGGCATACCGACTGAGGCAATCTATAGACATTAAACATTGTGCTGCCTCTGAGAACAATAAGATGTCAACTGTCTTCATAAGGATATGCTGCAATAATTTTAGCGTAGTCAAAAAGATACAAATATAGTTTCTTTTTTTGCTTTGCAGAATAATGTTCCTATAACAACAATGGCCATTTCATCTAAAAAGGTAAAAAAGATTATTAATTACATTAGCATCTTCAGTTAATATTGCTTTCAATATAATCTATACCAATTTATATAATTTGTAGTTATTCTATTGAAATTTCTTTGCTATCCTATCCCAAGCCTTAAGGGAGATTGTAATCATTCCAGATGGGTAACTTTTATTCAGGCAAAATAAAGGAGGAGTTCAGTAGCACCTTGGACTAACAACATTTATCCCAGCATTAGCCTTTATGAATCAGAGCACACTTCATCAGATGCACAAAGTATGGTATAAATGTATTTGCCTAACTAATGGATGAACACTTCATGTATCTGATGAAGTGAGCTCAGACTCATGAAAAGTGATGCTGGGATAAATTTTGTTGGTCTTTAAAAATGATACTCCTGCTTTATTTTGCTGGAAGATTGTAGAGTACTTTTGTGAGCTGTGAGAGAGACAGGGACCTGCCCGATTTATTTACTTGGTTATTTCATTTAACTCCTGCTTTTCAGGCCACTGCCTCTCATAGTGATTTCCATGAATCAAAAGACAGGACCTCTGGATGTGCCCTATCTTTATAAACTAAGAAAGAAGAGATTCAGAATGCAAGGGGAGGGGAAAAGTGGAAGAGGTGGGCCAGTCTAACAGTGCCAGAATTCACATCTGGTTGCTTTCAAGATGGTCTTTTTCTGCTGATATTCTCCCTGAGACAGATGGTCCATAGCCTTCCAGCTGAAACCAAAACTTCATAATAGAACAGGGCTTCATAATAGAACAGGGTCTTTTCCAAGGCCAGATCTATCTCTTGCCTTTAAACCACGTCACACTCATTGAATTAACAGTGCAATCCTAAGTAGAGTTACTCCAGTCTATGCCCATTGAAATCAATGGACTTAGACTGGAGTAACTCTGCTTAGGATGGCACTTTAAGAGTATTAATGGGACCCGATCCAGCTTATGATAAATACTTCTACATCCAACAAGGAAGTTAAAGTGCCTGCTTAAGACTCTGCCCCTGAGAACACCAAACTCTGGCTACATTATGCCCATGGTCTCTAGGGGTCATATCTGAAGGTGCTACCTACATGTAGCACCTGACCTGGGTAGCCCAGGTGAGCCTGACCTCATCAGTTCTCAGACGCTAAGTAGGGTCAGCCTTGGTTAGTAACTGGATGGGAGACCTCCAACAAAGACGAGGGTTGCAGAGGCAGACAACAGCAAACCACCTCTGGTAGTCTCATGCCTTGAAAACCCCACCAAGGGGGTTGCCATGTCAGCTATGACTTAAGGGCACTCTCCGCCACTCCGCTACCTACATGAACTCCATTCCATACATAATCCCTGGAATAAATTAATATATCTACTCCGGATGAAATTATATACACCTGAGGCAGGTGATGTCTTTGGACCTAGTGCAAAATAAAAAATCATCTACCTGTAAAGATGCTGGTGGTGTTGGCAAACAAAGGGCAGTGAGAACCACGTGGGTCAAGTGTTCTTGGAGCCAATCGTGCCTCAGTGGCACGATCCGTATTTCAGAGGCTCACTGAGAGTTCGGAAAGTGGTGACAGGCATAAGCCACAGCCGTTACCTTCTTCCACACTGCTTGCCCCAGCAGTTCTGTCAGCAGCTCAAGGACTTGTCTTGGTTGTTCAGGTGGAAAACAGCCAAGTGTTGCTTAGTGAGCAGCTACAGCGTTGCTGTTTGGCGCGTGTGTTGGAGGTTGCTTACCCCTGATGTTCACTCTTAGATGAGAAATGGCATGTTACAGCATTAAAATTGCCAAATAGAACTGTAGGCAAAGCAAAATTGCTCTGATTCTTGGAAAATAGCCCAGGAAGAAGTAAGATATCAGGTCACTAAGTTCTCCTTCTGATAGAATGAAACAGTAAACTCCAGTGTCTGAAAAACATCAATATCTTCCTAATGTCAGACTGTGGCTAAATAAGGCACTCACTACAGGGTTCCCTTTAGAAGCAAACACAAGTCCATTGTTTGGAAAAGGAAACTTTACTGCAGAAAAGGTCCATTATAGTCCACTGTCCTGAATAGGAGAATCAGGATGGTACATGATCATTGTTACCAATGAAGAGCAAGCATAAGATACAGAGTAATAATACCCATCTGGATCAGCCTCCCCCCACAGTTCTCAAAACAACATCTCTCAGTCCTGGGAAGCTGCTCTCCTTCAAGGCCAATGCTTGGTGGAACGGTGTTAGACAAAACAGTCGCCTCCGGTGGGAATGCTGCCTGGGAACTGGTGCACCTGGGAAGAGAATACTCAAACACTAGAAGCATTAGAAAATGGAGTCAGTACAGTTTAGATATACACTGGACCTGACATTCTGCCCCCCTTAAAACAGATCCCCCCCTGGCTTATATGGGTAGCGAGTATGAAAAGCCTTGGTTAATCTAGGAGCATGAACATGTGCAGAGTTCACCCATTCATCGTAACCAGAATCAAAGTCCTTCCATCTAATGAGGTAAAAAAGCTGATTTCGTTTGAGTTTAGAGTCCAAGATTTGTTGTACCTCATAGTGTGTTTGGTCGTCAATCAAAGTTGGAATGGGTGGAGCTTTGACGTGCCATTTGTTGTCGGTGGGAGCTCTCTTTAGAAGACTGACATGGAACGTATCATGCACATGGCGCAGGTTCTTGGGCAGAGTTACAGCAACAGTCACTTTATTTATTATCTTGCGCACAGGAAAAGGTCCTAGGAATTTCAGAGCGAGTTTGCGGCTGGTCTGAGCAAGTTTTAGATTTTTTGTGGAAATATACACATGATCTCCGGGTTGTAATTCCCATTCGGCCGCACGATGGCGGTCTGCGTATTTTTTGTAATCCAGTTTGGCTTTGTCAAGGTGCTTCTTAATAACAGTCCATTGCTGCGCCGCCTCCCCCCACCACGAAGATACATCTGGCAATTTAGAGGAATGGAGAGGGGGGGCATCCAACGGGAAGGGATTGAAGTGAGTCCCGTAGACAATTTTGAAGGGGGCCTCCCCCGTTGAAGCGTGTACACTGTTGTTATATGAGAACTCGGCCAGAGGGAGAAGGTCCACCCAATTATCTTGTTGAAAATTAATGTAGCAACGAAGAAACTGTTCTAATATTTGGTTTGTTTTTTCGGATTGCCCGTCGGTTTGTGGGTGGTGGCTTGAACTGATGCCTTGTTCAATATTCAACATTTTCAAAAGCTCCCGCTAGAAGTTGGCAACGAACTGTCCGCCGCGATCCGAAATCACCTTGGACGGAAAAGAATGTAATTTTACGATGTGTTTTAGAAACAAATCTGCTAGTTTTCAAGCGGAGGGTATAGCAGTACAGGGGATAAAATGAGCTTGTTTGGAGAACAGATCTACCACCACTAAAATGCAATTATGTCCTTTTGAGATAGGTAGATCAGTGATAAAGTCCATAGATATTATTTCCCAGGGTCTGTTTGGCGTTTCCAATGGTTGCAGGAGACCCGGAGGCTTCCCTTTTCTGGTTTTGGCGCTGAGGCAAATAGGACAGGAACTAACGTATTGGGAAATGTCTTTGCGCATGCCCGGCCACCAGAATTGTCTTTGGATTAGGTGCAAAGTTTTCAGATACCCATAATGTCCAGCAGTGGGAGCGTCATGACAGCGCTGCAAAACTTCCAGTCTGAGGCTGTCTGGGACATAAAACTTGCTCCCGGCTAACCAATCCCCTTGTGGGGATTGGGTTAGTTTGCTTCGCGGAGCCTTATCCCCCTCCTTCTCCACCTCAGTTTTAAGTTTCGATTTCCACTCTTGGTTGGCCGGGAGGGGCTGCTTGGCACGGCTGCGAGTAGTCACCACGCCCCCAAGTTGCGTAGGCGAGAAGACAGTGTCGACAGTCCCCTCCCGTTTGCTCTTATGTTGGGGCATGCGCGATAGGGCGTCTGCCAAAAAGTTAGTTTTGCCCGGGAGATAATTTAGAGTGAAGTTGAATTTGGAAAAGAATTCCGCCCATCGCAATTGCTTGGCATTCAGTCTGCGTGGGCTTCGGAGGGCCTCCAGATTTTTATGATCCGTCCAGACCTCGAAAGGGTATCGCGCCCCCTCCAGCCAATGTCTCCAGTTAGTAAGGGCCGCTTTTACTGCAAAGGCCTCCTTCTCCCACACATTCCAATTCCTTTCCGCCTCCGAAAATTTTCTAGACAAGAAAGCACACGGCCGCAGCCTACCATCCTCCCCCTTCTGCAGTAAAACCCCCCCTATCGCCGTATCGCTGGCGTCAACCTGTACTATGAAAGGGGATTGTTCGTTGGGGTGGGAGAGGATGGGTTCTGTTACAAATTGCTTTTTTAGACAATCGAAGGCCGTTTGGCAATCGGGGGTCCATTGCAGTTTGGCAGAGGGTTTTTTAGCTTGGTCCCCTTTATCTTTGGTTTTCAGCAAGTCTGTTAAAGGGAGCGTGATTTGGGCGAAATTTGCTATGAAGTCTCTATAGAAGTTGGCAAAACCCAGGAAGGATTGCAGTTCTTTACGGGTGGTGGGTTTCTGCCAGTCCTGGATCGCCTGTATTTTGGCTGGATCCATTTTCAGACCTTCTTGGGAGATACAATACCCGAGGTAAGTGAGTTCGGTTTTATGGAATTCACATTTGGACAGTTTGATGGGCAGCTTATTCTTCATCAGGGTGGCTAAAACTTTTCGTACCGTTTGAATATGTTCTTCCTCGGTGTCCGAGTAAATTAACACATCATCAAGGTACACTACCACCCCTTTGTATAGAAATTCGTGTAGAACTTCGTTTATCATGGACATGAATACGGACGGGGCTCCCGTCAAACCAAAAGGCATAACTAAGTATTCATATTGTCCGAGGGGCGTATTGAAAGCGGTTTTCCACTCATCCCCTGCCTTGATACGAACGTGGAAGTAAGCATCTTTTAGATCTAATTTCGTAAAGATCTTACCTTGGGCCACGACGTTGAGAAGGTCTCGGATGAGCGGTATAGGATAGGCGTTGTTGGTGGACACTGCATTCAAGCCTCGGAAATCTGTGCACAGTCGAAGTCCCCCATCCTTCTTTTTCACGAAGAGGACTGGAGCGGCGTGGGGGCTAGCGGCTGGGCGGATGAACCCTCGTTGGAGGTTGGTGTCGATGAATTTCCGGAGCTCTTCGCGTTCATGGAGACTCATGGGATAAAGTCGTCCTTTGGGCAGTGAGGCTCCGGGTAAAATTTCTACCGCACAGTCCGTTCGTCGGTGCGGGGGTAGAGTATCTGCTTCCTCTTCAGAGAAAGCATTTAGAAAAGGCCAGTACGGTTCGGGTATTTGGTTGACTTCTTCTTGGGTGAGAAGGGCCTTTTCTTTATGAGTCGGATCTTCGCCCCAGTTTTGATTCCAACGGTGATTTTTGCAGTTGGTATGACTGAAGGTAATACATCCTTGTGCCCAGTCTATGTAGGGATTGTGATCACATAGCCATTTGCTGCCTAAAATTAACGGGTACTTGGCAGTCGAGCTGATGACAAAGGACCTCTTCTCCCAATGTTGTCCCATGCCTGTGATCACTGGGATGGTTTCAGTTGTTACAGGATTCATGTTGGTACCATCCATTTGCTCAAAGATTACTGGATTTTGTAGATCCCGAGTTGGTAGGACTAGTCCATTGACTAGAGCAGGGGCAATGATGTCTCTTGAGCAGCCCGAGTCAATAAGAGCTTGCACCCGAATATGCATCTTCCTCTCTGGGTTGATTAGAGTCACTGGCATGAATAAGATGGACCCAGGCGGCCGGTTCCGTGCAGGGACGGGCTTAGGGCGGATCTGTCGTTTGGGTCCTTTCACGACAGATCCATTTCGTTTCCCGACTGGGGACTTTCTGGATTAGCTTCTGCGGTTGGGGAAGCGGGATCGTATTCCATGACTTCTTCCGCTTCCAGCCCTCTCTCCGAGGCTGGCCTTTGGGAAGCGCCGCGGCCTCTATTTGCTCGTGGTGCTGGAGTCGGGCGTTGGAGCGTAGGAAACGGAGCAAGGGTTGGACGCCGTAATTGGAGCGGAGGTCTTTGCACAGGCCGGTAAGGGCATTGTGCTGCAAAGTGACCAGCCTGTCCGCATTGCAAACACAGCCCTTGTTGCCATCTAGCATCTCTCGCTCCACGGGTGGCGTAGCTAGCTCCCCGTGTTCCCCTCTGTAAGGTCAATGATCTTCTTTGTCCCGTTTGTTGTTGTTGTTCAACCAAACGGACTTCCAAAATGCGATTTTCTACTTCGCAAACAAGTTGGATCCACCCTAACAACGTGGGGGGATTGTCTTGCATGAGAGCTCTGTCCAAAAGTCTCGGGTTAAGGCCTTGTTTGAACAGAATAATCTTGGTGGACTCCTCACACCTAGGGCACTTGGCTGCTAATTGCCGGAATTTTGTGACATAGTCTCTTGCTGACATGCTGCCTTGTTTGATGGCTTGCAATTCTGTTCGGGCCCGGGTTTCTTCTAAGGGGTCTTCATATTGCGCTCGGATAGCATCCACTAACCCCTGAAGAGTATCGAGTTCTGGGGCCCCGACATTGTATAGTCCTACATACCAGTCTGCTGCTTTGCCCTGTAAACGAGATCCAAGATGTTCGATTTGACTGGCCTCACTGCCGAAGAGGTGCCCCCACCGGTTGAAAAACTGTACCACTTGGACTAGGAAAAATCCCAATTTGGATGGATCCCCATCGAAGGTGGCTTCCAGCTTCACCCAACCCATCGGGAGTTCCTGTCTCGGAGCAGGCGCTGGGTAAAAGTCCATCGGCAGTCTTAGTTGCGCCTGAGGCACAGGAGGAGGTAACTGGAGTCTCGGTCGGGGCAACGGTGCCGGCTGTACGGGTGGCGGTTGAACCGGCGGTGCCGGCTGGGGTTGGGCTGGTTGTGCGGGCGGAGGTTGCCGTGGTTGCTGTGTCGGGGTTGGTCTTGGTTGGGCCGGAGGCTGTAGTGGCAGGCGAGCAGGAGGCGGCAGTCTCGGTCTGGCCGGTAACACGGGAGGCGTTAGTGGCAGCTGTCGAGGTGGAGGAGGTTGGTGTGGGAGAGTGGAAATCGGCCGCTGAGGAGGGGGTTGAAGGTGTCGAAGTGGTGCAGGCCGTCCCGGTTGGTTCGGGGGTGGTAAAACGGGCTGGTCCTGGGGCTGCTGCAACAGTATGAGCTGCGGTCGAGGTGAGAGAGGCCGCAGCGGCGAGGGTTGAACCGGTGGAAGGCCGCGCGGGCTTGCCCCTCCGGGTGTTGTTAATCTGGGAAGCAGCGGCTGGCCTCTTGGCGCTGTTAGACCGTCCCCCGTAGGTTGCCCGGCGGGGACAATGTCTCGCGGTTGACGAGGGGCTCCCTCCTCGGATGGAGCCGCGTGTGCTCCCGCTTGGTCCGGCCGGACCGTTATAGAAGAAGTAAGAGGGGGTCTCACCGGTGTATCACTGGGCTTTTCTTCCCCTTCCGTAGGCCTCTCAACGGGAGTCCCGTCTGGCGGCGCATCCCCTGCCTGGTTAGGAAGTTCGGTGGGGGTCTCTCCGGGTGGCTCAACCGGGTCTCCCTTGCTCGGTGGAATTTCCTGCTGTGCTGGAAGTTCCTTGGGTTGCTCTCCCGTTTCGCCCGGATGGGTGTCCCCTTCGCCGGTAGGTGACGGCCGCTGCTGGACATCCTCCATCGGATAGGAGATAACACTTTGAAGGGTAGCTATCTGTATCGCCATCTCTTCAGGGGACAGTCTTTCCCCTGCTCCCATTGCCGAAATTAAATGGATGGCATGAGCCAAACTTTCTTCCATATCCATCAGTTTAGCTTCTAACTGTTGCATTCGACTTGCCCCCGGTTGCTCGCTTATGGAAGCTTCATTCGTTGCACTCACCGGGGACAAGGGGCCCCAAGGAGGAGGGTCCCCTTGGACGACTCTCGATCTCGCAGCTAGGATTCCCTTGGCCATACCCGTCACGGCCGAGATGCTGGTATCCACCGCATAGGTGCGACCTTGTATCTGCTCCCAACTTTGTTCAGGGACCTCCGTTGGCTCTTTCCACGGAACAAGTTCGGAGTAGTCCCAACTCAGGGCGCCGCGGCGAGACGTGTCCCCCTCCGCCTGCTCGGACGTCCTGTTCCAATATCGCCATGGTTGGCTGCTGTCTAGCTCCGGGACGGTTCCTAGGCTTCGGCGCCCTTCCATCGAAACTAGTGGATGGAGTCCACCTGCTCGACGCTCTCTGGTTTCTCGGGGTCTGGCTCCCCACTCCGACGGGGTGGGTACCGAAATCAAAGGGAGAGCGGTCGCTTTCGGCCTTGCCCCGAGGTTGGCTTCGGTCTCGTCCCGAGTACTGAGGTCGATGAGAGGCGGGGTGGAAGTGGAGGCTCCGGTTCCGTTCCCGGCTGCTCCCAGCTCCTGGGAGTCTTGGGCTTGCCCGGGTTGCACAGGTTGATTGTCGGGAGACGCATACGGATCAAACAAAGGATCCCTGTCCGGGACAACCTTGGATTCCGCTGAGCCCGACTCAGACATGATTGGTAACAAAATGTCAGACTGTGGCTAAATAAGGCACTCACTACAGGGTTCCCTTTAGAAGCAAACACAAGTCCATTGTTTGGAAAAGGAAACTTTACTGCAGAAAAGGTCCATTATAGTCCACTGTCCTGAATAGGAGAATCAGGATGGTACATGATCATTGTTACCAATGAAGAGCAAGCATAAGATACAGAGTAATAATACCCATCTGGATCAGCCTCCCCCCACAGTTCTCAAAACAACATCTCTCAGTCCTGGGAAGCTGCTCTCCTTCAAGGCCAATGCTTGGTGGAACGGTGTTAGACAAAACAGGCTCCTCCGGTGGGAATGCTGCCTGGGAACTGGTGCACCTGGGAAGAGAATACTCAAACACTAGAAGCATTAGAAAATGGAGTCAGTACAGTTTAGATATACACTGGACCTGACACCTTAAGTATTTCCTCACAGGAAGGTATACTATTATCCTCATATTAACCTGAGAAATCCCTCTGTTTGTTTTGGACTCCAACCCATTAGTAGCTCACCACTTGGTTTTGTCATTAATTCCGTACGAATGAGTTGGCTTAGGCATCTTTTAGCTGCAGCCTGGCTATGTTCACCCTCTAATCTCCTCTCCTGAAATAAACCTGTTTCCTGTTAAACAGCAACAGTTGTATGTAAGTTCCGATGAAGGGGTGACTCAAGTTTCTCTGCACCGCTGCCATATCTATGGGACAGCCTGCGCTGATTGTTGCCTCGCCAGAGATCCGTACTGTGCTTGGGATGGCAATTCCTGCTCCAGGTTCTACCCAACAGGGAAACGGTGAGTAAATAAATACGAGTTAGTAGGATGAGAGTTGCAAGTGGAAATTTAATCTATTTTAAAATACGGATGCCAATAATAACTGACTGTGTTCATCAAGGTGAAATTACGTTCTGTGGAAATACACATTTAGAAGTTCCTAACAGACCAGGTCAGAATCCAGACTCATTGTTTATTCCTGAGCAGTTTTAGAAAGCGTGGTACAGAGTTTTTGTTGCAACCAGTTACTTTAGAGCCAAGCTACAAGTGACGAATTACACTTGCCTGTCAAGTGAACAGACTCTACACGTGAGTCTGTTCACTTGACAGGCAAGTGTAATTCGTCACTTGTAGCTTGGCTCACAGTCCGTTGTGTTTCAGTGGTGTACTGTTCTGGAATAGAATGAAGCCTCCTGACTGCAAGAGACATCTGGTAATTGGAACTGCCAAGTATAGCACAGGTGTGCGAATTCAGCCTGGTCAAAACTTTATAAACTTCTGGGGATTACTTAATATTTCCATCATGTTGGCTGACGAATACATCTCTGTGGGATAATGATCTGTTTATCCTTTACTTTTTATAGTAGAAAAAAATGAATGCATACAGAACGCTGTCTGGTTTTCATGTGTTTAGGAAATAAGTTGTTCCTTTATCTTTTTTTAAAAAAAAACAGATTATGATTGAGAAAACATCAACAATGGGAGCCAAGTCAGGCCCCCAAGTCTAGACAGCAGTAACTCTTTCTACAGGCTGCATTTACTCTGCCCTTTGGATTCCTATGAAATTTCATTTCCTGAACAAGACTTCAAAGTATCTGATAAATGTCCTAGTTTCCAAAGTACACCCACAGTACATCCTCTTGAACTGAATGTTTCTCCCTCTTTATACAGGTTATAGGCATCTTTAAATTGCCCAATCTCAGTTTGTAAAGGAGGTTGGAAAGAGCAAATGAGCAATGTCAGAATTTGTAACCATCCGAATCCCAAAGATCCATTTCTTTTCCTTGCCTGTGGTACATCGCAAGAAGGACCAAGCAAGTCAAAAGATGGCAATAGTGGTAGCAAAGTGAAAGTGCTCTTTCTGAATCAGTCAGTTTACTTTCCTAACACACAGGGAGGTAATTTGGGCTTTCTGTTGGAATAAAGTTTTACAAAGTGAGGTGCCTAACTTCTTGATGGGGACCATCAGAAGGAATGGAAGTATATTTTGCCCAAATATATCCAGTCCCCCACTCCAGCTACGCTGGGCTAGAGTTCTGTAGAGGTGCTGAGAATTCTGTTAGGAATCCTCAGCGTCCTTCCATCACACCAGTTTGGAAAGTGTCCTGAGGGAGACAAAGGAGACACAGTTACACTTGAAGCTGCCTTATACAGAATCAGGCTGTCCTGATCAAAGAATCAAGATCAGGCTTGTCTACTCGAACGGGCAGCAGCTCTCCATGGTCATGGGGAGAAGTCCAGCACATCACCTCCTCACTGGACCATTTAACTGGAACTGCCGGGGATTGAACTTGGGATAAACCAGGGATGGCACCGGGGTCCTTTTTCCTGTGTAAGTCTGTAGACAATACAGGCTAACTGCAGCCAGAATCTAAGAAATTGCTTGCAGTGCTGACATTGATGAAATATTGTGCAATCTGAAAACATCTGCAGCCTAGTTGGGCACCTGCTAGGATTGTATAGTGCAGCAAATACCTTCGGTCAGCCCCAAGTGCCATCCACGTTCCAGACATTTTCAAAATTTCCAGTGTTCTGATCATACGAATGGAGAACTGCAAGGGCCTGCAGGGGACATCTTATTTCCCTCTCCCTCGCCATGTACTAATTTCCTTCCCTCCCCTCAGCACCCCTCTTTTCCTACTTCCTTCTTTCCTTCCCACCCACCTCTGTCTGCCACCCAGTCTTCACCTTTCCTCCTTCCCTTCTATGATATCAGCTCTGTGCTTCCCCATCCAACTCTGCATCATTGGCTGCTTCCAGCATCACAATGCATGTTATGGGAAAGAGAATTTGAACTGGGCATAGCATGCTGTTTTCAGAGGCATCCGTGTGTCTCCTGCACCAAGCCCTTGAGTATCTCCAGCGCCACCTAGTGAAACAATGGGGTTATTTGCAGCCCTTGAATGCAGCATAAATCACAGTGTTGGCCTTCATTCTTTGACTTCAACAGGTTTCTTCCAGTTTGGATGGAGGTGGCTGCAGACAGCTGAAATTGTGGCTCTAGAGAGGTTAGGTAGCTTTTGAGCTCTCTTAGTCATTTTTATCTTTTACAAAACCTTTTTATATCTTGTTATCATTTTAATGAGGAGCTGATTATTATTTATTTATTTATTTGATTTTTAGCCTACCCTCCCCGCGAACAGGCTCAGGGCAGGGTACAATAAAATGCTCAATGAGCATATATAAATAAGATTTAAAATACTAAAAACATAAATACATAAATACCTAAATCAAAGAGTCCAGTAGCACCTTTAAGACTAACCAACTTTATTGGAGCATAAGCTTTCGAGAATCACAGTTCTCTTCGTCAGATGCATCTGACAAAGAGAACTGTGATTCTCGAAAGCTTATGCTACAATAAAGTTGGTTAGTCTTAAAGGTGCTACTGGACTCTTTTTGATTTTGCTACTACAGACTAACACGGCTAACTCCTCTGCATCGATAAATACCTAAAACAGCATATCAGATGGCAGCCCCCTCCAACTTCCTCAATCTGAACATAACAAACCAAGGGGGCCATAGTTGATCATATGCTGGTGACAGCACTTACGGGGGGCAGATGACTTTGTTGCCCCCCTGGCAGGAGACCGCTAGGGAGGCACCTAAGCAATCATAAGGTCAAAGACTGGCCTCAACCATATGTCTGGTGGAACAACTCTGTCTTGCAGGCCCGCTGAAAGGTCTTGGTGGGCCCGGGTGTCCTCCGACAGAGAGTTCCACCAGGTTGGGGCCAGGACTGAAAAAGCTGGTCAAGGCCAGCTGAGCCTCCCAGGGGCCGGGGACCACCAGTAGGTGCTTATTTGCAGATCTTAATGCTCTCCAGGGTACATATGGGAAATATCTCAGTTCAGTTTGCTTGCAGTTTTATCAAACTCTCTAACTGCCTAATTGGACTTCAACGGGTTAAAATGTGGGTACTTTTCCCAGTCAGAATAGTGGAGGTCATCGAATGCTAAAGGAAATATTTTTGCTCAGATGTTCAGTGCTACATGAAAAGCTTAAGTAAACAGTTCCAGCTACAGCTACAGCTCCAAGGATGAAATTGGAAGACCAGCAATGTTTATGTATGTATTATGGGTAACGAACATGATTTTGTAGGCTCCATCACCATTCCCCTTCTTCAAGCACAAGGTTATGTAGTAATGTCGGAAACCTGAGAATAGTGGAATTATCTGTTGCCAGATGTTTGGATGTTGCCTTTTCTGATACAGGGTCATGTAGATTGAGTCACTTGGAAGGTTCAACCCTGATCCATTTGAAGTTGTGGTTACTTTAATGAGATATGGGCTTCTTCCATAGAGCTCACTGTTTATAATAAGATGATTGACCTTATTGTTCCTACCGGTAAGAAGTGTACTTCATATATCCCTTGGCTATTTTAAAGCCATTTTGTTATTTCATCTCTTCCTCCCTCCTCTCAATGTTTTAGGAGAAGCCGTAGACAAGATGTGAGGCATGGAAACCCTATGACTCAGTGCCGAGGATTTAATCTAAAAGGTACAGTAAGTTAAAAGATGGTTTGGCTATAAAAACAAGAGATTGTCCTTTTAAGTGAATCATACTATCCATGTGGGGTTGACTGGTTAAAGAGCATCCATGTATTTTAAACATTTTTTCCCTTTCTTTTTGAGTGCTATGTTTATTTGTGGGATTTAGTGTAGGTTTCTCTCTAAAATTAATCTAAAACGGAATGCCTTGATCTTAAACCAAGCTGTGACTACAATAAAGGCTTGAAGTAACATTGCAGAAGAGCAAAGCAAGATGCATGAATGGCCAATGAGCATGAACTTGGAGCGTTGCTGCTGCTGTTGCCAAGCCCCAGATAAATGGTTCATCTGAATAAGTTTTCATGCAACCTCAAAGCAAGGTCCCTGCAGCACTCGTGGTTTACAAAGTGTGTTATTATTATCCTCAAAACATCAGTGCTCTCATGATAGGTTAGGAAACTGGTCTTGGGCAAAGTAACCACTGCCCCATCTCAAAAATTACATTGTCAGTTGCGCATAATATAGAAGAAGTAGATAGAGAGGACTTCTCTCTCCTGCCTATAAAATTAGATCCTGGGACCACTCAATGAAATTAATCAGCACTAGATTCAAGACTGACAAAAACAGTACTTCTTAGATCATAGAGACCTAGCATTGGAAGGGGTCTTATAAGCTACCTGGTCCTACACTCTGTTCCATGCAAAACCCCAAAGCTAGACCTTTACTGATGGCCCTGGAAGACGTCCAGTGAGGAAAAGCCCACCCACACCTTAGGTAGTTGGTTGCATTGTCAAACCATTCTTACCATTAGGAACTTTCTCCTTGTCACGGGCTGGGCCAGCCCAAGCAGGGTGGTTCAAGTCCAAACCTTAAAGCCAAAGTCAAAGGGGAGTTCCAAGAGCCAAAAGCCAAGTCAAACCGGTGGTCAGAGCACGAGATAAAGCCAGGAGTGAGTCCAGAGTCCAAAAGCAAGGTCAGGCACAGTCCAAGGTCAGTCACCAATAGTGTCAGGTCCAAAAGCAGGCACGGGCAAGGTTCACGAAACATAGAGTGGTTGCAAGCAGTAGACACGTTGCTTCCACGCCCAGCAGTTCCTCCAGACTGGCTCTTATAGCCAGGTGTGGTTTTCAGCCAGCTGCTGGGGCTCTATCCTGCCACTACTCATTGTCACTCTCCAGCATCTGGCGTTGGCTCAAGAGGCGAGCACTGCGCCGTCTCTCCTGCAGTTCCAGTCTCTGGCGCTGCCTGCGGCGTTCCTTGGGCGTGGGTGAACCTGGGGGGGTGAAGGCTCTTGGCTGCGCTGCACCTGTAGAAGTCCCTGGCTGAGCTTCCTCTGTAGTATTGGAGCTAGAGGGTGCTGGTGCCTCAGCTGCTGGCTGTAAGCTCTGATCAGCCAGCAGCTGTTGCTCCTGATTGCTGGCTTCTGCTGAATCAGGGCTAGGGCTGGCTACACAGGGCTCCTCTTCTCCTGAGGAGTCCTGGCTGGCTACACGAGGCTCCTCTCCTCCAGAGGAGACCTCACTCTCAGACTGGGCCATGACACCCCTAATGTTCAAATGAAATCCTCCTGTAACTTGAAGTCCACTTGATCTAGTCTTGCCTTCTGGAGCAGCAGAGATAAGTTTTTGCCCCTTCCATGTGGCAGCCCTAAAGATAACTGACAAGCGCAGTCATGTCCCCCTTCAGTCTTCTCCAGGCTAAACATGCCCCCAGCCTTCCCTCATAGGGCTTGTTTTCCAGATCACCAGCCATTTTCATTGCTCTCCTTCAAACCTTTCAATTTATTTACATACCCAGTATTCCTGATGAATTCATGCAACACATAATTTGCGAGTTTTACAGACAGAAAGTAGGGTGATGCCCACCAGCTTAGATGCCGGGGAGTACCTACTTTCCATAAATGTTCACTGAATTCATTAAATGCATTATGCCACTGAACGCTAGACTACAGCTGGATTCTCATCATAGTCACAGATGGACTGGAGCTTCTTCATGTGATTCTGGATTACCTCTTAGTTAGAAGGATTTCACAAATGTCCTTTGATACTTATTTATGAATGGGCACATTGGCACTTTAAATGAAGTAAAGTTTCCTGCTACAGTAAAGTTACTTGTAGAGGGTTGTGTTTCTCTGCTATTTAGCATTGACTTTTTGTACCTGTCTATTTTCTACTGTAAATGAGACTAGTGGAATTGTGAATTGTCTATTTCGAAATCTTTGTATAAAAACCAGATATATGTATTTAAATCAGATATATTTATTCCTTCTTGCAATTCACATGTATTTATTTAATACATGTAGTTATTTAAACATTCTTGTTAATTCCTTGATTGTATGTAGTTAGCTTTTGTGGTGTCCTGTTAACTGTAGACCTTGTTCCATGATTGTTGTTATGGCGGAGGGGGCAGCAGACAAGGGTTAGTTCCTTTCATGCCATTTGTGTCTTTCCTGGGGTATTGTTTTGGCCACTGCAGGAAACAAGATGTTGAATTAGGTGGACCTTTGGGCAATTCTTCCATTCTTATAATGTCACCATTTGCTCGCAACGTCCTTGCTTGCAAAGGGAGCCTATCAAAGATGCTTTGTATTCTGACCATGAAAATCACTTCTTAGAAACAAAGGCATATTTTAATGTGTTTCATAGCGAGTTAAATGATTTCAAAAATAAGTGGACAAATAACATCATCAGAAAAGTCATTACAGTTTTTTTTTAAGCCTGGGACTTTTTTTGTTTTGGATTTTGAAGCAGACATTATATTTGATCCCAGTACTTAAGGTTATAAGAGGCCATAAGAGGATTTTGACTTTAATGAGTACGATTTCTAAAAGTAGAATGCCAGTCACCACTAGGTTGCCATAAGCATTCTATTCATAAAGATAGTTAAAACTGCTAAATTCCTGTTTAATTATGGAAGAACCAGTTAATTTTCTAAGGCTGTGCCAAACATTTGCATATGAACGTATTTAGGGCCACAATGTGTTACACCAGCTTTCGTTACTGCTTACAGCCATCGTTTCCCCTGCTTCAGTGCCATTTATTTTAGAGACACCCCTAAACCATTCATGTTCACAGTCAGTTGGAGATCATGTAGCATACATGATGATGTCATAATGCCACATAGCCAATCAAATTTGACTGTGTGAGACTTCCCTGAAAAATCACTCAGTTTCAATTCAATTCATCCTTTATTGGCATAAGAACAGATAAGACGGAGCATAAGATACAAACTGATTTGGAGGAATATACCATCAAACTAACTCTTTATATCGTATTATCACGCAACTTTATAGCGCATTGCAAAAATATAGACACCTTCTCAGTTATGTACAGAGAGGAGTCATTCAAAATAAAATGAATCTTAGTAGAATCAGGGAGTCCCATCTTGTTTACCAAAATAGGATCTAAATATTTAGTATTAATTTTTACATAGAGAGGACAATAAAAAAGAATATGTGAAATTGTTTTAATACAACTTAACTTACAAGGACAATATCTAGCTTCTTTTGTTCTTCTCTTCTGCTGGTTAAGCATGGTGTGGTTTAAGATCCTAGTTGGAGAAAGAATCCCCAAGTCCTCCACTGCAAACACGCAGGTGTATTGGTTGAAGTAACTTTATTAGAGATCCCTCAAGTTCAAGGTGCTCAGACAAGTGAAATTGGCAGAAGTGACGTAACTGGGGTTGGTGATGTTAGTTATAGGGAACGTTCCCACCATCAGGACAAGGACCGTTAAAGTTTTGGGCGAGAAAGAGCCAGGGGTGTGTGTGAAAGGGAGAGGCTAGGTTTAGGCTAGACAGAACAAAGAATGAAAGCATCTCAGTTCCCAAGAAAGATTCATTTCGAGCTGGCCACAGCTAGCCTTCAAGGACACTTCTGGAGGCAGCAGGGAAAGAGAAAGTAAATACTTGTGAGATAACCTACTGCCTTAACATCAATAAGAAACTTCTCATGCCCTCAGAGGACCAGTACCTAACACAGAATACATTCATGGCAGATATGCAGATAGGCGTATATGACAATATCCCTGTTAAAACAAAGCAAGATATCCTGAAAACCAAAATCGGAAAGCAAGTTTTGAATGGGTAGGCAAATTATGGTAATAGGCAATTCTGGTTTGTATAAGTGCATGAATGCATGGAAATCATACTGCATCCTGGTTAAACTGAACCTTTGAACTGAGGGCCAATTCATGTACAAGATTGGAGGGAGCAGGGTATAAACCTATAACATGGTCCCAATCTCCTTACTAAAGCATACCATTTACAGAATAACGTTTCCATTTATTTAGGTTCTTATGCCCCAATGTAATTTCCGCCTGAATGTTATTGGCCTGAAATCAATCTGGTTTCTCACACTTACCAATTTTAGAAACACTGTAATACCTTTCAAAGATTCTGTCTTTCTTTCACATCCTAGCTTACCGCAATGCAGCAGAGGTAATTCAGTACGGAGTCAAGAATAACACCACCTTCCTGGAATGCACGCCTAAATCGCCACAGGCCTCTATTAAGTGGCTCTTACAAAAAGACAACGACAGAAGGAAAGAGGTGAGTAATCCCAATCACAACTATTGAACGAACTGAGGGGAGAAGATGCCCTTTACCAGGTGGCCGTGTATCAGAGGGGCAACCTTTTCAGTCTCAAAGCCACCTCCCAATAAAAAGATAACATCCACCCTTGAAGGAAGAGGAAGACAGAGAGGAGGATTATACTGTAGCTGGAAACACTGGGACCAAGCTGAATACCAGCATTTTCACCAGTGCTTTGGGAGCCTCTTTGGACCCAGCTGGCAGCTGCATGAATCAGGGAGTTGATAATGGCCAAAAGTCTTGTCTGTTACCTTTTCCCCTATTGTCTGTGAACCCAGCGGTACTGGCAGCACCTCAGGAGCTCAAGTCAGTGTCTGGTATGCCTCCATTTGGCACATGTACCTGCTGTTGTCTACCCTGGCCTAGCATTGTGGCTCAGATTAGACAAGGCAGTGTTCTTCAGCGTCCCATCTGCACCCAAGCCATCATAACAATGTAGCCAAAAGTGCCAACAAAGGCTGGAAAGTGGACTCTAGAGGGTCATTTCTTTTCATACATGTAGAGCACAGGCATAAAGGGGAATTCTCATCTATGTTAATGATGTGAGTATGGAACCCTGAACTGGCTGGCCAAGGCTATCTCGCTACCTTCAGATCTCAGAAGCTAAGCAAGGTCAGCCCTGGTTAGCACTTGGATGGGTTTCTGTACAAAAGCAGGCAGTGGCAAACCACCTCTGTTCATCTCTTGCCTTGGAAACCTGATGAAGGTCACCATAAGTCAGCTGCAACTTGATGGCACTTTACACACATGCAACCAGAAGGGGCAGTTCTGCTAGATCACTTAATGTAATGAGCCAGTTCCCACTTGAGAATGAGCCCTCTGTGCAGATGGCAGGGAAGTATGGATGCTTGCACAATTCCTCTGCACAGAATAATGTGCAATGTGGGCTATTTGCTTACCTGATACATGCAATTCTCCTTCCTTGGAAAATGGAGGAAGGCCTGTAGGAAGGTGCATACATACAGCTCTTGTCACACATATTCATGTGGGAACCTGTGAGCACTCACGCCTCACCCTCATATGTTGATTACAAGCCCCTCCCCCGACTGTGCTGGGCTCTGCGGTGCTTGGCAGGAAGTGTCCCTTTGAAACAAAGGGCTCCTCCTCGCCAGAGGCAGAGCTGAGACAGCTGGGCTGAGGCAAGGAGTGGAGAGCAAGTAGTGAGCTGCTGCTAGAAGGTAAAGGGTTTCCTTGTCTTCCTGCCTTTTGGCCTGTGGGCCCCGAAATTCTGCTCAGAGTACTCTTGGAAGGCAATGATGTCAACAGAAGGCCCCTTTCCAGTCACCTGCATGGAGTGTGCCATGTTTGTTTTCCTCCCGGAAGAGAAGACGGACTTCACTTGTCAGACTACTACTTTACACAAAGGGTGATAAACACATGGCATTCGTTGCCACAGGAGGTGGTGGCAGCTACAAGCATTGCCAGCTTCAAGAGGGGACTGGACAAATATATGGAGCAGAGGTCCATCAGTGGCTATTAGCCACAGGAGAGAGATGGTATTCTCTTTGTGGGGAGGTGGTGCTCTGTTGTCTTGGTGCTGGAAGGAAGGCAGTGGGAGGGCTTCTGGTGTCCTGGCCTCACTGACAGTCCTTTAGATGGCACTGGATTTCTAGCCACTGTGTGTGACAGAATGTTGGACTGGATGGGCTACTGGCCTGATCCAACATGGCTTTGCTTATGTTCTTATGTTCTTAAGTGTAAGCTGGTCAGGCTTTTGGAGGAGAAGATTCAGAGCCTGGAGGAGAGGATCGCCACCCTTCAGGAAATCAAGGAAGGGGAGGATTGTATTGAGAAGAGCCTGGGGGCTCTGCCCAAGCATGAAGAAGTAAGTCCCAGAGAAGAAGGAAGAGTCGATCTCCCTTCTGAGCCTCCTCTCAGTTCTGCAGTACAAAGGGAGCAGACCAGACTCGAAGTGAATCGTTGGCTGCAGTGGTGGTGCCAGCAGGAGCGTTTTGGGTTCTGGGACCACGGGATAAGGTTTCTCAGAGAAGGCCTTCTAGCACATGATGGGCTTCGCCTCTCAAGGTCAGGGAAGAAAATGTTTGGAAAGAACCCGGAGAGCTTCATCAAAAGAGCTTTAAACTGATGCTGCAAGGGGAAGGGGCTGATCAACATGGGGATTTCAATGAAGAAGTGATAACAGTGGGGGCCCACCTGAGTAGGACAGATCAAACAAAGGTACAAGGCTACATGTGCCTATATACCAATGCCAGAAGTATGGGTAATAAGAAGGAAGAGCTTGAGCTTCTCTTGCAAACAGAGGGCTACGATATAGTAGGAATTACTGAGACTTGGTGGGATGATTCCCATGACTGGAATGTGGTAGTGGATGGGTATGAGTTGTTCAAGAAAAACTGAAGGGGTAGAGGAGAAGGTGAAGTGGCGTTGTATGCGAGGAGAGGGCTTGATTGTCAGCAAGTTCTGGAGAATGTGGTTGACAGCCCAGTGGAAAGTATATAGGTGGAAATAAGGGGAGGAAGGACAAAGGGTATTGTTGTTGAAGTCTGCTACAAGACCGCCTGAGCAGGGACAGGAAATGGATGCTGCCCTCCTTGAATAGATTGGTAGAGTATCCAGACATCAGAACCTTGTAATTACGGGTGACTTCAACTTCCCCAATGTGTGCTGGGAGACAAGCTCAGCAAAGTGACAAGACTCACGCAACTTCCTGACCTGCCTGGCCGATAACTTCCTTTTTCAAATGGTGGAGGAAGCTACAAGGGGCTTGGCCATACTAGACTGAATATTAACCAACAGGGAAGAATTGGTAGATGGGGTGAAGGTGGTGGGGACCTTAGGGGGAAGTGACCATGTCCTCCTTGAATTCCAGTTGCTGTGGGGGGCCAAGGAAGTTCGTAGCCAGACTCATAGGTTAGATTTTCATAGGGCCGACTTAGATGAACTCAGAGGCTTGATAAGAGTCATTCCGTGGGGGAGTGTGCTGGAAGGGAAAGGAGTGAGTGAAGGCTGGGCTCTTCTCAAACATGAGCTTTTGCAAGCTCAAACCCTCACTATCCCAGCAAGATGGAAACATGGTAAGGGCTCCAAGAAACCGATGTGGATGTACAGAAAGCTCCAGAATAAGCTAAGAGAGAAAAAGGAAATGTTCAGGAAATGGAGAGAAGGACAGACCTCTAAAGAGGAGTATATGAGGGTTACTAGGTACTGCAGATCAGCCATCAGAGAGGCCAAAGCTCAGTACGAGCTGGGTCTGTCCAGGAGGGCTCGCTACAACAAGAAAAACTTCTACAGATATGTGAGAAGCAAACACAATGTAAAAGAGGCAATTGGACGGCTGTTGAGAGTATATGGAGAAACTCTGATACAGGACAAAGAAAAAGCAGACAGGCTTAATGACTTTTTTGCCTCTGTTTTCTCCCTGAAGAACTCAGGCACATCTAGAGATAGTAGAAAATGTGACAGGACACCTAAGTGGCTAGTTGACATTGTCAGAGAGGTTGTGGAGAGGCATCTGGCTGCACTGGATGAATACAAATCCCCTGGGCTGGATGCGGTGCACCCAAGAGTGCTCAAAGAACTTTCTAGGGAACTTGCAGAACCCCTGTCCATCATCTTCAAGGCCTCCTGGAGGACTGGGGATGTGCCACAAGATTGGAGAAGAGCAAATGTTATCCCAATCTTTCAGAAAGGGAAGAAGGATGACCTGGGAAACTACAGGCCGGTCAGTCTGACTTCTGTTGCTGGGAAGATATTCGAGCAGATTTTAAAGGGACCGATCTGTAAGCATCTGAAGGACCGCTTAGTGATCCAGGGAAGTCAACATGGTTTTGTCCCTAACAGATCTTGTCAGACCAACCTGGTTACCTTCTTTGATCGAGTAATGAGCTTAATGGATCATGGGAACTCTGTCGACATGATTTACCGGGATTTCAGTAAAGCTTTTGATAAGATTTCCCATGACATTCTAATGGGAAAACTGGAAGACTGCGGACTGGACTATAGGAATGTTTGGTGGATAGGGAACTGGTTAGAGGACCACACCCAAAGAGTGGTGGTGAATGTTCCAGTTGACAACAGAGGATAGGACCTGTAGTAACGGGCAGAAAGGTACCGGCAGGATATTAGGAAAAACTTTTTCACTTTCAGAGTAGTTCAAAGGTGGAATCAGCTGCCTAGGGAGGTGGTGAGCTCCCCTTTACTGGCAGTTTTCAAGAAGAGGCTGGATGAATATTTGTTAGGGATACTTTAGGCTCATCCTGCATTGGGCAGGGGTTTGGACTAGAAGGTCTCTTGAGTACAAGATTGTGATCTTTGTGTTACTTGGTGTGGAGGTTGCTCTGATTTTTACAATTCATCTTCTAAACGTCAAGTAACTTCTGCACTACCTAAGACAACACCACCTCTGAGTCTTTGGGTGGACATTTTGTCCTTAATTTTAGGTTTCTTTGAAGTCTCAACTCACAGGCGAAGTGGTTTCCTAATCTGGTGCCAATCTGCATCTTGAATGCATTTTTACTCAGACAGGTACCACATTCTGAGCACTGAAGATATTCATTCATTCAATTTATTTACAGTCATTTGACCAATCATGTAACACATTTACTCTGAAGAAAAAAAAATCAAGGTGTACAACGGAGCAAATAAAATAATTTATAATTAGGATATAGTTACAGTACAATATGTTTCCAAGACCTGAATATCACCAAAATATCTGGCTACTTGATGGATAATCTTGGCATTCTTATCAGATAGAAGATAATCAAGTCTAACTTTATCAGTAAGACCAGAGCTTTTACCTAATAATGGTTGATGATCTCATCACGTGCTTCCTTATAATGTGAGCATCTCAAGAACATGTGCTCTATAGTTTCCTCTTCTCTGAGCAGACGGGAACAAAGTCTTTTCAAATAAGGGGGAAGATATTCCCTTAAAAAACATCTGGGCAAGGTTCAGCCAAATGTTATGTCCCATTGATTTCAGTGGGAGAGGTGATCGGGTGCTCAGCTCTCTTCCACTGAAATCACTGAGGACTTAAAAGTGATGAACTTTGCCTCGATTATACTCGTGGTATGCAGCATGAAGATTGCTATGCGGGAAATGTTTCCTATTTTTTAAAAGAGCTGTCCATCTGAGAGAGGAACAAAAGGGTCATAACTAGAGATGGGCACGATCCGCATTACGATCGGAAAAACCCACGATAATGGTCATCACACGATCATGACGCGGCGGATCATGATCATCCACGGCCAACGATCCAGCGCTCGGGAGAGGCCTGGATCGGGGCGTTCAGGCTCAGTTCAGGGATCCAGACACTCAGGCGTCAGCAATCTATTCCCCTGGCAACTGAGCCAGGGGAATGCCTGAGCTCTGTTTGCCCTCCTTCTGTCGCCCTGGAAACCCGAATGGAAGCCCAGCTTTCCTTGACCAGCAGGGCTTCCTTCCAAACACAGAGCAGCAAAGCAGTCACCAGTTGGGAGAAGACACCCAGGGGAGGGAGGGGGAAGGGGGTGTTCTGTAGCCATGGGCACTCCAATCTCATCCCTGCAAACCCTGATAGGCAGCTCTGACTGCCAAACAGACCTCCTGTGTTGCTGAATGGGACCCATGCTTATAAATAGCCGTGGTCTCCCAGGCTGGGTTTCACTTTCTGAGAGCAGTGGAGTGGGACAGAACTCTTGCTTGCTACTTGCTAGCCTTTGGAGAGAGAGAGAAAGACTGAGTTGGCCACCGTCACAACCCACCTTCACACATAGCTGGGAATACCAGCATGCCCCGCTTTGGCATCCACGATCCACGATCCACGGTTTGGGAACGGGAGATGATCAATGTGGATCATTAATTCGGGATTGTCGCCGGCGCCGAACCACGATCTGCTGGCTCATTAATTTTTTTTGGATTGTGCCCATCTCTAGTCATAACATTTTGGAGCACCACAGAGGAGATCCATCGGAGGAGCAGAAAGAGAAGATGATACGGAAAGCTTTTGCAGCAAAGAATTAGTTTGAACTAAAAATACTCATGGAATACAATAATTTTCCTGACTGTGATGTGATCACATTTTCCATTACTGTGCTCCCCAAAGCTGTCAAGTTTCAGCTCTTTTATAATTGCCTATAGGATGCCAACCTTCCTTAAGTTAGGGAAATTACTGTATTTTAAAATGTAAAGCAATTCCTCTGCTGATGAAGAACATGTTTATTTTGATGGTAAAACTGCAGGCCATGTCTGAATAATAGAAAGCACCATGTCTGTCAGGCACTTTCCCCTCCGCTAGCATCCTTTAGAATGAGGGAAAGAATTGTAATGGACTGATAGATGTTATTCTTCAGATATTGACCTAACATAATAAAAGTCATGCTGGCTCTTGAAAGCCAAATAAATACTTACTTAGTATTTAGACTTACTGGTCAGGGTTTCCATGGCAAGAGACTACCGGAGGTGGTTTGCCATTGCCTGCCTCTGCAGCCCTGGTGTTCACTGGAGGTCTCCCATCCAATTGCTGACCAAGGCCGACCCTGCTTAGCTTCTGAGGAGATCAGGCTCACCTGGGCTATCCAGGTCAGGGCAAATAATTACTTATCAAGTAATAAATAAGTATTTAGTAATTATTTAGCAATAATTATTTAGCAAGAGTTTTTAAGCTGCACATTTTAGGTGTTGCCATAAGATGTTGTATTTTAATTTTCTTCTGCCCAGCACATAAATAGCAAGTACAGTTCATAGGTTGAAAGAAATGCAAGCAAATGAATAAGCTGGCAGCTAATGCCTAAACAGGTTTCGGGAAAAGTACATTGCCAAGAGTTCTCTGGCTGGCAGAAGAAAACCAACCAAATGTCTTTTTAAAATGTTTAATTTCCCTCTTCCAGACAATGTAATGAGTAATAAGCAAGTGAGTAAGAGGTTTAGTAAACCAAGTAAGAGAGATATAAAGATGGGTTTGGGAGACTGCGTCCCCTTATTTTCAGCTTGGCTGTTACGGAGAACAGAGCACTAAAAAGTCCTAGGAAGTGCTTTCAGCCTGGTTTCCTTACTATGAAATTTTGCACCTTTGAGAGTCCAAATCCCATGGTTTCCCTAACTGAGGACTGTTGGATGATTTTTCTGTGATATCCTCTCTAAAGTACAAATGTACCACATAAAAAGTATCAGAAACCCATTCAAAAGCAGCTCTTCGTTTGCCAAAAAAAATTGTAAATGTAGAGTTTTTTGGCATGTAAAGGGCTAGTTTTAAAAGGATTTCTAGTTTTTCTGCAGCACAGAGGTGCAAAATTGCCCTGTTTTGTATCCTAGAAACAAAGAGAGAGAGAACTTCAAAAACAGCCCTTTGTGTATCAAAATAAATAAGCTTTTGGCCGTAATTGGAAGGTATTTCTGTTTCTTTTTTGTTTTTAAATATATAATTGCCCACTCCAGCCACATAAAACCTCCAAAATTAGATACATCCCTTCAAAACTAACTCTTTATAAGCTGAAAATTGACACCGAAAGGACCAAATTTGAAGGGTTTTCTATTTTTTGTTTGTTTGTGCAATACAGAACTACATGATTATATACTCTTTTGTACCATAGAAACAAAACCATCAAAATTAATCCTTTGTGTGTGCTGAACTTTTTTTAACTGTTCAGCCCCCAGATGGATAATTTTAAAGAGGTCTGTTTCCAGGGATGCCCGTTCCTCTGGGGGCCAAACTGAGGCATGGGAGACCAATGGGGGAGGCTGGAACTGCGTGCATGCTCCCACATGTTCCCGTGTCACCAGCCAATGATGTAATGTCCAGAATGACACAGAAGTGATGGGTTGTGTGACACAAGTCCATTCTCTAAAAATTGTTCCAAAGTTGCTGTTTGGTGCTGGTCTTTAGAGAATCTGACTCCAGCGTAACCCATTGCTTCCACATCGTGCCAGAATTACATAGTTGGCTGGCAATGTGGAAGCAGAGTACACATGGTGAGCCAATTCCCATGCCCCCCCCCACTGCCCAGGTGAGTGGCGGCAAAGGGCAGCAGCTAGCAGTGACTGTGGGCAGGGGATTCCCTGGCCATCTTATTTGTTTCTGTTAACATTTTTTGTTGTTTTGCGGGGAGGAGTGGCTTTCCTTGGGTTGCCAGTATCTCAGGGCTGCAGATTCATGTGCAGATGCCTGTGTATGCCAGGCTTTTTTTAAAAAATCCCCCGTTTTTTAAGGGGAAAGGGGAAAATCCCAAAGGATAATTCCATTTCAGACTGCTCATCAGACCTCCCATAGATCAGGTTTCTGTCTGATCCCATGACAGTCCATAGGGGGAAGAACCAAGATTCAGCTGCATATCTCAGCCTAATAAAATAAAAACAACCCCTAAAAGATCTTCCTTTTTGCTGTGCACCACTTCTAGGTCAAACTGAATGAAAGGCTCATAGCAACCGAACAAGGGCTCTTGATCCGCTCAGTCCAGGATGCTGACCGAGGGCTCTACCACTGCATTGCGACTGAAAACAGTTTCAAGCAGACAATAGCAAAGATCAACTTCAAGGTGTTAGATTCAGACATGGTGGCCTTCATGACGGACAAGTGGTCTCCGTGGACCTGGGCCAGCTCCTTCCAAGCGTTGCAGTTTCACCCCAAGGACTTGGTTGGTACTTTCAGCCACTCGGAACTGCAGATGATTAACCAGTACTGCAAAGACACGAGACAGCTTGGGCAGCAGGCAGAAGATGCCCAGAGGATGAGAGGGGATTATGGGAAGTTAAAGGCCCTCATCAACAGCAGGAAAAGTAGGAACAGAAGGAATCAGTTGCCTGGATCATAAGGTTTTACTTTGGAACATCAAACTTGTTTTTTCTGTCCTCCCTTGAGGGATTTTTTGGGGTTTTTTGTTTTGTTTTTTGTTTTCCTGCTGAGAGCATAGAAAAACCATAGTAAAGCAAGCCTGATAGCAGAACGTTCCAATGAAATGCATCCTATCTAAGCAAAAAAGGAAACACAAAACCGATCCAAAGAGATGTTCCTTGTAAAGTGGCCACTGACAGCAGATACATCCTTACTTTACCTGTAAACCGGATCATTTGCCAGATTTCCATAAGAAATCAGTTTGTCAGTTGTCTTTTCCTGAGGAATAAAACAAACAAAAGATGCACTGACTGCCCATCTTGGAATTGTGCAAGATGGGAAGGAAAAGAAAAGTTTGGGTTAAGATTGGATATATGAGTTTGGGGGTGGGGGGGGGCAGCAGGAAGGTACTTAAATTTCTTACTTGTATTGTCTCTGTTGGGGGGATTCTAAGCAGAAGAAGGGGAGGAATGACATCTCAGACATTTTTTTTACCAGTGCTAGCTCATGCCGGTATATGTTCTTTTCTGATCTACTGGCATTTATCCCACTGACTTTGGTATGTATGATTCTCTCCGATTATGGTACGCTAACTTGAAAATCAACAAGCAAGGAGATAGATATCATTCCCCATCATTGTATTAAAGGTACAAGAATGCTCCCATGAATGCAACCATAACACAGAACTGCTGATTGTATAAGTGAAGCTTGTTTTATATATATATATATATATATATTATTTATATATAATCAGAATCCCCATTTCTTTTTGACATGATAAAGTCACACTAATGTGATTTTATTAGTGGCATACTTATACTACATGCTTCTTTCCAGCAGCTTTCGTCCGACTCCCAGGTGATTTCTTATCCTGGTAGATTTCCGAACTGTAGAACAAGGTCAGGTGGCTTCAGAACATTATCTGGGTTATTTAGGCTATGTATGATCTGGATAGTAAATACGATTGTTTTATGAATGCATTCCATGAGAACTGATGTTTGCCCAGCCAGAGCAATCCTTGAAAACCAGAATAAAGTCATTCAGTACAGAGATATAGAACCTACTAAGTAATGGCAAGTCCCCAGCATCATTTCTTATAACCATTTTTGCATAGCAACCTGCCCCTCCCCACAAACAAACGAATGGAAGAGGATGCAGGAATAAAATAGGGCATAACCCAGTCGAAGATTTCAAAGGGAAGTATATATTTAATGCTCTATTAATCAACACTTTGAAAACCTCTTACTGATAAAACCAGCCTGGACTACACAATGGTGAGTAATCCGGATGGATTGTCCTAAAAATTATGCAGATAATTAGAACAATGTGATCCTACGTTGGGTAAACTCCAGTAATCCATCGCTGGAAGGTGCTGTTGGTTATGGATCTGGCCTGCATTCACCTTCTTTCAGAAGTCCTTTCTGATCCCATAAAAGTTGATGCTCAAAAGTTTCAGGACCTATCTGAGCCAGTGGCTGAGGAAGGGTTGTAGTTTGGGGACAAATGGGGAAAAAATTGCCCTTCCTTCCTGTTCCATCACCAGAGCTGCACTGAGGGCAATTTCACCCTCTTCCTCCTTTTCAGCACAGCCCCCCCCCCCGCCCCAGTTAATATCCATAGGGATCTCATGATGTCAGGAATGAATTTTCCCAGGGTCAGAAAGCAGGGAAGAGAATAAGAGAAAGGCCTGCAGTCCTTGAACCCGCAGATTGCTAGATCCAACCCATTTCATTGTTTTTGTGGGTTTGTTTCTTTGAATTTTGCAGTTACACATGAGAACTGATACCACAACTAACAATTAAAAGATTAAGATTAAAAAACCTAACCTATGTGGGAATATAGATTACTGAGAACTAGTTTTCCCACAGTGTTCATGTAGCCACTTGATAAGATGGCTTTTACCAATGCTAGACTCTTCTCCATCCCAAAATCTCCAACCAAGGGTTCAAGTGTGGCATGGAAGTAACTGCAGCAGTTGGCACCAATGGTCAGAGAAAGACTGGAATAGCCCTATGTATGAGATATCTGACATGTAAAGAACACACGTCAGGAGATGAAATGGTAGCCAGGAAGGGTAGTTTAAAAAGACAGCCGGTGGGAGGGCAAAGGGTTTGCTATACACCGGAGCTGTGTGAAGGGGCTGTGAAATGCCAGAAGGGAGACTTCAGCCCATTATAACCTCTCCAGGTCCAAGCCCAGTTCTGGAAGGCAGCTCCAGCCCCATTTCCATTCCTCGCTGCCCTCTGGTTGCCATCCCACACAGTTTTAGACTAGGGAGGAGAAATTGAGAGTGGATTTGGGGAGGTGAAGATGAAATTAACAAACCCTCTGAGGAGCCATGTCTGAGGGCTCTGTCTTTCTAAACTATACTTCCTGGCTAACGTTGCATCTCATGTAGAGAGACTCTAAGGTATTGTGTCAATTAGGCCTAAATTCTGTATCCTCCCAAAGCCTTTTCAGCCAGCACTCCCATCTGCTACCTTGGTTGGCAACTTGTTTGTTGAGATCCCCTTTACATGCACTCTAAAAGGCAGACCTGTGGGTGGTCTTCATTGATTCCGTTCCAGACCAAGTTCGACATAAAGCTTTATGCCCACGTAGCTGTACAGAATGTCACAGAACTCTCCTGATTTTAGTGACTTCCATAGCCTTCAGTTGCACTGGTCATGCACATTCCCCTTGTTTCTGTCCTTGTATAGGAAAAGACATTTCTGAAAGTGAAAGTTTTTATAACAAATCATTAAGACTTAACAGATTTCATTTACCTCATAGAGCAAGGATGCCCAACATGGAGCCCATGGGCTCCACTACACCCTCTAACAGCTTTCCTGGAGCCCAGCAACTGTTTTTAGATGGGGCCTCGTGTGGGGCTTCTGACTGGGCTGGTGATCTTATTGTCTATGCAAATTAAAATGTTTCAGTGGCAGCTGCCACCACAGTGTTAGTTTTATTCTCTCTCTCTCTTCCCTGCCAGTGTACTTTAAAAAATACCCCTCTTCTTTCATGCACTTTTGCTCCCTCTGTGTATATGGCACCTCCTCCTGTGGCAGCCATTTTGTGGTTGAATCTACTACTCTGTGTCAAAATTCTAAAGGTCCCCATAGACTCAAACAGGTTGGGGACCCCATCATACAGCTTGAAGCCTCTAAGAAGTAAGCCTATTTATAATTATAATAATAATATAATTATAATAGTAACATTTGATTTATATACCACCCTGCAGGACAACTTAATGCCCACTCAGAGCGGTTTACAAAGCAGTTTACAAAGAGTGTTATATTATTATCCCCATGACAATCACCCTGTGAGGTGGGTGGGGCTGAGAGAGCTCTGGGAGAGCTGTGACTGACCCAAAGTCACCCAGCTGGCTTCAAGTGGAAGAGTGGAGAATCAAACTCAGCTCTCCGGATTAGAGTCCTGCCACTCTTAAGTGCTCACCAAACTGGCTCTCTATTTATACAAGAATGTCATCATTTTAAAGCCTGACTGTATTTCCTTCTACTTCCTTTTGCTTATTCATTTCTAGTACCACTGATTATAAAGAAATGGATACACTTTCCAAAGTAAGTAGCTATCCTATTCTCTGTCACTGCTCCTCAAAAATTACTAGTGTGGTGTGGCTTATTGTCTTAGAACAGGGGTCCTCAATTGTTTTGAGCCTGTGGGCACTTCTGAAATGTTGAGAACAGAGGGTGGGCACCATTACAAAACGGCTGCCATGGGAGCTGGGCCAATCACAAAGTGTTGGGATGCTCCAAGCCAAGTGACCTAGAGTGAGTGCAAGTGAGTGCTCCCTGAAGATAAAAATAAGATGCTTCCTGGCCATTTCTGAATCTCCTTTTGCTGAAACAAGGGGAAGAAAAGTCAGGATTAGATATTTGCTTCAGGGAAGAAGCAAAGGGGCACCAGGAAACCAGGTACTATGAGACCCATAGGTGCTACACTGGGGGTCACTGTATTAGACATTACCTGGATACATTCTCAGTAATTAAATTCAAGACCAACTTACACATTGCAAAAGCCTCCCCCCTGAATCACTTTGGAATGCTCCGAATCTTTAAGGAGCATTCCAAAGCAATTCAAATACCCAAATCCGAAGCAGCTTGCCACTTTAGGTTTTGGGTATTTCCGAATATTTTTGGGGTGCATACCCCCAGTTGTAGTTGTTTCCAGATGATGTACAATGGTATATAAGTGTTTGTGGGCACAATTTATTGTTTTCAACAGCCATGTATGGTATTTGAATGGGTGCCCATTAGGCCTGAAGAATAATAATAGTTAACAATGTTTATTAAAAACAAAATATTGGCAATATACATGGTTCAGTTAACAAATTGGCAGAGCCTCAAGTCTCAAAATAATATTTTAAAAGCTGCTTTAGATATAGTTATAATGGTATTACGATTTAAGGGATTAATGTTAAACTAACATGTTTTCCTGCTGCATGAAAAATTTATATATTGACAAAAAAAAATTGCTGGTTTATAGCTCCTCCAACACTCCGTGCTCCATGATCCCATAACATATTCAAAATTCAGAAGTTCAGCTAAATGTAATAATTGAAGATTCCCATTAAACATTTGCTTCTTTGATCACATGTTATACTTAGTGTGACCTGGGGAACAACAGCTCCCTCAGGGTCATGGAACTAAAAAAGAAATCTGGTTCACTGTGCACCTACTAGTTTACATGTGATGAGCAATGGGAGCAGCTGTGTGGTTCATCTTTGCTCTTCAGAGCATACAGAGCATGATGCGCAATGTGAAGGCTATGCATTTATCCCTAGACAAATGATATGTGGTTTTGGGTGGGGTGTTCACAGGTGAGACTCGGTTGATGGACCTGAATGTCACATACATTATGCTCTCGCTGTGTGGTAAAGAATCCGGAACAAGCCAAAGATACTCTTCTGCACCCTGTGCTTAGGTCATATATACATGTTGTGTGTAAACAGCAGTAGAGAAATTATATATGCACAATAGAGCTTCTGCACCAAAAAGTCACTTGCAAAAGGTTTCCCTTGTCGCACTCAGTAGCTGAGCATCTCCTGTATTTCCACAGTAGCTTCTTCAAAATCAGCTCTGAAAATCTATGGCTTTTTTGCCCAGCAGTAGTGTTGTTATGAGAAGCAGAATTTCTTTTACAAAATTCACTTTTTAGATATAGCCTTTGATTCCTCTTATTCTCTTTTTAGCTTTCAAAAGAAGAATTTCTCTATCTTTTTGTAGTTTTCTGTTATACCTGTATGCACACTTCTGTAATTTCAGCCCTTGCCATGTTTCAATGTTTCAGTGTCCTGTATCACAGGGTGCACTAGTAGGATAGGGTAATTTGGGAAGACATTGCCTTCCCTTAGCATCTCACCCCTCCTCTGTTCAGATTTCTCTTTTGATCAGAATGGACTTGATTGAAAACAAACTCCAAGAAAACAAACTCCAAATTCCTACAGAGGAAAAGAAATAAATTGTTGGATTTCAGAGAGAAATTGGGTAAGAAGGAATTAAGATAATTCTTCTTAGCAACACTACTCAGGAGATGTGGAGAGAATTGCCTGTTAGCTTTTCTGTTTCTCCAAAAATATGGAAGAAAGACTTCATGTCAATTCCAGGTGCCAATAGTTTTTAGCCATCTGGTAACCCACATAATCCAACTGGAAAGGATGGGAAACTTTTTGTCTCTTACTGATGAGTTTGCACATGGACTAATCTCAGCAGGTCAAAAGAATAGACTCTTGTGTCATTATTAGAGGTGGGCACAAACCGAAATACGAACCAAAATTCATCACAAACTGGGCCAGTTCATGGTTCACAAACCAGCAGTTCATCAGAGCCCATTTCTGATGAACTGCCACAAATTTTACGCCGGTTCATTTGGTTCATTTTTCAGTTTGTTACGGCAGACAGCCTGGCACTGAGCAATCAGTTTTCTAGGCAATGGAGGGATGGGCTTTCTGCAGCCCCGGAAGTGACCTTTTCTTGCCCTGGAAGTGATGTTTTCATCAACCGAATGAACTGGTTCGCAAACCAGGGTAAGTCTGTGAAAGTTGGTGGTTCGTGAAACACAATGAACCATGAACCGCACAGTTCGGTATTTTCCCAGTTCGTGCCCACCTCTAGTCATTATTTTCAGTTGGTATTAGCTGTGACTAACTTTTGGAGGAGTGAGCTGTCCTGGTTCTGCAGCTCCAGGTTTACCTCTCAACACAGAATTACTAAAATTTGATGAACAAGCCTGATCTAAAATGTACAGGGTAGTATAAATTAGAGTTTTGTTAGAATGTCTATTTGTTCAGTGTCAGTCCCCCTGTAGGTAACATGAATGTTTAAGTTTGTAATTTTTTTTCTATTTAATACCTTCCTGTTTTGAGGATACTGAATAATGTATATAATTATAGTCTTTTTTAAAGAAAAAAACTTGTAGACATAACTTTGCCAAATGTAAAGATATGCGCAATACTATTTTTTTTATCAGTGTATACCAGGTTTGTTTTATGATTGTCTTTTTTGTTGTTTGTAAAGTTGGAAGAAATCTTGATTCAACTGCATTTTTTTTTAGATCATTGGTCCTGTAGATATGTCCATTTCATTTTTTAAAGCACCCTCTTTTCCACCTTATATGAAATACATATAATTTTAGCATGATGAAACAATGAATATATACCATGGATTTTAAAAAGGACTCAATATTATTTAATTGGATAACCCAAATGTTGTCTGCCTGAAAATAAAGGGTGTTAAAGCTATTTTATGATCGATTTTGTTTTTTTTTTTAGTCTTCTAACCTTTTATATAAAACCTGACTTGTTGGGTAGATATATCTATGGCTAGGCTGCTGTGAGTGTGCATTGGAAGTGATCCAGAAAACCTAAGAAGATGACACTAATTTTATCATACTCTGACCTGGATAGCCCAGACTAGCCCAATCTCAACACATGTCAGAAGCTAAGCAGGGTCAGCCCTGATTCATACTGGGATGGGTAACAGCCAAGGAAGTCCAGGATTGTTATGCAGAGGCACGCAATGGCAACCCACCTCTGAACATCTCTTACCTTTAAGTTCTTATGAGGTCACCCAAAATCACGTAAATTGCTGTGACTTGATGGCACTTTCTATCACCAGCAAACAAAGAAAGAGGGGGGTAGGGGGGAAACCCCCAAAACTCAACCCAAATGAACCAAAGATACTACAAGGGTCAAGCTAAAAACCTTTAGAATATATTCAGAATAAGTATTTCTTATTCTGTGTACACAGCACTCAAATTAAAAACACAGAGCCTGGAGAGCAGGCTACACGCATGCTTAAGTATAACTTTCTCCAGGTACAGTTGATGATTCTGTCAAATGACTGACACTAAACCAGACCATCTGCATTTCAGCCCAAGGGCCATTTGATCGCAACTGCAGGTGATGATACACATTCAGAAACTTTGGAAACCAGGCACTGGATTATAACGCCATATGTGGATTATAACGCCATATAACGCCAGGCACTGGATTATAACGGTTTGTGTGAGCGCAGTCACCATGCGATGTGATTCGTGACCTGTTGCAATAATCTGTTTCATACCACACAATATAAGAGATAAGAACATCAGGAGCATTCTTACACATACTGGTTTCTGGATGTGCGGCTTTGTTTGTTTATTACAAAAATTGTATGACTGAGCACTGAGGAAGGCCCTAGAGATACAAAGCAAATATCACCCACCGATGGAAGAAATTAACTTAATTCTAAATAGTAACATTTGAAACTCATTGATAAAACCCAGTCTGGTTATTTAAACTTATGCACAATGTGCTGCACATGGGCCGTTTCCAGACGGCTTACCTGGCTCCGGAACGTTGCGCCATCTTGCGGGGAAAACGTGAAATATCGTGTTTTCTCGCGCGAGTTTTGCGCGACGTCGCATGACGTTGTGCAAAACTCGCGTGAGAAAACGCGATATTTCGCATTTTCCCCGCAAGATGGCGCAACGTTCCGGAGCCAGGTAAGCCGCCTGGAAACGGCCAGGGTGATGTTGCCTTAATGTTCCTCAAAACTTACTGTTCAGTAATGGAAGTCATTCTGCAAAACAGCGGGAGCGGCCCTTTAAGCCTCACTCTCACTCTCACTCTCACTTGCTCTGAAATTTCAGATTGAACAGGTGCTCTTTGTTATATTTAACCCCTTCTCTCCAACCTCCTCCTTTTGGCAGCATTAAGAGCTGAGCTACAAGTGATGCCAGACACTTTTTTTGTAACGTGTCAAGGATGCAATGTGACCTGGGAACAGTAGTTGAGAATAGTGTTATATCCCTAGCTCTGGGAGGTAGGGGAGGGGAAGAGCTTTGCAAAGACAGTTTTCAAATACAGAGTGCCGTGGGATAAAATTATTTTCTTGCAATCTCAACAGAAAGAGAAATACATGACCCTGTCTCTAGCGAAGGGAAGGAAGGAGAGTAGAAGAACTGGTAGTTCATCTCTCTATTGAGATGGCAAGAAAACAATTGCAAAGTTCCTCTCCCTCATCAATCTCATGCAGCTCTGTCTTTAAACATTGTCTTTGAAAAGTTTTTCCCTTCCCCTGGCTACCTGTGCTACAACTACAGTTCCCAGGTAAAATTGCGTCCCTGACACACTAAAAAACACGTCTGGCATCTCATGTAGCTTAGCTCTAAGAAAGAGGGGCAAACCTTTCATTTCTGAATGTTTGTATATGGCTTGTGTTAGGAAAAATACCCACAAGGCACACTATCCTTTTTCTGCAGTACTAATACATAATACTGGGGGTGTTCACTTCCGTTGGTTTTAGACACAAAGGTGCTTTTGTAAGCTTGGAGGTTTACAGTTTAGAAAAAAGAGCTATTTCTAGCCCGCTGTAATTTCTCGGGAGATCTGAGAGCACTTCTCTGTTTTGTTCCTTTTCCCCAACACTTCATTCCAGGAGTCAGAATTCAGCATATATGGTTCTTTCCCATTTCTTCCACGTGCATATATGGTTCTTTCCCATTTCTTCTTCTTACTGTGAGGAATATTAGGCTGAGACAATATTGTTGGTCCAGAGGAACAGAGTGGGGATTTGAACTCCTACTCCACACTCGCTCTAACTGACAACATTCCTGCAACACTTTTATTTTTATTTATTTTATTTATTCAATTTATATACCGCCCATCCCCAGGGACTCTGGGCAGTGAACAGTTAAAATCGATAAAAAACAAAAACTAAAATCAATATACAAATAATAAAACAAATTAACAAGGTGCAGTGGTGGGGAGAACCTTCCCCACCCCAAAGGTGGGAGGCCGACATGGCACCGCCCCCTTCAATCACCAAACGCCTGGCGGAACAGCTCTGTCTTACAGGCCCGGCAGAACGATAATATGTCCCGCTGGGCCCGGGTTTCCATTGACAGAGCGTTCCACCAGGCTGGGGCCAGGACTGAAAAGGCCCTGGCCCTGGTTGAAGCGAGGCGGGCTTCCTTAGGGCCAGGGACCACAAGTAAATATTTATTCGCTGATCGGAGCGATCTCCGGGGAACGTACAGGGAGAGGCGGTCCCGAAGATATGCCGGTCCCAACCCACTCAGGGCTTTAAAGGTAAGAACCAACACTTTGAACCTGATTCGGAATTCAACCGGAAGCCAGTGCAGCTGGCGCAGGACAGGTGTGATGTGTGACTGGTAAGGTATACCAGTCAGGACCCGTGCCGCCGCATTCTGGACCAGTTGTAGTTTCCGGATCAGGCCCAGGGGTAGCCCAGCGTAGAGTAACAGTAATCTAGCCTGGAGGTGACCGTTGCATGGATCACTGTAGCCAGGTCCTGGGGCGTCAGGTAGGGGGCAAGTTGCCTGATCTGACGAAGATGGAAAAATGCAGACTTGGCAACCGCCGTGACCTGGGCCTCCATTGATAGGGAGGCATCCAGGAGCACACCCAGACTCTTTACCACTGGCAAAGTTGCCAGTGGTGTTCCATCCAGGGCAGGGAGCTGGATCCCAACATCTGGCAGCCCCCGTCCCAGCTGCAGGACCTCCGTCTTCACTGGGTTCAATTTCAGCCTGCTCTGTTTCAACCATGCCGTCACAGCCTCCAAAGCTCTGGCCAGATTGTCTGGGGCCGTGTCTGGCCGGCCGTCCATCAACAGAAAAAGTTGGGTGTCATCCACGTATTGATGACAACCCAGCCCAAACCTCCGCACCAACTGGGCGAGGGGGCGCATATAGATGTTAAATAACATCAGGGAGAGTATCGCCCCTTGGGGAACCCCGCACACCAAAGGGTGACGGGGCGATAGATCTCCCCCGAGCGCCACCCTCTGTCCCCGACCCTGGAGAAAGGAGACCAGCCACTGTAAGACTGTCCCCCTAATCCCCACGTTGGCAAGGCGGCTGGCCAACAAATCATAGTCAACCGTGTCAAACGCTGCTGTGAGATCAAGTAACACAAGCAGCGCTGACCCGCCTCGATCCAGATGCCTGCGAAGGTCGTCTGTGAGGGCAACTAAGGCTGTCTCCGTCCCATGGCCAGGACGGAAGCCAGACTGGAATGGGTCCAGGACTAGAGCATCATTCAGGAATTCCTGCAGTTGTACTGCCACCACCCGCTCAATCACCTTGCCCAGGAACGGGAGGTTCGACACTGGGCGGTAACTGGACGGGTTGGTGGGTTCCAAAGATGTTTTTTTCAGGAGGGGCCGCACTACCGCCTCCTTTAACACTCCTGGAAAAACCCCAGAGCTCAGGGAGATGTTAACAATGGCCTCCAAATGGTCCCGTAGCCCCTCTGAGCTGGCCTTCACCAGCCAGGATGGGCAGGGGTCCAGAGGACAGGTGGTTGGCCTCATCCCCTGCAGGATCCTGTCAACATTGTCCTGAGAGAGCAGCCTGAAATGGTCTAATACGGACCCAGAAGACGGCCAAGGGGTCTCCAGTTCCCTTACTGTATCAACAGTGGGTGGCAGGCCACGGCGAAGGGACAAGATTTTACTCGCAAAATAGCTCGCAAAAGCCTCGCAGCCACTTTACTTGCTGCTTTAGGATTCATATGAAGACAATTATCCAAATACTAGTGAATGGGGTTGCCGGGTCCTCTCACCCTCTGGATGTGAGGCTGGAGGCCTGACACTCATCTTTGTGGAGATCTTCCAGACATGTGCGATGGCATCACTTCCAGGAGTGATGTAATCATGCAGGGCCTCGTGCTGCCCCTGGGAGCACTCCTGTGCTCCACAGCAGGCCAATTTTGGCCCATTTGTGGACTAAATTGACCCGCTGTGAAGTGCAGGAACGCTCCAGGACCCTCCCAGTAGAACTCCCATGCTCCACAGTGGGCTGAATTGGGAGCACACAGGAGTGCTGCTGGGTGGTGCAATGGGCCCTGGAGTGCTCCTGTGCTTCGCAGCAGACCGATTTTGGCCCCAAACAGGCCTAATTTGGCCCATTTTCCACTTCACAAATGGGTCATGGTCCCATAGCCACCATATCCCCAACACCAAGAAGAATTTGGTGGCATCACTTACGACAAAAGTTCTGGCTTCCCAGTGATTCCCCTTCCCTGCCGGGACAAGTTCAGTTTCCACATTAGCCAAGGCCCCTTTCATTCAAGATCCATCCATCTGCTCAAACACAAGGGGATGGTCCAATTTACATACGTTCAGCCCCAACCCGGTGACTAGGGCTGGAGCAATCAAATCCCGAGTGCAACCAGAGTAAATTAACGCCCGCACTTGGATGTGAGTCCCCCTCAGGGGGTTAACTAAAGTCACTGGCATGTACAGTAAGGCCCCTTTTGGTCTCACCTCTTGAGGTGCTGGTTCCTTTGTGACCTGTTGGCGTGGCCTCCCTACGACAGATTGTTGGCATCTCCCGCTAGCAGTGTGAGAGTCTCCTCCTCCTCCGATGGGTCTCCACTCGACCCCCCCGAACCCTCTGCCACTTGGAGCCCAATTGCCACTTTGCTTTTGGGGGGGGGGTGCTTTTTTAGGCAGTTTAACCGCCAGGGCTGTGACTTTTTTCATCAATAGGCTCCTCTCCGCAGGTTCCCTTTGCTCTCCCGGGCATTTGGCAACAAAATGGCCCACTCCCCCACACCGTAGACATAGGCCCCTTTTCATTCGCATGGCTCGCTCCATATCCGGGGAGCGAAGACTGAGGGCTCTCCTCTCTCTCCCTCCTGCTCCGGCAAGAGGTTTCTTGGTTTCTAAGTAGCTTTACTACTTATTCTCAGTTCTCCACCTCGCAGGTGAGCTAGATCCACCCTAGCGAGGTTCTGGGGTCGTCTTATACTAGGCCCACCAGGGCAACTGGCACTCCTTGTGGCAGCGGAGAAGCCAGGGGGGCAGCCTGGCAGGTCGGCAGGCACAACTCGTGGTGGTAAAACTGGCAGGCGAGGCACTGGGGGGTTGTCCAATCTCCTCAGCGGGACCCATGGTGGCATGGCTGCCGTCTGTGGCGCTGGTACTGTATCCAGAACCCTCAGCGGGGCCACAGGTGAGTATTCCCCCCCGGAGGCCAGTGATGCATCATCTCCTGGAACCTTCCCATTACCTGGGCCATTTCCCTCTTAACCGCGTACAGTTCCCCCTGCACAACCTGTAACTGGCCCCGGACAGACCTCTGCCAATCTGCGGAGTCAAAGACTTTGGAAACAGTCCCCTCCGTTTCCAGCTCGTCCTCCTCCTAGGGGTTAGGCTGATCTTTGGGTTCCAACTGGCTCAACCGTCTCTGGGGAATGGGCCCATCTAAGGCTGCTCTCATCCACCCCTGGGTGAGTCCAGATAGTGCCAATAAATCGCATCTCATCACTTCCAATTCCCGACGGAGGGTTGATACTGGGCTGAATTCATCTCCCCCCGGTTCTGGATCAGACGCCTCATCCGGGGAGTCTCGACTGAGGAATAAGCTTCCCTGACAGATATTCTTCCAATGCCTCCTTTTCTTGCCCCCCTCTGCTCCCAACACCTGTAGCTCCAGGGTGACAGTTCCCCATGGCAGGCAACTGTCTCAGCAAAAAAGTGAGCCAACACGGTGTTCCACCCTCGTGGCCCACTCTAAGGTCACTTTGTTCTCCATCAACACAGTGGCAGCTGCATCAAGCCCACGCAGCTCTGCGGGGTCTTTGGGATGGTTTGAAGTTTCATCTGGTCTCTCGGGAATTCCCACGGTAGGGTGCCCTGCCATAATGCAGTTGGCCTCGTTCGCAGTTCCAGTTCCAGAAGTAGGGACTTCTGCCAAAATGTCAGTCCGTGACAGGTAGATTCCCCAAGTTCTCCACAGCAAACACGCAGGTTTATTGGTTGAAGTAACTTTATTAGAGATCCATCAAGTTCAAGGTGCTCAAACAACTGAATTAGCAGAAGTGACGCGGATGGGGTCAGTAGTGTTAGTTATAGGGAAGGTTCCCACCATCAGGATAGGGCCCATTAAAGTTTGGGTGTGAAGGAGTCGGCGGGGGTATGAAGAGGAGAGGCTAGGTTTAGGCTAGACAGAACAAAGGATGAAAGCATCTCAGTTCCCAAGAAGGATACATTTCGAGCCGGCCGCAGCTGGCCTTCAAGGACACTACTGGAGGCAGTGGGGAAAGAGAAAGTAAATACTTGCAAGATAACCTACTGCCTTAACATCAATAAGAAACTTCTCATGCCCTCAGAGGACCAACGCATAACACAGAATACATTAATGGCAGATATGCAGACAGGCATATATGACAGCTAGGACATTCACTGAGCAAAGTAAAATAATGAAAAACAGGAGATTCAGGGAAACAGATACAATAGGGCATGGCAGCAGAAGTTACCCAAAGGGAAGGTCTCCTTGCGAGTTGGAGGGAGATTAGCAGCACGGAGAAGGCAGTGAAAGGCAGTAACCAAGGGATCTCCACCAATGGATACAAGGATTGTCCCAGCTAGAGAACTCTTTTCAGTAAACAGACAGATATTTAACCAAAAAGGGGATTTTAATTGAAATTTTATTGAAATTAACAGCACACAAAACACACACACAACACGCATTCAGAGCTCATTAGAAAGCAGGGGTGAAAGTTGGCTAGTGTTCAACAGATTTAATGATATTTTCCATCCAGACGTCCAGGAGGGAAGAGGAGCGTTGAGCAGGCTGTGCTTCAAGGCAGAAGGGCTTGAACAGTCTTCTGCCCCCAAAAACAAAGACTCGAGTGGTTGTTCCCTGGGTGGGACAAAGGAATGAGACGTCGTCTCTAGGGTGAGACAGAAAGCTAGTGAACTGTCTCCAAAGTAGGACAATAAGCCAGTACACCGTCTCTGGGGTGCAACAATGAACTAGGAATGGTTGATTAGGTCTTCCCAGGTGGAACTAAAGTTATCAATTATGATTTTTTTAAAAAATAAAGTTTTATTGAAGAACCATATACAACTAATTAATTACAATACAGAATCAAACAGAAATATATTTGAAGTATATTTTCTCAGAACCAAACAAAAATACATCTGAAGTATATTATTTCAAGTCCTTAGAGAGAATCTACAATACAGAGCCAACCTAATTTAATGTTAACATTAGATAGTGATAGCATGGTGTCATTGCTGGTCTAATCTATATGCTTCTTTTTCCCTTACTTAACTTTGCAACATGATCATTTCTAAATGCTATGATACAATCAACAATATCTAACTTCTCAGGTTCTTCGAGATCTTCTATCTTCTTGTATTGAACCATATAATACAACTAATTATCAGACAGGTATATATACAGAGACTCGAAAAAACTGAGCAAGTCTAGGGAAGCCCAAGTGATGGGCTGGGAAAGAAGACCAAAATAAGACATTCTGCCCCGCCCATAGACCTGTGATATGAGAGCACGTACCTAATTGCTACCCATATCCCCCAGCTCCTTGCATACAAAAAATTCAAGTTGGTTACTGTAATGATTTCAAGAAATGGGTGCATGTGTCTTTAAATGTTTGGTGAGATAGGTGAAGAGAGGGGGTGAAAGAGAGAGATGAGTGAGTGATATGATTGGTTGATGACAGAGAGTGGGCGGAGTGAAGGCAGTTTTCAGTTACTGAGGGAGAGAAAAAGATTCAGTCAGGGCAAGAGAGGCGAGCTGTGTGCAGCCTGAGGGTGTCCATGTATTTGTGAGGGAAAGGCAACCTGAGGGGAAGCCTGAACTGAGTGTGTCTGGGAGACTATATATTCACTCTATTTGAAGCAGGCAAACTGTGTGTGCGCCTGAGAGAGAAAGGATTGAGAGTGAAAAGGAAACAGGCTGGCTGTGTGCTGTCTGAGGAGTTCTCTGTGAGGGAAATATAGAGCCTAGAGAAAGAGGCTAACTGTGTGTGAAGCCTTACAAGAGATCTGTGTGAATGAGTTTGGGTGAAGCAACTAGAAGAACTAAGAATGACTTTTATGTAACCAATACGCTTCTTAAAAAAAATAAACTATTTTGTTTTGTTATATCCCTGAGTAGCAGTCATTGTTATCTCCTATTCCTATCCTCAGGGCCACATAGAACCACGAAGGAGCCTGATGCATAAACACGTTACCAAAGGGAAAACTTAAATAAAATATATTGGAATTTAATATTCCTGGTGGCAGCTAACAACCCAGAGGGAGAGAAGGGAAAGATTAAAGCAAAATCCACCCTAAAGAAAGTGAAGATCATAACAGTTACATATTCAACTTACTAACTGAAACATCTCCAGACTTTTCAGAGTTTTGAACTTAGAGTCCCTCAGTTTCTATTTCTCCATCTTCTGCTTCTTCAGTAACAAAACATTTGTTGCTTTTAGCTGAAGCCAATGGAGACTGAGGGCCAAACTACAAGTGACGAATGACACTTGAATGGCGAGTGTATTCTTCCCTGTTCACTTGCCCTCCACTTGCTCTCCACTGGATCCTCTTGCCGTTCAAGTGTCATTCGTCACTTGTAGCTTGGCCCTGAATCTTTCTTTTTTCAGCTCTAGTTCCCATTTGCTCTAAAGTAGACAGTCCCAGTGCAGATAATAAAGCTGCTCCAGAAGCATGGTCATATGCAGTATATTGAACTTGGTTATACTCCACAAACATTTTGCCAGAGCGTAGTCAACAATATTTAACCCCAGCTGCCTAAAGTTTGGAAATAGTGGGTTTTAAGGCTTTATGGATCTTGGGCATTTCTTTTTTTTTTTTAATTACTGACATCAAAACTACAAACAGAAAAAGGAAAAAGGAAACAAGGGGAGAGGGAAAAAACAACATAAAAACACAGACTACAACTACAAGTATTAAATTCCCTTCATAATACAATTATTTAAAGTTAAACTTTCCAATATGCTATTAGATTGGTAGATCTTATAAGATACAAACTACAGTCAGGATCAGGTCTTCTTCCCCCTGCCCCCTGCGTCTCGGTCTCAGTTCTCTGTGAACAGCTACAATAGCTGCGCTCACTCCCTCCTCCCCACTCCCCCCTTCAGATTCTGGATCTTCTTCTTGCTCGAACTCTTGATGATTAAGCACAAAATCCTTCAACTGTACTTCCAATATTATCTTGTAGGCTTGGTCTTTATATCTAAACCAGATGCCTTCCGGAAATAACCATTTGTATTTTATATCACGCTTTCTCAGAAGAGCTGCAAACCTTTTGTATTTGAATCTTCTTTTCCGAGCTAAAAATGGAACATCCTTCAATATCTTAACCTTGTTGCCAAGAAAGTCCAAGTCCACTTTAGTCGAATTGTATAAAATGGTGTCCTGAGTCTTCTTAGATGAAAAATCAATAATAATCTCGCGAGGCAGCTGACGCTTCATTGGATTTTGGGCATTTCTGAAGGGAGGTCAGGAAATACAGATCTCTTACTTCCTTGGAATTCCAAGCCTTTCTGCTGGCGTGCTTCCATCGAGATTTTCCTCCTGGTCCCGTACTCAGCAAACTCCACCCCTATATCTCTACTGGGAGAGGCTGCCTCAGAGATATTTGTTGTTTTGCCAACTCAGTAGGCTCTCACAATTAAAGGCATCACCCCCTCCTCCAGTTTTAGTGAAGTAGCTAACCAGGACGCCATAAAAATAGTAAGTTTCGCTGCTTGGTTAAAGGGAGATTGATAGGGCAGATTGCATTGATTGATTCAGGAACTCGGGGAAAGCCCTGTTGTAACAGGATCCTTAGCACGCCTCCAGGGCATGGGAGGGGGAGAGCTGGCCTTGCCCTGTTTTCACGTTCCATTTCCTGGCTGTGCTCTGGCTTCCATGGTTCTGCCTGCTTGGACAGCAGCTTCCATGTTTTCTGACTGCTTGGGCTTTAGTGCTTGAAGCACATTTAGAGAAGGGGCTTATAGTATATCCATAATCATAAGCTGTCTAATATTATGGGGGCAAGTCTGACCGCTAACACAGAGAAATTTTAAACAAGCATAAAGCCGAGCACAAAGATGAAATCTATCAGAAACAAAGCTTAACTAATTTCCACGGCATGTTTAACAGTGTTGAAATTCACTAGTAGGTGCATATCTATATCAGCAGACAGTACCCAATAGAAAAGCACTTAGACCTCCTCCCTACCAAGGCATCTCTCTGACCTATTTAACAAGAGTGTGAGTTGGGGTGTTCGACAAAGAATAATTTCTGCTGCTTACTGCGTGGAAGTGCAGTCTTCAGCTTCCTAGCCAGGAAAAGCCTGAACACATAAAAAATGACACTTGGTATAGAAAGAAATTTGGAATATTCCAGCCTCTTCTGAATAAATACCAGATATACTCAGAAATATATAATTTAACCCTCCCCCCTATTTTATGTAGTTCCAAACAAGGATCTGATACTTTTAAGACTCCTTCTCCCCCTAGTGTGGTTAGAAATTTCCTGGCTCTACAAGAATGACAGACTGAGTTAATCATTTTTTAAATCTACCCAGATGAGTTTGGGATTCATGTGGGGATTCCTTAGTCCAAAACAACAAAAAAACAAAAATTGACAAAGCACAAAAAGGAAAATATTAATTTTTTTTTTTAAAAAAAGAAATTGTCAGGATACTTCCATTCCACATCCAGGCTATTTGAGCAGAAGGCTGTCCCTTCCTGATCAGGTAGGGCCAATCTGAAATCCTTAAGCATGCTTGTGTAGATTGCCATGGCAGCTGGATTGAACACTGAGCTCAGAACCATTTTGGCAGAACGCCTGGTAATTTCATTGAGGCTGATATTGGGTTATTTTAACATGCAGCTTCAGGTTCACGTCTCTCACCTTTTCTATTGCCTTTTTTCCTTTTTCTTGTGGAATCGGTCAATTTCCAGTGGTTCTTTGCCAAGGCTAGCTCCAGGGATGAGATCAAAGCCTACCAGGCAGAATGTGAAATTAAATGTTGGATGGGATGGTTGATTTTTTTAAAAAAAACTCTGTCTTACTCCCAGTCAAAAATTCATTACAAATGGGCAAATGGTAATTTAATTTTGGTGACTGATAGACAGCTCCATAGAGTAGGCCTTGTTTTTGGATACCACAGACAAAGCAAATACTGTTTCATGAGCTCTCAGAACTGTGTCCACTTCATTAAATTTGATCTGACTGCCAGACATGTATATGAGCCAGAAGATGCCTTTGGGCCTTGCATTAAAAGGAATGGAGGCACGAAGTACAAGAGCAAAGAGATTTAAAGCAAAATGCGGCGTGGTGGTTAGCAGCACCACTCAGCCAGGCCAACTGGCACCTATCAAAGATACTTAAATTCAGCAAACATTTGCCATGAGAAATTACTCTGTGGGATCAAGAAAGTGAACTGACAGCTTGTAGCAATGGAAGGAAAGTAAATTTTAAAATGCTGCTATAACCTCTGTCTCATGACTTATGGATGACAGCTTTCCAGATTCCTTAGCTTTCATTTAGTATTACACTTACACTGAAGTATGCCCTTTGTACATGGACTAACTCTTCTGCAAAGATATAGCTCCCTGTTTGAAGAGACAGTGTGTGTGTGTGTGTAAGAAAGGCTTGTTGAAGCAAAAGGCATCTATTTATTGGTCAGGGATACATGAACACCTGCCCGTTTTACCTCTTGTTGGCTGGCAACTGTTCAGTCAATTGGTTTGGCTGTTTAAGTGCAACTTCAGCCAGTTCATCTGGTTTCTTTTTGCATATTTTAAACAATACAGTACATTACATTAGTACTGGCTTCCAAAATACCCCCAGCTGCTAGGCATTTACTCCTTCACGTTGCTCAAGCTTCTGCTTGGGTTTTCCATCTTCTTTCTTCCTGCATCTAGAGGATGTCAGGCCTGCTATCCACAGTACTGCCATATTGTTTGATGTGATGTCTTTTCCAGTGTAGTTTGTTTGCAGGTTCACAGAGACAGCTGTGTTCCCAGGACGGCCTTATTTAGCGCGACTAGCCACAGACCTTGGAAGAGTTACTTTCGCATTCCCAAACCTCTGCTTTAGTTAGACATATGAGGGGGAATAGAAAGGAGGGTTTGATATATTGCAACATGTAACTAACACATCATTCTCAACAAAGCTTTGTGTTCAGCCAGAAGCTTTCTTGCCTTTGGATTGTCTATGGACACCTGTACTTTGAATATAATCTTTCAATAAAGAACCTTTGACTCAAGAGACCTTGGATTTCTTGCAGCAAGGGGTGGGAGATGAAATCAGAGTAACTTGAACTCCATAGACTGACAGAGGAGATTGAGGGGATACTGAATCAGACCATTGGTCCATCAAGATCAGTATTTTCTTCTCAGACTGGTGTCCTTACCTGGATAGCCCAGGTGAGCATGATCTCATCAGGTCTCAGAAGCTAAACAGGGTCAGCCTTGGTTAGTAACTGGAGGGGAGGGTTGCAGAAGCAGGCTATGGCAAACCACCTCTGATACTCTCTTGCTCTGAAAACCTCAGCAGGGGTCGCCATAAGTCAGCTATGACTTGAGGGCACTCTCCACTACCACTCAGACTGGTAGCAGCCCTTTAGGGTCTCAGGTAGAGATCTGTCACATCACCTACAACCTGTTTCTTAACAGATCGGCCAGGAATTGAACCTGGGACCTTCTGCCAAGCAGCTACTCCGCCACTGAGCCATGGCCCCTCCCCGCCTGATTCCCCCTCTCGGCCAGAGCCTTCCCTGGTGCCCGCTGCTGTGTGGTGGGGGCATATCTTGCTGGTGACCATGAGGTTCTTGCTTTTCAGAGCTCATGTCACAGGCTAGCCCAGAGTAGATCATGACCATCTCTCTGAAAATCTTCCTCTTCCGACTAGTAAATGTAACAGACGCCTGTTTCTAACAATATGGTTGAGATTAGGCTATGGATGAATGTAACTCCTGTTCCAATTTTTTTTCTTTCCCACCTGCTGGAGCATTGCCGTTCTTCACCTTCCACCCATAGAAATATTTTAGAAATGTTTTTGGGGGGCTGGGTAATATGGGCAGCCACTAGTGCTGTTTTTTACTACTGAATTGTATGGTTTTTAATTGAAAGTTTTAATGTAAATCTAAACTTTGTTATCTGCTCTGAGCCCATTGGCAGGGAGGGTGGACTATAATAGGAAGAAGAAGAAGAAGAAGAAGAAGAAGAAGAAGAAGAAGAAGAAGAAGAAGAAGAAGAAGAAGAAGAAGAAGAAGAAGAAGAAGAAGAAGAAGATTAGGATATAAGTTCAAGTAGCAATTTGAAATGCTGTTGTATTGGAGAACAGGAATTGTCCCGTCCCACCAATTCTCACCTTCTCCTTTAGTCTCTGTTATACCAGGAACAAGACTGAGATGAGAGTCAGTAGGCAACAGCAGGAGGGAGAAACAAGACCATCCTGCTCTACAAAGTCCATAGATGGGTAGACAGCAGTATTGACTTCCATACCAATTCTTGCACCGCCTCTCCCACCTGTCAAAAGCCCTCTACCCACCACTCCTCTGAGTGTTGCCTGGATGAATGGGGAGGGACAGTAGGTATTAGAGGGCTGCCCCCCCCATGTTTTGTCCACATGGTATGAAAACATGGAAGGATGTCAGTGCATACACTCACTCCCCGGGATCAGAGATGCAATTTTACAATGTGGCCAATCACAAGGAAGGAGTGAACATGCAGACACATTGTCATGTCTGTGTACAGCCATGCCATGATTGTTTGGTTGTTGTGTCATTGATGCCACAGTAATTGAATGTTTGATGCTAACCTGATGTATTCCCTCCTTAGCCATGTTCTTTCCATATTATAACTGTTAATTCTCCAGTCCTCCTAACTAAAGGGGCCCTCTCACGTCATCTCACAGAACTATGCGTCTCCAAGCCAGAGACGATCTTGGAGACTCCAGATGCCTGCTACTTTGCTCAGATGCTGGGAACCTGTTATTGTGTACTCATTGTTTAACCATAACTAAAAAGAGTTCTCACAGGACTCATGTAGAGTTGCGCACCCAAAATTCTGACAGTTATTTGGGAGCAGGAAAAATCAAGTATAACCATGCTGATCTGCTTTGCCTTGTCACTTCTACCAAGCTCCGTGATGGAGTTCAGACCTGAACTGTAAAGATCCTAATAAAGCTGTTCTACTGGAATCAATGCGTGTTCATTGGAGAGGGGCTGAGGGATCTACCTGCCAGGAACTGACACACATCCTTCGTGTGTAGGCCCTGTGTTCATAAGCTGGTGGTCATGCAGAGATGGGGCCAGCACCCTTTTGCCTGCCAATGCATAGGGGGGTCATACAGTCAGGCCTTGGGGCAGGGACCTGCATTTTCTGATCATATTATGCTGAAGAGCCATGTACAAGATTCCTCAATAACCAATCAATAAGCCAGAATGTTTGCTTTTAAAAAGAAACAATTGTCTAATGGAAAAATCTGAGTGGATAACAAAGTTTTCTGTATGTTGGGGTTGTGGCAGCCACTGCCTCATTATCACGTACACTAAGGCATTGGTCAGAGAAGGGGATGCTCAAAAAGCACATAATTCCCAAGAAAGGGGCAAATGGAACAAGACATATAGCTTAGTCACACTTGTACACTTAGCACTGATGCTGTTGCTATGCTAGGACAGCTCTGGCCTCGCCCTCATTGAAATTTACGTTTTCTGTCCAGCTACAGCTGTGAGAAATGTAACATTGAAAGGGAGAGGTGAGGATGGGAAATCTCAGCCAGTTTTCAAAATTAATTATGTCCAGTGGCAAATCCAATTTGTTCTATTTCATTTCTCATCAGATCCATACATTATTTGAGGCTCTAGATGTTCCCAGATGCACTGGCCCAAGACTTCACTCCTAATCTTCAATGTTTCTCACAGACCACCATCTGTTTTTCCCCTCCCCGTTCAGTTCCGTCCACAACTTAGCAGCTGCCAATCCTCTGGAAAATATTGCAGTGTTTAGTTCCCAAAGGAAAATATACATCTTGCTGCTGCTTCCACTATAGCTGGGCCACGGCTGCCATTTTGGATTCCTCAGAGCCACGTTTTCTTTTGGAAGAAGCCGGATAAGGAAAGAGTCAGTAGGTCATGGAGCCTTTATTGCTTTCATTTCACAGTGCTGAAGTGGGCTTTAGATACCATTTAGTCTAACCAGCTACTATGGGCAAGAAACCCAAAGCGAGAGCATTGCCAACAAACGGAAGAACAACACACTCCATATAATTGGTTCAATTGATGAATTGTGCTTATCATTTGGAAAGGTCTCTCAATGTTTGACCAAATTTACTCTCCTGTCATAAGCCCATTAAATCTGGTCTTACCTTCTAGAGCACCAAAAGGGGGGAAGAAAGTCTTTCCCCCTCTTCTATGTGACAGACTTGTAAGTAGTTAAAGAGTGCCAACATTTCTTGCCTGATCTTCTCTTCTCCAAGCTAAAGTTATCCAGTTCTTTCAACCTTTCTGTATGGGACTTGTTTTCCAGCCCTATCCCCATCTTTATTGCCTCCTTCTGTGCTTTTTAAAGTTTATTTATATCTTTTAAAAAACACATTTGCCAGAATTAAACATTGGGAAGGTGTGCATCAAGGCGAGTTTTGGACAGCTGCGCATGCACGCACGCACACATTGTTCTTTTCACATTGGAACCAAGGAACCAATCAGACAGGGGAGCAGACAAGATGGAGAGTCCAGGAGACTGGCTGAGGTCAGAATCCAATAAGTCAGTTCCAGGCAGGGCAAGGTACCGGGCAGGATCAGGTACAGTGCTACTGGCAGCAAGGAGTGATGAGCAAAGTTGCTTCCACTCTGGGTGTGGCCCAGCATCTGCCTTTTATGCTTCTCCTAACTAGGTACAGGTGTTGTCTCTTCCTCTGATAGCCTTGCCCTGTGCTGTGCCTGTAAACAAGCACTCTTGCGTCATTCCCACGTAGCTGCTTTTGCTTTGTTCTTCCTGCTCTCAGCTGTTTCAGGTTTCTCCTTAGCTCTGTGGGAGTCTTCCTTCACAACAGCCTCCTCTGAGGTTCCTGGCTGCTCTTCCTGGGTTTTCTCTGGAGCTACAGCTGGCTCCAGAGTAGACCCTGCTGGCTCTTCCAGCTCTTCATCTCCTGAGGAGGACTCTGGGGCGAGTGGCAGGGTGGCAGAGCGAGACTGGTGCACGTCAGGGCAAGGCTGACTCATGACACATGCACTCACACATGCCATCCACATCCTCTGCCTGATATACATGCCATTAAGAAAAACAAGATGCTGCCAAATGGCCCCCAACTGCCTGACCCGTCTTCATGGCGTCTGCACAGTAGGTACCAAAATGAACACACACAAACTTTTTCATGTGAGGGGAGTCGTTACAGCTTCATTTCCCAGATTTTGTTCAGCTTTTCAGAAGTTGGACGGTCTCTGGCGGGGCCCGAAGAACACCAGAGGTCCCCAAGCGTGAAGTATGTTGGTGGCTTGGGGAGTATGTTGAGCTGGATCAGTGAAGCAAGATCATGAAGGACATTAGCGAGGCTGGATTATTGAAATCAATTTTGAAATGAATTTTTAAGGTTATAGGGAACCACTAGCTGTTACAGTTTTTTTAATAGTATGAATTAAGTTGTTTACAACCTGAATTAAACTAGAGAGAGATTAATTTATATGTAAATCAGGGAACATGATTTAATTACAACTTTAGGAGATGTGTATTGCCCCCAGAATTAAATGATTGCTGACTATGCTAATGAGTCAGTTGTAGCCCTAATAAATTAGAGAATCTCGAAAGAGCTTCTTCTGAAATAAATGGGGGGGGGGACTCCTGCTGCAAATTGGAAATTATAAATAAGATGGTAATTGTCAGAATCGGGAGTCTGAAATTGGGTAGGTGGGGGGGATTAGGCTATTGAGGAAGAAATGGGCTAAATTGGAGTATGGAAATTGGATTAGACCCTGGTTTTCATTGGAGGTTACTATATTAGGTGGAAATCATTAGGTTGTGTCAGGCTATGGATGACAGGCTATGGCAGATAGATCCCTGTACCATTGCAGCAAGAAATCCAGGCTCTTGGTTAAATGGCTGTATTCAGAAATCAGATCATTTCCACAGATATGTCCATAGGATTACTCAGAAGCAAAATCATCCCCCTCGCCCCTGTGACTTCAAAATTTCAGGAAATTTTATACTGCAAGCATTAACTAGAAAATATAGTCATTAAAATACAAAATGCTGAAGGCTGAAAAGCAAGTCTGGTTTCTAAATTTTGTGGCTGACTTGAAGAGTGGAAGAGAATTGGTCAAGAAGACTTGCTTTAAGTGCCCTTTAGATGGTGCTAGAACCAAATGCTTCACTCTCTTGCCCATGTTGCTTTTTAAAAAAAGATATCAGTATGCAATATTATGAACTTCCCAAAGCAGGACCTGCTGTTTTGAAATAGTCCCCCTCCCTTTCTCAGGATAAAGTTTGCTTTATCTGGCTCATCAGCAACGTCCCCATTCATTATCTGGGCTTTTCTTGATGTTAATCTACTGCATTGTTAGGATTATTTAAACAGCAACCACATAAAGCCCATCAGGATGGGAACAAGATCTTATCAGAAACAAGACAACCATTTTGTATTACAAAGTCCCCCTCCCTTTCTCAGGATAAAGTTTGTTTTATCTGGTTCATCAGGAACGTCCCCATTGCCTCCACCGGTCCTGTCACAGTCCAGTTGCATTCCGTGTCATTGTTTATTCATTTGCCTCATCTGCCTACAAGGCCATCTAAACAAACAGGCTAGAAGTAAATTCAGACTTCGTACACCTTTGAAGTTATTCCAGAGAATAACTTTGTGGAGTCCTTATTTTCAAGGGCCACAATCTTGATATTTCTAATTCCTTTCTGTCAGATCCGCCCTGCTTATCTGCCATGTGTGCTTATTATACTCTGCATTGTATTCTGGGCCTCTGAGAATGTGCAAAGAAATCTCTGTGTAGCTGTCTAACTGGGTAGCTATGAATCGCTTATCTTGCAGGTGGCTACTTTCACTTTCTCGACTGGCATGGGAAAGTGTCCTTGAAGTGCCAGTTGGAGCCCTGAGACATGAAATGAGCTCATCCTTGTCTTCTCTTCCCCTATCCCATCCAACCTTCTAGGCCCTGCCTAAATTCTAACGGTCCTTATCCCAGGGCAGGAACCTTGCCCTATAACTAACATTGCTTTTCCCCTTTTACGTCACTTCTGCCAATGCTGTTGTCTGAGAGCCAAGCTACAAGTACCCTGAGTGCACTGATACTGATGGATCTCTAATAAAGAAACTTTAACTGGACTCGAGAAGTGTCTGCAGTGAAGTAACTGGGGATCTTAACTGCCAGAGCCCTGACATTTTCCCTAGGAAAGAAAAGCACACACAAACATGTCAGCTGACTAAATATCCCGCAGATTGGGGGATAAGAGAGAAAATATTCCTTACAGGCCGTATAAAAAGCAAAAGGGACGCTAACTGGGCTTCCCCCCCCCCCCCCGCCTTTCATATGTGAATCATCACTTGGTGTTTGTTTTCTCTTCACCACTTAAAGAATAGCGAGATAGCTGTCCATTCCTCTTATTGTTAGTTTCAAATAGAAAAAAAAATCCTGGTGGTAACGCATTAAAAAAAAAAAGCTCAGAATACTAGGAATAAAGTAGAATGAAATCAGAATTCTGTTTCCACAAGGCAGTCTGGAATTTTCCCTAGAAGAAAACAGTTCCCACAGATCAAATAAAATATTGTTCAGGTGATATATTAGTACAGCATTGGGAGGAAAATACACTCTATGGAAACACAGTGACATTTACCTTACTACAGGATTCTCCAAAGACAATGAGGAAACTGAATCACGTGCTTTCCCCACACCTGATCTCGCTTCCCCACTACTTAATAAATTCTTTAAAAATTGTGGTAAACTCCAACCATGCCAGGCCAATAAGTTACACTGAGATGGCTTATCTTAATGAGGTGTTTTTTAGAGGAGCTTGATGTATTTTCAGGGAACTGTTTGTCTTTTGTTACCTCAGGTCTTGGTTCTTCTCTGGTATTTTATCATTTTTTAAAAAAATCTCACCCATCCTTAAAGAAACTCAGGCTGGCATTCATGATTCTTCTGTCTCACTCATTTTGTTTTCACAACAACCCTGTGAGAGAAGTTAGGCTAAGAAGGCATGACAGGCCCAAGGTCACCCAGTCACATGGATGTGTGGGAATTTAATAATATACCAGCGTTCTTTCCACATGGTGAACCCATTATAAAACCTAGGGAGGCATACAGCAACTGATTGATTTAAAGTAAAAGCTCTTTAAACGAAGACATTTATGAGAGGCAAAAAAGGAAAGTGCAGCTTTCCAAAAAAAGGAAAGTGCAGGCCAGAGTGTCAGTCACATAGCTCCATAGCTTTATCAACCATATAGTTCCATAGCTCAGAGCGATCACTAAGAAATTCCTGGGATAGGCCACCACAGTCCTTGCCTTCTTATAGGTAGGGATGGACAGGAATGGGATGTTGGCACAAAGACAGGCCTTTTCAGCCCTAGTCTGACACTTCTTATCCCAGCACCATGCCAGCTTGTAATGATTTGGATAGCTGCTCTGGAACCCACATGAGGTGCAATGATAACTTTGAACCACATGTGCCTGAGGCTAGTAGAGTTGTAAGGAGGACAGAGAAGATCAGAGCCCCTCTGAGGCATTCCTGTCCTAATAGGAGACGTAAACCAGACTGTAGCCCTGTCCTGTCTGTAAATGAGAACTCAGAGAGACCAATTCCTGGGTGCATCAGCCTTGGGAAAGAAGCTCCACTCCTCCCCTGCTTTAAGTACAGAAGGGTCAGCAGTGTCCGTCTGGAGGATACGGAGTACCAAGAAGGGAAGGGAGACGATCAGCGCTCCATTAAACCATCCCTATTCCAATGAAAGGAAAAGAGGTGTAGAAGTGACTGCTTCAAAGTGCAAAACATCTTAGAACCCAACTGGAGACTATGGGAAAACTTTGGAAATACAATTTATTTATTTACAGGATTTATACCCCATCTTTCTGTCCAATCAGACCCCCCACAACTTGCAATATCAGAAATATTGCAAGAAGACTCCTCATTGACTAATTTTGATTGATCCCTCTATGACATAGGAAGATTGCTATTTAGAAGACTAACCAATTTAACCGTAGTAGCCATAGTGAAGACATAAGTCCCCAGGTCATTGCCTTATTGAAATCTAAAGATTTTCATTAATGCTCATCACCAGTCTCTTCAAATCTGATTGATCCCAATACCCTGGCAAGACAGCTGATTTTTCATATTCATTTGAAATCAGTTTTGATCAGCTGGCTGTACTGAAGAAACAATGCTGTGGCTATAAAAAAGATATTTACTTTCCAATGAGAGTCTAGGGTGTGCGTGCTGAGAAAACTTCTGTTTCCGCTTCAGTTCCAGGAGTTCTGGAATAACTCTGTTCCATTACTAGTTTGCACCAGGTGAGCTGGTGCCACCTCAGAACCGATTCATTTATTTTTTGTTTCATGAGTTTTGGCCCATTGCACATGCTCATGGCTGCACATGGACAAAACCATGCTGTTCTTTTCAGTGGTGAGGTGGGGAAATGAGGCGTGGGGCAGCTGTTTTCACACTCTACCTGTCATATCTGTGCCCCATCCATGCCATTACTTGATGCTGACCTGTTGTCAATGTTTCATGCTATAACTTGATGTCACATTGCCAATGCTATAACTGTTCTGCTTTCACAGGCTTATTGAAGCTGCAGGTGTCTTATCTAATGGACTGTAGAGGCTCTCTGTGCTTCTGACCTTGTACACTGCTCACTCCCATGCACTGCTATGATTCAACATTGATCTCCAGCTTTCTCAGGGTCTAAACTTGATAGTACAAATATGTGAGACATTCTCAGGACGAGTTCACGCCAAAAATCCTGTTATGCTGATGGGAGGGGGGAAGGAGTAAATGTGTGAGTTAAGAGGAAGGGGTTTCCCACATGTTGCCATTCCTGTCAACCTGTTCTTACTGCTAAGTTGCTTACCTTGCTTCTGAGTAATTCTAGGACATATCTGTCAGGCTATGGAGACAGATCTCTGGCCCACTTGCAATAAGACTCCAGTACTTAGACAAATGGATTTCATTCAAAAATCAGTTCATTGTAATATACAGTTCCATAGGTCTACTTAGGAGCAAGGCAAGCCACTAAGCAGCATGAACAAAACCCTGACAGGAATGACCACATGGGAAAATTACATTCTCTTTCTAGCCCAGGTTTCCTTCCCCTCCCAATTCATAACAATTCTTTGCTGCTCTTTCTTTGTGAGAACATCCTGCAATTTGTGATATCGCACTCCCCTGCTTTGGAGAAAGACATATCATAGTCTGAGAGGAAGCACAAGGTCACAGCCAGATAGCCACCTGTTAAAGCCTGAGAAATGGTTAGAACACTAGCAAACCAAAATGGAGTTCCATTGGAATCAAGTTTACAGTTTACAGTAACTGGACTAAGCATCAGAACCAGAATTAATATTGGCATGACTGGATGGGCACAGACAGACATGGTAATATCTGTGGAAATGATCTGATTCCTGAATAAAACCTTCTAACCAAGAGCCTGGATTCTTGCTGTGATGGTACAGGGGTCTATTTGCCATAGCCTGTTATCCATAGCCTGACACTACCAAAAACAGCATCAGCCATTAGTCCCCCTTCTAGTCTAAACCACTGATCCACTAAGTTTTTTCCTCAACCACAATAACACACACACATAACAGACCCATAGAAGGCGAGTATTGGCCAGTGGGACAACAGAAGTGGTGCACTCCAACCAGTGCAGTAACATTAAAAACAATTCTGCTCTATGTTCAATTTTTCCTTTTTCTATAGAGCCAATAACTTATTATCTTTGCCTTCTGCTGTTGCCTGTTGCTGCTGTTTCCTTGTTCTTTGGGCTTTTGGTCCTACGAGGGACAAATCCAAATCTCTCCTTTAGATGCTCAGCATTCCACTGCAAAACAGGGTGTTGTCACCTATGTGCTATGTCAGACTGCGTTGCGGCTAATGAATCACACCAGACACTTGTTTGGGTTAGAAATGGCCACAACTTTATTGGTTACAGCTGGATAGAGCATTGGCCTGGCATCTGGGCACAGATCCCCATTGGCATTGGGAGCCTGGCTGCCAACCCGCTGGCACCCGCTGGCACACAACCCGCTGGCCTCCCGCTGGCACATCTTGGCACACATTGTTCCATCGCTGGCCCTGCCTGGCGACCCTTGCTTCCAGATCCATCAGGGTGAGCAGTCCTGAAGGCCCACTCACCCTGTTCGGACCTGGCCCAATGCCTCAAAACCGCCACAGGAGGAAGGCCAAAGGCCCGACTCCCACCAATGCTCCAGCTGCTGCAGCCAAGAAAGATGGAGTTGCCCCCCACCCCCAGGGTCCCCAATTTCGATGTCCAGAGGAAGACGAAAAAAACCCCAAGAGGCCAGATGGTGATGTGATTTTTTTTGTTTGGAAGCTTGTGCTAAAATATGCCTGTGATGAAGCAATAATGCAAAACGGGATGTGATAAAATTTGCTAGCTGAACCCATAGGCGTGACCTTCCACAGCTTCACAGCCTTGGTGTGACAACCTGAACAACTTGAAGTCTACAGTCTCTCTGATCCATAGAGTTGGCTTCTGGGCTATTTCTAGCTTCAATGTTATTTAGAAGAGCGCTTTTGCACCACTGAAAAGGAACTCCTTGTGAATGAATTAACTTGTGTTGAATCATTCTTTCCACCATTTGAAGCAGATTGTATATGAATTTTGTATAGATATTGTATTATGAGTGGTTGGTAACATTTTGTAAATATTTTGATACACTTTTGCACTTTATAAAATTGTTAAAAAAATGTACAAAAAACTTTTTGTTGATTGTAGGACTTTTTGCCTGTGTTGTTTCCCCTGGGAATAGTTTGTTGGTTTTCAGTCTGTAATCCCAGGGAGAGCCCTCTCGGTTTCTGGTAGGCTGTTCCAGTTGTCAATCTCATGGTGTCACCGGCTGTGCCGTCTCTCCTCGGGGGATGCTGCGCCTGCAACTAGATCACACATCATTAGTATATTCTCTTCGGACATAACCCACGTATGCTGTGGAAGCCCACCTGCCAACGGTTTTTATACGGTCAGCGGACAACCCCGCCTCAGCCTCTGTGGTTGCTACCTGGATGTGGAATGAGTGGGAGCCGTACTTGGCTGGTGGGAGGCCTGCTGCACTCAGGCATGACCTAAAGACTGTGGTGAACTGGTACCTGGTGAGCAGTCCGCTGTTGGCGTGCACCAGGTACTCCCTGACCGCCCAGACTGGGCAATGGGCCCCCCGCCCCACAGCGCAGAGCTGAACCACGGCTCCTTGCCCCTGCTGGTCAGTCTTGGATCACCGCACCTTGATAAGCAACCTGCCACCCCTGAGCGAGATGTCTGCCCATGCCAATGCCCTGCTGGTCTGGTCCCCAGCTGACGCCAACGCCAGCTCGCTAACGCAGAAGGCCCCATAGAATGTGAGGCTGAAGGCGGATTCGTTTTCGCTTTCGCAGCCATGTTGGATGCTCCTCTCAGCAGGTCCGAGAAGAAGCAGCCGAGCAGCCTGACCAGGCGGCTGATCTGCAAAGGTTAGCCCCCAGGGCTCCCAGGCAGGGAGTCTGGGTCCGGGACACGGCGGGAAGAGCCCTCTGGCAAATCGAGGCAGGGGGTAAATTGCCCGTTTGTCCCTATGGAGGCCGGCAGACGTGCGCGGCACCTCGCGTGCTGCTGGGCCACGGAAAACGGCAAAGAACAGGACTAGGCGGAAGCCTGTAAGTAAGCGAATCCCTTCTGTCACTACAAGCGTATGTGAAGGAGTGGTGGGATCTGAAGTTTAGAAGATTCGGATTTTTCCCCCCTCGCAGAGTCTCGGAAGATTGGCGGTCCCCCCCCCTAAAATGGCAGCAAAAAAACAGAGTCCTGCTCTGGGCAAGTCAGTTTTGGCTGCCCTGCAGGGAAGAGGCGAGTCGCTCGAGGAATTGGTGAAAAGATCGGTTATCGAAGCCATAAAACCCTTTGTTGACAAGCTGAATGAAACAGATCAAAGGGTGGGCTTAATTGAGAGCAATGCGAAAGCCATTAAGGAAGTAGTGGGGGGGGCAGAGAAGTCTGCTCGGGAAAATGCATCACTTACGAGAGCAACGAACAAGGAGCTAAAGTTGGTGGAAAATCAGCTGATTGGGCTGCAAGTGGAACAAACACAGACCATTTTGCGTCTCCAGAATGTTAAAGAGGAGGAAAACGAGGATTTGTGGGATCTTGCCTCGGAACTTTTAGCGTCACCCGCGAGGGCAACTAAAGAAGAAGTAAGAAGCGCCATTTTGGGAGTCCGTCGGGCATCTTCAAAATATGCAATGAAGCGGCAGCTGCCTCGCGAAATCGTTATTGAGTTCTCATCCAGGAGGGTCCCGGACAATATCCTATATAACTCATATAATGCGGAGTTGGACTTTCTGGGAAATAAAGTCAAGATACTGAAGGACGTTCCATTTTTAGTTCGGAAGAGAAGATTTAAATATAAAAAGCTGGCCACTCTTTTGAGGGAACGTGACATAAAGTACAAATGGCTACTTCCGGAAGGAATCGGGTTTAGTTACAAAGATCAAGCTTACAAGATTAATTCGGAAGATCAGCTAAGGGATTTTGTGGACAAAAATCCAGAATTTGGGCCAGACATCAAGCAAAAAGAAGAAGATTCGAAGCCTGAAGGGAGGGGGGAGGAAACGAGCGCTGCGGCTGTAGCTGCTCAGAGAGAACTGTGTCCGAGGCCTAGAGGGGGGGAAAAGATTTAATTTGAATTGTAATTTGTATTTTGTAAGATCAACCATTCCATCATTACTTTATTAAGCTATTTTTTAAATTATGGCAGTATGAAGGGAAAGCATAGAAGTGTAGTGTTTAGTGTTTGTAAGTTGCCTTCCCCTTTTTTCCACCCCCTCCTTCCCCCCTTCTTATTCTCCCTTCTTTCCCTTTCCTTGTATTATTATAGTTTTTTGTAGTTTATTGTTTTTAGATGTTAAAAAGAATAAATATATATATATATATAAAAAAAAAAAGAATGCGAGGCTGAAGGCAACCTTGAACAGTGTGACCTGCAAAATGTCAGCTGTGATGGGCTGCTGGGAGTCCCGGCAAGGAGGTTCCCATCAATGCCAGGCCACCATGGCCCGGTGGGCCAGGAAGCTGCCCGTTGGGTCTGCCCACCCCATTGCCTTGCAGAAGAACGATATGGCCGCCACATGCATCCTGATGGACTTGGGTGCATATCCTGCTTCATCCATCTGTGCCAGATATTCCAGTAGAGCCTCCTCCGGCACATCCCCTTCCATCTGGCCATGCTGCTTGGAGAGGAATGCCGTGAATGCCGGGACAGCTGCCCCGTATGCCCGCCTGGTAGTTGGTGCCAGCAAATTCAAAACTCCTTGCAGGATCCAATGTTCCCAAGTTCCCACAGCTCCACCAGGAGGGGTCTGGGTGTTGTTCTGCATTTGGTGCCATCTCCCAAAACCTGTCTTCCTGAAAGCAAGAAAGGGCGTCTGCTATGTTGTTGTCAACCCCAGGAATGTGGCATGCTCTAAACACGATGTTGTGCTGCAAACCCAGGAGTATCAGTTTGTGAACCAGCCGCATAACATGCTCTGAACATGAAGTCTGCCGCTTGGTCCACCACTTGGTTGTCGCATCAAAAGAAAACCTTCTTGTTGCCACTTCCGGTTTGGGATCCATGGAGGTCTGAAGCAGCTCCATTTGCGGAGCTGACCGGACTGCCGTTTTAAGCGGCCGGCGGGGTGAAAATAGCCCGCGGCCGACTGCTCTCAGGCGGAGAGCAGGCAAAGAATGCTCGAGACCCTAGGGTGAGCTAGATCTCGGACGAGGGGAGGCTCTACACAACGGGTCCCCTCCCGATCCTTGAGGTCCCACCCTGCGACGGGTCGGCTACAATCTCTGCGGCAGTTCTGGGGCCAATTCGGCTGGCATAAGACCTACATACCCAAGCTTCGATTGGGGGGAAGAAGTGGAGAGGAGAAGTGAAAATCGAAACAGCGATTACAACCCGAGAAAAGTGAATGAGAAGGTAAAGATCACTATCTTCCGATACGGGACAGATTGATAAAAACAGAGAGGAAAAAAAGTAAACTTTTAAACTGCAACAGATTAATGAAAAGGAGGGGAAGACTCGGCAAGAGTTGCATTTGAAAAGAGACTAAGTTTAAAGAAGTTATTAAAGAAATTGGACTATTGTTTTGAATACCTGTGGTTATGGAGCTGTGAGAAAAAGACACCATCGCGAGATCTGCTGTGGGAAGACGGGAGACAGGAAGTGCGTAATAACAATAGAGTGGCTGGAGAGAAGCGGCCCTTGCTGGAGGGCAGGAAGAAGGGAATCGCCATTTTTGAAAGGGGAAGGGTCGCGGCTTCAGCGGAAAAGGAAGTAGGCCATTTTGGATTATAAAACCATAGAGAGACCATAGAGAAAAGACGCCTGACATTTTGGACTCTTTAAAAACTAATTTATGCAAGAAGACCGGGACATTTGAAACAAAAAAGGTATTAAATTTAACGCCACGGAGTTAAGGAAGAGAGCGGGCTCGTGGGAGCGAGCTAAAGCAAGCCCCACGATGTCGAAAAAAGAGTGGCAATCAGCAATAGAAAATCTGGACAAAAAACTTTTAGAGGTGATTAAAGAATTTAAGGACATGAAATTGGAGCTGATCAAAGAGGTTAAACAGACAGTAAAATCGGAGCTGTCAGAAGTAAAATCGGAGCTGTCAGAAGTGAAGAAAGGTATGGAAACAATACAAAATGAATTACAAGGAACGCAGCAGAGAGTTAAAACAGTAGAAGGAGCGATGGAGAATTTAGCAGACACGCAACAAACAGAGATGAGACTGATGAGGGGAAGGATGGCGGTTGCGGAAAGTAGACACATGGAGAAGCAGCTCAGATTTCGCGGTTTGCCGGAGATAGAAGGAAAGACAGCGCAAGAACAGATGACTGAGGTGTTAGCTGAATACCTGGGGAAGGAGGAGGAGGAAGTTGTGGCTATCCTAGATGTGGCATATCGCGTGAACTCGAGAATTGCAACCCAGAGGAAAGTACCAAGAGATGTGATTGTGCAATTTACAACACGAAACATGAAAGAGAAGATTGTGACTAAACAGTTTCAAGATCCATTGGAGATCGATGGCAAGACAATTATCATAATGAAGGAATTACCCAGATCAGTGTTACTAGATCGGAAAAAATATAAAGCGCTAATCCAGATGTTGAAGGACATGAAAATCAGGTACAGATGGGAGCTTCCAGAAGGTTTGTCCTTTGAATTTGGAGGCGCCAAAAAGCGCATTAGATCTGAGCGGGAGATGGAGCGATTTATAAGGGACAATGAAAAGGACTTACCAACAAGATTATGAGTATGGAGTGTAAAGTATTATCTTGGAATGTAAATGGACTAAACTCACCGAATAAGAGGAAAAATATTTTCCACTGGCTATTAAAACAAAAATGTGACATTGTTTGTTTGCAAGAGACTCATATTCGAAAGCAGGATGTAAAATATTTAAAATTGGGAAAATTGGGCAAGGACTTTGTAGCAGCCTCAAGCAAGAAAAAAAGAGGAGTGGTGTTGTATGTAAAAGAGGAGCTACAGCCAAAATTTGTAATGAAAGATGTGGAAGCCAGATTTGTAGCAGTGGAATGTACTTGGAATTTAAAGAGAGTGTTGGTAGTCGGAGTTTATGCACCTAACGGTGCAAAAGAAAGCTTCTTTGAGGATTTGAGGAAGCATTTAGATGATCTTTCATATGACCAGATAATTCTTGCTGGAGACTTCAATGGAGTGACAGACTTGGAATTAGACAAAAAGACAACAACGGCACAAAAGAAAAGAGGATTATTACCAAAGCTTTTTTTTTAGTTGACTCAACAAGAGACTCTCGAAGATGTATGGAGGAGAGAATATCCTAAAAGCAGACAGTTTACTTTTTATTCTGCAAGGCACTCTACATTATCAAGAATTGACATGATCTGGGCCTCAAAAGACTTAGCGTTATGGACTAAGGAGGTAGAAATAATGCCAATGGTAGGCTCAGATCACAACCCAATTATGTGGAAACTAGGGAAAAGGAGAAAAAGGAAAGCATGGAGAATAAATGAGGACTTGCTACAAGAAGGAGAGAACATGGAGATATTGAGAAGAGAGACAAAGTGCTTCATACAATATAACGTGAACAAAGAAGTACCAACTGACAAAGTCTGGGATGCTTACAAGGCGGTTATAAGGGGCATACTAATGGACTTAAATGGTAGAGCAAGAAAGAAGAAAGAGGAGAAAAGACAAGAGATCGAGGAAAAAATAAAAGCCAAAGAAACACAGTTAAAAAAGAGACCAGGGAAAAAGAAAATATATCAGGAAATTAAAATACTCCAAGAACAGCTAACAGCAATGAGTAATAAAGAATTGGAGTGGAACCTTAAAAGACTGAATCAGAAAGCATTTGAAGGTGCAAATAAACCTGGGAAATACCTGGCATGGCAATTGAAGAAGAGAAGGGAAAAGAAAATAATAAATAAAATTTGTGAAGACAATAAAACGTATTTGGAACAGACTGCCATTAGTAGAGCCTTTTATAAATTCTACGCTAAGTTGTACAATAAGAAAGAAGTAAATAAAGAATCAATAGCGTCATATTTGGAGAAAACGAAACTTCCAGAAATCTCGGAAGCTTGGAGAAATAAATTGAACAGTGAAGTAACGGACGAGGAAATAAGTAAGGCAATACAATCTGCAAATCTAGGAAAGGCGCCAGGGCCAGATGGACTTACGGCTAAATTTTACAAGACAATGGCCAATGAACTGGCACCATTCCTAAAAGAGGTGATCAATGGAGTTTTAAGGGATCAAAGAATTCCAGACACCTGGAGTGAAGCGAATATATCATTGATCCCAAAAGAGGGCCAAGATTTGACTAACGTGAAAAATTACAGACCTATATCGTTACTTAATAATGACTACAAAATTTTTGCGAAGATATTGGCGGAGAGACTGAAGGGGTGGCTCTCGGAGGTTATAGAGGAGGAACAAGCAGGTTTTTTGCCAGACAGACAAATAAGAGACAATTTAAGGACAGTCATTAATGCTATTGAATATTATGACAAGCGTTGTGACAAAGAGGTTGGTTTCTTCTTTGTTGACGCTGAAAAGGCGTTTGACAATTTAAACTGGGACTTTATGTTTGCCACTATGGAAAAGCTACAATTGGGAGAAAGATTCATCAGAGCAATTAAGGAAATTTACAGAGACCAGACTGCAGCAATTGTGGTGAATGACGAAGCGACCAAGAAATTGACTATAAGTAAAGGAACAAGACAAGGTTGCCCGTTGTCTCCACTGTTGTTCATTTTAGTATTGGAGATCCTGATGATACAAATACGACAAGATGAAGAAATTCGAGGAATAAAAATAAAGGACTATTCATACAAGGTCAGAGCATTTGCAGATGATATAATGTTAATTGTAGAGGACCCATTGGAGAACATGCCAAAAGTGATAGATAAGATTAAGGAGTTTGGAGACTTGGCAGGTTTCTATATTAATAAAAAGAAGTCAAAGATACTATGTAAAAATATGACTAAGCAGAAACAACAATTATTAATGGAAAGAACGGACTGTGAAGTAACAAGTAAGGTGAGATATTTGGGAATTGAACTGACTGCAAAGAATATAGATCTATTCAAAAACAATTATGAGAAACTATGGACTCAGATAGAGAGAGACTTGATTAAATGGAATAGGTTAAATCTGTCATGGTTGGGTAGGATTGCAGCAGTTAAGATGAATGTGTTACCAAGAGTAATGTTTTTGCTACAGACAATACCAATCATCAGAGACTCTAAACAATTTGAAAAATGGCAGAGGAAAATATCAGATTTTGTGTGGGCAGGCAAGAAGCCTCGAGTGAAAATGAAAGTTTTACAAGACGCAAAAGAAAGAGGCGGAATGCAACTGCCCAACTTGAGACTTTACCATGATGCAATCTGCCTAGTGTGGCTGAAAGAGTGGATGACGCTAAAGAACAAGAAATTACTAGCCCTAGAGGGATATAAAAAAATATTTGGATGGCATGCATACCTATGGCATGATAAAGTAAAGGTGAACTCGATGTTCCTGCACCATTATATACGGAGAAGTTTATATATAATCTGGAAGAAGTACAGAATTTACCTACAAGAAGGAACTCCTTTGTGGGTAGTTCCATATGAGGTGATAGATCCGAGAGCTGTTGATAATGAGCAACAATGTTTAACTTACAAAGAAATAACTAGAATTGAAGCATCCAAACTCAGAATGAAGACGCAGGAGGAACTATCACCTTATTATGACTGGTTCCAGTACAGACAGATCAGAGACTTATATAATTCGGACTCTGTAAAGGGAGGTATACGAATAGAGAACTCGGAACTAGAGCAGACCCTTTTTAAAGAGGACAAGAAAAGAATATCCAAGGTATACCAAGTACTGTTGAAATGGTATACTGAGGATGAGACAGTAAAAACACAAATGGTGAAATGGGCTATAAATTTTAACAAAGAAATAACAATGGAGGCATGGGAATACTTGTGGAAGACTACAATGAAGACAACGACATGTACTAGCATTAAAGAGAACATTTACAAAATGATCTCTCGTTGGTACATGACACCAAAGAAGATTGCGCTAGGGAATTTGAACACTTCTAATAAATGCTGGAAATGTAGGAAACATGAGGGCTCCCTCTATCATATGTGGTGGTCGTGTGAGGTAACTAGGCAGTACTGGGGGGAAATAATAAGAGAAATGAGTGAAATTTTACAATTTCAAATAAATAAGAACCCAGAACTCCTGCTACTAAACTTGGGCATGGAGGGAATTCCAGCCCATCATAGGACGTTGATATTTTATATGACAGCAGCAGCTAGACTTTTGTATGCGCAAAAATGGAAAGTACAAGGAGTGCCAACTATTGAAGATTGGATTTACAAATTGCTGTACATGGCAGAAATGGACAAGATGACAAGAAAACTGAGAAATCTGGACTCAGGGCAGTTTAACAGACTGGGAGAAGCTGAAAAAATATTTGGAGAAGAAATGGGAGGTGGGAGGAGAACTGTGGCAGTTTGAGAACTACTGAAGTACAATAAAATGTAGAGGGGGGTGACTTTACCGGGGGGGGGGGGAGAAGAGATAATTGTGAACTTCTAAGCAGTTAGATTAATAGATTGATATATATACAGATATATATAGACGAATAAACAGAATATCGATAGAAAATAATTAATCATAAGGGCTAATTATAAGGACTGATTAACTAATAATATTTTCTTTTTGGTAAGACTGGTATAATGTAACAAACTGAATATGTTTATTTGAAGATATACATGAGTCAAATTGATTGATTATGTGATGATAGTTATATAGAATTATTATTGAAGGGAAGTAGAAATATTAAAGTAATTATATATAACTAAAAGAATGAGTAACATATAGAGCATAAGTCAAATTGTTTGATTTAAACGAATGTATGATCTATATGGTTTATGATTTATAGAAATATTTGAAATTGGAATTATGGAAATTGGGATAAATTGTTTATCCAATATGGAAATAATGACTCATAGTTTGGGTATAGAGTATTAAAAATAGTTAAGAATGTATTGCTTAGAACAAATGGGAGACCATATATTTGTTAGATAGAGGAATTTAAAAGGAGTAAGGGAAAAGGGACAAAGGGTTGGAAAACTGTTGGAAGTCAACAAAAAAGGGGGGAAAGGGAGGGGGTTAGAAATGGAAAATGGGGAAATTGATTGTAATGTATAAATAATTGATCCTAACCCAATAAAAACTTTTCTAAAAAAAAAAAAAAGAAAACCTTCTTGTTGCGGAACTGGTCTATCCACAGTACTATTGCGACCAGGATAGGAAAGAGCTCCAAGAACGTAAGGTCCCTGAGAATGCTTTCCCCCAACCAGGCCATGGGCCACTTCTGAGCTCACCAACGGCCCTCCCAGTACACTCCAAATCCTATGCCCCTGGCAGCATCAGAGTGCACTTGGAGGGATGCCCCAAGGTCGAGGGGCTCCCGCCACCAGGACACGCCATTGTAATCCCACAGGAAGGTGTCCCAGATTAGCAAATCTGCTTTCAGTTTCTCAGTGATCTGAATGTGGTGATGCGGTGCCACCAGCCTGGCCATAGCTCTGGCCAGTCGGGCTCAGAGTGGCCTCCCCGGTGCAACTACCCTGCAGGCAAAGTTCAGGATGCCCAGGAGCGACTGTACCTCCCGCAATGTTTTCTTCTTAGCCTTAAGCATAAATGTCACCAGAGAGGGCAGCCCTGGCCCGTGCCACATGAGAGGAAGCCCCCCCCCCGCTCCTATCCGTGATGGAGACTGCAAAGGCCCCCGAAGCGCCAGTGGCACGTGCCAGGCTGCTCACGTGGGCAGCGGAGCAGTCAGCCGTGGCTGTGCCACCACAGAGGAGGCCCCCGAGCTCACCACGCCAGGCCCTGGAAGGCCCCAGAGCCAGGTGAACAAGGTGTGCACCTGGCGGCCACCCCAGCAATGGGCTGGGCAGCCCTTCCACCCAGCCCGGGCAGCCCTTCCACCCAAAGAGTGGTGGTCAACGGCGTTTCATCAGATTGGAGGAGGTGTCCAGTGGGGTGCCTCAGGGCTTGGTTTTGGGCCCGGTACTTTTCAATATTTTTATCAATGATCTGGATGAAGGAGTGGAAGGGCTGCTCATTAAATTTGCTGATGATACCAAATTGGGAGGAGTAGCAAACACCCAAGAAGATAGAATTAAATTTCAATGAGACCTGAATACTCTGGAGAAGTGGGCAGCTGCGAATAGGATGCAATTCAACAAAGACAAGTGCACAGTATTACATCTGGGCCACAAGAATGGGAAGCACAAATACTGGATGGGGGATACACTTCTGGGCAGTAGTATATGTGAAAGGGTCTTGGGGTAAGAATGGACTGTAAACTAAGTATGAGCAGTCAGTGTGATGTGGTGGCAAAAAAGGCTAATTCAATCTTGGGTTGTATCAAAGGGGCCGTAGCGTTGAAATCACAGGAGGTCATAGCCCCTCTCTATGCTGCCTTGGTCAGGCCACACCTGGAGTATTGTGTGCAGTTCTGAAGGCCTCACTTCAAAAAGGATGTGGACAAAATTGAGAGGGTGCAGAGGAGAGCGACAAGGATGATCAGAGGTCTGGAGACTGAGCCCTACGAGGAAAGGCTGAGGGCCTTGGGAATGTTTAGTTTGGAGAAAAGGAGATTGAGGGGGGACATGATGGCTCGCTTTAAGTATTTGAAAGGCTGTCATTTGGAGGAGGGCAAGGAGCTCTTCCAGTTGGCAGCAGAGGGTAGGACCCGAAGCAATGGGCTTAAATTACATGCACAAATTACATGCTGGACATTAGGAAAAACTTTTTCATGGTCAGAGTAGTTCAAAAGTGGAATCAGTTGCCTAGGGAGGTGGTGAGCTCCCCTTCACTGGCAGTTTTCAAGAAGAGGCTGGATGAATATTTGTCAGAGATGCTTTAGGCTGATCCCACACTGGGCAGGGGGTTGGACTACATAGTCTGTATGGCCCCTTCCAACTCTATGATTCTATGATTCTATGCCATGGCGAGGAATGCCCTTGGGCCTGGGCGCATTGTGCCAGGCCCTGGGAGGCCTCCAAGGCCTGGCAGCCGTGCCACATGCCATAGCGCCTGCCCCGGTGGCAGGCCAGGTAGCCCCCACCCACACTGCTGCAGAGAAAGGCCCTCAGGAACCGCTGCAGCAGCGCTGGCCAGAGGCCGTGCAGCCTGGGGGCAGAAAAAGGCCCCCAGGCCCACCACACCAGGCCCTGGAAGGTCCCAGAGCCAGGTGACCATGGCACATACCTGGCAGCCACTCAGGAAGCGGCGTGGGCAGCCCTTCCACCCATGCTGCGATGAGGAAGGCCCCTGGGCCTGGACGCATCATGCCAGGCCCTGGGAGGCTCCCAAGGCCCGGCAGCCACGCCACGCACCGGGGCGCCTGCCCCAGTGCCAGGCCAGGTAGCCCCCGCCCACACCGCTGCAGAGAAAGGCCCCAGGAACCGCTTCTGCAGCACTGGCCGGAGTCTGTGTTGCCTGGGTGCAGAAAAAGGCACCCAGGCACTGCGGCCATGGTGCAGGCCAGAGGCCGCGTAGCCCGGGTGCCCTGCAGGCCAGGCCGCAACTGTGCTGCCACGGCCAGCTCCATCCCGGGAAATCTGGGGGGCGCCAGGAGCCGCAGTGGGCCTGCTGATCCCAGGGGGCCCAGCAAGGCACTCTGTGGCACGGCTGGCCTCCAGACTGCACCGGCCTGGGTGCGCCAGGGCCAGGAGAGGGGGCCCCGGGGTGGCCACCGTTCACCCAACAGCCACCCTGCACCACTTGCCCCCCCATTCTACCCCAGCAGGTTATTATTTTTTTGAGGAAACCATCACCCCCCGGGGGGCAAGGGGGGCGGGGGGACCCAATGCATGCTCCTGTCCCCCCGCAAGATCCCTGTGGGGAGCCCAACCCACCCGAGCATCTGCCCTCACCTGCTGAGTGGCTGAGAAGCTGCTGCTGAGGATGCTTGGGTGTAATGGCGCTGACCATGCCGCTGGACCAGTGCAGGATGGACGCTCCTCCTCCTTCAGGTAACTCCGCCTCCACTGCATCCTGCACCCGGTGCCAACCCCAGCTAGCCAGTAAGTTGTCAGCTTCCTTTTCTAGATGCCAATCTTTTCCAAGGCAGGCAGGCAGAATGATTGGCTGAATTCCCTCCCCCCCACCAACAGATCTATGTTTTCCCCATAAGTTTTCTTTTGCAGGATTATTTTTGAAAGGGCAGTGTAGGTACATGCTTGGACTCAGAAAAAGAGAGAGCCCTGGAAGACTATGAAAGCAATCCTAAACAGGTCTACTCAGATGTAAGTCCCATGTTATTCCATAGTGCTTACTGCCAGGGAAGTATCTTTTGAATTGAGCCTATGATTGAAGTCTCCCTTCCAAACATTTCCAAAGTTGATAGTAGGGGACTGGAGGGGTCTGCCCTTATGAGGATAGATTGGCAAGGGAGCAGAGAATGCCATTTCTTCAGTAGCTACTGAGTGCGGGGTGGGGAAATGCACTCACACTGTGTGCATTGGTCTAATTCCCCCTTCCCACCAACAGTTAATAATAACGTACATTCTCTCTCCCCTTGAGATCTGATTAGTGAATGCTGTTCAGGAAAGCAAGCTGCTCCCCTGTCAGGTGAGCCCAGTGCCATCCAGTTGCTAAGGTAGGAAACAAAACAAAACATACAAACCTTTTGGTGGGAGGGAATTGTTACAATTTAGTTTCTGAGATTTGGTTCAGTGTTCCAAAAGCTGCTTTAACAAAACATAGCAGTGATTTCCGGGTGTATTTTCGGCACTTTCCCCCCATTATGCATACTCCTATTAGAGACTAAGCAAATCTAAAAATTAAACCCTATGTACTATTGGTTTGTTTAACTATAATACTGATGTCTGATTAATGCATGTTTTATAATATTTACAATTAATGCATGCTTTACAATATTTCAAAGGCAAGCATACAATTTTATTACAAACAATCAGACACTTTAACATTATGCACTGTAATGTGTGCCTACTGTTTGCACTTTTAAAACAGTTTGTTAGTAAGTCTTTGAGAGAATTTTTGTAGAATGTTAGCTAATATTTCTCCTGTGGGGGTCCTCATAGTTTATACAATTATGTGTCTATATTCATGGAAATAGTTGGAGGTAAGAGCTTGCAGAATTTTTCTTCTCCACTAGGGGTCCAAGAACAGCTCCAAGATTTCAGAAGAGAAGGCAAGTATTTCATTGAAAATTTTGCTAATCAAAAAATTAACCCCCCACCCCCACCCCCCGCAATAATGCAATCAAAATAAAACGGGGAAAGAAATTGGAACACACATTGGATGGGTGTGACCAAAAAAAGTTAGATGATAATTCTATCAAAACCCACAATATTAAAAAAAAAAAAACAGCAGGAAAACATTTTAATCTGTCAGGTCTTTCTATTGCTGAGCAGCAGTTCTCAAGCAGAGAAAATCCAAAGGAAAATTACAATGTGAGATTGCTGAAATTGAGTTTATTTGCAAATTTGGAATAATGGACCAACCAGGTTTGAATCGGGATACTGGATTTTTCTCACACTACAAATGATAATTTTCTGCATTTCGTACTCATACTCTATATAGCTAATTACAGCTTGTATTATAACTAGAGATGGACACAAACAGGAAAAAACGAACACAATGTTCGTTGTTTGTTGCCATCCATGAACAGGGATTCACGATCATCGACGGACATGACATGTTCACGAACATGTTTGTAGTTGGAGGTTTGTGGGAGCCAGAACGGCCCCCTTGGGACTTAGCTGAACTTGAGCGGGGGAAAAGAGAGTCCATGCGTCTCCCCCTTTCCTGTCATTTTCTCTTCACAGTGGCAAAAACTGGACTGTCTGCTGGAAGCTAATTGAGGGGTTACAAACTGACCTTCCCAATGTCCAATACCCACCAAATTTGCAGGGGCCATGGTCCTCACTGTCCTCTGAAGACCCCCCAAGTTTCAGAGAGATTGGACCCTGGGAAAGCCATGATCCATGGGTCCCTCCCTTTCCTGTCATTTTCACAGTGGCAAAACCTGGACTGTCTGCTGGAAGCTACTTTGAGGGGTTACAAGTCAGAAGTGAAGGAGTTCAGACAGAGTTCATACAGTCCATGCCTATGTTGCCAGGGGAATTGATTGAAAGGTGCCAGACTGTCTGGCAAATGCCAGGAAGAAGGCTTGGAATGAACACATGTTCGCAGGGAACAGGGCCTCACAAACAGCTTGCCCGTGAACAGCGGATTGGGCTGTTCGTGGCTTTTTTTGGTTCATATTGCTGTTCGTGCCCATCTCTAATTATAACTAGCTCCCTGACACTCTGATTTGTATTATCCTTCCCACCCTCAGGCTGGATTAAAAAGGCCTGTCAGACATACTATCCAGTGTACAGCCATATTGCTTTTCTGATGTATCTCACAACTGTGGTTTTCCAGAGTTGTTTGTCTGCAGGTTCACAGGAGGCAGCTGTGTTCCCAGAGTGGCCTTATCTATCCGAACTAACCGCTGACCTTGGAGGAGCTTCCCTCGCCTTCCCAGGCCTCTGCTTTGACTGGGCAGATGGGGGGGGGGAATGGCAAGGAGGTTTTGATATATCGCAACATGTAACTAACAGGTCATTCTCAACAAAACCTTGTGTTCAGCCAGAAGCTCTCTATCATTTGGATTTATTATGGACACCTGTACTTTGAATATAATCTTTCAATAAAGACCCTTTTGACTCAAGAGACCTTGGAGTTCTTGTAGCAAGGGGTGGGAGATGAAATCAGAGTAACTTGGATTCCATAGACTGACAAGGCCCCTTGCTTTTTCCACTCCTTGCATCTGACAAACATCCTGGAAATCTAGTTTAAGGTGCTACTGGACCCAAGGAGCTTTTAAGGTGCTACTAGACCCAAATCTTGCTTTTCCAAACCAACACAGCTGCCCACCTGAAACTTTATGATGACACTATTGTTAAGGCAGAGACTTTTTATTCAAAATATCAGAGACTGAGAGATGAAATAGAAGAGAAGAAAAATCAGAAGTCATAAAAATACTTAAGAAAGAAGATCAAAGATCTTAAGACTGCCTGTAGGAAGTTTAGAAGACTATGGGGGGGGCGGTGATTTCCTTGAAAATATTCTAAAAAACATTTAGACATAAGGAGCAGTGTAACTACTGGGACTGAAATTACTCATGGGGCCCGATACTAGTGCTGCAAGCAACTTGGGTAAACCTGGAGACACTTTTATCACTCCAACAATAATAATTTTTAAAAAATTAAGTACCATATGGGATGGAAAGATTTCATGATCAAGGTGATTCTGAAAACCTCCATTGTACTTCATTCAAAAGTAATTAATTTCACTTAGTCGTGGATAAATTAGGAATCTTTAATACTTGGGATATTCCCTTTTTTACTGGATGTGTTTCACAAGGAAAAATGGATAACTGAAAAGTATTGAAGGGACTTAACAGTTGGCTGGAATACTTGAGGCACGCACACGTGCATGCACGCCCTCACGCACATGCTTTAGAAAGAAGTTAGGGAAACACACTGTTTTGCTTCATATGTTTTTATTTCAAGTTTTGTTGGCTGGCCTCCATCCTGCCCTCTTTTCCTTAGTGTGAAGACTGCCTATATTTTTAAACTTGGAATGTTGAAAATAAATGTTAAAGCCTTTTTCGTCCAGTAAAAGATATAAATCTGTGTGAGGTTGTTATGAGGTGGGGAATTTCTTTTTCTTGAATTAACTTTTCTAGATATAGCTACTGATTCCCTTATTCTTTTCCCTCCTCTCTTTTGAGAGCAGGATTTCTCTTTTGTTTCTCTTCAAAGAGAAATCAAGATGCCCAGTTGTAACTTCAGGCCTTGTGTATGTGGTGCCCTCAAGTCATAGCTGACTTATGGTAACCTCTGGTGGGGTTTTCATGGCAAGAGACTAACAGAGGTGGTTTGCCATTGCCTGGATCCACAACCCTGGTCTTTGTTGGAGGTCTCCCATCCAATTACTAACCAAGGCTGACCCTGCTTAGCTTCTGCAATCTGATGAGATCTGGCTCGCCTGGGCTATCCAGGTCAGGGCAACTTTAGCCCTTACAATTGTTTTATGCTATACAGGCCTAGTAGGTGCTGTAGCAGGAAGAATGGAAGGCTTAGGAAGACACTGCCTGTCTCTGAGCATCTATAAAGTGAAATTCTGAAATGTTGCAGACCCTCCTTTCTTGCCCCTCTTCTCATCAAATTTCTGTTTAATCACAAAGGAATTTATTGGAAATTCCTAATATGAGGAAAATGAATGTTGGGTTTCAGGGATAAACTGGGGAAAGAGGGATTAAGAGAATTTCTCTTAAGAACCTCTGCTGTATTGCTAATGAGGGGAAAGGTGGATGTATTTTTGCTCTCAAGAAATGCAATTAAGAAAGGGGTTTAAAATATTTAGAGCAAACAAAACTATGCTTTTCATTCCTCTGCCCAAATATGTTATCGTCAGGCATAACAAAACCATCACCTAGCAATTAGAAAAGAGCAAGAGTCCAGTAGCACCTATACGGCTAACAAAATTTGTTGTAGAGATGAGCTTTTGTGAGCCTCAGCTCACTTCTTCTTTCGTGACTCAGAATCACAGAATCACAAAGTTGGAAGGGGCCATACAGACCTTCTAGTCCAACCCCCTGCCCAATGCAGGATGAGCCTAAAGCATCCCTGAGATTCATCCAGCCTCTTCTTGAAAACTGCCAGTGAAGGGGAGCTCACCACCTCCCTAGGCAGCTGATTCTCTTTTGAACTACTCTGACCATGAAAAAGTTTTTCCTAATATCCAGCTTCTTCTCCAGAGTATTCAGGTCTTGTTGAATTTTAATTCTATCTTCTTGGGTGTTTGCTACTCCTCCCAATTTGGTATCATCAGCAAATTTAATGAGTAGCCCATTTACCCCTTTATCAAGATAACTGATAAAAATATTGAAAAGTACCGGGCCCAAAACCGAGCCCTGCGGCACCCCACTGGACACCTCCCTCCAATCTGATGAAACGCCGTTGACCACCACTCTTTGAGTGCGGTCCTCCAACCAGTTCCCTATCCACCAAACTGTCCTATAGTCCATTCTGTAGTCTTCCAGTTTGCCCATCAGAATGTCATGGGGGACCTTATCAAAAGCTTTACTGAAATCCAGGTAAATCACGTCGACAGTTCCCACGATCCAGTAAGCTCCTCACTCGATCAAAGAAGGAAACCAGGTTCATCTGACAAGATCTGTTGGGGACAAAAACATGACTCAAGAAAGCTCATACCCTACCACCAATTTTGTTAGTCTTACTGGTACTACTGGATTCTTGCCCTTTTCTACTGGTTTTTGAAGAAGTGAGCTGTGACTCACGAAAGCTCATACCTTACACAATTTTTGTGACTCTTATAGGTGCTACTGGACTCTTGCTCTTTTCTACTGCTACAGACAGACTAACATGGTTACCCACCTTGATCCATCCTCTAGAAAATTATGCAACAGTCGGATCCAGTTTTTAATACTAACAGAATCCTCATCAGATATCTACCTCTCTCTCTGGTCAGGGACAGAGTGGCCAATAGAAGAAAAGTTCCTGATGGGTCCTGCTGGATGCCAGAAGTAAGCAAAAGAGAATTTACCCCAACAGCAGGCAGGGTTGCCAGCTTCAGGTTAGGAAATTCCTAGGGATTTGTAGGCAGGAGCCTGGGGAAGGAAAGGAGCTCAGTAGGGTATAATGCCATGCAGTCCACCCTCCAAAGCAGTCATTTCCTCCAGGGGAAATGAGTCCTGCAGTCCGGAGACCAGTTGTAATCTTGGGGGAGGGGTCTCTAGGCCCCACCTGGAGGCGGGCAAGCCTAGCCTCAGTCCTCTCAGCTGCAAGAGTGGTCAGTGCCAGTTCACCTGTTGCCTCCTCTGGCACTGCTGCCGCTTGGCAGCCATGGATGAGTTCATGGTTGGCAAGGCTGGCAGAGCCTGAGCTGAATGGCGCTTGGCTTGGCTGGCAAGACCCACTCATCTTGGTGTGCTTCTGGGCCGTTGTAACGTTCTAGTCCACCCCAGTTTGTTGTCCCCACTAGTAACAGGGAAAAAACATAGATTTTTTGTCAAAGATTGAGGACAGCAAGCTGGTCACAGCAGAAAGTACAGCCACCACCACCTGGACCCAGGAGAAGAACACAGCAGAGCAGTGGTTGTTTTACTGCTCTTTCTCTGTGGCCATCTTGCTGTCCTCCAGGAACCATGGCAATCTCACTCTCCCCCCTGAACTGCCATGCCTCACGCTAAGGAAGAAGTGCCCAGAAGAAAGCCCTTCTCCTAACTCCGGGTGCGTAAGGGCCGCCTGGGTTCAGACATAGTTTGACAAAACAACCCTACATGCTTAAATATCACCTGGCAACTTCAAAAGAATAGAGCAATATATTTACAGTATTGTGGGCACATATGTGCAGTAATGTACAGGGCACACAGTCATGTGGCTCTTAATGGTTGGGGGTAATTTTTAATGTGGTTCTCTGCAAGGTTTGGCATGACTAACAGTAAATTGGGCTTTTCTTATGGTTCAAGAAGGTATATTCTTGGGTAGGTTTTTTTTTTAAACTTCCTTCTTTTCTGAATGCTAAGACAGGCTTTGTGATATGTGCAAAACACACCCCAGTAAGTATTTCTTGGGCATGTTCCTATTTAATGCTAGGTTAGGCTTTTCCAGATGCCAGGTTAGGCTTTTCTGGAGAGAGAAAGTGCTGAAAATGGGGCAAGGTGTTTTTTTTAATGTATTGCCTGGAGATCCCAGCATGGAATATTGCATTTGGTAAACAATTTCTATGAAAAAGACATTTTTTCCCAAAAAGACACCTGGAGAAAATGATTATTTTACAGGATAAGTTATATCAGAGAACAAACATAAAAAAACGAGAACTCTATGAAAGACCAGCATAGCTCTGAGCAACACTAGAAATGCAAAGGGCTTGTGAAAAGGGGGGGGGGGAAGACCAGCCTTGTCAAAAAAGAATTTGGCAACAAACCATTATGTCAGGGCACGTGTTTTTCAGCAGGAGCACAAATAGACCTCTCTCTCCATGCCTGTAAATAACTGTTCTGTAATGTGTCCTGAAGATATTTTGGAACATTTTAGAAATGTTTAGGGTAAGTTGTGCCTGTTTGTTAATAGAGGAATCCTATCAATATCACAAATTAAGATACCAAAATTGACTCGTATAGATCAGCATAAACTTGAAAAACCCTTTTCAATCAAGGATACTGTCTGCAGTCTTTTTAAAAAGTGAAAATACAGGCCCAGGTAGACTCGCTTCTGAATTTTTATGAGGATCTTTGTTGATAAGCTCCAACACATATGAACTACAGTCATTAATGAATCAATTCAGTTACATCACATACAAACCTCTTCAGAGGGAACCCTCCCCTCTTCCAATACCAAAACCTGGGAAATAAGTTTTGTGCAAAAGTGAAGTCATCTTTAATAAACGGTGGGGCTGCTGGGGAGACATTCAACTGGAGTACCTAAAGCTGTTTTTAAGGTTTCTTTTGACTGGTCTCTGTGTTACATTTTTCTTGTTAGGCTTCTTGTTGTGTTATCTGTTCCTTTTATTTGCTTATGTTATTCGCTGAGTAAGCTAATGTTAATTTTTGTTAGTCAAATAATTGTTTGTGCGTGTTCCTCTTGCATCAGGTAAAAATAACTTTTGTTGGAGGAAAAACCCTGTGTCTGTGGAAGAGAACCATGGGATCCAACATACTGGTTTCCACCTTACCCATGATGGACTGAAGTGCTACTAGTCTCTGAACTCCTTGACAGTAACGAACTCTTTACCAACACTCTTGCATCTTCCTTGGCCCACAGGGGCTCAGCAGGTTCACTCAATTCAACTTCCCCATGACTCACAAAGATGGAAATGCTGACTGTTCTGCTTATGGGGGGAAATTTGGGTTCTGTTCTTAGTAGAAGTGAGTATTTTCTTGCTTTTCCAATTATCAAAATTGTCCAATTATTTTTTGGGGGGAGCATGACTGGTATCTTCCAAGGGCCCTATCTTCCTTGGCCATCAAGTTCTTATTAAAGTCACTCTCTTAATGGAGGATCCCATCTTCACCACAACGCACAGTTGCATGTCTAGAGCTATTTTGTTTATTATATAAATTAACGATCTATTTACTTAATATTTCGCCAGTGGAGACCTAAAGCAGCTTATATCATTCTCTTCTCCTCCATTTTATCCTCACTACAACTCTGAGGGGTAGGCTGGACTGAGATGGTGTGACTGGCCTCAGGTCACCCAGCAAGATTCCGTGGCAGAGGTGGGGGGCGGGGAGGCTTCCTAGGTCCTAATCTGAGGCTAACTACTACTACTACACCATGGCACTGCTATGTCATGAATTATGCAACAAAAATGCACCAATTCAATTCAATTACCTTTATTGGCATACAATAAAAGGGAAAGAAGAAAATGAATAGATAAATAAATAAATAAAAACAATAGGACAATAAGCAAATAAGGGATCCCCACTGGTCAGACCCCACAGTAATATCACACTAAGTAAAAAGGGAAATGTACAATAAACACTGGGTGTTATAAACTCGTGCTCTTAGCTTGCATACACATGCTAGGAACTCGGCAAAAGATGCAGTGGTTTTGGGGGACTTGTCAGATAGCAAGAAATTAGTTTCATTAGCTATCATGGTCTTTGCAGAAAGCAGAAGGGGGCAGATCAGGTAGAAACGCAGAGAGGAGTACTGAGGACAGCGAAGGAGGATATGTTGCACAGAGTCACCTTGATCTTCTCATTAGCCCAGTTGCTGAATTATAAGTCATTCTCTTTTAACAGGGACTAAAACCTGCCACTTTACTCTGCCTCAAAGGGAAAGATCTTTAGAATGGTGACTTGCTCATGCAAATATGTATTTTCTACCTTCGCTCACCCTCAACTCCAAATCCCTTCTCCCCTTGCTTCCTTGCTACTTAATTAATTTTGTGGTACAGCTAAAAAGGGTTCATTGAGAAAGAACTCGCACGGTCCATTGGGCTCATAGTATTCCAGGCTCTTTTCCTAATCAGGGAACTGATCAACTCAGAGCCAAGCTACAAGTGACGCCTGACACAGGTTGGACACTTGTCAGCTTCCTTCAAGTTTTGATGGGAAATGTAGGCATCCTGATCTTGCAGCTGTAATGGAGAGCCAAGCTGTAAAACCAGGACGCCTACATTTCCCATCAAAACTTGAGGGAAGCTGACAAGTGTCCAACCTGTGTAAGGCGTCACTTGTAGCTTGGCTCTCAGCTACACAGATTACCTCCAAGCTGCCCACTTCAGTGGGGAAACCACGGGCACATTGTTGCATTTGGCAATCAGCGCGCAAGAAGGAGCACTTCTTGATGCTTTCCATAATTCATGTGTCCAAGCCAATGACCCCAGTGAGCTATATGGATCTCCATATGCCAGAAACTACATAGCACATAGAGACGACCTCCTGGCTGGCCTTCTGTTCATTCCTTGAAAGTCATTCGGACAAGTGCATCTGAATCAACAAGAGCCTCCTGTTTTGGACAAAAAGGCAATCGACTACGGGATGCTTCGAGTTCAGTGCCAGATGTTTCAAGGGAGCTTGTCAGGAATCCAGGGCATGCTCTCCTCTTCAGACCCAAATCCTTCGATTCCTTTCCTACAGGCCAACTTTGTGCTGTTAGAAAGGCATTCCTGTCACCAAGTGTTAATGCAGCTGTGAACACAGCATTTCGGTTTTGCTCCTCTTTCTGTTGGCTTAACTCACCCTGCAGCTGGTGTTTGCTTGAGAGCACATCGTAGGGGTTAAGAGTTTGTCCTACACATGAGGAATGTGTTCATTTCTCAGGAATCAAATGACCACACCAGAGCTAAACAATATGCAAAGCATACCATTTATTTTGGACTTCTGCTCCTCCAGATGTGAAAAGCTGGTGCATTTCATAAACCAACAGCTTTAAAAATGTGTGTACATGGCTCTCTGGCAAAGGATACTTTCATATTTAAGTGAATGAGCATCTTTTAAGCCTTTTTGTCTCAGGTGCTTTAAGCATCACTAGATTAAGCAGAACACAGGACCATTTTGCTCACAAAATACTGGGCATCAAGTTGACTAGCAGGAGCATCTGAATACAGTCACACACAAAATGCAAGTTCAGTTGGGGCTTCCACACATTAAACACCTATTTAGTGCACACATCGTCAGGTCCCCATTTCACGGAAACAGGCCTTTTCAAAGGCCATCAAGTCTAACTCTGGGTGCAAAGAGCAGCCCAATCGATCTAGTAGCTCTGCTTGCAGAGCAAACAACTTTAGATGATGTCTCCCAGTTCAAATAGGGCAAGGAAAGGTCTTGTTATTATAGCTTTTCCATCCTGCTATAAGCATCTTTTATCCATCCTGCTGTTTCTCCAATGAGCCCAGCTTTGGTCTGGAAAATTCATGGAGATTTGGGGGGAGAGCTTTGGGAGGGCAGGGTTAGGGGAGGGGGCTTTGCCATACAGTCCACCTCCAAAGCTGCTATTTTCTACAGAGGAGCTGATCTCTGTTGTCTGAAGATTCATTATAATTCTGGGAGATCTCCAGGCCTCACCTAGAGGTTGGAAACCATATCAGGATGGTATGCATGGCTTCCATTTAATCCCTACAACAATCTTCTAAAGCATACCAGGCTGAAAAATCATGACTGGGTCAAGGCCACCCATCTCCTACATCTTAGTCCAGCATTCTAACCACTACATAATGCTACCCTTTTATTTATTTTTCCTAGTGGGACTATTTAATCATTTAAAGATTTGGCAAAAAGTTCATTCCATTTTCTGTCTTTCAGGCATTATCCTGAGCATACAAATCAAGCATCGATCCTAATGGGAAAAGAACTTTTATGACATCCACATCTTTCCCAATGAGTTGTTTTTGCCGATGCAACTTTGTTCAGCATTAAGCGGATGGACTTGAACTCCGTTGTGCATTCGTACATAATGCAGTATGATGTTTCCAGCATAGAAGCTCCTTGGCTGCATAAAGGCAACATAACTTCACTTACAAAAGTCACTGCAACTAAATTGTGTTCAGCCTTGGAGATCTTGGAAGTTACAATGCTCTGAACAACTCCTTGATGAGCGTGTAGTGATTCCTGCAAACTCAGGAAAGATTTTACACACACAACAGGAGAAGAAGAAAAAAGAAAAAGACAAACAAGAGGATAATTTTATTTAATAAAGAATATTCTTGGAGAACATACTTGCTTGAAGCACTATGGAAGTAGCCCAAAGAGAATTAAATAGTAGTATCCTTTTTGATGCGCAGTTTTTGAAGAAGAGCAGTGGCCATTTGTTAAAAATGTATCCCTTTCAAAAAGAGGATTTTGGTGACAATGCCTTCACCCAAGGCTACAAAGTTTCAGCACAGTACCAATAATTTTCTCAGTACACTGGCTACATATCAAATCCATAGAGCCAGTTTGGTGAGTGCAGGACTCTAAGCTGGAGATCCGGGTTTGATTCCCCACTCCTCCGCTTGAAGCCAGTTGGGTGATTTTGGGTCAGTCACAGCTCCCTCAGAGCTCTTTCAGCTCACCCACCTCACAGGATGATTGTTGTGGGGATAATAATAACATACATTTTAAACCACTGAGTGGGTGTTAAGTCGTCCTGAAGGGCGGTATATGAATCAAATGTTATTCAAAGAAAAAATTCTGATCTTACTGATGCTGAGATTTTTCCCTTTTAAATTTTTTCTTCAAAAGTATTAAAGAAACATCCTAGAAAGAAGACAATATCTGAAGAATGGGCTTCTTATTTATTTTATTTTTTTTTTGTATTTTCCTTCAGCAATTCAGTTCTCATTTCAGGCAGAACTGAAATTATTTCCACACCAGCAAGATCCCATAGTTTTCTTTCTGCCATTTGCTTCTTTGCAAAGGCCCTTTCTGCATGTCATTTGTAAGAGGCATTACTGACCTGTGTGCAAATGCCATCTAATCAAACCTCAGCCAATATGCTACATATATTAATATAATGAACCCAAAGAAAAAGAATAATATCTGAAACTGGGCATTCTACTGGAGCCTGGCTGTCTGGCTTCAAGCAGAAGAAGGGCAGTGGAACAGAGAAGAAGGTAAAGATCATGAATAATAGAGGGAGGCTGAATTTGCCACGAAAGATCGGGAATACATACGCATTCACACAATGTTGATAGCACCACTCGTGTTCCCTGCTTGGGAGAGGGCACAGAGGGAAACTTTTTGCTTTCAGGTTTTAGCATACATTCTGATAGTGCTACCAATTTGGTCTCAACCAAATGACAGACCAGTAGTGAAAATCTTTCAACTTCTTTAAATAGTTTTTTAAAAGCAACGGTCGGGTGGGTTGTTAGACTGCTGGAATTCCGGAAGACAGGACCAGGGGTGGGCACCAAGGAAATTCCTGTTTCAGTTTCAGTTCTGGGGGTTACAGAATAATTGTTTCATTACGAGATTGTTCTGGGTCATCTAGTGCCAGCTTGGAATGGATCAGTTTGTTTTGTTTGTTTTCATGAGTTCTGGCCCGTTGTGTGCCTTGGTCACACATGCACAAATGAACACGGTTATTTGGATGAGGGTTATTTGGTTGGGGGCGTGTAGAGGAACAAGGCTCTGGGACAGGTGTTTTTGTGCTTAATCAAAAACAGCATCAACCATTAATCCCCCTCCTAATCTAAACCATTGATCCACAGAGATATTCTGCAAGCACAATAACACGCACACAACAACGGATCTGTAAAAGGCAAGTGTCAGTGGGTGGAGCAGCAACAGTGGGGCCCCACATAGGAGAGCATGCAGTCCAGCAACAATAAAAACAAGCCTGCTTCATGTTATTTGTTTTCTTTTCCTATAGTGCCAATAACTGATTACCTTTGCATTCTGCTTCTGCCTGCTGGTTTCACGCTTCCTTGTTTTTTGTAGTTTTGCTCCCACAATCTAAAATCCTAGGAAAGGCTAAGTCTATCAATAATCACTTTATACAATGTAAGATTTACAATGTGAGATTTACAATGTAAATCTTATATACACCACTGGTTGTAAAAAATACTGCTAGGATTCACAATAGATACAATGATGCAGTTAATGTCCAATCCAATAGATGGAAACAGTTCCAAAGCAGACTTCACATGTAAGTGTCTTCTCTCCAATGTTTGTTTCTTCTTTTGCGGCCACAGAAATATGATGCCAGGATTCTTCAGAAGGAAAAATATTCTCACCATCTCTCATAACTGACACAATACAGCATATTGCCAAGCAAGTTAAATCACCCAGTTGGTTATTCTGTCATCAACACACTGTATTGTATGATATGGTAGCTTTGAGCCTTTGGTGGAGTTTTTATGTGAAGTGGGATTTTGGATCTGGCAGCACCCATTGGGCTCTGCCCACCTACAGCCATGAGATGGTGGGAACATTTTTCCTTCTGAAGAATCCTGGCATCATAGGATTTTAGATTGTGAATTATAGGTATTAGTTATTGCAGTTACAATATTAATTGGATTGAGTATATTTATTTATTAGATTCACAGGGCACTTTGGGCACATAGCACTTTAAAGTATATTTAAAAACAATCATAAAAATAAACAAAAATATATATGTAGTAACAGTTATATTGTTTTGTCCCTTGGGCAGGCTTTTGCCTTTTTCTTATGTGGTTCTGTCTTGAAGGTGCCCTTTAATTTTCTTATGAATCAGGAGTGGAGCAGGTTGCAATATGTCCCCCCCCCCCTCATCCGGCTGGAGTCAGGTGCGGAGCATGCAGTAATGCCTGCTCCCCCTTCACCCAGCTAGATCAGGAGTGGAGCATGCGGCAATGCCTGCTCCCCCTTCACCCAGCTAGATCAGCGGAGCATGCGGCAATGCCTACTCCCCCTTCACCCAGCTAGATCAGGGACGGAGCATGCAGCAATGCCTGCTCCCCCTTCACCCTGCTAGATCAGGAGCAGAGTAGGTGTCAATGACTGCCCACCACCTTCACCCAGCTGGGATCAGGCAAGGAGCAGGTGGCAATGCCTGTACTCAATCATCACTCAGCTAGGATCAGGAACTGATCAGGTGGCAATGCCCACCCCACCCCCGTCACCTGGTTGGGATCAGGAATGAACCAGGCTGCAGTGCCTGCCTCCACCTTCACCCGGCCAGGATCAGACGTAGAGCAAGTGGCAATTCCCAACACCCCTTCAACTTGTCAGAATCAGGTGCAGAGCAGGCAGCAATGCCCACTCCCCTTCACCCAGCCGGGATCAGGAGCAGAGCAAGTGAAAGCTCTGGAAAAAGAATTCTGCAGTTTCAGATCCTATTAGGAGTAAAATATTCATGTGGAAGTGGCCTATATCATAATGCCAATCACCACTGGGGTCAGAAAGCAATTTTTCCCAGGCTAGTTTGACTCAGAATTATGATGGTGTTTTGCCATCTTCTGGGCTTGGAACAGGGGTCATTGGGGGTGTGAGGGGGGAGGTAGTTGTGAATTTCCTACATTGTGCAGGGGGTTGGACTAGATGACCCTGGAAGTCCCTCCCAACCCTATGGTTCTAGAGCAGTGATGGAAGCAGGACGCAGGTGGACAGGAGGTTGATTTCTGCAGCAAAAAGGCTGCTTCTACTTGAAGCAGCTTTTTTGCTGCAGAAATCCAAAATACTTCCTGAACACCATGAGGTGCTCTTTTCTTTTCTTTCTTTCTTTTTTTGAGATAGCTGTTCATTCACTAGCATTATTATTATCTTGGGGATAGGGGGTTATAATCCTAATTATTTTTAGGAGACATTTTTTCCCTGCAAACCTGGAAGTTCTTCTAGTTTGTAGAGCTCTGTGACTGCTTCCATGCAGAGACATTTCTCTATTGTGTGCTTAACACTGGCCTTCATTACTTCTCATGTCCACCATTCCCCCCACAGGCAGTGTAGGAGAGCTCTGGCTATTGCTTTAAAAAAATTCAGAAGTAGCTACAAGTGATATAGCTGCTCTTGAGTTTTTAGGGTTTTTTAAAGGGGCAGGAAGCCGGCCCGTAGTGGTGGGGAAATGGCACTAGTGCAGGCTGGGAAGTGCATAAATCCAGACCTTCCTGTCCACATTTTGGGCATATGTTTGAGTACAAACTTTCCAGAAAGCTTGTACCAAAGTTGGTTTCAGAAAGAATGGACCGTAGCAGGGGAAGCCGTGGAAGTGAAAGAATGAAGGACAATCGAGGACTGTGGTTGCGTGAAAGCCCTGGAAAAAGAATTCTGCAGTTTCAGACCCTATTGGGAATAAAATATTCATATGGAAGTGACCTATATCATAACCATGAATGGCCCAATTACAAAGATTTTCCTACTTGCACTATATCTAATAGCCATCCATTGGCTATTAGATTTAGGGACAAGCCCTCAAGATTTTCATATTCCAGAATGGAAAGCACCTGTTTTTAACTATGAATCTAGGCTCCAAATCAAGCATAATAGCAGATCTGCACAAGAATATCAGTAATAACTAGTTTCCCAAGATGCCATGCAATTAAGCCAACTGCACAGAATGAGGAAGAACACCCAGTACTTTTGGGAAGAGCCCAGCACAAAGCACAACAACAGCCTACTGATTGCTTTTCCAAGCAACAATTGTAAAGAAGTTGCTCACACTTAGATCATCACAATAAGCAACTGACTCAGAATTTAGAACTCTGTTCAAAACGGGCATCGTAATAGTAGGCATCGTAAATACCTACTATTGCCTACAAAATGGGCATCGTAATAGTCCCTACGACTTCCGTGGGAAGAAGTCAGCTTAAGTATAAATCCTTTGCCTTGGTTAATTACAGACCAGGCAGTAAGTGTGTACTATATAATTACCCAAAGCCATTGCAATTCCCTGCCAAGCACTGTGTGTTAGCAGGCCTTGCGCCTTAGTTTTTTCTGACAGGTTCCTGAGAAATTAACAAGGGTGTCAAAATTCTGAGACACTCATGAATTGCAGATAGCATTGGCCATTTTTTCCCTGTAAAAGGAAAACAGTATCAATAACTTTCTCCAAGCTTTCTGAAAATATTTAAGAGCAGTTTTGAAATAGGTGTAGAATTTTATTAGGAAACATAAAATATGCCCCCTCCCTTGAGCATGTCAAAGTTTGAAATTATCAGGAAGCTAAGATTTCAGAACTCAATTGGTAACAATTTCCAAGATTTTTTTTCAGTGCCAAAACCAGCAAGTTCTGTTACAGCAAAGGTTAGTTTTTCGACTAACACTGATTAATCAGCATATCCACTGTTTTAAAGAAATGTGCTTTCAAGTGCAGGAAACTTCCCGGTGGGATACAAGCCAATTGCAAAACTAGCGGCAGAGGCAGTCACTGTTACGACACATGCCCCAGGGAAATTAGCAGCAATTTTTGGATCAGTGCATGGACAGATACAGCAACGTGTTTAATTTTGGGACAGAGTAACTTGCTCACAATTCCACGCACATGCAGAAATGGCACTTCAATAACATTTAAAAGAGTCCCGTAGCACCTTTAAGACTAACCAACTTTATTGTAGCGTAAGCTTTCGAGAATCACAGCTCTCTTCGTCAAATGTAATAACATTTAAATACCTTTCACTGAAGGCAGACTGGATCAAAACTAGGAAAACTGCAGACTTCATAGTTTCAATCCTGTTTCTTTTGCTTCCTACAGAACCAGCACATGCATACATGCATGTTTTCCCCCTAACTGACAGTCCACCTTTTGGCGGGGGCTGAACTAAACATGATGATGCAAAATACTTGGCTTCAAGTGCAGCATCGCCACCTCGTGGTGATTGCCTGAAATTACACATGCACCAGACCAGCATTTCAGAGCAATGAACCACAGTTAAGGATCCAACTTAACCGTGGTGGGTATGCCATTCTTCCCCCTCTATATGGGAATAGTGATACAGAGCCATGGATGGCAACTGCCATAAGGGCCACCAATACAAGAAGTATGCCCTCCTTCGAGAAGTGCTATAAAAATGCATGATGAAATGTTTAGCAGCCAAGGGAGGAGGCGATGGCACACCCAGAGGGATGTTTTAGCACCACTTCATGTTCTGATAAGTACAACACAAGAGTTGGGGAGTCAAAAGCCACAACAAGTCCTGAAAACTTGCCCTGGGGTCTATTCTGAGATTCAACTGGCACAATGCAGTGTGCTTTACTCTCATTTATTGTGGCTCATTTTCAAGCCCTGTAACAATCAGCAATGAGTCCTTGACAAAGAATTGTTCTCATGGTCTCAAACAAAGCCCTCCTTCAAAGGCACTCCTGGCCTATGCAAAGAGGTGATTATTGGAAAGAGAACACCTTAACTCTTACTGTTGAAGAGCCACAGCTGTTAGCAGTCAGACCCCCTCGTCATGCTGAGAAGGCATTTTATTGATGACACATCATAAACTCCTTCCTCATATGCGAGTAAGTCCAAGGCACTGCCTGGTCCAGAATGGATGCCAGCTGGGCAAGAGCTTGGAAAAACACTAAGGACGTGAGTCAGAGGCAATTGGCTGGCTGACGGCCCCTCCAGGTCCTGGAGAGACACAGAGATGATAAAGTTTCCTAAGAAAACCCTTGTTTAATCTCATCAATGCTTTAAGCACCCCTATAGTTACCCCTCACACACCTATCCTAACCAAAGCTATTCAGCAAACCCGGTAGCTTTCCCATCCAGTGCTTACCAGATCATTACGCAATATTTTCACCTGCAGTCTATCCCAGAGAGTCACTTCAAGCCTCTCCCAACTAATTGCCATACCTCTGGACATACCATTAAGTTATTGTTTCTGGGAGCAAGAAGTCAGCTTGCCCCAGGAGACGTTTTGCCCTATAACTGGGCTTCCCAGCCATGTGCAGTGTGTGGGTGTCCGGGGACCCATCCACACACCCCAGAATGTGTTTGGGCCTTACCTCCTCTTCTCCATGAAACACTGGTCATTTTGCTGCCTCCATGGTCCCCCCCTCCCTCGTCAAGACTGGTAATTATCACCTTCCCTGAATTGCTTTATTCCTTTCCCTCTTAGCTTTTATGTGCGCTATATGTATTTGTGTTATTGCCCTTTTTATTTCTCTTTTATTAAAACACCTTTCCTGCTGAACGTTTGCCTGATTTATTTGAGAGATCGCTAAGGGAATGATCCCTGTAAACATTGGTGGAGATTCCTAGTTACCCCCTCTCACTTGTCTCCTTAAATGCTAATTAGTGGTTAAGAGTGGCAGGACTCTAATCTGGAGAACCAGGTTTGATTCCCCACTCCTCCACTTGAAGCCAGCTGGGTGACCTTGGGTCAGTCACAGCTCTCTCGGAGCTCTCTCAGCCCCACACACCTCACAGGGTAATTGTCATGAGGATAATAACAACACACTTTGTAAACTGCTCTGGGTGGGCATTAAGTTGTCCTGAATGGCGGTGTATAAATCAAATGTTGTTACTGTTGTTGTTGTTATTCCAACTAATTAAGGAGACCTCTTATTTGTGTAACAAAGCAGCCCTGTGATCCACTCAAAGCAAAGCAGGTCCAAGGCACAGAACACCCCCCTCATCCACCCTACACACCCCTCCCATTCCTAAGGGTGGAGGAGTGGGGCAGCGTGGCATCTGAGCAAGGGCAGGTGTGGAATTGTCCAAGAGGTGTCTCAGTGCAGCTGTTTTGAAGTCAAGCAGCTTTCAGGCGCAAGGTGAAAGTGCGGCACGTGGACTTGAAAGAGGAGGCAGATAAACAAAACAGACAATATAATGCTTTTACTGGAGTTACTTTCCAATAACTCTTTTACTAGATATCCCTATGCAACACTTAGTGATTCCATATAGTAAACTTTACACTTAAAAAAATATTCACATCTCTGGAAGAGGGATACACCAGTTCTATCAATGGCTGATTTTCTTCTCAGAACAGAGGGAGGAGGAAAAAGAAGATTGCCCATAGATTTGAGGGCACGGACAGAAGCCCAGTTGCATCATTTGACTTCAGTTTGCAAGGTGAGAAATAAGGAGGGGATGAAAGAGACACAAATTCGGTGCAGGCTGGATTCCAAACCTCCAGCTTAAAGTTCATCCACAAATTCGTATTTTCACAGCAGTCTCTCCAGCATCATTGGAATGATTCTCCTGAACAGAAATGAACTTCTTGTTGCCAAGATGCTTATACTGCCCATGCCTTACCAGAAGGCATATGGTGTTTGCACTTACAAAACGAGAGTGCAGTGATGCCACCGGAGGGGTCATCTGGAAGTTACATTCTCCTCTCCCCCTTCCTTGAAAGCTAATGCAACTATTACCTACAGCTGCGGCAGTGAGATAACCTGGAAACACAGAACAAAATCAGGAAATTAAACCAGAGAGTTATAGATGGGTAGCTGTAGTTTTAGGTGAGTAGCCGTGTTGGTCTGCAGTAGAATAGTAGGATTTGATTCCAGGGGCACCTTTAAAGACCAAGAAGCTTTCCGGGGTGTCAGCTTTCGAGAGTCAAAGCTCTGATGTATTGTTGAAGGCTTTCACGGCCAGAGAACGATGGTTGTTGTGGGTTTTCCGGGCTGTATTGCCATGGTCTTGGCATTGTAGTTCCTGACGTTTCGCCAGCAGCTGTGGCTGGCATCTTCAGAGGTGTAGCACCAAAAGACAGAGATCTCTCAGTGTCACAGTGTGGAAAAGATGTTGGCAGGTCATTCATCAGATATCAAGGTCAAGGGAGCTTGACTCTCAAAAGCTTATACCCTGGAAAGCTTGTTGATCTTTAAGGTGTTACTGGGCCCAAATCTTGCTCTTAAACCAAGATGTGACCAGCATGTTTCTGATACACAAAAGAGTTGACATCTTAATTGGTAAATTAATTTATTCCTGTAGTGACATATCCGGGCTCATCAGACTAGAATAGTTAAAATACAGGTGTCTCTACCAGACAGGTTGGCATCTTGGAAGGGTCTGGGCTAGAAGCAGGATGAGATGCCAGTCCCCCACCTCCCAGCCTCTTAAAGTTATCTCCCCAGAACATCTTCATCCCAATCTACCCTTCCTCCAAAGAGCTCAGAACAGCACACGTATTTCTCCTTTCCTTGTTCTAGCCCCCTAACAACCATGTGAGATAGCTAAGAGATAAGAGATGCGCAAGTCTTGTTTTTGTGTTGCTAGATATAGTTTTGATTAGAAGGGACACCAAAGTGTGTAGTGAAGGTGTTCAGCACAGGTCAGTGGCTAGAATTTGGTCCTGGGAGATCAGCTTGGCTAGACCCATTGCATGAGTTCACACACATTTGTGTACAGATCTATGGCATCATCTTATTTGGAATAGTGCATAGAGAAGTGTACGCACTATTCCAAATGAGGCCATGCCATAGATGTGTCTCTCAAAGAAAGATATCATCCAGCTGGGAAAATGCAAAAGAGGGCAATCAAAAAGATTCAGAGGTTAAAGCACCTTTCTTATGAGTCTGGGACTTTTTTTTTTTTAGAAACAAGACAACTGGGGGCATGTAGATGTTTATAATTTTATGCACATTGAGGAAAAGGTGAATCAAGAGCTTTCCCCACTCTTTCCTGTAATATCAGAACTTGAAGGCATCCAGAGAGGTCGGGGGTTAATAAAACACGGACAAAAAGGAAATGCTTCTTCATCCAATGAGAAATGAAATTCTGGAATTCACTGCCAGTGAATGTAGTGATGGACTCGAGCAAGGATGACCTTAAAAGGGGCTTAGGGAGGAGAAGCTTCATCAGTGGCTACTAGCCACAGTGACTAAGAGTCTCTCTACATGTTACTTAGGACTTAGGGATGCTCAAGTGCAGGGTTATATGTATGTATAGTCCTCAATTCACATGCAAGCTGTTCTTGCTCAGGGCATGTGAATGCCGCTTTCACAGGAGCTCCCTTTGTGTGACTGCATCTGCAAGTGATTCTGGAGGGCAAAGCGCCAATTCAGCTCTCTTTTCACTGTGAGAACAAGCACTGCAGGATCCTTTGACTTGCCAGTTTGCATTTCTGTAAGATGAGAGAAAGTATCAAGACCTGCATTTCTATGGGTGGAGGTAGGAGAAACTGGGATACTTTTAGCAGTTGAGGAGGAACTGATATAGAACTAGTGAATGTATTCATGGGGAGCAAACTAAAGTGTGACTGTGTGCACGAGTGCATGGAAAGTTGGAGGGGGCGGCATATGAAATGAGGTTCACTTGAGCATCCCTAGGGACTTCATAATGGCTCGAGAGACTATATCAGTGCAATCCTAAACAGAATTATTTTAGTCTAAGACCATTGATTTAAATGGGCTTAGATTGGAGTAACTCTGCTTAGGATTACACTGTAAAAGGAACATCTATATTCAGAGGCAGTAAGTCCCTGAAAGCCAGCACTAGGAAGAAAAGCAGGTGAAGGCCTCTGGACCTCTGGGCCTTTTGCTGTCTCTTCCAGGGCAACTATTTAAAATAGCAAAACTTCAGTCCAGTAGCACCTTAAAGACCAATAAGATTTCTGAAGTATAAGCTTTCAAGAGCCAAAGCTCCCTTCATGAGATACAAGTAGGAATGGAGATTCCCAAGACTTTCTAGCCACCCAGAAGGTGGGAGGGGTATTCCAAGGAAGGGAGTCAGAAAAGAACATTGACTCCCTGAAAATCTTGTTGGTCTTTGAGGTGCTACTGGACTCAATTCTTGCTGTTCTACTGCAAAACCACATGGCTACCCACCTGAAACGGTTTGAAACAGGTTTCTGGACTACATAAGGCAACCACTGGTCTGACCTAGAAGGGTAATTCTGATGTTCTTACAGTCTCTATATTGGTAGCTAGAGCTGCTCACAACTGTCCCTGTAGCATTCTGGACAATAATTTGACATCAGAGTTAAAATGCTGAATCTAGGGACATTTCACAGATTGCCAGCTCCAACCTGTCCACTAGGCACATCTTGGGTGCCAGAGGTGGAAGGGTGGCAAACAGCCCTGTCACCCCCCTCTCACGGCCCAACCTTCAGGGTTCCTGTGGCAAGTGACAGCATCAGGAGGTGCCTCCAGCCCTAGTGTGTAGCTAGAGGGGAACTTGTCCCTTTCCTCCCCCTCTTCACCAGGCTTCAAACTGCTATTTTCAAAGAAGGGCAGGGAATTTACAGCAAGGTATTTGAATGAAGCCATCTACAAATGTCAGATATTACTAGGCCGTTCATCTTCTCCTGGCTTCAGTTTTACCCATCTTTAAAAGAGAAGCAAAGCTACTACAGCTCATGTGTTTATCACAGGACTTTGATTGCAAGCCATCTCCCACAAAATGAGTATTATGGAAATACAGAAACCAACCACTTACTTATTTTACTTTCTGTGCTCTGCAAATTAAATATGAAGCCAGGAATCCTAGGAATATCACAGCACCAAAGATGATGAGCACAGCTTCCAGCAGGTGTAGCAATTTGATCTTATTTGTCACTGTGGAACGGAAAAACTCTGCTTTCTCGTCATCAATAACTGCCGTCTGAAAGAGAATCAAAGAGCCACATCAGCCCATGCAGGGGCACACCAGTAGTTTCTCTCCACAGCTTTGTTAACACAACAATCTCTTTGTCAGCACACAATTCATATCATCTCAGACTGGGGGACAAGTCCAGAGACAGGAATACTGCAGTTAACAAGCAGCCCCTGCTTTCAATTTTGATCAGGAAATCCATTATTTTCTGCCTGACTTGCCAGCACAATGAGGCCAGCAACGTTCTGGCAGCAGCCCCCCCACCCCCGAAAAAGATGGTGGATGGGGCAGGCCATGGCTGGTGATGCTGTAGGACTTAGTGGTGCAAGAGTGCTGACGTGTGTTTATGCACAGATTGGCTTTCAGAAGCTGCAGAAAAGCCAATAGAAAAACATGGCCACATTAAAACAAATAATTGAGGTAGCCGGCCCAAGGGTGACTCAGCCTTTCCATCCTTCCGAGGCTGGTGAAATGAGTATTCAGTTTCCTGGGGGTAAAGTGTAGATGACTGGGGAAGGCAATGGCAAACCACCCTCGCAACAGAAGTCTGCCAAGAAAACGTCACGATGCAACGTCCCGTCCCCCCACCCCGTGGGTCAGTAATGACTCGGTGCTTGCTTCCTTTACCTTTAATTCTGAAGTCCTTAACAATAACCATTGGTAATCATGCATGCACACACACTCACACACACAGACGCACACACACTGACCTCATTGAGCCAGAGAATGGGAAACATAAAAGGGAACTCAATCTTCTGTAAAGCCCTGGAATAAAACAGGATGATACATTAGCATGGTAAAATCCTGAACAACTCATATAATGGCAAAAACTTTTTTTATTCAAACAGCTCAGATAATTGGCTGAAATACATTTCTAGTGACGTTAACACAGCATACTGCTCATTTTATTTTATTTTTTAAAATTGCCCTAGATGAGAATTTCACAGAGAAACATTTTCTTCATTATGGGTTACGATTGCCTCATCAAGAGGGTTAAAGATGCTGTCTCTGCACTCAGCAATTTTATGTTTTAGAAAGCACTAACAAGACTACCTTCCGTCACAAAATGTGTGTTGCCACACATTGAAAGTATAATGTATTTTAACAGAAATAAGTGAAGAGATGGAGAAGAGAAATGTTACATAGTTTTAATAATCTGCTATACATTCTCTTTTTGATATTATGTTTATACTTCAATGTTACTTTGTTATATATTTTGTTTTGATATTATGTTTACTGTCTAATGCTACTTTCTTGTTATATAGTCTGCTTTTGATATTCGTTCTACAGTTCAAAAAAGAGAGAGCATACTTCCCAGGTAGCATGGAAGGATAGAGAGGCAGTACTGTTTAGTGGTTAGGACGTCAGACTAGGACCTGAGAGATAAGGTTCAACTTTCCACTCAAATGTCCACCACGAAGCTTCCCTGGGCCAGTCACTCTTTTTTAGCCTGACCAACATCATAAAGATCATGTGAAACTAAAACCGTAACTGCGGCCAGGTATGCTGTTCTGAGCTCCTTAGGGGGAAGGGGGCATGGAAGCAGACAGAGAGTATGCAATTGTCTCCTGAAAAGCTATGGATTAATATTTACATGTCTTTATGACCAGAGCTGAATTTGTAAGTGGCGTAACTCCTAAAGCAAAGACATCTTTGATCCTAAAGAGTAAGGTGTTTTTAAAAAAGAAGTCCTACAAGTCCAACAACTTTCAGCTGACTTGAAATGTGCACAGTATTTATGAAGCACCCACCAATTATTTATATGCGCAGTTATAAAGTAATATACAGAAAACATTTTTGCTCCCAAACTTACGTAATTTTGGGAGCAGGTCTCACCACTAAGTTGATTTGCAGCCTTTTGGCAAATTGTAACGTAAACCCTGTTGTCTAAAATAAAAAACAAAAAGAACCAACGTTACACAGAGAAATGGCAGTCCGAGGAATTAATTCTAGTGATGGGCAGAATTAAAGATTGACAGGCCGCTTTTCCTGCACGCAAGCTGGGCTGCACCTAAAGAGTCCACAGCACAGACAGGAAGCAGAGCAGAGCAGAGCAGAACAGTGAGAAACTGTAGAAAAAGATCTATTTTTCACTCACTGACAGGGCCTAACCATACAGTCATACCCATACGAAATAATTTCCCCAGCTGGGTCAGCAGACATGCTTTTGGAGTCTGTGCTCCCCAGGCATGTATGTACCTGATCCAGATTGGGACAGCAAGGAAAAGAGACTTGATCAAGTGGAGCGCAAGTGGAGCACAAGTGAACAGGGAGGAATACACTTGAGTCTGTTCATTTGCCAGGCAACTGTAATTCGTCACTTGTAGCTTGGCCCTTAGAGTCAAAACGGATTTGATGCCTGACGTGTGGAGGACACGCATCAGTTTCCCACAAGGTTCCACGGGAAGTGTAGTGAGAAAGAATCTCTACCAGGGAGAAGAGGGAGGGAATCCTCTTTCTCTAGGCATCTCGTCTAGTTTGCTCAGCTCTCTCTCACCACCGCCAGCTCCTCCTGCTCCCCTAAATGCACTCAGCAGCCAGAGAGAGCCAAGCATGCTGGTGGCGGTGAGAGGGACAAGGAGTGTATTGCCGCTGCCAGCTCCCTCTGACCAACGCTGGTGCAATCACCTCCCTCTTGCCGCTGATTGCAGCTCCCTCTTCTCCCTGGCAGAGGTTCTTTCTCACTACACTTCCCATGGAACCTTGCAGAAAACTGACGTGTGTCCTCCACACATCAGGTATCTCGTCTGTTTTGGCTCTTATAGCCTTTCTCCTGTGTCTTCTGTGTCATTTTCCCGGCCTGAAACAACACCAGCGGGCCAAGTTGGTGTAGAGTTTAGGGTGTCAGACTAGCACCTGGAAGACCCAAGTTTGAACTGCAACTCTGAAATAGAAGCTTGGTAAAACAAAAGTCCAGTGGCACTTTCAAGCCCAATGTTGCATTCTTGTCTTTAATGTTGGACTTGTGCTTAATTGTGCTGCAACAGACAAGATGACCACTCCCTAGCAGTCATCATGGAATCCTGAGCCAGTCACACCGTCTCAGCCTAACCTTCCTCAAAGGGTTGTTGTGAGGATGAAACAGAGGAGAAGAGAAGGATGTATGCTGCTTTGGGTACCCATGGGGGGAAAGGTGGGGTATAAAATGAAGTAAATAAATAAATAAGTACCAATCCAACAGGGGAAACCTTATTTGCCCCATCAATATATGTAGAGACTCTAATGAAGTAAACAGAGCCATCTTGCCTGGCATGGGGGGGGGGGCAGGCCTCGGGACCATCTCTCAGACACCGCAGCCCTGATACAAATCATGCCCATTTTTGCCTGGGAGGCATGGATTCCCAGAACACGTCTGCCAGCCCACCTGAGGATATACGTAGGAGAAAGGGATCCTATTGTTAGGCCCTTTCATGGCTGAAAACCATCTTCTGGCTTTATGCTTTCAGGAATCGCAAAAAAACCAGTGTCAGATGACCAGAGCTTTCGAAAGAGCAGCACTCACTGGCCCCGTGTCTACAGAAGCCAGAAGAGGAAGTGATCCAAGAAAACTTGTAAGGACAGAGGATGGCCGGGGCAGCCTTTGAATCTCAGCTCAGACACGCTGTGCAACAAGGCAAGGGATTCTGGCAGCCCCCTTTCTGCCCACCTGCCCACAGCAGCCACTCCTTTGGGTCAACATACACTGGCGAAAAGAGCAAGTGGGCAGAGAGGCACCCCCTGCTGCATCACAAAGGATTCCAGGACTCACGTTTTGGTGCACCAAAGACATTTGAGGCAACCAATTTCCGTGGCTGAGGCTTGAAAGGAACTCTGCAGCCATAAGCACCTCCTATCAGTGCTTCCTTCCAGGAGGTGGACTTAATGATATAGGAAAGGGGAAAGAAGGAGAAATATAATGCCAATGACTTACTGGCTCAATGTCTAAATAAGTCATATGCTCTTGTTTATTTGGGTGCATTCCTTCAACCCCTTCCCCAACTTCTTTACTCGCGTACAAGAAGTGTGGCAGTGTAATAGCCACTGGCTTGCCTACAGAAGAGGAAGGAGAAAGAAAAAAATACCATTAATGCCTGATTTGAAATAACCATGCTCCGTTCACTCAACTCTGGTGAATGGAAGAAGGCTAGGAGGGCCATTTTTATTCAAAGGATTAAGTTGGCCACAGGGAACTCCAAGCCTTCAGATTTTCAGCTGCTTTAACAGCTGAATCAAAAAGAGTCCAGTAGCACCTTTAAGACTAACCAATTTTATTGTAGCATAAGCTTTCGAGAATCAAGTTCTCTTCGTCAGATGCATGATACAGAGACTGGTCTCTGTATCATGCATCTGACGAAGAGAACTTGATTCTCGAAAGCTTATGCTACATTTAGTCTTAAAGGTGCTACTGGACTCTTTTTGGTTTTGCTACCACAGACTAACACGGCTAACTCCTCTGCATCTTTAACAGCTGAAAATCTGATTTGTGAGGGTTACAGCTCTTTAGGAAAGCAGCATATCACCAAAGGTATATCATCCCCAAGATGAAACAGTGGCCACTGCTTGCACAAACTATGTGTGCAACATAGCTATATGATTTTTTTTTAAAGGACCGCACTAGAGCTTTAAGCAGGCCTACTAAGGGCCAAGCTAGACACGCAGGTTTTTAAAGAGTTGGGCCTGAGAGCTAAAACCACACGAGATGAATTACATGAGGACGCTCATGTGAAGGGAGATGCAATATTAGCCAGGAAGCGTGGTTTGACTTTCACCTCTCTCAACAGAGCTGGCAAAGAACAATCCTTGGAGGGTTTGTTAATTTCACTTCTCTACAGAGCCCGCAAAGATCACTCTTCAGAGGGTTTGTTAATTTCCTCTTTGCTTCATGGAAGTCTCTGTCAATTATCAACAAACCCTCTGAAGAGCAATCTTTGCTGGCTCTGTAGAGAGAGGTGAAATTCAAACTACGCTTCCCGGCTAGCATTGCATATCCCTTCGCTTGAGCGTCCTCGTGTAAATTGTCTTGTGTGGTTTGGCTCTGAGTTCCTCCCCCCTCCAGTGGTTTCCCCATGTCAAAATAGCAGGGAAGGGCGATTTTTTCTACTGTTTTTTCCACACCACGTGGAATATTCTGGACAAGTAGATCAGTAAAAACGGGGGGGGGGGCTCACTCTTATGTACTGTGACATGGGAAATGGACACACAACTACAATGTGAATGAAAGACAACCCCCTCCTCTTTTTGGTGGCTTATCTGAGAAAAAAAACCCCTAGCCTTGCATTTGAGTAAATAGTGTATGATCCAAAGTTATTGTGACAGCCATGATGACTTCGTAATGTCTGAATCAGCTCTAGATGTCTCTGAGTTTGGCCAGCTTCATTTAGCCAACAGCAATCAATACAACATGTATTTGTCCAATTCTTTTCAAAAACTATTTCGCTTAGTGCCCATCACCTTATTAGCTTCTCTTCTTCTTCCTTCAGGCTTCTCCTATAGTACCTGCAAGGCTGGGACAATAAGAAGTTTCCCAATTGTGGTGAACTAGCATAAACAACCAACCAACCCCTTGAACCCCCTGATTGCTACTGCAAGCCAAACTGGGGTGTCTGTGTGTATGTTTGCACACATGCACACATGTGCTTATAAGACAGAGAGACAGAAATAGAGAATATCCCTGCCTAAGCATGCATTTTCCATATTAACTGATCTCTACAAAAGCATACCAAGGAATTCATTCAGGTGCTCTATATCACATTAGAGAGTATTGGCTGTGAGATTCTCTAATGGGACATCAATGCTCTTTGGAATTTTTTTAAAGCTTAAGTCCATGCTATTTCACATATTTTTGGAAGAGACCCATGGCTTTAATATAGTTCCCTGGTGTCTGCTAAAAAGATATTTTTAAAGTCCTGTTGATGTTAATTCTACAGCCTAGGATTTTAAAAATGTGAAGTCTGTCAAACTGGCCCGGGGAATAGGGGACAGGACAGTGAGTCAACCAAGAAATAAGATTTAATTCCACATCCCTGAACTTTGAAGCTGTTTCCGGCAACAGGAAACACAGTTTCTCTGCACGTTGTGAATTACTTGGGAGCGCACACGTGCAGGAGTTGATGCCTGGTCCTCAATTCACGTGTAGGCTATTCTTGTTTGGTGCACATGCATGCTGCTGTCATATGAGCTCCCTTTGTGTGATTATGTATTTAAGTGAGTCCAGTTCTGTTTTCCCTGTGAGGCTCCTTTGAATGGCAATTTGCTGTTGGCTCCTTAGTCTTGCCAATTTGCATTTCTTTAAGGTGTGAGAAACTGTCAAGATCTGCATTTCAATGAATGGAAGTAAGAGGTGGGGGAAACTGGGATAATTTTAGCAGTTGAGGAGGAACTGAGATGGAAGGTGTGAGAGCAAACTGAAGTGTGACTGTGTGAGTGAGTGCATGGGAAGTTGGAGGGGGAACGTGGGCAGTACCCTAGGCACTTCATAATGACAGACAGAGATTGTGTTGCAATTCTAGCTATTCAAGTCACGAGTACTCAGAATGGATCATTTTAAATTCTCAACTTCAGTGCTTCGCAAGTTCTAGCTCAGTACCTTCTTTACATGTGCTAATGTCCATAGCCCCAGCTAACGTGCAGTTTTTTGAAATGACTTTGTCCAGGCAGAAGCAAATGTTATCTGGGTTGACGAGGGGTGATGCAAAAGCTCCAGGAGGCACTATGAAGCGATACAGGGGAATTCCCTTCACAACTTGATCACTGTCAAATTCTCCATAAATGGACCTGCAGGAGTAAGAAGATATAGGAAAGAAGAGTCTTACTTTAAGAGAAACAAGAACTTCCTGGGAATAGACATTCTTATGATATAACCACCTTACGTCAGGGCCTACAAGCTTGATGGATGCCAACGTAGATGGATACTTGCAGGGCTCATTTGGAGGGTGAACGCACCGGGACATCGTTCCAATAGTTCCCCCAACAGTCAGGTGGCCCCACCCACCTGACTTGGAAAAAATTGGGGCCATTTAGGCCTCGATTGGGGCTGAAACGGCCCAGGGATCAGGGCTGAAATGGCCTGGATAGGGTGGCTGATCCTGGCTGGATAGGGTGGCTGATCCCGGCTGGATAGGGTGGCTGATCCCAGCTGGATAGGGTGGCTGATCCCGGCTGTTTAGGCCCCAATCCGGGCCAAAACTGGCCCAAATTGGCCATTTGGGGCCATTTTGGGCCTGTTTTGACCCGGATCGGAGCCCAAACCATCTGGATCAGGTTGATGCCAGGGGAAAAGCCTCCCCCGCCCAGCACCAACCTGATCCTGGCCATTTAGGCCCCAATCCAAGCCAAAACAGGAACAAAATGGCCATTTTTTGCGATTTTGGGCCCGTTCCGACCCAGATCAGAGCTGAAACCATCTGGATCGGGTTGGTGCTGGGAGGGAAAAGCCTCCCCTACCTGGCACGGACCCAGTCCTGGCCGTTTTGGTCCCAATTCCAGCCCAAACAGACCCCAAATGGCCATTTAGGGCCCATTTTGGCCAGGATCGGGGCCAAAACCATCCAGATCAGGTTGGTGCCAGATGGGGGAAGCCTCCCCCACCCAGCACTGACCCGGTCCCAGCCATTTAGGCTCCGATTCAGGACAAAGGGCCCAAAATGGCATTTTCTGGCCGTTCTGGGCCCATTTTGGCCTGGATCGGGCAAAACCATCCTGATCAGGTCTGTGCTGGGTGGGGGAAGCCTCCTCCACCTGGCACTGACCCGGTTCCAGCCATTTCAGCCCTGATCCAGCCCCCAAATGGCCATTTTTGGCCATTTTGGCCCCCTTTTCCACAGGGATTGGGGCCAAAATGGCCGGGATTGGGTCAGTGCCAGGCGGAGGAACCCTCCCCTGCATGGCACTGATTTGGTCCAGGCTGTTTCAGCCCTGATTCAGGCACAAATGGGCCCCAAATGGCCATTTTGGGCCATTTAGGGCTCGTTTCGGCCGGGATCAAGGCCAAAACAACCAGGATTGTGTCGGTGCCTGGTGGGGAACCCCTGCCCTGCTTGGCACCAACCCAATCTGGGCTGTTTTGGGCCTCATCCAGACCAACATATGCCCAAAATGACCATTTTGAGCAATTTTGCGCCCCTTTCGGCCTGGATTGTGGCCCAAACAGCCCTGATCGGGCCACTGCCAGGTGGGGGAACACTCCCTCCTCTGGCAGCAGGTGAATCCTGGCCATTTCAGACTGGTCAAGGGGCGTTACATATGCTAATGAGTTCCTGCAGCCCTTCTTCTACGAAATGGCCCCTGGATTCTGGGGAAAATAATGGGCACATTTCCCCTGTTTCCTGTATTAGCTAAGTTGTATTTTCTCCTAGAAATCCCCTATCAGCCTGATGATCAGAGCAGGTGCCAGGGCAGGGGATCCATTCAATGGGGTCAATAAATCAAAAGGCACGAAAATCATTTGCGGCCCGAAGGGCAGGGATGTGAGATGGGGAGCGCTGGAGAAAGAGGAGACTCAAAAACGTAGCTGTGGTAAAGCTGGCCCTAAATGTATTGATTACAGCCATTGGAGCATTGATGTGGCATAGGGCACACATCAAGTACCCAACTGCTGTCTGATGGCATCATCTGCCCAGTCTGCCTGCTGGAATTGGCAAGGGATGTGACCTCCACCTGGGCACTGCTCCAGTGATTCCCAGGGTGAAGCTGGACAATGGCCCCTGAGCTGGGCATGTCCCTGCATGGCTCCCCACTGGATCCCTTAAAAGGACCCCTAAACTGGGAGTGAGCTGGCCAGCCAGAACAATCTCCCCTCCCAATGGATATGGCCCAATGTCCCCCAAACTGGCAAGCCAACATTGTGGCAAAGCAAAGCAGGATAGCACAGCAAATGCACCACAATCCTGGTGGGGGATGTCTTCAAATGAGCCACCACCCCCCATGTACAAACCAAAAGGGGGTGGAGGGGACCCGGAGAGGCCTTTTTGCTCATCCACGCTACCCTAGTTGGCCAGTGAGACACAGCACAGGAATCAAGCTGCCCAAAGTTGCCAAAGTCTGCTTACATGAGAAGGAACATTCAGCCCTGGGGTCCCCTGCCCTGGTGGCAAGATGGTTCCCCCTCCAAGCCAGAGGATGATACAAAGGGACCCTCAGTCACCCCACCTTGCCTCCTGGCTACAATCCCCCCTAGTAAGTCGATGGAGCCCTGTTTCCTACCTACCTACCTACCTGCAGATATCAGAAGAAAAGAAATGTAGTATAACATCTTTTTTGACAAAAGGGGGAAACGATGCTCCATCTGTGGATTAAATCAAAGTGCAGTGTAAACTATTGAACAGCCCAAATGTGTAAATATTTGAGGCAGTTTACAGAAGCATGAATTCAAGGAGTCTGGCGCCCTCTGTAACCGAACCTCATAGAGTCCATTTAATCGCTCCACCCCTCCCTTGTTCTGCTGCATGCATAAATCTAATGCATCATGGCCTATTAGGGAGTAAGATCTAATCTACATATGCAAAAAAATGAGAACCTTAATGTGGTAGACTATACCACTGCAGCCTGATTGAAGGGGAATGTCATTTTTGGAAACGATCCTCTATCCAAGCAACCGCCTGCAAGTAATAGGTTTATTTATTTACTTCATTTAAGCCCTATCTTTCTCCCCACTGGAGACTCAAGGTGGCTTCCATAATTCTTCACTCCTCCATCTTATCCCCACAACAACCCCATGAGGTAGGTTAGGGGCTGAGAGTGTGTGACTGGCCCAAGGTCATCCAGCAAGCTTCCATGGCAGTGTGGGGATTCGAACCTGGCTCTCCAAGATTCTTGTCTGATGCTTTAACTACTGCGCCATCTTGCATCCGATGAAGAAAGTTGTGGTTTTCAAAAGCTTATGCTACAATAAAGTTGATTAGTCTTAAATGTGCTACTGGACTCTTTACTATTCTACATTTAGGGGTTTTTTGTATCCCTAGAAAAATATTAAAAACTGATTATCCTCACTTCCAGCAGTGTGAAATGACAGAATGGACTGTACCACCTTGTTCTTCTAGGTAGACTAGCCTTTGGACAGACATGACATGAATGGGGAGGTGATCTATGCAATATATCGAGTGCAAGTGGGGCGCAAGTGAACAGGGAGGAAATACATGTGAGTCTGTTCACTGGCCAGGCAAGTGTAACTCGTCACTTCCAGCTTGGCCCTATACAATGAAAGCCACATGTAGCAACCGCAGGTTTTCTTTGAGAAGCTGACCAAGGGAACATTTTACAGGTCCCAATTCAGCAGGAAGGGTAGAAGAGAATTTCTCACCCTCTTTCCAACCCCTCCATCAAATATTTTGCCAAGAGGAGGAGGATGAGAATCAGTAGCAATCATATGGGGCTCTCTCTTCCCCAACCTGACTCAGGTAAAAAGCAGCAGGCCCTGACAAAGAAGCCCTTTGGGGTGGTGGGTCACACGCCGTCATTGCTGAAGGAGCAGGGCGGAAGAGCCATGACTGGGTTGCACGGGTATCACTGCAAAAATATTCAGCAGACGTGAAAGAGAATTCTTTATCATTGACCCAGGAGGAGGAAGACCCGAAGCAAAACACACACACACACACACACACACACACACCCCATAGGAGGCACAAGAGCTGGATTATGTCTGATACCAAGGACAGGTCAAGGAAGCATGGGGATGACCCAGGGCCAGAGAGAAGCACTACCTCATCAGGCAGTGCAATGCCTACAGAAGAACCCTCACTCTGCCATGAAGGATGCGGGGTGGCTTTGGGCCAGTTGCTCTCAGTTTATTCTACCTCAGAGTACACGAGACCTCTTAAATGAGGACGTTTAAATGAACGGAGACGCAATGTTAGTCAGGAAGCGTGTTTAAAAAGGTAGAGCCAAAAGCTCTGTCAATTGCACCTCTCTACAGAGCAGGCAAAGATCACTGCTCAGAGGGTTTGTTAATTTCCTCTTTGCATTTTGACAGAGCCTTCAGGGAGGCAAAGAGGAAATTAACAAACCCTCTTTGCCTACTTTGTAGAGAGGGGAAACTGACAGAGCCTTTGCCTCTGTCTTTTTAAACAATGCTTCCTGGCTAGCACTGCATCTCCCTTCACTTGAGCGTCCTCATATAAGAGGTCTCATGAAGAGGGGCTCTGAAGGGGCCAGTTCTGAGTCAGGAAATTCCTGGACATTTGAGGATGGAGCCTGTTGAGGGCGGGGTATGATGCCAGGGAGTCCAACCTCCAAAGCACACCTTTTCTCCAGGGGAACTGATTTCTACTGCCTGGAGATCAGTTGGAATGCCAGGAGATCTCCAGCCCTCACCTGGAGGCTGGCAATCCTACACAAGGCTGTTGTGAGAATAAAAATGAAGAACCAAGTACGCTGCATGGAATGCCCCCCCCTTCCTTTCTTAGTATGGATTTCTCTAACAATAAGGAGTATTCATTTCTAAAGCAACACTTCTCTTGTGGACTTTGTTTTCAAGCAAGATCCCCTCTGCTTGCACACACCCAGCTCATGCTAACACTAGACAGAGAGATGGAATCTGGATGGGGTGATATTGCATTATTATTCTTAGATGTTGAAATGGGAATTTCCCATCTTGTTAAATCAAGACAGCCACACCTCCTTTGACTGGCACAAGCTGGGCCTGTTCAGTAGCTAACTGCTTCTGGTTTAAATGCTGTCACTCTTTTGCTGTCCCAATTCCAAAAGGAAAGCAGAACTCTCTTGCTATTCTGGAAAGGAGCAAACATAACCTTTCCTGATTATCTCCTTTGAAAACCTGAATTGTCTTTGTGACCTTTCAAATGCACCATATGACATAAGGAGCAGTCTATTAACTAATCAACAGGCACACTAATCCTCACAAGGCTTACGAGGAAACCACTGCCGGGACACACAACCTAGGAGGGTCAAGTTTCTAGCATTTCCTGGAAAAGTTGCTGCACTCAATTCTTACACAACTGATTTAATGGAATTTCTTCTCCTTTAGTTGGACCTTTCAAATGCACCATATGACATAAGGAGCAGTCTATTAACTAATCAACAGGCACACTAATCCTCACAAGGCTTACAAGGAAACCACTGCCGGGACACACAACCTAGGAGGGTCAAGTTTCTAGCATTTCCTGGAAAAATTGCTGCACTCAATTCTTACACAACTGATTTAATGGAATTTCTTCTCTCAGTGACTGTGACACAGAGAGATCTCTGTCTTTTGGTGCTACACCTCTGAAGATGCCAGCCACAGCTGCTGGTGAAACGTCAGGAACTACAATGCCAAGACCACGGCAATACAGCCCGTAAAACCCACAACCACCATCTTTCTTCTCCTTTAGTTGGATCATCGTGCCCTATTTTTTTACCTGCTCCATGCCATTGAGGGGGGGAATCAAAATCATTGGAATGAATTGGATAGGGGAATGATGCTAAGCAACCAGTCCTTTTGTACCAGCAGCATATTTTCTAATAAGGGAACAACAGAAGTTCACAGGAGGAAAAATACAAGAGACCTAACATAAAAATCACAAAGTGAGCCCAATTCTGGTTTCTAGACACTCACCTGTCCCATTGACCATGTCACAAGGACCTTCCCAGAATGAGAGGGTGCTGTAAAAAAAAAAGAGAGAGAGAGAAACAATTCCTTCTTAGGTCTTAAAAAGGCCCAGGTCCTTAGAGAGATCTGTCTAGATCAACATGCTGATACAGCAATAGGCCATGTGGCAATTTTTCCTTTCTAAACAAGCAGATCAAAAGGAGGGGGAGCATGTTCCCTTTTGAGGACAAAGGTCTGTGGCTTACATGCAACCCTGTCCACACACGCATAGTTCAGGCTGGACTCAGTGGCGGCATCATTCTCTGTACATCACTGAGCTGTTTACCTGGAAGGGGAAGCTACATAGCAAGCGTTTTCCACCATTCTCCTATGATGGATTTTTCCTCTAATTATACTCTCCATTACAACCATTATTTCACTCACACCCAGAATACAAGTACTATTGCAAGACTTTTCATTCATCATAAAGCAGATACAAGAGGAGTCAACACACAGCAATTGTTTGTTCAAGTACTTGAAGATGTGCCATATCCTACAGAGCATCTTGCAGTTCATATTAACTGGTGAACTGTTGTTCCTCTCTGAACACAGAGAAGAAAAAAGCATCTTTTGCTGTATTCTGTTTTGGTGGACTGGAACAACATCTGCATGCTTTCTTAAGAGGGGTTCCCAGGAGATTGTGTTTTCTGTGGGTGCTAGATAACAATGCAACCGTTTGCAACTAATAAATATGGTTCACGTTTACCATGCCTCACACTGCCGTTGTTTGATTCCGAGTTTACATCGCTGCATTTTCAGCACACAGCACCTGTGGAATAACCCCTCACTTTTGAAAGCCCATTCCACCTGTCTGAGTAGCATTTTTCCAAACAACCACAGCCCCAGTTATAGTGGTCTAAAACTGCACGAGTGAAATGACTGTGAAAAGTTGTCTAATCCAAGGATGGCAAATCTCTCTATGCTTGGGGGCTACTCTGAGTCTCTCTACATGTTACTAAGTACCTAGAGATGCCCAAATGCAGGATTGTATGTGTAATCCTCAATTCACTTGCAGGCTGTTCTTGCTCAGGGCACGTGAATGCTGCTTTCATGGGAGCTACCTTTATGTGGCTGCACCTGCAAATGATTCCAGGGGGGCAAAGCGGCAATTCAGCTCTGTTTTCACTGTGAGAACAAGTAATGTATACTCCTTTGACTTGTCAATTTGCATTTCTTGATGGTGTGAGAAAGTGTCAAGATCTGCATTTCAATGAATGGATGTGAAGGAAACTGAAGTGTGACTGTGGGAGCGAGTGCATGGAACGTTGGAGGGGGGGAACACGTGAAATGAGATTCACTTGAGCGTCCCTAGGAACTTAGTGATGTGTAGAGAGACTCTTTGGTCTCAAGACGCAAGAGCTGGAGTGTTCCGGCCTCCTCATGAACGGCTAAGCTTTAAAAGCAGGCGCCACCTTGACAACGCGCAGAGCACCTGCAATTGGTCAGTGCAAAACCCTCAGTGCAGGGAAGGGGTCTGGAACCGATGACGTGCGCCTGAAGCATCTACTCACAGGTGGCAAGTGGCGGCAATCAGTTCCCAAAGGCGACAGCAATATGGTAATGTTCTCATGGAGCCTCCATGGAGCCTCCTTGCTTCTTCCTTCTTGAGCAAAGACAGGAGGGCACATTTTTCGTGTGAGCTGGATAACAGAGAATTCCCCAGGAGTAGGACTGCGGCGGGGGGGGGGGGGCGGGGGGGCATCTGGAGCTGAGGGAGAGGTGAGAAAATTGCACTCTGCAGTGGGACTCCTTCCACCCATGGCAATGCTGTACTGGCTGTAGGCCACCCAGTGCCCAACATTTGCCACACCTTAGATAATATTTAGTAAGGAACTATACTTTTTTAAAAACAAGAAACTACTTTGGGCGTTTGCTGCAGCCTCTTCTGGCCTAAGCCCACAACAATAAAGCTCAGTTCAGTGTTGTTATCAAACCCATTCAAGCCGGGGGTTATAACCAGGAGTGCAGTGGGACATTAAACTGCCCTGGAGCACGCCAAGCCAGGTGGCCTTCATAAGCCCCACAGTTTGTTGTGGCCCAGGGCCAAATCGATAACACTGTAGTGTGCGGGCCAGCAACGCAGAGTCTCTCTACACGTTACAAAGTACCTAGGGATGCTCAAGAGCAGGATTGTATGCGTAGTCCTCAATTCATGTGCAGGCTGTTCTTGCACAGTGCGCGTGAATGCTGCTTTCAAAAGAGCTCCTTTGTGTGGCTGCATCTGCAAGTGATTCTGGAGGGCAAACCACCAATTCTGCTCTGTTTTTGCTGCGAAAACAAATACTGCAGTCTCCTTTGAATTGGCAATTTGCATTTCTCTAAGGTATGAGGAAGTGTCAAGATCTGCATTTCAATGAACGAATCTGGGGAAACTGGGATACCTTTAGCAGTTGATATTAAACACGTGAATGAATTCACGCAGAGCAAACTGAAGTGTGACTGTGCGCGTGAAAGTTGGAGGGGGGGGACACATGAAATGAGGTTCGCTTGAGTGTCCTTAGGTACTTCATGACACAGAGAGAGACTCTCAGAAAACAGGTCTCAGCTCTCCAGTTGCCTCCTTCCATGCTGCTTGCTCCTAGCAAGCAACACAATAGCCCAACTGGGACCTTCTCTCGTAAGCTAAAGGGCTGATCTACCTGTGGTGATAAGATAACAACACTGCAACCTGCAGTCTTCTTTTGATTTTGCCCCTTGCCCGCTTGTCACTTTTCTTATCACGTGCTGATCTCTGCATTGCAGTTTCATTCCACCACCACCCTTAACCCCTGAACAAGGTAGAAACAAAAATAGGTGGTGCCTGCCTCATTTGCAGGAATGCATTTGCAGTTTATCAGCTCACTCCAGAAAGCTCTCAAGCAGGAGTTTCTGTCAAACATCCAGCCGTAGAGGAACCATTGTCACATGCCAACAACAAAACAATTAGAGAGGTGTGCAGAGAAAGGGCGTCAGATGTGCACAACAACATGATAAAGATAGCCAGGGATGCAGGTCACATAATTCCTATGATGGTTTAAATGGATGCTCTGTGACTCACAATCCCAACCTCAAGGCTGTGAGCCAACTCACTAAGACATTATACATCTTTACTGCCAACTTTTTAAAAACCCAGGTTGGGAGACAGATGGTCATCTGACAGCGATGCTGAACCTGTGAACCTGGGCAGATCATGAGCGGGAGGGCAGGAAGGATTGCATCAGTGCTTGGTTCTCATGGCCTCTTCTTACATGCCCAGGGTAAGGCTGATCGCCACCTTGGGGTCAGGTAGCAATTTACCCTGGTTCAGTTCAGCTAGGGATCCTGATGGAGTGTTGCCATCTTCTGAGCATGGAACAGAGGTCACTGTGTGTGGGGTGGGGGGGCAGGGGGTATTTGTGAATTTCCTGCATTGTGCAGGGATTTGAACTAGATGACCCTCCCAACACTACGATCCTATGATTCTGTTGCATGAACCTCAGCAACTCAGCTACCAGATAATGCACATTTGTCCAGAAGTTGTCTCTCACCAAATTCATCTCAAGGTATATTCTTGAGTTTTTGGACCACATCCACACATGATGGTACCTTAACTCAAGCCAGACTTTTGGCCCAACTCATTCAGAATTGCCTGTTTTAACTGGCAGCAGCTCTCTGGCAGACAGGACCTTCACACAGGCTGCTACTGACCCTGGGGAGACCAGGGATTGAACTTGGATCTTTGCATTCAAAGCAACCCTCTTCCACTCAGCAACAGCCCCTAACCATCCAAATCTAGGCACTGGTTTTAAAGGGTACAATGGAAGCTACAGTGAGATCTTCTTTTTTGCCTTACTCTCTCCAAAGACCCAATTCCTGACTTCTAGGGACCAGTGAAGACAACGTGGGCAAGAGAAGTATAACAATCCTCACGTGGCCCTGATTTGGCTTTGGCAGAGGTGACTTACAGATTTTTCTCAGGCAACTGAAATTCCTTTAATAATGATGATGATGATGACAACATTCGATTTATATACCGCCCTTCAGGACAATTTAACGCCCACTCAGAGCGGTTTACAAAGTCTGTTGTTATTATGCTCACAGCAATCATCCTGTGAGGTAGGTGGGGCTGAAAGAGCTCCGAGAGAGAGCTGTGACTGACCCAAGGTCACCCAGCTGGCTTCAAGTGGAGGAGTGGGGAATCAAACCCAGTTCTCCAGGCTAGAGTCCTGTGCTCTTAACCACTACATCGAACTGACTATCTTTACAAACATGAAAGCTTGGTTCCAGTGGCAACATAAGCAAGTGAATGGTCATCTTGCACCAGAACTTCAGAGGTAGCTCAAGATATACCACAGCCCTCCTTGTGTGAACTTAATTTTTATGTTCTCTCATATATTATGTTTTCTACTGCCCTTTCTAATCTGAAACAAGATGGAAATTCCTTGAGGATATTTTAACCCTTTTTACCCTCTTAAAAGGGTAAAAACAGGGAGCCAGTTTGGTGTAGTAGTAAAGAGCACGGGACTCTAATCTGGAAAACTGGGTTTGATTCCCCCACTCCTCCGCTTGAAGCCAGCTGGGTGACCTTGGGTCAGTCACAGCTCTCTCAGAACACTCTCAGCCCCACCTACCTCACAGGATGATTGTTGTGAGCATAATAACAACACACTTTGTAAACCGCTCTGAGTGGGCGTTAAAATGTCCTGAAGGGTGGCATATAAATCAAATGTTATTGTTGTTGTTGTTGTTGCTATTAAAAATGATGATGATGATGATGATGATGATAAACATGTGCTCAGCAGTAGAGAAAATTACTCTGATGTATGCCTTTATGTGTCCTAACCCCAATGTCTCAGTATAGCCCAAGAACATCAGATCTCAGAAGCTAGGCGGGGTGAGCACTGAGTGCTCACTGAGTGCTCACCAAGGAAGTTCACGGTAGCTGTGCAGAGGCAGGCAACAGCAAACCACCTCCGTCTGTCTCTTGCCTTGAAAACCCCAGCAGGGATCGCCATAAGCTGGCTGTAACTTGATGGCATGTTACACACAGAGCCCTTTATGGTTTTATACATACATATGCATTGGCAACCAAGGAAATAATTGGCTAAAGCAGTATCTGACCAGGAAGTAAATTGATTAAGCATGTAGTTTAATTTGTTTTAAGGTAACCTGAATGTCTTTTTTTAATCATGTTTTTGGGTCTGCGTCTTGCATTCTGCATAGTGTTTGCATTGCAAAATACTCTAATGTGTTATTATTGCTTATGTTCAGATTGCAATGGCCTTTGGTCACCAGCAATAAACAAACCATCAAAATAGTTTGTATTTTCACCATCTCCTTATGAAACGGGCTGAACTGAGAACTAGCAACTTGCCCAAGGGTCAGGATTTTTATGGCAGAGTAAGAATTTGGATCCAGCTGTTGTCTATACAAGTACAACAGTGTACCTATGATACTATACAGGCTGTTATCAGCAGATAGAATGAATTCCCCTTTAAAAATAATCATGTGTTGATTAAAACTTCTCAGTGCTGTACAATATTCCCTAAATCCAGCAACTCTGGCAAATTAAGTACAGAAGGATATAATTCAAGGAGCAGAAACATAATCTGAAGGTTTTTAGTCTCGTCCATCTCATTAGCACCCGTCTCAGTACATTGAGGATGGGATTTGCCCACAGTGGCAAATGCCAGGCTACCCATAATGCCCATTCAGAAGGCACCCTTGAATATAGTGTACACTTTCTCCCACAACTGTACAGTACCTCTTGTTTTTATAGCTCTGGATGATTGCCGTCTTGTTTATCTCATCTTGCCCATTGTAGACAGTGTAAAGACCGTCAAGTGTTTCGTTGTACTGCAAATGGAAGGGAGAAGAATTGGTTTTCAGTACAAATAAGACAAGGAGAAAAACCATACTTTCTTTAGAATAAGGCAGACATAGAGTCTCTCTACATGAGACATCTAACGCATGAAGAACATGTGTGGGGAGATGCAATGTTAGTTGGGAAGGATAGTTTTAAAAGACAGAGGCGGCAGCAGGGCAAAGGCTTTGCTATACACTGGAGCTGTGTGAAGGGGCTGTAAAATGCCAGAAGGGAAACTTCAGTCCATTATAACCTCTCCAGGTCCATGCCCAGCTCTGGAAGGCAACTCCAGCCCATTTCCATTCCTCACTGCCCTCTGGTTGTGATCTCACACAGTTTTAGACTGGAGAGGTGAAATTGACAGAGCCTTCTGGGAGGCAAAGATGAAATTAACAAACCCTCTGAGGAGTGAGCTCCACCAGCTCTGTCTTTTTAAACTACAGAGCGAACATTGAATCTCCTTACACTTGATGAATACGTGCCAAGGTGTCTCATACAGAGAGACTCATAGATAATGGTTCTGAAAGATGGGGCATTCTTCATCACCTGGTTCTCACCGGTCAATTTATTTTCCTCTTTCTAACCAAAACCATTAATGCCCTCAATTAAAATAAAATCAATGAAGTGACTCCTTATCAGTCACATGCCTATGGACATGCAACCCCTACCACTTAGGAAATGAGCAGGTGGTGTGGCTGTCTTGATGGAGGCCCACCCGGGCACAGTGCAGCAAAATCCAGCTGAACATGTGATCAGAGCAGTAACATGCCACTGGATTCTACTATTCACAGATGAAAGAAGACCAAGCCTGACTGTGTTCCTATGTAAGGGGTGTGTACACATACACACACCCCAGGCACGACTGCCCCTGACAAACGGGGATCGACTGATGCGGTCCACAGATATCGGCTGAGTGCTCAAGCCAGTGGTACATGGCTCAATTTTCATCTGACTTACGGCTAAAAATGGGAAATACCTGCCCAAATGTGGGACATTTCATTCTTCCAGAGGATGTGCTTGGGCCACACCTACTGACTTGACTCAGAGCCAAAACAGATAAGGCGCCTGATGCATGGTGGACACTCGTCAGTTTCCCACAAGTCTCCATGGGAAATGTAGTGAGAAGAAACCTCTGTCAGGAAGAAGAGGGAGAATCCCCTCCTCTCCCCAGCAGAAATTCTTTCTCTAGGTCTGCTTGGCTCCCTCTCACTGCTGCCAGCACGCTCAACTCCCGAATGCATTTAGGGGAGCAAGGGGAGCGTGCTGGCAATGGCAAGAGGCAGAGAGAGCTGCTGACGAGATCAGCTCTCTGACCCTCTCACCACAGCCAGCACACTTTGCTCCCAAGTGCTTTTAGGGGAGCAAGGGGAGCGCATTGGCAGCAGAGAGAGGAAGTGTGCTCCTCTTGCTCCCCTAGCTCTGGAGCAAAGCGCGCTGGTGGTGGTGAGAGGGACAGGGAGCCAATCTCACTCTCACCGCCACCAGAGCATTTTGCTCCCGAGCAAGGGGAGCGCACTTCCTCTTGCTGCTGCCAGTGCACTCCCCTTGATGCCAGCTGGGTGACCTTGGATCAGTCACAGCTCTCTCAGAGCTCTCTCAGCCCCACCCACCTCACAGGTTGATTGTCATGAGGATAATTATAACACACTTTGTAAACAGCTCAGAGTGGGAATTAAGTTGTCCTGAAGGGTACATATAAATCAAATGTTATTGTTGTTATTATTAATTTTTCTACTGAAATTATGCTGTTTTGAACTGCAGCAAGAAGTTTGCTGGAAAGAAAGCGAAACAATCATTTCAATAAATAAATAACACCTGCCGGAAGGAATATTCCCACTTTTCTATCAATTGGAAAGGGAACTTTTTTCAAAAAAGGATCTTCGTAGCCCCAGAGCACTTCCTTCACAGTTCTGTTCTGAAGGAAGAATGACTTTGAAGACTTCATCCAAACGTTCAACAGTGTTTGCACGAAACTGCTTGGATACAGGACAGGCGCCGCCTGTGAAGACACACATGAGTGATGTTACACTAGGCCATGACAGCTTTGTTTGAGGTCTGGTTATAATTTACTAAACTCTAGCAATGATGAGGAAAAAGGGGACAGGATTTTGCCCAGCTTCAGCTCTTATTCAGCTTTTCCCAAGCTGATTCAGCTTAAAAACCAAACGTCAGGCAGAGAATCCCAGCATTCCACAGGATGTGTAGTTTCAGCCTTACCCCATCTGCCGGAAACAATTATTTGATTTTACTGACAACATGGAACAACCCTGTAATTAGAATACCCAGATTGTCAACCATATCCCTATAAACATCAGCAATAGCCAAAGAGCATTTAGTCAACTAATGTTAGCACTAAGGTCAAGCATTTGTGGCAATTATAAGCTAAATCCTTGATAGAGTTGAATAGTTTTTAATGGATTGCAACTCAAATGCCACAGAAGGATGTTTACCATAACAGCTTGCACAGTGGAAGATTTCAAAGTTACATCCAGTAAACCTGAGTGACAACACTTGACCCAAAATAGGAAGGGTTCTCTTCATTCTTCATAAAACCTTTCTTAAAGGGCAGAGTACTTCCCCTAAAATGGGGGTCGTGGTGGTAATAAAACTGAAATATGCTGTTAGTATGATTTGATTATATATATGCTGTTATTCTTAATGACTGATTTTATCTGTTGTTTGCTGCCCTGAATATCTGACAAACAGCCATGTAATACTTACTTATGAGGACTGGCAAGGTATGTAAACTGCTGCCAACACTTGGAAATGTGCCTGAGTGCTTATCATTTGGCTACACCTTTATTTATGACTCAATCATAACCCGTGAAGAGCAGAAGCGGCAGCTCACCAGATGTAGCGCAACCTTCAAGGGTTCCTTGGGGAGGGAGTAAAGCCCAACCAGTTCACAAATTAAATCCTGGAACTGTTTTTGGCAACCTAGTCTAAAAGAATTAGTGTATCAAGCTTCAGGAACAAGAAGAGAAACATCTCACCCTGGAGAAAGCTAACCATTGCTCCTGTATAAATAGACCAACAAGAACTCGAAGGGATGCAAACAAGTCCAGTATCTTCCTACAGCTCATGTCCCACGGTAGTTGGTCAATGTGCTTAAGGACTACAGTCTCAGGAGGACTGGACGGCTCTAGAGAGGGCACCAATCCAGCAGTAATTGGCACCATTGTTAGTAGCTCTTTCAGAGAAGCCAAATATACAGTAGACAAGGGACAGTTGAGACAGTTTCTCCCCAGAGGCTGAGGTAAAGAGAAACTGTGGCTGCTCAAAGACAAACACCGTGAAGTTTCTGCAGAGCACGGCAAAAGACACTACATGGTCTCCTACCCAACATGATTTTTTTCCCTTTTGCTTCTTGCTCTGGTGACCCACTCTTTGTTTTGATATGCATGACAACAAAAATGACTGTTCTGAAGGACAGATAACATCAGAACAGAAAAAAATTGAGACCCGGCTTACTTACCACAACAGCGAGGTTGACTATGGTGAAGGTGTCGTTTTCTGGCCCAATTGACATATCAGGTTCAAAGCGAGCAATGTTAGGCAAGAAGTAAGACACGGTTGAGTCTGGATTTTGGGTGATGTTTTGTTTGGGTAAATATCGCATCCTTGTAAGTGAAAGACAAAAGAATCAACCTGCAGATTAAAACCTGATGCAGAGGAAAGGCTGCTTCCACACAGCACCGTTTTTCTTTCCAGCTGTTGTCACTGCTGTAAATGCAGAGGCGTCTGCAGTGGCGACTGAATATCCACACCAAGGCTTCCCACTCGCTGCCCTTGCCTCAGCCCTCTGTGGCTTCCACCCCCACCCCCCACCCCCCACCCCAAAAAACCTTTCAGGCTTAAAAAAAAATCCTGGCAGCACTTGTAAAATTATAAACATCATTTGGAACAACACACTAGTCCTCAACTTTCATTTAATTTTTTTAAAGAGTCTCCAGCTGTATCCACTATCTTTTGCCTTATAACTCTGCAACAAAAAGGGCAAGAGACTTTTTTTAAACAGTTAAAGCTGGGAACGAGTACATTGCTGCTATATATCATTATGTTAACATTTTAATGATACAGCTAAGATCCTCCAGGGGAAGCAGGAAATGGTCACCAAGTGGGTAACGAAAATAGTATCAATGTGGGCAAGGTCTGAAACAAGGTATACCTTCTTATCCACATGACAATGCAAGATTTCCAAAAAAGATTCTATCTAACCAGGTTTTGGACAGATCGCAGAAAAGCATGGGGGGGGGGGATACAGAAACAATACAAACAGAGGATTACATCATTTCTATGCTCCAAAAATCCAGAGGAGTTAGCCATGTTAGTCTCTAGTTGCAAAATAGGAAAGAGTCACATAGCACCTATAAAACTAACCAACTTTATTGTAGCATAAGCTTTCGAGACATTCAAGTGACTTACTTTCTATGTGGCCTTATATTCAAGTGTACTCTTTCTTTCTAGCAGTGCCCATGTATTCACAATGAGAGAACAAGTGTAAGGTCTTTCATTTAATCCTACTTGTGTAAGAGTCTCTCTACACGAGACATCTCACACGTGAAGAACACGTGTCAGGAGTAAAGATGGGCACGAACAGCAATACAAATGGAAAAAAGCCATGAACAGCCCAATCTGCAGTTCACGAACAAGCTGTTCGTCAGACCCCATTCTAAACAAACAGGTGGTCATTGCAAGCTTTGTTTGTTGCTGTTCAGCAAGCCAGACAGTCTGGCACCTGCAATCAATTCCCATGGCAACTCAGGCAGGGATTGTCTGAACTCTGTCTGAACTCCTGCTGTTGCCCTGGAAACCCCAATCTAAGCCCAATTTAGCTTGATAGGCAGGTCTTCCTTTCAAGTGTGGACTGGAGCTCCAAATTTGTTACAAGAGGAAAAGACCAAGGGGGGAGGGGGGCTCCCAGCTCTGGCTTTCAGGGAGAGACAGCTGCTGTTAGAGAGACAGGGAGAGTGCATTGGAGCTTGAATTTTCTTTGTGTGGTGGAATAGGGATCTACCTCTTCAGGTTCCAGGGCTGCTGCCAGGCTCTGGGGCCAAGCTATTATTTATTATTGGTACATTTCCTGCTGCCTGCTCAGGTAGGGTTTCTGGGAGTGGTACAATAGGGATCTTGATGGCTGAAGGAGAGCCTGCTGGCCCCCTCGAACAACGAACAATGAACATGTTCATGACAGGATCATGTTCATCAGTGTTCATTTTTCATTGTTCATGGATGGCAATGAACAACGAACACCATGTTCATGGTTTTTTTTCTGTTTCTGCCCATGTCTAGTCAGGAGACACAACGTTAGCTGGGAAGGGTAGTTTAAAAAGACAGAGCCAGCGGCAGGGCAAAGACTTTGCTATACGCTGGAGCTTTGTGAAGGGGCTGTGAAATGCCAGGAGGGAAACTTCAGCCCATTATAACCTCTCCAGGCTCTGGAAGTCAGATCTAGCTAATTTCCCACACAGTTTTAGACTGGAGAGGTGAAATTGACAGAACCTTTGGGGAGGCAAAGATGAAATTCACAGATCCTCTAAGGATCCTCTCCGCCAGCTCTGTCTTTTTAAACCATGTTTTCTGGCTGATATTGCGCCTCCCTACACTTGACAAACACATGCAAAGCCATCTCATGGAGAGAGACTCTCAGATGTCTTGTGTAGAGAGACTCTCTGTCTGGCTCTTTTTAAAAAAGTTTGTTGTTCGCTTGTTTTACACAACTTGTTTCTGGAAGGGTATGTAGAAACTGCATTCATCTTTCAAGTATGTTTAAAATACACCAGTTTGGTGTAGTGGTTAAGAGCGTGGGACTCTAATCTGGAGAACCGGGTTTGATTCCCCACTCCTCCACTTGAAGCCAGCTGGGTGACTTTGGGTCAGTCACAGCTTCTAGGAGCTCTCTCAGCCTTGTCCACCTCACAGGGTGTTTTGTTGTGGGAATAACAACAACAGCAACATGCATTGTAAACTGCTCTGAGTGGGCATTAAGTTGTCCTGAAGGGTGGTATATAAATTGAATGTTGTTGTTGTTGTTGTTACTACTACCCTAGAAGACCAGAAGCTTCACACAGCAAGGAATTGGATATTTCCAGTAAACCCATAAGGAGGACATGAATGCAATAGCTATCCTATGCTGTTGCTCCCACAAAATTGGTTGCTGCCCCTTTTCACTAATCTTCTAGATTTTATGATAGAGTTTTCAGGCCACACAATGGTAAAAGTCTGAAAAAAACCACACTTTGATTTCTTGCAGGGTTTTTTTGAGAAGGCTATTCAGTGGAAGAGAACTTGTTCCCCAGAGATCAGCCATCCAATGGCATCTTCATACCTTGTATTCATAACTGGCCGATGGACTTAAGAATTTATGGATTTTTTTTTCTTTCCACAGTGCTCCTGTACAAACTGAGGGATACTGTATCAGTTCTTGAACAATGATTAGTCATGTGGAGAAAGAGTGGTTATGTGTTTTTTTAATTGATTCTGTAAATGAAAGCAGTAGAAGTATACCCCTATTCAGTGAATTTCCATGAGTAGGGACAAAAGGTAGAATTTAGGGCCCAGCTACAAGTGATGAATGACACTTGAACAGCAAGTGAACAGACTCACGTGTATTCCTGCCTGTTCACTTGCCCTCCACTTTCCCTCCACTTCACATAGTGATCAAGTGGAGGGCAAGTGGAGGGCAACTGAACAGGGAGGAATACACATGAGTCTGTTCACTTGCTGTTCAAGTGTCATTCGTCACTTGGAGCTTGGCCCTTAAAGCCACTCTAGATTTGATCTGTTTTTTATTGTATTAAAAGACAATATAGTCCAGCCTAGTCTGTCACCTTCAATGTATGTGTTCAGACATCCTAAATATCAAAATCAATTTGTATGCAATGAGATCAGATAAACAGAAACACATCACGTCTTCACTCAAGTCCCATCTGCCAAATGTATTCTGAAGGCGAGCCTTCCAAATCAATTCCACCCTCTGCTTTCTAGGATGCCAAACTCTTCAAGAAAGCAGATTATAGAAGAGCAGTTACCCTCCTTAGAATGGACACGTTACCATCAGCGGTCACGGAGGGTAGATATGCAAAACAACCACTCGAGAAAAGAGTATGTATATGCAGGGCTGGAAAGATAGAAACTAGGGGACATGTACTCTTCGAGTGTGAGCTTTATCAAAATATTAGGGCAATCTTCATAACCCCAATTTGTAATCAGTTCCCAGGTAGAAATGATAGATTCTATCTAGATAAGCTTTTGGCCGATAAGGACCATGAAATTACATTAAAGGTGGCAAATTTTGCTGTGCAAGCCATACGGATTAGGAAGTATTTTACAGGGGGAAATATTTAAATATTTTATAATGTTAAGGATTTAAATATTTAACAATTTGGTCTTAGGTACTCAGGTTTTAAGGTTTTAAATATTTTAGAATCGGTACCCTGAAATCTTAGTGAATAGATTTGTAAATAATATGATTTACTCTGACTGTAGGTCGTACGTTATTAATGTGTGGTCTATGACCGTAATAAAGATTGACTGACTCTTCAAGAACATTCTGCCTAGCTGGTATCTTATAGAATAGGAATTATCAGCAAATTAACATTTTTTTAAAAAATGCACAACTGATTGCTAAGTTTTCACCAAATCCTGGATCGAGACCAATGGCAGGAACAAAAACAGTTTAGAACTTGAATCCCCCCCCTTCCCCACAATCCACAAGAACATGCCTACCTGTATGTGTAAGGGCCTTTCTGCTTCAGAATGGGGCGTGACCCATTCTCCAGCACTGCTGATGGGTTTTGCACATCAAAGATCCAAAACTGTCTGTAGACAGGACTGCCTGGCACAATCCAGTTTTCATATGCAATTGTACCATTTTCAATTACTACTTCCTGTAAAGAAGGAAAAAAGTAGCATCCTGTAAAATGATGTTTTCCCAATCTTATGTATCATTAAAATGAAGCTAGCAGCAGCATGAAACTTCTAGCAGAGCCCAAGTGTGTCTGGGACATCTGGGCCCATCTCAAACAGTTTGAAAGCCCAACTGTAGCTTCAAGCAGATTTCTCACATTCTTCCCGTCACATGTTGATTCGGCCCTTCTTCCAAGGAGTCTCCTTTCTGCCATTTCTCCTTTAAAAAGAGCTTTTCGGGGGAAGGGGGAAGGCTAGCCCAAGGTCACCTTGTTATCAGAGACTAGAACATTGGCATTTCTACTCCTACCAGTATGCCACCCTGGTCTTTCACCATTCTCCTCTTCTCTCCCACTTAGAAATATGACAATATCTACAGTGAAATTTCTAACTAATTTAACCTTCATAGATATTTTCCAAACAATGCTACTGGTGAGAGATATAGTTACCAAGTCAAGCCTGGCAACCGGTGGGAGAGTTGGAGGCAGGGACAAGGTTGGGGGGGGGCAGTGCTGCATGCTTAATAACTTCACTTTTGGGGAATACCTGGAAGTGATGGCAGTAGCTTTAGAAATCACTGGAAACTCTATGGCTCTAGACCTCTTGCAGCTTCTCCTTGTTTGTTAATTCCCTCAACTCACAAGGAGACCCATCTAGGTAACGAGCAGGCCCACTGAGAGTAGGTTCAGTTCTTGAAAGTTTAATAAGGATAGCTCGGACCCTCACAAGCTAACAAAACAAAGTGTCGAAGAACTGGCACAGCTAATTCATGCTTTGGAATTTATTTTCAAAGAATTTACGCTCAACACAGGGGCTTATCAAGCTCAACTGATAATTAAACGAAAGCTCTCTCAATAGCAATATTCAAAAGTATATTCTAAAGTGTCTAAAGTGCTCAGTGCTTCAAGTACATACTATTCAAAGTTAATCACTAATACAATTAATACTTTATTGTACAAGCAATACAACATTACCCGAATAAAGTTAATCACTAATACTTATACAATCAATACGTTACCAGAATATAGCACACAATAATTACAGTTACAATTCATTTATAAGTTGCAATACGTCCATTACAACTGAGATAGTTGTCCGTGTATATTGCAACAAAAACTCCTTATTGTACTGTTACATTGTTCTCCCGTTTTGCAAGGAGGTTGAATTCACTCATTAATAAGCACAGTGGCATAATCTTTGTATAGTCCAGCCCACACGTCTCTGCAGGGAAGCCACGGTCCCAGCTTGCCCAACAGACTGCTAGCTTGGTTTGTTTCGCATACGCATCAGCTTTCTCAAGGGCAGTTAGAACAATGTACGAGTTGTTTCAGTCATCAAACGAACTGCGTTAGTAATTAGACGGATGCTGTTTCCACCAACTTTTGAATATTGCTATTGAGAGAGTTTTCGTAGTTCAAAGAATTTACTGCAACAGGATATTTGCAAAAAGACAATAACCAACTGCAGGCCATTAATGCAAGAGAGAAGCCTTCCGAGCACAAGCACTAACACATACTGATACACAGCAGAGAGAGAATAAACAACAAGAAGTAGGTTGAACTGCAAGAGAAAACATTCAATAAACCCAGAACACTAGAGAATGCTCCACAGCTCTCACTGGGGTACAAGTGGACTAAACTACTTTTTCAGCAGTACTTACAGTAACCAGACTCTTAGAGTCCCTCTACACAAGACAACTTGTACAGGGACGCTCAAGTGAAAGATCTTACATTTGTTCTTGTCAGGGTCATGGCCCCTGCCATAAGCCAAGCTTCATGGTCAGCCCCTGACATGCTTCTGCCGAGCTTAATGTTGGGGTTTGATATTCATTGACATGCTGTGTAAAATCTTGTTTGTACAAGTTCCTGTTAGCTGACGCTATTTCTTCTCTGCAAGCAGGCAGAGAAACTATGTTGAACTTTCATGAAGAACAGAACCGTTACCATAGATACATAACTTGCATTACAAGATATCTCTAGTGTAGCTAAATTCCTTTCCATATTCATTATAGATAGAAGAGGGAAGGGAGGGGGGAATGGGGCTGTGCTTAACTGTCTATATATGTTGGGTATTGAGAAACAGTTTTTATTCCTAACAATGAATGTTTTGGGATAATGAACTGGGGATCTTCAATAAATCTTTAACTCATGAAGTCTTGGACTCTTGCAGTGAAGTTATTGAGATTCAACGGGTAGGTCCTTATAGTTCTCCCATTGTGGATACATATGCCCTGCTAGAGAGAGAGAGTACACTTGAATATAAGACCACACAGAAAGTAAGGCACTTGAGTGTGCCCCTGTAAGATGTCTTGCGTAAAAAGAGTCTTAGCAGGCTGTCGCTTCTCAAGCACCAGCTTGTGACCCCCAAATAGGTCAGAGCTGAGAGCTCTCTTCCAGATGGGTTGTGAAACTGAACCCCTTGATCTGGGAAAGAAGACTCTGGGCCCCGTTTTTCCCAGTTGTGGGAAGGAAGGAGAGAGACTGGACGTGCCACACCCCTTCTTGGCTCTGCATCCCCTTGGCCGTTTTCACACTGTCTATAAATCCCGCGAGACTCACGGAAGGCTGCCGGCTTCTTCACGCGATTTTTAACACCATCCGATTACAAAATGCCACAAATCACTGTTTGTGGCGTTTTGTAAACAGATGGCGTCAAAAATTGCGGGAGAAAGCCGGCAGCCTTCTGTCAGTCTCGTGCGATTTATAGACAGTGTGAAAACAGCCCTTGTTTGTCCCTAACTTAGGGTTGTGAACTTCAGCTTGGGAAATCTCAGGAGATCTGGGGAGTGATGCCATCCAGGCCACCCTCTGAAACTGCCATTTTCTCCAGGGGAACTGATCTCTGTGGTCTGGAAATCTGTTGTAATCTCAGAACTTTCGGCCTCACCCAGTGGTTGGTAACTAAGTCACAGCAATGTGAGAGGCAACGAATGTAACCTATCCCCGTGAATCCCAAACCTACATTGCAAGTAGCCTGTGGAACTGGGTCTCAGTGCTGAATAAATTCAGAAGTGGGTACTACTTTAAAAAAGTGGGTCCTACTTTTAAAAAAAGAGCCAGTGCCTTCCAAGAATGAATTGTTTAAACTAGCCAGCTTAGAGCCACAAGGTTTCATGTAGATCAGTTCAAGTAGGCAGATGTCTGTATAATTTAGACCATACTGGAAAGTAGGCAGCCCTGACCTGGATAGCCCGGGTGTGCCTTATCTTGTCAGATCTCAGAAGCTAACTACAACCAGAGGGAGAACCCCACTGAGGAACCTATCTAGAGAAATACAAATAAATTACAAAAGTATATATGATTGTATTGTTAAATATAAAGTGCTCAAGTGCTTCAAAATTATCATTTCTTCACCATCATCTTAACCTAACTGTGCTAATGTTTATACAGTCTGACAGTAAATACAATATGCTAAATATCCAATAAATGCACAATAAATATAGTACAGTAATAAAAACGATAATAAAGACAGAATAAATACAAAATCTGCTATTAAACCAGGAAATATATTGAAACTTCTCCTTTTTTGTCATGCAGATACAGAAAGTATATTCAGACATACAGTCTCAGCGCCCATTCAGGGTGCTAGGAATCCTTTTCCATCTTCTGAGGTCTTGTGAAAACTGACCAAGGTGCCAAACTGCCAGAGGGGGGTGAAACACCCCCCCCACACACACACACACACCTGACAAGCTTGCTAGCTATTGTCGTAGCCCATTTCGAGCTCCTTGGTGATGGCCAATTACTCTGTTTCAGATCTCAGAAGCTAAGCATGGTCGGCCTTGGTTAGTAATCGGATGGGACATCTCCAATGAAGACCAGGGTTGCAGAGGCAGGCAAAGGCAAACCACCTCTGTTAGTCTCTTGCCATGAAAAGGCCACCAGGGGTTGCCAAAAGTCAGCTATGACTTGAGGGCACTCTCTACTCCAGAAAGTAGCCATGACTAAAAACTCTGGTTCCACCATAAGGGAGGCTGTGAAGGCTCTTAATTATTTCCTCTCAGCATTTATTTAAGAATGTGGTCTGAATAAATGCAATATTCTGCATACACATCTTGTTTCTCTTGGATTCAATTCCCTTGCAATCCAAGAAGAACATACAGATCAAAGCCAGAGAATTAAAACCAAAGTTCCCAGAACACCATGTTCTCAAGTAAGGTCACTGTTCCAAGGCTTCTCCTAGAAGTCCTCTCATCTTTTTGCATGTATAAGCACTGGGAATTACTGCCCTGACTACACCTTCAACATGAACACTTTGCTCCAACACAACTAACAATCGCTGCAAGGGTTTTGCTTTAGGGATCCTGATCCCCCACTCCCACCTTTCAACCCCTGCCACCATTTACCTGGCTGGTGAGGGGAAAGGTCAGGAACTGGCCTCCCAGGCACGCTCCTAGGGCCAGCATGCTGAGGTCACTAACATTTTCGCGCCACCCTGAGAGTGCACCCGTGCTTCACTGTGGGCTGATCTGAGCCCAAATCTGCCCACTACAAAGTGTGCACGAACTCCTCAGCCCTACGCAATGACATCAGTTCCTGGAAGTGACATCATCGTGCCAGTGCAGGGCCACGATCCCTGTGGGAAGCCAAACTGTGTGCAGTGCCTTTGGTACAGGAGAATCATCATTGACTGAGCCAAGTTTAAGTTATGCCCACAGAAATATGGCTGAATTATGTCCATTCAATATTTTGCAAAGTTAGCATTTGAAAATAAAACATAGTTATTAGGATCCATTTGCTCGTAAAGTTTTTCTTCCTGCCAGCGTTTTGTGGCATGCTTTGTCTTTGCCCCTCAAGGTTATTAGAACCTCGTCTGCAAATGCCTCAAGTCCTGAAGCGCATGGATCACTGCAGCTCAAAGAGAGCGCACTATTCCCAGAGGAGTTGGAGTAGGAAGGGGGGGGTAATCCCTTTAAGGAAGGGAGAAGGAAATCAGTAATATAGAAACAGCCAGTTCAACATGAAAGATAGCAAGCAATCTAATTTTAAAATCTTTGTCATGTGAGTTTATTAAAGTTGTCCAGTCAGTACTTTGCATGGGGCTCTCTGTGCAAAAGCAGAAATCTGGCAGAAGCAGAATTTGCTGAGGCTAGCTTGCTTTCTTGAAAGGAATGCCGTGACCCAGCAGTTATAACCTGCAGCCTTTAAATATTACACAATCCTCAAGAGGGCAGGGATACTGTATGGACAAACAGAAAATCAATTCTGTATCGCAGAAAGAACTGTGCGCTTTGCATGAAGCCAGTATGAAAGGGGGGGGGGAGGAAGCATTAGTCACTCATAAGCTCTTGAAGGTATTTCCAGCAGCAATCCCTTCGCGTTTGTCATGAAAACTAGCAAGCAGAGGGTTTCCTTTGGAGAAGAGGAGAAAGTAAAAGGGCTTCCCCACAAACATGCAAATGTTTGGAAGAGACTACATTATACAACAGCCTCCAGTGCCAACTGTCTAGAAACCATTTTTTAAAAACATTTGCTGCTCATCCAAGGTTAACTTGATCCAGATGGCAAGTGTCAATATATGTACTTGGGGGTTGGCTCTGTCTTGCTGCAACAATGCTAACTCCCCCTTGTGCCGGCCAAGTTTTCTCCCTGGCCCTTAGCATACTTGCTTTTGACCTACTGTGCGTGGACACACTTTCAAAGTGGCTCAAGCGACTGGCTTCTTGCCTTCTGTCTGCACATTCAAGTTCCTCTGTCTGTTCCACATAGAACTTGCTGGATTTCCATTCAAGGAGTTACTCGATAGGGATCCCATTCCTCCAGTGGAGTGGGGGATCCCCTGCTCCCAGCTTCTGCCCCTCGCCACCACATTGAAATGATGCTGGTGCGCCTGTCCCCTCTCCCCAATGGTCCAGATAGCTGCCTGGAAGCCCTATCGATTATCTTTGGCACTG